>NC_136057.1:1492950480-1494150480 GCF_964261635.1 Lissotriton helveticus
ACAGAGCAAACTGTAATCGTATATGATGAATAGACATTTACACTGTAGAGGAACGTAACGGGCGGGCCATTAGGTTGCAAGAACTAAGGTGTCTAACAGTTACGGAATCGGTGGACGTACATTTTATCATTAAAATACGACAGGGCCAGTTACAATAAAATTATCTAGATATACATTTGCGGGCAAGTACCATGGGTGACGTTAATTCGAACTTTCAACAGTACAGTAATCAATAACACATCAGAACTTAATATCAATAGGGATGTCGAAATATTCAATCAATTCTCGTCCCCGCCCGCCATGTGCTTCAAAACTGCATACGTATCTCGTGATTTCAAGGTTCTGCAACCAGTACACAACAAGGAGTTACGAGTCCCATTTATTCTGGCGCCATTTTGGGCGAGGACGGGCAGGTCCAGGATATAGTCAAAATGTCTCTACCAACCATCGACTATGATGATGTTCATATGCTGTATTTATTAGAGTAACACTCATCTGTCCACATGAAATTAATTTGCCACAATCTAAACATGTCATTTTAATCTTTCCAAAGTTCTTCTAAATATTTGGGACCGTTTCCCTTGCCTCTGAAGCTCTCAGTGCCACTTCTTTGATGAATGTACTAGCAGGTCAGGGGTTCTCCTCCAAATCTCTCTTTTATGCAGCACTATAATTAATTGGTGCCACCTCTCCATATGACGATGCATGGTATAGTTACCACAACTATATTTTTTTTCGGTTCCTCTGGAGAGTTCATCGTGGCAGATGAAGCGTGTAACGTACCGGGCATTTGCCTTTTTTTGCATGTACAGGAAAGGAAAAAAAAATCGAGCGTCCGAGTTCTAAGGTGTCCCAGGGCCATTTTGGTGGACCAGGCCCAAATCCAAAGAACAGCCATCTCACAGGCTAATGGGGCGACCCACGCCGAGTTTCAGCATTGTAGGATGACCACACAAGTACAGCAACTTGCTAGACATCACCTCGGTGCCATCCGGATCTCGGCGCCCCACTGCAGATGAAGTGCCTCTCAACTATGAAACCACCACGGTGACATCCGGATCTTGGCGCGTTGTGCTGCCTTCGGCCTATTCGCACATCGGTCCGCTACTGACGCCATCTCACAGGCTAATGGGGCGACCCACGCCGAGTTTCAGCATTGTAGGATGACCACACCAGTACAGCAACTTGCTAGACATCACCTCGGTGCCATCCGGATCTCGGCGCCCCACTGCAGATGAAGTGCCTCTCAACTATGAAACCACCACGGTGACATCCGGATCTTGGCGCGTTGTGCTGCCTTCGGCCTATTCGCACATCGGTCCGCTACTGACGCCATCTCACAGGCTAATGGGGCGACCCACGCCGAGTTTCAGCATTGTAGGATGACCACACCAGTACAGCAACTTGCTAGACATCACCTCGGTGCCATCCGGATCTCGGCGCCCCACTGCAGATGAAGTGCCTCTCAACTATGAAACCACCACGGTGACATCCGGATCTTGGCGCGTTGTGCTGCCTTCGGCCTATTCGCACATCGGTCCGCTACTGACGCCATCTCACAGGCTAATGGGGCGACCCACGCCGAGTTTCAGCATTGTAGGATGACCACACCAACTTGCTAGACATCACCTCAGTGCCATCCGAATCTTGGCATCTCAACGCCTAGTGGTATCTTCCATACAAAAAATATTGTTACGCTGCCTTTGGCCCCATTCGCACATCAGTCCGCAACTTAGACATCACCTCGGTGCCATCCGGATCTTGGCATCTCAGCGCCTTGTGGTGTCAGTCAGAAAATATTGTTGTGCTGCCTTCGGCCTATTCGCACATCGGTCCGCTACTGACGCCATCTCACAGGCCAACGGGGCGCCCCACGCCGACTTTCAACATTGTAGGATGGCCACAGAAGTGCGACAACTTACTAGACACCACCTCGGTGCCATCCGGATCTTGGCGCGTTGTGCTGCCTTCGGCCTATTCGCACATCGGTCCGCTACGGACGCAAACTCACAGGCCAACGGGGCGCCCCACGCCGACTTTCAGCATTGTAGGATGGCCACACCAGTGCGGCAACTTGCTACACACCACCTCGGTGCCATCCGGATCTTGGCGCGTAGTGAAGCTGCAGCAGCTGCAAATAAGCTTCAGACAGTGTTACAACTGCTGCTCAGAACTCTCAACTATGACACCACCTCGGTGCCATCCGGATCTTGGCGCGTTGTATTGCCTTCGGCCTATTCGCACATCGGTCCGCTACTGACGCCGCCTCACGTGCCAACGTATTTTCTCCGCATTTTATACCCTATGCCGCATAACAGGTCATGTGACTTGTTTATAAAACTTTTCATTGGTTCATTTTACTTTTGGTTTCCGAATGATGGAAGGCTTGATCATATGACCTAAAAACAACACTTTTCATTGGATGAAAACTTTTTTTTTCCCCCAAACGATGAAAGCCCCACCTTGTTTCTGGATGTTTCAGACTAAACTGGCGTCAGCATGAGAGCACCACCATCTCGTAGCTCCGTCGTGGTCATTCCGCGAGCAATCATGGCAGCCGCTCCCCACCAGAAGCCTGCAGGAGTCGGGGCTCCCAAAACTTTTGATGAATTCTCAAGGCGGAGGGGACGCTTTCGAGAATGGGGTCCAAGACCTAGCAGACAAGCGTCCGATTTCCAAGGTGTCCCAGGGCCATTTCAGTGGACCACGCCCAAAAAGGAAAGAGCCTGCCGCCATTTTGAGAGTCCTGTGGCAGCCGCCTATCGCTGCACCGCAAGAGTGGGCGCAACTCAGCTGAATGGCGGATTTTGACACAGTGGACCAAAAGCGGACGGAATGGCAACTGAAACGGTAAAGGGGCGCCTCACTAAAACAGATGAGACTCCACCTGGAGAGGCCCGTTCACGCCGCCTCCCCCGGGGCGCTCCACGCCGTTATTCGGAGCAGCATTGTAGGATACCAAAACCAGTGCGGCAACTTACTGGACATCACCTTGGTGCCATCGTTCTGCTGCCTTGGAACTATTCGCACAACAGTTTGCTACTGATGACCCACCCCCTGCGACGCCCCACGCCGTTATTTGCTGGGTGGCAACTTACTAGACATCACTTTCGTGTCATCTAGATTTCGGCGCGTTCTGCTGCCTTGGAACTATTCGCACAACAGTTTGCTACTGATGACCCACCCCCCGCGACGCCCCACGCCGGAAATCTGGACGTTGTGCTGCGTTGGGACTATTCGCACAGCCGACCGCTACTTCGTTGTTTTTCTCTAAAAATGTTTATATGTTATTACTATTTTTGTTTTCTTGTATATATTTATAAATTATTAAAGTTTTATAATCTTACTACTTTGTCGGAGTGCTATATATTTTTAATGTGACACATAATTGTAAAAACTTTGATGTACAAAGAGTCATCCCTGGAATCTTCCGTTTCACGCTCGGTCCCCTCCCCAATCACAATACAGGATGGTTTTCAGATAATAGCAACGCTTCTGCTGTGACGGATCTCATCGAGTGTGGGCCTTGATCTACTATAACTCCTTTGAAGAGGGGTGATTCTTTACAGCTGTGGCCATAAACTACATCTGCAGGGCTAGCTGATAGCCTAGGACCGGCCTGGACAATCGGACACAGAGGAAAAGGAGTGTCAGAGGGTGCGGTAGTGAATAGGGCGAAAGGGAGGTGTCGGGCGGGCACAGGGTGTGATTCTCAGGGAAGAGCAGCGCAGATGGGGGGAGGTTTATTACCCATGCATAAGACAGAGAGCGGGGGTGACCACTGCCTGGGTGAGATGCTTGCGAGGGTGGGGAGCCATGCTAAGGATCGACAGCGTGCACAGAGTGGGTCTGGTCAAGGCATCTAAAATGGCTGCCGTGCACGACAAAAGTGTGGCATTTGAAAAAAGACAAGATGGCGCACACAATGTTTTTCAACAATTCCTGATTTCCTTCGAATCGAACGTTAACAGACGTTGGGGCATATTACCAAAGTTAAGCGATATTTATCCCTAACGATGCATTGCAAAGATTTTTTTACCGTCAGAAATTATCGCAGATAAACCTTGCTATTATCAAGGTTTATCGCAAATACGATAAAAAACGAGCGCAATGCATTAATATCGCTGAAAACTCCGCGATATTCATGCATTACCGAGCTAATGCTCTTAGCCATGTTATCCACCTCCCATTGGATAACATGGCTAAGAACTGCTCAGGGCAGCTGTTACTTTTTGGAGATATTCGCGCTTATCTCGAATATTTCCAAAAGTTGATAATAGGAGATAGCGATGTTAGCGACTGTTTCCAGTCGCTAACATCTTGGCATGCCCACTTTGCATGTCATTAGTGATAAATATCACTCACATGCAAAGTGGGACCCAAGATGGTCGCTATCTCCTACTAGCCGTCGCTAACTGGTGTTAGCAACAGCTAGGTAATACAGATATAATTTTATCTCCGCGAAGCGGAGCGCTGTTACAGATATATATCTTGTTTTTGAACGTTAATTTCTCAAAATGCACTGAAGCACATATATTGAGACATAGCAAAGGCACATCGGGCTACCAGTCCCTAATATTTTACCAAGTTTCGTGCAAATCCATTCAGCCGTTCGATTATTATTATTATTTTTTTTTTTTGCCCCGCGGGGCCCTTTTAAAACCTCCACATCAAACCTAGGGGGTCAGCGAGGATCTACTATGCCCCCTTATGGTCATTTGCCCCTTCGCTTTGGCCTCCTCTTGTCTCTCGATCCTACCGAGAGACAAGATGGCGGCCGCTACGTACTGTTTGGAATGTTTACAGACACCGGAGAGCCAATCAGCTTCGCTTCGCAAAGCTCCGTAACGCGAAAAGTACGCGAAGCGGTGCGCTGTTACAGATATATATCTTTTTTTGAACGTTAATTTCTCAAAATCCACTGAAGCACATATATTGAGACCTAGCAAAGGCACATCGGGCTACCAGTCCCTACAATTTTGCCAAGTTTCGTGCAAATCCATTCAGCCGTTCGATTATTATTATTATTATTTTTTTTTGCCCCGCGGGGCCCTTTTAAAACCTCCACATCAAACCTAGGGGGTCAGCGAGGATCTACTATGCCCCCTTATAGTTATTTCCCCCTTTGTTTTGACCTCCTCTTGTCTCTCGATCCTACCGAGAGACAAGATGGCGGCCGCTACGGACTGTTTGGAATGTTGACAGACGCCGGAGAACCAATCAGCTTCGCTTCACAAAGCTCCGTTGCGCGAAAAGTCCGCGAACCAGTGCGCTGCCCGGTCCGCTGTTACAGATATATATCTTTTTTTAAACGTTAATTTCTCAAAATCCACTGGAGCACATATATGGAGACCTACAAAAGGCACATCGGGCTACCAGTCCCTACAATTTTGCCAAGTTTCGTGCAAATCCATTCAGCCGTTCGGGCTAAAAGTGAGGCCAACCGCCCTATGGAAAACTCAATGTTAAAAACACGTTTTGGGACCCCCCTTTTTTCTCGGCCCCCACTGGACGAACCCCCCCCAAATTTTCAAGGGCTGCTCAGAAACAAAATGTGCCATTTTCCTGAAAATTTCAGCCAATTCCGTCCACAAACGCCAAAGTTATTAGACATAGAATTTTCAAAAAACCCATAGAGAAAAAATCCTAACTATATATACCTACTGGCGACCGCCAGTAGGTAATATATATATATACACACACACACATACATATACATACACACACATATATATATTGATTGAAAAAAAACATAGGTTACACACACGTTATAGTTAGGAATTAGCATTTAAAAAACCATGCAAATTCATTGAAAAAACCCTAGTTTTCACACAATATAGTTAGCTGAACATTTCTCTCATACAAAACATTTGAGATTCCTCCATTATAGTTAGCTCAGCTAACTATAACTTGCGCGCCCGCAATGCACTGCTGATGACGTCACATATAACATCACTCATGGTTAGTGACATCACTCATGACATCACTGATGACATCTCAAATGACATCACTCATGACATCACTGATGGCATCATCCACTGAATGTGTGTATTTCTGAAAAATAAATATTTTTATATATGTATATCTAAAGGTCGATGGAAGAATAAATGGGTAAATAAGTGTCTAAATGGATGGTTTTTTTTGTAAATTTCATTGTAGAACTGACTTATTAAGGTTATCTTAGTGAATACTTGTATTAGCGAGTAATGTTTAAATATGTAAATATCTGTATCAGTGTCTCACTTCGTGTATAAGTGGCTGCATGGGTTGGTGAGTAGCTACACGAGTGTCTATATGGGTTATTCGTTGGTTTTTGTAGTATCAGAATGAGTGTCTGTATGGTTTGGTGGTGGGTATTACTTCGGGCACAGATGCATGAATGACTGACTCACTGTTTGTATGTGTTTTGAAGACAGCATGTGTGCAGGACTGCACGGGTGGATGAATGTGTGTATGGGTGTGCTAGTGAGTGAATGACTGCCTCAATAGTGTCTTTATGAGTAAGTACATATGTTTTAAACAAGTATGTGTGTGTATCGATGTATATAAGTAAGGATATATGACAGTGACAGATTCAAAAAGTTCCTGTATAAATAAGTATGTGTTTCTATGACTGATTGTTTAAGAGAGTAAGTATGTGTACGTTTCTGTAAAAGAAAGTGTAGTGGTGTGTGTATAGCTGTATATGCAAACAAATGGATGAAGTTTATTTGCATATGTGAGTATGTGTGTGAGTAACTGTATGGATGAGTGTCGGTGTGTAACAGTATTTATAAGTATATGAGTACATATGATGAGTGAGTACATGTATAAGTGACTATATAAAACTGTTGGTGAATGAGTGCATGGGTATGTAGATGGCGGAATTACTGAATAGGTTGTTGGTAAGTGGTATTGGTATCTCCATTTTTTTAAAAATGTTTACTTTCTATTTCTGAAGGTGTGTATCAAAGGTTATATTACGCCAAAAGGAGGTCTGCCATTCTTTCACAAGGATGATATCATCAGTGATGTAATTTGAGATGTCATCAGTGATGTCATGAGTGATGTCACTGACCATGTCATGAGTGATGTTATATGTGACGTCATCAGCAGTGCATTGCGGGCGCGCAAGTTATAGTTAGCTGAGCAAGCCTAGAGGGTCAGAATATCTCTACCCTAACCCCTTCCCTTATTTCTCACTTTGTTTTACTTTTTTCTTGTGACTCGGTTCTAGCGAGGCACAAGATGGCCGCCAACACTTCCTGGTTTCGAGTGTTGACAGACAGTGCACAGCTAATCAGCATGCAGCTCGCGCCCGTAATTGAACAGATTTCAGTACGCGTACTGAACTCCGACTCTAAATATCGCTATGAATTTACTTACAATTTTCTCAGAAACTACTGTACGGATTTACACCATTTAACAAAAAGCACAATCTTCGAACCGAACTCTACCTCTCTGCCAAATTTCGTGTAATTCCGTTCAGCCGTTCGGGATGTAGCCCTGGCTAAAGGTCCCTATGGAAAATTGCATGGGGAAAACACGTTTTGGGACCCCCCTTTTTTCTCAGCCCCCACTTGACGAATCACACCCAAACTTTCAGGGAAGGAGCGGAACCGAGCAGGCCATTTTCTTGGAGAAATTCACGAAGATTCGTCCACTGACGCCAAAGTTATTCCAAATAGAATGTTGTGGATTTCCTATGGAAACTAGGTCCTAAATATAACTATCTACTGGCGACCGTCAGTAGGTAATATACACATATATATATATATATATATATATATATATATATATATATACACACACACACACACACACACACACATATATACATATACACACACACATACATATGTACACACTTTTTTTAAGTTTTGTATAGCACTCTTGGATAGGACGATGGTTGCTTTTTGGAGAGAATAGGATCAGTTCCGTTTTATCTGGGTTGAGCTTTAAGTGGTTGACGTTGAACCAAGTTTGGATCTCCATTAGTGTGGTATTGAGGTGTTGGATGTCATCGGGGGACTTGATTTTGAAATAGATTTGGGTGTCATTCGCTTAAAGGTTGTAACTCACTCCAGCTTTTTTCAAGATGATTGTGAGGGGCTCCATGAAGAGATTGAAGAGGGACGGGGAGAGGATCGAGCCTTGTCAACATTCGCCTCACTCTTGACAGGGGTGAGTCTGCTGTCCTTATCCTATTGGATTTATCGGCTGCCTTTGACACCGTCTCCCACAGCGTTCTTTGTCAACGACTGTGGGAGATTGGTGTCAGAGGCAAAGCCTGTGCTTGGTTTGAGAGTTATCTAGCAGGCCGGCTCACCTATGTAAAGGTTGGCACCCTTGAATCCAGTAGGATCCCCCTCTCTGTAGGAGTCCCTCAGGGATCTATCCTAAGTCCCCTGCTTTTTAATCTTTATCTTACCCCCTAGCCAACATAATAAAATCTTTTGGTTTTTCAACAGTGTCTAACGCAGATGACACTCAGGTGTTGATTACCTGCAGTTTGGACTTTCTTGATACCCGTTCCAGATTCCAGAAATGCATGATCGCGATTAAGGACTGGATGAGTACCAATAAACTCCAACTGAATTGCAGCAAGACAGAAATTGTGCTGTTTGTAAAGCCAAGCAGATATGGTCACAGGATTGGTGGCTGCCAGAAATGGGACTCTGCCCAGAGCCTAAGGAGGTGGTACGTGATCTGGGAATCATGATTGAATCTACCCTTTCTATGAAGTCCCACATCAATCTTGTGTCCCGTACCTGCTATGGCATCCTACGCAGGCTGCGTAAAATATTTAAGTGGCTTCCCCTTGAATCTAGGAAACCTTTGATTCAGGGGCTCATTATCAGTCGCCTAGACTAGGTAATGCTCTGTTTGCTTCTATAAATGAGTGTCTGTTGACCAAGCTACAAACGGTTCAGAACGCCGCAGCTCGTTTGGTGCTTGGCCTGTCCCCCAGGTCATCAGCCCTGCCTAGTCTCCGGGAACTACACTGGCTCCCGGTGCGCCAAAGAAGTCACTTCAAGATACTTAGTATCGTCATAAGCTTCTTATGGGAATTGGTCCTTCCTACCTAGCAAATAAATTGGTTTGGTATAATCCTTCCAGAGTTTTAAGATCTAGTTCTAAATGCCTCCTGGTCCAGCCAAGGGCCAGAACCACGAGAAACGGCTGTCGGGCTTTTTCCTATATAGCCCCCCTACTCTGGAACAAACTGCCCCCTCATCCGTCATCCATATCCAATCACTTGGCATTTCGGAAGGGTCTGAAAACATGGCTTTTCCCTAATTAACCTGCATCACTCCTTTTAATTCATGGTTGCTGTCTCTCTTTGCTAAGCGCCTTGAGACCTTTTTGGTGATTTGTGCGCTATATAAGAATTTATGACTTATGACTTGTGGTGGATAGAGGTGTATTGAGCAGGGGGTCTAGGCGAGTGGACAGTATTAGTGAATCTGTTTGTGCCAGTAATAACAGGGATGTGGAAAGGGGCAGACTTCCGTTTGGAAGTGAGGTAAGAGTCATTGATCTCATCTGGTTTCGGTCCCGAAAAGGGCTGGCTATCCCAGTTGGGACTAAGTGTCTGACTCGCTGCTGGACTGGGGGGTCGAGGGGTGCTCTGGGGGGTCATTAGGGGTGTACTGAGTGGAGCCATGGGAGGTGTATTGAGTGGGGTAGGGGCAGAAATACCCTGGGGGAGAGAGCACGGTGGCTTGGCTCTGTTGAGGAGATGTTACTGTAAGTGAAGGAAATCAGCAGTAAGGGAGTTAATTTTCATCTCCATTCTGTTCAGTTGCTGTGTTATTGAACTGAAAAAGTTTGGGGTTTTAGGCAGGGGTCTAGACTGACTTGGGTCTAAGAAGGGAGATTTAACAGGGGACATGGATGGGAAGGAGTCCCTGGGATTAGGAGGGGGAGAGGTTGTACACAGGGAGCCGGATTAGTCAGTTTCATACGTCTTTATTTCGATTTTTACATCATAAAAGACAATCTACAAAAAAAGGAGTAAAACCAGATCATATATACATAGAATTTAACAACATCATATTTCATCCAAAACAATTCGTCATTTTAAGACAACAATTAAACAGTACATTTTAAAGACTCAGTATGAAAAAGGTATCCATATTTAAGAATTATAGTCAATATACATGAAGGTGTCTAGCTCTGATAACCCAGGTCCACCCTAGGAACTTTGCTACTCCTATAACTACACTCTCTGAAGTGTTTGTTCTTAGAGCCCACAATGCCTCTGCACTCCCTCCAATATTCAACTGACGACAAATGGGCCTAATCCATTTATTCCTTGGGGCTGAATAGGCCGGACAGGCAAAGAAAAAATGACCCACACTCTCCTTTTGGTCATTACACCAGGGACAGTACTCAGTTGTATAACCATCCCATTTCTTGGAAAAGGACCTTACTGGCAAAGACCCAACTCTAAACTGATGGTATAATTTTTTGTCCAGGCTCTTGGTAATGACATCCCAATAGTTCTCAAGTAGGGGATCCAATTTGTGCACCAGGAATCGACCCGTTATGGTGGTAGCATCTGATAGTGCAACAAGTTGGTGTCTAACGGAAGCCCAGAAGAGCATTTTAAATTCTTTTTTGGAGGGAAGCGCAGTAGACCTCGGGTTAGCCCACAATTGGCTAAGTCCCATACTTTCCAAGATTAATTTCACCTCCCGGAGCCATGGGATATTGCCAGAACCCATGATTAATCTCACTTCCGCTAGTTCGTTAGCAAAGAGGCTTAGATCCGGCGACGTCCAGGTCCGTCTCCACAATGCTACGAGCCGGTACCGTGCCATCTCATTTATCGGCTTACAGCCCATATCCAACAAAAGGGGTATAATTGGTGTGGATTTGGGTAATCCTACCAGTTTACGCAAAATTTTATTTTGAGCTCTTGCTAAGGGGGTTAGGTCCATAAAACCCCATAGGTCGGCCCCGTACAAAATTGCAGAGCTACTTTTTGCTTTAAAATCTTTAGTGCTGGTAAAACCCTTTTAGTCAAAGACATTCTTTGCTCCTGGATTAGGCAACCCGTAAGGCGTACAGATCTTAAGTGGAGAGCGTCAATCTGTGGGTTCCAGCGTAGGCGATAGTCTAAAGTCACTCCAAGATAGGTCAGAACATCCACTTGTTCAAGGGCGACTCCATTCATGCTGACATAACTTTTGATGGGGCGATTTTTAGTTAAAACCATAAATTTGGTCTTGATCACATTTATTTGCAGATCATTTAGTTTGCAAAAATCCTCAAATCTGTTAATCGCCTTTTGGAGACCACTACGTGTCTTAGAGAGGATTAATGTATCATCTGCAAAGATGAGCAATGGGAACTTAGTCCCGCCCAATTTGGGTGCATCAGTTGGAGTGTCTGCGAAAAACTTCACCACCTGATTTATAAATAATAAAAAAAGGGTAGGTGCCAAAACGCACCCTTGGCGGATACCCCTCGTGACGGGAAGATTGTCCGTCACCTGCCCCTGTCTCCCCTACCTCACCTTAGCAAAATTGCCCTCATGCAGTCTTCCCATGAATTCAAGGAGTTCGGACGGCAGTCCTAAATTACCTAGGACAGCCCACAATTTTGCCCTGGGCACAAGATCGAAGGCGGACTTAAGGTCCACAAAAGCGGCATAGATGGTCCCTCCGCCCAACAGCACCACCTTCCAGTATATCAGAACGAATCGGAAGACCTGGTCGATGGTGCTGGTGCCTGATCTGAATCCAGCCTGTAATGGTGAGAGAATACTCTCCATCTCCATCCACCCTTGAACTTTGGCAAGAACCATCCTGGCGACAATTTTCTGCAGGGAATCTATGAGACTTATGGGGCGGTAATTACCAGGGACCGATCGATCCCCCTTTTTAAAAATGGGAAGAATTTCCGTTTCTTTCCAAGACTCTGGGATCCTTGCACCCTTGGCAATAGCATTAGCAACCTGAGTGATATATGGAACCCAGAGTTGGGGGTCAGATTTAAATAAGTCAGCCGGGATACAATCCATCCCGGGAGCTTTCCCTGCTTGAACCAACCGGAGTGCAGACTCAGTGTCATCACTCGTAAACACCAAAGGATGACAGAGAGATGGAGGCGATGGGACCCAAATCACTGGGGCGTCAAGAAGTTCATATTCTGGGTCTTTGAACTGGGACGAGAAAAAGCCCACCCATGCTTCCGCCGAAACATGATTAACTGGGGACTGCGAGTCTGGGTTTCTGCCCCATGTAACAACTTCCCAGAACTTAATCTGGTTAGAGGAAAGGCTGGCCTCATATAGATCAGACCAGTAGCACTCGCCCCACTCTCTCCTCGCCTCCCACTGTACCCTCTTGTACTTTTGTCGCGCCAGTTTGATATCGAGGGTTACCCTAGATTTGATAGCTCTTTTGAGCCCACTATATGCCTCCCTGCATTTTTTGTTATACCATTTCTTACTGGTGCTAATTATTATTTTCTCTTTCCCGTGCTTCGGAGGTAGGGTAAGGAGAGCCTTCAGTTTATTAGAGCACTGCTCGTGAAGATCACTAATCTGGTGGGCTACTTCCATATTGGAAGGTAGATCATATATGGCACTCAAGGTTGATGAAACTTCCAGAGATATGCCATCTAACATGGCGGGATCCGCCAGGACCCTGCACCATCTGACACTCCTTCTATCGTTTGTTGAAACAGCCTCTGCAGTAACACACGTAGCTGCAGGAGACCTACCTAAGCCGCCAGAGAGCTTCAAACTTAGAGACAACGGGTTATGGTCACTCTCGGGGCGATCCACAACTACCATGTCTTCCAGGAGGGACCAATACTCCATTTTTACTAGAATGTAATCAATTCTACTTTTACTAGCCCCGTTATCAAAAGTAGGATGACCAACTTTGTCAGAAATCGTGCGACCATTGGCCGCTCTCAAACCCCACTCTAACCCAAATTACTAAGCCCCCTGATGCTCTACCCTTAGTACCCTTGATGGCTGGTTTATAAAAATTAAGAAAACCTGCTCGAAAGATTGGTTCAGGAGCCCAGCTCTCTTGAAATAATAAAACATCAAAAGAATCAACAAAATCTACCCAGTCATCTGAGACTATTCGCCCTTTAAGCCCTGCAATGTTCCATGAGGCTATTTTGAGTACCATATCCTGAGGGGAAGGGGCATCGTAATTCAAAGCCATCGACTCTCGGCCTAGATCCCCACCGACAATAGACGGAATACAGTCCAGGGAGTTGCCCTTTAAAACACTCTCAGCAACCACATCCATCTTCGAATGCCCCCCCTCCTGACTGGCTAAACATGTTATACTAAGTAGGTCAGCTTCCCCATGTTCAGGGTTGTCAGAATGACTCTCTCCGCCGGATACAGGATGGAGTCAATCAATGCCCTCCAAACCAGAGAGTGCTTCAAAGCGATTAAACAATTGTGGAATGGATGGGGTGTATGTGTTCCTGTCTGTTGGAAATCTCCCATAAGTTCTTCTACGCATTAGGGGGTTGACAAAGGGGACATTATTTCTTTTAGGATAAAAATAACTGAGGCCCAATGACTGCACATCCCCCATCCTCCCAAATCTAGCTCCCCTACGTATAAAGTCCACCACCCAAGGATCCCTGAAATTTATAATGATACAATCACCTTCCAGGTCCTTCGGGCAGTGTCCCACCCAGTTTACTCTTCTAACACTCAATATCTCCGGGGCAGAGGATGGTGGGAGGGGTCTGTTTTTGTTTAGCCAGAAGACAACTTTGTTTCTGAGGTCCCCATAGGATTCAGGTGTGTCTTCCTTAAGGGTTGAGACACCTGTTAAAACAATTGTATAGGGAGTAGCCTCAGGAGGTAAGTCGATACAAGGGAAGCCCTGTTTATGAACTTTCTGAACCAAGGCAATAGGGTTTTTGTCTTGGTTCCCCAAAGCTCTGATGCTTGGTCAGGGTGGACGATTTGGAACTACCCCTCGCAAGGTTCAGAGCTTGGGCAACAGTAGAAGACTTGGTATTGTGCGTTGTGTCAACTTTCAAGCTAAATCACAAATGATCTCTGGAACAGAGATCAAGAGCCTAGCTGTAAGTAATCCTATCCACAACACTCAATGGGGTTGGAATAGTGTATCATAAGAGAGAAAAGGAGAAATTGCTCGTTTTCTTAGTGTCCCCTCACTCACCAGGGTTGCCCCTTGGTGACATGCTTCATCATGGGGGTCCTCCCAGCCCTCTACGGACTGGGGCGTGCTACGACTGACGAGTTACGCAGGAGCACTTTAATAATGACTATGTGTGGTACAATGGCAGTGATGTGATGGAGTGGAATATGTGAATTTGTTAAAAAATACCTGCCTAGTAAGCTATAAACAATTTTATTCTGGCTTCTAGGTGGTACGGTTTAAAAATGGGGTAGAACGATAGGGTGCCCAAATGTCAATATACTCAGGTGTACCTATCCATTCCTATCTGTCGACTAGTTTCGTGCATCCCCCTAGCACTTCCTCAGGACTACACAGGGACCAGCCCTGTGTTCGCCACTCCTAGTAAAAGCTCCAATGGGCTAGTGAAAGAAAACAAAGATTAAATAATGCTGCAAAGAAATAGGCATGCATTAGGTACCTACGTAAAAAGTATTATAGTCACGTGGGTCATGATAAAGGGGCTAGCTGTGCCCCATGGCCTCGAAGGGGTTAGGTATCCAATCTATTTGATATGAAGACACCTTGTGATACTACACCTAATCAGTACCTCTCCGAGCTGAATGTTGCCCCCTTGTTTTGTCAACTTTCAAGCTCCCACCCCTAGAGGTTACCCCGACAGGATTGTTTGTAGCAGGCCGAATATTAGGTTGTTTAGCGGGAGCCGGAAGTGGCCGCTTAGTTGTAACAGCGACACCTGGGGGATTTAATATGCTAGTTGGAATAGGGGGTGTAGCTTGGACATTTACTAGCTTTTTTAGTATACCCGTATTATCTTTTACAAGATTCTCCAATAAATCCAATTTCGAGTTCATAAGTCTGGTTCGTTCTAGTAGTGGTAACATAAGTGATTTTACTAATAGTTCCATTTGACACTCAGGGCTAATGGCTAAATTCCAAGGTGATACTTGAGAGGGGGACAAAGAACTAGTTGTGACCAGAGAAGGCTGGGAGCTGATAATTGTTTCAGGGGCATAGATGGGTTGGGGTATACTATTTATTTGGGGTATTTTGGAAGTACCCCCCTTCTGAGGGCCCTTACTTCTCTTCCTCTTACAGGGCATATTCCGTTAGGACTCTCCAGTAATAGGATCAGATTGGACAGGACTAGCATTTAACACGCTTTCCCCACCCCTACTTCCTATAGAGACACTGGATTGTGAGCCACCCTCAGTTGAGTTCAAAAACGATCTCTCCACCTCTGGATGAACATCCACCAACACAGGGTCCAAAGTCAGGATAGGAATCATAGTGGATGCCTGGGGACTAACCACTGATGCAAAGCGACCTATAGAGGAGGGCTTCCCCGTAATAAGATCTAGCGATAGGCGTTTCTCGGCAAAGGCTATCTCCTTTTCCAAGATACCGGTCGCCCTGGTTATAAAAGCATCTAGGGGACCAGTTACCACCCCACTACATGTCTGCAATTGCCCTGATCTTTCTTTTCATGAACGTAAGGGCATGATTCAAAATAACAACGGAGGCCAACAGGTATTAAAGGGGACCAAAGGTGAACAACAATGCCTCCCTGGATAAGCAGGAACAACAAAACAAAAGGGGGGTGGGCCAACCCGACCTCGGACGACCTCGGACGGCCACAGACGGCCCGCCCTTTGCCCGGGCTTAGCCCGGCTTGCCCACGCGCACCCCGCGTGCGCGAGCCCTTGGTCAGTAAAATAGGAGGAGGAGGTGTGGGCGGGAAGGGGACCAGCTGCGGCAGATTAAGCAACGCACTGCCCGCTGGTCCTCGCAGTCCCTCTGGGGTCCGGAATGAGTCACTTTACAGCCCTCCAACAAAGTCTCCTTGCTCAAGCGGCACCCGCGAAGCGGGGGCCGCGAGAAGTTGGCTGGAGTCCAGGGGGTAAAAAGAACAAGCAAGCACAGCACTCCCGTGGGTTCAGGCTCGACGATATCCCTTAGCGCGATGAACACAGGAATCCACTGAGATGCAGTCAGCACAGCGCTTTAATTAATCCGGGAGGTGGGAACGGGAAGAGGACCAGCTGCGGCAGATTAAGCAATGCACTGCCCGCTGGTCCTCGCAGTCCCGCTGGGGTCCGGAATGAGTCACTTTACAGCCCTCCAACAAAGTCTCCTTGCTCGAGCGGCTCCCGCGAAGCGGGGGCCGCGAGAAGTGGGCTGGAGTCCAGGGGGTAAAAAGAACAAGCAAGCACAGCACTCCCGTGGGTTCAGGCTCGACGATATCCCTTAGCGCGATGAACACAGGAATTAGTCAAGTTCCCATTCAAGGAGTTCAGAGGAGAAGTGGGACTAGAGTCCAGGTGAGGAGGGAGAGAAATTCTAGGCTGGGCGTCCGAGTTCTGGGTCATGTCAGAGAGATTAGCGGTGGAGGTAGGAGGATAAGAGGGAGTGAAACAGTGGAATGGGAGTGTGCATAGGAGGGAGGTGGGGGAGATCATAGGATTGGAACTGGCATTAGACCCGGGGGGGGGTGGGATGTCAGGGTCACGGGAACAGGGACTGTGTAGGAGGTCGGGGGAAGATTGTGTGGGATGGTTAAGATTTTCAGGGGGTGGGGAAGGGAGTGCCTGAGGGGATTCCAGTTGCAGGAGGGCCAAGGTTAGAGACCAAGCTGTCAAGATCGGCCTTGTGGGGATTGTTAGTTTGTCGTTCCTGGTGTGCTCAGTTGATGTGATCGTGGTGGTTGCTTGGCGACGGAGAGTAATGGTAGGTGTAGTGTGATTGTAGTGAGTGATGGAGGATGTCCATGAGTTGAGGAGAGGGTCTTCAGGGCAGGGAGATTGGATCAGTTCCTCGTTATTAGTGAGGGTGGTGAGGGATGGGGAGATAGGGTTTGATGGCTTAGTTGAGTTAACGAGGAGAGAAGAGTGGGGAAGTGGCGGTCAAAAGTGGTGAGGTGCTGGTCGGTTCCTTGAATGGTTCCAGTTCTGTAGATGGAAATGGTAAGTTCCCCTTTGAAGGTCGGGGATATGGTAGTGGAGATTTTTTCAGCATAGGGAATGATTACAGACTTGGTGACTTGCAGGTGAAGAGAGAAGGTGTTTTCCCATTTAGCCGGGCGATTGGTGTAAAAAATGAAGTTAGTTTTCGTGCTGCCGTTAGACGCCGAGTGGTAGTTATCAACAATGAGTGTTTCCGGGTGTTGTTTTAGAGTACTGTGTGTGAAGTTGTTTTTAGCATTACTGGTCATTTTGTTAGGGTAGTTAATGGACCTGGAGTTTGGTCCGTAACGCACGAGCGTAGAGTTTCGGGTGGGGTTAGGCGGGCGCATGATTGAAAGGTTGAAAAGTCGAGACGTAGTAGGTAAAAACCTAAGGAGCATAAAGCACATCTATAAGCATAAATCAAGGTGCATAAAACATACTACAAACATTACATTTCCTAGCACCTATAAGAAGCACTCTAGGGCTGTGCACCCTACAAATGTAATAGACCCCTGGCCATCTCTAAGGGGCTCAAATGCCTAAATACATATATGCACACATATACATATATGCACACATATACATATATGCACACATATACATATATGCACACATATACATATATGCACACATATATACATATACACACATATATACATATATATACACACACATATACATATATATACACACATATATACATATATATACACACATATATACATATATATACACACATATATATACACACATTCACACACTTATATACATACATGTAGGCGGTTTCACAGAGACCAAACCTGACTCTATAGTCGACAATTGTAGCACTTCCGTGAAATGACCGCAAGAGGGAAACGTATGCCTGGTTATTGGACAACTGTATGCGGAAGCCTGTGTGATTCATGTTTGCCCGAAGAGAAACAAACTGGTGTACATAGCATGGTACATTTACAATCTTTCCGGTACTTTTACAATGTTTCCGATAGTTCTATAACAAGCATTAGAAAACAAGTAATTAAAAAAGTAACTAACAGGTATAAGAAATAAGCTGGAGTACATAGAAAATAAAAAAAATTATAAATTTGAGTGAGAGCTTTGAAAGACGTTTCGAGAATAGTAAATTATATATATATATATATATATATATATATATATATATATATGAAACAGTCCCTGCCACTCTCGCCTGGAGCCCAATCCTGGATACCGCAGCGCAGAAGAAGAGAGGAGACCCAAGTGCAGGTGAGCAGTGTATTTTATTTCGTCGGGGAGACGGCACACCTCAGCATGACGTTTCGGCCTTCACAGAGGCCTTGATCACATGACGCATGCTCGGGAGGAGGCAATTTTTAAAGTGCTAGTGCTAATTTGGATGTACACCCATTGGTGAAACATGGTCACGTGTAAAATGAATAATCTCTCATAGACATAGACAACATATCAATGCACAGTTCATCTCGGGATAATCCCGGATGCAAGCCTGTGTGGAAATGTGCAAACAACAGTAAATAAAGTGCCAATGCCATATTTGTCATTTTAAGCAATACACTAAAAGAACCACTGGATAGTCCAAGATTTTAAAGGATACAAAATGCAGTGCAAAATTGGCAATGTGCAACACGTCAATAAAGTGCAAATAGTGTTTTGTAAACCAACATCATAGTAGTAGATATCAGTAATATACTTGATTTGCAATATCATATTAAAATCAGATGTAGAAAAATATATGTAGACTATGAGTTATTCATATATAAATATATGTATAAAAACACGAATGTACAAACATATACACAATAAATATATATACACCAAATTTACACTATTTAAGCAGGATGAGAACTCAGGTGATATGGAATCATGGCTGCATGAATGCATTTTAAGCCTATACACCGAGGTCGCAGCATCCTGACTATTTTCAACGCACTAGCCAATCATGTGTCTATGTACTGCCAGAGGGTTGGGAGGAGAGGAGATGCTAACCAACCGATAGGTTTGGAGAACATCGCAGCCTCACCTCCCATACCTCCATACTACAACAAGTGACCATGAATTAAACAACACCATACCAGTGATAGGCATAACAGTGAGCAGTGCAGAAAGAAGTTTATGTGCTCATATTTATGGGTTTTTCTAAGATTTTTCCTTTCTAAAGATCTTTTTATTTTTTATTAAGACATGCTTTATCATTATCGATGTTGTACTTAGCATTTGATACATCGTGCAGCCTAAGCCTAGGCTGCACTGCACTCTGAAACCATCCGCACATCTAGACATGTACTGGTCAATGGATAAAAATTATCAGAAAACCACTGCCAGTTGGAACCTAGACTAAAAACCTGGGTAGATGATATGTTACTAGAAAGGATAGAGCCTCAAGTTACACTTCTGTGAATCATTTAAAGACAAGTGTAAAAGTCTTCTGTGGAATTTAATCCCCCTGGGGCTCGACTATCCATTTCAAGTATGTACCTCGTCTCCAATTTTCTAAGGGCACCATCCCTGTCACCACCTCTTCTTAACGGACCCACACAATCTACAGCATAGTAACGTAGAAGAGTGCTGTCATTGTTGTGGTGCTCCCTAAAATGGCGGGCCACCGGGTATGCCGGGTCGTTGGTGTTTATGGCCCTTATGTGCTGGAGTATCCGCTTGTGCACCTGTAGCTTGGTACTACCCACATACCGCAGGGCACACGGACACTCCAGCACATAGACCACATATTCACTTTTGCAAGTCAGCTGTTTTTTGATCTTGCGCGCACAGGGGGTGAATGGTACTACATATTCGGTTTTGTTCAACCCATGCTGGCATGCCTTACAAGAAGAGCACTTCCTGAAGCCTTTGCTCTTATCCAGCCAATTCTTCCGTGTTGAAACTTCTGGGCTGGATTTCACCAGGGCATTTTGCATAGAATATGCTCTCCTGTAGGTGATTGATGGCCTAGTTGGAATTTTGTCACCTATCACGGGGTCACATTTGATTAGGCCCCAGTGTTTAGAGATGATTTTACCAAGCGCCCCATGCTGCCTATTGTACGCCCAGATCAGTCTCACTGTTTGATCCTGGGAAGCAGCAGGCGCAACCTCGACCTTGCGTTGCAAGGCCTGACTGCGCGACAGGGCATTTGCCTTGGTTATGGCCTTATCAACCACCGCAGCCTTGTACCCTCTTGCCAAAAATCTAGACCTACTAGCTTGCTGAGCTAGATGGCATTGGGCTTCAGTACTGCTCAAACGTCTTATACGCAGCATCTCGCCATACGGGATGCTGCGTATGAGGTGAGCAGGGTGATGACTACTGGCATGAAGTATTGTATTTCCAGCCGTGGGCTTTCGGTACAACCTGGTTTCAAGTTTCTCTCTTACTGGAGTCACTGTCATGTCTAGAAAATGTACCTGGTCTCTACTGATTGTTGAGGTAAACTTCAAGTTGTAGTCATTACAATTCAACATATCTACCAATTGTTCAGCTTCTAGACGAGTGCCCTTCCAAATTAGGAACACGTCGTCTATATAACGATACCACCGTGTAATGGACCGCCTTGCAATGTCGGAATGTTCGCCAAAGAGGACCTGTCTCTCCCAATAGCCCATGTGGAGACAGGCATAACTGGGAGAGAAGCAGGCCCCCATGGCTACACCCCTGACTTGCTGGTAGTATCTGTTATTAAACATAAAGAAATTATGGTGTAAACAGAATGAGATCATAGACAGTAACATACGGTTATGGTCAGCCATGATTATTGGTCTCAAACCTAAATAGAATTCTATGGCTCTCAGTCCGTCCTGATGGTTGATACTAGTGTATAAAGATGTAACGTCTAATGTAATGAGCCACGAATCCGAATCCCATTTGATGTCTTCAATTTTCCTCACAAAGTCATTAGAGTCCTGAACATAGGATGGTAAACTCTGTACGAACTCCTGTAAGAATGAGTCCACATAGACAGTTGTCTTTTCAAGTAAGCCCCCACAAGCTGCTATTATTGGTCTGCCAGGGTTTTTTTTCGGGTTCTTTTGGACCTTCGGGATTAGGTATAGCACAGGCATGACAGGATTGTTATTTTTTAGATACTTAAGCTCATCCATACTCAACAACCCAAAAGATCTCCACCCCATCAGTAAGGAATAAAAATCTTCTTGGGCTTTCTTAATCAAAGTGATGTCACTGTGTCTATAGCAGTCTGAATCATTCAATTGAGAGAGGGCTTCCTCCAAATATAGTTTCCGCGGCCATAAAACTATATTCCCTCCCTTGTCAGATTGCCTGACAATGACATTCTCATTTGATTGGATCTTATGGATGAGTCGCAGGTACTGATCATTCTGTGTGTATTTCTTCCGTTTAGAACTGAGCACTTTTGTATGCAACAACTTGATGTCTTTAACAGCAGCATCATGAAAGATGTCAAGGTTATCGTATAGCATCACAGGAGTATAGGTGGAGCGTGGTTTAAACGATGTTAACCCCCCTACCTTATTTGGCTCACATCCTGATGCTTCTTGGGATGTTGATTGTTCCATTCTTAGGGATTCCAAAGCCTCCAGACCAGGAGCATCACGAACTTGCAGCCCCTCATTTGTTGAATCAGTCCTCATTGGGGTGCTGCGTGTCTTTCCACCCATAAAATGTTTCTGCAGCTTTATTTTGCGGACACATTTGTATAGATCAATTCTAGTGTCCACATAATTAAAGTCAAATGGAGGACAAAATGTAAGGCCTTTTGACAAAATGTGATGTTCAGTCTCTGATAAGACCATGTCAGTCAGATTGATAATGGAGGGGGCAATGTCTATTACTCCTGATTGAGGGCTCACTTCCTGTTCCATCTTTTCGTATTTTTCTTCTTCTTCTTCTGCTGATTTTTTTCTTCCTCTCGATTTGGCCTTTCGGCGTTGGTAGCGTTTGGCGTTGCGGATTTTGTTCCGGAGCGCAACTGGGTTCTCGGGCGAAGAGTCTCGCGCCAATCCTTTCTTATGCAGTCGAGTTCCTCTGCTGGTGTAAGTTTGGTAAACCCCAATTGTCCCTCACTTTGTGACAGATTGGAGTCCGAATCACTATTAACGCAAGAGCTCAAATTGGACTCTGAAGAATCATCCTGCTGTGCTGCCCCTGATGCATGTCCTTGGGTAGGGCGATTTACTGTTGCCACAGCTTTGAGTCGCCTTGAGGCTTTGATGGCATCATATTTTTTTGCGAAAGTAAAAATGCGCTCTTCCGCATAGTCAGCCTTGTCTCTTTGGAATTTGTAGGCCTTTCTTTTGCTAATTATCTCCTCTTCTTTTTGGAGCCTTGCCATCATATCACTTCTTAGTTTGATACATTCACTCATACAATCCCCACTGGTTGATTCAATGTCCTGATTTAGCTCATCAATTTTGGTCTGCGTTTTGAGACGGTCACTCTCTGCATAGCGCACAAGTATCTGGACTAATCTGCGCGATGACTCCAAATTGCAGTCCGCCCACTCTCTGAGCATTTCTGGGTCTGGGTCTTCGTAGCTAGGGGCCAGCATTACACGCAGACCCCGCGGTATCCTATTGACCTCCAAGTACCTACTCAGGGAGCGGTGCTCCCATCATTTTGAGAGTTCTCGCTTCATTAGTTTCTCTAATTTTTTTAATTTATCACGAACGCTGCCAAGTTCATTTACTGGTACATTTTGTGCAGATGGTACAGAGGACCCCCCAGCCGGGGAGTCATCAAATGCATTAAGCGCCACCCGTTCCCTTGCTTTCAATGCGTCTGCCGACATGCCGTTTCCCCGTTTGTATAACGCTCAATGCGTTCTCACGACTACTTGACGAATTCAGCAACTGCAAGCCGCCGAGCAGTCAGGCACACACTTCTCTTACCGGCGTAATCTGTGCACGATTCGAAACACCGCAACCCAACTCCGGCAGTCTCGTAGAGAGCAGAACGCTCTCCGTGCTCCTCGTCACGTCCGTGTGCCAAATCGGCGTTCACAGTAGCCGGGGGCTGGAGCAATTACTTCCTAACGGGAGAGACAAACGACTTCCGGGTCACCAGAGGTCTCAGCTTCCTGTTGCTCCGCCGCTTGTAGGAGAAGGGGTCATCCAAATACCAGCGAAGCACACTGCCGGTTTGTAGAGATGAAACAGTCCCTGCCACTCTCGCCTGGAGCCCAATCCTGGATACGGCAGCGCAGAAGAAGAGAGGAGACCCAAGTGCAGGGGAGCAGTGTATTTTATTTCGTCGGGGAGACGGCACACCTCAGCATGACGTTTCGGCCTTCACAGAGGCCTTGATCACATGACGCATGCTCGGGAGGAGGCAATTTTTAAAGTGCTAGTGCTAATTTGGATGTACACCCATTGGTGAAACATGGTCACGTGTAAAATGAATAATCTCTCATAGACATAGACAACATATCAATGCACAGTTCATCTCGGGATAATCCCGGATGCAAGCCTGTGTGGAAATGTGCAAACAACAGTAAATAAAGTGCCAATGCCATATTTGTAATTTTAAGCAATACACTAAAAGAACCACTGGATAGTCCAAGATTTTAAAGGATACAAAATGCAGTGCAAAATTGGCAATGTGCAACACGTCAATAAAGTGCAAATAGTGTTTTGTAAACCAACGTCATAGTAGTAGATATCAGTAATATACTTGATTTGCAATATCATATTAAAATCAGATGTAGAAAAATATATGTAGACTATGAGTTATTCATATATAAATATATGTATAAAAACACGAATGTACAAACATATACACAATAAATATATATACACCAAATTTACACTATTTAAGCAGGATGAGAACTCAGGTGATATGGAATCATGGCTATATATATATATATATATATATATATATATATATATATATATATATATATATTTCTCCAATCTGATCCAAGTTTGAGGCTTCCGGGTGCTATATGGCGGTGCAAGCGCGGCGCGGCAGGACCCGGCGCGTTTGAAATTGATTCCGTTTTCCCCTTTCAGAGAGTTGATTCCTCATGCACTCTCGTGTCCTTCAAAATTACACCACACGTTTTATTATCGATTATGCAGTTTATTTGCTTCAGCAAGCCAGCTACACCTTACACGTTTCGGTCTCTACGGAGACCTTGCTCACAGGTAACTGAATCAACGTTTTTTTGCAATTTTAAATAAAGTGAAAGGTGCTTGTCTATTACATCACTTCCTGTTAACTGTACAGGATTTCTGGGACATGTAGTCTTGTAGGGAACATTATAATCATGTTTAACCTTTTTATCACAAATCATTAAATGATTTTTTCATTTAATTACTAGTGTTGAACCCCATCGGTATTTTAGCCAAAGAGAAACCGATGATTGTAAAACAATATGCTGAAAATAAAGCCCTCCAGTGGGCATTTCACATATATTCAAAACAACACAAATTTGGGCATCATATTGGTGCCTCTATTTCTCAACTTTCATGATTCTCTGTTTCCCAATACAGCCCTCTGGTGGGCTTTTCAATTGTATCTCATGCTCTGGAATGTCCGTCCTCTTTGAAGTACATTGGAAGCACCAAAAAGGAATTAAAACTGCGCATCCTGGAACATGTCCGGGCCACCATCAACTCAGACCGCAGCTACGCAATGGCCAAACATATGGAAAAAGAACATAATGGAAATTGGAAAGAACTACAATTCTATGGGATTGAGAGTGTTGGACCAAATCAAAGAGGGGGAGATCGTGAAAAAGTAATGAGACAGAAAGAATCGAAACACATCATGAGTTTCCGAACTTTGAACCCTCATGGGCACAACCAGGACGAAGAACTACATTGCCATCTTTAAACAATCAAATTATTGACTAATGAATCTTGATGAGTAATAACGTTACCTCTCTTGAAAATATTTTAACTTGCACTGTTATGTTATCAATTTCACTTTACCTTTCATTCTTCACACTGAAGGACATGTACAATGTTTTATGTTTTGAATGATATCTTGACCTATATTGACACCCATGAGATACAATTGAAAAGCCCACCAGAGGGCTGTATTGGGAAACAGAGAAACATGAAAGTTGAGAAATAGGGGCACCAATATGATGCCCAAATTTGTGTTGTTTTGAATATATGTGGAATGCCCACTGGAGGGCTTTATTTTCAGCATATTGTTTTACAATCGGTTTCTCTTTGGCTAAAATACCGATGGGGTTCAACACTAGTAATTAAATGAAAATATCATTTAATGATTTGTGATAAAAAGGTTAAACATGATTATAATGTTCCCTACAAGACTACATGTCCCAGAAATCCTGTACAGTTAACAGGAAGTGATGTAATAGACAAGCACCTTTCACTTTATTTAAAATTGCAAAAAAACGTTGATTCAGTTACCTGTGAGCAAGGTCTCCGTAGAGACCGAAACGTGTAAGGTGTAGCTGGCTTGCTGAAGCAAATAAACTGCATAATCGATAATAAAACGTGTCGTGTCATTTTGAAGGACACGAGAGTGCATGAGGAATCAACTCTCTGAAAGGGGAAAACGGAATCAATATATATATATATATATATATATATATATATATACACATACATACACACATATATATATACACACACACACACAAATACGGCTGGGTGACATATGTACTTATAGGATAAACATCATTTGTAGGTAATACGAGACAGCCAATGTATTGCTCTTGTACACTATACTACTAAGGCATGCTGGCGACTAAACATTCTCAGCAGTATGTTTCTAAATATCCGAATTCATAAAAAAATAATTGTAGTCAACAATATCAAAATGTATTCCAAATATCTGCAGTTCCCCGAGCACTGGATGTTTGAAAAATTAATTCATGCGAACTTAATTCACTTTTCCAATGTAAAAAAGGTTCTACAACACAGAATATTTAGTAGGAATCTGTTAAAAGGCGGTTAGAACTTCTGAACTTGCTAAAGTAGTAACGATGGTATCGTTTTGAGGTGAAGTTCTTTAAAACGGTTAAAAATAAAGTCCCCTTCAGATCAGCACTGCTTTTCTTCTGCTGTGTACTTCGTTGAAGCGCTCCATGGCGCAGAGTATGTTGATGGCACTGCATAATAAACACACTCTTTCTGAATGTATGCAAGGGTCTTTAAGACGCGGGATATTACAGCAGTCTGTATAATTAGCTGAGTTTATAAGTGACATCCTTAGCGAGTGGTGTAGCAACACGAACATGCATACCTATTAGTACACACATCTAACTTTATACAGTAAACCATTCTATACTTGTTAAACAAATATAAAATATCCCACTGGTGCAAGATTAAGAGCACATCACCGACTACAGCTATGGCAACGAGAGGCCCGATCATTATAGTGACAATATTGAGGAACACACAGATTTTATGAAGAAAAGAGGGAGTACTTGATTTGACTTATGCTGTGTGACAAATAACGTTTTTTTATTTAATGCGATTTTATATAGCGCGAACTTTACCCGAAGGTGTCGGAGCGCTTTACATAAGAACCCGTTGCAAAACATAAGGATTTAGGATTACATGCGTTACATTTCCCCATGTCCCAAAGGGACCCTGTGTGAGTGTGTATGCTTGTTATCTGAGAGCTCCTCCTCCTGAAGTAAAGAGTAGCCGACCCTAGGATACCGACTGTCCTTCACTCACAGCTGTGTGAAAACGCCGCCCAACTCCTTACCTGCGCTCTGGAGGTTAGTGGCTGTCCGGAAGGCGGTATGTATGGGCTATCACTTTGCGCCGCAGGTTCTCTTAAAGGGCGTCCATAGTTTGACAGCAGTTAACCGGATGTCAGAGGGTGCTAGATTGTTGACATACCCGTCCTGGGTTTCCTTGAAAGCTCGACAGACTGTCTAACAAAGCCAATGCCGATTTCATAGGCTTTTCCGTAGGGTCTCGCGGACACCCCGTCAGTCTCAGAGGTCTTCCGCACTCTCTCGTCTGAAATCAAGCCCAGCAGTGATCAGTTCCCATTAGAGGAATTACACTAGCTGACGCGCCGCCACGTGATATAGACGTCATGTCCTAGTTCTGTGCGTCAGGCTTGAGAGCTTACATTCAGTGGCCGCTAGCGGGAGTCCGGAAATTCAAAACTGGTCTTGGAACTAGAGAGGTTACTGGAGATTTGTGGCACTGCCCCAGAGCTTTTGTGTGGAAACTCTGTGGGTTTTGCGGGGTATCACAATTCACAGTTTTAAGTAAACAGAATAATATACCATATAGACATAACTTAAAGGTTCATAAGTGCTTGGAGGGCAGGTTGGGTGTAAGGTCCCCGCAGGGGCGCAACTAGACCCAAATTTCGGGGGGGGCTAACATTTCAAATGCTGGAGGCGGAGCCAAATTCAGAGTCAGACTAAAAATTGCTTGTGGGTCATCCTGTCATTGTAGTGGTATAATGCATAGGGGTTATTTTTTGGCCAATACATCACAGCTCAATTCAAAGCACGCTGGGCTCTAACATTAATGTATTCATAATAGTATTTAACAAGTTTTGAGGAAGCTTAGTACTTTCTCAAGGAATTCTAATAGAACAAATATTAAATTTTGTATTTTAGTACACATTTAATGAGTTTACCTACTCTCACATGACATTTATAAATACAGTTTTGGCAACAATTAGTGACTTATGGATCAGGATTTTTTGCTGAGTCAACCTCGAGTGGCCGATGGGTCCAGCTCCATCACCACCAAATTAAAGACCATATCTATTCATTGAAGGTTCCCTAAAGATGAAGCCCTCTGTGTTGTTACAATTGGTTTTGATTTGTCTTGATCCAGGAGGCAACTGTGAAAAAGCAAGATCATAATTTCTCTTGGGTTGACCCCAGATCATTGCCCAAGAAAATAATCCTATGATACCATCTGTGTAGGACATCACAGAGAAACTAAAGGGTTGTATAAATAAAGTGAACTTAATAAGATAAAGAGAAAACAATGTAGGGCTCAGAGAAAAGCCCTGTGGGATTTTGCAAGTGAGAGGTCTCGGGCATGACTAAAATACGGGGATGTGGACTGTTTATGCCCTCTCAGATAGAAAAAAGGCAAGACACTCCAGGGCAGTATCTTCAATGCTACAATGCTCCAAATAATTGGTATTTTAATAAACATTTTATAAAGTTTAAAACAATCATGTTATTACAGTGCATATGAATATCACCTTAAAGCACATACTTTGTTATTTAAAAATGTACTCTTTGTGACATAGCCTATCCTTCCATAAGTGCAGACATTAAGATGTATACCTCAGTAAACAATACAAAAAAACTGTGTTGGGGGTCAGCTTTAACCTGCCACCTAAAGTTTCCATGAGTGAATGCTAACAGGCAATATTCCCCAGCCCAGGTTAACTAAGAGCAGCCAGTGGGCCTTATTATTTTGCATACGTACTGAGCTTTAGCCACGAGTCCCATATTCAGGAAAGTTTCCGGGTCATCCGTGTTGCCACTAATCACCAATGTGCTGTCTCCTAAACCACTGGGGATATTCAAGCCCAGCGATTCATGAAGTGCCTCCACTGCTGCAGCAGCCCTCTCATCTTGTGTAGAGTAGCGGATGGTCGGTCAACCTTTTGTGTTTTTTTCGTACGTTGCGGTCTGGATTTCAATCTGTTCTGGGATGACCAATAAATAGGGCTACCCGAGTTTGTCAGAGCTTCAGCCCATTTCCAAACTGTTGATGTATCAGTATAGATGTGGGATTTCCCATTGTACAAGACTTTCAGATCTGCTGGGAATGAAAACATGTACTTGAGGTGTAATTTAGGGAGTTGTTTCTTAACATCCAGATATGCTCTCCTTTGTTGTTGCACCATTGGAGTGTAATCTGGAAAAATCAGTACTTGTGTATCATCAATTGTGTATGGTCCATCAAGGCCAGACTGGAGCTTTTGTTGTGCCTTGACCCAAAGAACCTGGCTATCTATATTGCCTAAACTATGTGACCCTGGGTAATTGCTTTCCTTCACTGTGACTCTTTTTTCAGGATCATTATATTTTAAGGTACCTTGAAATAATTGTTCAGGATGCAAACTGTGCAGAAACCTCTCTTGTATATTGTATAATGCACCATAATGTTGCTCAATATATAACAATAAAGGCCTTATATAGGAGGCTCTAAACACCTGACTAGGCATGCTTGCCTACCACAACCTGTCAACTGGAAGCCAGACTTTTGTCACAGCATGGGCATGGTCTGTTTCATAGCATGACTATGATTACAGTTAACCCTTCACCCTGAGAAAAATGCTGCACATCATGCCCACAGTCTCACTGATAGTGTATTGCATGGCCTCTTCAAGGAGCAGAACCTGAAGAAAATTGCCCTGCCTGCCTACTTTTTGGCAGTGCTGGGGTCATCTCAACTAGCACATTGCAAGATTATGCCTCTTTGTCTGTAGTATAACAGTTAGCTCTGTTGTGGCAAGTAAATCAAAATCGAGCAAACTCTGTAGTTGCTGCAGATTACATTATTATAGGCCTGGCTGGCCCTTTGGATGGCTGTAGTTATAATATGGGCCTTTGCCTGTTCAACTGAGAAGAATGTTGTCAGGTAATAGGCTGTAAGTGTACTTAGTAACCCTTCCAAACTACATTCAGTGCTAAAGCCCTTTGTTTGTTCCGTGAGGCCCCCTATCTGAATATTGGTCCCCATAGCTTTTCCTTCCTCATCTTCGGCCCAGTATTCAAGGAATGAGATTCTGTCTTGTATGTTTTCAAAGTGCTTCCTGAGCACTCAGATCTCATGTCAGTTTTGCTTCGGCTTCTGATATTAAAACTGCCTGTTTCTTCTGATTAGAGTTAATCCTACATCAAGCACTAGAGTGTCAATCTTTGCTACCAGAGCTGCATGAGTATGCTTTATAGTGAGCAATATAGGTTCAATATGTCAGGAGTGTCCGCAGTTGCGGTTCACTCCTTACCCCCATGCCCTAATCTTCAACTGCCAGCTCTCCCCTGTCTCTTACCTTCTTCCTTGCATGTCTACCCTTCCTCTTTCTTGCGGAGCGTTACTTTTTCTCACTGATTATTTCCCTCATACACTCACCTTTCCCCCTGCTCCCTCCCTCACTCCTATAGCCTGTTACTTTCGCTCTGTGGCTCTGCCCCACATTCATCCATTTTTCCCTCCATGCTGTAATTTCCCATCGGATTGCCACCTGGCCAGTCTGTTACCTAAATAGCGGATATTTTTAAGTAAAAGCTGGTAAAAAAAACCTTGTAACTCAACAAAAGCTCATAGTTATTCTGGTTTGAAATACGAGGTCCAAGCAGTTAATACAGGTATATATCCAGAGCCACTAGAGGTATGCAACTGTATGGCTGTGTTTATTTCGCATAGTTGAATATTTGCTGCATTTGCCACAATCTGCAGATGTTTACAGAAAAAAATGTTTTAAACGTTCAAAAGTTACTAAAAAACGCAGCTACATGTTGCCACACAGTGGAAGGACCTTGGCAAATGGTAACTGGTCACCTTTCTGTTGCTTATATCTGTATTTCAGTTTTAAACTGTTATTAATGAGATGCAACCAATGTTTAAACAGTGTTAAAAAATTACAAATTAATATAGTGATGCTATAACAAAATGTGCAGCATTATGCCACATAATTTACTCAACCTTGCTGCATAATTTGGCTCTCCCCTGCTGCAGAATTTCAGGGGCCCTGCATATATCACATCAAAATTATTACCAAGCAACATACACAATTCCTAAATTATTATTAAAGCTAACAGAGTCTTACTCTTTCCTGATCAATATGTGTCTCTAAACTTTTTTGATGACCTGCCTTTATGACTTTGATACTCAGTTGGTAAATGCAATAATTGCAGCTTCACATTCACTGTGCTCCAGATGAAGTCTTATTTTTGTCTATAATATCCGGATGTGCATCGCGAACTCCTCATGACTACTATACTTTCTGTAACACTCACTGTACTGTGTTCATTTTAAACCCCACTGTCATTTTAGTTTGGGGTCATTATGAAATAAAAATGAAATTGCCTGAGCAAAATAGTTAAGAGTTGCGAGTGTTTTTTTTTTATTTCTAAAAAGCTAACAGCAGATTTAGTTGCTATTCACTTACCAGCCTCGTCCCCATTTGCATAGCCTCGTCCCCATTAGCATCTGAAAATGTGGCAACTCTATGTATATCATAAGCCAACTTTACAATCATCTCTTCCCTACATTCTTTGCAAAAGTCTGCTGTGATGAGGGTGTATTCCTTTTTGTTTGCAGGATACTCTGTTCATTCCTGGGCGGGGGTGTTTGACTTTACTTCACACCTTTAAACCCTGTAACGTTGCCAGTCTCGCCGCTGTTGTCATGCAGATACAGCCATTAAGGAATGAAAGAGTCATGCAGGGGAGTCTGCTAAAAGAAAGAAAGATGTAAATAGGATAAACAAGAGGAAAGCTGTGACCGCCAGGGCTTTAGGACGGATCGAGTAATACCCTCGATGACCCTTGACTACTGCCTGGCAGCCTCAGCCCAGCCCACGGAACCTGACGGGGGGGGCTGAAGCCCCTTCAGCCCAATGGTTGTTGCGCGCCTGGGTCCCCGGAAGGTGGATGTGGAGAAGCGAGTGTTGTATTCTTCTTCTTTTTTTTTTTTTAAACAGATTTATGTAGCGCGAACTCAATTCAATTCAAATGTTTATTGTTTCGGTTAATTAAAACCGTTACAATTTGTCCCCTATATAAAAAAAATCAACAGTGACATTTTTGTGCATTTGCTTAAAACCATAAAAGCCTTTTGTTATCACTTATTAATGTTCAAGTATCAATGAATCAGTTATTAATAATTAAGTATGTACAAGTATATATAATAAACAACTCATAGATCAAAGTGTAAAGGTGCTGTCTCCACCCTGCCACAAAAGACAGGACGTCAGGTAGTGAGGGTGTAAAGTATTTTAATTATACATCGCTGCAGGAGATCGCCGGGACGTCTGGTACCCTCGGGGTTTATCGGCAGACTCGCGCTTCTCTGGCGCGACCCAAAATGGCCGCCACGCGCGCTACGTGGTTACGTAGCGCGCAACCACTAGAGCGCGACTGTGAGAAGTTGGCCTGATGTATGATGTCCACAATTCTGTGGGCACCTTGTACCAGTCCAAACAATCCCTTATGGTGGTGGTTGTAAGTCAACCTTATAGACAAGCTATCCTAGAGGTAGCATGGACTAAGCAGCCTTCAGGCTAAACTCAAGAGGGCATGTGAAGCCAGCTGTTTTACCATATGCAATCCTGTAATATCAAATGAAAGGACACCACACAAGTTATATATTATAAAAATATATGTATTTATTACTAGAATAATCCTCTATACTCTTTATGAGTCTAGAAGCACAAGCGTTTAAACAAAAGCACAGTTAAACATACACAAGTTGCACAATTATGGATAGGGCCGGTGGCCACTCAAACCATATATAAAAAAAGTGGTATAAGTATCACTTTACGAACAGTGGTAAGGCCTAGGGCCTTGGGAATCGCTTGGACTACACTGGACTAACAGCATTTAGGACGGGAGTAGCCCGCGGGAATCGGGTGCAGCGCTAAAAGCACACGCATGCACCAATGCAAAGTCAATGGTGCGTAAAAGTTACAAAGTTACTGTTTTAGAAGTCTTCCGACTGGACTAGAACTTAGCCACTTAAAACTAGGACACTAGAGGTGCAAACCACTACAGGAGCACCGGCGTTCAATCGTTACCTCACCCACAGGAAGCGGGTGCATAGGTGCCAAAGTGTGTCGGGTTTCGTCGTGGAGTTCTATGGAGCCTGGAGATGCAGATGCTGCAGGCGGCCAGGAGAGAAGAGTCCGGTTGGATCCAAGAGTGGATCAAAGCTGTAGAGTACCTGAAAGCAGAGGGGACAGAGTCTGGGTCACTAGCCAGTGACCAGGATGGCACCAGGAAGGAACCAGGCGATGTCGGGCGCAATCAGGTGGTTGATGAGAAGCTTGTCTCCGCTGCCACGTGGACTCTGGGGCACCGAGGATGACCAGGAGCGAATCACGAGCTGTCCCACAAAGGCTCTCGCTGTTGGCGGTGTCGGTTTACGGATCGGAGTCAACAGGCCTTGGCAAAGGCAACCCACGCAGGATTGGAAGATTGCTTCTTTCTCGGACCAGCAAGGTCAGAGGGGTTGCTCCTTTTCAGGGGAGCGAGCGCCAGTCTGGAGAAACCAGACTAGCAGAGCAAATTCAAAGGTTCATCGGTTCTGGGGCCACTAGCCAACGGGCAAGCGACCAGACCAATGCGTCAAGCAGGAAAATGCAAAAGGGCCCCACGCAGCACTCGGTGAGTGTGGAGGGGAGATCTTCGGTGCACAAGCTGCTCGGGGCTGGGGCTTCTCAAACCCCAATGCACAGCTTCGAGGGGGCCTCAGGAGCTGCACGGTCAGCACTTCGCAGTCTTTTCAAGATGGCCAGCCCCACGCTTCAGGTCGCCTCCACGGGTCTCAGATTCGCTGAGACTGTGGATCGGGCTGTTGGAAAGCAGAAACGCTGGGTCTTGTTGATATCTGTTGCTCGAGTTCCGGCGGGAACTGCAACAAAGCAAACTGTTGGGCGCTGGATGGTGCCTGTTTGCACAGGGTGGTCACTCCTTGATCACAAGGGAGATTCTTCAGTCTTCCACGTCGAGTTGGATGTCGAAGGGTCCAGAGTTCTGTATCAAAGTTTCAGTCAGGATAAATCTAATGCTCATGGGCACAGCTCCTACCTTTATTCCAAATCAAGGGGCTGGTTTACCTGCTAGGTCCCTCCTATGGGTGGGACGAGAAAAGGGGGTGGTTACACCCCTTTCCCTTTGTCCAGTTTCGCGCCAAAGCTGGGGCTGGAGTGCCCCAGAACCGATTTGACTGGATTTTGCATGGGACACCTTGTGTGCCCCAGGCAGTGTCTAGTTTCATTCAACCCTCCCTGCTCCAATCCACTATCTCCTGTCTGGGGTGGTGTAGCACCTCCCTGTGACAGGAAACTCTTTGTCCAAGCCTCCCCTGCCAGGTTTCGGTCAGCAGCAGGAGGTCAGACTTGTGTCGGGGCAGCAGCATCCATTTTGTGATGCTGAGGCTCTGGTTAGTTTTAACCGCGTTTACTGTTACCCACATGTCTTAGCCCTCTAGAAGGGTGGAATGCTACCCCGTCTCCAGAACTGGCGAGGGGGTAGTATTCCAAAGTGTATGACACCTTACACGACATGTTTTGATAAAGCCAAACCAAAGTTAGCAATAACCGCGAGGATTTTAATGCACTTAAGAGTATATGGTATGGAAATATCCTAGAATAGCTATAAGGAAATGGTTCCGAAAGCTGCAGACAGGCTCAGCTCATGCTAGAGCACCATCTCACATAAAACCAAGCACTCTGCCTCCCGGAATGTTAAGGCCTGCCATAGGAGTGACTTATAGGTATATATGTGTCCAGATATAGGTTTAGATATAGGTATACTATATCTAAGCAAGGGGTGATTACACGACCTTGCCCCAGCTGAGTGATCAGCCAGTTGTGTCAGTTTGGATGGCCAGCCAGGGGTGGCAAAAGATATGCTGCAGCCCCTGGTAGGCCTTGGATGCACCTATGCCCTGGGTACCTATAGTACACTGTACAGGGGCTGATAAGGTGACCCAATCCAATTTAGTTATGCACCTGGGGTACATGAGTCCATTTTAAAGAGAGAGCAGATAGCCTGGGACCCTGATTAGCAGGATCCCAGGCCAACTAAGTCGAAAACCAGCTAAACACAAGGCAAAAAATCTGGGGTAACCATAGTCGGGTATCCACCTTCCTACAGCGACTCTACATATCTCCCCTTTTTTATACCAAACATGAATTACCCAGTCTCTACGTAGGTTGGCTAATTTCCATCCATAGTCTCGAAATCTTGTGGGTCTCACAATCGCTCTGCCCCCGTGTCTGTTTTACCGGGGTGGATGTCCCTTCCCTGGGACTGCTCACTGCTGGGCTCATCGCTCTATCTTCCTGAGTACCCAGCCCTTCTCTCCGCGGAGTCTCGCTCTCTTCTCCTAGATGTTATCCTGCTATAGGGACCTCATTGTCCCCTTGATATTCTCTTTGTCCTCCGGCCCGCATGCTTCTTTCTCTTTCCAGGCTGTCAATGTCATTCTCCGTTGACCTCTGGTCCATCATTTTTTGCTCTCTATCTTCGGGGGACCATTGTAGGATCTTACTACACTGGGGCATGCGATCTTGGGACCACACATTGCCGTCGCTGAGCAATGCTGCCCTGTCATACACTTCTTTCACCTGTAAGGGTCGACTGTATTTGCTGTCACCTTTTTTCTGAAGTACAGCCAGTTTGACCCTGACCCATTCTCCTTTCTCCAGGGACGTTTCCTTCACGTTCCTCCTCCTGTTGTAATGTTCAGTATAGATCACTTGGGCTTTCTCCAGATTGTGCTGCACCAACGCAGGGGACCATTTGCTGGTTACAGTCTTTTCCTTCCACGCCAAGTTGTCTTTAGTGAAAGGGTCCCTTCCCCTTAAAATCTGGAAGGGGCTGTACCCCGTACTCGTGGGGGTGATGCGGTAGGCCCATATCATGTTTTGGATTTCCTTTTCCCAGTCCTTGCCCATCGGGATGGCCGCTTGGATGGACCCCATTAAGACCCTGTTGAAGCGTTCCACTTGTCCGTTTCCGGCAGGGTGGTAAATGGAAGTGTGTTTGGTTTTGATGCCATTCCTCTCCATATACTTGTACCATTTCTCCAAGGTAAACTGGGGACCATTGTCACTTAGGATCGATCTCGGTATGCCTTCTCTGAGGCAGGTTGACGTGAGAAATCTAAGTATTGTATCTGTGTCCATTTCTTCTTGTATGTGCACTTCAGGCCACTTCGAGTATCTATCAACAATGACACATAGGTATTTCGGGGTGCCCTGGGTGTCTAGTATGGGCCCCAGGATGTCTATGGATAACTCCTCCCATGGGTTCCTCGGGTTGATGAATTTCCATAAGGCTGGCCTCAGAGGCGTCATAGTCTTGTCCGCTCTCTGGCATTGCTCACACTCTCTCACGTGTCTCTCTGTTTGTATGTCCATCCCCGTCCACCAGTACATCTGCTTGGCTCTCATTTTTGTTTTTACAATCCCTAGGTGTCTCTCATGTAGTATCGCCAAGAAGGGCGGTACCAACAACAAAGAGGGGACAATTTTGTCCCCTCAGTACATGAAGGTGCCTTTGTCATCCAGGGATAATTCCTCTCGCACTTCATAAAATTTCTGGAGGGGTATCCGTAAATGTCTCTTTTCTGGCCATCCTCTGACGATGCATTCCTTTACTTCTTGGATGTCCAGATCTTCTCCGTATGCTTCGGTCCACTCTTGGTTGCTAACCACCTTCTCCGGATCTTCCATCAAGGCCACCATTTCCTCACTCTCTTCTGTTCCGTCCAGTGCTCTTTCCATTGCTGCAGCCCTACTGAGGTAATCTGCTACCTTGTTCTTATTTCCCGGAATGTATTCCACGTCGTATCGGTATTCGAGTAATTTTAGAGTCATCTTGGCTATCCTAGGAGTAGCACTTGCCTGTCCGCTGGACGTGAGCACTTTGACGAGGGGTTTGTGGTCAGTCTTCAATTGGAACCTCGTGCCCCATAGGAACTGACGGAATTTCCCCATGGCCCATACCACTGCCAGCATCTCTTTCTCTATGACGCTGAATTTTTGTTCTGTGGTCGATAAAGCTCTGGAGGCGAAGCTGAGAGTTTCCGTATTTCCATATCTCCTTTCCTGCATGAGGACTGCTCCCAGTCCTTTGTCGCTGGCATCAGTCGTAAGCACTGACTGTCCTTGGGGATCATATCCCTGCAGGGGTATGGCTTGGCTAATGTCGTTCTTGATGCCATCGAATTCTCTCTGCGTCTCTTCTGTCCATGCGAACACTGTTTTGTCTCTTATGAGCTGCCTTAGGTGATGCGTCTTAGTGGCGAAGTGTTGTACGAATTCACTATAATATTCAGCCATTCCTGAGAAGGACCTTACTTCTTCCTTGCTGGAGGGAGGCGGAGCGTCACAAATGGCTTTTACATTTTCCCTTTTTGGTGTGATGCCATGATCTCCTATTTCGTGTCCTATGTAGGTGACTGAGGCCATTCCAAGATGGCACTTCTCCCACTCCGCCATTAGGCCCTTTTCTTCCAGGACACGCAGCACCAGGTCCAATTTCTTGTCATGATCCTTCCGGTCTTTTCCCTTCACCAATATGTCATCCTGGAAATACTGCACCCCCTCTATGTCCTTGAACAGACGGTGCATTAGTTTTGGGAAGACCGCCGCTGCTGATGCAAGTCTAAACGGCATCCTGCGGAATTGGTAACATCCAAAAGGTGTTATGAACAACGTTAGTTTCCTGCTCTCCGGGTGCAAGGCTATTTGGTGATAGGCTGACGTAAGATCAATGGTGGAGAACCATTTCACTCCCTTGGTCCTAGCCAACATTTCTTCGATGCGGGGTAGCGGGAATTTCTCCACGACGATGCACTTGTTTAGTTCCCTCAAGTCCACACAGAGCCGGACTTTACAGTTAGGTTTCATCGCTACCACTAGGGGCACCAACCACTCTGCACAGTTTATAGGTTCGATGATTCCATTTTCCTCCAGTCTGCGTAGTTCCAGTTGTACTGCCTCTCTCACCGCGATAGGAACATTCCTCACCTTGTGAGAAACTGGCTTGGAGTTCTCCTTAAGTTCTATCCTGTGCGTGAACTTCTCTAATTTGCCGACCTTTCCTCCAAACACCTTGGGGAAGTCTCTTTTCATTTTCTCCAAGTCGGGCCAGTGGCCAGGTGCTGTCATCAGTACTTGTGTGTCTCCCCCTGGATCCAATTGTATGCCTAGGTCTCCTTGATCCATCCAGCCTAGGACCGACTGACCTTTCTCTGCCACATACAGCTTGCACTCCGCGCTCCGTCCGTTGAATTCGAAGGTTAGTGCTCTGTAACCCACCATAGGGATCGGTTCTCCCGTGTACGTGACTGGTCTTATATCCGGGGGTTCTAACCGAGGCCCTAGGCGGGGCTTAAACCTCTCATTCCACACTGCTCTTTGGACGATGGTGTACGGTGAGCCAGAGTCTACTACTATTCTGATCTGTACTCCTCCGATCATCATGTCACATTGCGGTTTGCGGGATCGTGGGGTGTCTATGCCTAGCACTTGTTCTTCCACGCACAGCACAGTGTCCTCTTCTCCTTGCTCTCTCTCCTCTGCTTCTTCCGGATCTTGTTCCACATATTTCACGGTGTTTCGGCCTGCCTTCCGGTGACACACTTTTTCGTAGTGTCCTATTATGCCGCAGAACATGCACTTCGCTCGGAACGCTGGACATCTTTTGTCATAGGCCTTGTGAGCCTGGCTGCCACATCTATAGCACGTGTTCCTGCCTCCTCTGTACTGCTTTCCTTGCTGCACCGGTTTTTCCGGGCCATCTGTTGGGTCCTTTACTGCTTGTCGTCGAACCTTTGCTCCTTCTCGCTGGTTCTTCGTCGTCTACTTTGTTCACCATGGGTCTTGGGCCTGTTTCCCTCTTTGTTGCGTCCGCGCACCGTTTAGTCGATTCGGCCTTTTTCACCATGGCGATCACCTCCTTTAGCGTGGCTTCTCCGCTCGCCCACAATTTGTTTTGCACCGTTTTATTGGTGGTGTGCATAACTATCTGGTCCTTTATGAACTCATCATGTAGCGTGCTGAACTTGCACGTCGACGCCAGCTTCTTCAACGCGGCTACATATTCGTCAATTGACTCACCCATTTCTTGCTTCCTCTGCTGGAAATTGTATCGGTCTATGGCCGTGCACACTGCTGGCCGGTAGTGCTCATTTAGCTCTTCAATGGCGTGTCCAAACACGTCATCATCTGCAGCTTGCCTGGGCTTAGGTACCAGGTTCTGGAAGATTCTAATCCCTTCCGGGCCTAAGTTGTGTAAAAGTATTCTTTTCTTCCTTTTACTGGTGAAGGCTTCTTCATTCTCATCCTCTAGGGCTTCAATATAGTTCAGGATGTACTCTCTCCAGTCCTCCCACTTCATCAGGAGTTCTCCCGGGTTTGGTAAGAATGGAATCGGCATCGTCAGTGATGATGCCTGCGCACACATTTCTGCGCGTCTTGCCGGTTCTATCTCCTGGCTTCTCGGGCTGCCTGGTGCACTTGTTTCTTCGCCCTGCTCTGGTTGCAATTGGGGACTCTCTGCGCACCTTGCTCCTTCTCTCGCTGACTCCGCCAGGGCCTCTGCCTGGTACGCGTCTTCCTCGCCTGGCTTCTTCCCCGGTGTGTCTACCTACTCTTCTTCCTCCTTCGCTCTGCAGGGTTGCTGTGGGGCCTGTTTTTGCCTCCCTTTTCCCTGGGTCACTGCCCCCTTTGTACCTGGTTAAATTTGTGCAGGTGCAGCTCTAGTGTGTCCTCTGGTGCCACTGCCACGCCCTCCTGCTGTGCCTGTGTGTTGTTCCTTCGTGTCTCTGCCTGTCTTCCTTGGCTGTGTCAGGCCTCGTGGTGGTGGATTCTCCTCCCTTCTTCGTTTTTCTTTTTTTTTTTCTCGAGCCCCGCCGTCGTCGCCACTGTAAAGGTGCTGTCTCCACCCTGCCACAAAAGACAGGACGTCAGGTAGTGAGGGTGTAAAGTATTTTAATTACACATCGCTGCAGGAGAGCGCCGGGACGTCCGGTGCCCTCTGGGTTTATCGGCCGACTCGCGCTTCTCTGGCACGACCCAAAATGGCCGCCACGCGCGCTACGTAGTTACGTAGCGCGCAACCACTAGAGCGCGACTCTACACAAAGCAATAATTATTCCTTATTCCGCTGAAGCGATAAAAGATACTTTCCAGACATAGTTCATGCTTGGTGTATTGCCTCTCTCTTGATCCAACCCGCCCAGTACACATTCCTAGGCCGCGACTGGAGATTCAGTTTTTAATGCTTGCTCATGCGAGGTGAAGAACTTTATCAGTTGACAGTTCATTGAGTTCATCAGTTGGATCCAACCCAACTATTTTATTTTTCTGGAGTGCATTGCATTTTACAGTAAAGTGACCCATGCTTTTGAAAGTTTGGGACATATACCGACTAGATGAATGAAGTCTTCTTTGCTCCTGCCACCTAGTCTGCACTCTTTTGGCCCTTTGTGGACCCATGTTGGCTGATCCGCGATAGACGGTAATTTGCCTAATCGCATGCCCATCAGTTGGAGCTTACGATGGACTGAGAATGTGATATTTAGATATGGAGCTGGGGTAAGAGTCTTATAATTAGTGATTACCATTCAGACATGCTTTCTCTTGCTAAAGATATTTGTTATCTACTAGCAGAGAGTGGAGTTTTGCAGATTTATTTATGGCTTGTTTGAAGGATAAGTACGACAAGTTGGTGTGCCAAAGATTTCTTTGTACAGGTTGCTAATAAAACTTTTTGTAAATATTGATTGTAGAGAGACATTTTTCCCTTCTCTTGTTCCTCCCACAAAGCTTTATGCAATTCTATTTCTGCTGTATTTTGTTTAAGTCTGTACCATTGCTTAATGGTAGCGTATATTGTCCCCAATGTTTTGTTGCTTATGTCAAATTCTAATCTCACCTGGGCTGGAGACGCGGACTGGTGGATTTGAAAGATCCTTTTATATATTGAAACTTGCAGTTTATTTAGCAGGTTGGCGCCCTTCCCGTGTGGTGAAATGCTGCCATATGATAACGTTGGTGGCGTTTTAGCTGATACTACTGCTAGTAGGGGTTTAAACGATGGCCCCTTCCGTTTTTTTTAGCTAGGCTCCTTAAAGGAAAACGATAGGGCGTTTGTTCTCAGCATCATGTATCCTTTTTGTTCTCAATGGTTCAGCCTGTTATCGATGTAAAAACCCAGGTATTTATAATTAGAGACTTCCTCTAGCTTTTCACCCTGAAGTTGAAAGTTCTGTTTAGCCGTTGGGTATCTACTAACTAGCATTGCCTTGCTTTTCGGTGTATTTCTCTCTAGCATATTATCAGCTATGTATTCCTGCATACCTGTGAGCTACCTACGAAGGCTTATTTGAGTTAGGCTCATCAGGACTACATCGTCCCCATATTATAGGTGGGATAATGACAGGGTGCCCATTGAGGTGGGTGGGAGTTAATCTTGTTGAGTTTATGAGCCAGATCTGCCATAAAAAGATTAAAAAGGAGTGGTGCCAGCACACACTCTTGTTTGAGCCCTTTTGTGGTGGTGACTTTCCTTGATAATCTTGAACTATCTTTAAGTTTAACTCTCATCCATGTGTTAGAGTAAAGGAGTAAAATTCCTCTAAATATATATTCAGGGATTTTCCAAGCTTGCAGCTTTTTCCATAAGATATGACGGTCCACACTGTCGAAAGTTGCCTTTAAGTCGACAAAGCAGAGGTGCAGTTGTTGTTTCTTCTGTTTGTATTCATCAGCGATCAGCAAGAGTGATAAGATGTTTGTAGTTGTCCCTATTCCTTTTCTGAAACCTGTCTGGTTGACCGGAATCAGTTTTAGCTTGCCTGACCAAGTAATCAGATCTGTCAGTATCAGCGACACATAGTACTTTGCGTCTACAACCAGTAGTGCAATTAGCCTATAATTGGATGGGGATGATCTATCACCACCCTTTGTAGATCAGTTAAATTACTGAGCCTTGCCAGCTTTGTGGGATTTGCTCTATGTTTTCCCCTTCTTCAAATAAATATTTTAGTCTCCCGCTCCAGAAATCTTGTGCAAATTTGAAGATTATCGGGGGGATTCCATTTGGTCCTGGAGCCCCGGTTCCTTATTCCTTTGAGATTATTCTTTTTATCTCCTCTAGTTGGTAGACCTGGCTTTCAAGTGTGGCCCTTGGGCCACTGGTGCTCGTCACTACTTCGTTCATTTGTTCTTCTGCTTTCGGCGCAGTAGTAGGGTGCTGGGGCGAAGTGCTGTTTGCTTATTGTTTAGAGAGAATGTCGTTGTTCTTTTGTTTAACTTGATCTTGGACCTTCACCTGCTTCTTCTCCTTGCCTGCTAGGAAGTTCGTGAGTTTGGTGTTTGTAAATCATTCTGTTAGAAACTTGGCCCAGTCTTGTTCTTGTACACTTGAGATAAGAGAGCTGACGGGCCGATTCAGATTATTTATCTTTTCCCAGAATGTGCTTGAGTTGTTTTTTTTCGTGTTATGGAATAATGTAACCCAGAAGTTGTCTTGAAATCTTTTTTTTAGGTTCCCATAGCTTCATTTTTCTATTCTTTCCTTAGGTTATTAAGGCATCCCAACCTATTGCACTCAATTCAGTTCTTTTTTGTTCCTTTAGAGTTTTTTAGTTCCCGTTTGATTTTAAGAGCATCAGTCCGTCTTCGCATGTTCTTTTTCAGTCTCGGGCCTGTTTTGATTTGCCAATCATGATAGTTATTAATTTGTCAGTGAAGCTTACCCAGTCTTGTATCTTGTTTTGATAATTTCTTTCACTTTCCATTTTGAACCCCTGTAATCTGGCTTGAAGTTCATTGATGTTCTCCATTGACCATTTCAGCCGTTTCATGTCAATTGAGAATATGCTTTCTTTCGCTGTTGTGCTAGTTTGATGCTTTGGTAGATTTAAACTGAAGTAAATATGTTTTTATCAGAGGTCACTTTTGGTTGTGAATTCGATGACAAACCGGGTGAGAAAGGGCATTATTGGTTGTGATATTGCTGTGTAATCAAGCCTTGATTGCGATTTCCCTCCGAAGTAAGTATACATTGGCGGGAAGACTTCAGAAGTTCTACCGTTTTTTTTTCTCAGGCCCAGATATTCGAGTGTTTTCACCAGTTGTTGCCCTACTAGATTGGAGTGAGCCGAATTGAGCTGATATTGTGGTTGTACATTCTAATACTTGTTGTCTTCTGCGAGTTTCTCGTCCTCTTCTGGTGTAAAAATTAAATTTGAGTTGAAGTCTCCCGTTATGATGATATCCCAGAAAGGGTTGGTGTTTCGTATATCGGTGATTATGGTTGTTAGTAAGGCAATGTGGGCTTTTTTTCTTTCGCCGATGGATGTACATAGGTGTTGACTAACAATACCACTCTGGGATCCTCAGTCACTGTAATTGAAAATTGTATTAGTTGCACATTGGGCCACAAGGAGCTGTATGTCCTGATTGAATATTGATTGCTGTTGATATATAGACTGCTAGCCCGCCTTTCGGGCGTCCGTGCCTCCTGTGCTTCTCAGCTGGTGTGCTGAAATGTATACATCCCTCAAGAGACAGCTCCTCCAGTGCCCATATCTCCTGGTGGGTAATTAGGTCACATATCACCCAGTCTTTTTGAGGTCTGCCATCTTCTAGCCATTTCTTTGCTCCGGCTATATTCCATGAGATAAGGTGGAGAGTCCCTTCGCAATGATCCGTCACCTGTTTACCTGTAAGTGCCTTTTTTTCTATGATAATCTCATTACGTTTTATTGACATTGGGCTATTTCCTTTCGCGTGCCAGAGTACTGAATAAGCCTGGAGGGGTCACTTTCCAAACGAGGACATACCTGCTTCCCCTGCTGACCTGCACAGTTGCTCCTGGGTCCCTCATGCTGTAAGCCTCCTCGCCGCTGTCCTACACCATCGTGCGGCAGGAGAGTACAGCTCCCAGTGAGCTTCGCGGACACTTCCGGTTTTCCGCCCTCAGTGCGCCCGGAGGCGCTACTAAAGCACAGACGCTCCCTCGGTGGAGCGGGGGGTCACTTTCCAAACGAGGACATACCTGCTGCCCCTGCTGACCTGCACAGTTGCTCCTGGCTACCTCATGCTGTAAGCCTCCTCGCCGCTGTCCTACACCATCGTGCGGCAGGAGACTTCAGCTCCCACTGAGCTTCGCGGACACTTCCGGTTTTCCGCCCTCAGTGCGCCCGGAGGCGCTACTAAAGCACAGACGCTCCCTCGGTGGAGCGGGGGGTCACTTTCCAAACGAGGACATACCTGCTGCCCCTGCTGACCTGCACAGTTGCTCCTGGCTACCTCATGCTGTAAGCCTCCTCGCCGCTGTCCTACACCATCGTGCGGCAGGAGACTTCAGCTCCCACTGAGCTTCGCGGACACTTCCGGTTTTCCGCCCTCAGTGCGCCCGGAGGCGCTACTAAAGCACAGACGCTCCCTCGGTGGAGCGGGGGTCACTTTCCAAACGAGGACATACCTGCTGCCCCTGCTAACCTGCACAGTTGCTCCTGGGTCCCTCATGCTGTAAGCCTCCTCGCCGCTGTCCTGCACCATCGTGCGGCAGGAGACTACAGCTCCCAGTGAGCTTTGCGGACACTTCCGGTTTTCCGCCCCCAGTGCGCCCGGAGGCGCTACTAAAGCACAGACGCTCCCTCGGGGGAGCGGGGGGTCACTTTCCAAACGAGGACATACCTGCTGCCCCTGCTGACCTGCACAGTTGCTCCTGGGTCCCTCATGCTGTAAGCCTCCTCGCCGCTGTCCTACACCATCGTGCGGCAGGAGACTACAGCTCCTAGTGAGCTTCGCGGACACTTCCGGTTTTCCGCCCTCAGTGCGCCCGGAGGCTCTACTAAAGCACAGACGCTCCCTCCGCGTCGCGGAACGCGCGCGGGACCAGCCGGGCGAAGCCCGGGCAAAGGGCGGGCCCTCTGTGGCCCTCAGAGGCACGAGGAGGACGGGACGGGACCACCCCCCTTGACTTCATCACATCGCCAAGGTAATGACTTTCCGACTCCGCCCGACATTCTGGTAAGGGATTACCCCACTGGACATCAGTCGAAAATTCCCAAATATCCCCAGTTTGTCTTGTGGCCTTGCTATACTCTAACGTTAGCACACCCCATGAAGTCTCGTAAGGGGGTGACCAATAAACCTACCAGCCAGAGAGGCTTACGTTCTGGGTCACAAGATCGTTGTAGATCATCTCCGCCCACCGCTATTATGAATGAACCTTGCAAGAATACAGATAGCATATCCACCAACCTATCTCCTGACCCAACGAATGGTATAGCGCAACACCTCTCGCTGTTGGATGAGTTAAACTCCCTTTGTAAAACTAGTTATGCCACTGTGGAAGTTAGAAATGAAATCAAAAGTCCCCCACCCTGCCCCGCTAAACGAATCAATATATCAACTCCTATTGCCAGCCCACTGGAACACCCTCTATTACCCAAAAACGCAAATACACAAATTATAGTACTTCCCCAGTCCTTATCCTGCAAAAGGAAGTGGGATGGGGTCAATCCGACAGGGAATAAACCAAAACTACAAAAATTGTGTTCTAGCCCCCCATTGATTGCAACTAACCCTCCTCTAAACTTGGAAGAAAAATTAGACCAACTGGTAACTTCCTTCAATTTGAATTTTTTGTCCAAAATCGAACAATTGGTTAGATCACTCATCTCCCCACTGATTGACAAAATTACCACTCTAGAGGATAGGCTGCTGGGAATAGAGAAAAGTATTAAGGTCAACCTAACTCCCATTGCAACAGTGGCGTAACGAAACTTGAGGGGGGCCTCCTGCAAAGCACAACAAAGGGGGCCCCCCTCACCCCCCCCGCGGCGCGGCCCACCATGCCTCCCCCCGGCGGCGCGGCCCACCATGTACCACTTTGCCCCACCACGCAGAAATCTAGCATGTGAGGCACACAAGCCCCTTACCCTGGGTCCTACTCCTTTGTACTGTGGCTCAGTAAAATGGGCCTAGTACATCTCCTCCAGCACTTGAGGCTTATCTGCTGCTTATAGACCTGCAATTCCTTGTGACTTGCAGGCAAGTGACATGACCGATAAAATAAAAATAGGCCACGGGTGCAAAAGGGTTTTCCCAGCATGGCGGAAATCTGACTAGACAAACAAGTCAGACTAGCCATCAGAAACTCGAGAGGTCCCGCCCCTCCCCACGCCCTCCTTAAAATTATGAAAAAGAATACTTTACATTTCGCTGACTTTTGTACTTCGCATTAATGTGCATGCATTAATTTGACTGACTGACGGACTGACAAACGTGCTTAATTTGAGCTGGTGGTTTCCGGTGCTCGGCGCCTGATTGCCAGCTCCAGGGCTTATGACAGTCTGGCTAATTTAGATTTGAGCACAACAGCCCTTTATTAGTTGAATTTACATTTTAATGACCTCTAATACTGGCCTCCAAAACCATTCTTATAGCGTTGGGGGCCTGGAATAGTATGAACTGAGAACTGTCACACTTGTAAGAGTGTGATGGTTAGTAGTTGTGTTTGTAGTGGTGACATATGGCAGCTGGCAGGGGCAATGTTTGGTGCAAGCTGCAGTGGCCACCCGAGGACAGCCCCGGCACTTATGTTTTTACAAATTAAGCACTGGGTACAAGAACGGAAATTAGGACTGGAGTGAAGAAACTTGCCGCCTGCACCGCAGGAGGCTTTCCGTAACAAAACAACAAAAGACTTCTAAGCGGTTCTGAACTCCACCACCACCGGACATCATGGTATGGCATGGCTCAAGCAGCCACACAGCAGGAAACTCCAGTTAGCCCAAGGAGGATCGCAGGAGGGCCGGCTTTCAAGTACAAATGAACTCGCTCGGAGTACCCAGAAAGGCAGAAACTTTACTTCAGACTTATGCATGCCAGTCGGTGACGGTGTGCCTAAAAGCTTTATTACATACTCGCCTCCCCTCACAGCATTCTGGGAGAGGTAGTCCCACAGGAGGCAGGGTGCACTTCATATAGGCGCTAACAAGTACGAATCCCAACATAGAGTTAAGAGTAGGAATAACCATTAACTAACAACCATGCGTTTTTAAGGAGTGAGTGATAGTTGATGACAACCTAGAGATATCACTTGCTCAAGGTAAATAGCGGTGATTAATAAACCAGTAGAGAACCTGGACGGAACACTGAGCCCCCATCAAGGGCAAATCCCCAGGAATCGCTTTAAAAGACAGCAAATTTTTTGGGGCGTGGCTTGCGCGCCGCTTCTACATGGCGTGTTGCGCTTGAGCTCCGTGGCGAGTTCGTCCCGTTGAGCGATTTCCTTCACTTCTGGCTGCCCTTCTTCGCGGAAAATGCAACCCTCTTCAGCGGAACATGCGGAGAGCTGATTGATGCTGTTTTCCTGTTTGTTTGCTCACCGGCTACATGAATTCCGCCGCACGCTTCAAAGGCGCTCGCATTCCTTACGAGCGGCCGCCATTTTCCCGCTCTTGACGTTCCTGTCATTTTACTTCAGAGGCGCCGCCATGGATACAAATTTGCAGTGCCGCTTGTCTTCCAAGTGCGTTTCTTCCATGAGGCTTACTACTGGTAACATTTTTGTCTTTTTTATATTATTTCATTGTTGCTTGGCTGGTTTTTAAGCTGCTCACGTGCTGTTTGTTTCTCAGAGCGCTTCTGTCATAGAGGTGTCGACATTTTTTCCTACAATTTCAATACTGTGCTCCCCTGCTCTGCACATACCTTCGCTGCTAGAAATATCCTGGCGCACATTGGACGTGGGCGCCTATATATATTTTTCTGTGTCATTCTGCGCAACTCCTGTGTTCCTATCTCTCTCAAGTGGTACTCTTGCAGTATTCTACTTCACAACTGCAACTATGAATCGGTCTACGACCACCAAAGACTCAAAAGATGTTGGCACGTCGTTGAAAAGACTTAAGTCAATCTCTCCGTCGCCCGAGTCTCCTCAGGCAGACACTGCTTCCACGTTGGATACCATTTTGGCGCGCCTTAATGAAGTACATGATATTGCGCAGTCAACAAAAACTAACACAGACTTGTTACAAGTGGAAGTGTCTGCTATCAGAAATGACTTTAAAGCCCTCTCTCTTCGTGTCTCAGCCACAGAATCACGAATCAGTTCTGCTGAGGATGGTATGCACAAACAGTCCAGATCTCTCACCCACTTGGAGCGCTCGATGGCGGCATTGCGCAGAGATCTCACTGAGCAGGAGGACCGTAATCGTAGATCTAATCTGCGTATTTTTGGTGTTCCGGAGGATTCGGAGAAGGCTTCTTCTTCTATGATAGAGTTTTTATCTCATTGGATTCCGGACACTTTACAAATCTCATTCCACAGAGAGTTTGAGATTGAAAGAGCACACCGTGTTCCAACGTTTCGACCTAAAGCAGCAACCCAGCCAAGAGCAATTATTTTTAAGCCTTTACGACATCAGCACACTGAGTTGATTCTCTCTCATATGCGAAAAGTTAAACAAGTCAGCTGGGACGGTCATTTCACAAGACTTTGCCAGAGACACAGTTATAAGGAGGAAAGGCTTCCTGAATCTTCGGAAACGTCTGTCTGAAATGGGAATTCCTTTTTCTTTTTCTGGTCCTTCAAAATTTCGCATCACTCATAAAGGTCGCTCTAGAATCTTCGATGAGCCAGCGGATTTGGCTACATTCCTGGACAACCAGTTGGAGATAGAGATGGAAATCCAAAGAGCAACTTCGCAGACTCCTGGTTCTTCGGGAACTTGAACTGTTTCTTGTTTGTTTCTGGTTGTTTTTTTCTGACTGCCTGCTTCTGATCTCTCTCCAGTTGGCTTCTTTGCCGGTCTCTCCTTATTGCTTTGTTCGTGCTCATTCTGTTCTTCTTTTTCTTCATGTTAATCTCGATTTTCTCTCTTCTTCGTATGTTTGTCTTTTTCTGTGTGAACACTTTTTGTCTCTCCACTGTTTTCTTCTCTTGTATTATACTCATATCCACATTCTCGCTTTGTTAGTTCTTAGCTGTCGTCCTTTTCTGTTCCTCCTAATCACTTCTCTAACATTTCATTCCTTTTTCTAGTACGGGTCTTTTTCTCTTTCTTTTTATCTACCATTTCTCCTCTTTTTCTCCATATCTGCTCCCTTACATTCCTACTTTCTTCCTTATATATCTGACTTTCTTATTCTTATCCTATACAGTTATGCCTTTTCCTCATTTATGATGTTATCTTTTACTATGAGTATATTATATGCCTTGCATTTATCTACTGTTTAGGATGTACCTTATATATTTACTGTGTTATTACTTATTTTACTAATCTTATTCATTATACATATATCTACTGCTAAGATATTGGTATATTATATTTGGTGTAGTTCTCTTCAGTATTAGGTTTGATATTTATTTCTCTTGTTCCTTTATTTCTATTCTTTCTCTCTTTTATTCATTTATGGTGCTGTTTTTTGACAGTTCCTTTCTCATACATCTCTATTTTCTTACTTCTATAATTCAACTTCATAGTACTGACATATGCTGTTAGAGTTTGTTCTTTAAATATGTGGTTAGCTTTTACGATATATATTTTATTCACTTCAATTTTATATACTATTCAGGCTTTCTCTCATATGAGTTTTTGTTGATATTTATTCTATTATTGTGACATATTCTAGCTAGCTCTTTCGCTAGGTGTTTTTTTTACCCTACACTGCAATGTAGCACTCTTTCATTATCAATTTTATTCTTTACATTGTAACGATGTCTTCCGATAGTACTTGTTCCTTGTTACCAGTTCTGTTTTTCCTGCTATCAGCTGTTATATTTTAGAATTGGGCTACTGTTTTTACCCACTATTGCTCCTTGTACGGGTCTCTTGCTCGCTTTTTCCACGTTCTCCCTTGCATGATGTGGGTCTTTTTTAGACCTTCCCTCCTACTTCTTTTCTCTCTCCTTTCTATTCTCTTGTCATCTCTTCTTTCTCTTTTTTTCTCCTGGTTCTCCCACAGGCACGCTCCCACTGTATTTCTTTTGTTTCATGGTTGGTCCCATGTCTTTATGACGTATTTTCTCTTTCTACTATCAGTGTCGTCTTCTGTTTACCCCTCTCTTTCTACATGCCAGGCTTAAATGTGTTATCCCTCAATGTTAAGGGGTTGAATCATCCGGTGAAGAGGTCGAAAATTTTGGATTATTGTAAGTCTCTCTCTGCAGATTTGGTTCTTTTTCAAGAGTCCAAGATCACTAATAGAGAAGCCTTGTTTTTGAAGAAGGATTGGGTTTCGGATGTTTCTTGTTCTGATGCCTCTGGCAAACGGAATGGGGTTGTTACTTTAATCTCGAGGAACTCTGGTTTATCAATAATTTCTTCTAATCATGATTCTGAGGGTCGGTGGCTGTTATCTAAACTGTCGGATGGTCAGCACGATTTATATGTTATGAATATCTATGCTCCGAACGCTGATGATCCCACTTTTTGGAAATCCATTACCAACACATTGAATAACACCCCACATGCTGGTAATCTCATTGTTGGTGGCGATTTTAATTTACCGATGGACCCTCTCTTAGATAGGAATTCTTCATTTCAGTTTCGTCCTCCAAAATCCCACAAACAAATGCTTAACATGTGTTCCATCTCTCATTTTCAGGATATCTGGCGTCTTCATAATCCCACTGGTAGTGATTTTTCTTTCTTCTCTTCGCCTCACGCTTCCTTCTCTCGTATTGACTATCTCCTAGTTCACTCTTCTCTTGTCTCATCTTCTTCCGCTCCGCTTATACACCCTATTGTGGTCTCTGATCATGCTGCGGTCAGTTTCACGCTATCATCCTTTGCCCCTAAACCACGTTCTCGTTCATGGAGATTAAATACTGAAGTGCTATATGACTCTTCCCAGGTTGCTGAATTTTCTACAGCTATAGATACTTTTTTCCGTGAAAATGAGGGTTCTGTCTCTTCCCCGATCGTTTTATGGGACTCTTTTAAATGCACGTTCCGGGGTCAGGTTATCAAATGTATGTCCAAGCGTAACTCATCGATTAAAAAAGAACTTACAGATTTATCTTCTGAAATCAAAACTCTTGAAGCCTCCTTCCGGCATACTAAGGATCCGTCTTGCTTACAACAATTGAAATTCCTAAAGTACAAATATAATACAATCGTTACTAAAAGGGCTCATATTGGTGTCCAAGCACAAAAGTCCAAGAAGCTACTATTAAAGAATAGGGCTGGGAAACTTCTGGCTGCTACCTTAAAATTTCAAGATTGTTCTTTTAAGTCCTCGCAAATCTCTTCTATTACGGACCACACCGGATCTAAAAAATTCCAAACATAAGAAATCCTTGAAGTTTTTCTCGACTTCTAAAATTATTTATATACTCCTTCTAACCAATCCTCTTTTGACCAATGTCAAGATTTTTTAAAATCAATTCCGATTCAGTCAGTCTCTGAGGAAGATTGCTCTATTCTAAATGACCCTATCTCTTCTGAAGAAATAGTGACTGCGATTAAGGCCACACGTTCTGGTAAAGCCCCTGGCCCTGATGGCTATCCAATATTATTTTATAAAACATTTCTTCCTTCGATTGTCCCTAAGTTACAATCGGTCTTCAATTCTTTTGTTCAGGATGGATCTGTTTCTGGTTCGGCTGCTGAAGCCACCATTGTTGTGATTCCGAAAGAGGGGAAAGATCATTCGGATCCTAAAAACTTCCGTCCTATTTCCCTCCTAAACATGGAAGCAAAGATTTTTGCTAAAATCCTAGCTAAACGGTTAGAATCCTTTATTCCCCATCTGGTGCATCCTTCCCAAACTGGTTTTGTAAAAGGTCGTCTTGCAAGGGATAATATACGCACTTTCTGTCATATTATCGGTGCTGCCAAGCGATCGCATCTCCCTGCTGCGGCCTTGGCCCTTGATGCGGAAAAGGCCTTCGACAAGGTTTCTTGGCCATTCCTTCGAGCTGTCTTATGCGCGCATAACCTCGGAGACTCTTTCATTAATATGGTAATGTCCCTATATTCCCAACCTAAAGCTAATATTAGAGTTAATGGTGCTACGTCTTCGTTTTTTAATCTTCGTCAGGGCACGAGACAGGGATGTCCCTTGTCCCCTCTCTTATTTTTATTATCTATTGATCCTCTTCTTCGGTTGATTGACTTACACCCTGATATAAAAGGTTTTTCTTTTGGCCCTCATTGTCTTAAAACTGCCGCTTACGCGGACGATGTTCAAATTTTCTCGGACGATATCGCCTTGGCCATCCCTGCTATCTCTGACACCATCTCCTTGTTTTCAACGGTGTCGGGTTACACCCTAAATAAGGATAAGACGGAGATGTTCCCTTTAAATGCCTATTGTTTTCCTGCTCATATGGGTTTGGCTGGTTTTAAGTGGCAATCTAAACATCTCAAGTATCTGGGAATTTATTTCTGTTCTACTCTTCATGCCACTGTGGCTTATACTGAATCTCAGACTCTCCTCAAAGTCCGTAGTCTTTTGGATACATGGTCTCCAAAACATATCTCATGGTGGGGTCGCCTACAAACTCTAAAAATGATGATCACGCCGATTATTAATTTTGTTTCCTCCATGCTCCCGCTTAAATTGTCTGATTCCTTCTTTCGAGAAATTGATGCTCTAACATCTAAATTCCTATGGAATGGCAAACGAGCTCGTTTAGCATACAAATATTTGCGTCGACCCTGTGATATGGGAGGTTGTAACTTTCCTGATTGGGAGAAGTACCAAACAGCTTTCTTGGCTTCTCAGGGTGCGTTGTGGTTCGCTCCTCCAACTCGTCATGTTCCCTCTTGGTTGCTCATAGAACAAGATTTGGCATCACCTTTACCTATTGCCTCTTTTTGTACTACATCGTCTTTGCATATTCTGTTTTCCCGTTCTATTATTATTGATACAATTGCTGCGGTCAAGAAATTAGATAGGAAGGCGGCCATTCCTCTGCATAAAACTAGATGGTCTTCTATTTGGAGAAACTTCAAAATCAAGCTTAATATTTCTCCCACCCTCATGGCATATTGGGCAGCAAAGGGTATCTCTCTTGTTCAGCATCTGTATAGTGCCTCTGGGGACCCCTTACCGTTCTCTTCCTTGGCCCACAAACACTCTTTGACAAATCTCGACTTTTATACCTTTCTTAAAATCAAGGTTGCCGTCTCTAAAGTCCGTCTTCACCCCTCCTCCTCCACCATTTCGCTTTTCCACATCTGGATCAAATCTGGTCATGTTGCCTCTAAAATATATAAATTTCTGTCCTCTACTTCGCTTCCTGATCAGACGGTTGTACAACAAAAATGGTCACGTCATTTTGATCATAACATCACGGACCATATCTCATCCGAAGCTTGGCAATCCATTGGTAAATTAGCTCTCCGTAATAAAATAGCTCCCTCCCTTATGCAATCCAAGTTTTTCTCGATCAATCTCCTCCATTGGACGCCTGTACGTCTTCATTCGCTCAACCTTAAAGACGATGATCTCTGCTGGAGTTGCGGTTTGGAGGCTGGTGATTTTCCCCATATGTTTTATCACTGCTCCTTACTTAAACCTTTTTGGGACCTCATTCAGAAACATTTATCTCTTATTTTTAACATTGAGCTACATCTCTCCTTTCCCTTAGTCTTATTAGGTCCCTTGGCTGCTCCTACCCCTCTCCCTTTGGACCCTTTGGAATTACAGTTACTAGATCTTCTCTTGACTGTTGCGGTTAAAATCATTATTATGGAATGGAAATCCTTTTCGTCTGTCTCTTACCATACGTGGTGGGCGTGGATATCCTTTTTACACAGTGCCCACACCTCGGTCGATCTAGCACACCTTACGCCTTCCATTTCTAAAGGGGTTTGGACAGCCTTGGATGATTATATGGAACTCTCCTCGAAAGGGTTAGTCCCTCAGTTCCCTGTTGATTTGTCTGTCTAATTATTATCTGTTCTTTGTTCTAGATTGGGTTAGTCCTGTGGGAATCCTTCTTTTTCTTATTTCTGCTTTCCTGTCCTCTCTTCCCTTTCATCTTTTCTGCTACTATCTTCTTTGCTTTTCTACTTATCTTTCTCTTCTTCTGTTTCCTCCCTTGTCCCCATTCCCAAATCAGAAAGTGATACGGTATGCTTTTGCTTGCGGAAGGCTTATATTGGATCAGATCCTTTATTTCTCATCGATTTCTTTTTAATCTTATTCACAGATATTTTACTCACTTCCCAAGTTGAGCTCATGTTTGTATTATTTTCAGCTTGTGGCCGAATGTATCACTTATATTGTATTTGGTTTTACTATTTGTATAATTTTCTTTCTCAATAAAATCTTCTTGAAATCAAAAAAAAAAAAAGACAGCACATTTTTCAGCACTTTAGAAAAGGCATATTTTTTTAAAGCAAAAACAACGCGTGGCTCAAGCTGGCCACGTGAGGCCTGCCATTGAAATTACAGTCACATAAATCCCACAATCAAAGCAATAACGCGGCGCATGTATTCATTAGGCCCTGAGCCTCGCGCTCTTTCCCGCGCTCCCAGCCATCGCCTCACAATCCAGTTTTAAAATTATTGACTCTACCACTTGAGGCGGGGAGGCAGGCGGGCGTCATCTCAAAAGTGAGAAATTAAGTATTCGAAGGAATACATGTTTATTGAAAACATTTAGCCGGAAATCAATCAACTGCTATTTTTCGCAGTGCTGTTTTATTGTAAAAGCAGCCAGAACTTGGGTCAGGGAAAGAGGCGCTTTGTTTAGTATTTTTTCTCAGCCTTATCGAAAGTTATAAGAGTCATAGCTGCCAAGGTTTCAGATTGCTGTGAGTGACATTTTCATAATTTATTTCAGTGTAATTATAAGTGACATTTTAAAGACTATGAGTGACACTTTCTCGCGAGCAAAATCAAGCCATGAAGACGAGGGAAGCATATAAATACTTGAAATTGCATCCATTTGAGCAACAAGAAACTCTAAGAACTTAAAACCGCAGAAAAGCACCAGAAATGGAAGGGCACTGCCTGGAGACAGCCTGCTGTTATAAGTTGAGTGAGTGGCAGTTAAGATAGTACCAGAAACGGTGATGAGGGTTAGCAGCAACTGCAACATACTATAATTACCGGTGGGTATTGGCCTACGGTGACAAGAATTGCTGGAGTGAAGTGATCAGATCAGGTACTCTTGCGAGTGGTGGTGAAAACGTTTGAGGATCATCACAATAAGCTTGATTATAATAACGGAAGCAACCGATTATGGGGGGAGGGATCTAATACTCGGGGTGCGTAGAGGTGAATTGATTAACGGTCACCACGACTATAGCTAGCTTGTCTATGATTCTAAGCGTGACCTCAAGGAGGGCAATCTGGACAAAGCAATTAGCCAATCAATCAATAATCTTTATTTCGTTGCAATTGCATCATAAAAGATATACAAAATACAATATATACATGACCACATTATTATCAATAGATGTACAAAAATATACAATCAAGGCATAGCTCTTCACAGCTAATTCATGAGTTGGGGCATTAATCACACGTCACTAAAAATAGATAAAAAAAATGTTAAAATATTTACAAGGTTTAAAAAAAGCATTAAATTGGGTTATAACTGCCAGTTAACAATTCTCACTATATACGCTTAAAATGGCAGAGACAGTTTTTGTCGAATGAATTTTACAGCCAAGAGGAATCTACTAATGCCAAATACAATTACTTGACTAGTGTCTGTGATTAATATTCTACCGGCTTCCTTATACGAGATTAGACCGATATTACGACACAATGGCACTATCCATTTCCTTCTTGTTTCTACATAGCTTGAACAGAAAAATAAAATGTGGAAAATGTCTTCTCTTACATTATTAGTGCATAGGGTACATTTATCGTTGGTAATTTTCCCCCATTTTGTCTCAGTTTCCCGGGTTCTTAAACTACCATACCTATATTTTAGATACAGGGTTTTCGCCAATGGTGGCTGAATCTCATCAAGAAATATTTCAAACAGTGCCACGTTTTTTACATGTAAAAATTTTTCAGTTATGGGGCCATGTACTCCAACGTATACTGCGTCATGGCTCACAAGGGCCCAAAAAGAAAGTTTGACTATTTTCTTTGATGACACGGACAAAGATTCTGGTTGGCTCCAAAAATGGGATAATCCCAGTTTTGTTAACCAAGTTTTAACATGTTTGAACCAAGATATCTTACTAGTAGTATCTAGTTCCAAAACTTCAACCAATCCATTTTTGTATTCAGTTAACTCAGGGGTGGTCCACAACCGGACCCATAGCAATAGTGGTCTTAATGTTGCATGTAGGTCGGTGCGTCGTATATTCATATCGAGGAGTAGGGGTAGTAATGGAGTATTAGTAGGGACCTTTAATAATCCCCTTATAAATTTATTCTCCAAGATTTCGAAGTTCTTTTTGCACACAGGACCCCAGAGTTCTGCCCCATACAGAGCTGCTGACTGTACCTTGCATCTAAAAAGCTCTAGTGCCGGGGAAACTGCCTTATTTACACATTTGTTATGTCTTTTCAATATCGGTAGACAATTTTGTTTGAACAAAATTTTTGATTTTTCTAGTTGGGGTTTCCAATTTAAGAATGAATCTAGTAATACCCCTAGATAAGTAAAACTTTGTTCATATTCAAGCTTTTCTCCATTCAGAGTTAGGTTTTTCTTAAAACTTTTATGAGGATTGAGAGCCATATATTTAGTCTTTTTTACATTAATTTCTAATCCCTTTGTAATACAATACTGCTGGAACCTATCTAGTAGGATTTGTAGGCTCCGTGGGGTTTGTGTCAAGAATCAGTTACCTGTATATCCTGTTTGTTTCTTCTGGTGGAAAGATGAAGCTTGTTCTATCCCGCCCCTGCACTCCTTGCCTCAACACACTGGAGTAAACAATGTGATGAAGTCAAGAAATTCAAGGGAAGGGGGAAATTGGATAAAACAATAAACAGAGAGACACAACACTGGTCCGGTTCCAAAGATGTTCGGTCTATCAGTACTCTGGTCTCTGGACAGCGTTATATCTAAGCACAGAGAAGGAAAAACAAACACTTTATCCTAATCTTCAGTCTATGCTTTCTTATGTCTAAAAGTTACATGCATTTAAAATCTTTTTAATTTCTATAACCAAAGAATACCTCTCTAATCTGGCTCTAATGCTTGCCAGAACAGTGGTCCAGATGTGAAATGTAAATGCTTCCTTTAAGAAAATAAAATAAACCTCATTAGACTCATGTGGTTATAATTATTGATTCTGTTCTGAGAATGTCCATTAGATGGCGCTACTTACTAAACCTGAGCCCACTGGTGCTTATGAATAACCTCTGCTTTCTTAATATGAGTTCCTCGATCGAGTTTTGAAATCAACACTGTTCAGGATTCACAGTCTTTTGAAATGCAGTCTATTCGAAATCTTTGCAAAACGTAAAATGTTCATAAAGCAGTTCTTTCAGTAAGTCCAGAGAAATAACCTTCTTTCCCTTTCTTGAAAGTCTGTGTGATTGTAAATACGTCCAAAAAGTCTTGACTTTATCCAGAGAATCAGAACACAAGATTCATAGCTTTACTATGACAAATACACTTACTTCAGTGCTTCGGAATGCGTGCGCGGTACCTGATTGATGACCTTCCTTTTTCTTTTGCAGATGACTCTGACCGCGTTCTCAGGAGCCCGGAAATGCTGGGGAAGTTGCCGGAGGGGAACCAGGATCGAGGCGATGCCGGAAATGCTGGGGAAGTTGCCGGAGGGGAACCAGGATCGAGGTAACGCCTTCCGGTAGCTGAGGGAGACAGGATGAGGCTTCACGGAGAGGAACCACAGGACTGGAGACTCAGGAGCGGAGAGATTCAGGATACGCAGGTAAGCTGGGAATGACGATCACAAGCAACCCGTTTGGCTTTTGGAGTTGACTTTTATAGGCAGAAGCGAGCGGGGTCTTGCACGCGCTGCACGTGTTCTGGATTCACTGTTTGTAACGTGCAGCGCTAATTAGCATACTGGCAAGCATACCGGCAAGAAGCGAAAGACTACAAGCATGTAGTTTATCAAATAGTCTTGCAAGGAACTACTGTTGATTTTTGGAAATGAGTTTGTCCTCTGCTGGCGGGAAATGAGTTTGTCCTCTGCTGGCGACTATGAAATGAGTTTGTCCTCTGCTGGCGACTAACCCAGCAAACGTGCTCTCTGTTGCTGACAAACCCTAACAGTCGCTCCCCTCAAAGGCCCCCCTACAGATCGAGGTTTACCTGGATTTCTTAAATAAAAAGTTCTAAGCAAACGGGGGGCGTGTACATGAGAAGCTGGTTCCCAGGAATTTTCTGAACTGTCGTAACCCTTCCAGGCAATCAGATAAAATAAGCGACCCTGAAATCTTTTTGCATCTAATATCTTCTGGACTTCATATTCTTCATGACCAGCTATAATAATGGGTGGTGGAGGCGCTTCTTTTCGGGTAAAGGGATTATGAGGCTTGATTAGGGATACATGAAACACAGGATGAATTGAGTAGTCATCTGGGAGTTCTAATCGTACTGTTACTGGGTTTAATAATTCTGTGATGGTAAAGGGTCCTACGAATTTTGGTTGCAATTTTCGAGGCCCCTCCATATTTATGTTTTTAGTGGAAAGCCAAACTTTCTGACCTACATTATAAAGGGGTGTCTTATTTCTGTGTTTATCTGCTTGTTCCTTCATTTTTTCCTTATAACTATTTAAATGATTCCTGGCTTTTTCCTGTATTTCGATTAAATCAGTTAGTCTCTCAGTAACCCTTGGCAACAGTGAACCATCTATGTTTATTGGCAAAGCTCTGGGATGAAACCCTTGTAGGAAATAAAAAGGAGTACAATGAGTGGAAGCATGAATCGTGTTATTATACACAAATTCAGAAATGGGAATTGCTTCCAACCAATCACAGGAAAACTCTGCTAACAAGCATCTTATTGTTTGCAGGAAAGTTTGATTTAGACGCTCGGTTTGTCCATCTGTTTCAGGATGGAATGCTGTGGATAATGCTGGTTCTATTTTTAATTTTGTACAAAGTGCTTTCCAGAATTTTGAATTAAATTGGCTACCTCTGTCTGAGACAATTTTACTCGGCAGGCCATGGAGACGTACTACCTCTTTTAGGAAAATATCTGCAAACTCTTCTGCAGTGGGCAATTTCTTTAGGGGAATGAAATGAGCCATTTTGGACAAATAATCCACTACTACAAGAACTGTGGTAAACTTTTTACTACAAGGTAGACCTACTACGAAATCTACACTTAAAGTATGCCAAGGTATTTGTGGAACTGGTATGGTGATTAAATAACCAGCTGGAGCTCTATGAGATGTTTTTTGACAAGCACACGTAGGACAAGCCTCAACATACTGCTTAATATCTTTTCTCATTTTTGGCCACCAGAAATGTTTTTTTATATGTTCAAGAGTTTTTAACCAACCTGGATGTCCCGCTAGCACTGCCGTATGGTGCCAGGTGAGTATCTGCTGTTGTAATTCTAGTGTTGGTATATATAAGAGGTTTCCATGATACATTAATCCATTTTGCATGGAATTTTCTTTATCCTTTAACCAGTCTAAAGAATTGATCAATAAATGAGCGTCATACAGCTGTGACATGAAATCCTGCTTTTGAATTGGAGCTAAAATCTTTTGGGGTTCTATTATAGATTGTCCTTTCATTTCTTGAGTTAGTTCTGAAGTGTGGCCGTACCGGGACAAAACGTCAGATTGAACTTGCTGTGTACCAGGCCTGTATGTTATTACAAAATCATACATGCTAAAAAAGTTCAACCAACGCATTTGACGTGGTGTTAACGCTTTCACTGAACTAAAAAATTGCTAATTTTTATGATCACTAAAAATGGTCACAGGAAATTTACTCCCCATCAAATGATGACGCCATTCAGTAAAAGCCACCTTTATTGCGAGCAATTCACGCTCGGCTACTGTATAATTTTGTTCTGCAGGTAGTAACTTTTTGGAATAAAAAGCTATGGGATGTAACTGACCATTTTGTGGATCCCTTTGTGAAAGCACACCACCTAGTGCTAGCTGTGAAGCATCTGCTTCTACGTAAAACGGGAGATTGGGATCTGGGTGTCTCAAAATAGGTGCTGAAACACATTTTTGTTTCAAAGTTTGAAATGCTTGGGATGCAGCAGCATCCCACAAAAATTTCTGACCCTTACGTAACAATTTAGTAATTGGGGCTACTATGTCTGCAAAATGAGAAATGAATCTCCGGTAAAAGTTTGCAAAGCCTAAAAATTTCTGCACATCTCTTAGAGAGGTAGGATCAAGCCATTCTTCAATTGCGGTAACCTTCTTTTTATCCATTACTATTCCTTGTGGTGTAAGACAGTATCCTAGGAAATCTACCGAACTAGAATTAAAGGTACATTTTTCTAGCTTGGCAAATAAACGATTTTCTCGTAGTTTAGCCAATACTGATTTGACATGATGAGTGTGTTCCTCGATATTTTTTGAGTAAATGAGAATATCATCTATGTAAACGATTACACAGACGTCTAAAAACTCATGCAACACTTCATTGATAAAAAATTGAAATGCTGCTGGAGCATTACATAATCCGAATGGCATGACCGTGTATTCAAACAAGCCAAACTTTGTTTTAAAAGCTGTCTTCCACTCATCTTGTTCTTTTACCCGGACCAGATGGTACGCCCCTCGTAAATCCAGCTTAGTATAAATGGTGGAATGTGTAAGCTGGTCCAGGAGCCCAGGAATTAAAGGGAGTGGATACTTATTTTTAATTGTAGCTTTGTTTAACCCTCTATAGTCAATACAAGCCCGCAAGGAGCCATCCGGTTTCGGAATGAAAAATAGAGGCGAGGACACAGGTGATGTGGAGTGTCTAATGAATCCTGAATGTAATAACTCATCCAAATAAGTTCTTAAATAAAGAGTCTCTTTTTCAGTCAAAGCATATACTCGACTGCTAGGTAAGGGAACTCCTGGGATTAAATCAATACGGCAATCATAGGAGCGATGAGGTGGTAAAACACTAGCTTTGACTGGATCAAAAACATCCCGAAATTCCAAATTCTCAGGTGGTATGGCCAAGCTATCAGCTGAAGCGATATTAGCACAATGTAACACCGAAAGGTGTTCCTGAGTGGCTTCTTTATAACAATTAGCTCGACAAAAGGATGAATCTAAAGTTACGGTTCTGGCCACCCAATCAATCTTTGGATTGTGAGAAATTAGCCAAGGTACTCCTAGAATCAAACCAAAATTAGGAGTATCAATTAGATCAAAACTAACTTCTTCAGTGTGACCGTTCTGACATACCATGGTCAAAGGACTAGTTTTCCTAGTAATTAATCCTGAAGTTAAATCTGAGCCATCTACAGCACAGACTGTTTCTGGATGTGTTTTCATTATTATAGGTAAATCAAGTCTTTTTGCCAATACGTTATCCACAAAATTTCCTGTGGCTCCGCAGTCTAATAACACTGGTAAGGTGTACCTGAGTTGAACACTCACGATTAGGATAACCTGTATCAAAAAATGTTTGGGAATTTGAGGCACCGTATAGGCTGCTGAAAAGGAGGTCTGATTAACGCATTTACTCGAACAAGTGACCTCTGAACTTGTCGAGCTTTTTAGTTTTCCGACTGTGAGTCTAAGGAAGTTAGCAAATTCACATTTTTTGATGTCTTGGGTTTGATTGGGCACTCCTTGGCGAAATGACCCGACTTACCACAGTATAAACACAAATGTAATTTCCTTCGCCTATCCTTCTCTTCGGTTGTCAAAGGCCCTCTAAGAGTGCCTATCTGCATGGGTTCTGGATCTGGAAATTTACTGTCAACTTCCTTCTTTTCCTGCTTAAAAAAGGTCAGTTTAGATTCCGTCCTAACTCTATCCCCTTTTCTTTCTCCAAGACGATGGTCAAGTTTGACCACCAAATCAACAAAATCCGAATAATCTTCTGGAAGGTCCACAATATGAGCCAAAGCGTCTTTCAAATCATCTCTTAACCCTTTATAGAAAAGAGACACTCTTTTGGCTTCGGGCCATTGTGTTTCAGTTAACAAACGATTAAAGGAAGTTAGGTAGGTTAATAAATCTTTTGTTCCTTGTTTTAAATTCAACAACTCATTATCACTAGCTTGTATATAGGTATGTTTGGCAAACAAGCGAGACATTGTTCTTTTGAACAGGTTCCAATTATGCAAAATGGGATCATCTCGATCCACATAGGGAATAGACCAATTGGCAGCGGTACCTCCTAAATAGGATAAGACAAATGCCACCTTAGTGACATCTGTAGGAAACTGCTGGGGTTTGCAGACAAAATGCAATTGACACTGATTTAAGAACACTTGAAACTTACTACTATCTCCGGTGAAACGCTCGGGGGCAGCCAAAGGGACCGCATTAGGAACATTTACAGTGACCTCTACTGGGGAAGAGAAGGATTTATGAGTTTTAGGCCTAGTATCTGTATTAAAAGATGGTTTAAACGCGGCAGGTGCTGGTGATCCCCAAAGATTTTCCCTAGGCTTATAACGTACCAACTCATGTTTAAGGGATTCATTTTCTCTTTTCAAAAGATCTAACTCAAAACGCATTTGTTGTATTAGCCCTGTGAGTGACTCAGGATGAGTCAAATCTTCATCGAGGGCTTTAGCCATTTCTGTGGCATCAAGGACGTCTTGGTCTGCATCTGAGTCCATCTTTCCAAGAGAAGTAAGATAGTGGGCTTGTGATTCTGTCAAGAATCAGTTACCTGTATATCCTGTTTGTTTCTTCTGGTGGAAAGATGAAGCTTGTTCTATCCCGCCCCTGCACTCCTTGCCTCAACACACTGGAGTAAACAATGTGATGAAGTCAAGAAATTCAAGGGAAGGGGGAAATTGGATAAAACAATAAACAGAGAGACACAACACTGGTCCGGTTCCAAAGATGTTCGGTCTATCAGTACTCTGGTCTCTGGACAGCGTTATATCTAAGCATAGAGAAGGAAAAACAAACACTTTATCCTAATCTTCAGTCTATGCTTTCTTATGTCTAAAAGTTACATGCATTTAAAATCTTTTTAATTTCTATAACCAAAGAATACCTCTCTAATCTGGCTCTAATGCTTGCCAGAACAGTGGTCCAGATGTGAAATGTAAATGCTTCCTTTAGGAAAAGAAAATAAACCTCATTAGACTCATGTGGTTATAATTATTGATTCTGTTCTGAGAATGTCCATTAGATGGCGCTACTTACTAAACCTGAGCCCACTGGTGCTTATGAATAACCTCTGCTTTCTTAATATGAGTTCCTCGATCGAGTTTTGAAATCAACACTGTTCAGGATTCACAGTCTTTTGAAATGCAGTCTATTCGAAATCTTTGCAAAACGTAAAATGTTCATAAAGCAGTTCTTTCAGTAAGTCCAGAGAAATGACCTTCTTTCCCTTTCTTGAAAGTCTGTGTGATTGTAAATACGTCCAAAAAGTCTTGACTTTATCCAGAGAATCAGAACACAAGATTCATAGCTTTACTATGACAAATACACTTACTTCAGTGCTTCGGAATGCGTGCGCGGTACCTGATTGATGACCTTCCTTTTTCTTTTGCAGATGACTCTGACCGCGTTCTCAGGAGCCCGGAAATGCTGGGGAAGTTGCCGGAGGGGAACCAGGATCGAGGCGATGCCGGAAATGCTGGGGAAGTTGCCGGAGGGGAACCAGGATTGAGGTGACGCCTTCCGGTAGCTGAGGGAGACAGGATGAGGCTTCACGGAGAGGAACCACAGGACTGGAGACTCAGGAGCGGAGAGATTCAGGATACGCAGGTAAGCTGGGAATGACGATCACAAGCAACCCGTTTGGCTTTTGGAGTTGACTTTTATAGGCAGAAGCGAGCGGGGTCTTGCACGCGCTGCACGTGTTCTGGATTCACTGTTTGTAACGTGCAGCGCTAATTAGCATACTGGCAAGCATACCGGCAAGAAGCGAAAGACTACAAGCATGTAGTTTATCAAATAGTCTTGCAAGGAACTACTGTTGATTTTTGGAAATGAGTTTGTCCTCTGCTGGCGACTATGAAATGAGTTTGTCCTCTGCTGGCGACTAACCCAGCAAACGTGCTCTCTGTTGCTGACAAACCCTAACAGTTTGTGAAATGAGAATCGTGTCATCCGCGAAGAGGAGGGACGGAACTCGTTCCCCCCCCAGGCGAGGTGAGTCGTTGTCACAGTTCTCCATATAAACTGCAATATCGTTAACAAAAAGGGAGAAAAGTGTAGGCGCCAGCACGCACCCTTGGCGCACTCCTCTCTTAATAGGGATTGCATCTGTGAGTTCACCATTTGGGCCCCATCTTACCCTTGCATAGTTATTTTGGTGTAACCCAATGACTAGTTTCAAAAGTTCACCCGGAAACCCCTGCTTTTTCAGTGATTTCCACAATAAGTCACGAGGGATAAGGTCAAATGCTGCCCGTAGATCTATAAAGGTAACATATAGATTACCTCTACGGATAATAACATATTTCCAATACAGGCAGCATAGCCTTAATACCTGATCGATGGTCCCTGTCTTTTCCCTGAACCCTGCCTGATACTTAGATAAAACCGAGTTTTCCTCCAGCCACGTATTTACGCGATTTAGAATGTGCCTGGCATAAATTTTCTGTGTTATATCTAAAAGACTAATGGGGCGATAGTTCGCTGGATTGCCTCTATCCCCCTTTTTAAAAACAGTGATAATTTCTGCCCCGTCCCATGTATCAGGGATTCGGTCACCAGCTGCAATGACATTAAACAAATAGTTTAAGTAAGGTGCCCAGATCTCTATGTTGTGCTTGTAAAGATCACCAGGGATCTTATCCAGACCAGGTGCCTTCCCTTGCTTCACTGAAGCAATTGCTATTTCAGTCTCTTGCATGTCAAAGATTACCAATGGGTTTACATCATTCCCTACCTGGGTTAGTATTTGATTCGGGTTTCCCGGGAGCTCTTCCTCTATACTTTGGGCTGCGTATAATGATGTAAAATGATCAACCCATGTAGCTTCATTTAAGAAAACCTCCCTCGAGCCTTTGTCTGGCTTATTCCCTTTAGCTACTAACTCCCAGAACTGCTTGTGATCTTTTGTTTTTGCAGCTAATAGCATACTGGACCATAGATCCTCATCCCAAGATGATTTAGCAGCAGCTATTACCCTATTGTAGATTTTCCTTTTTAGTTTAAGTTCTATAAGACCTTTACTTTTTACTGCGTTGATCAGGTCGGTTTTAGCAACTCGGCATTCCCTGTTAAACCAGGGTTTGCCTACAGATTTTGCATTCACCGTCCCTATTCCTTTCCTTGGTTTTTTAGTAATAAAATCTAACAGTTTTTTACAAAAGGATTATGTAATCCAATAAATTCGTCAGGTTTACATTCATCCTCATTGTAAAATTCAAATGTATTCACAAATGTTGAATAAATGTTAGCCAACAAATCCTTCCTTTCAAGAATGTATGCCCATTTAACGGCCCTTCGATTGTTACTTAATACGACATTGTCGCATGTTAATGGGGCTGCTGGGCTATGTATGCCCTCAGTAACACCAGGTTCGTTCAACATACTAGACAAAAAACTCGTTTCCAACAGAAAGTGATCACTCTCATAGCGTTCTCTAACCATAAGATCATTCATATATTAGCCAGTCACTTCCCTTCTGGAACTCGCTCCTGCTATCTCTGACAGGCCAGTTTGCAAATGTTAGTACTTCCCTACTAACTCTATTATTTTGCGGCCCGGGCCCTCCCCATCATACTCCCCAGAAGATTTTTTCTAAACCTCCACAGGTTGCTACTAGAATTGATTTGGAGACCGGGCCGCTGTCGGGTTGCGCTGCCCATTCTGCAACGTCTGCGCTGCCCATTCTGCAACGTCCGCTCACTGAGGGTGGATTGGGGGTGCCCAATTTCGAGCCGTATTACACCAGGGCACAATTGCAATGGGCTCTGGCCTGGCTGAGCACACCAACACACCCAGAATCTTCGTTTATATGCAGGATTCTATGGGGTACAAAAGTGTATACCTGGCTCTTTGAGTCAACCATACACCCTGAGCTTGAATTCCGACAAATGACGGTGGCCCGCTACTGCTGGTGTAGAGGTTTCTACATACCAAGTGCCCGCTCCTTCCGTACTACCCCTCGATCCCTGGTTGGGACTTGTTACTGCAGTGAACACCGAGGCACTGTGACCCGGATCGACGTTGCAATCACACAGGCAGGCGGGTGATCTTTATAATGAAGGAAAGCAGCTTATTTAATTCCAAGAGCTGGAAGGTTTGTTGGACTGAACATTGCTCAATTCTTAACATATTGTAACTATCGCCCAGTGTGTAGCCCACGAGACATGGGGCACCGGCGAGGCTGCGCCACCTACGTCACAGGCTTTGAACATATTTTTGACATCTAACACCACACATCATGCAGCATGCTATCATATTTTTGTACTCTGCCCTCTATACCTCGCGCAATGTAATTGTAAATTATAAAGGCCGGAGGCCCCGCAACGCATGTGACGGGACGCCGGACCAGGTGTGCGCCGGAAGGACTTACTTCAGTCTTCAAGTTCAGACAGTCCTATCTGAGCGTGGGCGGGCCTGGCTTTGTCTTCTCTGTTCTCTCTCTTCTTCTTGACTATGCGCGCGCCCCCTGATGCCACACGTGACGTCACGCTCATGCCACTCGCCACACCTTGCATTTGCGTGTTTGCGCGCATGTGCTGCTGCAGTGCTGTGCCAAATGTAATCAGACCATTGGTCACTCACCAGCCAGCCCTGCCCCCGGCCACGTCGCCCGCCCCCCACGCGCATACGCGGCGGAAATTGACTTAGAAAGTGAAAGTCAAACAAGTGGAGGCGTAAACAAGTATGTGCACGCCGCGCCCGCCGCCCGCCGCCCGCCGCCCGCTCGCATTCATTCACTCTGTCCCGGCCCGCCGCCATTTCATCAATAATCAGAATCAGATTGATCGACTGGAAAAAAAGATAAACTGAGTGTGTATTGTTCGTTGTATACAATTTATAATCACTCAGTCAGATTGAGATTCATCGGTGCCACCAGCCTCACTCAGTCTCACACGGGACCGGGTCACACACAGCAGCATGCCCCCCTGGGGCCCCCCCACCCCACCATGTCGGAGTCGGACTTGACTCTCGGGGCCCCCGCCCAGGCCGCACCATTTAGAAGACTCGACTAGGCCCGCACCATTACCATTTATTTTCGGAATTGACTGAGACTGACGTGACGACTCCCAGGGGGCCCGCCATTTTGTCACAGCCTAGTGTGCAGTCTGCACTGTGCGGCAGATCTTCTTACGTGAGGGGCCATGCCGGGGCCCCCCGGAGTGCGGGGCCCGGCCAGGGCGCCGCAGTGCGCACCATTTCAAACTCGCCGGGGCCCGCCATTTTTTCACAGCCTAGTGTGCAGTCTTTACTGTGCGGCAGATCTTCTTACGTGACGGGCCATGCCGGGCCCCCCGGAGTGCGGGGCCCGGCCGGGGCGCCGCAGTGCGCACCATTACAAACTCGCCGGGGCCCGCCATTTTTTCACAGCCTAGTGTGCAGTCTTCACTGTGCGGCAGATCTTCTTACGTGAGGGGCCAGGCCGGGGCCCCCCGGAGTGAGGGGCCCGGCCGGGGCCCCCCCGCACTGCGGGGGCTGCGGGGGCTTGTGTTACGCCCCTGCATTGCAAAATCTGTAACACCAATCTGTCCCAACCAACCCGGTACAAATAGTAACAATCAAACTCATCCTCTCGTCTCTAACTTACCACCCCCTACTGCCCCTAAAGTCTACTCCAAACCTGGTCCTTTACAATACACTGCCACAAGAGTTGAGCCTTATAATACAACTCGTATACAGCTACCTCCGGAGGCGGCACCTTTCGTGTGTGTTCTTGCGGGAGTCCCAGCACTCAAACATGGAAAAACTGAGTGGGAACAAGACCTACTAAATATTGGCTAAATATTGGCTAACTAAAAATAGGCCCCTGCCCCTAGATCTTGATGGTACAATCATGTCTGTTAGAAGGGTGGGTTGGCTAGGCCCCCTACAAAAAGATATTGACGGTGACCTAGTTCTAATAAAATTTAGAAGCAGTCTAATCGTTCCCTACTTGCAAACTTTGTATCCCCGTGAAGGTAATGGCCTTATATCCATCTGGGATCTACATGATTTTTATCCAAGCATGGCATACCCCCCTCGACTAAAACTAAAGGCAGAGACAGCTTACTCGAGGGGTAGAAGCACCTGTGCATTGAGTGGCCGTGGCTTCTCTGCCTTCAATTACCCTGTAACAATGCACATTGGCCATAAGGATGGAAAACTATGAATTCTCCTATGAAACCAAGGAACTTACTCCAGCAGCTTGGTCAAATGTTTTGATCTTTTTGACATTTTGTGCTTTTGTATGTAACTTTTATTATGATTGTTTTTAATTGTACGCTTTTATGATTTTAAAACTAAAATCGAATAAAGCTAAAGAACTGAATAAGCCTGTTTCTTTGTTACCGGCTTTTTCCTCCAGGTTTTTTTTCCCCTAGTGTGTCTAGGTATCCCAGTTTTGTGAGTTTAGACAGCCTTATGCCCCATGTGTTGAATTGTTAGTTTTGATTCATAATAAGTTGGGCAACCTCCCCTGTTGGAGGAGTGTGGCTCACTGATTAGAGCGGCAGACCCTGATGCAGAAGTCTGGCCCGGGACCAGGGTTCAATTCCCGACGCGGCAGGGTCCTGAGCCCAAAATGTCCATGGACTCGATAATTCTCGCCTCGGTGCCTATTCTAATCATGGGGTCCCACGCTGCAACTCTGGGCAATAGTTGCTTAATCTCCACTACGGCGGCCCACCCACTGCGGGATGCCTGGCTTTCACCCTGGGGATACCCAGTAGGGGTTATCTCACAGGGAAAAGCCAGGATGGGTTCCCAAGGCAAGCGCCTTGATGCCTTCGGGTGATACGTGCGCTATATAAGTCGCAATACATTTACATTTACATTTGCCACGTTGTGAGTGTTTGTTCATTGGTGTTTCCATTTCCCTACTGACAAAATTCCACTGGCAGTAGGTGGGCTGAGTTTAGATGTTTTAACCCGGGGATGGTTGCTAGCAATTTTAAAATGTTACCCCAGTTTAGGATGTCATGCCACCCCTGAGACTTGTACTCTGGTGACAGTAATGTTTGTTGTGATAGTTTTCCATTCTGTCAAGAGTTGGGTCTGTTATCGACTTATTGATCTTTTCCTTTCTCAGTGGATCTTTGTGTTATAAGTTTTCCATCGTCGGTCTTAGCGCTCTTTTTGACTTCTTGTGCTGGGGTAACTAGTGATGACCTGCTGCTCCAGTTATTCTCCCTATCTCTTAGCCAGCTCCATTAAGTACTTTCCAGAAGAGTTACATTCTACTTGTTGTGTGTATTAAATCTGAGATTTTCGTATAACAGGACACCACTTGTTATTGCTCTGGGAGATAAAATCTTGGCACTCTGGGTTGAAGTGATCTTGTTGTCCTTTTCTTGGAGGAGTGTTTCTGCTTCTTCATCAGTCCCAGGCTCATAGTTTGCTTTTTTACCTTGAGTTTCATGCATCAGATTTGGCTGGGTTCCCTCCTTAGTCCTTACATCCTTGCTCTGTTGCGGGATAGATCCTTCTTTCGTGTTAGTTGTTCCTTTCTTCTGGTCCTTCTGCTTCTGATGGGTGATGCTGTTCATAAACAGTTGTGGTGTCAAGTTCATGTCTTGCCCTTCCATTTTCCCTTGTTGCTTCTAGTCAAGGGTCTGTGTTTCCTCAGCTTGATCACTCCTTTGTAGCTCTCACATGTAACCTTTTCTAGGACTGGGATTAAAGTCCCTCTTTGTTGGATCACTGCTCTGTGAACCTGTTGCTAGCCATTTTCATGCTCGGGCTCTATGTCCCCCAGGTGTGTACTGCTGTTCATTTTCTTTGTCCATGCTCTGGTGTGCTGCTTGTATTCTTTTCTCTCTGTTCCCTGAGCTCTTTCTCCTCCCTAGCTGCTGTAGCTATGGGCCACTCCTTATGATTCACAATTGAGGTGTCAGTTGTTCCCTCGGAGGACTTTGTGGCGTTGAATGTGTCATTTGTTTCCCTGGCTGCACTGAATATGGGGTATATTTTAATTATTTGCTCAGTGTGTTGTAATTTAGCAGCGATTAGGTTACGCATTAGCAGAAGACATCTTGTATCTAGAGACTATCTTGTCTGTTGTGTGGAATCCATTTTGTATTTCTGGCAGCCATTTTTTTGCCATGTGCTCTGTCCTACCTTCCTGTTAACTGCTCTTGAAATGTGCCTAGAGACGAGATATATTTAGCTTCTTCTGCTTTACACATGCTCAGTTGAGCTAACAGCTGTTCCTAACTTGTAACTGTCAGGCTGTGTCCACCAAAATTAGTTAACTCTTAGCCCCTCCTACTTGTTGCTAGCACACTCTCTGTATGACCTTATATGCATTTGAAACCAGCATTCTGTACCTTGTACCGCCTTCATTTGAGCCCCTGTGTGGGTATAAAAGGACCAAGATCCTTCCATTCAGTGTGCTACTTCATACACTACCTAAGGGTGTTGTGTGAATGTGGTTCCACCTCATGAGGTTTAATAAACTCTGCACTTTCTATTCCAGTTTATGTGCCTACTTCTTCCTATTGGTCTGAGGACTCTGTGCAGAGAAGGGCGAATCCCTTGCACTGGTAGGCCTTGCTGAGGCTCACCACCACAAATTGGCGCTTCCAATGTGGGGCTCATCGGTGACTCGGATGCCCGGAGGACTGGTCGAGACGAAGGATTGGAATCTCGCTATTGGTCGCGATCGCTGCTGAGGAGACCCGAGTCTTGGCACCCACTGCGGTTTTCCTTTCTTTCTGATCTGACCATCCAGGCGGCGCCGGTCCTCGACTGAGATCTCTTCTGTTGATTCGCCGTGCTGTGACCATTTGGTCGATTTGAGAACTTGGCAGTTGGAACCTGGAAACCATTTGATTGGTAAGAGCCATTTTGCGGCACTTGCTGTTGGTTTTGATGCCTTTGATTGGTAAGGTAGTTTCGTAACACTTACTGCGGTTTTGTTTGTATGATTGGCCAAAATTAACCTATGTTTGACAATTATATATGTGTTGCAATACATATAGGCAGGAAATGAGGAGATTTTTCACTTTCTTAAATTTGTTTGAACGACGCAACGTACTAAGAGTACTTTACGCGCTACTTTGATCATAATACTGCATATTTTGCACTATTGTTGCCATGCCTGTTTCCAGCACACTTCGTAGGATGTGTTGCTTTTGTAGAGGTACCAATTTGAAACTCGACGAAGCACAACCGGCCCCCCGGAGGGGACGCCTAATAGGGACATGTATGTTAAGTATGGTATTTCTTCCATAATGTACAGCACGTTATGGAATAAATATACTAGTAAAGATCCTGAGTTGCGTTGGCCTATGCATGGGTCATTTGATTTACGAAAGATTCAGTATGTGGAGCAACGGATGTTTAAGCGAAAGGCTAGGCAAGATATGTTTGACAGTGTACGAATGTGGGAGAAAGAAGTGCGAGAGTGAATGAAGGGTGAGCAAGCCTTGATTGAAAAAGAACAGCGAAAAAATATCCATGTGAAAGCATTGGAAATGAAAAATAGGGAAATTAAAGAAATTAAAGAGAGGGAAGATAGGGAGCGTCATTTACAGGTAAATGGCCAATACGTTGTTCGTAGACCTTTTTATCCTATTCCTAATAAACCCCAGGATGACTTTCTCTTATTAGATCGTTGTCCACCTCCGTATACTCTTTCTTTTGCTCCTTATGAGTCAGATGGGGACTCTTCTATAGACCAGGACAAAGCTCGAGAAACTCTCTCAATGTTATCTGCTGAACGTGCGTCTCAGATTAGATCTGCTGCGCGTAAAGCCGTTCGTAGTACTGCCACTGCTTCTGAACTCTTAGTACAAAAGGTTGGCAGGAAAGGAAGTAAATACATTTTACTGAGTTATTTGCTGCAGAGGTTATTGAACGATTTAGGAAACATTCAGTAGAAATGGAGCCCGATGATGTAGCAACTGATTGTAAACAATTACGTGACGGTCTTTTTGTCTTCTCCCAGGTGGCTGACACAATCAGACGCTTGGTTAAAGTGCGTGTTGAAGTAGCCCATTTGCGAGAGGAGAAAAGGGCAGCAGATGCAGCTGCACCAACATCTCAGATCAGCATGGCATGAACTTCTACACTTGAAACAGATAAGAATGTTTTAATTAATGTGAAACCCATGCGGGAAGCCGAGCCTTTATATGTTCCTCCTAAAGGAACGGGTACAAATGATGATAATACTTCTACAGATGCTAAAGGGTATTTTATTTGTAATTGGGTTTACACTCCTTGGAATAGAGCCGATGTTATGGCCCTTAAAAATGCATTGCCTGATCCGCGAACGAATCCAGCAGCCTTTTATGAAGAAGTTGAGGGTGCCATCAGCTCTTCTACTATGACTTTGCCTGATATTGATTTGTTTTTTGGGCTGATATTACCGCCTGATATGCGGAGAACTGTGCGTAAAATTGTCGACCGTGTGACATTTGGAGCATTATGGACAGATTTAGAGCAGATAGATGAAGATAGAGAACCTGCACAGAAACCGTGTAAATTAGTTTTAGATCTTCCGGCAGCTATATTAGTTAAGTTAAACACAATTATTCCCCCTAAAAAGATAGATTGGACTGTATTAGCGTCGTGTAAGCAAAAGGCAGATGAATCGGTTTCAGATTTCTTTACACGCTTTGAAGAGGCATTTCATGATTTTAGTGGCCAGTCATTGACAGATGACACGGGTAGGCATCTGTTTGTCGACAAATATGTTGCAAACCTTTTGCCAGGAATAGCTAGTTGCCTAAAGGCCAGTGAGAGTTCATGGACTAACTCTTCTCCGGTTTCTCTTCTAACTATGGCTCAGTATTATGAGTGCCAAGAATTAGAAGCTAAAAATAATGAGGATAAAAAGTCTAAAGAGTTGAAAACAAAGGTTATGATGGCTCAAGCCTATGGGCCACCTTCTAGAGGTAGTGATAGAGGCGGACGTGGATCTTATGGTTTGTCTTTTCCTTCTTATACTCGTTCGAATTTGTTTGTTAATCAGTGTGCATACTGCAAGAAATTTGGACATTGGCTTTCTGACTGTCCAGTACTACGTGCTCAGCAGGGTTCACGTGGTCGGGGACAAATGAGAAATCGCTCAGGATATTCAGGGCCTAGAGGAAGCACAAATGATCGCTCTAGGTTTGATGCAAATACACGTGGGCAGGATGGGTCTAATACTTTTGATAGAAGGAACCAATATCAAATGTCCGATTATGTGCCGTCTGATTTGCAAGATTCCGCTTATGCATAGGATTGCCTAGGATGGGGTATGGAATCAGTTAAAGTTCCAGTAGATCAGAGGGGTCCCTATGTTACAGCACATGTTTTGGGTTCTACTGATCAGTTTCTGGTTGATACAGAAGCTACTCGTAGCGCCTTGTCTAAACAATTGGTTCCGAGGGCTCCCCTGTCTGGCTTAACCATTACATCAATAGGTTTCGATGGAACACCTTCCCTTAGCCCATTGTCACAACCACTCGCATTCCAAGTTGATAAGTTTATTGCTCCATGTCCGTTTTTGCTTTCTCCAAACACACCAGACAATAATGTGGGTCTTGATATGCTTAAATATTTTAGGGCTACGATACGATGTTCTCCGGAAGGAGTACGGGTTCTTTTGAATGACAACTACCCTGTGATTGAGAGATCTTGTATGGTAAAAGAGGACATTGTATTAGCTTCACTCCCTAGTACTAAGTATGGGCGTAAAATCCGTTTCGCGGGCGAATGTGCGGATTTTTGACGATTTCGCGATCCGCGAATCGCGTGAATTTAGTACCTTGTGAGCTACTTCAGACACCGATGTAGGACAAATGGTTATTCCACCAGTGCATATTAGTGTCAAGGAGGGTGCTTCATTGCAAAGACTGCCTCAGTATAAGATTTCTCGAGAAGGAGAAGAAGCACTCACACGTATTGTACAGGATTTAATTAAGGTGGGGGTTGTGGAAGAAGTTCCTTACAATGTTTGCAATAGTCCAATTCTTCCCATTTTGAAAAAAGATACTGACACTAGGATGTAAAGATTTATCAACGATTTGAGAGAAGTCTACAAGATTGTAGTACCGCAGTACCCTGTAGTATCTGAGATAATGACATTGCTTACCTTGGTTCCTCCGACAGCAACTACATTTTCTGTAATCGATTTGAAGAATGCTTTCTTCTCGATTCCTATTCATCCTGATAGCCAATATTTGTTCGGTTTCACTTTGAATAATAAATCATACAGATTTTGCAGAGTTCCTCAAGCCTATACTGAGAGTCCGAGTATTTATAGTCAAGCCTTAAAACGACAACTCGATTCCTTTACTTTGTCTGAAGGAGTGGCTCTCATACAATATGTCGATGACATCTTGTTGGCAGCTGATACACCTGAGCAGTGTAAAAAATGTACCTTGTCTTTGCTTTCTTTTCTTGCTACACACCATCATAAAGTGTCACGAAAGAAATTGCAATATTGTAGACCGAAGGTGACCTATTTAGGACACCTTCTGTCTAAGGAGGCCGTGCACTGACACCAGATCGCATTCAAGCAATTTTAGACACCCCAGTACCTTCTACACAGAAAGATGTCCGTGCATTTATTGGTTTGACTTCGTTTTGTCAGCAATGGATATTGGTCTTTTCACACATTGTTAAACCTTTGCTAGCACTTATCATTAAGAACACTCCGATCCCCCTTCCATGGACAGATGAATGTCAAAATGCTTTTCTCCAGTTAAGACAAGCTCTTTGTTCTGCACCAGTGTTAGGCACACCAGATTATACAAAAGCTTTTACACTCTATGTACACGAGAAAGATGGATGTGCATTGTCAGTTTTAGTACAGACACACGGTGATAAGCAGCGTACCTGTGCATATATTTTTTGCAGTTCTTGATCCTGTTGCTCGTGCGTTGCCTGGATGTTTCCGTTCAGTTGCAGAGATAGCAGTGTCCATACGTCAGAGCCAAGGGATAGTTTTGTCACACAAACTGTTGGTGCTAGTACCCCATGCAGTAGATGCCCTTTTGAATCAGACTAAAACACAACATTTAACTAGTGCTCGTTTGACAGGATACGAATTGACACTGTTAGCACCTCATATTACCTTGAAGAGGTGCACGACACTGAACCCAGCCACTTTGTTGCCATATCCTGCGACTCAGTCCCAGTCAAAGGAACCTCACGATTGTATATTCCTTACTGAATAACAGACAAAGGGTCGCATTGATTTGCAAGATACGCCCCTTCCAGATATAGATGGGGAACTGTGGGTTGATGGGTCCTGTTTGAAGTTACCAGATGGCACGACTTCAGCTGCTTATGCAATCACCACGCTTGCGACAGTAGTGGAAACAGCTTGCATACCTCAGAAATCGTCTCAAGTAGCTGAACTAATAGCTTTGACACGAGAATGTGAGCTTCGCTCTGACTTGTGTGTGAACATTTACATGGCTAGCCGCTATGCTTTTGCAGTCGTTCATGATTTTGGCCTACTCTGGAAGGAAAGAGGCTTTCTTACATCCGACGGGATGCAGATAATGCATGGAGAATTAGTACATAACCTCTTGACTGTACTTACTTACCCAAGGAAAGTTGCTATTATGAAGTGTAGCGCAGACAAGAAAATCATTGACAAAATAGGACAAGGCAATGATTTTGCAGATCATGTGTCTCGTGAGACTGCGATGCAGCGAAGCACTACATCCATGTACGTAGTAAAGTCACAAGCTGAACGTTGGCATGACGCTAGAGAGGAAGTATTGGATATACAGAGATCTGCCTCTGTGGAAGAGCTTGAGAAATGGTCTATAGAAGGACTGTTAGACGATGAGGGCTGTTGGCGTAACAAAAAAATGAATAAATGGAAATTGCCTGCAGCCTATTTACAAACTATGGTTCAAATGGCACATTGGCTGGCACATGTTGGAGCTCTAGCAATAACTAAATTGCTTACGCAAGTTTGTTAGCATCCTGAAATTGTCAGCACAGCTAAAAGAGTAGTACAGTCCTGTTTGATCTGTTGGCAGTATAATCCTGGAAAAGCGACACAAACTGCTACACCAACCGCACCTTTTGAAGTCTTGCAGATGGATTACATCTAACTTGAACACTGCAATCATCTAAAATATGTCCTAGTGGTGGTATGTGCTTTTAGTAAATGGATAGAGGCATACCCTACGAAGGATAATATTGCTCTCACTACAGCAAAGGTGCTTTTAAAGGAGTATTTCCCTAGGTATGGTGTTTGTAAGCTTTTGTGGAGTGACAACGGACCTCATTTTATTGGGCAAGTTGTTGAGTATGTCCTGAAAGGATTAGGGATCAAACAGAAGTTCCATACAGTCTTCCACCCGCAATCAGCAGGATTAGTGGAAAGACACAATGCTACTTTAAAATTGAAGCTGGCAAAAAATACTGGCTTCCACATCCTTGAAGTGGCCAGATGGTTACCCTTGGCATTGTTGTCCAAAATATCGGTGCCACACTCACGATCTGGTCTCACACCGTACGAAGTGGTCTTTGGGAGACCAATGAATATTTGGGGAGTTCTTAAGCCACGCCCCATACATGATGTTCCTTGTGTTTTGATGAATGATTATTTGGCACAGTTAACCGACAGTTTGGTTTCTATTCATCAACAGGTTCGAGAAGCGCTTCCTGACAGATCTACAGGTGAGGCCCACGATCTCCGTCCTGGTGACTATGTGATGGTCAAGGTCTTCGACAGATCGAACAGCCTGGAACCGAGGTGGCGAGGTCCGGAGCAAGTGCTGCTTGCAACAAGGACAGCAGTACCAGTGACGAACAAGAAGAACTGGGTCCACAGCACGCATTGTAAGCACGTGTCGCCTGCCTTGGTGAAACCTGCTGCTCTGACCGACCAGCGAGAGATTCTGGAGACGGAGAAAGGTCAAGCTATCTCACCTGACGCATCTGCGGAAGACTTCCCGGACCACACGTTTCCTGAAGCATCGCCATACCATTTGAGACCGAAGAAAGAATCTGCAGTGTTGAACGAGGCTGGTTGAGCTATCACCCTGGGTTAGCAAAACAGAGAGCCGATGTGGCAAGGGGGAGGGATCAGCCCTGCATTAGTGTAGTGACACCCGTCTTGGCCTGTGGTGAAGAAATCAGCGGCTGCCCAAGGGATAAGAGCTCCAACGATTGTTTTCAACGAGTTTTTAGAAAGATCGATTATCACTGTTGCTGAAATGAATAACAAAATAATCATTTGTGCTGTAGGGTTTGTTGTTGCTCTGGTGGTCCTGGCCATAATCACCTGGTTTGTTGAGAAAGTGGCTCCTGCTCAACAGCTACTTGTTGCCACTACTCCAGCTCCAGTGGAACACCAGTACTATACACTTCCCTACCATGAGCAGAAACATCGACAATCTTACTTAAATAACACATTCATCCAGATGTTGCATCATACACACAATGCTATAAATGCTACCAACTGTTGGGTGTGGAGAATGATACCTGCACAAAAAACAAGCATTGGAAATGCAATAGGTCTCGCATTAGAAAAGTTGGAGCTATTGGTCTTGTAAATGATTTTTTTTTATTTATGTGTTGTTTTTGAAAATAGCTAAATTAATAGCTTTGTCATTTACAATGCCAATAGTTATAACTTTTGCAAATGTGACACCTATAGCATTTGTAATGCAACATGTTTTGTATGTACGTGACTCAGATGTATTGATATTACAAATAACAATGGCTTTTAATTTTTGTAAATAATTAATACTTAAATAATTTATTTAATTTATAATGGCAATAGCTTAAACGTTTTTAAATAACTTTTGTGAAGATTATGTTCAGTGTATTTTATTGTGACAAAAATCATTTGCACCTACACACACACAGAGCCACACACATATAGATGTGGTGGTGGTGGATCTGGGGGATATGGTGGTGGTGGATGTGGTGGTGGTGGTGATGGTGGATGTGGTGGTGGATGTGGTGGTGGATGTGGTGGTGATGTGCTGGATGTGGTGGTTGTGGATGTGGTGAAAGTGGTGGTGGATGTGGTGGTGGAAGTGCTGGTGGTGGGTGTGGTGGATGTGGTGGTGGTGGATGCGGTGGTGGATGAGGTGGCGGATGTGCTGGTGGATGTGGTGGTGGTGGATGCGGTGGTGGATGTGGTGGTGGTGGAGGATGCGGTGGTGGATGCGGTGGTGGATGTGGTGGTGGATGTGGTGGTGGATGTGGTGGTGGATGTGGATACGGTGGTGGATGCAGTGGTGGATGTGGTCGTGGATGTGGATGCGGTGGATGTGGTGGTGGTGGATGCAGTGGTGGATGAGGTGGCGGATGTGCTGGTGGATGTGGTGGTGGTGGATGCGGTGTTGGATGTGGTGGTGGTGGTGGATGCGGTGGTGGATGCGGTGGTGGATGTGGTGGTGGATGTGGATGCGGTGGATGTGGTGGTGGTGGATGTGGTGGTGGTGGTGGTGGATGTGGTGGTGGATGTGGCGGTGGTGGATGTGGTGGATGTGGCGGTGGTGGATGTGGTGGTGGTGGATGTGGTGGTGGATGCGGTGGTGGATGTGGCGGTGGATATCATGGTGGATGTGGATGTGGTGGATGTGGCGGTGGTGGATGTGGTGGTGGATGCGGTGGTGGTGGATGTGGTGGTGGTGGTGGTGGATGTGGTGGATGTGGTGGTGGGGAGAGAGTGGGCAGGGCTTCAAGTCCATACTCCAATACAGCACACCTTGCATAGCAGTGCATGGGCTGACCAGGCTCGACCTATTAAATGAAATTAGAAGAGAGAAGTACGTTGGGAGTAGATAACAAAGGAGTAAAGGGAAGAAAAGTCGGGAGAAAGAATGAGTTACGGAGAAGGAGAAAGTTAAGTTTATCTGAATAATGGCAATATCTTACACCTCAAATAGACATTGCTATTGGCAGGTACTGAGTAGGTGAGCAAATTGCGAAGGCTTTTGAATTAAAAATACATTAATATCCTAAACCGACAACGTTTTATATTTTGCCTTTGGAACAGGAATCCTATGTCTATATGGGAATTTATTTATAGGGCCATGCCATTTTACGCACCGAACAGTGTGCTCATGCTTGACGAGTGTATACCAGAAAAGTTGCAGTGCTCTTTAAAGTTTGTAAGACTACATTAAAATTCATGCATGCATTGCAAACTGGCAATCTACATCTAGCTAGAGAATATACTTTCACCATAAGCGCAGTATGTACAGGTACAGATGTTAAAGTATCCTTTTAGCGGAAAACGACAAACCCATTTGTGTACACACATGATGCATCTTTTGCAGAAGGTGAGATTCAAGAACAGTTTTTTGCCCAGTACAACGAAATATGCTGGAGGGGGAGGTGTGCTGGGAGAGAGAGGGGGGAGGGGGCGGAGCGGGAGGAGCGTCGTGAGGGGAGAGAGAGTGGGGAGAGGGCGGAGCAGGAAGAGCTGCTCTCGGCAGGCTGGGGAACAGATGCTGCTGGGGAACTGATGAGGGGAGGTGCCCTGAAGAAATGCGACACGGCAGGCAGGGGAGGGGGCGGAGCGGGGGTGTGGGAGGAGTGCGGCTGAGGGAAAAGACATGCAAGGCAGGCGGCTGGGGGCATGTGCACGCGCTTTTAATGTCAATGCGCATGCGCATTGAGCTTGAATTTCACGGGCACTGCAAGGAATCGCCATCGATTCCTTGCAAGTTGGTTAAAGTCTGTTTAAGCCCCCATAGTCTTGCAAGCTCAATGCGCATGCGCATTGACAGGCGAGACCTAAAAAAGCATCACTGCCCTCCTGATAGGCCAAGGAGCTTGAAATGCTATAGTTCCTGTATTCAGTTCAGGAAGCAAAAGGCTGAGCAATGCCCACCAATGTTCAAAGCGGTCTCCTGTGCAAAAATCTGTTTCCACCCTAAATTACAAGACACTGCAGTCACACGAGGCCCAAACAGACCTATTTCAAGAGTACTTTCGGCACGCAATTATTTTTAGCCAACAGCACTTTGCATTATGGCACTTGTAGTTTTGATGTTAACACATTCCAAGTCTGGCTCAAGAAGGCACACACGTCATGGGCGCCAATGGGCAGCTGTACATGCCAGGCACCTTCCTAATTGGAAAAGGCTGATAACAAGAATGTTTCTCTTCATCAGAAAAGGGACAAAGGACAAATTGAGAAGGCATTTCTTGGTGTCATTAGTATCACTATGCCATGGTGCAAGCAGATGACTCCAAGTCAATGGGACGCCATGTTCCAGTCTCGAGTTATCAGATCACAAAGAGTTGCATTATGGGGCTTGTAGTCCCGCTGCCAGTCACCCGACAAAGCAGACATTACACAGAAGTAAAGGATCGCAGTGGTTGGTATCTGAAAGTTTAGACATGGTCTAGAACACGAGTCGTGGTCCCCCGGGCCATCTAGTGACCCCAATAAGAATAATTAAAATGAAGGTCAACCAGTTGTATCGTCCCAGATCATAACGTAACAGATGTAACATTCAGCTAGTGACTCGACAGCTGGGTTTTTTTCCTATCGATGGGCCCAACGCCAAAAACTTGAAAAGAAACGAAACGTGAGTGGGGCCCCTGCAAAGTACATGCAGGAGCCCATCATTCCCGCCTGCCCCCTCTCCCCAACGTTCTGGACCCGGTCCGGAGTTCTCAGGCCATGGGCCTGCCAGTGCCCGGAGCGGGGTGGGGGCGGAACCGCGGGGGCATTTCCTACGCCACTGGTCCTGGGTCACTCGCGAGCTCTCCTGTCTGCCCATGTAGGGCTGTGCACCGTCCTTCCAAAAATGCGCTCCATGAAAGGCAGGCCGCCTCTCTCCTCGTTCATCATCTGCGGTGGGCGCTCCGTGCAGCTGATTTGTAAAACACAGCTCACGGGGAAGAGCGCCGAATGCTGAATATGTGGGAAAATATGTCTGCAAATACCATCCCAAACCCGCCCAGTCAGCACTGTTTAAAACATCCAGACTTCACTGTTAGACCCGCAGCTCGTGTGGTCTCCAACGGAAACAGCTTTCAAAGTATTTTATTTATGCTCAAATTTATCTGCGCGTCACCAGTGTAAACTAGAGCGTCAGTTTACACTACATTCAGAAGCCAGCACGGAGAGGTCACACGCACCAAGTAACCCGCAGAGGCTTAGTGAGGACACCTCAAGCTTTCTACTGTGGGGCATTACATTTTTAAATTCCTATACACACAGCTTCCAAGTTATGTGTGTGTCTGTCCCCTTCAGCCTGCTCGAGCCTGTTGTACAGCACTCTAGTTGTGTTTTAACTTTATATCCTCAGATTAAAAAAATAGCATGTGAGATACATATGCGGTCGTCTCTGCAATATTTAACCGCATGAGTCAATACTGTCCCAAGCTTGACTGTGACAAGGGCGGCCATCTCGTTTTTGCTGGGGCCACGACGCACCCTGCAGTTAGAAATGATAGCGGACCAGAGAGGGAGCATGTCTAAAAGGAGTACTGCATCCTGATTGGCTGAGGAGCCGACGCGGGAATCGAAACTAGTGGTGCGCGCGCACCAGAGGAGCGGGGGCAAGGGAGCGCGAAGACGCCGAGACGAGGTAAGGGATGTGTGTGTAAGCGCCGGGGGTTCTCTGTGTATGTGTGTGCGTGCGTGTGTGTATGGGGGGGGTTCTGTATGTATGTATGTATGTGTGTGTGTATGCGTGGGGGGGCTGTATGTGTGTTGTGCATGTGTTGTGAAGAGCCTGTTGATGCGCGCGACCTGATCCCGGCAGGCTGCTGCTGCTGCTGCTGCGTGCGCGTGACAGTCTGTTGTCCTCTCCGGCTCCCCTTGAGTCCTTGAAAGCCGGAATGATAACAATAGTCTCGCTCTGCGACAGCAGGCCTTTGGCCTGCAATCGCAGGGCGAGACCTAAAAAAGGAGGAACATCTTTTATTCCTCTACCGTTTTTCCATAATGGTTCTTATCAAGCCCGGTATGCTCTTTTGTTTGCTTTTGGAAACCCAGTAGGAGAAATGGTGTTTCGTCTGAATAAAGTATGCTATCAAGATAAAGATGGTTATCCTCAAGGAAAAGGGACTAAATATGAATGGGAAGAGTACCAACCGGATAATACTTTGACACCATATGTCTTCATGAATGTGAGGACCATTAAGGACAATGGACCTTTTGTAATTTCTGTGACCAGAGCTAAAACAGAACTATGTATAAGTAGTGTTGGGAGAATTCCAGTAGGACAAAGTGAATGTATTTTGACATTGATTATTGAAGGAGCTAACAACAGTAGTTTTACATCGTCGCACAATTCATATTTTGTATGTGGTAATAAAGGATACTATCAATTATTCAATTACCTGTTGGGTGGTCCGGGGTGTGTTACATATCATTTTTGTTACCATCTGTGTTCTTGGCCCCTCCATCATATCACCTGAATTTGGCTGGTGACCAGCCTAGCTCCTGCTGAAGCGGTCGCTCCTCACTCCTCCCTTGGCTCCCGGTATCGTACTCCCCACTGCTACCATACGATTGTGTGCTTTAATATAATCTAGCAGCGCTTCCTGCAACTTGTGCCTGCTTTGCCTAATTAGCGCCTGTGCCGTTTTTTAGTAGAGCTTTCTGCAACTTGTGCCCGATCACCTTCAAGGCGCTTTAATCCCCCACTGCTCGATTCGCTCCGCAAATATAATTGTCATTGTGCTTACTGTAATTATTTTGACTGCCTGACTGTGCCCTTATTATCAGTTCGCTTCGTGCCCCCAATCTTGCCCTGTTTTGGTCTTTGCTGTGATTGCTGCCATTTTGTCGTTGCCTCCAGCACGTCACTCCCCCCCGCTACCGCCTCCCAGCTGACCCTCCCACCCACTGGTATCAGGATCGTCCCGTCCGGTCTCCCTCTGTGACCAGCCTAGCTCCTGCTGAAGCGGTCGCTCCTCACTCCTCCCTTGGCTCCCGGTATCGTACTCCCCACTGCTACCATACGATTGTGTGCTTTAATATAATCTAGCAGCGCTTCCTGCAACTTGTGCCTACTTTGCCTAATTAGCGCCTGTGCCGTTTTTTAGTAGAGCTTTCTGCAACTTGTGCCCGATCACCTTCAAGGCGCTTTAATCCCCCACTGCTCGCATCGCTCCGCAAATATAATTGTCATTGTGCTTACTGTAATTATTTTGACTGCCTGACTGTGCCCTTATTATCAGTTCGCTTCGTGCCCCCAATCTCGCCCTGTTTTGGTCTTTGCTGTGACTGCTGCCATTTTGTCGTTGCCTCCAGCACGTCACTCCCCCCGCTACCGCCTCCCAGCTGACCCTCCCACCCACTGGTATCAGGATCGTCCCGTCCGGTCTCCCTCTGTGACCAGCCTAGCTCCTGCTGAAGCGGTCGCTCCTCACTCCTCCCTTGGCTCCCGGTATCGTACTCCCCACTGCTACCATACGATTGTGTGCTTTATTATAATCTAGCAGCGCTTCCTGCAACTTGTGCCTGCTTTGCCTAATTAGCACCTGTGCCGTTTTTTAGTAGAGCTTTCTGCAACTTGTGCCCGATCACCTTCAAGGCGCTTTAATCCCCCACTGCTCGCATCGCTCCGCAAATATAATTGTCATTGTGCTTACTGTAATTATTTTGACTGCCTGACTGTGCCCCTATTATCAGTTCGCTTCGTGCCCCCAATCTCACCCTGTTTTGGTCTTTGCTGTGATTGCTGCCATTTTGTCGTTGCCTCCAGCACGTCACTCCCCCCCGCTACCGCCTCCCAGCTGACCCTCCCACCCACTGGTATCAGGATCGTCCCGTCCGGTCTCCCTCTGTGACCAGCCTAGCTCCTGCTGAAGCGGTCGCTCCTCACTCCTCCCTTGGCTCCCGGTATCGTACTCCCCACTGCTACCATACAATTGTGTGCTTTAATATAATCTAGCAGCGCTTCCTGCAACTTGTGCCTGCTTTGCCTAATTAGCGCCTGTGCCGTTTTTTAGTAGAGCTTTCTGCAACTTGTGCCCGATCACCTTCAAGGCGCTTTAATCCCCCACTGCTCGCATCGCTCCGCAAATATAATTGTCATGGTGCTTATTGTAATTATTTTGACTGCCTGACTGTGCCCTTATTATCAGTTCGCTTCGTGCCCCCAATCTCGCCCTGTTTTGGTCTTTGCTGTGATTGCTGCCATTTTGTCGTTGCCTCCAGCACGTCACTCCCCCCCGCTACCGCCTCCCAGCTGACCCTCCCACCCACTGGTATCAGGATCGTCCCGTCCAGTCTCCCTCTGTGACCAGCCTAGCTCCTGCTGAAGCGGTCGCACCTCACTCCTCCCTTGGCTCCCGGTATCGTACTCCCCACTGCTACCATACGATTGTGTGCTTTAATATAATCTAGCAGCGCTTCCTGCAACTTGTGCCTGCTTTGCCTAATTAGCGCCTGCGCTGTTTTTTAGTAGAGCTTTCTGCAACTTGTGCCCGATCACCTTCAAGGCGCTTTAATCCCCCACTGCTCGCATCGCTCCGCAAATATAATTGTCATTGTGCTTACTGTAATTATTTTGACTGCCTGACTGTGCCCTTATTATCAGTTCGCTTCGTGCCCCCAATCTCGCCCTGTTTTGGTCTTTGCTGTGACTGCTGCCATTTTGTCGTTGCCTCCAGCACGTCACTCCCCCCCGCTACCGCCTCCCAGCTGACCCTCCCATCCACTGGTATCAGGATCGTCCCGTCCGGTCTCCCTCTGTGACCAGCCTAACTCCTGCTGAAGCGGTCGCTCCTCACTCCTCCCTTGGCTCCCGGTATCGTACTCCCCACTGCTACCATACGATTGTGTGCTTTAATATAATCTAGCAGCGCTTCCTGCAACTTGTGCCTGCTTTGCCTAATTAGCGCCTGTGCCGTTTTTTAGTAGAGCTTTCTGCAACTTGTGCCCGATCACCTTCAAGGCGCTTTAATCCCCCACTGCTCGCATCGCTCCGCAAATATAATTGTCATTGTGCTTACTGTAATTATTTTGACTGCCTGACTCTGCCCTTATTATCAGTTCGCTTCGTGCCCCCAATGTCGCCCTGTTTTGGTCTTTGCTGTGATTGCTGCCATTTTGTCGTTGCCTCCAGCACGTCACTCCCCCCCGCTACCGCCTCCCAGCTGACCCTCCCACCCACTGGTATCAGGATCGTCCCGTCCGGTCTCCCTCTGTGACCAGCCTAGCTCCTGCTGAAGCGGTCGCTCCTCACTCCTCCCTTGGCTCCCGGTATCGTACTCCCCACTGCTACCATACGATTGTGTGCTTTAATATAATCTAGCAGCGCTTCCTGCAACTTGTGCCTGCTTTGCCTAATTAGCGCCTGTGCCGTTTTTTAGTAGAGCTTTCTGCAACTTGTGCCCGATCACCTTCAAGGCGCTTTAATCCCCCACTGCTCGCATCGCTCCGCAAATATAATTGTCATTGTGCTTACTGTAATTATTTTGACTGCCTGACTGTGCCCTTATTATCAGTTCGCTTCGTGCCCCCAATCTCGCCCTGTTTTGGTCTTTGCTGTGACTGCTGCCATTTTGTCGTTGCCTCCAACACGTCACTCCCCCCCGCTACCGCCTCCCAGCTGACCCTCCTACCCACTGGTATCAGGATCGTCCCGTCCGGTCTCCCTCTGTGACCAGCCTAGCTCCTGCTGAAGCGGTCGCTCCTCACTCCTCCCTTGGCTCCCGGTATCGTACTCCCCAGTGCTACCATACGATTATGTGCTTTAATATAATCTAGCAGCGCTTCCTGCAACTTGTGCCTACTTTGCCTAATTAGCGCCTGTGCCGTTTTTTAGTAGAGCTTTCTGCAACTTGTGCCCGATCACCTTCAAGGCGCTTTAATCCCCCACTGCTCGCATCGCTCCGCAAATATAATTGTCATTGTGCTTACTGTAATTATTTTGACTGCCTGACTGTGCCCTTATTATCAGTTCGCTTCGTGCCCCCAATCTCGCCCTGTTTTGGTCTTTGCTGTGATTGCTGCCATTTTGTCGTTGCCTCCAGCACGTCACTCCCCCCCTCTACCGCCTCCCAGCTGACCCTCCCACGCTCCGCCCCCTCCACTTCTCCACTTATGACAGATGCATCTACGCGCAGCGTTTACGTGCAGCGGTCGCGCAGAAGGTGCGCCAAAGGTAAGCCCGTCTACGCCCGTCCGCGCCTGGACCGCGCCCAGCGCCAGACCCCCTGGCCCCCGCCATACCCAGCCCACTAGATTCACATATGATGCCGCAACTCTCCTCGCGCTCAACCCCGGACGCACACCACAATGCTGCGAGGCCACCCCAGGACATACCCACGGCCCATTCGCCTGCCCCTCCTGCAAGTTCTACTGCTTCAGGACCCTCACCAAATCCTCTTCCTCCAAACACAGCTCCGATTCTAACCATCTGAAGTGCATCCTACTGAACACCCGCTCGGTCCACAGACACGCAACAGAACTCTGGGACCTACTCGACACTGCGTCACCGGACATCGCCTTCCTTACAGAAACATGGATGAACACATCATCAGCACCCGACATCGCTATAGCCATACCGGACGCCTACAAGATTATCCGTAAAGACCGCACCAAACAAACAGGAGGAGGCATCGCCATCATCCATAGGAACACCATCAAAATCACGACCAGCTCCGACGATAATCTGGCAACCGCCGAACATCTCCACTTTCAGATCCACACCAACCCAAGGACCACACTTAGAGGCACCCTCCTCTACAGGCCTCCAGGAACCCGCACTCAATTCAGCGATGACATCACTGACTTCGTCACCCCACATGCCCTCTCCTCCGAGAACTACATTCTACTAGGAGACCTCAACTACCACCTTGAAAACAAACACGACAGCAACACCTCCATCCTTCTGGACAACCTAGCCAATCTCGGACTCAAACAACTCGTTGACACCCCCACCCATGTAGCCGGACACACGCTCGACCCTATCTTCACCTCCAGCAAGCATATTTCCTTTGATCACACCACAGCTCTCCATTGGACGGACCATAGCTGTGTTCACTTCAGCTACAATACCACCCTGACCCACAACCACCCACAACCTATTCCTCGGAGAAACTGGAACAAAATCACCTCCGACCAACTCCTCACATCACTCAACCAAAACCCTCCCACCCTCTCATCGGACCCAAACCAAGCGGCCATCAATCTCAAACAATGGATCACCCACAGTGCTGACGAATTAGCACCCCTGAAAAAGCACCAGATCAAACCAGGCAGCAAAAAGGCTCCCTGGTTCAACGATGACCTTAAAAAATCCAAGAAGCTTTGTCGCACCCTGGAGAAAACATGGAGAAAAAACCCAACCACCGACAACATGGCCACCCTCAAGACAGCCACCCGCAAACACCACCAATTGATTCGATCCGCCAAGAAATCAACATTCAAGGATCGCCTCGACAACAACGCCCACAACAGCAAGGAACTTTTCAACATCGTCAAAGAATTCACCAACCCCACCGCAGCATCTAACGACATCACTCCTTCCCAAGACCTCTGCGATGCGTTATCCGCCTTCTTCTACAACAAAATTGCCGACATTCACAACAGCTTCGAGAACACTCCCAGCGATCAACCCTCCCCACCCCCCTCAAATCCTACACCGCCAACTAACAACCTCAGCGCCTGGAACCCAATCACCACTGAAGACACCATCCGCCTAATGAACTCAATCCACTCTGGCTCGCCAACCGACCCCTGCCCCCACCACATCTTCAACAAAGCCAACTCCATCATCGCACCCCATCTCCGTGAAGTCATCAACTGCTCGTTCAACTCGGCCACCTTCCCAGAAAGCTGGAAACACGCCGAACTCAGCGCTCTCTTGAAGAAACCCACAGCTGACCCTTCCGAACTTAAAAACTACCGACCCATATCCCTCCTCCCTTTCCCCGCCAAAGTCATTGAGAAAGCCGTCAACAGCCAGCTCGCCGCCTTCCTCGAATCCAACAACTCCCTCGATCCCTCTCAATCCGGATTTCGAGCCAAACACAGCACCGAAACAGCCCTCATTGCAGCAACAGACGACATCCGAACACTTCTGGATAACGGAGAAACAGCGGCCCTCATTCTACTCGACCTCTCAGCCGCCTTCGACACAGTCTGCCACAGCACCCTTATACAACGCCTCAGCAACATCGGCATACAAGGAAAAGCCTTGGACTGGATCATCTCATTCCTCGCCGGGAGAACTCAAAGAGTCCGACTTCCCCCATTCAACTCAGAGGCCACTGAAGTCATCTGTGGAGTACCACAAGGATCATCACTTAGTTCCACCCTCTTCAACGTTTACATGAGCCCACTCGCATCCATCGTGCGCCAACACAACCTCAACATCGTCTCCTACGCCGATGACACCCAGTTAATCCTTTCCCTCACCAAAGACCCCAACACCGCCAAAACCAATCTTCACGAAGGCATGAAAGAAGTAGCCGAATGGATGAAACATAGCCGCCTAAAACTCAACTCAGACAAAACGGAGGTGCTTATCCTAGGATCTTCCCCCTTTGCCTGGGACGACTCTTGGTGGCCTTCCGCTCTGGGCACAGCACCCACACCCACAGACCACGCACGTAACCTTGGCTTCATCCTAGACTCCTCTCTCTCGATGTCCAGACAAGTCAACGCAGTCTCATCCTCCTGCTTTAACGTACTTCGCATTCTCAAAAAGATCTTCCGCTGGATCCCCCTCAAAACAAGAAAGACTGTCACCCACGCACTGGTCACGAGTCGACTGGATTATGGTAACACACTATACGCCGGAATCACAGCAAAATTACAGAAAAAACTCCAACGCATCCAAAACGCATCAGCGAGACTCATATTGGACATCCCTCGCCAAGATCACATCTCCGGACACCTAAAAGACCTACACTGGCTTCCCGTCAACAAGAGAATTACGTTCCGTCTTCTCACCCACGCACACAAGGCCCTCTATAATCTGGGACCTGAATGCCTCAACACTCGACTGTCCTTCTACACACCCACCCGCCAACTAAGATCGTCCAATCAAGCCCTCGCCGCAGTCCCGCACATCCGAAAATCCACCATGGGTGGCAGATCATTCTCCTTCCTGGCTGCCAAGACCTGGAACTCACTCCCCACTCACTTCCGCCTTACTCAAAACCACATTCCTTCAGAAAAGAACCTAAAACCTGGCTATTCGACAAATAATGAACCCTTCCCCAAGCGCCTTGAGACCCTCTGGGTGAGTAGTGCGCTCTATAAATACCCGAACTTGAACTTGAATTTAAAGTTGTATAATGACATTTCCAAGAATAGATACAAACGTACAATAAGTACAGATGAAGTCGACCAGACAGATACCACTTTACAACAATATTTCGATTTCAATTTGGGTTTGTTCTTCTTTGTGGGTGCTGCATTGAATAGCAGAAAGATCAGACGATTGACTCGTGTTGTGGAAGCTGCGACCAATCAAACAGCTATGGCACTTGGGAACATTACAGAGAAACTACAAATTGCAAGGATTGTAGCACTCCAGAATTGGATGGTGCTTGACGTGATTTTGGCTGATCGAGGTGGTGCATGTCGCATCATCGGTAGCAGTTGCTGTGTCTTCATCCCTGACCACTCACCTTCAGTATATGATGCAATCTCAAAACTGCATAAGATTGCTGCAGAAATTCACACAGAGACTGGTACATGGACATTTTCAAACTGGATATGGACACTCTTTGCTACTTGGGACTGGAAACTACTGACTATTCTATGTATACTATTGGTGATACTATTTACATGCTGTACTTGTATAAAATGTGGTCCTATGCTCTGCTCCATTTGCATCACTGCTTGTACACCTGCCAAAAGAAATATTGCAGATATAAAATCAGAGAAAATGTTAAAGAATGAAATTACTGAGATGATGAACATCAATGTACAGGATGCATATTTAGATTACCCCAGATAAGCGAATGTCTTCAGCTAATGCTGAAAGGGTCGTCTGTTGTAATTTAGAAGCGATTAGGTTAAGCATTAGCAGAAGACATCTTGTATTTAGAGACTATCTTGTCCGTTGTGTGGAATCCATTTGTATTTCTGGCAGCCATTTTTTTGCCATGTGCTCGCCATGTGCTCTGTCCTACCTTCCTGTTAACTGCTCTTGAAATCTGCCTAGAGATGAGATATATTTAGCCTCTTCTGCTTTACACATGCTCAGTTGAGCTAAAAACTGTTCTTAACTTGTAACAGTCAGGATGTGTCCACCAGAATTAGCTAACTCTTAGCCCCTCCCACTTGTTGCTAGCACACACTCTGTATGACCTTATGTGCATTTGAAACCAGTATTCAGTACCTTGTACCGCCTTCATTTGAGCCCCTGTGTGGGTATAAAAAGACCAAGATCCTTCCATTCAGTGTGCTACTTCATACACTACCGAAGGGTGTTGTGTAAATGTGGTTCCACCTCATGAGGTTTAATAAAGTGTGTGCTTTCTATTCCAGTTTCTGTGCCAACTTCTTCCTATTGGTCTGAGGACTCTGTGCAGAGAAGGGCGAATCCCTTGCACTGGTAGGCCTTGCTGAGGCTCACCACCACAAGTGTTTCTTACTGATTGTTTGTTTCTTGCCTTCCCTTCCTGTTTTTTTTTGTCTTTTCATTTGTTTGATTACAGTACACTCTTCCAACTTTGTAGTAGGCATAGCTCCTGTCTCTGCTAGTATTTATTTAGCTTTGTCTTCTTCTTTCCTATCCTCCCATTTGGAATCCGCTGGTTGTAGTTTGTTGTCATTTTTTGTGGGCTTGATGCATGGTGTATTTGGCTGTCTAAGAGCTATTATTTGTTCAAGGAGAGCTGGTAGGAGACTCAGCTTATCAATGATTGGGCCACAAGTGCCGGAAGTTTGCTCTAGCATATATTTTAATTGCCCTGATGTTATTCATTTATTAAGTTTGTCCAGTTTGGTGTTTATCCCTGCTATATGTAGCCCTGTGATATTCATTAGGTCTATTTGGATATTCAGCTTGTCTGATTGCAAATTCAGTGCCTTTACAGAAGATTGAAGCGTGTCTAATAACGACCTAAAGAGCTGCGAGTGATTACTTATGTCACTGGGTGATTTTCCTTGTATGTATGTGTCTGTGTTAGAGCTTATACCATTGGTGTGGGTCTCCCTTCCATCTTTTGCTTTTTTTCTCCTCTGTGTTTGCTGGTGTTAGATGCTGTGGGTGCTGTGTCACTGCCATTCAGTGCCACAGCGTGAATGTTCCCTATTGTAAATTGACTGCATGAATTGGTATTCTCATAATTGGCTCATTTGATTTACCTGTTAGTCCCTTGTATAGTGCACCATGCGTGCCCAGGGCGGGTAGACCGAATGCTGCTGGTGGGCCTGCAGCGCAGATTGCGCCACCCACCGAAGCAGCTTGTAAAGTGTACAGTCGAATTTAGTATGCCTGAACTCAGAATATTAAAGTTCATCTTTTAGTGAGGATTATTTTTATATTCAGTGTTTGAAAATACCACTTTCAGAAAGTAGGTATTTTCTTGCCTAAGTCTTCCAGGGTGCTCTGCTGTTATGTGTATTGGCTGTCTAGTCTTGGAGGGACAGGGCAGGCTGAGCCCGACCAGGATTGAATAGAGAGTTCTGCAGTTGGAGTATGGGGAGGGGTGACCCTTTGATCTTAGGAGCACTGTGGCAGGCAAGGTGTATGATGGCTCCACCTCCCACTGTGCGTCTGATGGCAGACCCCCTCTTCCTGAAAGGCAGGATGCAGCCTTGTAAACAAAGTGCTCCAGGACGACACCAAACTGGTTCTGGCTGGGTTCAGGGGTTTTGTGACTTTTGCAAACAAAGACTTTTTGGGGTAGAAGTATCTGTGCAAAAATCCCTACACGATGTGTTACTTCTGGATGTCAAGATGAACCTCTGTCTGTGTAACCAGAGGGAAAGGACTTTGAAACTTTCATCCATCTTGCTGAAACAACTACCCAAGGGCCTGATTTGAGCTTGCCTCCTGCTGACGTCTAAGGGACATTAGACTTCACCCATCAGCTGTCTGGATTCCTATTTGAGGGGGATTCTACTAGCAGGTGAGGCCTCTGTTGAGAATTTCAGGCCCTCTGGTTCTACTACGGGGAATGCGGGCTGAAAGTCATCGTATCGCTAGCGTGGGCCGACGAAGCTGCGGAGCTGTTGCCGCTGAGAGCCCGTATTTGCCCTTGTTACCAAAGTCGTCGTTATCACTATTGTGGGCCGCCACAGCTGAGGAGCTGTTGCCGCTGAGAGCCCGCATTTGCCTGTGTTACATAAATCATCACTATCGCTATTGTGGGCTGCTGCAGCTGAGGAGCTGTGCCGCTGAGTGCCCTCATTTGCCGTCCTACGAGAATCATTGCTATCGCTATTGTGAGCCGCTGCAGCTGAGGAGCTGTGCTGCTGAGTGCCCGCATTTGCCGTCCTACAAGAAACATCACTATCGCTATTGTGGGCCGCTGCAGCTGAGGAGCTGTGCCGCTGAGTGCCCACATTTGCCGTCCTACGAGAATCATCGCAATCGCTATTGTGGGCCGCTGCAGCTGAGGAGCTGTGCCGCTGAGTGCCCGCATTTGCCGTCCTACAAGAATCATCGCTATCCGTATTGTGGGCCGCAGCAGCTGAGGAGCTTTGCCGCTGAGTGCCCGCATTTGCCGTCCTATGAGAATCATCGTTATTGCTATTGTTGGCCGCTGCAGCTGAGGAGCTGTGCCGCTGAGTGCCCGCACTGTTCACCACTTCAACGATCTTATTACCACCTGCATTTGCCACTGGGTGCCCGCCTTTAAGCCCCGTCCGAGGATTATCGTGAGTGCACGCCATGGACCACTACAGCTGGGAGCTGTGGCTGCTGCGAGTCCGCCTGTCATCTTCGCGGCTTCCTTGTGAGGCTGCATGCTGTGCCCCTTTAAATCTCAGGTACATTGTGCATCAACCCGTCGAGTGGACCCCGGCCTCGAACTTAGTCCGTTCCCCACCCTTTTCGAGAGCCTTTATTGCTTTTGAAGTGAATCTGTAATTATGTGCATTGTGGCTCCTTGAGTGCTTTTAGCCTCTTGTTCAGTCTATATAAAGATAACTATTTTTCTATAACTACTTGTGGTGTCCATCCTGCGGTATTGTGTGTGGTCATAAATGCTTCACACACTGCCTCTGAGATAGGCCTGTCTGCTCGTGCTATGTTACCACAGGGCTGAGCAGGGGTTATCAAAGGGTGTAGCCCCCTTACTCTGACTTAGGAAGAAGGATCCCTATTTGGACCTCGGTGCCATCCGCTGCCAACTAGAGATCCCCATTTCTTACAGTCGGGTTGCTACCTAAGTGTGGCTCTGCGTTTAACAGATGATTTCTGGCTGGTGTTTGGCTAATTTTCTGCCATGTCTGGACAGATGAAATTGCGGTTTCTTGAGTAATTTAGTTTTCGTGATCAGATGATTTGTAGTGAATAGTTTAAAGTTTCAAAACTCGATAGAAGAATTTCCAAGTGAAAACCAGTCAATATTACCCTATTGAGAAAAGGTAAGTTATCGGCTTTCAGGTAAGTACTCGACTGGCAGAGTTAAGGTCCTGGGGCAAGGGGCGTGGTTTGGCGCGCGGGAAGAAGGCAGCACAGTAGAGCTGCTCTGCCGGCCGCCGTAAAGACATCCTGCAATATCCTGCCCTTGAAGTGCCAGCCGTAATTGTATGCGGTGAGGGACGAGTAGTGGGTGCCCTCCTCTGCAGCCGGTGAAAGTTCTGGAGGCAACGCGGGACAGACGCCGGTGAAATCGGCCCCGGTAGCTCAGGCCGCAGAGAAGCCCGAGGCCTGCAAAGAGACGAGCGCGAGTGGCGTTCCTTTGATTGAACCCCCCGGGGCACCGGAGCTGGTGATTATCGTGACGGGGGACGGCGCACGGTCACCGGTGAGCTCCATCCCCCCCCTCTTGCAACTAGGGCGGGCGGAGATCCGGGCGGACCTCGAGTTTTGAGACGCTGGAGAGCGCAGAGGCGACTGGGCGGCCCTGAAAATTGAGCGGGCGGCTCCGTGGCGGCTGGTGTGCCGTGAGTAGGCCGCGAGGACCGGGGCTGGACACACGGCGACTCACGGACGCGGGACTTCCCGACATTGCCTCAGCGGGTAAGACTCGCAGAGGGGGCCTATGCTCAGAACAGATGTGTAGAGCCTGCTCTGTGATGGACACTTATTGAGATTGGCGAGCGCACAGCTCTACACTGCATTCCTGCTCCCACTGCCCCGACATTAGCGGAGGAGCGGCCGGCGGTATCGATTGTGGATAGGACTACGCACCTGGGATCCACGCTGAGCAGTTCCATGCTCCTAAGTGACCTGCTGGGACTCTGCTGACGAACGCGTGGACAGGCCCTTTCTTCTTGGTACAGCTAGCACACACTTGGTGCGGGGTGGAGTGAATTGCGGACTGTGAAGGGCCTGCGCAGCTGACCTGCACACCGCTTTACGCCATCCTCTTCGATGCCCTGCCGGAGCCCATTTCAGGTACTACATGACCGTTGCGACGAGTGCTGAGGAGGCCTTCCTGTTGAACTGCGGTGGGACGCCTGTGGCGGACGTGACGACTCCCATCGGCTGGGGTAAATCAGAGCTACACCATATAGCGCGGCATAAAGATACGCTACACTGCTCGCGAAGCTGTGCCGAGACAGGTGGTTGGAACGCGGTGGTTCTGTAGAGGCCGGGCGCGGAACGAGGAGGGCTTCAGCGCTTTACTGGGTGCTGGAGAGGTGCGCACGGCTAGCGTCATAGTGTGTGGTGAGTCAGACACGCGGAAACACAATGGGCATACCGGACAAGACGCAGCCCAAACTGACCTTTGAGCTCTGCAGGGGTAGCAAACAGACCAAACCAGGTGCGGCTGACGTGGACCATGACGCCGCATTGCAGGGACCCTCCATGTTGGAAACAACGCTGGTGGCGATACAAGCGAGCCTGCAGGCGATAGATGGGAAAATTGAGGCCTTAAATGTACGCATGGACCAATTCTCGCCTAAACTTGACAAACAGGCCACGAGATTAGGGGAGGCGGAGCAGAGGATCACGGACACGGAGGATGGTCTACAACAGGTGGCAGACAAGACATCAGAGATGGTCAAGCTTCTGGAAGTTATTCAGGCTAAGAACGAGGACATCGAAGCGCGGGCCAGGCGCAACAACATCTGCGTCCTGGGACTGCCGGAGTCGACCAATGTGGGGAGACTAGAGGACTACGTGGAGACCATGTTGCGGGAGATCTGCGGCACTGACGACCTGTCCCCCATGTTCGCGGTCGAGAGGGCCCACCGTTCATTAGCGGCTCGCCCACCACCTGGTACACCGCCGCGGCCTATAATTATAAGACTGCTGAACTATAGAGACCGGGATACTGTGCTACGCATTACACGACAGAAGGGCAAGATCACATATCAGAATAACCAGCTGTCCTTCTACCCCGATTTCACTGCTCAAGTACAGGCGGCGAGGAAAGAATTTCAATCTGTGAAGCGGTTACTCCAGCGTGAAGAAATGCCATATGCCATGCTTTACCCTGCGAGACTTCGTATTGGTGAATTCGAGGGAGGGAAAATCTTTGCCACCCCCAAGCAAGCGATGGCGTATGCTAAGACACTACAAAAACGTCGCAAATCACCTGCTGACACGTCGGACGTCGACGATTGAATTTAGTTGTGTGCTGGTACTTACTGTGGTTGTTGTGATTGGTTGCCCTGAAGTTGGGGATGCGTTTGGGCTGGGGAGGGGAGGACAACCTTTCAGTTCCATTAATAGTTCATGTCCCTGTTGATGATCCTCCCCGAGATGATACCTTCTTCAATTACATGTGGGAGGACGGGATGCAAGTTCAAGCACCAATGTCTATACGGTTGTTGGAACGTTGCATGTCTCACCAGATGCATCCGCTTGTTTCATGTAGGCTGGCGCGATAATGGGGCACTGATTGATAATTGCGGGGGCCCACTTCTGCCTTGTGCCGGAAGTGTGCATTGCCTCCACTGCCCCCAATGGGTATGACCCACATGCTAAAATGTTTGCTGTTTTGTGATGGGCGGGATGGGGGGGTATTGTGGTCCTTTGGTTGGTTGGGTTGCCAAAGTGGGAGGGGGGGGTCTTGTCTCTTTTTCTGCTTTAGAGCATATTCTGCAGCTACTACTCACCTAATTGCAATGATCATATCACTATGTAAATGTGCTTTGATACACGGCGACGCTGGTTTGCGGTCTACTAGGAGCCTCCTTGATGGTGGGTGAGCGATATACCTGTGTCACCTGGAATGTGCGCGGCCTCAACACGCCTAGGAAGAATAGGCAGGTGCTTGCTCACCTCGACAGGCATGGGGTACAAATTGCATTGCTGCAGGAGACGCATTTAACTGCACAAAGTGAGGGATCCATAGCACGTAGATGGGCTGGATATCGACTAGCCTCCTCTTATTCTAATCATGCCCGAGTGGTCCTCATCCTCATTAAAAAAGGCGTACATTTTCAGCCACTAGATTCCTGCACGGATCGGGAGGGCCGCTGGGCAGCTGTGCGAGGCACATTGGGTAAGATGATTGTGACTATCGCTAACATATATGGCCCTGTGATTGACGAACCAGCGCCGCTGTCCTCTTTGTTTCAGGTGCTGCGCTCATGGCCGGAGTCGGCACTAGTGATTGGGGGAGACCTGAATACACACTTAGACCCTCGGGTAGACAAATCCACTTTAGCGGGTAGCGGTATGTTAAAAACTGCTGCATTTATCCGGCAGTTCATGGAGGAGATGGGGTTGGTTGACGCCTGGCGCCTGAGACACGAAGGTGTTTGGGAAGGAACTCACATTACACCTTCACACAATACGTGGTCCCGCCTGGACTACTGGCTGGTAGACGGATCGACTAATGGATGGGTAACTGAGGCTTATACGCTCCCCAGAACTCTATCAGACCACAATCCGGTCATGCTTAAATTGCAGGTCCCACACACTGTGCGCCCCCCCTTCACATGGCAGTTCCGGGCGGATGCCCTGTTAGATCCCGTCTTTGCCGACACTATTCATAAAGCTATAGTACAGTATTTTGACCTGAATGTGGGTACGGTTGATAGTGCAGCTACCCTATGGGAAGCGTTTAAGGCCACTATAAGGGGTGTGTGTATAGGCACAACGGCTGGCATCCTACGTGACCTGGGAGAGCAAATATGTAGCATAGAATTCAAGCTGCGCGACCTGGAAACCTCATATGAAGCGCTCCCCTCACAAGACACATTGGCACGCATTAGGGAATACACTGAGGAGCATAAATCTCTGGCAGAGTCAGAAATGAAGTATATATCAAAACGATTTGTGGCGAGAGCGTATGGGTAGGGTGGCAGACCGGGTAGAGTGCTAGCCAACCGTCTGCGGGAGCGTGCGAAGGCCCCTCCTATAGAGCACATAGTAGATAACGATGGCACTAGTCATTACACATCCGACGCTATACTGGGCCAATTTCATGCATTCTACGAACATCTCTACACATCTCGCGGCGACATGTCTGACTCTGCGATGGCCGACTACCTACAGGACACGGCCTGTGCCTGGCTGTCGGACGTCCATAGGAAATATCTTGGCCTTCCTATTGATGAGGCAGATATCAAAGAGGCCATACTTGCCCTGCCGAACAAGAAAGCTCCCGGTCCGGATGGGCTGACGGCGGAATTTTATAAGCATTATGCTGATCTCCTGGCGCCCCACATTTTGGCCATGTACGCGGAGGCACATGAGGTAAACCATCTCCCTCCATCTTTGCGGCAAGCGCTAAGTATCACTTTACTGAAAAAAGATAAGCCCCCCACTAGGTGTGAATCCTATCGCCCCCTGTCCTTGATAAATATTGATGCCAAGATTCTCGCAAAAATACTAGCCACCAATCTTCACCCGTTGATGCTAATGCTTGTCGTGCCTGACCAGTCTGGCTTCATTCCCGACCGTTCCACATCTTGGAAACTCCGGACGATTTTTGCAATGTTCCATGTCCTAAATCCAGATCTACAAGCCGTGGCCGTGTTACTGGACGCGGCCAAGGCCTTTGATTCGATCGAATGGCGGTACATGTTCGTTCTCCCGCGCAGGATGGGGTTCCCCCTGTCTTTATACGACGGATACAGATCCTATACACGGATGCCTCGGCACGAGTGAGGGTTGGCGGATTCACTTCTGATCCACTGGCTTTACAATGAGGTACTAGACAGGGGTGTCCTCTCTCCCCATTTCTCTTTGCTATTGTGCTGGAACCAGTGGTGTGTAGAATCCGACAGACTCACAGGGAAGCTGCGCTAAACTTTAATAACAGACCAGTGGGTATCATTGCTTATGCAGATGATATGGTTGTGTATGTTCGGGAGCCACGCACCCACCTGTCGCAGATTATCCGAGAATATATCCGCTTTGGCCTCTTCTCTGGACTAAGTATAAACTGGGAGAAGTCGGTTATAATTCCCCTCACGCTGGCTACTTCCGCTCCCACGCTGGAGTACCCTTTGGTATGGACTGTAGATCCGGTGAAATACCTTGGTATCTGGATCCATAGAGACCCCGCTACTGTCATACGCGAGAATTATGGAAGGGCTTATACTGACTTAGTGCAACAGGTGGATAGATGGGTGAATCTGCCTCTGTCGTTGGCGGATCGCATGGCGGTCATAAAAATGGTAGTACTCCCCAAGTTTCTGTACTTATTCTGTGATGTCCTATTTGCCTAAATAAACATTTTTTCGCGACGCTGCAAACACAATTGCTCTGCCTGGTGTGGGGTGCAAAACCTCCACCCTATCAGCTGGAACACCCTAACATTACCATTTGACAAAGGGGGGTTCTGTGCTCCAGATTTTTATATTTATTATTTGTGCGGACTAGCTCACTTCGCGTTCTTCTGGTACAGGCCGCATGGCTTTATCTCACATGTAGCGGTAGAGGAGGGAGATGTGGGTGATATTCCTTTGCAGGGCATAATAACACACATACACAGACACACGCCTAGGGCAGAGATCAACCCGATCGATGCCACGAGCTCGGCTTGGCAGGAGATTGGTAGACGGACGGGCCGCCTGCCTCTATATGCACCGAATATGTGCATCATGGGGCATGGCGCCTTTTCTGTGGCACAAGAGCGTGGCCCAATGCAAATGCTCACTGAAGCCGGCATCTCTGTACTGGGAGACCTATTTAGGTGGGATCTATGTATCCGGAGACGATCTGAACTATATTTCCAAAATCTCACCCCTGTTCACATACACATGTTATCGACTGCGTAGAGCTGTGCGGGACCATTATCCCAGTTTTCCACGTGAACCTGTCATCTCCAATTTGCCACAGCTGGTGATTACGGCCGCCACTAGGAAGCATCTGCTCACCAGACTATACAGGATGGCGTTCTCAGAATTGGTTCTCCCGGAGGACTGCAGCTTAGCTCGATGGAACAGTGCTCTGGGTATAAAGTTGGCGGAGGACATATGGGCCCAGATCTGCTCGCTCACGGGTAGGCTATCACCTAACAGCAATTTACGTATTATACACCTGAAGTTCATCCATCAGACGTATCATACCCCCACAAAGCTCCACAGAATAGGCTACAGAGACACTGATTGCTGCAGGCGGTGTGGACGGGCTGGGGCTGACTTTATAAACTTATCGTGGCACTGCCAGGCTGTTCACTCCTACTGGGTAGATGTTCTGAAAATGTTAGATGCTATGACAGGACACACTCTGGACTGTACACCGCTTCTGTGTGTTCTGGGACATGTGCCAGAGGCCAAAGGGGTGCTGGGCTGATTTGTGAGAGTGGCTCTGCTGCTGGCAAAGAGGAGGGTACTGTTCACGTGGGATGGGAAGCGCTGCCTCAAGGCGTCCCAGTGGCTTAAAGACTTGGTCTATTGCCAGGAGCAGCTAAATACATACTCGGAAGAACTTCCCAGGAGCTCTAGCCCTAAAGTTATATGGACACCGCTCAGAGACTATTTGCTGGCGTGCAGTGAACAAGAGGGAGACACCGAGGATGTTGTGCAGAGTAATATGGATTTGGCTCAGTAGTCCCTAGGTGCCACGCTGATGGATTCAGGGGGTTTCGATTGTAGCCGTAGCCTTGTATATCTTAAGTAATTTGCATAGGTGAGGGAATGTTACTGATACAGCATGTATCAAATTGCAGAATGTGGGGACCGGGAAGTGGGGTTGACTGTTCAGTTGCAGTTCTATTTTCTATAAAAATTACACTGTATCTTGTTCTATCCTTGCATTCTAACTGCTGTCAATAAACACATTTTTTAAAAAAGGTCCTGGGGCAAGACTCAGGGGTCTCCCAGGTTCAGTTGGTACAGTAGTTACACCCTCAGCGGCACAGGGGCAGCCGGGTGCAGAGAGAGTAGGCCCAATGTTGGCCTATGACGGGTAGGGGGCCTTTGGTTGGTGGTGGCTGTGGGAGCGAAGCTCCTGGTCACTTACTCAGGGCAAGTGGGGAAGTTGAACAGAATAGTTGGTGCACCTCCAGTGGCACTGGGGCAGTTGGGTGCAGGGTGCTTTTGGGCCTTCGGGTGCCCAATGGATTTAAATGGGAAAGCTGTGAGACGAACAAAGGCTGCAGGCTCGGGGACGGAGATTCTTCAGGTGCGACCACCACTTCGAGGGGTAAGTTGAGAAGCTGTAGGTTGGGTAGACACCCAGGAGTTGGGCACAGGGGCCACGGGTGCAGGGGTGTCTTTAGGCATCGGGAAATCTTACCCTCTGCTGATCGCGGTTAGGGGGGTCCCTGGTGTCCAGGCTGCAGGAGCGTCGAGGGGAGTCCTTGGGTTCTGGATTCTTGGTCACAGTCACCGGGGGGACGTCCTCATGGTCTTTGTTCACTCAGGCACTGGCCAGGCTCGGCGGGTGCAGAGTGTGCTGGATTTGTGGTTCCTGACTGGCACCAGAAGCCACAGATGTTTGAGTAGAGCCACTGCTCGTGGGAGTCCCAGTCTTTAGTTGAGCAAGGTAGTTAGGTCCTCCGGGGTTTTCGAGGATGCTGACCACTGGAGACGCCGGGGTTTAGCAGGAGCAGGTTTGATGGTCGACAGGCTGGTAGGGCTGGGGCCAAGTCAGTTGGTGTCGTCCTCTTGTTAGCAGTTGCATGGCAGGTCTTCTTTCTTATTGTTCTACTTGTAGTTTTGGTATCGGGATCTGAGGAAGGAAAGTTCAGGGTGCCCCAAATACTAAATTTAGGGGAGTTACAGGTAAGTAAAGGTCAGGGACCAATGGGTCCCTTCCCTGGGGTTGGTACACCCCCTATCCTGCCACTCTCCAGTGGGAGGGGGACAGGAACCTAGTCCTGATTGGGTAGGGCTCCCCATCCTCAAGATGGCGGGAGCCCGATGTTGTGCTTCACCTCGCCTCCCCCACCTGAGGGGTGGGGTTGGCAGAGGCTGGCACACCTCATTTCCTCACTTTGGTTTTCCCGCCGATCTTCCCGCCAGAGTGGGGGTCAGAACCGGTGGGGCCAGTTGCTGAGTACAGCAAGTGGCCTGGAGAAGCTCACAAAGGCGGAATGCCTTTGAAGCTTCCCCTGCCCATCCTGGGGGAGGAGGCCTAGCACCTCGCCCCAGGATGTGCATTGTTGCAGGCCCACAAGAGCGAATGGCTCTCAACCCAGCGGTCCAGCAACATGTCTACTGGGTGGCAGCCTAGGCAACCTCTCAGTCAGGATGCGGGTTGTGGGTTAGTTTCAGGGGACAACTCTAAGTTGCCCTCTATCGTGCATTTTTACATTAAATCCCACACTGGCGTCAGTGTGGATTTAACGTGCTGAGAAGTTTGATACCAAACTTCTCAGTCTTCAGTGTAGTCATTATGGTGCTGTGGAGTTCGTGATGACGACCTCCCAGCACCATATACTCTTAATGGAAGCACTGCACTTGCAGTGCCCAAGAATGGCCTTGGGTACTGTAGGGGTACAGGGCTCATTTACCTGTACCCACACCACTGGCATAGGGTACCTAGCTAGAGGGGTGACTGAGGTATGCCAGGGTAGTGTGTTGTGGGCATTGCACACAGGGATATGTGCCATGTCGACTCATGGGTTTGTTCTGCACCAAGACACGCAGCCTGCAAAGGCAGTGTGTGTGTCAGGGCACAGGGCCTCTAAGGGTGGCACAATAAGTGCTGTAGCCCTTAGGGGCCTTCTCTGGTCACAGTGCCCTGGGTACCTAGGGTACCATTTACCAGGGGCTGACATTTGGCCAGAGATGCCAATTGAGTTTAGGTTTCAATGCAGTTTTTAGGGAAGGAACACAGGCCCTGTGTACCTGATTGGCAGGAGCCCAGGGCACACTCAGTTATAGCACATCAGCAATTCACCAAAAAGTGGGGGCATACCATGCAAGAAAGAGGGCACTTTCTCACATGTGGTAATGGTGAAGTTGAGTGCTTTAACAATTTCATTAAAGAATCTCAACAATTGGCTAAAATAAAAACCAAAAATGCTGTTTCTGTAAAGACAATGATTTGAATGTATCGTACAATATTTGAGCAACAGCCGAGCTACGGGTAGGTCACACACTGTCCGCTGCGATAATTACCCGCGGGACGACGCTTTGCACAGCTTCGCTTTTGCTCATTGGAGCATTGCCACTTGTACCTAGCGGTCATAACATTTGTTTATCGCGATAACGTACACTCTATATCAATTAGCGTGTGAGACAGCACAACACTAGATGAGACATGTGCCTTTGGCTTCTTCCCTAGGAGTAGTTTACTTCTTTTCACGGTCCTGACGAATTGCCTTGATCTTTCTCGACTTTCTCGGCAAGAAACTTGTTGACCACTATTTATACCTTGCGCTAACGTGGACCAATTTACCCACCTTGGCCTACACTTGTTTGTGACCAGAGATGCAAATGTTATGTTATGTTAATTTATTTCTTCTATAGCGCACGGCTACTCCGAGGAGCATCCCGGCGCTTGGGTTTAAGTTTCAATGCAGTTTTTAGGGAAGGAACACAGGCCCTGGGTACCTGATTGGCAGGAGCCCAGGGCACACTCAGTCAAAGCACATCAGCAATTCTGCAAAAAGTGGGGGCATACCATGCAAGAAAGAGGGCACTTCCTCACAAGTGGCAATGGTGAGGTTGAGTGCTTTAACAGTCTCATTAAAGAATCTCAACAATTGGCTAAAATAAAAAATAAAAATGTTGTGGTTTCTGTAAAGAAAAGGATTTGAATGTATCGTACAATATTTGCGCAACAGACGAGCTACGGGTAGGTCACATGCTGTCCGCGGCGATGCGTACCGGCTGGACGATGCTTTGCACAACTTCGCTATCGCTCATTGGAGTATTGCCCCTTGTATCTAGTGGTCGGAACATTTGTTTATCGCAATAACGTATACTCTATATCAATTAGCGTGTGAGACAGCACAACACTAGATGAGACATGTGCCTTTGACTGTTTCCCTAGGAGTAGTTTACTTCTTTTCATGGTCCTGACGAATTGCCTTGATCTTTCTAGACTTTCTCGGCAAGAAACTTGTTGACCACTATTTATACCTTGCGCTAACGTGGACCCACCTTGGCCTACACTTGTTTTTAACATAACCTAGCATTTAATACATTAAACTTTGATATTTTCAATTCCCTAATGAGTTATTTTGAATCCTTAGCACTCTGGCAAAGAGCTCCCTGGCTGGGCCCATTGGACATTACAGCGCCAGCCCAACAAGGAGCTGCCTAATGATGAAGCATGACACCCCTCGGGTGTGTGAGGGCTCTTGCTCCTGAAGGATCAGATCCCTCTGACTTAATCCCTCCGAAATGTACTGACCTATTTTTCAATAGTAACTGCACACCTTCTCGTTTACCTGTCTTTTTGGGGGCGTGTGTGCTGGACCTTTATTTAGCCCTCTGTCCCTCCTTGTGGTTTTTATGTATTGTACAACACCCACTGTCACTGGTTACAGCCCTTTTACCATAATGAGGAGAAGGATACCATTCACCAAGGATAATCAGTGTTGGTTGAAACATTCATGATTGAATGAATTGCCTCCAACTAAAGTTAAAACAAACATCAAGTTGTGCCAAGAAAAGTACAAGCAGTATTGTGATGTTAAGCGCTATGCCATAGAAACTTCCATATTGAAAAGAGATGCGGTGCATGTGAAAAAAACTTTTAAGGTGAAAAATGGTAATAGTAAATTTTTGAAACCATTGGAAGTTCGTGAGGTGTTTACTAATTCAGTAAAATTGGGTGATGGGAAGGTGTGGCATATGAGTAGGTTGGTGAAGTATGATAAAGAGTTGAAAGTTTGGGTACACATCCAAGTAGAATGAGAATTTCATTGGCTGGACTCTTTCCTTGATGAGTCTCATAATCTACCCGAGCGTCAACTTTGTCTGACCCCCAAGTGAAAGTATGACACAAGTGATTGTTGGAACTCCTCACAGTTTCCGTGAGTTTGATCCCTGTCACAGTCGTGATCATGATGATTGTGTGACACAAGAAATTGCTAGCCAGTCTGCTCTTGTACCCGAGGGTCACTCTCTTAACAAATTTGAGAGAGAGTTTTGGCCTCCTGGGTACCTCAAGGATTATGTTTCTTCTTGTAGTTCCTAATTGGTTTTACCTTTTAGTTCCCTTTTCCTCCACATTTATATTGTAGCTTATCCTAATTTACTAATGTTGCCCCCAGTTGGGGGTTACTTCTATTCATGATTGCTGTGCTATGATTGTTATGTTTTTAATTTCCTTCCACCTATATTACCCTATTATTGTAATTATTTTTTTGTTACCTTATTGCTCACCCCTTTCGAATATTAAAGTTTTATTATATTAAGGAAGGAGGTGTGTCGTTTTGTTCAGGAGCAGAATGTACACATAACACTTATAGAATGTATATGTCTCATTGATGACACTTGGAATGGCTCATGTCATCAATGACCAGTCGGAGAATTACTGTGATTGGGACGGTTGTGCTGACCTCTTTGTTTCAGCTTAACTTTATAAAGCCTCTTACAACCTATCTACTGTTCCTGGCATTCTTATACTCAACAGCGAGCATCTAAAGAGCTATTTGAAATGTGCAAGACTCATATATACTGAAGTCTGTTTAAAGTATCTATGATTGAATGTCACATGGTATGTTAATTCAGGGCCGGCCTTAGGCATGTGCAAGCTGTGCACTTGCACAGGGCCACCAAACCTCGGGGGCCATCACGCAAATATATATCCTTAATATAATAATCCTCTGAGAATGGATACATATTTGCGTGGCGGCCCATGGCATGGATTTGGCGGCCTCCGGCTCTGTTCCACTTCCAAACACCCTAACCCCCCCTCTTCACTGGCCTCCGCGCTCCACCCCCACCCGGACCCCCTCTTCCGGGGCCCTCTAACTGCGCTCCCTGCCCAGGGCCGCCATGAGCCTAGAGCTGCCCCATGTTAATTAATTGTTTTTCTCACTGCAGCAATATTACTCATGAACAAGGAGCACAAGCTCTGAAACACGTTGAGTGGCTGTGCTACCATTAAAGCACAATTTGCAAATACTTTAGAGTCCATGGCATGCTGTTGTAAGGAAGTTGTGAGCAGCGTTTGTTTGGATCTGTAGGGCCAGGCCTCTCCGCCACGAGATGGCCGTCGCAAGAGGCTCGGGTAAGAGCGTCTTTCTGTTGTTTGGATTTGAAAAAATATTACCCTTGCCCGCCCTGTCAAGACTAAAAGAGTACGAGTGCCTCACCTGTCATTTTCAGGAGCTCTCTTCGAGGTCTATTGCTCTGATTGATTGCGACTGAAATGAGCTAAGGTTTAACACACAGGTGGTAACGGGACATTCAGTTATCTTTGATGCGACGTGATCCAAACATTGTGGGATGGCGGTTTTTCTTTAGGGCTAACGAGTTACAGTTGGCCAAAGGAATTTGCTGGCGTGGACGCTTCACCAGCATTAAATACAACTAATAACCAGTTATCATGGCAATGGCACGTAATTTAAAACGTAGTGAGGCAGTAGTAAAAATGTTCCACAATAGTAAAACATCTGTCAGGGATGAAACAAGTGAACCGACCGGAAGTGGAACACTCTCCCCAAACGGTGAACAACACTTACAACGCAACTTTTACATCGTAGAGCCTTTACAACGCAACCATTACAACGCAAACTATTACAACGCATTGCTCTGGGGGGCGCTCTAGGGTAGGGAATAGGTTAATTTACTATCCAATAACCTTCCCTAGTGTCCACGGGGACTGGAGTTGGAATAGTAAATTAAACTATTCACTATCCAGCACCCCAAAGCACTATGCGTTGTAATGGACTGCGTTGTAATACTTACGTTGTAAAGGCATGCGATGTAAATGCATGCGTTGTAATGTCATACATCCCCCCAAACAAAAGGCAACTGTGGGATAAAATGTGGAGGGCCCTAAAGCAGGAACAGACAAAATGGTGGGAGGCAACAACCTTGCAGAAGTACATTGATGTAAGCCGTGACCCACGAGGACTGAGGATTTTTATCACTCCTACATTTAGCAACCCTGATCCTGAACCTTTGAATGAATGGGCTGCTAACAACCATAACTGTTCTACCATCATGCTGGCTTTACTGGTTAAAAATGCCCGGAAAGACTGTGAGAGACTCAGTGATGAAATTGACAGTTTAACGAAGAAATTAAAGGCAACATGCGGACAAGATGAATTTCAAGCTGATATGGAGAAAATAGAGACCAGACTTGACAAAATAGAAGAAGAAATCAAGGCAAAAAAACAAAAACAGTTCCGCCTTGACCAGGTGGACTATGAGAAAGGAAAAATTCTAACCTGCACAAAAAGATATCATCTCTGAAGAATCACACCAAACAAAGATATAACACAGAAGACAAAAAGTACCATAATAAGTGGTGAAAACAAGAGTGGGCATGCATCCAGTAACCTACAGAAAGATACCGCAGACAGTGATCAGAGTGAAAGCGCTGTCTCGACCATTTCTGATCTCACTGGAGTAAAAAAACTGATTTTAACTGAATTTACCCTGCTGGCCCAAGGGAGGCTCTCAGCCCAGAACAAACAAAGAACAACAGAATACAGAGGTCGCGGACAAGGAGGGAGAGGAGGCGCAAGAAGAAATGTGAAATCATAGACGTTCTGGAAAGCCCTGTGGGAAGCAGAACAAGGGGGCAAAAAAACCAATGAAGCGATGATCCGAAGACAGTGAGCAACCTTTCAGGTCGGAACCGGAATATGGCAGAAGTTGAAGTTTTGTCCTTAGGGCTATCTTTCTATCCCACAAACTATTTCAACTATACCCAAAGTCGAATTGACCTTTTTCACTTCACAAGGAAACTGAGACTTAAGAAATGGTATGCTACTAGAGTCTCTGAGAGACTGGATAACAGAAGGGAGGCACCTAGCAACATAAATATTGTTGATATTGAACTGTTACATTTAATGAATGAACTGGATGATGGTCCAGGTTTTATTAATGATCCACACATGAATTTGATTAATGAGGATATCAAGTTAGAATTAAGCTTTAAAAGCAGTTTTAGACCTAAGTCAATCTTCTTGCCACAAATACCGAATGATGCTATTGATGTGTTCGAAAAAGGTATGTGTTAGAAAGTGGGTTATAGGTAGGGGCCAATGTAGGTCTGCCACTGGCAATAAGGCCACTAACACATGGTAGGACTCAGTATAGGTCTTAGAAAATTATTCCTATGCTCAACCCTCGGAAACGTGGCTGCGAGTAGACAGGCTTAACTTTAAAGACAGGTATGTAAAGCATTTAAAAACACCATTACAGTAAATAATTAAGACACAACACATAATAAAAATCCAACACCAATTTATAAAAATAGGAACTAGTTTAATCTTTAAAATGACACCAAAACAACAAAAATCTAATGTAGGGAACCAGAGATATGAATTTTCAAAGATTTATTAAAATATAGCACTTAGAAGATTATAGCACCATATTGTTATCCCTGCTCACGATAGACCGTGGCAAAGTCAAAGTTTCAGGCCGGGTGCAATAGAGCCCTGAGTGGCTACAGCTCGCGGCAGGTCCCGATCTCAGTTTCTGCCTTCACACTTAGAATATTTTCTGGAGCTTTTCTCCTCAAGGCCCCTCGAAGCTCCCAGCCAGTCCGGATTCAGTGAGAGGTTACCGGCTTGACTTGTGACAAGGTCCCGGTCAACTTTCCTGGAACGGACGTAGAACATTTCTCAAGCTCGCTTCAGCAGGGCAACCCAAGGATCCCCGCCGGCACGTGATGGAAGGCAGGCGGCTTGGCTTTCGCGTTTGCTCCCGGTCACCTTTTCTACTAGCGGACTTAGAGACTTTTTTGGAGCTTTTTCTGACGGGGTCTCTCGATGCTCTTCATGTAGCCGGATCCGGTGTGGGTTCGCCGGCTTCAGGTTTTCTCTAGTCCCGGTTAATCTCTGGAAGTTGGAACAATGGAGCTTTTAGCGGGACGAACCTGGTTGGCTTGGCCTGCTCGCGGTTGAAGGCAGGCGACCTGGCTGGCCATGTTGAGTCGGTCCCTCTATGGACCTTTTTTTATAAATTGGTCCAAAGTTCTACAAACTTCTTGAACTTCTTCCTGAAGTTCCTCAAGGGGTCCCAAAGTGTCTCTGTGAGAAGTTGGCCTGGCATATGATGTTCACTATTCTAGTGGGCACCTTGCACCAGACCAAAGGACCCTTATTGATGGTAGGTTTAAAGTCAACCTTATAGAAAGCTATCCTAGTGGTAGCTGTGGAGAGCAGCCTTCAGGCTAAGACTTAGAGGCGAGTTAAGCAAGTTGTTTTACCAGTCTATAATCTCTTGAATGATCAAATTAAAGCACACCACACAAGGTATATATCAAATATATATGTATTTATTCAAAAACTCAACCCCTCTGGTCTCTTTATGAGGTCAGAGGTAAAAGTACAATACAAAGAACTTAATTAGCATACGATACATTGCACAGTATACATTATGCCCTAGGGGCCTCACAAACCATATACTAAAATAGTGGTATAAGAACCACGGGAGGGTTAGAAAGCAGGCCTAAGGCCTGTAGAACCGCTGACGCAACCAGGAACCACCCAAGGTAGGGACGTAGGAGACCCACGGGGGACGCGTGCAGTGTCTAAACACAGCCCAAATCACCATTGACATTCTATGGAGAACGAACAAATTACAATTTTAAAGATTAAGAACACTTAGAGGTGAACTACGATGGAACCACTTTAGACTAGGACACTTCGAGAGTCAAGACCCACGGGAGCACCGGAGTACTCGTGTTACCTCACCCAGGGAAGCCGGGTGCATAGGTGTCTTTTGGTGTCAGGTTTCGTCGTTGATTCCAATGGAGAGCTGCGAAGAAATGCTGCAGGCGACCAGAGGAAAAGTGTCCGGGTGGATCCAAGGGTGGATCAGAGATGTGAAGAACCTGAAAGCAGAGGGTACAGAGTCTGGGTCCCTAGCCAGTGACCAGTATGGCGACAGGAAGATGCCAGCCGATGTCGGGTGTTTTCAGGTGAAAGAGGTGAAGCTTGACCCTTCAGCCACAAGGACCAGGAGGCGTCGACGATGACCAGGAGCAGGATTCGAGCTGTCCTACAAAGGATGTCGAGTGCTGCAGCGTCAGAATCCGGATTGGACCCAACAAGCCTTGACAACAGCAACCCAAGCAAGATAACATGATTGGCATTGGTGCAGACCAGCAAGGTCTGAGGGACTCCTCCTTTGGAAGAGAGTCAGAACACATCTGGAGAAACCAGGAAAGCTCAAGAAACAAAGTATTGGCCTTCATGGGGGCTCACTAGCCAATGGACTAGGAACCGCAAAAGAGCCTCGAGCTGTGGGGAAGAAAGGGGACTCACGGGTCACTCGTGGAGTGCTGGCCTCTGTACTTCAGTGCAAAAGGTGCTCGGGCAGGGGCTTCAAATACCCCCAATGCACAACTTCAGGATACCTCTGTAAGTAGGTGCAGTTGCAAAAATGCAGGATGTCCAGGAGTTCCGGTCCAACGTCTCTCGTGTCAGCTACAGGTCTCAGCTCTCGTGTTAGCTTCAGAGATGTCTGAAAGCCCGTGTCCTGTGTTGCAGATTCTTCGGGATCCGGCGGGAGCCCTCAAAATGCAGACCGGCAAAGATGCTTCTTTGGTGCCTGTTTAAACAGGGAGGTCACTCCTTGACCGCAAGGGAGATTCTTAAGTCTTTCAGTCGAAATGAAATATTGAAGGTCCAAGATTTCTTCTTCAGAGTTTCATCCAGGGTAATCTAAAGTCCTAGGGACTGGGTTCCTATACTTATACTAAGTTTAGGAGATGGACTAACTCTAGGGTCCCACCTATGGGAGGACCTGGGGAGGGGGTGGTTACACCCCTTCGCCTTTGTCCAGTTTTGCGCCAGAGCTGGGGCTGAGTGCCCCAGCAAATGGTTTGAACTGGGAAATGCATGGAGCACCTTGTGTGCCCCAGGCAGTGTCTGAAAAGCATTCACTGAATGCAACCCACCCTGCCCCAATACACTAAAGCCTGTCTGGGGAGGTGCCAGCACCTCCCTGGACAGGAAACCTATTGTCCAGGCTCCCCCTTCTGGAGTTTCATCCAGCAGCAGGAGGTCGGACTAGTGTCTGTGGCAGCAGCATCCATTTTGTGATGCTGGGGCTCTGTTTAACTTTAACCGGGTATACCAGTGTGTACATGTCTTCTCCCTCTAGAAGGGTGGAATGCTACCCCCGCCGCCAGAACTGGCGGGGGGGGGGGGGTAGTATTCCAAAGTGTTTGACACCAAACACAACATGTTTTGATAAAGCCTAACCAAAGTTAGCATTAGACCATGAGGATTATAATGCACTTAAGAGTATATGGTATGGCTATATCATAGAACAGCTATAAGGAGATATTTCTGAAAGCTGCAGAGGGGCTCAGCTCATGCTAGGGCACCTTCTCACACAAAACCAAGCACTCTGCCTTCAGGATTGTCAAGGCCTGCCATAGGAGTGACTTATAGGTTAATATGTGTCTCTATGTAAAGGTAGATATAGGTATACTATATCTATGTAAGGGGTGCTTACATCACCTTACCCAGGCTGCAAGTGCAGGCCTGTGGTGCCATTTTGGAAGAATTCCCAGGTTTAGCATAATACATACTTCAGCCCCTGGTAGGCCTCTGGGGTACATATGGCCTGGGTACCTAAGGTACTATATACAGGGACTCACAAGGGTAAACCAGTAACCAATCTTGTATGTACCTAAAGTACATGGAATCCATTTTATAGAGAAAGCAGATAGACTGGAGCCCTGAATAGCAGGATCCCAGTCCAACTAAGTCGAAAACCAGCAAAACACCAGGCAAAAAGTGGGGCTAACCGTATAATCAGATTCCACCTTCCTACAGTCTCAAACTCACTCCAAGGGTCTGGAAGCTCCAAGATGTTCCTTGAATGTTGAGGACGTCAGTTCCCACAATCCACTGGTACAAAACCTTTACAAATCCGCTGATGGTTCTCCAAGGTGTAGATTTAGTTGGTGATGTTCCAGATGAGCTCTTTTAACCTGTAGCTTTCAGGGAGTCCATTCTTTAGTTCTTTTCCAGCAAGATAATCCACATGGCTTTAGTTTCAGATGGTGCAGTCTCCAGAGGACAGGCCTTAGAAATCTTTGCACAGCAAAACTTCTCAACAGCCGCAATAGCTGGTTACTACAGGCCAAATATAGATGACCCAGCGCCTCTCCAAACGCTATATGCCCAACTAATTAATATATCGGCCCCTGTTATCTTGGGGGGAAATTTTAATTTGCCAATAGATCCTAAAAGTGATAGGCACCCCCCCAGGGAAAGCTCTAAACCTCCCCAAAATGAGGGATTGGCTGGGCAGATTTAGGGAAGACCTGGGCCTGATAGATGTTTGTAAGTATAAGGGTGATCAAACAAATAGATTTACTTATAAAAATCATAAGTATGGTCATGCGTCAAGAATTGACTTCTTGTTAATAGATAAAATGATAAGCAATAGCGTAATAAAAGTTGAACATGTACCAGCCCATTTATCTGATCATTCCTTAGTTTATACAGAGATAATTTGGGACGTTACCCTAGGTGAACCAAGATGGACTGCAGACCATACTCTTTTCCTAGAGGAACAGGTTATCAAAAAACTTAAATTTATAACGGTAGACTATTTTCAAAACAACTCTAATAAAGGGGCATCTATACAGATAGTTTGGGATGCATATAAAGCGCTGATTAGGGGCACTCTGATAGGTCTGGCAGTTATAAGAAACAAGGAGATTAGACAAAATATCAACCAAGTAGAATCAGACATTCTAAACTATCAAAGGAATTTGGAAGCAACAACCTATAAGGTAGAACAAGAGAGGCTAAGGTAAAGAATCGTTGAGACAAAATGTGACTTGTCAATTTTTTTAGAACAATTGGTAAGGAAAATGTGGGAAGCTAGCAGGCTGTCAAATTACGAGTATGGGGAAGGTAGTGACAAGTTACTTGCCTGGAAAATGCGGGCCGATATTAATAGGAATAAAATTGTGGCAAACCAAGGAGATCCCATGGGTAGCCAGGTTGGGATAGACAAGGGATACAAAAGGCTTTCACAGATTTTTTCCAATCCTTACATGAAGAAAATTTGGTGGTTCCCAGTAACTTAGTGGACCTCTATCTTAAAGAAGCAATAATTTCAAAGCTGGGAGCTTAGTCACGGGACAGACGAAATACAGATATTACAGTAGAGGAAGTACTGGCTGCTCTTAAAGGTTGAAAAGAGAGAAGGCGGCTGGACCAGACTCCCTTCAAAGTGAGTTGTACATGGCTTTAAAAGAAACATTGGCTCCTAGATTGGCGGATCTTTTCAATGAAATATTTTGCTTAGATCTGCCGCTTCCAAATTCTTGGAATGACGCAACCATTAGTCTAATATTAAAACCAGGCAAAAATCCTCTGAAGTGTGAGTCTTACAGACCTATCTCCCTTCTAAGCAATGACTAGAAAATTTACACCCAGACTTTAGCAACAAGACTAGGGAATATAACAGGCAAACTAATACATAGTTATCAAAAGGGCTTTATTAAGGGCAGGCAAATGCATGACCTCACTTATCAACTAATTGGAGCCATTGACATAGCTGCCCAAGAGAATATCCCACTTATGAACCTTACTTTCGATGCCCCTAAGGGTTAATTGGGTATTCCTGAATAGAGCAATATTACATTATAGCCTAGGTGAGAAATGTATACATGTGATAATGAACATATATATGTAGCCCCATTAGCTAAAATTCTTATCAATGGAAATTTATCAGAAGAAATTCAAATTAAAAGAGGTATAAGACAGGGTTGCTCCCTTTCGCCACATTTATTTAATTTACACATAGAGCCCCTAGCAAATATAATACGAAGATCTCAGGAAATCAACCTTTTAAGTTTAAAGGTTGGGTTAAAAAAGTGGCACTATATGCCAAGGACTTCATGGTGTTTCCAAACTATTTAAACAAGTTCCTCCCCACTATTACAAAATTGTTAAATGATTTTGGTCACATTTCCGGTTATCAGATTAACCATGAGAAAACAGAAATAATGCAATGGGGTAGAATTAGATATCTGGGGGTAGAGATTTTAAAGAATATTGATGAGATCGCCCGGGTAAATTTCGATCTAAAGGTGAAGAAAACAAGAAAATTGCTGAGATTTTGGAGTGGACAATCTTTGTCTTTATTGGGGAGATCGAATATTGTAAAAGTTTCTATTTTTCCCACATTTACATTTATTTTTAATGCTATACCATTGGAATTTGATACTGAATGGATTAAAAAGATTCAAGGGGAAATTAACTGATTTATATGTGCCTCGAGAGGCGTAAGAATAGCTTGGAGAAAGCTACGGAGAAGGAAAAATCAGTGCGGTATAGTAAGTCCCGATTTTCTTTTCTATTAAAGAGCGTTTCATTTTAAAAATGTTAGAATTCTTCTTAGAGATCAATCTTCTTGCTCTACATACTGGAAATCTGTGATGGAGGAGGACTACTACCTTTACAAATTTGGCCACCCAAAATATTTCAAAAAGATTAAATTAAAAGTTTTGAGACCGGCATGTAAACCGTGGTTTGAAGTGAGAAGGACTTGGAAGATTCCCTATTACAGCTGCCTAGCACCCATCTGGAAGTCACCTGGAACTTCTGAATGCTTAAAAGATTCCCTAGCGAGACCTTTGAAGGAGACAGGAATAACAAAATGGGGACAAATATTCGAAACAGGAGTTCTGATCAGTTGGGATTAGATTCAAATATTATCAGCTAGCAAGCTGGGCTAAGAATCAGGAAAAAACCTTGGGAATTATAGAGGAATCGGAAAAGGAAATACAAACCAACCTAGGAAGAAAAGAAGTATCAAAATGGTACTGGCACCTGATACACGCAGGAGATGGAGACTTTTCCCTTCCAGACGATTTATGGAGAAAGATCTAGCCGGCTCAAGACTTGCAACACCAATGGCAAGTATCCAGTACTTTTTTATGGTAAATTATAGTATCTACACCTCTTAGGAAAAAACATATTTTTCCCTTACACAGGTCATACTTGTAGGAGAGTAGGGTCTGCTTCCTATGGTTACCCCCACTTTTTTACTGTGATTCTCTGGTTTTTCGACTTTAGTCTGGCTTTGGCCCTGCTAATCAGGCCCACAGCCTAGCTGTTCTCTCTTTAAATTGATACCATGTACTGTAGGTACATACCAGATTGGTTACTGGGTCACCCTTGTGTCCCCCTGTATAGTGTACCCTAGGTACCCAGGGCATAGGTGCACCCTAGGCCTACCAGGGGCAGCAGCATGTATTGTGCCACCCCTCGTTTGCCTTCCAAACTGACACCACAGGTCTGTTCACACAGCCTGGGTAAGGTGGTGTAATCACCCCTTACTTAGATATAGTATACCTATATCTGTAGATAAATATATTTATATATATATATATATATAGACACAGATACACCTATAAGCCACTCCTAAGGCAGACCTCGACAATCCTGGAGGTAGAGTGCTTAGTTTTATGTGAGAGGGTGCCCTAGCATGGGCTGATCCCCTCTGCAGCTTTCGGAACCATCTCCTTATAGCTGTACTATGATATAGCCATGCCATATACTCTTAAGTGCATTATAATCCTCGCGGTTAATGCTAACTTTGGTTTGGCTTTATCAAAACATGTTGTGTCAGGTGTCAAACACTTTGGAATACTATCCCCCTGTAGGAGGGTGGATACCTGACTATGGTTACCCCAGATTTTTTGCCTTGTGTTTAGCTGGTTTTCGACTTAGTTGGCCTGGGACCCTGCTAATCAGGGCCCCAGGCTATCTGCTCTCTCTTTAAAATGGACTCCATGTACCCTAGGTGCATAACTAATTGGATATTGGGTCACCTTATCATCCCCTGTACAGTGTACTATAGGTACCCAGGGCATGGGTGCATCCAAGGCCTATAATTCAACAACTAAAGAGTGACTAACAGTTAGTGTGCTGTGCAAAATACGAAAACAAAGCAAAAGAAAAGAACGGAGACAAGAAAGGGCAACTCTATTGGTAAAAGGAACAACTCTATTGGTAAAAAGAACCCTCACTCACCCTAGTGGTGACATGCTTCATCATGGGGTTCCCATGAGGGAGACCGAATGTCCCCCCGTGTGCTTCAACGCCTGCGATTGCAGCGGAGCTGGTTTGTTCTGAAACAGTTAGTGTGCTCAGTGATGTGAGTGCAAATTTTAAAAGATCCCAGCAGTACCTAGAAAAACTTTATTAATGGGCCAGCTGGTCACATTAAAAACAAGTGGGGACTATGTGGTGATTTTGTTGAAAATCACTGTGTCCTAAAAAAGGTCGACATGTTTCTGCTGTTACGTGCCACTTTCGGCTCAGCTTTCATCAGGACCATAAAGTGAAATCCCCCGGGGGGTCCGTGCTTGCTAAGGCGCTCCACTCCTTGAGGATATATATGTGAAAAAATGTATCTTTGAAGAAGTTTTTTTGTTTTCAAAAACTCACGGTTTTTCACCGTATCAGTGAACTCCTAGAAGTCACCAGGAGCCCATTCTGTGAAGAAAAAGTTTAAACAAAACAAACAATTAGTATATATATTATACCAGGTGGCATAATACCATCTATTCAGTCATTATACCATCAATTATAGTTAAGAAGCGATCTATACCTTATAGTTTGCCTCTAAGCTCGTTCTCAAACACCAAAAGAGCATTGCACCATTTTGATCGAACCCTCCCTCCTTCTTTTGAGGTACTCCGAGAGTGGTTCTATTCAGACTAGAATTCAGTCCCTCTGTGCGCCGTATTACGATTTTTTAGTGAAAGATAACATATACCTCTCAACAAGCGCCACATTTGTATCGTTAAAAATTAGTGCAATACCCCTATTATAACATTCGTCCAGCATGGGACGATAGATTTAGAAGTTCAGACTCAAGGAAGCTTCGTAACATGGTGTGATGCGATGTATAACACCATGTAATTGTCAAATACTCACAACACACAGAGAATCAGGTGTGCCACATAGATTAGCAGCGGGGCATCATCTTCACGCTGCGTGTCATCTGTAACCATAACAGAAAACCGGTATCGGTAAGATTGCCACACAACGACCCCGTTTGGCAAAATACGATAAGCCAAACTGAGCGCAACCCTTCAAAGACTTACTAGATACACAGCGACTCACCGCCGTCAACCTATCTCGATATCCACTGCTATCTAGAGATGGTATTCCTTCGAAAAACACCGGGTTTAGAAAGGAGCACGGACCGTTACGCACCTAACACACGTGATACGTCCGGGTCAGGTGACCGACGTAGCGTGCTCCGAATCATCATCCGGCCAAAAGTACTGGAACGCTAACCTTCTGAGCACAATAACTTTATTAGTCACAAGGTTTTAAATACAATTGACAAACCTTCTCTGTAATGTCCCGAATTCTTTTGGTAAATAGAAAAATAATAATAATAACGATATCCCAGCAAAACTAAATAGTCCAAATAATATTATTATCGGACTTTGAAGGTGATGATCGAAAATCTGCCGAGTAGTTCATATTCAACAGAATTCATCATACAATAAGCCTAAAATCCAAATAAACTGTTTGTGCCTCCCAACAGCCAGCCAGTATGCAGGGGCATGGATCTGTAAATGGTACATGTGAGTGATAGTAAGACTTCTAATGAGGTTGAGTTCACTAGATCATCGTCTCAAAACAGACCCCCAAGGAATATCGTCATTCAGGCCAGTCACATGGCTTGAGAGGCGGTGAACCCACCTTTGCTCCTTCTCAAAAAGTGTTGTTTCTGTTCCATACTCGATATGTTCTATGATCGTCCAATGAATATCAGTTGGAGAATGTTTAGGTTCCATGAAGTGTGTGGTGAGTTTGGTGTTGCTCTTACCACACCTTATACTGCTCCGGTGTTCACAGATCTGGAGTTTTATCATCCTTTTCGTCATCCCTATATACCTTAAGCCACAGGGACAGGTTATCAGATACACGACATTGCAAGTATTGCAATTCGTGTGTTGGCGTTGTTGCCTTTGTTTTTCCTGGTTCGAGGTTGAGCGTCTTTGAAGTTGAAGTGAGGGGGCACACACTACATCCCCCACAGGGATAATGACCAGTAATGGGTGGTAAACCCCAGGCATCTAGTACACTCCTTATCGTCTGTTGTTGTCGTTTCGGACGCATGTGAACAAGGGAGTCCTTGAGGCTCCTAGCTCTCTTATAGGAGAACAAAGGTTTCTCCCATGTGCAGTTATTGGATGTTAAAATTCTCCAATGTTTTTTAATGCTACGACTAACTATGTTGGACGCTGTATTGTAAGTCGTGATACACGTCAGAGTTACCTCCGTCCCTGTTTCTCTAGGGAGGTCCTCCAAAAGAGCCTCTTGATTCTGATTACGTGCCCTCTTGTAACTCTTAGACAAAAGGTGATTGGGATACCCTCTCCTCTGTAGTTTTTTAGTAAGGTCCTTTGCCTGTTCCTTGTAATCAGAGACCTCACTACAGTTCCTCCTAATCCGGAGGTATTGACCAAAAGGGAGGTTCTCTCTCAATGGCTGTGGATGAAAACTTGAGTAATGTAAAAGATTGTTTTTTGCTGTGGGTTTGTGGTAGGTCTTGGATATTAATCAGCTACCCACTCGTGTAATCGTTACATCCAGAAACACTATTTTGGTTCTGTCAAATTCATGAGTGAACTTTAGGTGAGGATCTTGATGATTCAATCAGACAAAAAAGGAACATAATGACTCCTCATCACCCCTCCAGATTAACAGCACATCATCTATGTATCTTTGCCATAGAATTATGTTGGAGAAGTGGGGGTTGGTAATTGGTAAGATGTTCTTGCGTTCAAAATTGAACACATACAACCCCGCCACACTGGGGGCAAACGTGCTCCCCATTGATGTCCCGGTGGCTTGTAAGTAAAGATCTTCCTCATATTGGAAAAAGTTCCTTTTCAATGCTAATGTTGCACAGTCTGTTACAAAAGATCGGGACGTTTGGTATTGCCAATTGGTTTGTTCCAAAGTGTCTGCAACCACCTCAATTGTGGCCTCTTGGGGTATGGACGTATAAAGACTCTCAATGTCTAATGTAGCTAAAAAGCAAGGTTCTTCCGGCATTGCAATAGTTTGTAACATTGCAAGTAGACTTTTGGTGTCTTTAATATATGTACTGGTCATTTCAATAATGGGCCGTAAGAAAAAATCGCAGTATTTTGACAAAGGCTCCAACAGAGAACCTAACCCCGAAACAATCGGCCTCCCTGGTGGTGAGTGGACGCCTTTGTGGGTTTTAGGGAGGGTGTAAAAATATGGTATCTTCCCCTCAGTCAGTGTCAAAAAATCCGCCTCTTGTTTGCTTATTTTGCCCTCATATTCAGCCATCATTACCAAATCATTTATTTCTGTTTTCAGACTAGTTGATGGATCCTCCCTCAGCAATACATAATTCGTTTGGTTACTCAGGAGGCGTCGACATTCTCGATCATAGTCTCTCTTGTCTTGGATGACTATCCCACCCCCTTTGTCCGCACTCTTGATCACTATACTAGTATTGTTTTGTAGAGAATGTATTGCCTGGAACTCGCCCGAAGTTAAATTCTTAAAAGGTGTTGGTGTCACTAGGGACTCAACATCATTAACAACTGCTTGCTCAAAGGCCAATATCTCGGGTGGAATAGTATGCGGTGGGGGGGTAAAAGTGGACTTCAGTCTGAAACTAGTGTCCCCTTGTGACATCTGGGTAGACTCTGTTGTTTGTTTCTCAAAAAAGTTTTTCAATCACAATTTGCGAAAAAACTCAGTAAGTTCACAGCGTAACTTGAATTTATCAAAGCCTGGTGTGGGGACAAACCCCAACCCCTTCTCCAGAACTCTGATTTCTGTTTCCGTCAGATCAATTGAAGATAGATTTAAAATTAAGGTTTCTGGTTGCTCGGTCCCGCCCTCTGCTCCGAGGTTTTGCTTCTCGTGTTGTCGCCCACTGATTCGGTTGTTTACCAATGGACTTGGTTGGACCCTTTCCATCTCCCTTTCCTCCCCCGGCCTCTCCCTAAAAAAGGCTGTTGGAACATTTGAGGTTGGAAGAATTGTGGTTGTGGTAGACCATAGGATGGGTTCCACCCCATCATAGGTGGAAACGGTGGGGGTTGAAGAAAGGCGTTCTGGAAACCAGTTCCGCCTTGTTGGTATGCTTGTTGGCCACGATTGAACGGACCCCTGCCCCTGCCGCGACCTATATTTCTTTTCCCAGTACTACCCATGCTGGAACCACTCGAGTTAGAATCCCCCGAAGCATCGGAGTTATAATCCGTCTTCGTAGGTGGAGTGTAGTCAGGGCTGGTATATGGGTATACTTTAACGTATGACCATCGTGTCAAATCTTTTTGAAATTTCTGGCCTTTTGATTGCGCTAGACCCTCTTTATACTCATTCATTTCTTTATTCAAATCGTCCAGTTTTTTCTTATACCCTGTCAGGGTTGCCCTGAAATGGCTTTCAGTCTGTTGGATCTCGATTTGTAGAGCTTCAGATAGTCCAAGAGCCGTTTTTATTATTAGTACTGCCCAGTCCCTGGTGCAGTGCCAGGCTATCTGGGCCCAATCCTTTCTGAATGTTGCATCCTCGAGGAAAATTCTAGGAGCATTTGTGACCAACAACCCTTTAGGGGTTGTATTCTTCATGAGGTATTCCTTTAGCATTGTGCCATGCAAAATGGCTCTAATGCGGCTTCTTTTCAGCTCGCCCAGTTTGTCCCATTCGGTTGTTTGGGAAATGGTTTGGGATATGAGTGGATCGGCAAACAGGGATGCATCTCCTAACAGTGCATCCACTTCCTCTCTCGAGTACGAGAGACCTAAATCTTCCATAATGTCTGAACAGGGGTGGCACAAAAAAGAGAGAAAAAAACTCTTGCAGCTGTGCGCTGCCAAATATATCCAACCAACAAGAGAGTCAGGGTTTCAGAGGTCACTCTCCTACCCCTATCAAATAAAATTCAACAACTAAAGAGTGACTAACAGTTAGTGTGCTGCGCAAAATACGAAAACAAAGCAAAAGAAAAGAACGGAGACAAGAAAGGGCAACTCTATTGGTAAAAGGAACAACTTTATTGGTAAAAAGAACCCTCACTCACCCTAGTGGTGACATGCTTCATCATGGTGTTCCCATGAGGGAGACCGAATGTCCCCCCCGTGTGCTTCAACGCCTGCGATTGCAGCGGAGCTGGTTTGTTCTGAAACAGTTAGAGTGTGCTCAGTGATGTGAGTGCAAATTTTAAAAGATCCCAGCAGCACCTAGAAAAACTTTATTAATGGGCCAGCTGGTCACATTAAAAACAAGTGGGGACTATGTGGTGATTTTGTTGAAAATCACTGTGTCCTAAAAAAGGACGACATGTTTCTGCTGTTACGTGCCACTTTCGGCTAAGCTTTCATCAGGACCATAAAGTGAAATCCAAGGCCTACCAGGGGCTGCAGCATATCTTTTGCCACTCCTGGCTGGCCATCCAAACAGACACAACTGGCTGATCACGCAGCTGGGGCAAGGTTGTGTAACCACTCCTTGCTTAGATATAGTATACCTATATCTCAACCTACATCTGGACACATATGCACCTATAAGTCACTCCTATGGCAGGCCGTAACAATCCTGAAGGCAGAGTGCTTGGTTTTATGTGAGATGGTGATCTAGCATGAGCTGAGCCTGTCTGCAGCTTTCGGAACCATTTCCTTATAGCTGTTCCAGGGTATTGCCATTCCATATACTCTTAAGTGCATTATAATCCTCGCGGTTATTGCTAACTTTGGTTTGGCTTTATCAAAACATGTCGTGTAAGGTGTCATACACTTTGGAATACTACCCCCTCGCCAGTTCTGGCGACGGGGGTAGCATTCCACCCTTCTAGAGGGAGAAGACATGTTACTTTACTTAAATGCGGTTAAATCTAACCAGAGCCTCAGCATCACAAAATAGATGCTGCTGCCACAGACACAAGTCTGGCCTCCTGCTGCTGACCGAAACTCCGGCAGGGGAGGCCTGGACAAATGGTATCCTGACACAGAGAGGTGTTACACCACCCCAGACAGGAGATAGTGGATTGAGGCAGGTAGGGCGAGTGAAACTAGACACTGCCTGGGGGGCACAAGGCTCCTCATGCATAGCCCAGTTCAAACCGGTGCTGGGGCACTCCAGCCCCAGCTCTGGCGCGAAACTGGATAAAGGGAAAGGGGTGTAACCACCCCCTTCCTGGGTCCCACCCATGGGAGGGACCTAGCAGGTTATCCAGCCCCTTGATTTGGAATAAAGGTAGGAGCTGTGCCCATAGACTTTAGATAATCCTGACTGAAACTTTGATACAGAACTCTGGACCCTTCGACATCCCACTCGACATGGAAGACTGAAGAATCTCCCTTGTGGTCAAGGAGTGACCACCCTGTGCAAACCCGCACCATCCAGCGCCCAACGGTTTGCTTTGTTGCAGCTCCAGCTGGTGCTCGAGCAACAGAGATCAACAAGAACTGGATTCTCAGACATCCAACAGCCCGATCCACTGCCGCAGCAAAGCTGAGACCCGTGGAGACAACGTGAGACGTGGGACCGGCCATCTTGAAAAGACTGCGAAGTGCTGACCGTGCAGCTCCTGAGGCATCCTCAAAGCTGTGCATTGGGGTTTGAGAAGCTCCAGCCCCGAGCAGCTCGTGCACCGAAGATCACCCCTCCACACTCACCGAGTGCTGCGTGGGGCCCTCTTGCATTTTCGTGCTCGACGCGTCTGTCCGGTCACTTGCCTGTTAGCTAGTGGCCTCTACGACGACGATTCTTTGAAACTACTCTGCTAGTCTGGTTGCTCCAGACTGGCCCTCGCTCCCCTGAAAAGGAGCAACCTCTCTGACCTTGCTGGTGTGAGTAAGAAGCAATCTTCAATTCCTGTGTGGGTTGCATTTGCCAAGGCCTGTTGACTCCGCTCCGGAGGCCGACACCCCGCCGACAGCGAGAGCCTTCATAGGACAGCTCGTGATCCACTCCTGGTCATCCTCGATGCCCCAGAGTACACGTGGCAGCGGAGACAAGCTTTTTGACAACCACCTGATTGCGCCCGACATCGCCTGGTTCCTTCCTGGTTCCATCCTGGTCACTGGCTAGTGACCCAGACTCTGTCCCCTCTGCTTTCAGGTACTCTACATCTTCGATCCACCCTTGGATCCCACCGGACTCTTCTCTCCTGGCCGCCTGCAGCATCTTCATCTCCAGGCTCCATAGATCTCCACGACGAAACCTGACACACTTTGGCACCTATGCACCCGCTTCCTGTGGGTGAGGTAACGATCTAACACCGGTGCTCCTGTAGTGGTTTACACCTCTAGTGTCCTAGTTTTAAGTGGCTAAGTTCTAGTCCAGTCGGAAGACTTCCAAAGCAGTAACTTTCTAACTTTTACGCACCATTGACTTTGCATTGGTGCATGCGTGTGCTTTTAGCGCTGCACCCGAATCCCGCGGGCTACTCCCATCCTAACTACAGTTAGTCCACTGTAGTCCCAGCGATTCCCAAGGCCCTAGGCCTTACCATTGTTCGTAAAGCGGTTCTTATACCACTTATTTAATATATGGTTTGAGTGGCCACCAGGCCTATTCCATAATTGTGCAACTTTTGTATGTTTAACTGTGCTTTTGTTTAAACGCTTGTGCCTCTGCACTCATAAAGAGTACAGAGGATTATTCTAGTAATAAATACATGTATTTTTATAATATATAACTTGTGTGGTGTCCTTTCATTTGATATTACAGGATTGCATATGGTAAAACAGCTGGCTTCAGATGCCCTCTTGAGTTAAGCCTAAGACTGCTTAGGTCCATGCTACCCCTAGGATAGCGTGTCTATAACGTTGACTTACAACCACCACCATAAGGGATTGTTTGGACTGATACAAGGTGCTCACTAGAATAGTGAACATCATACATCAGGCCAACTTCTCATATTGGTGTGCAGCGGTTGGGATTTGAGCTTGCTGTTATTTTACCAATTGTAATCTTTATATCAATTGAAAGATCACATTAAGTACCATAGGTACATATAAACAAAGATTACATACTTAAGTTCTACTGAACTTAGTAGTTGTAGACCAAAGGGCTTAGCACACCCTGAGTACAACACACTAGCCAGGTTCCAGTAGGAAAACACATAGTGTAGGTAAGTGCACACACTTACACCTCACTAAGTCATGTCTGGCACAGGTGAGCAAAGCGGTGCTCTGCCTGTGACAGGTGACCTTGCCAACGCACCTTCCAACTATGACAAACTCAGCTTCAGAGACTTGAGTGCCTTGTGCACTACAAGGGGGCTGAAAAAGGGTCACAACCCTACCATTCCTATCCTGATAGGAGTCCTAGAAAAGGATGACCCTGAGAAGTCTAGTGCAGGCCCCTCAGGTAATTCAGGAGATGGAATAAACCCCCCAGATGATGAGAACACCACCCCAGAGGTAGAAGATGAGGAGGTGGATGGAAATGATTCAGATCAGGGGGCTTTAGAGGTCCAAGTTAGGAGGCTTAGCCATGCTAACTTGAGCCTACATGGGGATGGAGAGGTGAACCACCTTTCCAGACCTCATACCAGGTGACCAGTATTGATGGACTGCAGTCAAATCATCCCATGGCAGTAGTGAATCTCAGCTGGGGAGGTGTCACTGGCCCCAAGAGAGTGGGAGTGTCAACAAACGTGCCTGTAGATTGTCTACTGGGAAATGATTTGGAAATCTCAGCCTGGGCTGAGGTAGAACAAGAAACCCATACTAAAATGGTAAATCTCCTTGGAAAGGTTAGTGGGGCTGTGATGGCCACAGCCCCAATCCAAGATGTCCTTCCAGAACAGGTTGGTAGGGCTGTGCCAGTCTCAGCCCAATCTCAAGCAGATTCCTTCCCTGAACAGGTTAGCAGGGCTGTGATGGTAACAGTCCATACCCACACTGAGTCCCTTCCTGAAAAGGTTGGTGGGGCTGTGATAGCCACAGCACAAACTCAAACAGATTCATGTGTTGTGAAGCCTGAAACTATGGATCACTCCACACAAACAGAGAGCATTGAGGAGGAAGATAAATCTCCCTCCCACCAGACTTTAGGAAAGGATCAGCCTCCTCAGGGAACTGATCTTACCCCTTGCGAAGAAACTGCCTCAGAGGTAGTCAGGCCTAGCCTGGCAGGACCCCTAATGTCAGTGGACCCTTCCAAGGTGGGACCCAGTCTGGAGCAGGTAACCTGCCCCTCTCTACCCTGCCTCAGTCAGCCCAGGGCTACAGAGGTCAAGGAGGTCAGTGGAACCCAAAGGGCCCCCTGTCCAATAAAACACCCCCATCAGCAGATTAGGGGCACCAAAGCTAGCAGCCCTAGCAAGGTGAAGACTTTAAAAACTCCTGAGGGATCTCCCTTACACCTAGTTAGGAACCTCCCCCAGATGGACACTGTTGGGCACAGCCAAACATGGGATCCAAAGGCCCCAAACCTGACCTGTCCCTCCAGTAAGCCAACCAAAGAGACCCAGCCTCCAGCTGTAGGCGGCAGCCAGAGGTTGACCCTGAGAGCACAGTGCAACTGAGTCATGGAAAGAAAGGCAACCATGGTGGATAGTGATTGGAGGAAGTTGAGCCCTACCTTAGTGGAGCCTCACTTCAGTACTCCATCTCAACACCAGCCTTTTACTTTGCCAAAACACACTACAGGTAGTAATTCCCTATGGTGGAGACCCTCTGATACCCCTAGGGTGAGGGATTGCTTAGTGGACCATGAGATAGGGGGTAACCATGCCAGGCAGGTTCATCCTTATATGGCCACTTAGGCAATATAGACGTACCTGGTCAAGGATAGCCTTATCTCCTTTCCTTGGGGGAGGGGGGGGGGGGTTATGTAGGAGGGTGGATTCCTGACTATGGTTACCCCAGATTTTTTGCCTTGTGTTTAGCTGGTTTTCGACTTAGTTGGCCTGGGACCCTGATAATCAGGGCCCCAGGCTATCTGCTCTCTCTTTAAAATGGACTCCATGTACCCTAGGTGCATAACTAATTGGATATTGGGTCACCTTATCAGCCCCTGTACAGTCTACTATAGGTACCCAGGGCATGGGTGCATCCAAGGCCTACCAGGGGCTGCAGCATATCTTTTGCCACCCCTGCCTGGCCATCCAAACATACACAACTGGCTGATCACTCAGCTGGGGCAAGGTCGTGTAATCACTCCTTGCTTAAATATAGTATACCTATATCTAAACCTACATCTGGACACATATGCGCCTATAAGTCACTCCTATGGCAGGCCTTAACAATCCTGGAGGCAGAGTGCTTGGTTTTATGTGAGATGGTGCTCTAGCATGAGCTGAGCCTGTCTGCAGCTTTCGGAACCATTTCCTTATAGCTGTTCCAGGGTATTGCCATACCATATACTCTTAAGTGCATTATAATCCTCGCGGTTATTGCTAACTTTGGTTTGGCTTTATCAAAACATGTCGTGTAAGGTGTCATACAATTTGGAATACTACCCCCTTGCCAGTTCTGGTGACGGGGGTAGTATTCCACCCTTCTAGAGGGAGAAGACATGTTACTTTACTTAAATGCGGTTAAATCTAACCAGAGCCTCAGCATCACAAAATGGATGCTGCTGCCACAGACACAAGTCTGGCCTCCTGCTGCTGACTGAAACTCTGGCAGGGGAGGCCTGGACAAATGGTATCCTGTCACAGAGAGGTGTTACACCACCCCAGACAGGAGATAGTGGATTGAGGCAGGCAGGGCGAGTGAAACTAGACATTGCCTGGGGGGCACAAGGCTCCTCATGCATAGCCCAGTTCAAACCGGTGCTGGGGCACTCCAGCCCCAGCTCTGGTGCGAAACTGGACAAAGGGAAAGGGGTGTAACCACCCCCTTCCTGGGTCCCACCCATAGGAGGGACCTAGCAGGTTATCCAGCCTCTTGATTTGGAATAAAGGTAGGAGCTGTGCCCATAGACTTTAGATAATCCTGACTGAAACTTTGATACAGAACTCTGGACCCTTCGACATCCCTCTCGATGTGGAAGACTGAAGAATCTCCCTTGTGGTCAAGGAGTGACCACCCTGTGCAAACAGGCACCATCCAGCGCCCAATGGTTTGCTTTGTTGCAGCTCCAGCCGGAGCTCGAGCAACAGAGATCAACAAGAACTAAATTCCCCAACATACAACAGCCTGATCCACAGCCACAGCAAAGCTGAGACCCGTGGATGTGACGTGAGACGTGGGACTGGCCATCTTGAAAATACTGCGAAGTGCTGACCGTGCAGCTCCTGAGGCATCCTCGAAGCTGTGCATTGGGGTTTGAGAAGCCCCAGCCCCGAGCAGCTCGTGCACCGAAGATCACCCCTCCAGACTCACGGAGTGCTGTGTGGGGCCCTTTTGTATTTTCCTCCTTGACACGTCTGTCCGGTCACTTGCCCGTTGGCTAGTGGCCTCTACGAGGACCATTTTTTAAAACTACTCTGCTAGTCTGGTTGCTCCAGACTGGCCCTCACTCCCCTGAAAAGGAGCAACCTCTCTGACCTTGCTGGTCCGAGTAAGAAGTGATCTTCAATTCCTGCGTGGGTTGCATTTGCCAAGGCCTGTTGACTCCAATCCGGAGACCGACACTGCCGACAGGGAGAGCCTTTGTAGAACAGCTCGTGATCGTCTCCTGGTCATCCTCGATGCCCCAGAGTCCACGTGGCAGCGGAGACAAGCTTCTCAACAACCACCTGATTGCACCCGACATCGCCTGGTTCCTTCCTGGTTCCATCCTGGTCACTGGCTAGTGACCCAGACTCTGTCCCCTCTGCTTTCAGGTACTCTACATCTTTGATCCACCCTTGGATCCCACCGGACTCTTCTCTCCTGGCCGCCTGCAGCATCTTTACCTCCAGGCTCCATAGATCTCAACGACGAAACCCGACACACTTTGGCACCTATGCACCCGCTTCCTGTGGGTGAGGTAACGATACAACACCGGTGCTCCTGTAGTGGTTCACACCTCTAGTGTCCTAGTTTTAAGTGGCTAAGTTCTAGTCCAGTCGGAAGACTTCCGAAGCAGTAACTTTATAACTTTTACGCACCATTGACTTTGCATTGGTGCATGCGTGTGCTTTTAGTGCTGCACCCGAATCCCGCGGGCTACTCCCGTCCTATCTACAGTTAGTCCAGTGTAGTCCCAGCGATTCCCAAGGCCCTAGGCCTTACCATTGTTCATAAAGCGGTTCTTATACCACTTATTTAATATATGGTTTGAGTGGCCACCGGGCCTATCCATAATTGTGCAACTTTTGTATGTTTAACTGTGCTTTTGTTTAAACGCTTGTGCCTCTGCACTCATAAAGAGTACAGAGGATTATTCTAGTAATAAATACATATATTTTTATAATATATAACTTGTGTGGTGTCCTTTCATTTGATATTACAGGATTGCATATGGTAAAACAGCTGGCTTCACATGCCCTCTTGAGTTAAGCCTAAGACTGCTTAGGTCCATGCTACTCCTAGGATAGCTTGTCTATAAGGTTGACTTACAACCACCACCATAAGGGATTGTTTGGACTGATACAAGGTGCTCACTAGAATAGTGAACATCATACATCAGGCCAACTTCTCACACCCCCCCCACCAGTCCTGGTGGCGGGTGTAGCATTCCACCCTTCTAGAGGGAGAAGACATGTAGTATTGGTAAACCCGGTTAAAGTTAAACAGAGCCTCAGAATCACAAAATGGATGCTGCTGCCACAGACACGAGTCTGCCCTCCTGCTGCTGGACGAAACTCCGTCAGGGGAGGCCTGGACAATAGCTTTCCTGTCCAAGGAGGTTCTGTCACCTCCCCAGACAGGCTTTTGTGTAATGGGGCAGGGAGGGCTGCATTCAGTGAATGGTTTCCAGACACTGCCTGATGCACACTAGGTGCTCCATGCATTTCCCAGTTCAAACCGGTTGCTGGGGCACTCTGCCCCAACTCTGGCGCAAAACTGGACAAAGGGAAAGGGGTGTAACCACCCCCTTCCCAGGTCCACCCATAGGAGGGACCTTACAGGTAGTCCAACCCCTAAACTTAGTATAAGTATAGGAGCTGTGTCCCTAGCACTTTAGATTACCCTGGACGAAACTCTGAAACATATATCCTGGACCTTCGACATTCCATTTTGTCTGGAAGATGGAAGACATCTCCCTTATGGTCAAGGAGTGACCACCCTGTTCAAACAGGCATCAACAGCACCTTTGCCAGTCTGCCTTTTCGAGGCTCCCGCTGGATCCCGAAGAATCTGCGACACAGAACATATACTTCCAGACATCTCTGATACGGCTTGACGTTCACAGCAAAGCTGAGATCCGTGGCGGACACGAGAGACGTGGGACCAGAACTCCTGGACATCCTGTATTTTGCAAGCTGCACTCACTTCACGAGGTAACTCGAAGTTGTACATTGGGGGCTTGAAGCCCCAAACCTGAGCACCATTTGCTCCGAAGCTCAGAGGCCCCCACTCCACGAGTGACCCGTGGGCCCCGTTTTTGCATTTCAGCTTGACGCGTCTTCCCGGTTCCTAGCCTGTTGGCTAGTGAGCCCCATGAAGACTCCATTTTGAATCTAACTTGCTTTCCTGGTTGCTCCAGGGTTGCTCCAGCTTCCCTACAAAGGAGAAGCGCCCCAGACCTTGCTGGTCTGCAACAAAGCCAATTTTGACATCCTGCATGGATTGCATTTGCCAAGGCTTGTTGAGTCCAATCCGGATACCGATATGGCAGTCAACTAGATACTTTGTGGGACAGCTCGAATCCAGCTCCTGGTTGTCGTCAACACCTCCTGGACCTCGTGGCTGAAGAGACAAGCTTCACCTTTTCATCTGAAATCACCCGACATTGGCTGGCAGCTTTCCATCGCCATCCTGGTCACTGCAAAAGACCCAGACTCTGTCCCTTCTGCTTTCAGGTTCTTCAGATCTTCTATCCACCCTTGGATCCACCCGGACATATTTCCTTCTTTGCAGCTCTCCATTGAAATCGACGACGAAACCCGACATCAAAAGACACCTATGCACCCGGCTTCCGTGGGTGAGGTAACACGAGTACTCTGGTAGTCTCAAGGGTATTGGCCCTTCTAGTGTCTAAGTGTAATAGGGTTCCATCGTAGTCCATCCGGAAGTATCCTTAAATTGTAAAATTGTAACTTGTTTGTTTCCCATAGAAAGTCAATGGTAACTCACGGCTGTGTTTAGACACTGCACGCGGCTCCCATGGACCTCCTACTTCCTAACCTTTGGTTGTTTAGAGTAGCCCCAGCTATTCCACAGGTCCCAGGCCTGCTTTCTAATTCTCAGGTGGTTCTTATACCACTATTTTAGTATATGGTTTGTGAGGCCCCTAGGGCAAAACGTATACTGTGCAACTTATCGTATGCTAATGAAGTAACTTGTATTGTACTTTTACCTCTGACCTCATAAAGAGTGCAGGGGGGTTGTGTTTAGAATAAATACATATATATTTGATATATACCTTGTGTGGTGTCCTTTCATTTGGTACTCAAGGGATTATAATTGGTAAAACAACTGGCTTAATGCGCTCTCTGAAGTCGTAGCCTGATGACTGCTGGTCCATGCTACCACTAGGATAGCTTTCTATAAGGTTGACTTTACAACCACCATCAATAAGGGTCGATTAGACTGGTGCAAGGTGCCCACTAGAACTAGTGGACATCATATGCCAGGCTAACTTCTCACATTGGTGTGCAGCAGATGGGATAAGAGCTTGCATTTGTTTTACCAAATAATCTTGAGAATATCATTTGAAAATCACATCAAGGTACCTGTAGGTACATATGAATCAAGTCTGATAATGCATAAGTTCTACTGAACTTAGAAGTTGTAGGTGGTAAGGGATTAGCACACCCTGACTACAACTCCTAGAGAGGTTGTAGTAGGAAAACAAGTGGTGTAGGTAGGTGCACACACCACACCTCACTAGTCATGTCTTTAAGAGCAGGAGGTAGTACCTCTCTGCCGGATGTCAGCCAGGTGCAGACAACTAAGTATGACACCTTTAGTTTCCAAGATTTGAGAAGCTTATGTGTGGTCAGAAAGTTAAGACAAGGACAGAGTCCAACCACCCAGCACCTAGTAAATCCTTTAGTGGCAGATGACTTAAAAAATCATCAGACCCAGATACCCCGGTTAGCAGGGAGGGGGGCCATCCCTCATCAGAGGAAGATCCTAGTGGGTTCCCCATGTGGATGATGATGATGAGGATGTAGACCAGGATGAGGATGAGGATCCCAACCTGGGAAACACAGGACTACCTGAGAATGGAGAAGGCCTAGGAAGACCTCACTCCAGACCTCCAAGTAGGCCTAATGGTGAGAACAGAAGAAACAGATCTCTTTCAGATGAATTTGATTATTCTGACTCATCAGTAGGGTCCAATGCCTCAGCTCTAAGGAGAATGACTTCCCCTCAGAGAAGAGAGCATAAAGCTAGAATGAAAGAAGTCAAGCTTAGGATTAAGAGTAAAGAAATTGCCCTTGCAAAAGAGACCCTAGCTCTTGAAAGAGAGAAGAAATTGTGTGTGCTAGAGCCCACTGGTGGCAGCAACAACCCTAGTGGTAGGGAAAGGTCTCATGGCCATAGAAACCTGAACAAAATTGTCCCTCCCTATCAGATTGGGGATGACATCCATAAGTGGATAACTGCTTAGACGCTGCGCACTTGCCTGTTGCCGGCCACTTGGAGCCACAAACCGGGGACTCAAGGATCCAGAGAGAGCTGCGGGGGCCGTCGGGAGACCGCCCCGCCTCCTCTCCTCACCGGGCATTTGAAAAACTCCTTGCGTCTCCCGCTCCTCGGGAGACCCTGCGCACTTGCCTGTTGCCTGCCACTTGGAGCCACAAACCGGGGACTCCAGGACCCAGAGAGAGCTGCGGGGGCCGTCGGGAGACCGCCCGCCTCCTCTTCTCACCGGAAGTACTTTAGGAATCTCAGGTCTCCGTCGCGCAGACGCGAGCGGACGTGTGCCGGGCGAAGCCCGGGCCAAGGGCGGACCCGTTTGCGCCCCTTGCAGCCCGGTGGAGACCGGATCGGGCCAACCCCCTAACATCTCTCACCTGGCCTGCTCCACCTCACAGTGAGTACCTGTAGTCACTGTGGGGAAATGGCAGGGCATGAAGGGAGTGAAGGGAGGAGCAAGAAATCACTGACGGGAGGCTACGTGGCCGGGACTTTAGATACATTTATTAAAAGGGCCACAAATGTCCTGGAGCATGAAATTATAACGGAGCGACGCCTTTCGCAGGATTTGGCCTTCGCCAAAAGATCTTCCTTGGGGGAACTGGGCAATGCTCGTACACCTGAACACATATCAGTGCCACAAATGATTGCCACTGAGGGGAGTGGAAATGGAACCCGTAAGCAACCAGTTGAAGTAGCTGGGAAATTATGCCCAATAGGTGAACTTCAATCACTGGATGTCTTGAGTGATGAGTCGGCGCCGCTACCAGATATTAGCAAAGAGCCTTCTGGCAATGAAGAGCTAAATCATACACAGCTACGTGGGCGTCTCGAAGGAGCAGTTCCTAAAATGAAGCGAGGTTGTGCTGCCCCGCGCGGGAGGAAGTCAAAGATTCCGAAGCTAAGCAACAACAACATTGAACCGGTTACATTGGCCTCCAATGCCTTAGAAAGAGGTCAACCCGACCCTCCGCCAGCATCTCTCCCCATAGACTGTCTTGATCAACCTGCTAAGGAGGATGTATTCCTGATGAAACTTGGGGTCCTCTTAAAGCAATCACTACAGCCCTTAGAGGGGAGACTCTTACAAATCGAGCAGAGGTTGACTAAAATTGAAGGGAGTTTGGACATCATAAAGGGCTACACGACATTATCTGCCCCAGCTAGATCTAAAAATGTTGGAGAAGGGCTCTCGTTAAAACCCAACGCATTGACGATCATCAGCCCCCATACCTCTGCCAGTAGTCGAACACACACACACTGTAACAACCCCCTAGTGGATACTACGAAGGCAGCAAGCAATAAGAACTCTAGAGACTTACAACAAATGGGTGGTGAACAGCGGAGAGTCCCTAGGGGAACAATAACCGAGAAGCCGTCCGCCGATGGCCCAAATTGCTCGCTACCTCGTATTGACTTACCACCAGAAAGTGCACCATATGTGGTTGTTTTAACTGGGGTCCCTAAACTGTCTGCCAATAAGATAGAATCATACAATGAGTTAAAAAACAAATCTATCCATTGGTTAAATACCACCGACCCCTACCCAGTAATGTGCATTGTCAAATTCTATTTGTTAGGAGAGTGGGGTGGGTGGGCAATAGAGTAAAAAATGTGGAGGGGGGTTGTATTGTCATTAACTTCAAAGATAGAAGGGTGTTTGAGCATGTGTGTATGGGCCTACCAACAATGGCCCAAACGGTAATTCAGCCCATGGGCCTTGTTTTTTTTTACCCTCCTACCATCCAAACCCTAAACGCCCTTATTAGGGCTCTCATGGCCCTAATAAGGGATGGGCCGCCCCCCAAGTCCCCAGGAATCAGGTGAAGATATGGGTGGGAATCAGTCTGCGTGTGGTTTCCCAATAAGTAACAGGTTTAGCTCACTTGATCAGGTTGACTGACTCTTACCTATCACCCAACCCCCTAGTCCACCACAATTAAGCCAGAGGGCCCTGATATTAAAAGGGATAATAGCGGGGAAGACACAAGCCTCCCCAATAATTGAGCAAATGGGTTTAAAGGAAATCGGACGAACACCTCGAGCCGACTCAGTGAGGGAGTGTGGGCATTGGGTGTCGACTAATGGAAGCCCTAGCTCACTAAGTAAGGTACCTGCACTGTCAGTGGCAGTAGCAGTTTCTACCTACTGCTCCAGTAATTCCGATCAAGGTTTGATAGTTGTAGACTCATTGGAGGGCCCTGCTCCAGTGAATAGAGTTGAAAGGGGGCTAGAGAGTCGCAGTGGCGGCCTTAGTCTTTTATCATGGAATATCGCTGGACTAATGGCCAAAATAGATCTGCCAGATTGGGGGGGCTTTATAGACTCCTTTGGTATCTGCCTCTTTCAAGAGAAGTGGGCCCTAAACTCTATTCACTGGGTGGGCTTTGCGACCTTTTCTGAACCAGCTGTTAAGGGCCCTAGAGGCAGACCTTCAGGGGGTATGTGTGTATGGGTAGGTACCCACATTGATGGTGTGGTCAAAAGAGTCAAAACCCAGTCACCAGATATAATTTGTATTCTTTTGTCACTTAAGAACCAACAAAAACTGGCATTAATAAATATCTATTCCAGACCCGTCCAGTACAGTGGCACTTCCTTGTGTCTGGCTCAGTTAGATTCTCTCTTAAAGTCCTTACCGGGTGATGTGACAATTGTGATCGGTGGAGATTTCAATTGCCACTATGAACCCCTTAAGGGAGCATTAAAATCTATTACCGCAGAGGAAGATGCTATTTGGTCGATCCCACCCCCCAACACGTACGAGGTAAAGAGCTGCACACCACTTGTGCTCCAAATGACTACCTTTACATTATCCTCCTCATTAAGGGCTTGTAATGGGCGTTTTCCAAATGACAATCCTGGGTTCCCGACCTTCAAAAGAGTAGACCAGGTATCAGTTATTGATTATGTTTTAATTAGTTTGGAACTCTGGCCTAAAGTGTTAGATTTTAAGGTTGTTGAGCGTACGGAAAGTGACCACAACCCATTGACTATTAAGCTAGATATCCAAACAGGTGATACAGACCTAGGTCCCTCTATTCGACCCCAAAACGATCTTACAATATTAAATGGAGGGAGATGTATTCGCTGGGCTAAAATCATTCAAACCCCGACTATTGTGGCAAAAATGTTTGATGCCATTATACCTCTTATAGAAGAAGTTGCCACTGTTCATGCGAACAACATGGTTAGTACTAACGGGATTGAACTGGGAAGAATATACCAGGAAATGGTGGCAACTTTGGCGGTCTTCTTTTATCGTGCTCAGCCACCAAAAGGTAAACCCCGTGGTCCAAAAAAACAGTGGTTTAGTAGAGGTTGTAGGATTGCTAAGCGAACCTTACTATCCTCCCTCAAGGGCGGAGAGCCGGTATTAATTAAGGCAACAAGGGCTGATTTTAAAAAAAAACATTAATAGTGCAAAATACGAATGGGATGAAAACAGATGGTTAGATATTAAGTCCTCCCTAGATGGAAAAAACGCTAGAGCTTTTTGGAATTTGGTTCACACAGGGAATATTGAGGGAAAGACCTGTGTTGAACCAAATATCCCTGAGGAAGCATGCCGTTTATACTTTAAAGCTCTTTATACCACTTCGCCAAACGAGCTATGTGAGCTGCCTCCAATTTTGCTGACACCAGATCCTTCTTTGCACATTCCACCCTGTACGGAGGACGAGGTAAGGTTAGCCTTAAGTAAATTACAAATGAACAAAGCCCTAGGATTAGATAGGATCCCTGGAGACCTATATAGAAGTGAGCAGGTAGTGTGGGTCCCCTACTTACGCTCACTATTTAACGCAATTGTACAGGGACTCCCAATACCCAGTACCTGGCCCGGGGCTGAGATCATCCCTATTTTTAAAAAAGGCACTCCCCTGGACCCGGCTAACTACAGGCCGATTAGCCTTATCGATGTATCTCAAAAACTTTATGCCAGGGTACTCCTACAGCGATTACAGGAATGGATCAGTGATCACGAAATCCTTACCCCATTGCAAGCAGGCTTCAGGGCAAAAACCTCTACTATAGATCAACTTTTTAGACTCCAGTTAATTCACTGGAAGCACGTCATGCTGGAGGGTGGGACCCTATATTTAACCTTCGTTGATTTAAAATCAGCATTTGATACGGTGGACCGTGGCCAGCTTTGGACCATCTTGCTGGCTATGGGCGCTCCACCATACCTATGCTACCAGCTTAAAGTACTCCATGAAGGTACTTATGCTAGAGTTAGGTACGGCGGGGACGGCCAATTGACAGCCCCGTTTCCTGTCGAGAAGGGGGTGAGGCAGGGCTCCGTGTTGACGCCGACCCTGTTCTCCCTCTTCTTAAATGGATTGATAGATGTCCTACTCTCTACAAAAGATATAGACTCCCCTAAAGTGGCCCAAACTAGGTTTCCCGCTCTGATGTTTGCGGATGATACCCTGTTGCTGTCTAAGTCAGCTCGGGGTATGCAGCGTGTTTTAGACCAGTTCGCACAGTTCTAGAAAAAAAGGAATTTGGTGATCAATATTAAAAAAACTAAACATATGGATTTTAATGCCAGATGTAGTAATTGTCCCCAACCGCTGTTAGAGCACGGAGCACTTGAAAGGGTCCCTACCTTTGACTATCTTGGACTCACACTGACTGAAAAAATGGGGTGGGGCCCCCAGCTGGCAAAGGCTAATATAAAACTCACCCAGGCAGCTGGGGGAATTTTAAAAGTCCATAGGGTTGTGCTGTAAAAAATTTGAGTCCATCAATGGAAATATACAGGGTTCAAGCTAGGTCTATGTCTATGTATGGGGCTGAACTGCGGGGGCATTCTCCCCATAATGCCCTCACAGTGACTGAAAACAATTTTCTAAGACAAATCCTGACTCTCCCTAAAAACACCCCGCTCGTTCCGCTAAGGATGGACTTAAACATTGTTCCTCTTGCGGACATTATCTCCATTCGGCCACTTTTATATTGGCGGCGGTTGTGGAGCACCCCCGAATTGGTTAGCTACAAGGAAGAACTAAAAGTGGCGCTCTCAACACTTGGGGCGGGTAGCTTACCCTGGATTTCGTATGTCAGGCACTCGTTTAAGACAATTGGCTTGGAAAACTTGTGGACAGAGCCTGAAGTATCCTGTCCAGCCACTCCTAAGAAATTGTTGGTAAAAGTTTGGAAAGAGCACAAACTAGCACAATTATACCAGTCAGCAAACCAATCCACCTTAACCCATAGATTCCTCGATCTTAAGAGCCATTACGAATTTGAGAAGGCCCTGGACACCATCCACCCGACTCTAGCAAAGAAGCTGTTTCTACAGTTCAGATTTGGTACCTTGCCGCTATTCGCTACCACTGATAAGTGGGCGGGAGCATCCTCCCACCTGTGCCCAGGGTGCCAAATTGAGGAAGAAACGGTAATCCATGACATGTTTTTCTGCGGAGCATACAATCAGCCCAGGTGCAAATGGATTCTACAATTATGTAGGAATTTGGGTGTGAGGAACTATTTAGAGTTCTTTAGAGTCTTAAAGTCGAACACCGACTCAGTTTATGTGATAGCTGTATCCAAATTCCTGTTTTCCATGTGGCTAATCCGCAGAAACTTGTTAAAAACTAAATAGTTTGCAATCAGTGATTTTTGTCCTAAGCCTTCTTAGATCAATATTTGGATGTATACTCATAAGCTCACATACGGGGGGCTGAAGAGGGAGACCTGGTGGGTAACACCTGGGATGCAAGTGGAACAGTTGGCCCACATTCCTCTTTTAGAGTTTTTTTTAGAGTTTTACATTTTTAATTAATTGAATTGTAATTTATATTTTATAATGTTTTTTACTACCATGTAATCCCACAAAGATGATTGTATTTGATGGTATTTTTATCATGCCCAAACGCCGATGTATATTATGATCGTGTTCTTTGACATAGGTTTTGTAATAATACTTGTTTTAATGTGACTGTGCTTTTATGGCTACACCTAGCCGCAATAACGTTTTGAATAAACGATAACTGCTTTGGAGAGGACCTGCAAAGTACAGCAGGTACCCCAAAGTCAGTGGGCAGCAATTATGGGGCTCTCCTTTGCAGACAAAGGCAGAGACAAGCTCCTTACTCTTAGAGAGGAGGATGCTGACAACTACTATGTCCTGAAGAGTGCTCTGATAGATGGGTTTGGCCTAACCACTGAACAGTACAGGTTGCTGTTCAGAGACTCCCAGAAGTCACAGACTCAGGACTGGACTGACTTTGTAGATTGTGCTACTAAGGCTCTGGAAGGCTGGTTACTGGGCAGTAAAGTAAGTGACTATAAAGGATTGTTTAACCTTATAATGAGGGAACAGCTTCTTAATAATTGTCAGAACCAGTTATAGCATCAGCACTTGGTTGACTCTGATTTGACCTCTCCCCAAGAATTGGGTAAGAAGGCAGACAAATGGGTCAGAACCAGGGTAAAGCAGTGTTGTAAACGTATCTAGGACCCTATTTAAATATTCCCGATTTATGCCCTTATGTGGTTATAACAACTCATATAAAGGCATAAGAATCATATCCATATTTAGTCATAGCCAATGCAGTCCAAATACGGCAAGGCTACTCCCATAGACTCCTAGAAAGCACAACACGTTCTTAAACAAACCAAGCCTCCAGCAGCCCGGGAATTCCCCCTGCTTCTGTATTGATTTGTCCTAGAACTCCGGGAGTCCTAAAAAGAACTGCGAGTTCTTAGTGACGTCTTATGTCCAACCTTACGTCAAACTCGGCACCTTCCAGGTATAAATATACCAACAGCTGCCCTAGCAAAACACACGGTGGTCTGGAGCAGATCAGCTATCTACTTGCCCGACGCCCTGCTGTGGCAAGTGCCGAAGGAAGCCGACCCTCCCATTGACGAACTGAAAGAGACGCTGTCTTTTCTCCTGCCGAGAAATCCAGCTCCAGTGTTTCCAGTCACCCTTGCGGGTTGCTGGGAGATCGAGTCCTGAGAAAGAGATACAAGACCTCCTTCATTCTATAACCAAGGTACGGAGCTGATTAGATCCTTAGAGAATTCTTGATTCAGATTCTTGGCAAAAACTATCTTAACTTAAACTGCAGCTCACTTACTCCTTCCCACGTACTAGGCTTAGGTTAGGTACACCGGGGTAGGCGTATCTTAGAAGCACCGGTTGAGTATGTTTAGTCATGGTTTTATATATGTATATATTTTATCTATTTTAAACACCGTATGGCTCAGAAACCATACCATGCTTTTACAGTATTATTTTATAATACTCCTTTTACTGTACGCACTTTACTTTATAACAAGTATTGCAATTGTGGCAACTCACTTCTCTTGCAATTGAAAGAAGACTGTTCAATAAATAACCACTTTTATTGAAAACGCCCGTCTCTCTATTTCTTTGCGCTTCTGGTGAAACTAAGCATGAAACTGAGTGAAATAGTTATCTATTGTTTCCGCGACTCTGGAGATATACTCCTTATTCTGGAGGGAGCAAAGCTGTCATGTTTATGCCGTTGTCAGAAACTAATCCCTTCTTGTCTATTCAGGAAAGTTAACACCTTCTTGTTTACTCGAGAAAGTTTCTAGTGACCTCTGAGCTAGCTGGCATTCATAATTAAGTCTAACATATTCAATAGAGACCTAGTCGACCTCAGATCCTACGTCTAAACTATAGTTTATGTTATTCCAATGCGCAGAGCCTATTGGGAATATAGGAACTACACTACATGGCGCCCAATAGACGTCTGGAGTGGGTGAAAGGTTAATATCCGCCGAAACTTAGTAGGAAGAGATTCCTATGTATTAGTTTTTGGTTTAGTCAACGTTGAAGGATGCAGTGTTCCAAAATATTGTGCACCTAATCTTTGTTTCCTTGAAACTTGCTCTGCAAACTTTCTGTCAGAAAAATGTCGGAAAGTGAAGACAAAAGGGAGAGAGCTAGAATAGCAACTCAATTTTTGGCGGAAGACACAAGTCTCCGGCAAGATGACCCGGAGGCTATAATCATTCCAGTCAATGTAAGGAAGAATGAAGGAACTTACAAACTTATAAATAATGGAGTATCATCAAGAGGTGGTACAGTCATATTTGTGGTAGAGGCCCATGAATATCGGCAGACAGAGGTATTCTATTCCTGGATACATTTTCCAGCAGCACATGCTGTGACACACGAGTTCCATTACTACAAAATAGAGGACTCTCCAACGGAATACGTTCCTTTCGAGGACATTGAAATTCCACTAACGTACCAAGAGCACCAGCTCTGGTTTAATGGCGCCCTAAAACATCAAAATCACTTCACCAGGCTCGGTCCACTAGGTAGACCAGGAGCAACATGGCCGGCTCTAGCCGGCTATACACCACATCCGGACATTGAAGAAATGTCAAGCGGAGAACTTTTAGTAAAGCTAAAAGAATTAACAAAAGCATATAGACAATTAGTTCAATTGACAATTGACGGTACAACCTGCCGCCAAAAATTGAAAGAAACAGATATAGCAGAACAACCTTTTGAACTTGCCAGAATAATTGAAAAATCCTATGAAGAATTAGGTAGAGATAGTTTGGGTGGGAAACCACTAAAACCACAACTAACTGAAAATCCTGAAAAGAGCTTTATTAAAAATAATCTCATTACTCCAAAAAAGAAGTGGGAGGGTAATAAACAAAAACTCCCAGAGAAAAACAGTTTCAGTCCAGAGGAAGGTCTCCCCAACGGAGAAATAGATCTCCAGAACGGGGGGCAGTTCTCCACAACGGGAGCCCTCTGAAAAAAGATACAACCTTAGAAATAGGGATAATTTCAGAAAACCTGACAGATATCAAAATAATGATACACGTCCCTCTCGATCTTTTCAGACTTCCTCACAGAATCGCGTCAAGTCCAAAGACAAGGAACCTGCTCATCAAAGTAAAAAATTACAATTTCCCAAATAGAAGGTAGCCAGTATTAAAATAAAATATGCCGAGGATTCTGAGGACACAACTCAAGAACGGCGAATGGGCCCAGACAATGCTAGACAGCGCAGCAGAAGTGACCATAGCTCGCAAGATCCTGATGAATCTTCTGGAGACAGTGGACACAAATGAATACATTCAGGTGGAAACTGCAGACACCAGAGTTAGTGTGCCCCATAAATTATATGAAATAACATTACGTATAGAGGGGGACAAAACTAGGAAAATAAAAGGTCTCTTTTGGGAGAACCTATCTAAAGGCTATAATATCCTGCTAGCAGAAAAGGACTGGCCACCAGAGTTTGTCAGGGAGTGCCCACATGGTGAAGAAATGATTATGCCTGCCTTCTCAAATCACATTCCAATTCATAAAAAATACACATATGCTAGAAAATGGGCAGTTGCCCAAGCCCCTGCATTATATAAAAATCATGTAGGATAGGATGAGGATTCTCCTCACCATAAAATTCAGTTAAAAAAGCAACCTACTGCACAAAGGCAGTATCCTGTTAAGCAAGAAGCTAAAAAACAAGTCAGGGAGATCTTAGATCAACTTGAATATCAGGGGGTGATTGAAACATGCACCTCACAAATGAACAATCCTTTGTTTCCTGTCTCCAAGCCAGACGATTCATATCGTCTAGTTTTGGACTACAGACATCTAAACTCATGCTGCAAAACATTTGCAGTACAAAACTCACACAGTGCAGCACTAATGAATAACATTATGCGCAAAAAATATAAAACGACATTAGATATCTCAAATGGTTTCTTTTGTCAAAACATTGCACCAGAAAGCAGGTATTTGACCGCTTTCTCAAGTATGGGGGCAAAAAGGCAATTTTGTCGTCTCCCCCAGGGATTCAAGAACAGCCCAGGATTATTTTCAGCCAGGGTAACAGAATTACTACAAATGTATGATGAGGAGGCATTATCTTATGTCGATGACATCTATCTTACAGACGATGACCTGGAGACACACTTGAAAAGAGTGAACACCATTATACTTGGGTTCGCATCTGAAGGGTACAAATTCAACTTTAAGAAGTCGCGAATTGCCCACCTAACTGTCCTATTTTTAGGATATGAATTATCAAGTGAAGGCAAAAGCCTACAGCAGACAACTTTTTAGAGAAGTGTGCAGTACTACAAGCTCCAAAAACGCTGAAAAACTTACAATCAATTCTAAGTTTCCTGAATTTTGGAAGAACTTACATTCTAAACTATGCAGAGAGGGTTAAACCTCGCTACAAATTAATAAAACCTAATTTCAAACCAATCAATTAGACTCAGAAACACAATTTTTTTTAAGATCAATACAAACAGATATGTTAACAAAAACAAAACTGCAAACATGCGCAAATGAACGCAACCTTGTAATCCGAGTCATCCCAGGAAGATGCGGATTCACGTACCTGACCTCTAATGAGGGAGAAGCGGTACCAATAGCTTATAAATCACACATGTACACACAAGCTGAAATGAAATTCAGTTCTACTGAAAAAATTCTGACTGCGGTACAAACTGCTGTAGCAAAAGAAAGAGCCCTAGCACAAGGTAAACGTATAATAATTGTTACACCTGCACCTGCCCTAGAGGCAGTAACAAAAGCCAGCATTCTGAATGCTAAAGCTTTACATCTGAGATGGATACAATGGGTTAATTCTCTTGCTGCATCAGACGTAGTATACAAATTTGATCCTAACTTAAAAACGCAAGAATTTCTCCAATACGAATATGAATGTCATCTGCCGGCTGAAATTCTGCCTCTCGAACATTACGGCTGTATAATATATACAGATGGTTCAGCACAACCCACAGTTGGGGGTAAACACGCATATAGTGCTGCGTGCGCGATTGTTAAAGGTCGGTGGCACGAAGGAAAATTTAGACCCCTGGTCACTAAAACTCAATCACTTGGAGACTGTACAGCTCAGCGAGCTGAACTACAGGCTTTCAAGATGGCGCTTGAAAATACCGATCGCGAATTCCCCACACTAAAAGTGTGCGATTCGTATTATTGCGTCCAGTCTTACAACGAATACTTGCAGAACTGGGTTCAAAACGGTTTCAAAGATGCAAAAAGTGGCACAATCAAGCATAAGTTGCTTTGGGAACAATTAGTTCTTTTACAGAAGGAACTACAAAAGACTCACGTGATACATACACTGAGTCATTAACGTGATGGTGTTCACGTTGCAGGGAATTTATTGGCTGATGAGGCCGCAAAGGCGGCTGTGCAAACGGCTTCCGTAGCTGCCATTACCCGGTCAAAAACAAAAATAGACAGCGAGATAATGGAAGCTGTCATTGCTTCAGTAAAAGACAGTGGTAAGACACTCCCAAAAGGCTTTCCAGTAAAGTACTCATACAAAACGGATGCGAATAATGTTCCTTTTGCTCTAATCCCTGGAGTGGGGGATAGAGCAATTCCAAACATGGAACACAGGTTAGGACTAATTTTAGCGGCACATGAAGGGCTCGCCTCTGCACATGCTGGTGTTTCCGCCACAGTATCGTTATTAAAACAGAGATATTGGTGGCCACGCATGAGAAAACAGACTAGAAACTATGTTCTAGAATGTGAAATATGCCAAAGAATGAAAGTATCAACAGTGAAACGACCGGCCCAGACGCCCCTTCTAATCTCAGATAAACCATTAGCATGTGTTTACCTGGACCACTGTGGTCCCTTACAAAGGGATGGCAACTATAAATATATCATGGTCGCAGTGGATTCCTGCACGAGATTCATTTGGATGTGGCCCCAGCGCTCGGCTGACGCCAGAACTGTTATAAAATATTTGCGAGTCTTTATCGGTACATACGCAATTGGCATGCTACATTCTGACCAGGGTCCTGTGTTTAGCTCTCGAGCTTACAAGGGGGCCATGGCCAGCTTGGGCATTGCATTGCGGTACTCTAGTCCATTCCATCCCGAGGGAAATGCGGTAGTGGAGAGAAAAAACCGTGACATAAAGCAATCTATAACAGTGAGGGTATTAGGTTCGGGTGACGGGTGGGTCAAACATCTAACAAGTGTCCAACGTAGTCTTAATATTCTGCCAAGAAATTCTCTGGGGGGAATCACTCCATATGAACTTTTGTTTGGTACTAAAATGATAATCGAAGACCTCGATTGTCAGACTTCAATGGTAGAACAAAAAACCTTTAATATCAAAGATCGTTTGGCTGTTTTACAGGACTTAAATGAAACAAGAAGAAGTCTAAGTAACACAAAGCTAACACCAACGGCCACTGAAGAAAAACCACCTGTCCCAGCAAGACCTGTCTGGTTTCCAAAGATTGGGGGATCTGGTCAGAGAAAAGATCGCGGTGAAGAAGGAATTTGGGCCTTCTTACAGAAAAGCAGTACCTGTCTTAGCTATCAGCGGAACAAGATCAGTAGTACTACCGCCCCTTGCTGGTAAAAAGGAGAACAGAGTTGTATCAATCGACCTGGTAAAACCACAATCATGTGGCCAATAATAAGTAGTAGGCCCAGTGGACTCCCAAAAAGTAGCAGAAGACCAAACCTTGCTACAATTCAAGAGGTTCAAACTGAGAGACTAATCACATTCGATAAACCTGCAGTGAATAAAAAAGGACTATACAACAAAGCCATGGAACTTGTGCCTCTTGAAACCCAAATTGCAACAGTTCGTCAAGAAACACCAATCTACAATGATGTAGCCTCTGACTACACAAATGCAAAGATTAATGAAAATCCGGAAGCAATTCCAACAATTGACAGAACTGCATCTGGCTACTTCATCAATTTCGATGACTTTTCTGATGATCCAAGTGAACATGAAGAAACGCCAGCAACTAAAACTTTCAAAGAAAAAATGACTGAACTCTTTCATCAACTCAAAGAAACATATCTGATTTCACCATGGATTGAATTATGGATTGTTTTAGGTGTACTTTTCCTCTTATTCTCTGGCTCAGTTTGGTTTTAAGCTTGGGAAGAATGATTGAAGGAAAATATAGTACAATGGACACAGCAAGTCAGAACATCAACTTGGTCCTAAAGCCTCACAGATCTTCTCACATTGAAAAAAGAGAACTATCATCAGTGAACATCACAGCCATTCCTATACCTGGTGGTGTAGCATGGGACACTACTGATTACGACATATATGGCCCGGTTGAGCTTTTGAGATATCCACATCAGTTCAAGGTTTCATTAAGTGACATTTTATCATCTAGTACTTTCTCTGAGGATTGGGACTTTGAAAATATTAATAATATGATGTCAGATTTAGAAATGTCAGCAAAATTTACAGAACATGATTATTTAGAAGGAGTATGAAGAAATGTATTGCTTTAATCATTATGGGCATCACTATTTGCATAAATCTGCTAATCCTAGAAATGTTTTTGGTTATAATCAATGGGAACATTGTCCAACACAGCCAAAAGGCAGCTCGAAAACATTTTATGAGAAATTCCCATACTTCTCAGGGTTTAACATCACTGATCCAGAATCGTTTTATTTTAAAATGTTAAATATGACAGGAATGAAAAACATGTTGACAAACACTAAATTGATATATTCCACAAAATTATATGAATAAAGGTCTACATTTGGTTTTGAATTTTGGAAAAACAACATTAAAACAAAAACCATTTGGGGTACAAAAGATTGGCAGGTACAAGGTCTAGAATCATTATTTAGAGCCTGCATGATCCCAGAACAAATAATGTTCCTGAATGACACCATTCAACAAACAACCTGTATTGGCCTAGCCAAGATAAAGGACTTAAACAAACCGTCTATACCAAACCCAATACCTGATAGTAATAGCTCTACAGATGCGGAAATAGACGTATCCCATATTTTAAAACAAAACAGAACACATCCTGATTGGAGAAAATATTTGATCTGGCCCACAGACACTAATAACTGTCAAGATAGATTCCTGAATAAAAGACAGGGGTTCAAACAGAACAGGCCAGACCCAAGATATTCCCAGAGACAACATCCAGGGATAATTACAACATACAGTGTAGGGAAACTATGCCTCGAATGGCTACAGAAATCCACACTGCCTGAAATTAAGCAACACTTGACTTTACTTAAAGAAGGTGCTGACTTACGAGATTTCATATTGGGACCTCGCAAACAGCGTCAAAAACGTTTCATATACGCCGGTATATACGCTGCTTACAACGAAGCTTGGAAAGTAACGCAAATTGAAACTGCAGAAAAAATACGAGAAATTGATCGTATTAATTTGGAAAAATCACTGTCTGTAGTGGACAATGGGTTACTGATAAACAAATCTCTTTGGCACAAAAAGGAGCAGACTATACGGTGCTGAATGTTGAAAAACTTGAAAAATTGCCATTGACAGTCTCCGAAAGACCCGTCATTGAATGGATAATACATGGCACAATTACAATTCCGATAACGACTTTTCAGTTTGAATATTGCCAAAAGCATATACCAGCAGGCCTGTATGAAAGGTTGGGTAAAGGTTACATCAAGTCGACCTGGAATCTACCTTATACACATAAATGTTACAGTGAGGGGAAAAAAGAGGTGTTTCTTAGTGGTAATACCTGTAAAAATTCACTAAGCGGCACTCTTCTGTGTCAAGGAATTAACTTGCATGGAGCCTGCGAAGGTTCATCAAATAACCTTTCATGCCAAATGCACGGCACCCCAGCTACACAGATAGAGCCTTTTTTCAGACAACTTTCCAACGGCAGTTACGTTATAATAAGTGACCGCAGCTGTTGTGGCATGGTGCCAGGAAGGGCCTATCTCGTCAGTGTAACTTCCATGGTCACTTGCTGTATGCAAGTATTGTATCCAAACAACAAACCAGACAAGGAGGCAACGATATGGCCTTCTCTAAATATCTCTTCTATTCGAATTGATACTTTAAGCAGAATGAAATCCATTCTTTTACAAAAAACTGTGCCTTTAACCTCGTCCAAAGAGACGTATGATCTGCAAGTTGCAAGGACAGCGGCAGAGATACATGCATTATTATCAACAAATTGCCCCGTGCATTTCGCAGAAATTTTAGGTCAGATTTTAAACATGTCTGATACCAGTGGCATCGCACATGTATTTAAGGAATTTTTTTTGGGACTATTAGCACCCTTTGAAGCAGTCCTGAGCATCTTCTCGAATTTCGTGCACTCTGTGTTTGGCGGCCTGCCTCTCATCTTGGGACTCGTAGCAGGAATTTTATTTTTGTTCCTTCTGCTCCGATATGGCAAATCCAGCCACAAACAAAACTCAGGCTACCATGGAAGAAACGATCCTTGCGATGAGATACTGAGAAAGAATAACTAAAGTACTCGGCTTAGCTCGCATAAGAGATCTGAATACCACATGGTTTCTTTCATTCAGACCAATCTGGCTAGATTGCATCCTACCTGTTCTACGATGCCTGCTATGTGGAGAAGAATACGCGTTGGACGTCTGTCTCACACTACCATCAGCAGTACCTTTGGATAGCGATACTTTGCTTGGTTCGGTAACGGCTCATGCAACGTGTTGTCCCCAGCGGCTACCCATTCTGATGACGGCATTCGTTGAGACTTCACCATTACGATTAGGTGACGGTGAGGTACGAGATGAAAGCGGCACACAGGTTCCACCTTCTGTGGCCATTGCTGATCTGAACACCGATGACAGCAATGCCTCTCATATCTGCACTATTTCTGCTTTTTCGAACTTGGCCGAACTTTCACCTACTGTTGTAGACGAATTCTTTGCCACCCTATCTGAGTTAATGTTCTCTCCTAACAACGAGAATAACTTTTGAGCACACAACGTTCCCTGAACTCTGAATTCAACCTTCAATTTGGAAAAACAGAAACTTCTAAAAAACTGAGGAACTATTTTTTTCCCCTGAAAGCGAAATTATTTTTCCCCATTCCCAAAATGTTTACTTTTTTTGGCACACGATACTCTGCTTAAAGTAGATATATTCTTAGAGAACAAGATTTCTATTTTTGAAACTCTAGAGAAAATATTTTGATTCAGCCTCTAGCACATGTACTATCTTGTATAAATATGTGATGAAATGGTCTCGACCTTCTCTTCTGTATTAAGAGCCATTTCATGAATGTAATTTTCGTGATTCATTCAGCCAATATTTGAACGTACTATATTTGCATTATCTGAATGATACCACTGCTTAAAAACGTACAGTATATTACTCATTTTTCGTGTATATACCATTTCAAATGCATTTTATGTATTTTGGGGTGGGATGGAAAACGCATGCATATTCATATGTTTAAAATTGCTTAGTATTTAGTAATGATGGACATTATATGTGGAGTGGGTGTTGTAAACGTATCTAGGACCCTATTTAAATATTCCCGATTTATGCCCTTATGTGGTTATAACAAATCATATAAAGGCATAAGAATCATATCCATATTTAGTCATAGCCAATGCAGTCCAAATACGGCAAGGCTACTCCCATAGACTCCTAGAAAGCACAACGCGTTCTTAAACAAACCAAGCCTCCAGCAGCCTGGGAATTCCCCCTGCTTCTGTATTGATTTGTCCTAGAACTCTGGGAGTCCTAAAAAGAACTGCGAGTTCTTAGTGACGTCTTATGTCCAACCTTACCTCAAGTCAATAGCACTTTATTTCGATTAATTAAAATCATAAAAGCAGTCACAAGATTACATTATACAAAGATATTAAAAACGTTAAAATATTATCAAGAATAATACACAGTATTGTACATAAAACGTATATGAATACACAAAAACAAATGTTGTTAATGGGCATATCACAAAGTTAAAAATGACAAAATTCATTGGCAGAGGGATATAATCAATTCTCCAAGGCTCTAAGAGCTTCTCTCTTATTCTTATTGCGTACAGCAGCCACTAGAAAGCTTGCAACCCCAAACATCACTTTCGGAGTGCTTAGCAGTTGTAAAAACATCAGTGCTGGTTTAGCTTGAGTGAATCCTGCTTCTCTTAATAGAGGCACTAAATGTTGCTTCCTAATATCAGAAAAGTGCTGACAAAACAACATGAAATGCAAGAGGGTTTGGGGAGAGGCATTATCACAGCTACAGGGAGGTGTAAGGTCTGGTTTCCCCCACACACATGAAATGCCCAAAGTATACTGAACAATGTTTAATCTAAATCTAATTAAGAGATGACGGTGATATGGTATTGATACCGTTCTGAGGTATGGTTCTAAATGTGGAGTAGTCTTTAAAACATAATTAGATCTAACAAGAGGTTTATTCATTTCCACATATTCCCGCTCTTGCTCAACCATCCTCATAAAATTCATCTTAATCCAGTTCAGATCACTTTTTTGTAACAGATGCGGGAAATAATAGAGCTCTGGACGCCCCAATTTAGCAAAGACATCTCTAATATAAGATAGCCAGGGTATTTTGTATGCTTTTTCAAGTGCCATTACATCTTTTAAAATAGCATGGTTCAATGAAATCTCCTTATTAATCCAAGTTTTAACCCAACACGTTATTGGGGCTAAGCGTATAAGATCGGAGATATAGCTCAGTCCCAACTCAGTATGTATTGTAAACACAGGCGTGGATTGAGGGACAGCTAACAGGATCCTTAGAAATTTGTTCTCAATTTTTTGTAATTTATCCTGTTGCAAATAGCCCCATAATGAGGCCCCATACAACGCTATAGATAGGCACTTGGATTTATAAATAGATAGAAGTGCCTCCATAGGCCTAGATCCCAGCCGCCTTGCAAAGTCCATTAGTGCAGAGGATGATCTGGCGACCGCTAAACATTTCGCATTAATTTGAGGGGCCCAGCTTCCCTTTAGATCAAAAATGACACCAAGATACGTAAATACTGGGACGGTGGATAGAACTACACCATTGCAAGAAAAGGGCAGTGTTTTATATGATTTTGGGCGTTTTCCAACCACCATAACGTGAGATTTCTTACTATTCACCCTCAGGTCTAAAGATTCCATAAAGCCACCAAAGGAATCTAAAAGTCTCTGCATCATCAGCATAAAGAAGGACCGGGACTGCAGAGTTACCCACATAGGGGATATCCGGGGTGGCCATTTCCAGATGTTTATCTAGGGAATTTATATAGAGGGTAAAAAGCAGAGGGGCCAGGATACACCCCTGCCTTACCCCCCGCTTAGAGTCAAAGTAACGAGTACACCCCCCTTCCCTATTAACACGGATGTTCGCCTTCAATCCTCGATGAAGCGTATCTAAAAAATTCACCAGGGCTATATCAATTCCCATATTCTTCAGAATTACCCACAGTTTTCCCCTATTTACCAGGTCAAAGGCCGATGACAGGTCCATGAACCCCATATAGAGCATGCCATCCTTCGCCTGAGTGTACTTACTGATGAGCATCTGTAAATTGAGGCATTGGTCTAGTGTGCCTCTTTTAGCACGAAACCCATACTGAAGGTTGGAAAGGACCCCTCCATCTTTCAGACAGTCCTCCAGTTTTGAAAGAATCACTCTGCCCAGAATCTTAACGGCAGAGTCGATTAGGGAAATTGGTCTGTAACAGTAGGGGTCACTTCTCAGGACTTTTTTAAACACCGGTATTATTGTTGATGTTGACCAGGATGGTGGAAAACCGTTAGTGCTAACTGAATTGAAGACATTAGTAAGGATCTTAGCCCATAAAGTGGGTTGAGTCCTATATAAGTCTGCTGGAACCCCGTCAGGGCCCGGGGCTTTATTTTTCGATGTATCCTCAATTGCCCTTTCAACATCAGCCAATTCAAATTGTAACGGTCGGGAACTATGTGTGGGTATAGGATCGGAGGGTGTAATTGTAGTAACATCCTCTAATCATAAATCTTACTAAAGTGAGCTACCCATAGATCATCTGCAATCACACAGTCCAGGGGAGCATTCTCTGTACTAGAGAAATATGGATGATTAATTATACCCCAAAATTTACCACTGTCCTTCTGGACATCTATTGAACTAAGATCATTCCATGCTTCAATTTTAATAGCCTTCTTCCTCGCTGCTATAGCTTGCTTATAAGCGCCCCTTAGGCTGATTACAACCTCCCTGTTCCTTGGTTTCTGTTTCAGGGCATGTAATAAAACTTTATGTGCTTTGAAGCAATTACTATCAAACCAACGTGGGTGGTTAGGTACTGGAACTTTGGATTTGGTCTTCAAATCCTGATTAACCTTTTTACAGATGGAAATAAAGGCTTCAATAATGTTGGTTCCACAAGCTGTAGTATCAAAACAGACCACAAAATCTGCATCTGCCTTAGTAAGTAAGTCTGACATAAATGAGTCAGGGACTATCTTTGCCCAGTTAATCCTCCTGAACTGATCTTTCAATTTCAGGGTGTTGTTAGTCATGCCAGTGATGTCCCGTCTGATTATTACATCCCCTAAGTCTAACTCCAGTATAAGGCGATTATGATCACTATAGACCGAGTCCTCAACTTTATATGAGGTGACTACAGGGATCAGGCCTACTGAAACAAATATATAGTCGATGATGGTACCAGACTCTCTCCCTGTAAATGTTGGTGTCCTCTCTTCGCCCCTAAACCCATCTACCTCAAAGAGGTTAAAACTGGCTAGCAGAGCCTCCAGGGCTTCCCCCTGTTGAGTATGTTCAAAATGTACGGAGGAAGATCCAACTGGGCCCATCTGCTGTTCCGCCAAACAATCCCATCTACATGGGTGAATATTAAAATCTCCCATTAACAAAATTTCGAATGAAGTGCTATGCAGACTTTTATATTCGTCTAAAAAACGCTCTACAGTGCTAAGATGAGAGTTACGTAGTTCTCTCTCTATGACATTATAGAAATTAATTAACAACATAGTGGTATGGTTTGAGCCACCCCATTCTACAATCAAAAGGTTGTCAGAGGCAAAGTCAAGCTTTTTAAATGATCCTGCCAGGTCCAATGAGGTCAGTAGAAGCAATCCTCCCTTGGCTCGGCCTCCCAATCCTGGGACAGCCTTCACAAAAAAGGAGGAAAAGCCATCTAAGCAGAAGCTATTGTCTAAGTCCCAGGTCTCTTGAAAGGCTATTACATCATGGCCTTGAATGAAATTAATCCATGGTTCATCATTACATTTATTTTTTATACCTGCAATGTTCCAGCTTAAAAACTTTCTTGAGCATCCACCACCTGCCCTCGATCTACTGTCCACACTAGTTAAATCATGGATATTTAGTCAATCATTTGTTTCCATATTTGTTAACGGCGTGAATCTGTTTTCTAGGGGTATAGGTGTACTGCTATCATTGATAGTGGATGATTTTTTACTATGAGGGACTGTATTCCAACCCCCCTTTCTTAGGTCAGTCTGTCTAGCCTGGTAGGAAAAGTTGGTTATGTGGGACTTCCCTGTAGTACAACCACTAGTGGGACGATGGGCCGGCATATTGTAATGAATTTCGGTATGGTGTGGGTAGAAATAGCCCAGTGGTAAAGGTCTAATACAAGTACCCGTGAGTTCAGACCCATCGCAAAACAGTCTGTTTGCAACATTGGGGTAATTAAAATTAATGACCACACAGTCCCCGGGTAAGCATTTTCGCCGCCTGCCAACCCACTCTGCCCGTCTTGCTGAGATGATACTCTTGTAAATATCATCTCCTCCACTACAGAATTGAGAACACCATGTTTGTACCCTAGTCAGCAAATCATGGTCGGTTTCTTTCGCGCCAGGTTTCAGGGGAGGAATTCCCGTTAAGACAGCTACTAGAGGTGCAGCATTTGGTGGGAGATGCAGGACACGACTTCTATTCTGGGCAGGTTTACTAGAGGTAGTCGGTGGGAGGCTATTCTTCTGATCCCCTATGCGAGGTTGTACAAAAACAGGTGGACCAGACTGCCCGCCTATGATTACCTGTGGCTCTCTGGGCCCAATGTTATCATCACAAATTTGCCCCCCTGGTATTTCATTTACTACACATGGCCTAAAAAGTGTTTTAAGTTTTGCCCCTCCGTCCTTCAAAATCGGTGTCCTACAGGGATCCGCTTTAAACTCCTTTATGAAATTGTCAATATGTTTGCATTTGTCCAATAGTTTATGTACACAGGAGTTAAGAGTGTCCACAATATCTTTGGCAATGGCTACAAGAGCTGGCTCCAGACGAGACTCAAACATCCCCTCCACTATATCGGCCAGATAATTCATGGACCTTGTGTCATTAGTATTCAGTTCAGCTCTATCTGGCAAAACCGGATCCAGAGTAGATTTATTTTTATTTTTCCTGCGGCCCTTTTTTACCCCCTTGCAATCTTTGTGCCCTTGAGCTAGTGCTTGTCCAGGGTTATCTTGATCTGTAGACGATGTTTCTTGAGAGGGTATAGGAGCCTGAGGTGGGTGTATGATGGCAACAACAGGCTCAAGGGGAAAAGGGAGGGCACGAGCTGTTGGTGAATTCTGATCTAACATGATGGAGATTGGATCTGTAGTGCCCAAGCCTAATTCCTTTTCAGCAATGGCAATTTCCTCATTTAGGGCCCCCACGGCAGAGGTTAGTTAGGAAATTATCGACTCTTGTTTTTTAGCCACCTTCGCTTTCTTACCTTCACAATCATTGTCCTGTCTGGGTAGCTTACATTTCCCCATGGTAACGACCAAAGGGTGTAGCCTGTCCTGTCCTCTGTCGTCCCCTGATGGCCACTGACGGCCCGCCCTCTGCCCGGGCTCCGCCCGGCGTCGCCCGCGCGCGTCCCGCGACGCGGAGGGAGCGTCCTGATTTTGTAGCGCCTCCGGGCGCGCTGCGGCAGGAAGTAGTCGCTAGGCTCCCTGGGAGCTGTAGTCTCCAGCCGCCAGCCGCGAGGTGGAGTGAGGCGGCCGCGGCGAGACCACAGCATTTGGGCCCCAGGAGCTGTCGAGCGTCCAGCTGGTAAGTTTCCAGGTCTGGCTGTGGCTTAGGTTTGCCCCCCCCGCTCCACCGAGGGAGCATCCTGATTTTGTAACGCCTCCGGGCCAGCTGCGGCAGGAAGTAGTCGCTAGGCTCCCTGGGAGCTGTAGTCTCCAGCCGCCAGCCGCGAGGTGGAGTGAGGCGGCCGCGGCGAGACCACAGCGTTTGGGCCCCAGGAGCTGTCGAGCGTCCAGCTGGTAAGTTTCCCGGTCTGGCTGTGGCTTAGGTTTGCCCCCCCTTACCTCAAACTCGGCACCTTCCAGGTATAAATATACCAACAGCTGCCCTAGCAAAACACACGGTGGTTTGGAGCAGATCAGCTATCTACTTGCCCGACGCCCTGCTGTGGCAAGTGCCGAAGGAAGCCGACCCTCCCATTGACGCACTGAGAGAGACGCTGTCTTTTCTCCTGCCGAGAAATCCAGCTCCAGTGTTTCCAGTCACCCTTGCGGGTTGCTGGGAGATTGAGTCCTGAGAAAGAGATACAAGACCTCCTTCATTCTATAACCAAGGTATGGAGCTGATTAGATCCTTAGAGAATTCTTGATTCAGATTCTTGGCAAAAACTATCTTAACTTAAACTGCAGCTCACTTACTCCTTCCCACGTACTAGGCTTAGGTTAGGTACACCGGGGTAGGCGTATCTTAGAAGCACCAGTTGAGTACGTTTAGTCATGGTTTTATCTATGTATATATTTTATCTATTTTAAACACCGTATGGCTCAGAAACTATACCATGCTTTTACAGTATTATTTTATAATACTCCTTTTACTGTACGCACTTTACTTTATAACAAGTATTGCAATTGTGGCAACTCACTTCTCTTGCATGAGAAAGAAGACTGTTCAATAAATAACCACTTTTATTGAAAACGCCCGTCTCTCTATTTCTCTGCGTTTCTGGTGAAACTAAGCATGCACGATTGACTGAGTGAAATAGTTATCTATTGTTTCCGTGACTCTGGAGATATACTCCTTATTCTGGAGGGAGCAAAGTTGTCATGTTTATGCGGTTGTCAGAAACTAATCCCTTCTTGTCTATTCAGGAAAGTTAACACCTTCTTGTTTACTCGAGAAAGTTTCTAGTGACCTCCGAGCTAGCTGGCATTCATAATTAAGTCTAACATATTCAATAGAGACCTAGTCGACCTCAGTCCTACGTCTAAACTATCGTTTATGTTATTCCAATGCGCAGAGCCTATTGGGAATATAGGAACTACACTACAGCAGAAGGTACAGAACCAAGGTGGTAACCAGAAGAAGCAATACCAAAAGGGTAGGGAGAAAGCAAACGACCAGAAGTCTTCTCAAGGTCCACAAAAAACTTCTAATGGTGGGGGTTCCCAGCAATCCAAAAAGAAAGAAGGTCCTAAGAAACCATTGTGCAAAGTTTGTAAAGTAAATTCTCACTGGACCAGTGATTGCACCAAGAAAGAGACAGCTCCAGCCACCATTGCCCCTAAGGCAACTGTTCCCCCTAGCTCAGCTCCAAGTGGTGGTTCTCAACAGAAGGGTGTAGTAGGGTTAACCCTGGGAACTGAGATGGATTCTGGCCTAGTCAGAATACCAACTCAAGCTGTTTTGATCTGTGATGTGGATATACCCATGTCCTCTACTGTGAGTCCCAGTAACTTGGGCAAGTACAGACAAACTCCTTTAATTAATGATAAAGTGGCTCAGGCCTACAGGGACACATGTGCTAGTGTTACAATGGTGACGCCTAGCTTTGTGAACCCTGGACAGATCGTACTAGGTGAAAATTACCTAGTGACCAATGCTAGCAATGTCACTACCACACACAGTATGGCAGTTGTTAATTTCTCCTGAGGAGGGGTAACTGGCCTAAAGAAGGTTGATGTTAGCTCAGACCTCCCTGTAGAATGTTTGCTTGGCAATGACCTAGATACTTCAGCCTGGTCTGAAGTGGAGTATAGGACACATGCAGAAATGTTAGTCATCTCAGCACATGTGCTAGCTGTGACTAGGTCACAGGTCAAAAATTGCAACACTGAACGGGCGCTGGATTCTGGAATAATGGACCAGTTGCCTACCAGGAGGAGAAGCAGTAGGGTTAAGGCAGTGCCTTCCCCCTTGCCTCAGGATGAGGATCAGCCTTCTGAGGAAGCTGATTGTGAGCCTGAAGAAGGAAGTGTCCTAGAAGAGCTTGGGCCTGATCAGGCTGAGTTTCTTGGGACAGAGGGACCTTCCAGGTCAGATCTGAGGCAGGCACAGTTGGACTGCCTTCTCTTGAACCCCTTAGACAGCAAGCTGCTGCTGAGGCTGCAGGGAATGCTAGTGGAACCCATAGAGTCTATTGGGATGAAGGGCTCCTGTATTCAGAGGCTAGAGACCCCAAACCTGGAGCTTCCAGGAGGTTGGTCATATCTTTGGCATTCAGGGGCTTCCTTTTGACACTAGCCCATGATATTCCCCTTGCAGGACATCTTGGCCAGAACAAGACTTGGGACAGGCGTGACCCTCACTTTCACTGGCCTCACATGTCAGAAGACACCAAGGAGTTTTGTCACTCCTGTGTCACCTGCCAAGCCAGTGGCAAATCAGGTGACACTACAAAGGCCTCCCTTATACCACTACCTGTGGTGGGGGTTCCCTTTGAACGTGTAGGGATTAACATTGTTGGACCAATGGATCCCCAAACTGCCTCTGGGCATAGGTTTATTCTGGTGGTAGTGGATCATGCCACCAGATACCCAGAAGCTATCCCCCTTAGGACCACTAAAAGCACCTGTGGTGGCAAGAGCCCTTTTGGTAGTTTTCTCAAAAGTGGGTTTCGCTAAGGAGGTTGTTTCAGACAGAGGTGCAAACTTCATGTCTAGTTACCTGACTGTAATGTGGAAGGAGTGTGGAGTGACATATAAGTTCACCACACCCTATCACTTACAATGCAATGGTCTAGTTGAGAGATTCAACAAGAATATCTCTCTTAAAGGGCATGATTAAGGGTCTCCCTGAAAAGCTCAGGCGGAGATGGGACATCCTACTGCCCTGCCTTTTGTTTGCTTATAGAGAGGTCCCACAAAAGGGTGTTGGCTACAGCCCTTTTGAACTTTTGTTGGGGCATCCTGTAAGAGGACCCCTTTGTCTGGTGAAGGAAGGATGAGAGTTACCTCTCAAACTTCCCAAACAAGACATTGTGGGCTATGTACTTGGTCTCCGCTCCAGGGTGGCTGAGTACATGAAAAAGGCACCCAAAAACCTTGAGGCTAGTCAGGAATTACAAAAGGCCTGGTATGACCAAAAGGCTGTGCTGACTGTTTACCAGCCAGGGCAGAAAGTGTGGGTTTTGGAGCCTGTGGCCCCAGCAGCTCTCCAAGACAACTGAAGTGGACCCCACACTATTGTTGAACAGATGGGAGCGGTAACCTATTTGGTTGATCTTGGAACTCACAGAAGCCCCCACAGGGTGCTTCATGTCAACAGACTGAAACCACATGTTGACAGGGCAGACATGTGCTTGCTCATGGCTACTGATGAAGGACAGGAGGAAGAGAGTGACCCTCTCCCAGACCGGCTCTCTCAGAACTCTGACGATGGGTCAGTTGATGGTGTAGCCTTGGCAGGCAGCCTCACTGATCAGCAGCAGAGGGACTGCAGACAAGTTATGCAGGCCTACAGACATATGTTTTCACTGACTCCAAGTCACACTACCTGGTGCACTCATGAAGTGGACACTGGCTGTTAAAAGTAAGATATACAGGCAACCTGATCATGTCAGGGATTGTATCAGGACAGAAGTCCAAAAGATGTTGGATTTGGGAGTCATTGAACCCTCAGAGAGCCCTTGGGCCAGTCCAGTAGACCTTGTGCCTAAACCTCACACCCAAGATGGTAAGAGAGAGATGAGGTTTTGCGTGGATTACAGAGGTCTCAATGCTGTCACTAGGACAGATGCCCATCCAATATCCAGGGCAGATGAGCTCATAGACAGGTTGGCATCTGCCAAGTTTTTGAGCACATTTGACCTGACAGCTGGCTACTGGCAGATCAGACTAGCTGATGATGCAAAGCCAAAGACAGCATTTTCAACCCCTGGTGGACATTATCAATTTGTGGTAATGCCATTTGGTCTGAAAAATGCACCTGACACATTTCAAAGGTTGGCGAACCAAGTCCTATCAGGCCTGGATGACTACTGTGCAGCTTATCTAGATGATATTTCTGTCTTTAGCTCCACCTGGGAAGATCACTTGATCCACTGAAAAATGTTTTGGAGGCCCTGAAAAAGGCAGGCCTAACTATCAAGGCTACCAAGTGCCAGATAGGGCAGAGTCAGGTTGTATACCTGGGCCACCTTGCAGGTGCAGGCCAGGTTCAACCATTACAGAGCAAAATCCAGACCATAATGGACTGGACTGCTCCAACCACCCAGACTCAGTTCAGAGCTTTCTTGGGCCTGACTGGGTATTACCGGAAATTTGTCAAGGGGTATGGTTCCATTGTGACACCCCTTAATGAATTAACTTCCAAGAAAATGCCTAAGAAAGTTCAGTGGACAGTCAGCTGTCAAAAGGCATTTGATGACCTGAAGCAGGCCATGTGCACTGCACCAATTTTGCAAAGTCCAGACTACTCCAAAGAATTAATTGTTCAAACAGATGCTTCTGAATTGGGGGTAGGGACTGTGCTATCACAATTGAATAAAGATGGTCAAGACCAGCCAGTAGCTTTTATTAGCAGAAGGCTGACCCCTAGAGAGAAACGTTGGTCAGCTATTGAGAGGGAGGCCTTTGCTGTGGTTTGGGCACTGAAGAAGCTGAGGCCATACTTGTTTGGTACTCACTTCAAAGCTCAGACAGACCATAAGCCCCTCTAGTGGCTACAACAGATGAAGGGTGAAAATCCCAAACTGCTCAGGTGGTCCATTTCCCTACAGGGGATGGATATTACAGTGGAACATAGACCTGGGAGTAACCATGCCAATGCAGATGGACTCTCCAGATATTTCCACTTAGAACATGAAGGCTCAACTGGTCAAGGTTAGTTTAATGTCCCTACGTTTGGGGGGGGGGGGGTGTAGGAGAGTAGGGTCTGCTTCCTATGGTTACCCCCACTTTTTTGCTGTGATTCTCTGTTTTTTCTACTTTAGTCTGGCTGTGGCCCTGCTAATCAGGCCCACAGCCTAGCTGTTCTCTCTCTAAATTGATACCATGTACTTTAGGTACATACCAGATTTGTTACTGGGTCACCCTTGTGAGCCCCTGTATAGTGTACCCTATGTACCCAGGGCATAGGTGCACCCTAGGCCTACCAGGGGCAGCAGCATGTATTGTGCCACCCCTGGTTTGCCTTCCAAACTGACACCACAGGTCTGCTCACACAGCCTGGGTAAGGTGGTGTAATCATCCCTTACTTAGATATAGTATACCTATATCTATATATATATATATATAGACACATATACACCTATACGCCACTCCCGAGTCAAACCTCGGCAATCCTGGAGGTAGAGTGCTTGGTTTTATGTGAGAGGGTGCCCTAGCAGGGCTGAGCCCCTCTGCAGCTTTTGGAAACATCTCCTTATAGCTGTTCTATGATATAGCCATACCATATACTCTTAAGTGCATTATAATCCTCACGGTTAATGCTAACTTTGGTTTGGCTTTATCAAAACATGTCGTGTCAGGTGTCAAACACTTTGGAATACTAGCACCCTGCCAGTCCTGGTGGCGGGGGTAGCATTCCACCCTTCTAGAGGGAGAAGACATGTAGTTATTGGTAAACCCGGTTAAAGTTAAACAGAGCCTCAGCATCACAAAATGGATGCTGCTGCCACAGACATGAGTCTGCCCTCCTGCTGCTGGACAAAACTCCGGCAGGGGAGGCCTGGACAATAGGTTTCCTGTCCAAGGAGGTGCTGGCACCTCCCCAGACAGGCTTTTGTGTATTGGGGCAGGGAGGGCTGCATTCAGTGAATGCTTTTCAGACACTGCCTGGGGCACATTAGGTGCTCCATGCATTTCCCAGTTCAATACGGTTGCTGGGGCACTCTGCCCCAACTCTGGCACGAAACTGGACAAAGGGAAAGGGGTGTAACCCCCTTCCCAGGTACACCCATAGGAGGAACCTTACAGGTAGTCCAACCCCTAAACTTAGTATAAGTATAGAAGCTGTGTCCCTAGGACTTTACATTACCCTGAACGAAACTCTGAAACATATATCCTGGACCTTTGACATTCCATTTCGACTGGAAGATGGAAGACATCTCCCTTGTGGTCAAGAACTGACCACCCTGTTCAAACAGGCACCAACAGAAACTTTGCTGGTCTGTATTTTCAAGGCTCCTGCCGGATCCCGAAGAATTTGCAACACAGGACATAGACTTCCAGACATCTCTGAGGCTGCTCGATGTTCACAGCAAAGCTGAAACCCGTGGCGGACACGAGAGACGTGGGACCGGAACTCCTCGACATCCTACATTTTGCAAGCTGCACTCACTTCATGAGGTAACTCAAAGTCGTGCATTGGGGTACTTAAAGCCCCGACCCGAGCACCATTTGCACCGAAGTTCTGAGGCCCCCACTCCACGAGTGACCCCTGGCTCTGCTTTTGCATTTCAGCTTGACGCGTCTTCCCAGTTCCTAGTCTGTTGGCTATTGAGCCCCCTGAAGACTCCATTTTGAATCTAACTTACTTTCCTGTTTGCTCCAGGCTTGCTCCAGCTTCTCTACAAAGGAAAATCACCCCAGACCTTGCTGCTCTGCAACAAAGCAAATCTTGACATCCTGCGTTGATTGCATTTGCCAAGGCTTGTTGGCTCCAAACCGGATACCGACACAGCAGTCAACTAGATCCTTTGTGGGACAGCTCGAATCCAGCTCCTGTTTGTCATCGACACCTCCTGTACCTCGTGGCTAAAGAGACAAGCTGGCAGCTTTCCATCGCCATCCTGGTCACTGGCAAGTGACCCAGAATCTGTCACTTCAGTTTTCAAGTTCTTCGGATCTTGGATCCACCCTTGGATCCACCCGGAAACTTTTCCTCTGGTCGCCTGCAGCACTTCTTTGCAGCTCTCCATTGAAATCAACAACGAAACCCGACATCAAAAGACACCTATGCACCCTGCTTCCGTTAGTGAGGTAACACGAGTACTCTGGTAGTCTCAAGGGTATTGGCACTCCTAGTGTCTAAGTCTAAAAGGGTTCCATCGTAGTCCATTCCGGAAGTATCCTTAAATTGTAAAATTGTAACTTGTTTGTTTCCCATAGAAAGTCAATGGTAACTCGCGGCTGTGTTTAGACACTGCACTCGGCTCCCGTGGGCCTCCTACTTCCTAACCTTTGGTTGTTTAGAGTAGCCCCAGCGATTCCACAGGCCCCAGGCCTGCTTTCTAATTCTCACGTGGTTCTTATACCACTATTTTAGTATATGGTTTGTGAGGCCCCTAGGGCAAAACGTATACTGTGCAACTTATCAATGCTAATGAAGTAACTTGTTTTGTACTTTTACCTCTGACCTCATAAAGAGTGGAGAGGGGTTGTGTTTAGAATAAATACATATATATTTGATATATACCTTGTGTGGTGTCCTTTAATTTGGTGCTCAAGGGATTATAATTGGTAAAACAACTGGCTTAATGCGCTCTCTGCCTGATGACTGCTGGTCCATGCTACCACTAGGATAGCTTTATATAAGGTTGACTTTACAACCACCATCAATAAGGGTCGATTTGACTGGTGAAAGGTGCCCACTAGAACTAGGGGACATCAGATGCCAGGCTAACTTCTCACAATACTGGTTTCCAGAAAAACTAACGAATATGAACAGGCAAGCGGTGAAAAATTGCCCCAAATGTGGGGAGCCGAAAGCTAATGATATCCATATGTTTCATCATTACCCTCACCTGGCCAAATTCTGGGAAGACGTGAGTAAGATTATTGGTAAAGTTTTAGAGACAAGGATCGAGGTAAGCATATTTACTATGCTCGGTGATTGATCGCCTCAAAGAATTTGGACGTCTCAAGACAAGATTTTATAATGGAAAAGAAGGGCAATCCCCTTACTGAAATAAGTGAGAGAAAGCTCCATCCAGGGATCTCACAAAACCTTTTCAGATCTTGTCCACTTATACCTCAATAATCGCATAAATGAGGACAAAAAAAATAAATAAAAAAAATAAAACTTCTCAACAGGGCACTACTTGCTTCAGTAAGTTTCAAGCATCAGATCTGGAGGGCTCTGCCCCTCTCAGATACTTATTCTAAGTTCTCTGGGTCAAGCAGGAGGTCACGTCTAACCAATGGGAGCAGGGTAACTCCTCAAAGGTATGACCACATCCTGTAGAGTGTAGCATTATTTTGTCCCTGAGTGCATCAAATCTTCCAAATTCATAATGGCTGATTTTCCAGCAAGGAGGTAAGAGCTGGCTAAACACGCCCCTAGGATGGCTAATTTACTTAGACTCTCCCCCCTGCATCTGCTCATACCTTCCTTAATCCTACCATCTGCCTAAGGTGGGAAGTTCAGAGCTGTAAATGACAATGGTCTCTACTCTCGCCTTTGAAGAGCATAGTTTACGACTCATCCCACTGGCCTAGCATTCCTATGGAACAGCACACTGCCTTGCCAGCATAGCTGGTTAACCCCAGGGGCTCTTTCTCACCTCTGCAAGGCAGCCTGGCTAATCCACTTAACTCTGACCAATCAGGGCAGACCACTGAAAGGCTGAATTTGGACTTACAAACAAGAAAGTCTTATAACTACTTGTATATACACTTTAGGAGAAACTCAACAATATGATATTGTTGGATTTCTTAATACCATTCTGGGAAGTCTTTGAATGGCATTTATATCCCTCTCCTATGAAGAGTTATTAATCAATATCTTCCTACCATGTTAACCTATGTAACAAGGAATTTACAATAGGAAAAATGACTTGGGACATTTTTCCAGCACCAGGACTTACAGAAACATATTTTATAAGTACTTGCCTCATACCTACAGGAACCCCATTCCATATGCAACGAGGGGAGACTTTAGGGGCTCTGAATCTGTAGAAATATTGCAGATTCTCCCTCCACCGTGCTCCTAGCATCAAAGTCGAATTTGAGCAGCACTTTACCACAATGGGGGGAGTGAAATGTGAAATTTCACTTTACCCAGGCATATCAAAACTCATTTTATAAGGGTATACTTTATAAATTACTGACCCCCTACCCCTTGGATGCCTAGGGGAGACCCTGGGGGTCCCTAATATGCCCAAACATTGTAGGTTATCCATTTGTAAATGCCCCAAACACCAAAGTCGAGTTTGAGCACAATTTACTTTTAAAAAGCAGTCCTGGCACCCAGGGCTTTTTTTAAACTGATCTCATGCTTCAGCAGTGCACACATGTAAGTGCAGAAAAAGGCTGCCGGCCTCTAAACTGCCATGCCCCAGGGTACTGGGGACTTCTAGGTAGTTTCAATCCCCCTGCCCTATTATATACTAGGGGCCTATCGGGTAGGGCATGCCAATCACAGGGGTACCCCACCATACCATTGTGTACCCTAGTGTATGTAGGTGTTTTAACTGTATTCTAATGTGTCTCTTTCAGCATAGCACTGGCCCTGGGCCTGGTTAGGCAAAGCCCAGGGGCAGTCAAAATCAATTACCACCAGTACCATTCAGCAAAACGTTGGGGGGTGCCTAGGGCACAGGATGACTTTGCAACATAGCCCCCTAAACGAAAGGCGATGGTTACTAACCCACACCCTGGTAGTCCTAATCAGTTAAGTTGAAAAACCTGGAAAGTCCATCTGCGTTTGCATGGGCAATCCCAGGAAATGGACTACCTTAACAGCTCGGGTTTCTCCCTTCTCCCCTGCATGAGCCATCTGAGAGGTCTGTGGTCAGTTAGAACATGAAAGTGAGTCCCAAACAAACATTGGCCTCAACTTTTTCAGGGACCACACCACAGCAAAAGCCTCTCTCTCAATGGCACTCCACCTCTGCTCTCTGGGAAGAAGCCTCCTGCTAATAAGGGCAACTGTCTGATCAAGGCCGCCTTCATTTATCTGTGACAACACTGCCCCTATCCCTTGCTCTAAAGCTTCTGTCTGAACCACAAATGCGTTTGTGTGATCAGGGGCAAGTAGCACTGGTGATGAACACATGGCAGCTTTTAGAGTGTCAAAAACCTTCTGACACCCTGGGGTCCAAATCACCTTCTTGGGCCTCTTTTTAGAAGTGAGTTCTGTTAGGGGCCCCACAATGGTCCCATAATTTTGAACAAACCTTCTATAGTACCCTGTCAGTCTAAGGAATACCCTGATCTAAGTCTGGGTAACAGGAGCAGTCTGATCCAAAATAGTTTGTTTTTAGCTTAGAGAGGCTGTACATGGGCCCCACCTACCAGGTGGCCCAGGTACACCACAGAACTCTGCCCTATTTGGCACTTGCATGTCTTAATAGTCAGGCCTGCCTGCTGCATGGCCTGAAGCACTTCCCTTAGGTGGCTTAAGTGATCCCCCCAGGTAGAACTGTATACAGCTTTATCATCCAGGTAAGCTGCACTAAAGTGTTCCAACCCAGACAAGACCCTGTTCACCAACCTTTCGAAGGTGACAGGTGCATTCTTTAAGCCAAAGGGCATTACCTTAAACTGATAATGTCCCTCTGGTATGAAGAATGCTGACCTCTCCTTTGCTCCATCAGTGAGGGCAATCTGCCAGTAACCTGAAGTCAAATCAAAAGTACTCAGGTACTTAGCAGCCCCTATCTTATCAATGAGCTCATCAGCTCTAGGTATAGGGTGAGCGTCAGTCTTTTTGACTGCATTCAATCCTCTGTAGTCCACACAGAACTCCTTGGGTCCCCCCTGAGGATTAGGTTTAGGTATCAGCCCCACTCTACTGGCCCATGGACACTCAGACGGTTCAATTACCTATATACCTATTCCCTGATAAAGTAGGTCGGTCCAGGGTACCAACAATGTCCATCTCCAGCCTTTCAAAAGGAACCCCTAACTGGGAGTGGTATTAGGAGAGCCTTTGTCTTGCCCTCTGCCTTGCCACTGGCCTGACAGGTGACACAGGAGCTGCAAAACTCCTTCACCTTTTCAGACAAATGGGGCCAGTAGAAATGGTTCACCAACCGGTTATATGTCTTTGTCGGTCCCAAATGTCCTGCCAAGGGGATATTATGACTCAAAGTCAGGATGAACTCTCTGTACCTCTGGGGCACTACCAACCTCCTGGTGGCCCCCTCCTTGAGGTTTCTGGCCTCAGTATAAAGCAGTCCATCTTCCCAGTAGAGTTTGTGAAACCCACTGTCATCCCCTTCCTCTTGCTTAGAACCAATCCGCCTCAAGCTCTCAAGGGTGGGACAGGCAAACTATCCCTGACTGAACTCCTCTCTTGGGGGTCCACCTGCTCCTTTCAGTTCTGCCAAATCTGACAGCTCTGGCAGGGATGGAGTCCCTCCCTCAGAGGCCAGATCCTCCCCATCAGGGTTAGATTCTTCCTGTACCTCTGGAGTTCCCTGGGCTGGCTCACCAGGCCCAGTGCCCTTGTCCTTGGATGCTTGGCCCTTTGTTCTAGCGTCCAAGTGTCCAGCCCCTCCCTGCTGGCTAGTCTGTGACCTAGTCACAGCGCAGTGGAAAAGTGTGGCTCAATGGTTAGAGCGGCAGACCCTGATGCAGAGGTCTAGCCCGGGCCGGGACCAGGGTTCAATTCCCCGCCTCGGCGGGTCTTGAGGTCAAAAATTCCACGGACCTGATAATTCTCGCCTCGGTGCCTATTCCAATCATGGAGTCCCACTCTGCAACTCTGGGCAATGAAATGAAATGAAATGAAAAATGACATTTATAAAGCGCACAGACTACCCGTAGGCCTCACAGCGATTTTAATTGAGATCCAAGACGGCCAACTGGGATGATTAACAGGCACTACTGAACAAGTGGGTCTTTAGAAGCCTCCTAAATGCCATCCGGTTGTTGTTTTCTCTGAGGATAAGCGGAAGAGAATTCCATATTCTTGCAGCATTGTGTGAGAATGAGCGGCCGCCCCAGCGAGCCTTGTTTATCTTGGTCGTGGTGGCTAGTTGCAATGAACTTGAGCGCAAAGCTCTGAGGGGAAGGTAAGGGGTAGCCAAAGGGTGCATTATGGCTGGACCAGTTCTGCGAATTGCTTTTTGAACAAGACACTTAGCCTTAAATTGAACCCATGCTGCCACAGGGAGCCAGTGTAACTTTTTTAGGGCATTTTTGGCTGACTGCCAGCGAGGAATTTGAAAAAGCAGCCGGGCCGCACAGTTTTGAGTGACCTGGAGTTTATTAATCACTGCCGCCGGGGCTCCCAGATAGAGAGCATTGCCATAGTCCAGGCGTGAGAGTATCAGGGCCTGGACCATGACTCTCCTTGCCTGAAATGGAAGCAAAGGGAGCACCTTCCGGAGCATTCTCATCAGCCCAAAACAGATGGATGCAGTTTTGGTAGCCTGAAAAGTAAAATCCAGTGATTTATCGAGCCAAACTCCCGGGCTTTTTATCTCCGATTTAGGGAGGGGACGGGGGCCTAAACATGTGGGCCAGAAGGAGGCCAAACTGGTAGGTGGAGGGTTGCCCAGTAACATGACCTCCGTCTTCTCTCCATTCAATCTGAGGTAGGAGGAATTCATCCATTTAGCCACTGCTTCTAAGCATGAACTCAGCGTGCTAGACGACCCCTCAGAGTGGTCTAATGAGACCACCAACTGAGTGTCGTCTGCGTAGGTGACAATACGGACGCCAAACGGATGAACTATCTCCGCTAGGGGCCTCATGTAGATGTTAAAAAGTGTGGGGCTCAGGGCAGAGCCCTGAGGAACCCCACACTTGAGTGGCTGTTTGGTGGATACAGCCTCGCCCTCAAACAACTGGAAGAAGCGTTCGTCCAGGAAGGAAGCAAGCCATGCCAGGGCCGCACCCGACACTCCCATGCCCTTCAGACGATGTAATAGGGTAGCATGGTTAACCGTGTCGAATGCGGCGCTGAGGTCTAATAATATGATGGCCGCTTTCCCTCCCTGGTCCAGCACCGTTCATGTTTCTTCAGTTACTGCTAACAAAGCTGTCTCAGTCCCATGTTGGGGACGGAATCCCGTCTGAGAGATACTTAACAGACTATTGGATTCCAGGTAGTCTACTAGAATGTTGTTACTATGTTTTTCTAGCAGTTTACTCGTCCAGGGTAACAGGGAGATAGGGCGGAAGTTGGCTAGATTATTTTGGTCTAGCGTGGGCTTTTTTAAAAGGGCCCTGATCATTGCACACTTCCACCCAGTCGGAACTATGCTCGTAGCAATTGAGGTGTTAAGGACGTCAAGAAGAACTGGTCGGATGACATTCATGGCCAAAGTGAGGAACTGAGGGGGTGCTGGGTCACTAGGGGATCCCGATGTAACTTTAGAGATTATTTCATTTATGGAAGTAAAGTCCAGAGGGGTGAAGCTATCCAACATACAGGGAGCTGGGGTGATAGGGCCAGCTGTACTGGTAACCTCCAGTTCGATTCCGTCGGTGGAAAAGGAAGAATAGATGGTCTGAATCTTCTGGAAGAAGAAGGTTGCTAAGTTATTACAGCGAGCTAATGCCCCATCTGATGACATTCGCTCGGGAGGAAGGGAGATCAGAGATTTAGCTATTTTAAAGATTTCTTTGGGAGCATTGGCTGCCAGATTAATCTTTAACTCATAAAACTGGGCTTGGACAGATTTAATTCCTTTTTATATAGCCTGATTGCGGCTCTGTAATCTGATTTCCTGGTCTGAGAGCGATCTTGTCTCCATACTCTTTCAAGTTTGCGACAGGATAGTTTCATTTCTCTTAATCCAGGAGTGTACCAGGGGGCTACTTTTTGCCTCTTTATAGAGTGCAAAGGTTCCTTCGGGAGTGCTAAATTAAGGGAATTAGTAATCCAGTTATTAAACATAGTGTTGGCTAAATTAGGATTTGTGACCTCTGGAGGTTTGGATTCAGCAAGTGCTGATTCCCATTTGGAAAGGGTAAGTGTAGCCCATTTCCTGCCCCAGTGTTTTTGAGGGTCTTGTATAGGGAGGGAATTCGTAGTCGTCCATGAAAATGGTATTAAATAATGGTCAGTCCAGGGCAATGGAACAGGCAATTCAGTATTTAAATTGTCATGGGTACTGTAAATGTGATCTAATAGATGACCTTTGATGTGAGTAGGAAGAAATCCCTTTTGTGCCAGGCCAATAGCTTGAAGATTTAGTCGGAGACTGTTAGCTGCTGAGTCGAGCGGGTCATCTAAATGAAGATTTAGGTCACCCAGCACAGTGAAATTAGCCAGGTAATCACTAGATTAGCAGCTAGATAAGTCATATTCGAAACAAACTGGCCGATCATTCCAGGCGGTCGATAGGACAAGAGGCCTGAAAAGGAGTTGGTTGGGGATAGTTCTAAAGTGAACATTAAGCTCTCGCAAGCTGACGTGGTAGAGGGGGTGGTGCGACATTTATATTGTTCTTTGTAAATAATGGCTAACCCTCCTCCTCAACCCGTGTTGCGGTCAGATCTCTTCATTGTATAGCCCTGTGGGGTGGCCCAAACTGTAGTAGGATCGGCTTCCAGCTGGAGCCAAGTCTCTGTTAAAAAGAGGGCATCGGGCTTAAGATCTTCTATTAACATGACCAGCTCTGTATGGTGTTTGGGCATTGATCTGCAATTAAGAAGAAGCAGCTTCCAGCTGCAATGGGTAGCGTAATTCCCTGTGGTTTTAAGGGATGCTTTCCAGTCGCAATAATTTCAACGGATCTTGCTACCTATAGGGCGCACGGAGTGCAGGCAGTTGGGGTTAATAGCTAATCTTGAGGCGTGTAAAAATTGGGAATCATAAGTGATCAGATTACCCACCATAATTCCGGGAATCGTGGGATTTGGGAGCGGATGGACGCGGACTGGCGCAGACTGGCTTCTCTTAGGCGCCTCTTCGGCGCGTCTGTGGCGCTACCGCTGCGCGTAACCGCTGCGCGAAGGACAGGGGATTAAGTAGATGAAGTCTCCCTCCACAACAAACAGCATGAATTGCTGCGGTGGACCGGGGAGTCAGTGCACAATATGCTAGAGAATACAAACAGTTTTAAAATGCAACGAGGTTAAAATCACTTGCAGCAATGACAATTTTCACCCAGCGCTAGCGCAGTGATGTTTAGAAATCAATTACGGTTGTGCGCGTCGGCGCTGGGGTCTTAAGTAGTCAGGGCTGAGGGAAGACTAGAGCGTCACCCTACTAAGATGGCCGCCCGCAATGGCACCACCAGGAAGTGAAGGCGCTCTGTTCTCCCTCCACAACAAACAGCTTGAATTGCTGCGGTGGACCGGGGAGTCAGCGCACAATATGCTAGAGAATACAAACAGTTTTAAAATGCAACGAGGTTAAAATCACTTGCAGCAATGACAATTTTCACCCAGCGCTAGCGCAATGATGTTTAGAAATCAATTAAGGTCAATAGCTTGCTTAAACTCCACAACTGCCCCCACAATGCTAAGGATGCCTGGCTTCACCTTGGGGGTGCCCAGGAGTGGAGACCTCACAGGGAAAGCCAGGATGGGTTTCACTGCGGTATTCGTACAAGCGCCTTGAGACCCTTGCGGGTGAGTAGTGCGCTATACAAGTATCAATTTACAATTTACACATACCCACTCAGGGAGCACCAATATTTTCATATGGAGTCCTCTCTCCACCTCTGACCACACATAGGCTTCAAGATCATGCCCAGTAAACACTGGACTGGGAGCACCTTAGCCACAGCTACCTTCATAGGGCCTGTCACACCTCCCCATTCCAAATCCACCACAGCCAGAGGATGGAGTTTGGTAGTGCTGTCTGCATAAGTCACCTGAGGTAATAACCTCTCTGGGGGCACCAGTTCATCCAGGACCATAGTTACACTAGCCCCAGTGTCTCTGATAGCCTCAACCCCAGTCCCATTCCCTTTAGGCCCCTGCCTGTACTTGTCCATGTTTGGAGGTAAGGCAGCTAGGGTGGCAATATTCACCCCACCCAGGGACACCAAGGTTGCTTCTGCCACCTGGCTGTTCTGTACACCACCCTCCACCCCCACACTTACACTGGCAATCCCAGTGGTGGGCCCCTTGGGGGGGAGCTTCTTGGTACAGACAGCATCTCCCTGCTTATGCCCTGGCTGGTTACAGTCAAAGCACGTACCCACCTTTGAGGGTTCAAAGAACCTACCAGGCTTTCCCTGAAACCCCCTCCCTTTGAATTTGGGTTGGCTTGGGCCCCCCTCCTTGTGCAGGTTTTTGTTGGTCTTTGGAGGACTCCTTAGGTTTTTGACCTTCATTTCCTGGGGCTTTCCCTTGGGAAGGGACCTGTCCTCCTTTCTTCTGGTCACCCCCTGGTGCTGAATGGAAACCCGGGTTCTCACCCACTCATCAGCTGATTCCCCCAACTCTCTGGTGTCTGTCAGCTTAGAGTCCACTAGATACTAGCGTAACTTCTCTTCTGCACAATGAGCTAAAATATGTTCTTACAAAAACAAATGATACACTCCCTCATATGTGTCAACTTTGTTACCAACAATCCAGCCTTCCAGTGTCTTAACTGAAATGTCCACAAAGTCTACCCAAGACTTTGAACTCAATTTCTGGGTGCCTCTAAACTTTACCCTGTACTGTTCTGGAGTCATACCAAATATCTTGTCTAAGCATGCCTTAATCTGTTGGTATGATTCTGCATCCTCTCCCTTCATGGTCAGGAGCCTATCCCTCCCAGCTACTGGAATCAACTCCCACAGGAGTGCACCCCAATACCTAGAGTGGAACCTACTCATTTTAAGGGCCCTCTCAAAAGCTGCTAGCCACCTGTCAATGTCATCCCCCTCTGTGTACTTGGGCACCATGCCCTAGGAAGGTGTAGGTTACAATCTACCACCCATGGACATCTCAACATCTTCTTCACTTTGGCGGCCACGATTCCTCTTCTCCGTCTCCCTCTTTCATTTTCTCCTAGCCAATTCCAATTTCTCCTTCTCCATGGCAATCAACTCTGATTGAGCCTGGAGCTGTCTCTCTGCAAGAGACAGTAGTGGTGACTGCATAAGGGACCCTTCCCCACTCACACCACCACCTTGATTCACTTGGCTAACACTAGTCACACTGGAAGAGGTCTCCTCCTCACCCCCCTCTTGGGTGAGGTTAGGGGGAACATCTTCCCACCTCACTGGGTTCTCCTCAGCTGCCCCAGCCCAGGCCTTTCTGGACTCAAGCAACCCTGCCTTCCTCATCTTCTTGGCAGCAGGCAGCTCCCTAAGCCTACACTGTCCCCCAAGCTCAGAAAGCTTGAACCTGGACAGTTTAGCCAGGTCCAGCTCCATGGTTCCCTAGTTTTGGGTCACAAAAAACTGGGCACAACAGACTTAGAACAATTTGGAAAAATCAAAACAATGGATTAAAAACAGTTTAGTCCAAATTCCCAAAATCAAACTCAAAAGTTTTGTTCTGAGGCAATTTAGAGGATTTTTATAATCTTAATTCATTCATTGAAAGGTGTACTTTTTAAACACAAGACCTCATCCACACCGCTGAGCACCAAATGTTGGAAAGTGGGTTATTGGTAGGTGCAAATGTAGGTCTGCCACTGGCAATAAGACCACTAACACACGGTAGGATTCAGTATAGGTCTTAGAAAATTATTCTTATGCTCAACCCTTCATAACATGGCTGTGAGCAGACAGGCTTAACTTCAAAGACAGGTATGTAAAGCATTTAAAAACACAATTTCAGTAAATAATTAAGACACAATACTTAATAAAAACCCAACATCAATTTATAAAAATAGGAAATATTTGTATCTTTAAGATTTTACCAAAATGACAAATATCCAATTTAGGGAACTGGAGATATGAATTTTCGAAGATTTAATAAAATGTAGCACTTAGAAGATTATAGCACCATATTGTGATACCTGCTCACGAAAGACCGGGGCAATGTCAAAGTTTCATGCCGGGCGCGATGGAGCCCTGAGCGGCTACAGCTCACCGCAGGTCCTGGTCTCAGTTTCTACCTTCACACTTAGAAACTTTTCTGGAGCTTTTCTCCTCGAGGCCCTTTGAAGCTCCTAGCCAGTCTAGATTCAGTGAGGGTTCACCGGCTTGACTTGTGACGAGGTCCCGGTCAACTTCCCAGGAGCGGACGTAGAAAATTTCTCAAGATCGCTTCAGCAGAGCAACCCAGGAATCCAGGCCCGCACGCAATGGAAGGCAGGCGGCTTGGTTTTCGCGGTTGCTCCCTGTCACCTTTTCTACGAGCGGACTTAGAAACTTTTCTGGAGCTTTTTCTAGCGGGGTCTCTCGATGCTCCTCATGTAGCAGGATCCAGTGAGAGTTCCCTGGCTTCAGATTTTCTCTAGTCCTGGTCAATCTCTAGAAGTTAGAGCGATGGAGCTTTTAGCGGGACGAACCTGCTTGGCTTGGCCAGCTCGTGATTGAAGGCAGGCGGCCTGGCTGGCCAGTTTGAGTTGGTCCCTCTATGGAGCTTTTTTTTTCAAAGTTGGTCCAAAGTTCTCCTAACTTCTTGAACTTCTTCCTGAAGTTCCTAAAGGGGTCCCAACGTGTCTCAAACTCACTCCAAGGGTCTGGAAACTCCAAAATGGTCCATGACAGTTGAGGACGTCAGTTCCCACAATCCACTGGTACAAAACGTTTACAAATCCACTGATGGTTCTCCAAGGTATAGATTGAGTTGGTGATGTTCCAGATGACCTCGTTTAACCTGTAGCTTTCAGAGAGTCCACTCTTTAGTTATTTTTCAGCAAGATAATCCACAGGGCTGTAGTTTCAGACGGTGCAGTCTTCAGAGGACAGGCCTTAGAAATCTTTGCACAGCAAAACCTCTCAACAGGGCACTTCTTGCTTCAGTAAGTTTCAAGCATCAGATCTGGAGGGCTCTGCCCCTCTCAGATAATTATTCCAAGTTCTCTGGGTCAAGCAGGAGGTCACTTCTGACCAATGGGAGCAGGGTAACTCCTCAAAGGTATGACCACATTCTGTAGAGTAGCATTATATTGTCCCAGAGTGCATCAACTATTCCGAATCCATAATTGCTGAATTTCCAGCAAGGAGGTAAGAGCTGGCTAAACATACCCCTAGGATGACTAATTTACTTAGACTCTCCCCCCTGCATCTGCTCATACCTTCCTTAATCCTTCCATCTGCCTAAGGTGGGAATTTCAGATCTGTGAATGACAATGGTCTCTACTCTCCCCTTTGAAGAGCATAGTTTACGACTCCTCCCCCTGGCATGGCATTCCTATGGAAGTGCACACTGCCCTGCTAGCAGAGCTGGTTAACCCCAGGGGCTCTTCATCGCCTCTTCAAGGCAAACTGGCTAATCCACTTAACTCTGACCAATCAGGACAGACCATTGGAAGGCTGAATTTGGACTCACAAACAAGAAAGTCTTATACATTCTTGTATGTACACTTTAGGAGAAATTCAACAATATGATATTGTTGGATTTATTAATACCATTCTGGGAAGTCTTTGAATGGCATTTCTAACCCTCTCCTATCAAGAGTTATTAATCAATAACTTCCTACCAAGTTAACCTATGTAACAGGGGATTTACAATGGGAAAAATGACTTGGGCCATTTTTTCAGCACCAGGACTTACAAAAACATATAAGTACTTGCCTTATATCTACAGGAACCTCACCCCATGTGCAACTAAGGGAGACTTTAGAGGTTCTGAATCTGTAAAAATATTGCAGATTCTCCCTCCACAGTGCTCCTAGCATCAAAGTCGAATTTGAGCAGCACTTTACCACAATGGGGGAGTGAAATGTGAAATTTCACTTTACCCAGGCATATCAAAACTTATTTTATAAGGGTGAACCTTATAAATACCCGACCCCCCACCCCTGAGATACCTAGGGGAGACCCTGGGGGTCCCTAATATGCCAAAACATTGTAGGTTATCCATTTTTAAGTACCCCAAACACCAAATTCGAGTTTGGGCACAATTTACTTTTTAGGTCGCGCCTAGCCAGTGCGCAAGCGTTGCTTAGGATCTGACCTTTTGGAATCGGTCTGTATTTTTTGGAAAATGTGTGCATGTACTTCACTGTTTCCAATGAGTACTCGTTCATGTAAGGCATCCACCTTGCGGGAGCGAGCAGTGGCACCATCTGTTTGTAATTAGCGTGGCTGTGTGGCAGCGCTTGTTTACATTTGCCTTGTCTGTTGTAAATGCTTATCTGTTGGTAATTAGAGTGGCTGCGCTTGTTTCAGTTAACGTGCTGTTGTGATCCACCTTCCTTCATCAGCCTTCTGCGAGTGAGAACAATGGCTCCTCTTAAACACTGGAGCATACATTTACCCGAAAGCTTATCGCTGTAAACTTATTAAAGTGAAGAAAGTTTGATAATATCAACATACCACCAAGCACAAACAAATCATAAGGCAGTGGAATAGCACCAGGCCACGCTGTGCTTGAGCGCTAGAGTCAGTGACTCTGCCCCAGCCGTACCCTCTACAAGAGTGTGGATAGATTTATCATACTGGAAGCAGAATGCATGTTTTAAAATATTGGGGACTGCATAAGCTGGAACTGGTGGCAATGCCGATTAGGGCTGTAACGAAAAGTACACTAGGGAATAGAGAGAACATGTCTTAACTTTGTAGTTATAATTAATTAAAATAAACTGTGACACTTGTGGGATTTTTAAAAAAAATTAATCGCAGATGCTGGGAAGGTTGGGGTCAGGACATGCTCCTCTGCACGCATGCACGCCTGCTTCTACTGAGAGGTTAACTGACTGGTTTTCAGGGTGCAAATTTACACCAAGGTAAGAAAAAGAGTTAAAACCCTGTATAATAATAGCACGCTGCCTCCACAGCTCACACAAAGAATTGTGTGATGCCCACAATGAAGATCAGGTTCAAACCTCTGGCTCATGAGTTAGTAACCAGATGAATGATTCCTACTGCATCGACTTAAGTAGAATGAAAGGCTGAATTAGCACAGTGGATATTCAAAGATTACTCGAGTAGGCTGCATGTGTGTTTTTTATCCACTGAACCTTCGTGCTTCCCAAAGAAATCCTAAATTCATTATAAAGTCCTATGCGTCGTCATATTTCCTGCGTTGAGTGTGTGCTGCCGAGGACAGCAGAACACAAGGACATGAGAGAGCAGCAGCACAGAAGAATGCACTGTATGTAGCAGTCACTGACAGCAGCACACAGGGGCACAAAGGCAGATACCTAGATGATTGAACTGAAAGCTCCACTAGAGACAGCTGCACAGAAGAATATACTTAAACCAGGGCAACTGCAATCATTCAACAGGGGAGGGCTAAATTATGCGGCAGGGTTGAGTCAATTATGCGGCAAGAAAGTACTAAGCAGCAACCTTTGTAAAGGGCCCTCCAGTGTGCGGCAATGACAGTCGCTGCGTTTTTAATAACTTTTGAAACATCTAAGCGAGAAACATTTGTTTTTTGTAAAAGTCTGCAAATTATGCAATAGATATTGGATTATGTAGCAAAATCAGTAAATATATAACTATGCGAAAACGCCACTGCCACACACTCGCATAATTCCAGTGGCCCTGATTTAGGCTCTCACCGATAGCGGCCAGTAGGTGGCACTCATATTGCCCCAGTCTGCTTCTGTCAGTGCGTGTGCCTGCCTACCACAGTGAATTCTTTTTTGCAGTGCTATCCGCGGGCTCATGCAGGATTCTGATATGCCACTGCATTTTTGTGGTGCCTTCAATGCATTTCTCTTGTCTCTTCCTGTCACGTGGAACGGTCCCAGAAGAAGTAAAAAAACATGTTGCACAGACAATGAGACAGATATCAGCGGCAAGCAATTAATTTGTCGGCATCCTGCCAAATGCAGAGGCAGCATCTGAGGAATGTGTGATCAGTCAGGGAGAGTGCGTGCACTAAACACTGAGCTGCTCAAGGGGACAGAACATTCTGGATTGTGAATTCTCTCCTGGAAATAATTGAATGGAGATTTTTATCCATTTCTCCAGCTGAAAACTTGGAACTGAGACCAGACCACTGTTGTCATCACCCCGACCTCAGGGAGGGGAGGAACATTCATAGCCATCTGTAAATTATAATAATGGCCGTCCAGCTAGTAATTAAAGAAAACAAGGAGGTGAGGGGTGAACCCCTTCTATGCTTGTTGAAGGTCTTTGAGAGATACATGTTTTGGGTTGGCAATCTCAAACTTAACGTCTGTGTCCAGATTAGTTCCAGGAGGGTAATATCCATGCCAGGTTTTCATGATAACCACAGAGTTCATAAGTGTTATTGATTAAAATCCTGTAGGTGGGGTGCCCAGAATTTTAAAGCCAAAACCCGGGACATTTCACAACAAGCCATTTTACGTCAGTGGAAGGGTTGTCCATCTGCACAACGCAGCTGTACAGAATGAAAGTGTTTTTCTGCCATGAAATCTCAGACAAATGTAGCTTAATCAATTGCCTAGCAAGTCAGGAAAGTGCTCACAGCGCGGTCACGCGCAGCTGGAACCGGACAACTTTTTTTGTTGACTTTCGCTTTTTCCCTCCCCCGCCTTGTTCTAAAAGAGGCCCCTGCGACCTGGACGGAGGAAACATTGGACATACATCCACAGATCACTTACTGTCTCAATAAGCACAGTCTGCAATGTACGTACACCCTTCCTGAAAATCTGACCTTGACTTAAACCCACCTTTATTTTTTTCAATGACCCTCTCCTTCACCTTCTGTATGCTCCCTGAGTACATGGTACACTGCATGCCTTAATCTCTCGCTCTGAAAATAAGTCCCCACATCCTAACAATATGTTTAGTCACTCCATCCCGTAAGGGTCTCTAGGCGCTGGGGGCCATCGGGAAGATTAACCAAGCTATTGCCCAGAGTCACATGATTCTGGGCTAATCTGCCGCTGGCCCCAGGGATCGAACCATCATCCCCAGATTCCAGAGTCAGTCACCCTGGCCAGGGCGCCACACCTCTTCCACCAGTACCATTCAGCAAAAAGTTGGGGGGTGGTGCCCAGGGCACAGGATGACTTTGCAACAGTATGACACAAGAATTTATGAATCTATCAAAGAAAAAATTGTGTGGCAAGAGAAATATCAATAAAATAAGTACAGAGGTCATTGAGAACCTGACAAAAGACCGTTTGTTAGTTGTTATAAAATCTGACAAAGGTGGGAATGTTGTGGTACCTTTGAGGGAAATGTATCTTAGTGAAGGCAACAAACAATTACATGATGTTGCCCGATATGAATTGAGTACTAATGAGAAATACGAGGCGTCCAATAAGACTTACTAGGATCAGCTGGGGGAGTGGAGGGAAAGAGTTCTCCTTGAATGGGAAGAACATGCGTTTCTGACCTGCAAATTCCCTAAATTACCAGCTTTAAACCTGTTGCCCTAAATTCATAATAACAGCTTGAATCCCCCAGGGAGAAGGATCATCCCTTCGAGAGGCAGTAGTCTCGAAAACAAGTCCAGGTACGTAGATTTTTTTCTGCTGCCATCCCATCTTTTGTCAAAGATACAGGAGATTTCCTGAGACAAATACACAATGTAATATGGAATGATGAGTATCTTCTCATGTGCTTAGAAGTAAACAGCCTATATACCTCTATCCCACATGATCTAAGTTTGAAAGCATGTCACCTGATGTTATCAGTGATGTCACTGACCATGTCATGAATAACGTAATATGTGATGTCATCAGAAGTGCATTGCAGGGGTACGACTTATAGGTAGCTGAACTAACTATAACGGCTGAATTTCTTTGGTTTTGTACGAGTGAAATGTCCAACTAACTATAACGTCCCTGAAACCTGTGTTTTTTTCAGTGAATTTCTAAGGTTTTTTTAAATGCTAATTTCTAACTACAACCTGCCTGAAACCTACTGTTTTTTAAAGGGAATTTCAAAGGTTTTTTTAAATGCTAATTTCTAACTATAACGTCCCTGAAACCTATGGTTTTTTTCATTGAATTTCTAAGGTTTTTTAAATGCTAATTTCTAACTACCACCTGCCTGAAACCTATGGTTTTTTAAGTGAATTTCAAAGGTTTTTTAAATGCTAATTTCTAACCATAACGTCCCTGAAACCTATGTTTTTTTCAGTGAAATTCAAAGGTTTTTTAAATGCTAATTTCTAACTATAACGTCCCTGAAACCTATGTTTTTTTCATTGAATTTCAAAGGTTTTATAAATGCTAATTTCTAACTATAATGTGCCTTAATCCAATGTTTGTTTTATTGACTACACACATATATATATATATATATATATATATATATATATATATATATATATATATATATATATATATATATATATATTACCTACTGGCGGTCGCCAGTAGGTATATATAGTTACGATTTTTTCTCTATGGGTTTTTTGAAAATTCTATGTCTAATAACTTTGGCGTTTGTGGACGGAATTGGCTGAAATTTTCAGGAAAATGGCACATTTTGTTTCTGAGCATCCCTTGAAAATTTGGGGGGGGTTCGTCAAGGGGGGGCCGAGAAAAAAGGGGGGTCCCAAAACGTGTTTTTAACATTGAGTTTTCCATAGGGCGGTTGGCCTCACTTTTAGCCCGAACGGCTGAATGGATTTGCACGAAACTTGGCAAAATTGTAGGGACTGGTAGCCCGATGTGCCTTTTGTAGGTCTCAATATATGTGCTCCAGTGGATTTTGAGAAATTAACGTTTAAAAAAATATATATATCTGTAACAGCGGACCGGGCAGCGCCCCAGGACGCGTACTTTTCGCGCAACGGAGCTTTGTGAAGCGAAGCTGATTGGTTCTCCGGCGTCTGTCAACATTCCAAACAGTCCGTAGCGGCCGCCATCTTGTCTCTCGGTAGGATCGAGAGACAAGAGGAGGCCAAAGCGAAGGGGCAAATGACCATAAGGGGGCATAGTACATTGTCGCTCACCCCCTAGGTTTGATGTGGAGGTTTTAAAAGGGCCCCGCGGGGCAAAAAAAAATAAAAATAATAATAATCGAACAGCTGAATGGATTTGCACGAAACTTGGCAAAATTGTAGGGACTGGTAGCCCGATGTGCCTTTGCTAGATCTCAATATATGTGCTCCAGTGGATTTTGAGAAATTAACGTTCAAAAAAAGATATATATCTGTAACAGCGCACCGCTTCGCGTACTTTTCGCGTTACGGAGCTTTGCGAAGCGAAGCTGATTGGCTCTCCGGTGTCTGTAAACATTCCAAACAGTCCGTAGCGGCCGCCATCTTGTCTCTCGGTAGGATCGAACAGCTGAATGGATTTGCACGAAACTTGGCAAAATTGTAGGGACTGGTAGCCCGATGTGCCTTTGCTAGGTCTCAATATATGTGCTTCAGTGCATTTTGAGAAATTAACGTTCAGAAACAAGATATATATCTGTAACAGCGCTCCGCTTCGCGGAGATAAAATTATATGTGTATTACCTAGCTGTTGCTAACACCAGTTAGCGACGGCTAGTAGAAGATAGCGACCATCTTGGGCCCCACTTTGCATGTGAGTGATATTTATCACTAATGACATGCAAAGTGGGCATGCCAAGATGTTAGCGACTGGAAACAGTCGCTAACATCGCTATCTCCTATTATCAACTTTTGGAAATATTCGAGATAAGCGCGAATATCTCCAAAAGCTACCACCTGCCCTGAGCAGTTCTTAGCCATGTTATCCAATGGGAGGTGGATAACATGGCTAAGAGCATTAGCTCGGTAATGCATGAATATCGCTGAGTTTTCAGCGATATTAATGCATTGCGGTCGTTTTTTATCGTATTTCCGATAAACCTTGATAATAGCAAGGTTTATCTGCGATAATTTCTGACGGTAAAAAAATCGTTGCTAAGCATCGTTAGGGATAAATATCGCTTAACTTTGGTAATATGCCCCAACGTCTGTTAACGTTCGATTCGAAGGAAATCAGGAAGTGTTGAAAAACATTGTCTGCGCCATCTTGTCTTTTTTCAAATGCCACACTTTTGTCGTGCACGGCAGCCATTTTAGATGCCTTGACCAGACCCACTCTGTGCACGCTGTCGATCCTTAGCATGGCTCCCCACCCTCGCAAGCATCTCCCCCAGGCAGTGGTCACCCCCGCTCTCTGTCTTATGCATGGGTAATAAACCTCCCCCCATCTGCGCTGCTCTTCCCTGAGAATCACACCCTGTGCCCGCCCGACACCTCCCTTTCGCCCTATTCACTACCGCACCCTCTGATACTCCTTTTCCTCTGTGTCCGATTGTCCAGGCTGGTCCTAGGGTATCAGCTAGCCCTGCAGATGTAGTTTATGGCCACAGCTGTAAAGAATCACCCCTCTTCAAAGGAGTTATAGTAGATCAAGGCCCACACTCGATGAGATCCGTCACAGCAGAAGCGTTGCTATTATCTGAAAACCATCCTGTATTGTGATTGGGGAGGGGACCGAGCCTGAAGCGGAAGATTCCAGGGATGACTCTTTGTACATCAAAGTTTTTACAATTATGTGTCACATTAAAAATATATAGCACTCCGACAAAGTAGTAAGATTATAAAACTTTAATAATTTATAAATATATACAAGAAAACAAAAATAGTAATAACATATAAACATTTTTAGGGAAAAACAACGAAGTAGCGGTTGGCTGTGCGAATAGTCCCAACGCAGCACAACGTCCAGATTTCCGGCGTGGGGCGTCGCGGGGGGTGGGTCATCAGTAGCAAACTGTTGTGCGAATAGTTCCAAGGCAGCAGAACGCGCTGAAATCTAGATGACACTAAAGTGATGTCTAGTAAGTTGCCACCCAGCAAATAACGGCATGGGGCGTCGCGGGGGGTGGGTCATCAGTAGCAAACTGTTGCGCGAATAGTTCCAAGGCAGCAGAACGATGGCACCAAGGTGATGTCCAGTAAGTTGCCGCACTGGTTTTGGTATCCTACAATGCTGCTCCGAATAACGGGGGAGGCGGTGAACGGGCCTGTCCAGGTGGAGTGTCATCTGTTGTAGTGGGGCGCCCCTTTACCGTTTCAGTTGCCATTCCGTCCGTTTTTGGTCCACTGTGTCAAAAGCCGCAATTCAGCTGAGTTGCGCCCACTCTTGCGGTGCAGCGATAGGCGGCTGTCACAGGACTCTCAAAATGGCGGCAGGCTGTTTCCTTTTTGGGCCTGGTCCACTAAAATGGCCCTGGGACACCTTGGAAATCGGACGCTTGTCTGCTAGGTCTTGGACCCCATTCTCGAAAGCGTCCCCTCCGCCTTGAGAATTCATCAAAAGTTTTGGGGGCTCCGACTCTTGCAGGCTTCTGGTGGGGAGCGGCTGCCATGATTGCTCGCGGAATGACCACGACTGAGCTACGAGATGGTGGTGCTCTCATGCTGACGCCAGCTTCAGTCTGAAACATCCAGAAACAAGGTGGGGCTTTCATCGTTTGGGAAAAAAAAAAAGTTTTCATCCAATGAAAAGTGTTGTTTTTAGGTCACATGATCAAGCCTTCCATCATTAGGAAACCAAAAGTAAAATGAACCAATGAAAAGTTTTATAAACAAGTCACATGACCTGTTATGCGGCATAGGGTGTAAAATGCGGAGAAAATACGTTGGCACGTGAGGCGGCGTCAGTAGGCGACCGATGTGCGAATAGGCCGAAGGCAATACAACGCGCCAAGATCCGGATGGCACCGAGGTGGTGTCATAGTTGAGAGTTCTGAGCAGCGGTTGTAACACTGTCTGAAGCTTATTTGCAGCTGCTGCAGCTTCACTACGCGCCAAGATCCGGATGGCACCGAGGTGGTGTCCAGCAAGTTGCAGCACTGGTGTGGCCATCCTACAATGCTGAAAGTCGGCGTGGGGCGCCCCGTTGGCACGTGAGGCGGCGTCAGTAGCGGACCGATGTGCGAATAGGCCGAAGGCAACACAACGCGCCAAGATCCGGATGGCACCGAGGTGGTGTCCAGCAAGTTGCAGCACTGGTGTGGCCATCCTACAATGCTGAAAGTCGGCGTGGGGCGCCCCGTTGGCACGTGAGGCGGCGTCAGTAGCGGACCGATGTGCGAATAGGCCGAAGGCAACACAATGCGCCAAGATCCGGATGGCACCGAGGTGGTGTCCAGCAAGTTGCAGCACTGGTGTGGCCATCCTACAATGCTGAAAGTCGGCGTGGGGCGCCCCGTTGGCCTGTGAGTTTGCGTCAGTAGCGGACCGATGTGCGAATAGGCCGAAGGCAGCACAACGCGCCAAGATCCGGATGGCACCGAGGTGGTGTCTAGTAAGTTGCCGCACTGGTGTGGCCATCCAACAATGCTGAAAGTCGGCGTGGGGCGCCCCGTTGGCCTGTGAGTTTGCGTCAGTAGCGGACCGATGTGCGAATAGGCCGAAGGCAGCACAACGCGCCAAGATCCGGATGGCACCGAGGTGGTGTCTAGTAAGTTGCCGCACTGGTGTGGCCATCCAACAATGCTGAAAGTCGGCGTGGGGCGCCCCGTTGGCCTGTGAGTTTGCGCCAGTAGCGGACCGATGTGCGAATAGGCCGAAGGCAGCACAACGCGCCAAGATCCGGATGGCACCGAGGTGGTGTCTAGTAAGTTGCCGCACTGGTGTGGTTATCCTACAATGTTGAAAGTCGGCGTGGGGCGCCCCGTTGGCCTGTGAGATGGCGTCAGTAGCGGACCGATGTGCGAATGGGGCCAAAGGCAGCGCAACAATATTTTCTGAATAGAAGACACCACAAGGCGCTGAGATGCCAAGATCCGGATGGCACCGAGGTGGTGTCTAGTAAGTTGTCGCACTTCTGTGGCCATCCTACAATGTTGAAAGTCGGCGTGGGGCGCCCCGTTGGCCTGTGAGATGGCGTCAGTAGCGGACCGATGTGCGAATGGGGCCAAAGGCAGCGCAACAATATTTTCTACAATATTTTCGGAGTAGAAGACACCACAAGGCGCTGAGATGCCAAGATCCGGATGGCACCGAGGTGATGTCTAAGTTGCGGACCGATGTGCGAATGGGGCCAAAGGTAGCGTAACAAGATTTTCTGTATGGAAGATACCACTAGGCGTTGAGATGCCAAGATTCGGATGGCACCGAGGTGATGTCTAGCAAGTTGTGCCACTGGTGTGGCCATCGTACAATGGTAAAAGTCGGCGTGGGGCGCCCTATTGGCCTGTGAGATGGTGTCAGTAGCGGACTGATGTGCGAATGGGGCCAAAGGCAGCGCAACAATATTTTCTGACTGACACCACAAGGCGCTGAGATGCCAAGATCCGGATGGCACCGAGGTGATGTCTAAGTTGCGGACTGATGTGCGAATGGGGCCAAAGGCAGCGTAACAATATTTTCTGTATGGAAGATACCACTAGGCGTTGAGATGCCAAGATTCGGATGGCACCGAGGTGATGTCTAGCAAGTTGGTGTGGTCATCCTACAATGCTGAAACTCGGCGTGGGTCACCCCATTAGCCTGTGAGATGGCGTCAGTAGCGGACCGATGTGCGAATAGGCCGAAGGCAGCACAACGCGCCAAGATCCGGATGTCACCGTGGTGGTTTCATAGTTGAGAGGCTCTTCATCTGCAGTGGGGCGCCGAGATCCGGATGGCACCGAGGTGATGTCTAGCAAATTGCTGTACTGGTGTGGTCATCCTACAATGCTGAAATGTAGTGGGGCGCCCATTTACCGTTTCAGTTGCCATTCAGCTGAGTTTCGGCTGCTCTTGATGCTACAGCGACAGGCGGCTGCAAGAGGACTCTCAAAATGGCGGCCTGTTCTTTGGATTTGGGCCTGGTCCACTAAAATGGCCCTGGGACACCTTAGAACTTGGACGCTCGATTTTTTTTTCCTTTCCTGTACATGCAAAAAAAGGTAAATGCCCGGTACGTTACACGCTTCATCTGCCACGATGAACTCTCCAGAGGAACCGAAAAAAAATATAGTTGTGGTAACTATACCATGCATCGTCATATGGAGAGGTGGCACCAATTAATTATAGTGCTGCATAAAAGAGAGATTTGGAGGAGAACCCCTGACCTGCTAGTACATTCATTAAAGAAGTGGCACTGAGAGCTTCAGAGGCAAGGGAAACGGTCCCAAATATTTAGAAGAACTTTGGAAAGATTAAAATGACATGTTTAGATTGTGGTAAATTAATTTCATGTGGACAGATGAGTGTTACTCTAATAAATACAGCATATGATCATCATCATAGTCGATGGTTGGTAGAGACATTTTGACTATATCCTGGACCTGCCCGTCCTCGCCCAAAATGGCGCCAGAATAAATGGGACTCGTAACTCCTTGTTGTGTACTGGTTGCAGAACCTTGAAATCACGAGATACGTATGCAGTTTTGAAGCACATGGCGGGCGGGGACGAGAATTGATTGAATATTTCGACATCCCTATTGATATTAAGTTCTGATGTGTTATTGATTACTGTACTGTTGAAAGTTCGAATTAACGTCACCCATGGTACTTGCCCGCAAATGTATATCTAGATAATTTTATTGTAACTGGCCCTGTCGTATTTTAATTATAAAATGTACGTCCACCGATTCCGTAACTGTTAGACACCTTAGTTCTTGCAACCTAATGGCCCGCCCGTTACGTTCCTCTACAGTGTAAATGTCTATTCATCATATACGATTACAGTTTGCTCCGTGGCAGGCCCACGTGGTTATAGGCTCGTATTTGTATAATGAAATTTTCACAATAAAGGTTTTTAAAAGAAAACATGGTAGTAGTATATACATTGGTAAAGTTTTTAATAATAGTCACTGTTTTAGAATCATTAAAAGGCAAGTGAAATAAAGCAGACCAATTACATGAAGGGTAAAAGGTATAATACGAAGGAACGCAGTAAAGATAAATGGTCAAGGGCTGTTGTGTTTTCTATTCCTGCAACATAAAGTGATCGATAAGAATCTCATATTCAGGCGTATCGGCGACTAAGACAGCAGGTCGACCCTCTTTTGCTCAACGGCTCCGTCATGGGACGAAGAAACGCTCTTTTTCTCGAAAAAAGAATATATTTTACTTGCAGGACAGTTGTAAAATTTCCGGGAAAGTACATTAGCCTGGAACATTATAACATATATTTAAGAAAAAATAATGTTCGGAAGTAATTAAAAGCGTAATTTTTAGGTGATATGACCAAGGCTTTCATCATTAGAATAAGAAAAGTAAAATGAACCAATGAAAAGTTTTATTAACAAGTCACATGACTTGTTATGCTTACGTTACGCGCTGCGCGCCCCGGATGACTTCCGGATGCGCTAACGCGGCGCGTCATATGACGCATTACGCGACAACGCAGGTCCAGAATATAGTCAAAATGTCTCCACCAACCAGCGGTCGAAACACAACCCCTTTCAGCAGGCTAAATAGTTCTGTTAAATGACAACAGAAGGGACAGGCAACAAGAACCATCAGTCAAAGAGGGGAGGGCTAGTTCTTCTCTACCGGGTTACATTGGGGCGCTACCGGAACTGATCGAATTGGTAGTCTACAGTGTTTCTGGATGTTTCAGACTGAAGCTGGGGTTAGCATGAGAGCAGCACCATTTCGTAGCTCCGTCGTGGCCATTCCGCAACCAATCATGGCAGCCGCTCTTTATCGTTATTTTGGGCGGGGTGGGTGGCGGAGCCGAGCTGTTTTGCAGCCATCATTGTGTGGAGTTCAGTTCATCTCACTAGTTTTGTATTTGTCATGAGGGGTTGTTCCTAATGTTTCTATTTTAGCGAGGTCAAAAAGAGATCCCATTAGTGGCCTACTGATTTTGCTCGATTCCTTTTCTTTTTTTTTACACGATTTTTCGTTATCTGCAAAGACTAAACAGAGTATTGCGACTCTGTGTTTGTTTGTAAATAGAGAATGAACCAAAGAGAACTAATTCTAAAATAGTAAATACTTGGATAACAATCAATCAAATGGAGAGAGAAGCAGGCACGACGGATTACAACGGGGGCAAAGGCCTGCGTTAACTACCTTTCACTATCTGCAAAGAGAGAGTACTCCTAATAGAAATGAGGGGGGGGGGCACCATTAAAAGCAGATCAGTGTGCATAAACACGAAAATGTTTTCACTTACCACGTACTTGACATTCGACAGCTTATGATATTTGCTATTAAAAAACCATTGAAATTCACTGAAAAAACCATAGGTTATAGACCATATATAGTTAGGAATTAGCATTTACAAAACCTTGAAAATTCACTGAAAAAACCATAGGTTATAGACCATATATAGTTAGGAATTAGCATTTAAAAAACCTTATTTTACTCACACAAAACCATTGAAATTCCATATATAGTTAGTTGCACTAACTATATATCGCGCACCCGCAATCCACTGCTGATCATGTCACATATTACATCATTCATGACATGGTCAGTGACATCACTGATGACATCACTGATGACATCTCAAATGACATCACTGATGACATCACTGATGACATCTCATTTGACATCATTCTTGTGCTAATACGATAAACCTCTTCAGACTCTAATATAACCTTAGATACACTCAGTGTATACAGACACTCACACACTGCCACTCATCCATGGAGTTACTCACACACCCAGTCAGTCATGCAAAGAAACAATCTCACCTCCATTTCTTCAACTATACAGTTAAACACACCTTACTTATTGAAACATATACTAACACATATTTACTCTCTTATACAATCCCTGATACAAGTTCACAATGATCGATACAACCACTCACTCATTCAGTGGCTCTCATGCACAGTTATTTATATATGCCAACTCTCACATGTACTGTGTTTTACATATGTACTTACTATGACATGTAGCATTGAGATATCCATTCACTCATCAATACACTCATGCACACAGTCAACTGCCCATGTAGCTGTTTCCACATGCACTCTTGAACTCATACACCTAGTGAATAAACTGCTCACACATCTATGCATAGAGTCACACACCTTCCAGCCACCCCCACACAAACTCAATCTCCCATAGAAATACTTGGGCAACCAATTAATAACACATATAGCCTCTCGTATAGCTAATGATCAACACATGCAGCAGTTTACAGAACAACAGACATAATGATGCACAAATTAAGACAGTTTAGTCACTAACCCATGCATTCAGTGAGACACATTTAATCACTCACTCATACAGTCAGTCACGCACCTACTAAATCCTTCATCCAGACACTTATACATCCACTCATTCTTCAATATGTAAGACATATTTTAACTTTACAGAAACATACAGTCACTGGATGTTGTCATCAGTGATGTCATCAGTGATGTCATTTGAGATGTCATCAGTGATGTCATCAGTGATGTCACTGACCATGTCATGAATGATGTAATATGTGACATGATCAGCAGTGGATTGCGGGTGCGCGATATATAGTTAGTGCAACTAACTATATATGGAATTTCAATGGTTTTGTGTGAGTAAAATAAGGTTTTTTAAATGCTAATTCCTAACTATATATGGTCTATAACCTATGGTTTTTTCAGTGAATATATATATATGTATATATATATATATATATATATATATATATATATATATATATATATATATATATATAGAGAGAGAGATATATAGAGATATACACATATATATATATATATATATATATTACCTACTGGCAGTCGCCAGTAGGTAGTTATAGTTAGGACCTAGTTTCCATAGGAAATCCGCAACATTCTATCGGGAATAACTTTGGTGCCGGTTGATGAATCTTTGTGAATTTCTCAAAGAAGATGGCCCGCTCCGTTCTGCTCATTCCCTGAAAGTTTTGGGGGGATTCGTGAAGTTGGGACTGAGAAAAAAGGGGGGTCCCAAAACGTGTTTTCACCATGTTATTTTCCATAGGTCGATTAGACACGGCTACAGCCCGAACGGCTGAAAGGAATTACAAGAAATTTGGCAAAATGGTAGAGTCTGATTCGCAGATCGCCCTTTTGTTTAAATGGTGTAAATTCCTCCAGTAGTTGTTGAGAAAATTGAATTTGAAAAAATGTATATGTCTATAAGCGCGCACCGTGCGGGCACCCGTGCGCGCATGGTGCCCGAACCGGGTGTGCGTGAGCGGAATTCTGATTTGCTGTTAGACATCTGTGAACATTCGATTCGGTGGTAACCAGGAAGTGTTGGCCGCCATTTTGTCAGTGTGAGGCTGAAAAGAGGGCAAAATAAAAGTGGAGAACATGAAAAGGGGGTAGGGTAGAGAGTCCCTGACCCCCTAGGCCTGTAAAAAAATTTGCGAGGTGCGCGCACGTTGCGCGCACCCTTCAGCCGCCATTTTGTGTAGTTTCAGAAGAGAGTGCAAAACGAAAGTGGAGAACGTGAAAAGGGGGCAGGTTAGAGTTTCCCTGACCCCCTAGGCCTTCTCAGGGGTCCCTGAAGGACCCCAAAGGGCAAAAAAATATTTTTTTTTTAAATAAAATCACGAGGTTCGCGCACGGTAGAAAAAAAACAACAAAAAAAAGACAGTTAAATAATAAGTTTGAGTGTTTAGATGTTGGTTGGCTCTAAAAAGAGCTGTTGTGTTCATTGAGTGTTTTTTGTACCTACAAGTAAATACCGATGCAGAGTCTAAAGTTTAAAAGGAAGACTCTGTTCCCCTCATCTGTGAAATGTACACCATCTCTCCAATAGATGCCTTGCATGTTGTAACGCACGTTGTTGTGGTATATAGAACCCATACCATAGTCTCTGAGGAAAGCAGAAACAGACTTATTCACATGTGTCCTTGCTTTCTCAATCTGCTGACAATATTGGTTGGACCAGTTCCATTTTTGCCTTTGGCATATATTAGAATAAACAAAGGCAGTTTGTGGAAAAAGTGACATCAAAGGTGCCCAAAGGTGTCATTTAAAAGCATTTCCAGACCTACCCCAGTCAAAGTGCCTAGGTCATTGTCACCACAGTGCACAATTATGAGGTCAGGGTGTGGGAGATGCAAAAAGGATTTTACCAATGGCATCAATTGGTGACATCTCAATCCTCTCTGGCCAATCCACATAATATCCACATTTGGTAAATCAAGGTTGAGAAAGCATCTATTTGCTGCATACCTTTCACTCCAGAAAATAAAACTGTGTCCTAGAATCCACACTCAAGGATCTTGAAGGGAGATCTGTTGTACTGAGATGGGCTCTGGAAATTAAATGGCAGTTTGAAAAGTATGAGTTTAGAAAAAAATGTGGATGAGATTCAGTGCACTTGAAAAAAAAGAAATGATTGGTGGTTTCTGATAATTTAACATTGAAAACTAGGGTGCATACTACTGGTTGGTAAAAGGAATAATACTATTGGTTTAGAAAAAGTAATTGAAAAGAACATTGCACAGTATAAGCTGGAATATTGAGAAGTCAAACACACTTGCTGCTTTGGTTTGCAACATTGAGTGATGAACTTTTCACCTTTTGAGTTCAGTTAGGTGTTCTATGGAGAGTTACCATGGTAACAGGCAGAGAGAGCAGTGGGGGAAGGTTGAAAGTGTTGAAATGTACAACCAATTAAAATGTTAGTTTGGTTTTGAATTCGTGTGGTAAGAAATTTCATTGGTTATGTACAGGGATATGTGTGAAAAATGAGGCACAAGACTGTGAAAAACAATAGTGGAGAATGTGGAAAAGGGGCAGGGTAGAGACCCTCTGCCCCCCTAGGCTTTCTCAGGGGGTCCCTGAAGGACCCCGAAGGGCCCAAAAAAACATTTTTTTTTAAAAACCCCGCGAGGTGCACGCACGGTGCGCGCACGTTGGATTTTTCTTTTTTTTTTTAAATTAATTGACAAATTTGACATGTTTATATTTTGATTGAAGATGTAGACTAGACAATTGAACTTTATACAAATCATAAAAACTAGCTGTGCCATTGCATATTATAGGATACAGTCAATGTATTATAATATACAAGGGGACTTTGTTGAAAAATAAATATATAAATAAATTTAATATTGAAACTGAAATTAGCATTTTAAAAAACCTTAGAAATTCACTGAAAAAAACATAGGTTTGACACACGTTATAGTTAGGATTTATGTCATCAGTGATGTCATTTGAGATGTCATCAGTGATGTCATCAGTGATGTCACTGACCATGTCATGAATGACGTAATATGTGACATCATCAGCAGTGGATTGCGGGCGTGCGAGTTATAGTGAGTACAACTAACTTTAACGGGGGAATTTTAATGGTTTTGTATGAGTAAAATGTACAGCTAACTATAACTAGTGTAAAACCTATGGTTTTTTCAGTGAATTTCTAAGGTTTTTTAAATGCTAATTCCTAACTATAACGTGTGTCTAACCTATGTTTTTTTTAGTGAATATATATATATATATATATATATATATCCAGAAAAGACGTGCGCAATACATCACGCTGCACGAGCCACACCAACAGTACTTGTAAGAGTTCTTTTTATTTAAGAAAAAAACGGGCATAACGCGTTTCGAGTTTACACAACTCTTCATCAGATGCCAAGCTGCCGTGTCCGTGGGTTCGTTGTGGTTTAAATAACGTAGCTCATAAGGCAGTGAGGAGGGACTACAGTCATTAACTCCAGTTTAAAGGGACAGTGTGTGAAGTATTTCTTCCATGTACTCTTCAGATAAGAGAGCAGAGGTGAGTACTTGAGTATTCCAGGTTTCACAAGTAGCCCCACAGTTGTGCTGATAGAACAGTTTTCTCTGCTGTCTGGTATTTAAAGTCATATCCCTCACGGGACTCCATTGCCCATAATGCTCCACTGCCCTTCAAAGATTAAGCTGGTTCCCACTGCCGATCTTGGTAAAATCATAGTCAGCACGATGTGTCCCACTGTCAGGACCCCTAATTTACAAGCCGCAGCCACCGTCTGCGCCAGGAATTATCGGACTGAGGAGAAGACTAAAACTGGTTCCTGGTCCGAGATGTGGAAGACATGGAACCTCAAGATGGCCGCTGGCTTGCAGTCTAGTGTTTAATGCCTCAAACGACCGAGTCCAGGTGAGGCGCGAGATGATTAAGAACTGCGCACTTCACCGACGGCGTGTCACGAAGAGGAAGCGTATCTGAAGTCTTGTAGTAGTTTAGTTTAGGGAAAGCTTAGTTTAGGGAGTAAAGGTATCAGAAGTCCTTCCAAGTTTATTTCTAAGTAACGTTTAAACCGAGTTTATTCTGGAAGCTTGAATACAGTTGTAAAATACCGGAACGAATTCAGAAGAAAAACGAAGGGTAACCAGCGCATCCCGGCGGCTGGAAAAGGAGTTCGGCGGCGCTCTTACCTGAACAGAACACATCTTCCGAAGTCTGTCAGGAGAAAACAGAAAAGAGAGATAAGTGACATTAATGTACAAGAATAGAATTAAGACAAAACGAATAGTGTTAAATGTTTCATACCTTGTTTGATGTGGTCAAATACTGCGCAGCAATCTAAGTTAGCAGTCTGGGACTAATGAAAGAAAACCGTAGGAGTGAACATATGAAGAACAGAATTAGTAAAGCCAGGAGAAGCTTCAAGGGAGAATAGATAAGAAACAATAAGTAAGTCAGGAACCCATATATTAAATATTCACAGAGAGACGCTAGGGTTGGAGATATCAGTTTAAGGCATTTCATTTAATGTGTTACAGTTATTAGGAAAAAACACAGAAGATAGGAAAAGGCGCCCAGGATAGCTGAAAAAGAGTACAGACAGAAAGTGAGTAAAGAGAACTGGAATTAGATAACTGTAGAAAGGAAAAGAGAACAGGTTAATATATAGTGTTATTGTGAATTACAGGACGAAAATATAAAGAAAAGGTCAGAAGAAATCTGGAGCCTTACCTAATAGAAGAGGGGACAAGTCTCTTGGTAGAAATGGTAGGTGTGAACCAGGAAGAGTGATTGCAGGAAGAGTAGAGAGCGACTTTATAGGTGTGATTAAGACTACTGTATATTTCCCTACAGGTTTTCCAAGACAGAGAAGGTCTGCAGGTCGGACTGACGAGTGGAGCCATCCAAGAGGATCTCTTCTTGTTTGTTTATTATTTTATCCAATTTCCCCTTCCCTCTGAGGTAAGAGTCTGGAGTCTCATATACATACAATTGAGCTCTGGGTTGTTGCCTTGGGTGGATTCGGAAGCCAGCATCTCTGTTCCCGTGCTGTTACCAAGAGTATCCTTTGTAAGATCTGACAGAGTGAAGTGCCCAAGTTGCACCTAGCACCTGAGCAGAGATGGCGGAGGGAATAAACCTGCAAAGTCTAGGAGTTATCTTAGACACAATCCAGAAGGAGTTAAGTCCAGTTAGAGAAGAGAACCAAAATCTAAGATTGGAGATAGTGAATAATAGAAAAGAAACAGCAGAGCTAGCACATAGGCTTAGACAGCCCCTTAGTGCAGGATCAGAGACACAGAACCCCTTGTTAGATAGTACAAATAAAATGACTACCCAAGTGATCCATTCCTTGTCCCCAGTTATACCCCTGGCAGCCCGGAGCGATTTAGTGGGGACCCTCAAAAGGCGCAAATATTTATAACTCAGTGTTCCCTACATTACATGTGCCGTCCTTCAATTTTCCCTGACGCACAATCCAAGGTCGCGTTCGCTTTATCCTATTTGAGTGGGGACGCGGCAGCCTGGTCCATGCCACTTATCACCAGAAACGATCCAATCTTGAGAAATTATGAGGAATTCAAGGATGAGTTTTTACGAATATTCGACAGGAGAAGAATATCACAAGTCGTCAACAATGAACTGCTCGATTTGAAACAAGGAAACCGAGATCTGGTGGGCTATCTGGCCCAATTCAACAAGCTAGTGGTAGAGACAAACTGGCCAGAGAGTAAACGAGCAGCAGTGTTTTACCGTGGCTTAAGAGACGAACTCAAAGATGCCTTGGCCGGAATTCCAAACCGACCCACCGAGATATCTGCATTGGTGGATCTAGTATTGGAGATAGACTTTCGGCAAGGTGAACGAAAGGGTGAAAAAAGAAGAGAGTTTCGACCGACGGTTCAAAGGTTTGATCGGGCTCGGTCAGAAACTAGTCGAAGTAATGAAGGTTCCTCAGGGGTCGAGCCAATGCAAATCGGAACAATCCGAGGACCTCTGTCTAAAGAAGAAAAAGAAAAGAGAAGGACGGGTAATTTATGCATGTACTGTGGGACAGGGGGCCATTTTGTCAGGAACTGCCCTAAGAAACCCAAGACTAACTACAAGCCGAAGGAAAACTAGTTGCACTACCTGTTGGAGGAGTCGAACAGGTGGGTGCGATTCCAGAGAAGACTCCAGAAGAACACCGAGTGGCCAATACCCTACAGTCGGCAGCCCCTCATCTAAATCTATCAATGGAAGTTAAATTTAGACAAATCACCTTGTCAGGAGTGTCGGTAATGATAGACTCTGGCGCCACTGGGAACTTTTGTGATTTGAGATTTGCTCGTAAGGTGGGAATACAGGCGATAATGAAGAGTAAAAGTGAACCAGTAAGAGCTGTGGATGGAACAAATCTGTCATCTGGTCCCATAATAAGCCACACTGAGGTAATCCAGCTTGTCTCCGATAGTGGTCATGAAGAAAGGATCCAGTTCAATTTGATAGATGCTCCCCAGTTTGAATTAATCTTAGGCCTTCCTTGGCTCACAGAGCACAACCCCACAATTGATTGGAGTAACCGAACGATCAAAATGGATTCAAAATACTGTTTGGAAAACTGTTTTGAACATAAGAAAGGAGAAATTGAGATTGAAGTCAGCCCATCTCATTCCTTATGTCAACTGGAAGGATCAATATGCGTAATCAGCGCTCAAGAGATTCCAGAAGAATACTCAGAGTTCCATGAGGTGTTTAACGAGGTGGAAGCGGAACAATTGCCCCCACACAGGGATTACGACTGCAAGATAGAGATCGAACCTGGATCCAACTTGCCCTGTAGTCGGGTGTATGCCTTGACTGAGAAGGAACATCGTCACCTCAAGGAGTATCTAGACAAATATCTAGCAAATGGAAATGGATTCATTTGGCCTTCCCAATCTCCGGTATCGTCACCCTTATTCTTTGTGCCGAAGAAGGAAGGAGACTTGAGAATCTGTATTGATTATAGGGCCATAAATAGAATCACCAAGAAAAACAGGTATCTTTTGCCCCTGATATCGGTCTTATTAGATCAAGTGAAAGGAGCTCAAGTATATACGAAACTCGATTTGAGGGGAGCCTACCACTTGGTCAGGATGAGAGAGGGCGACGAGTGGAAAACGGCATTCCGGACCCGTTTTGGACTGTTTGAATATCAAGACCCGCTGCTTTTCTCCATTTTTCCCATCTGGCATCTCCATCCCTGACCTTCTCAGAGTGTGCCTAAATGACTACATATGGAATGCATACTTAATCGGCGTTTGGCTTTCCACTCAGGTAATTTGCCTCTTGCCTTGACATATATTGGTTCCAGCAGACTCCAGATTCTAATTGGAACTGGACACGTCATGTCCTCCTTCGGTGTTGGGCCATTTGTAAATTTAAAAAATTTCCCCTGCAGGGTGTCCCCCTCCTTTGGATGTGCCGTGTGTGAAGGAAACCTGAAAAAGAAAAAGAAAAAGGTGCGCCCGCCATCCACCATCACATAAGGTATATCCCTTCATCCATACTCTTGGTGACCTGATTTGGCCACCTGTCCCATTAGATTTTATATTAAAAAAATCCTCTTTTTCACCCCTAGGATCTGTTTAAACTGGAAGCTCCCTTGACCTTTACTTATATGGACCCGTGAGACACCCTCATCTACAGGATCCTTACCTGGGTGAATGAAGAATACACGATGACCAGGCTCGTCCATGAGAAAAGTGGTAAGATTATCTCTCCCCTGCTAATCCCCTTTGACAGATCCTCATGAGCCCTCAACACCCCCTTATAGGCACGTTTGAGGTCCCCTCTTTAGATGTCAAGGCCTATCCCTACGATTCCCAGGCACATATGCGAAACCCCTCGCTATAGGTGTCCTTACCCTTTTGTAAATATCTTGAATCCTTAGTAATTGTGTGTTCAGAATGCCTGCGTGGTTGTTTCTGCTGGACCTGGGCTTATCCTTAGTAGCCCGCTGTGTTCCTCCCATTGAGGAGGTATAGTAAGAATTCTTACGACTCGAGTGACTACGCTTTCGGAGCCTTGATATACATTTCCAATGAGTTTATCATTCTAAATCACTTTGCAAAATATATATATATATGCCTTATGAAATTATATTTTTTGCTCATCAAGACCTGTTTAATCCATTTGTATTTGCATGTAGTAAATATGTATTTAATTATGTGATTCACACATAACAGACCTCTTTTTTATTTACAGTGTGTATGTCCCCCTCCCTGGTCTACAATGCCCTGATGAAGATGCAGCCTAAACTGGCCTTGCATTGAAACGCGCGTTGGCGTGATCTACATGGATGGCCTTTAGTGTAGTATCACTACCTACTGCACCTCATCTTTAACTGCCTCCATGTTGTTGTTTTGTTTCTACCCTAGCAACCTTTGATTGTTATGTTGCAGGCCCCTAGGTCCTCCTATACTTGTAGGTGTATGTTTGCACTATTTCTATAGTGAGTGAGAGTGAGATGTGTATGTCTGCTTAGTGAATGACTGTGGGAGTGTGTGGGACGTCCATAAACTCTTTTCCCTGTATGAATTTTTAATGATGACACCTATCTAGCCCTAAGAGAAAAATATTTTTTCCTGTGTTTGATTATATGCTTTAGAAAGTTTCCTTTTGAATTCTACCTATGAATTGTCATTTTTTAACAAATAAAAACCTTTCTATTTTCTTAACCAATTGTGCTTAATGAGTTTTGATATATCATTGGCTCCGAAACGTTAATCTATGTCACCCCCTCCGTCTTCCTTTGGATCTCGTTGAAGGGACCATATTAGTATACCCTGGCAGGGTAGTTCTCGTTTTCTAATATACTGAATATCAAGTCATGCCCTATGGGCTCTGTAATGCCCCGGCGGCTTTTCAACATTTCATTAACGATGTACTGAAGGAATTCATCGACCAATGCGCCATCGTGTATATTGATGACATTTTGATTTATTCTGCAGATCAAGAAAGACACACGGAGCAGGTTAAGGGTGTTTTGAGGAAGTTGAAGGAAAACAGGCTATTTGTAAAATTAGAAAAATGCGCCTTTAATGTGACTCAAGTGGAATTTTTGGGTTTTGTTATTTCGCCAACTGGAATACTTATGGACCAACGAAAGATTGAAGCGATTGTCAAGTGGAAGTCTCCAGAAAGCGTTAAGGAGGTCCAAAGTTTTATTGGATTCGCAAATTTCTACCGCAGATTCATCAGCGAGTTTTCTCACAAGCTCTTGCCACTTACCAAGTTGCTGAGGAAAGGTATTCCATTCAATTGGACCCAAGAAGCTGAGAAGGCATTTAACTCTTTGAAGCAGGACTTCACTACGGCTCCAATTCTTCAGCATGCTGATCCCAACGAACCTTTTTACATTGAAACAGATGCTTCAGATCAAGCGGTAGGAGGAGTCCTATCTCAGCAAAATAAGGTAACAGGACAGTTGCATCGGGTGGCCTACAGATCAAGGAAACTATCTCCAGCCGAGTGCAATTACACCATCACCGAAAAGGAGTTGTTGGCGATTAAAGACGCCTTCAAGGAATGGAGGCATCATCTCATGGGGGCCCAACACCAAGTAACAGTCTTTACTGATCATCGGAATTTAAAATTCTTGAAGACGGCTCGGACATTGACTCCTAGGCAGCTGAGATGGTCACTGTATTTTGCTGACTACGATTTCATAATAACATTCCGACCAGGAGCACAAAATGGAAAGGCGGATGCCTTGTCCAGAATTGACACAGAGAATCAGAAAATGCCCTTGGAGAATCAATCCATCATCCCCAGAGAGAAGATTATTGGAGCCACCACTTCAGTAGGTTTGGAAACTAGTATCTTGGAGGTAATGACGCCAGATGCGATGGAAGCATGGACAAGAGAAGAAGAAGGAAGAAGGGTGGTTGGTCAACTCCCCTACTTTCACGAAAGTCTGTATATCCCTACAAAAGAGTTGCAGTTACAGGTCATGCAAGAAAATCACGATGCGAAATTGGCTGGTCATAAGGGAGAGGCAAAAACCAAGGAACTAATTAAGCGGCATTACTGGTGGCCAGAAATGAACAAAGATATAGAGAACTATGTTAAGACTTGCGAGGTCTTTGCGCAGGGAACATCTGAACGGCAAGCTCCAAAAGGTTTACTTCAACCACTGCCAACACCACCTTACCCCCGGCACACTATAACCTTGGACCTCATCACAGAATTACCACTTAGTAAGGGCTACGACACTATATTGGTAGTGGTGGACACCTTTACAAAAATTGCACATTTCACAGCCCTGAAGGGAATACCATCTGCTAAACAGCTAGCTTTACATTTTAGCACAGACATTGTAAAAATACACGGAATACCAAAGATTGTAATCTCTGATAGGGGAACACAATTCATTTCCCATTTTTGGAAATCCTTTATGGGGAATTTAGGGATCGAAGTAAGATACTCCACTAGTTACCATCCCGAGACCGATGGCCAAACAGAACGAGTGAACCAAGAGTTGGAATAGTACTTACGATTGTTTCTTCTGAAACAGGAGGGGGACTGGGTGGATTATTTGTGGGCAGCAGAGTTCGCCCACAATAATGCCAAAAATGTTTCCACAGGGTTTTCTCCCTGTTATATGAACTATGGAAGACATCCGAATTCAACCCTTAGACAGGTAGACTTAACAGTCCCAGCAGTTCAGGATATGGTGTCCCATTTAGAACAAATACATCAAGATGCCAGGGAAAGTCTTCAAAAGGCAAAAGAGAAATATAAGGGTTATGCTGATAAAAAGAGGCTAAAGGGTCCAAAACTAGTGAAAGGAGATAATATGTGGTTAAGTACCAAGAATTTAAGGTTAAAGGGAAATCGGAAGTTCCAACCACGCTTTATTGGCCCATATCCAGTGGAGAAACAGATAAATCAAGTCTCTTATAGGCTAACTTTACCGTCAAGACTTAAGGTTCATCCAGTCTTCCATGTTTCATTGTTGAAGAAGGCCCCGAACAATTTACGGAAGACACTACCACCAAAACCCGTCAATCTAGAGACAGGAACCGAGTATGTAGTCAAGGAAATCTTGGACTCAAAGAATTCAAGAGGGAAATTGTTCTATCTCATAGATTGGAAAGGTTATGGTCCGGAAGAGCGATCTTGGGAACGTGAAGAGGATGTACATGCTCCCAGATTGGTTAAATCCTTTCATCAACGCTTCCCCACAAAACCAAGGGGGAAAAATTCAGCCTTGTTTGGGGGGTACTGTCAGGACCCCTAATTTACAAGCCGCAGCCACCGTCTGCGCCAGGAATTATCGGACTGAGGAGAAGACTAAAACTGGTTCCTGGTCCAAGATGTGGAAGACATGGAACCTCAAGATGGCCGCTGGATTGCGCCGTGGTCAGCAGTCCAGTGTTTAATGCCTCAAACGACCGAGTCCAGGTGAGGCGCGAGATGATTAAGAACTGCGCACTTCACCGACGGCGTGTCACGAAGAGGAAGCGTATCTGAAGTCTTGTAGTAGTTTAGTTTAGGGAAAGCTTAGTTTAGGGAGTAAAGGTATCAGAAGTCTTTCCAAGTTTATTTCTAAGTAACGTTTAAACCGAGTTTATTCTGGAAGCTTGAATACAGTTGTAAAATACCGGAACGAATTCAGAAGAAAAATGAAGGGTAACCAGCGCATCCCGGCGGCTGGAAAAGGAGTTCGGCGGCGCTCTTACCTGAACAGAACACATCTTCTGAAGTCTGTCAGGAGAAAACAGAAAAGAGAGATAAGTGACATTAATGTACAAGAATAGAATTAAGACAAAACGAATAGCGTTAAATGTTTCATACCTTGTTTGATGTGGTCAAATACTGCGCAGCAATCTACGTTAGCAGTCTGGGACTAATGAAAGAAAACCTTAGGAGTGAACATATGAAGAACAGAATTAGTAAAGCCAGGAGAAGCTTCAAGGGAGAATAGATAAGAAACAATAAGTAAGTCAGGAACCCATATATTAAATATTCACAGAGAGACGCTAGGGTTGGAGATATCAGTTTAAGGCATTGCATTTACTGTGTTACAGTTAACAGGAGAAAACACGAGAAGATAGGAAAGGCGCCCAGGATAGCCGAAAAAGAGTACAGACAGAAAGTGAGTAAAGAGAACTGGAATTAGATAACTGTAGAAAGGAAAAGAGAACAGGTTAATATATAGTGTTATTGTGAACTACAGGACAAAAATATAAAGAAAAGGTCAGAAGAAATCTGGACCCTTACCTAATAGAAGAGGGGACACGTCTCTTGGTAGAAATGGTAGGTGTGAACCAGGAAGAGTGATTGCAGGAAGAGTAGAGAGGGACTTTATAGGTGTGATTAAGACTACTGTATATTTCCCTAAAGGTTTTCCAAGACAGAGAAGGTCTGCAGGTCGGACTGACGAGTGGAGCCATCCAAGAGGATCTCTTCTTGTTTGTTTATTATTTTATCCAATTTCCCCTTCCCTCTGAGGTAAGAGTCTGGAGTCTCATATACATACAATTGAGCTCTGGGTTGTTGCCTTGGGTGGATTTGGAAGCCAGCATCTCTGTTCCCGTGCTGTTACCAAGAGTATCCTTTGTAAGATCTGACACCCGAGTGCAAACATTGCTTTTAGAAGAAAAGTGTTCCGTACCTCGGTCACGCCGTGCAGTTAGAATTTCACTACCACGCAGACATGCAGCAGCTTATCATGTTTCCCCAAAGCCTCAAGTCTGTCGTGCTGAGGGTAATCCTCAGCATACCCTTGCTGCGCCAAAATATCCATCTCCAAATTTCAGGCGGCCCCCTCCTATATATATTTCAAAAACACCTCCGCTTCTCGGTTGCACCCGCCGTGAGTTCGGCTGGCCCCAGGTGGAATGGTGTTTTTTAATTAAATTTGGGCTGCCTGAAACGCCGCTAACAGATTCTGTCAACCAAGTTAGGTTGTTGCTTATTCAAAGCGAGAGTGTTTCACCATATGTGGGACACTCACAGGTGTACAGCGGCAGGCGAGGGGACATAGAGTCGCAGTAACTTCAGGTGTCATTTGATTTTAGCGATGGGTGCGCCATGAACATTGCAATTGGCAATAAAAAACAGAAATGGAGACGCCCCATTGCTGGCCTCGCATTGGCCAAGGATTCACCTATCGAATGGCAGGACTGTTTAAAAGACTGTGCTCGTACATCGACGGCTTTTTCCCACTGATGAAGGCAGAAGCCAGAAACACGTCTGCGGATACTACAAAGCCTACATATGCCCCAAGTGTGCATCGAACCTCCGTGTTTGATATATATATATATATATATATATATATATATATTACCTACTGGCGGTCGCCAGTAGGTATATATAGTTAGGATTTTTTCTCTATGGGTTTTTTGAAAATTCTATGTCTAATAACTTTGGCGTTTGTGGACGGAATTGGCTGAAATTTTCAGGAAAATGGCACATTTTGTTTCTGAGCAGCCCTTGAAAATTTGGGGGGGGTTCGTCCAGTGGGGGCCGAGAAAAAAGGGGGGTCCCAAAACGTGTTTTTAACATTGAGTTTTCCATAGGGCGGTTGGCCTCACTTTTAGCCCGAACGGCTGAATGGATTTGCACGAAACTTGGCAAAATTGTAGGGACTGGTAGCCCGATGTGCCTTTTGTAGGTCTCAATATATGTGCTCCAGTGGATTTTGAGAAATTAACGTTTAAAAAAAGATATATATCTGTAACAGCGGACCGGGCAGCGCTCTGGTTCGCGGACTTTTCGCGCAACGGAGCTTTGTTAAGCGAAGCTGATTGGTTCTCCGGCGTCTGTCAACATTCCAAACAGTCCGTAGCGGCCGCCATCTTGTCTCTCGGTAGGATCGAGAGACAAGAGGAGGTCAAAACGAAGGGGGAAATAACTATAAGGGGGCATAGTAGATCCTCGCTGACCCCCTAGGTTTGATGTGGAGGTTTTAAAAGGGCCCCGCGGGGCAAAAAAAAATAATAATAATAATAATCGAACGGCTGAATGGATTTGCACGAAACTTGGCAAAATTGTAGGGACTGGTAGCCCGATGTGCCTTTGCTAGGTCTCAATATATGTGCTTCAGTGGATTTTGAGAAATTAACGTTCAAAAAAAGATATATATCTGTAACAGCGCACCGCTTCGCATACTTTTCGCGTTACGGAGCTTTGCGAAGCGAAGCTGATTGGCTCTCCGGTGTCTGTAAACATTCCAAACAGTACGTAGCGGCCGCCATCTTGTCTCTCGGTAGGATCGAGAGACAAGAGGAGGCCAAAGCGAAGGGGCAAATGACCATAAGGGGGCATAGTAGATCCTCGCTGACCCCCTAGGTTTGATGTGGAGGTTTTAAAAGGGCCCCGCGGGGCAAAAAAAAAAAATAATAATAATAATCGAACGGCTGAATGGATTTGCACGAAACTTGGTAAAATATTAGGGACTGGTAGCCCGATGTGCCTTTGCTATGTCTCAATATATGTGCTTCAGTGCATTTTGAGAAATTAACGTTCAAAAACAAGATATATATCTGTAACAGCGCTCCGCTTCGCGGAGATAAAATTATATCTGTATTACCTAGCTGTTGCTAACACCAGTTAGCGACGGCTAGTAGGAGATAGCGACCATCTTGGGTCCCACTTTGCATGTGAGTGATATTTATCACTAATGACATGCAAAGTGGGCATGCCAAGATGTTAGCGACTGGAAACAGTCGCTAACATCGCTATCTCCTATTATCAACTTTTGGAAATATTCGAGATAAGCGCGAATATCTCCAAAAAGTAACAGCTGCCCTGAGCAGTTCTTAGCCATGTTATCCAATGGGAGGTGGATAACATGGCTAAGAGCATTAGCTCGGTAATGCATGAATATCGCGGAGTTTTCAGCGATATTAATGCATTGCGCTCGTTTTTTATCGTATTTGCGATAAACCTTGATAATAGCAAGGTTTATCTGCGATAATTTCTGACGGTAAAAAAATCTTTGCAATGCATCGTTAGGGATAAATATCGCTTAACTTTGGTAATATGCCCCAACGTCTGTTAACGTTCGATTCGAAGGAAATCAGGAATTGTTGAAAAACATTGTGTGCGCCATCTTGTCTTTTTTCAAATGCCACACTTTTGTCGTGCACGGCAGCCATTTTAGATGCCTTGACCAGACCCACTCTGTGCACGCTGTCGATCCTTAGCATGGCTCCCCACCCTCGCAAGCATCTCACCCAGGCAGTGGTCACCCCCGCTCTCTGTCTTATGCATGGGTAATAAACCTCCCCCCATCTGCGCTGCTCTTCCCTGAGAATCACACCCTGTGCCCGCCCGACACCTCCCTTTCGCCCTATTCACTACCGCACCCTCTGACACTCCTTTTCCTCTGTGTCCGATTGTCCAGGCCGGTCCTAGGCTATCAGCTAGCCCTGCAGATGTAGTTTATGGCCACAGCTGTAAAGAATCACCCCTCTTCAAAGGAGTTATAGTAGATCAAGGCCCACACTCGATGAGATCCGTCACAGCAGAAGCGTTGCTATTATCTGAAAACCATCCTGTATTGTGATTGGGGAGGGGACTGAGCGTGAAGCGGAAGATTCCAGGGATGACTCTTTGTACATCAAAGTTTTTACAATTATGTGTCACATTAAAAATATATAGCACTCCGACAAAGTAGTAAGATTATAAAACTTTAATAATTTATAAATATATACAAGAAAACAAAAATAGTAATAACATATAAACATTTTTAGGGAAAAACAACGAAGTAGCGGTCGGCTGTGCGAATAGTCCCAACGCAGCACAACGTCCAGATTTCCGGCGTGGGGCGTCGCGGGGGGTGGGTCATCAGTAGCAAACTGTTGTGCGAATAGTTCCAAGGCAGCAGAACGCGCCGAAATCTAGATGACACGAAAGTGATGTCTAGTAAGTTGCCACCCAGCAAATAACGGCGTGGGGCGTCGCGGGGGGTGGGTCATCAGTAGCAAACTGTTGTGCGAATAGTTCCAAGGCAGCAGAACGATGGCACCAAGGTGATGTCCAGTAAGTTGCCGCACTGGTTTTGGTATCCTACAATGCTGCTCCGAATAACGGCGTGGAGCGCCCCGGGGGAGGCGGCGTGAACGGGCCTCTCCAGGTGGAGTCTCATCTGTTTTAGTGGGGCGCCCCTTTACCGTTTCAGTTGCCATTCCGTCCGCTTTTGGTCCACTGTGTCAAAATCCGCCATTCAGCTGAGTTGCGCCCACTCTTGCGGTGCAGCGATAGGCGGCTGCCACAGGACTCTCAAAATGGCGGCAGGCTCTTTCCTTTTTGGGCGTGGTCCACTGAAATGGCCCTGGGACACCTTGGAAATCGGACGCTTGTCTGCTAGGTCTTGGACCCCATTCTCGAAAGCGTCCCCTCCGCCTTGAGAATTCATCAAAAGTTTTGGGGGCCCCGACTCCTGCAGGCTTCTGGTGGGGAGCGGCTGCCATGATTGCTCGCGGAATGACCACGACGGAGCTACGAGATGGTGGTGCTCTCATGCTGACGCCAGTTTAGTCTGAAACATCCAGAAACAAGGTGGGGCTTTCATCGTTTGGGGGAAAAAAAAAGTTTTCATCCAATGAAAAGTGTTGTTTTTAGGTCATATGATCAAGCCTTCCATCATTCGGAAACCAAAAGTAAAATGAACCAATGAAAAGTTTTATAAACAAGTCACATGACCTGTTATGCGGCATAGGGTATAAAATGCGGAGAAAATACGTTGGCACGTGAGGCGGCGTCAGTAGCGGACCGATGTGCGAATAGGCCGAAGGCAATACAACGCGCCAAGATCCGGATGGCACCGAGGTGGTGTCCAGCAAGTTGCAGCACTGGTGTGGCCATCCTACAATGCTGAAAGTCGGCGTGGGGCGCCCCGTTGGCCTGTGAGTTTGCGTCAGTAGCGGACCGATGTGCGAATAGGCCGAAGGCAGCACAACGCGCCAAGATCCGGATGGCACCGAGGTGGTGTCTAGTAAGTTGTCGCACTTCTGTGGCCATCCTACAATGTTGAAAGTCGGCGTGGGGCGCCCCGTTGGCCTGTGAGATGGCGTCAGTAGCGGACCGATGTGCGAATGGGGCCAAAGGCAGCGCAACAATATTTTCTGACTGACACCACAAGGCGCTGAGATGCCAAGATCCGGATGGCACCGAGGTGATGTCTAAGTTGCGGACTGATGTGCGAATGGGGCCAAAGGCAGCGTAACAATATTTTTTGTATGGAAGATACCACTAGGCGTTGAGATGCCAAGATTCGGATGGCACTGAGGTGATGTCTAGCAAGTTGGTGTGGTCATCCTACAATGCTGAAACTCGGCGTGGGTCGCCCCATTAGCCTGTGAGATGGCGTCAGTAGCGGACCGATGTGCGAATAGGCCGAAGGCAGCACAACGCGCCAAGATCCGGATGTCACCGTGGTGGTTTCATAGTTGAGAGGCACTTCATCTGCAGTGGGGCGCCGAGATCCGGATGGCACCGAGGTGATGTCTAGCAAGTTGCTGTACTGGTGTGGTCATCCTACAATGCTGAAACTCGGCGTGGGTCGCCCCATTAGCCTGTGAGATGGCGTCAGTAGCGGACCGATGTGCGAATAGGCCGAAGGCAGCACAACGCGCCAAGATCCGGATGTCACCGTGGTGGTTTCATAGTTGAGAGGCACTTCATCTGCAGTGGGGCGCCGAGATCCGGATGGCACCGAGGTGATGTCTAGCAAGTTGCTGTACTTGTGTGGTCATCCTACAATGCTGAAACTCGGCGTGGGTCGCCCCATTAGCCTGTGAGATGGCTGTTCTTTGGATTTGGGCCTGGTCCACCAAAATGGCCCTGGGACACCTTAGAACTCGGACGCTCGATTTTTTTTTCCTTTCCTGTACATGCAAAAAAAGGTAAATGCCCGGTACGTTACACGCTTCATCTGCCACGATGAACTCTCCAGAGGAACCGAAAAAAAATATAGTTGTGGTAACTATACCATGCATCGTCATATGGAGAGGTGGCACCAATTAATTATAGTGCTGCATAAAAGAGAGATTTGGAGGAGAACCCCTGACCTGCTAGTACATTCATCAAAGAAGTGGCACTGAGAGCTTCAGAGGCAAGGGAAACGGTCCCAAATATTTAGAAGAACTTTGGAAAGATTAAAATGACATGTTTAGATTGTGGCAAATTAATTTCATGTGGACAGATGAGTGTTACTCTAATAAATACAGCATATGAACATCATCATAGTCGATGGTTGGTAGAGACATTTTGACTATATCCTGGACCTGCCCGTCCTCGCCCAAAATGGCGCCGGAATAAATGGGACTCGTAACTCCTTGTTGTGTACTGGTTGCAGAACCTTGAAATCACGAGATACGTATGCAGTTTTGAAGCACATGGCGGGCGGGGACGAGAATTGATTGAATATTTCGACATCCCTATTGATATTAAGTTCTGATGTGTTATTGATTACTGTACTGTTGAAAGTTCGAATTAACGTCACCCATGGTACTTGCCCGCAAATGTATATCTAGATAATTTTATTGTAACTGGCCCTGTCGTATTTTAATTATAAAATGTACGTCCACCGATTCCGTAACTGTTAGACACCTTAGTTCTTGCAACCTAATGGCCCGCCCGTTACGTTCCTCTACAGTGTAAATGTCTATTCATCATATACGATTACAGTTTGCTCTGTGGCAGGCCCACGTGGTTATAGGCTCGTATTTGTATAATGAAATTTTCACAATAAAGGTTTTTAAAAGAAAACATGGTAGTAGTATATACATTGGTCAAGTTTTTAATAATAGTGACTGTTTTAGAATCATTAAAAGGCAAGTGAAATAAAGCAGACCAATTACATGAAGGGTAAAAGGTATAATACGAAGGAACGCAGTAAAGATAAATGGTCAAGGGCTGTTGTGTTTTCTATTCCTGCAACATAAAGTGATCGATAAGAATCTCATATTCAGGCGTATCGGCGACTAAGACAGCAGGTCGACCCTCTTTTGCTCAACGGCTCCATCATGGGACGAAGAAACGCTCTTTTTCTCGAAAAAAGAATATATTTTACTTGCAGGACAGTTGTAAAATTTCCGGGAAAGTACATTAGCCTGGAACATTATAACATATATTTAAGAAAAAATAATGTTCGGAAGTAATGAAAAGCGTAATTTTTAGGTCATATGACCAAGCCTTTCATCATTACAATAAGAAAAGTAAAATGAACCAATGAAAAGTTTTATTAACAAGTCACATGACTTGTTATGCTTACGTTACGCGCTGCGCGCCCCGGATGACTTCCGGATGCGCTAACGCGGCGCGTCATATGACGCATTACGCGACAACGCAGGTACAGAATATAGTCAAAATGTCTCCACCAACCAGCGGTCGGAACACAACCCCTTTCAGCAGGCTAAATAGTTCTGTTAAAGGACAACAGAAGGGACAGGCAACAAGAACCATCAGTCAAAGAGGGGAGAGCTAGTTCTTCTCTACCGGGTTACATTGGGGCGCTACCGGAACTGATCGAATTGGTAGTCTACAGTGTTTCTGGATATTTCAGACTGAAGCTGGGGTTAGCATGAGAGCAGCACCATTTCGTAGCTCCGTCGTGGTCATTCCGCAACCAATCATGGCAGCCGTTCTTTATCGTTATTTTGGGCGGGGTGGGTGGCGGAGCCGAGCTGTTTTGCAGCCATCATTGTGTGGAGTTCAGTTCATCTCACTAGTTTTGTATTTGTCATGAGGGGTTGTTCCTAATGTTTCTATTTTAGCGAGGTCAAAAAGAGATCCCATTAGTGGCCTACTGATTTTGCTCGATTCCTTTTCTTTTTTTTTTACACGATTTTTCGTTATCTGCAAAGACTAAACAGAGTATTGCGACTCTGTGTTTGTTTGTAAATAGAGAATGAACCAAAGAGAACTAATTCTAAAACAGTAAATACTTGGATAACAATCAATCAAATGGAGAGAGAAGCAGGCACGACGGATTACAATGGGGGCAAAGACCTGCGTTAACTACCTTTCACTATCTGCAAAGAGAGAGTACTCCTAATAGAAATGAGGGGGGGGGGCACCATTCAAAGCAGATCAGTGTGCATAAACACGAAAATGTTTTCACTTACCACGTACTTGACATTCGACAGCTTATGATATTTGCTATTAAAAAACCATTGAAATTCACTGAAAAAACCATAGGTTATAGACCATATATAGTTAGGAATTAGCATTTACAAAACCTTGAAAATTCACTGAAAAAACCATAGGTTATAGACCATATATAGTTGGGAATTAGCATTTAAAAAACCTTATTTTACTCACACAAAACCATTGAAATTCCATATATAGTTAGTTGCACTAACTATATATCGCGCACCTGCAATCCACTGCTGATCATGTCACATATTACATCATTCATGACATGGTCAGTGACATCACTGATGACATCACTGATGACATCTCAAATGACATCACTGATGACATCACTGATGACATCTCATTTGACATCATTCTTGTGCTAATACGATAAACCTCTTCAGACTCTAATATAACCTTAGATACACTCAGTGTATACAGACACTCACACACTGCCACTCATCCATGGAGTTACTCACACACCCAGTCAGTCATGCAAAGAAACAATCTCATCTCCATTTCTTCAACTATACAGTTAAACACACCTTACTTATTGAAACATATACTAACACATATTTACTCTCTTATACAATCCCTGATACAAGTTCACAATGATCGATACAACCACTCACTCATTCGGTGGCTCTCATGCACAGTTATTTATATATGCCAACTCTCACATGTACTGTGTTTTACATATGTACTTACTATGACATGTAGCATTGAGATATCCATTCACTCATCAATACACTCATGCACACAGTCAACTGCCCATGTAGCTGTTTCCACATGCACTCTTGAACTCATACACCTAGTGAATAAACTGTTCACACATCTATGCATAGAGTCACACACCTTCCAGCCACCCCCACACAAACTCAATCTCCCATAGAAATACTTGGGCAACCAATTAATAACACATATAGCCTCTCGTATAGCTAATGATCAACACATGCAGCAGTTTACAGAACAACAGACATAATGATGCACAAATTAAGACAGTTTAGTCACTAACCCATGCATTCAGTGAGACACATTTAATCACTCACTCATACAGTCAGTCACGCACCTACTAAATCCTTCATCCAGACACTTATACACTCATTCTTCAATATGTAAGACATATTTTAACTTTACAGAAACATACAGTCACTGGATGTTGTCATCAGTGATGTCATCAGTGATGTCATTTGAGATGTCATCAGTGATGTCATCAGTGATGTCACTGACCATGTCATGAATGATGTAATATGTGACATGATCAGCAGTGGATTGCAGGTGCGCGATATATAGTTAGTGCAACTAACTATATATGGAATTTCAATGGTTTTGTGTGAGTAAAATAAGGTTTTTTAAATGCTAATTCCTAACTATATATGGTCTATAACCTATGGTTTTTTCAGTGAATATATATATATATATATATATATATATTTCATTTCTTACGGCTCATTTTCAAGGGGAACCGCCCGTGGTCTGGTGGCGCGTCGACAATGGCAGAGCCCTGCCAGAGAATTTCATTCAATGAAAACAGGAGTAATGACGCGCTCTCAGAAGCCTGGATATTCACACAGTGTCAGTTTATTGCTGTTACGCGTTTCGGAGGTCCTTACTTCCTTGCTCACACACGAGCGAGCAAGGAAGTAAGGACTTCCGAAACGCGTAACAGCAATAAACTGGTACTGTGTGAATATCCAGCCTTCTGAGAGCGCGTCATTACTCGTGTTTTCATTGAATATATATATATATATTCACTGAAAAAAACATAGGTTTCAGGTCATATATAGTTAGGAATTAGCATTTAAAAAACCATTGAAATTGCTCCTATATAGTTAGTTGTACTAACTATATTTCGCGCTCCCTCAATTCACTGCTGATGATGTCACATATTACATCATTCATGACATGGTCAGTGACATCACTGATGACATCACTGATGACATCTCAAATGACATCACTGATGACATCATCCAGTGATTGTGTGTTTCTGTAAAGTTTAAATATGTTTTACATATTGAAGAATGACTGGATGTATAAGTGTCTGGATGAAAGATTTAGTAGGTACATGACTGAATCTATGAGTGAGTGATTAAATGTGTCTTACTGAATGCATGGGTTAGTGACTAAACTGTCTGAATGTGTGCATCAGTATGTTTGTTGTTGTGTAAGCAACTGCATGTGTTGATCAGTAGCTATATGAGTGGCTATATGTGTTATTGATTGGTTGCCCGAGTATTTGTATGGGAGACTGAGTGTGTGTGTGGGTAGCTGGCATATATAAATGACTATACATAATAGCCACTGATTGTGCGAGTGGCTGTATGGATCATTGTGTACTTGTATCAGTAATTGTATAACAAAGGAAGTATGTGTTAGTATATGTTTGAATAAGTAAGGTGTTGTGTGTATAACTGTATAGTTGAGGAAATGAAAGTGTGATTGATTCTTTGGATGACTGACTAGATGTGTAAATAACTCCATGGATGAGTGGCAGAGTGTGAGTGCCTGTATAGGTGTTTGAGTGCAGATGATAGTGTTGTATTGATGAGTGACTGTATGTATGAGTGATTGTATGGGTAAATGATTGGATGTGTGTATAGACCTAGCAATCAGTGTGTGCGTATGTAGTAACTGGTATTGGTGTGTCAATGGTTTCAAGAATGGTAGTCTGTGTTTAACACTGGGTGTATCAAAGGTTATATTAGAGTGTGATGAAGTGCATTGTATTATCACATGAATGGTATCATCAGTGATCTGATCAGTGATGTCAGTTGAGATGTCATCAGTGATGTCATCAGTGATGTCATTTGAGATGTCATCAGTGATGTCATCAGTGATGTCACTGACCATGTCATGAATGATGTAATATGTGACATCATCAGCAGTGGATTGCGGGTACGCGAAATATAGTTAGTACAACTAACTATATAGGAGCAATTTCAATGGTTTTTTAAACGATAATCCCTAACTATATATGACCTGAAACCTATGTTTTTTTCAGTGAATTTGCACAGTTTTTTAAATGCTAATACCTAACTATATATGACCTGAAACCTATGGTTTTTTCAGTGAATTTGCAAGGTTTTTTAAATGCTAATTCCTAACTATATATGACCTGAAACCTATGGTTTTTTAAGTGAATTTGCAAGGTTTTTTAAATGCTAATACCTAACTATATATGACCAGAAACCTATGTTTTTTTCAGTGAATTTGCAAGGTTTTTTAATTGCTAATACCTAACTATGTAAGGCTTGAAACCTATGGTTTTTTCAGTGAATATATATACTTAATATAATATATATATAATTTTTATTTTCAAGTTTTTTTTTATATGATTACAGGGTCCGCGCTCCGTGAGCGCTCCGTAAGCACACCAAAAACGCTCCGAGCTCTTACCCCGACACATTTTTAAAATTTCTAAAACATAATATCTACGTTTTTAACGTACATTTTAAAGGTAGACAATATCTGCTTTAATTTAGAAAATGTTTTTTTTTTCACTTTTAACAACAGTATATTATTTTTTGAAGTAGTAATAAATCTCGCGAGGGTACGTCGCACGTGCACGCAACGTAAGAGCTCCGTCCGCGCAACGTAAAAGCTTCGAGCTCTTACCCCCGAACGTTTTATAAACTTTAAATCGTTATATCTACGTATTCATTGCACAATGTAAAGGTACACATTATCTGGGATAATAAAGAACATGTTAATTTAAACTTTTACAGACCATATATAACTTTATTAAAGCAATTATAAATCTCGCGAGGGTGCGTACTACGTAAGCGCATCGTAAGAAGATGTAAGTGCTCCGTAAATAATACGTAAACGCACCGTAAGCTTACGTAAGCGCTCCGTAAATGCTTCGTAAGCTTACGTCCAACCATGTGACCTCAGAACAAAAGATTCTATTGGTTTATAATACTTCCTACTCCAATTCTTGAAAGACCACCCCCATCTTCATCATTCTTCTTTGGCTTTCGAGGAAGAAACACCTTTTTTCATCATCACTTTGCTCCTGAAAAATCTATTGAAATGTCTGAACAGCAGCAACCTGAGCATTCAGAACATGAGGAACCTGAGCATTCTGAACACTAGGAACTTGAGAATTCTTCTAGTTCATCTTCAGATGAGTTTGTTCCTGAAACCCCTAGATCACCGAAAGAGTCCATAGTTTGGAATTTTTTTCAATTTCCAGATGGACAGAAAAAGGTAAATGCGCCTTTTGTCACATGTAAAATCTGTGACACAGTACTTTCCAGAGGGGATCCACAGAAGAAGTACAGCTTTGGAACTTTTAGCATAGAACGCCATGTCAAGAATATACACCCAAACAATTGGTGTAAAGCTGTAATGAAAAGATCATCAGAGGAGCAGGGCTCTGCTCCCAGCACTTCTTCTCAATCAACAGCACCACCAATTCAAGCATCAACGATTGCAATTATCCAACCAGAACTTAAAAATTTGATGATGCAATGCATTCGTTGCCAGAAACTAATAGCCTTTGGACAAGAGTCCATTCAAGTTATCCTGCAAAAAAACAGGAAGCACAGGTGCATCCCATCATTTTTTTCTTTATTTTTCATAGTTTGTTCCAGTTGAACAATTATGTGCCTTAAAAAGTTTATTTTTTTACATCATTTTTCAAGCAAAAAAAAAAAAAAAAACAGTTCTTTTTAGAACTACCTCTACTGGTTAAAGAAAGAACTAAATGTCTATGTTTGTATGTAAAAGTTTGTCATAGTGGATGTCAAAGTGTAAAACTATAAGAATGTGGTACAGCATAAACTTATAAGTATACCTATAGTATACTGTACTACTTCCAAAGCACTGAAATGTAACATATGTATATAAATATGTTACAACTCAATGGGCCAGATGTACGTAATTGGCCTTGAGGCCAATAGGAATCAATGGCAATTACTGAATCAGTAAATACCTTTTTCCGCTCACAGCATCAAGAGGAGAACATGTCTGGACGCGGCAAAGGAGGGAAGGGGCTCGGCAAAGGCGGCGCCAAGAGGCACCGCAAGGTGCTCCGGGACAACATTGAGTCTTGTAAGGAGCCCCTAATAGGCAGCCAGGGTGTTTTAGATTTACATTACAAATTGGTTGACGCCTTAATTCCCTTTCTGAGTAAAAATTGCAAAAGGGACAAGAACCCAAGCGAAGGCCATCTAGAGCTGGCTAACCCTTGGTATAATAAAGAATGCCGTTTAGCAAAGCACCATCTGATCCAGACTGTCAAATCTAAAAACTCCCATTCTATAAAAGAAAGTAGACATGCATATAATAAAATTTTGACCCAGGCGAAAAAAGCATGGGATGATGCATTATGGGACGATTTACTAACAGCAGCCAAACTGAGAGATCAGGGTACCTTTTGGAGCCTAATAGCCAAGGGTAGATCATCCAAGGATGTTTATCTAGATGAACAAACATGGTGTGACCACTATGTTTTAGTATAGAGGAAACTATCCAGGAACTACAAGCCATTAAAGCGGGTAAAGCTCCAGGACCGGATAAGATTCCTGGAGATCTATTTAAACATGACGTAGAAGTATGGGGGCCGTCGTACATAATTTTTTTGTGTAATTCCATAGTGGCTGGAACACCAATCCCCGATAGTTGGAAAGGGGCGGAAATTGTAACGATTTTCAAAAAAGGGGATTGTTATGATCCGGGCAATTATCGCCCAATTAGTTTAATTGACCTCTTACAGAAGGTTTTTGCCAGACATATTTTAAATAGACTCACAGAATGGATGGAGGGGACGCAGATATTGTCTAAATTCCAAGCAGGGTTTATACCAAAAACTAGTACAGTGGACCAAGTGTTCAGGTTCACGTGCATCTGTTGGAAGTATATTAATATAAGGAAGGGCAGTTTGTACGTGGCATTTATAGACTTGAGGGCCGTCTTCGACCTTGTTCCACGGAATCTTCTGTGGATCACATTAAGAGATATGGGGGTCCCCGGCGAGCTACTTAAAGAACTTATCAGATTACACACAGGGAATTATGCCAAAGTTAGATGGGGGAAGGGAGGTGAACTTTCAAAGCCCATACCGATGAGTCGTGGCGTGCGTCAAGGCTGTGTGCTGGCGCCTATGCTCTTCTCACTATATGTTAATGATATACCTGTTTACCTAAGGGACTGCGATCATGACTCCCCGAAGCTAGGAGATGAGGTGATTACGGCATTACTCTTTGCCGACGATACAATCCTCATCTCACAGACTCCGAGGGGTCTCCAAAACCTGGTGAATTCATTTTATGGTTACTGTGTAAAGAAGGGGCTAGAAATAAATTCATCAAAAACAAAATATATGTCCATAAATCCGCAAAAGTCCTTTAGAAAGAATTTGGCTCTAAATAACCAAAAACTAGAATATGTGGGGAGTTTCAACTACTTAGGCATTATGTTGGATAGTAATCTTTCATGGAAGGGACATCTAGCAAAGAGTAAGTTATCTTTTAAGCAGAATTCGATGCCCATTCTAAAAGTGCACGGAGCTAGTTATTCTAAAGCCATTACACCGGCACTTGAAGTATTTAAGGCAAAGGCCCAATCAGCGGCACTTTACGGTGCCGAGGTTTGGGGACATCATTGTAAACGCAATTTTGAAAAGGAAGAGAACCATTTTTTGCGTAGATTACTTAAACTACCAACTAGAACTCCCTTAGTTCCAATGTTCTTGGATTTGGATCTTAAACGGACAGATTATCAAGAAGCTCTTAGACCATTGCTGTATTGGATAAGATTGTGGACAACCCCGGAGTTGTGTAACTATAAAAGTGGTCTGATAGAAATTATTCAGATTGATGAATACAAGAAAATCGCCTGGTTAAAACATGTTTCCCTTTGGTGTACCAGGTTAGGGCTGTCCCACTTTTGGGACGATCCCCAGAATATGACACCTGTGTGTAAAAAGCTTTTAAAGTCAACTTACTGGTCCAATGTCTATGATGAGCTATTCCATAGTTCATCTATTGGCACATTGACCCAGGAATTTATGATTACAATAGATAATGCTGCATTCGAACCATTTATGGATGAAATAGGACCACCATTATCAAAAACCTTATATTTGCAATTTAGATATGGGGTATTACAGATAAATGCTAAAACATGTAATTGGGGAGGTAAAAACGATAATGGCCTCTGTTCCCTCTGCTCATTAAAGGCAAAGGAAGATGATGTCCATTTACTGCTTTTTTGTCCAGCATATAAGTCACCTAGGCGCCGCTGGATTAGACCCCTTTGTAAAAAATATGGGTGTCAGGTCATACAAAGAGGCAGAGCGCATCATTAAGTCTAATACCTCACAACTGGTTGTCTTTTGCATAAGTAGATTTCTGTTTAATGTGTATCTCATTAGGAAACGGCTTGGATATAAGCTGTAATGTAACATTGGAGAATCTAGCCTTCTCCATTCAGCATTAGCCAATGTAGAATGCACTGAGTTCATCCTTTGTAAAATGTGTGGTTTTAAAGGTTTTAAACTCTGGTTTTTAGTCTGGCTTTTTAATTATGGAAAAAACCTTTTTTATTTAAATTATTTAGATTTTAACGCAGTATTGTAAATGTACCTGTTTTGAATCAATTGTTACTTAGTCCCATTCTATTAATTGCCACCTGCATATGTGATTAATTGTTGGTGAGGGCACTGCAAATAATTGTTTGTAAATGTTTTTATGTCTGTAAATGTTTTTTTGTTGTCTCTGTACACCTGCTTTTATGGCTATATTAGCCGAAATAAAGTTGAACTGAACTGAACTGAAAATACCGATTCGGTAAAATTACCGAATTGTCAAGGGGAACAGGTTGTCACTTTGAGAGCCTGTTGCACCCCTGATTCTGACTTGTGTGCCATGTCACACACATACATGGTCTTACGACATGTATGTGTGCCACATGGCACAAATGTACATGCACAGATGTGCATGTACACAGCAATTCATTATTTACCCCCGAAAGTGTTATCGTTATATCTACATATTCATTGTACAATATAAAAGTACACATTATCTGGGATAATAAAGAACATGTTTATTTTAATTTTTAAACAACATATATAATTTTAGTTAAGCAACTTTTAAACAACATATATAACTTTATTTAAGCAACTTTTAAAAAACATATATAACTTTAAGCAATTACAAATCTTGTAAGGGTGCGTACCAAACAGTTCTTTTTACAACTACCTCTACTGGTTAAAAAAAGAACTACATTTCTATGTTTGTATGTAAAAGTTTGTCATACTGAATGTCAAAGTGCAAAACTATAAGTATGTGGTACATAATAAACCTATAAGGTGTTTACCTATAGTATACTGTACTACTTCCAAAGCACTGAAATGTAACATATGTATATAAATATGTTACAACTCAATGGGCCAGATGTACGTAATCTCGATTTACTTACTCATAAATACCGAGGGCCCGATGTAGGTAATCCCAGATTACCACTTCTTAAATACCGAATCATACCGATTCGGTATTTAAGAACTGGCAATGGGGATGTAGGTATTTTTACCGAATTAATTACCGATTCGGTAAAATTCGTTAATTACCGATTCGATAATTACCGAATCAGTATTTGCCATTGAGTCCTATGGACCTTGAAGCCCATAGGAATCAATGGCAAATACCGATTTGGTAATTACCGAATCAGTAAATACCGAATCCTGCCAGGGGGAACAGGGTGTCACTTTGACACCCTGTAGCACCCCTGTTTTTGGCTTGTGTGCAATGTGACACACATACATGCCCTTAGGGAATGTATGTGTGCCAAATGGCAAAGGTGTACATGCACAGATGTGCATGTACACAGGAATTCCTTATTTACCACCCAATTGTATTGAGTGGTAAATAACGAATTCTTAGATGCCTCTAGCACTATCAACAGTGCTACCTACATTAGAATTGACAGATTTGGTATTTTTACCGAGTCTGTATTTACCGATTCGGTAATTTTACCGATTCGGTAAATACAGAATCAGTAAAAATACAAAATCTGTAAATAAATGCCTCCTACATAGGAAAAGGCATTTACCGGTCGGTAACAGCCAAATTCAGCCATTACCGACCGGTAAATGCCTACCTACATCGCGTCCCAAATCATACCACTTCAATATTTAAGAGTAGGTAAATGGGATGTATGTAATTTGTCTTTTGAAATTACCGAATCTGTATAATTCAGTCATTTTACCGAATCAGTATTTACCAATTTGTTAATTGCCATTGATTACTATGAGCCTTGAGGCCGTATAGTATTCGGTGGTAACTAATGAATATTTAAGGGCCTGTGGCACTGTTTTCAAAACAAAGACGTGTAAACAAAAGTGAACACAAAAGGGAAGAGGTGTGAGAAACAGAGAGAAGGAAGTGCACTGGAGGAAGTGCAGTGCCAATAAATGAAGGTTTACTAACAGGTAAGAAATGGATAACAGAGTATAGGAATGAGAATAAGATCAAACCTAACAAAATAAAGAAAGAGGGAAACTGACTGAGGTAAAGAGGAGGAGTGGTAGAAAGAGAGAGCAAAGAAGATTAACTGTAAGGGAGACACATGTAGAGAGAGGGGGAGCAAGGGACTGAGAAAGAGTGAGGCAGTTATTCTGTCACAATAAGAGAGTGATAACAAACTTATTTTTGATTCTCATACTTACCTTATAAATAATGAAAACTTAGACACTGATGCGAAAAAAGTTTTTTATTTCTTATACTTACCTTCTAAGATATAAAAAAACTTAAAGAAATTATTTTTAAAAAATATAATATCTGTAAAACACAAGAAACAAATAAATTATAATGCATACAATGTATATTTCACAGTACAAGAGAGAAGGAAGGAGATTAAGAGTCAAGAAAGATAGATGGCACATGCAGAGGGACACATGCCACAGGTAGAGAGTAAGATGGTGCAGGCAGAGAGTGAGATAGAACAAGTAGAGGGTGAGATGGTGCAAGCAAAGGGTAAGATGACACACGCACATGCATATATTGTGCAGACAGAGGGTAAGATGGCACACACACAGAGAAACATGGAACAAGCAAAGGAAGACATAGCACAGTCAAAAGAGAGATGGCGAATGAGCGTGAGACAAGGGGAGTGAGGACACAGAGGGAGTGAAGGAAAGAGTGAGAGAAGGGGACTGAGTGAGGGAGCAAAGAAAGACAAGTGATGGAGTGTGGGTGAGTTAAAGAGAGTGAGTGTAAGGGAAGGACAGTGACACAGTGAAGGGAAGAGGAAGTAAGGCTAACGGAGAGACAGTGAAGAAAGAGAAGTGAGGATGTCAGAGTTTAAAGGGAGTGACAGAAGGATTAAGTGAAGTGGAGTAAGGTGAGTGAGGGAAGGTTAATGAGTAAGGGAGCAAAAGAAGGAAAGAGAGGTGAAGGGGAGTAAATCAGATGAACTGAGAAAAGGTAAGTGAGGGAAACAAGAAAGGAGAAGGGGAGTGAAGGATAGGAATAAAGGGTACTGACAGAAGCAGCCTAACAAAACAAGGGTGAGGTGAGTGAGAGAAGGACAGTGAAGTTGAAGAAAGACAAATGATAGAGGGTAGATAAAGTAGAGGGAGCGTGAGACAATGGGACTGAGTGATTGACTACACACAGGGAGTGAAGGAAGGAGTGATAGAAGGAGACTCAGTGAGGGATCAAAGAACGGAAAATGAGGTAGTGTAGGTGAGGGAAAAGGAGTGGCAGAATGAGGTGATGAAGAGAATCACGCTAAGAGACAGGGAGCGATGGAAGGATAGACAAAAAGAGAAATAAAAAAGTTTTTGGGGTCAGTCGTACTTACCTTATAAATGAAATATCTGTGGAAACGAAAAAACAAATCAGTTATAATACATTATTCACAATACAAGAGACAAAACAGGAGAAAAGGAAAGAGGAGTTAGGGAAAGAAAATGAGGGAGAGGGAAGGGGGAATTAGTGCAGGTGCGTTAACAACAGTGACTCTAAGAGAGAGGGAGTGATAGAAGAGTACAGAGAAAGTAAGAGGACACAGGGAGTTTTATGAAGGTGTGTTTGAAGTGCAGTTAGGTGAGTGACAGAAGGGGAATTAGTGAGTGAGCAAAGGAAGGAAAGAGAGGTGAAGGGGAGTGAAACAGAGGGACTGACTTAACATGAGTGGGTGAGAAGACTAAGAAGGGGAGTGAAGTATAGGGAATGAGGATAAGTATAAGTAAGGGAAGCAAAATAAAGGGACAGGGGTGACGTAGGGTAAAAGAATGACAGTAAGTTTGATGACACAGAGGTCATAAAGGATGAATAAAGGTGAGTGAGCATGAGACAAGAACAGTAAAAGAGTGAGGAAATAGAGGGAGTGAAGGAAAGAGTGAGAGAAGGGGACTGAGTGAAGGAGCAAAAAAGGTCAGTGACAAAATGTCATGAGTTAAAGGGAGTGAACATAAGAGAAAGGGAGTGAGAAACTGAAGGGATGAAAGCAGTGAGGTTAAGAGAGAGGCAGTAAGCGAAGGATAGAGAGAAACAGAAATAAAAAAGTAATGAAAATGTATTTTTTATTAGTCGTACTTACCTTATAAATGTAATATCTGTAGAAGAGAGTAAAGAAATCAGTTATAATATATATTTCACAATACAAAATGCAAATTAACTTGTACAACATGTTATATGGTTTATTTTTGCTGTTCTCAGAATATATTGAGTTTCACTAAAACAGTGAGTTCAATACTATTCATCATATCACAGCGGGCAAAAAAAACCACAATCAAAATGATTGTGTTTAAAAAACCCATAAAACGTAGAAAAAACATATCTTAAATGTTTTCTTCCAAACAGCAATTTCTAAGATACAGTATCTCATTATTATACTCTCAAACTAAAGTGATATAGAAACATATATTAACCACATTTACCCGAAATACGTATTCTTCATTTACATACCTTTCCACATGGCCAAATGGTATACAGAAAGTCCTCTTTTTGGAAATTACTTAATAGTAGTTTTAAACTTCCATTTACCCGACTTTCGGAATGAAAAGTCCAACATCTATTTCATCATCTAACAATAATTATATTTACACCTCTGACTTACTCTTGATAAACAATTCCTATAATACTGATATCACTCACTATGTGATACACTTATACTACCTCTGTGACAACTACCAGTTTACTAATTATCTTGATCACTTTCACTCACAAACTAATTTTGAACAACACACTTACTTTTATTAAGTGCTCCAATCTTCATTGTCCAATTACTTTCACTAAAATTTGGGTTCTAAAAACACTAGGTAAGAATTTGTTAAGTCAAAAGGCAAACGTTGTTTGAAAATCAATTGAGAATCATTACAAACTTATGTAAAAACATATATTATCAACATTTACCCGAGAAACTAATTTTTCATTGATGTACTTTCCCACATGGCCAAATAGTACGTAAAAATTCCTTGTTTTGGAAAATACTTAATAATACTCTTGACCTTCCATTTCCCGACCTTCTGCATGAAAAGCTCCAACGTCTTTCGTAACACCTAACAATATTTATATCTCCACCCAAGGATGTGTATCATGTCCATAAAACCTTAAACAACTAGTAAACTATCAGAATCTGAACATCATATAGTATCCTGATGACTAACTTTTATTAATTGCTCCAATCTTTCTAGGCCAATTACTTTTCCTAAAATTTAGGTTGTAAAAACACTAGGTAAGAATTTTTTAAGTCAAAAGGCAAACGTTTTTTGAAAGTCAAAACAGTATCATTACAATAAGTCCAACCGTTTTGACATTTTAAATAAGCTGTATAATGTCCAGATGTTGTTGAAGGACCATCATGGAAAATAATTGCTACTGTTACAAAGGTTCTTCCTGACATTGATAATTGAGAAGCCACAACATTTTTAATTAAAGTTGTTAATTTAGTTCCATCAGGTCTACATCGTTGGAACATTAAAATAACGTACTGTCCATAACTTTGTATAAATATTGTTGATAGCATTGCACAGTTACATTGGGTACAAACCATGTTTTGATCAGCTGCTCTAACTAGATTATTAAAAGACACTGATTTGCAGTCTGGTAAAGTCAAATATATAAATCTTTCGCTATCTACTGTTGTACTACTTGAAAAGGAACAATTATCGCAGACATGTTGCCATTTATAAGAAAGGCCAAAAAGATTTTCAACATCTATACCTTCCTCTTGCAATACAACAAGCATTTACATTAGAAATTCCTGACAATCTTGCTGAATATCCTGAGAAAATTGAGTCATACCAGAACATATGTCTAAATCATTTCGAATATCAGAAACACTTTCTATATTTGTTCTACCACTGCTACATTTCTCAAACACAGTATTCAACAAACAACAAAAACTTTGATCCCGATTTTCAACAATCTGTTCTTGCAAACTTTGGAGAAAAAAACCAACATTAACCACTACATTAGCATAGCAGTTGACACCAGAACTGTTCTCAAACTGAAATCCAACAATATCTTCAACAGAATCCTCTTTGTTTCTGCTTACAATTACTGGTTCATCTAGTTTTCTTTCTTTTTGCTACAGCCTTGCTATAATTTTTCTCATTTCTTCTTTTTTGGCCTACTACACGCTTTTCAAATAGAGGATATTGAGGTAAATTTGGAGCATACTCTCTTCTTAACCTATTATATTCCTTTACAAAATTTAGATCTGCACTAATCTTTGTCTCATCAAAATCAATCAAGTACAATCCAGATAAAGTTCTGACTCGAGATAAAGCAACATATGCCATACCCTCCTTGAAGACAGAACTTCCAATATTCATCAAAGCACTATCTACACTTAAACCTTGAGATTTATGAATAGTTACTGCATATGACAAACAAACAGGAAACTGTTTTCAGCAGACATATAGATCTTTTACAAGCAAAAATCGAACAGAACAATGACTAAACTGTTGTACTTCTTCAATTCCATCAAATTTAATTTTCAAAAATTCAATTCCATCTCTATTTCGGTAATTCACAAAATCAACAACATGACCCATTGCTCCATTTACTAAACCTCTTTCCACATTTAAATTCCGTCGTAAAATTATACGACAATTTAAACATACATATAGAGTCTTTTCAAAACCAGCAGTTTTAGAAATTGTCTTCTCTAAAGAATCCAACTTTGATTTAAACTTTTCTGACAAAACAATAGTAACTCCTTCGTGCTCTATTTTATCAATAGCTTCCAGTTTCACAATCTCTTGATGTTCTAACTCTAACATTTTGTTGTTGAAGACTGAACATTCTCGAAGAGTTGGCATCAAGCATATCACAGTTTTGTTTTCAGCAACTTTCTGATAAATAATCTCTGGGAGAATATTTTCCTTTGGAAACAAATTTGAAATTAATCGTGACTGTAAAGCTTCTTTGCCATGTTCAGTTACTTTTCCAATTCTTACATCTTGTAGAATATTTTTATAATCTTCATCCTTTGCCTGTCGCATGTTTTGAAGCAGTTCTGCATATTTAAAATATAACCAGATATTCACATTTCCAATGCTTCCTAGGCACTTTCTTGTATCTTCATGTGTAAGCATCTTAAGCACTGGTTGTCCTTTCACTGGAGTTAGCTGCAGTAGATCTCCAAAGACAATGATGTGTTTGCCTCCAAATAACACATCATACTCTGTTTTAAGAATTTGTTGCATTCTTAAATGCACAAACTCCCATCCTTCCTTCACAAGACACAGGGGACCCCTTACAGGGTGTCCAAACAAAAGCTCAAAAGGGCTGTAGCCAACCCCCTTTTGTGGGGCCTCTCTGTAAGCAAAGAGCAGGCAGGGTAAAAGGATGTCCCATCTTCGCCTAAGCTTTTCAGGTAACCCTTTTATCATTCCCTTTAGGGTCTTGTTGAACCTTTCAACAAGCCCATTGCACTGTGGATGGCAGGGTGTGGTGAACTTATAGTTCACTCCACACTCTTTCCACATTGCCTTCAAATATCCAGACATGAAGTTGGTACCTCTGTCTGAAAGTACCTCCTTTGGAAAGCCCACTATGGAGAAAACCCCAAGTAGGGCCCTTGCCACAACAGGAGCTGTTGTGGTCCTCAGGGGAATCGCCTCTGGATACCTGGTGGCATGATCCACTACCACAGTATAAATCTGTGCCCAGATGCTGTTTGGGGATCCATTGGTCCAACAATGTCTATCCCAACTCTCTCAAAGGGTATCCCCACCACAGGTACTGGTATTAGGGGGGCCTTTGTGGTGCCACCTGATTTGCCACTGGCTTGGCAGGTGTCACAGGAGCGACGAAACTCCTTAGTATTCTCCGACATGTGAGGCCAGTGAAAGTGAGGGACAAGTCTTTCCCAAGTCTTGTTCTGGCCTAAGTGTCCTGCTAGAGGAATTTCATGGGCCAAGGTTAGAAGGAAGCCCCTAAATTGCAGCGGTATAACCAACCTCCTGGTAGCACTAGGCTTGGGGTCTCTAGCCTCTGAATAAAGGAGCCCATCATCCCAATACACTCTATGGGTACCTTGAGCATTCCCAGCAGCCTCAGCAGCAGCCTGCTGTCTGTGTGGTTCAACAGAAGGACAAGTTAACTGAGCCTGCCCCAGTTCTGCCCTTGAGGGTCCCCCTGTCCCCAGAAACTCAACCTGATCAGGTTCAAGTTCTTCCAGGACAGTCTCCTCTTGGATCACAGAATCATCCTCCTGAGAGGGCTGATCCTCAACCTGGGGCAAGGTGGAAGGCACTGCCTTAACCCTCTTGCTCTTTCTCTTGGGTTGTGGTTGGTCTATAGTTTCAAGATCCACCACAGGTTCAGGTAGGCACTTCTTGGCCTGGGACCTGGTTACAGCAAGGACATGTGCTGAAATACCTAACATCTCTGCATGAGTTCTGTACTCCACTTCTGACCATAAGGAATCCTCTAGATCATTGCCCAAAAGACATTCAACTGGGAGGTCTGCACTCACCACAACTCTTTTGAGGCCAGTTACCCCTCCCCAGGAGAAGTTAACAACAGCCACACTATGTGTAGTAGTGGCATTGCTAGCATTGGTCACTAGGTAATTTTCACCTAGTACAAGTTGTCCGCAAATCACCGCCTTGGCTCACCAGCCAATTGCTGGAAAAAGCCTTTCATCTCCAGTACGGCTCACACACCTAACCCCGGAGACACCTTTGCTACAAGGGGCTACTCCTCACCTCTTGCAACCAAGCACTCAGCCCCTGCAAGCCACAAGGTCGAACAACGGCCAGAACAAGAGGGCGCCAGGAGGTTCTCCCTCAACTCTCCAAGAAAGCCCCAGGTCAGTCCCTAACCCTGTAGAAACAGAGACAAAAAAGGGAATCAGGGCTCAAACTGCGGGCGCAACAGTAGCTGGTGATCCTGACTCCGAGATTCCCCAGTATGGGAACCAATGACATCCTGAACCGGCGCAACCTCCTACGCCTCTTCAAACATCTGGACACCCTAGATAAGACACAAACTGGGGACATAGAATGGGTGAAATTCCAGAGCCTGAAAGGGGACACACATGGCGACTCCACCGTGGTGGGGCTGAAAAACAAAGAGACACAACAAGCCATCGAAAAAAATTCCATCCTACTTGCGGAATGGGGCATTGAAGTTCAGATAGTGGCACCCCCAAAATACCCATTTGTCTTGGCCCCAGAAAGCGGAAGAAAGCCCACTCGATCGGTCCTACACGGAACAACCAGCCTGGGACCTCCAAATGGAAGCCAGCAGTGCCAAAGGGCTCCAACAGGAATCAGATTTCAATGCCAAAACAACCAACGAGTCATACGAACAATCTCCTCCATCGATGAGCAAAAGGGTTTCGCAAGTAGGAGGTTACAGCATTCCTAACTGCTACAAAAGACAGCCCACCAGAGGAGAACCCAGGCCCGGATCCACTGTAAAGCCATCACTAACAGTAATCTCCTGGAACATAGCAGGGATTAGCAAAATCTGTAAAAATGAAAATCTAAAGTGGTTTCTGGAAACCGGAGACATAATTTGTCTGCAAGAAACTTGGGCCTTGACCTCCACTCCTCTGGCCGGGTATTACGAACTTCAAGTACCAGCAACAAAAAGGAACATCTTCGGTCGACCAGCAGGGGGTCTATCAGTCTTTATAAAACATGAGTGTCCCGTCGCCGCCACCACCATCAACGCGAACTCCCTCGGGCTACAAGCTATACAGATAAGAGGCTTGAGCAACACCAGTCATCCATTCAACCTGCTGGTACTAAATTGCTATATCAATCCCGCACAGACCCTAATGAAAGACCAGCTGGAGGCACTGGCACAAAAACTAGAAGATCTGCTAAATAAATAAATAAATATAAAGCACATCAGGTCATTCTAGCTGGGGACTTTAATCTAAAATACTTAGATAAATCTGAAACTCTTCCTCGGGGATCGGGTAGAGGGGCCATCCTGCAAGACCTCTTCTTCAGCTATAAACTGACTTCAACCCACGCACTGAAAAGCGTCCACACGCCCACTTGGCAGCCCCGGCCCACTTTCCGGAACGTGTCAAGAATCGATTATATTATGATAACTGGAGAGTTGGCAGACAGAATGACTGACTTTGAAATCGAAAACCGGCAAGAAAGTGATCATAGGCCACTAAGAGCAACATTCCAGCTGGACAAACCGACTGCCACCTTCTATAAATCCATTGGGGAGTCATGTGGTGAGGAGATACATAGCGTTACGCGGAGGATCAAGTGGTCAAACAAGACAGAAGAGAAACTCCAAACTTGGCTGGGCCAGGCACAGGAAGGAAGTCTGCACAGAGAGACACCACCCATAACAGCATGGGAGCAAATCATTGAGGTTCTACAAAGTAAACTCGGGAACCCCAAATCACAAAATATAATGACAAATGCGCAACCTAGCACTGGAAACACCTGCTCTCAGGATATACGAGAACAAAAAAAACTTCTACGCAAGGTGCTCGTAGCAAAGAAAAGAGGTGGTAGTCGAACAGAGGGGGCATTGATACCTGCACTGAGGGCCTCCTTGAGGAAGAAGCTATGGGAATACAAAAAAGCCACCATGGAAAGCAAATGGCTTAAAGTTTTCTCCCTCCTCAAACAAAAGAACTCAGCACAACTTTGGCGATTCATCAATCAGCTGAGCAATCGAGGACTACGAGAGAAAACGGGGTACCCGAAAAAGATTGGATCCAACACGTGAAACAGCTAAATGCAATAGATCCCACTAATGAAGATCCATCAACAGACAAGGCGGAGCCAGCTGAGGAAGTCCTCCAGATCAGTACAAATCCAGAAGCTACATTCCCGAGCCCAGGAAGGAACGCGAGGGGTAACAACTCCCAGGCCGCTGCTGAGGAAATTATACCAACCTGGATAAACACCCAACAGGTTATTAAAACTATTAAGTGCATGAGGAATGAGGGCGCCCCAGGGCCCAACGGCATCCCAGCACCGGTCTTCAAAAAGGCACCTGACTTCTGGGCGACTCTTGTAACTCCGCTCTTTAACCATATTTTCTTGTCTGCCACAACCCCTGACTCCTGGAGGGGTTCTATATGGGTTCCAATTTTTAAAAAAGGAGACCGTCTAGAACCATCGAACTACAGGCTCATTGCCCTGCTTGACTTGGAGGCCAAGGCATACGCACGCCTAATACTTAATGATTTAGAAAACTGGGCCGAAAAAGAAAACATAATTCCTATGTACCAGACTGGTTTTAGGTCCCAGGCGTCCACAATGGACAATGTCCTGGTGCTAGCACATCTCTCAACCCAGGCAACCTCGAAGAACCACCCACCACTATTCTGCTGCTTTGTGGACTATAGCACCGCCTTCAACAAAGTGGACAGAAAATGCCTATGGTGGAAACTGGATAAGTGGGGGATACCACCGAATCTTCTAAAGGCAATTAAGTCACTATATGAGGCCACCTGGGTGCGGGTTAAAACAAGCGCTCGGACGGTTTCTCCCAAGATAAACACAGAAAATGGGCTAAGACAAGGGTGTGTGCTGGCCCCCATACTTTTTAATTTATACACAGCAGACCTGGGGGAGGCCCTAAAAGGAGCCAGCCTAGTAGTCCCCAGACTAGGAGGTGTGAGGATACCAGTCCTACAGTATGCCGATGACACGGCTGTAATGGACCACACGAAGATCGGCCTACAAAGAACACTAACTGCTTTAAATAGATTCAACATCGCCAACAGCTTGGCTGTCAATCAAGGTAAAACAAAGGTCATCATCTTTGGGTCCTATCAGCGGAAAAGGCAAGCACAGTGGCAGCTGGGAAATACTCAAATAAACTTGGTGGCCTCTTACAACTACCTGGGGGTTTGGTTCTCGGAACGGGCCAAGGCCAATATACATCTAAATCATCAGGCCTCCAAAGCCAATAAGGTAACACACTTGCTAAAACAACTAAGTCAGAACCTGATCAGTCCATCTGCCAGCCCAATTCTGATAGCCCTACGAGCAAAGCTTCTCCCTGCGATCTCCTATGGTCACCTGGCCTTTCCTGGGAAGTTGGATGTCCCTCTCAACTCAGCCCAAGTGAAGGCATACAAGTTGGTGTTACATATACCAAGGATAGCGAGAAGATCCAGGCTGAGACTGGAACTTGGCCTAGCAAGACCAGACTTGATTTGTCAGGGGGAGCTCATAAAGCTGTATCTAAGGGTACTAAGGGCCCCGGCTAACTCCCTAAAACACCACTTGAGATCGGTCTTCGAAGGGCCAGCCTCGATATGGCACACCAGGCTGGGACACGCAATCAAAGCTTTGAGGATCGAGGAAGAAAACATTCCACGGCAGGACATCCCACTGAATGCATGGAAGTGAGCCGTCAACAAACAAGTTTATGAAATCTCTTTTGACCTCGACCACAAAACCCTTCGTCGAAGTCCCCATTGGGACCCTTTAAACAACTTGTACATGGTAGTAAAAGCTCAATCATACCTAAGTGAGGCTCCAACAACTCATGCCCGAAGCAAAATTCTATACATGAGGCTGACCACGCTTGGGATAGCAGACTTCAACCCCGCATGGGCTCAAAGAGGGGAACCCACATCTTGTAGGTTATGCACCTACACGAGGGAATCTTGGCTGCACCTCCTCTGCTGCTGTCCTTTTTTTGACAACGATCGACGGCGACTGTTGAGCCCGATTTGCCTCACTCAGAGCATAAAATGTTGCTCCGAAGCATCAGGCTTGTGTTTCTCAACCACCAACACAATGACCCTAGCGAGATTGGCGAAATTTGTCCACCAAATTAGGCTAGCCCTAAAAGCCAATAACGAAAACATCTTAACACCTGGGAATTCAATGCCCGAAAGCAGCGAACGATAGCTGAAGTAACATTGCCACGTCGTAGCATTGACATTGCCCTCCCATGAAAGAAACGTCCGTCGTCAAGACTAACACCAAGGCACACATGGTTGGACAAAGGCCATCTACATGGGACTTAGACAGGGGCGCCACACCCCCTCACTTTACTCTGCTTTCTTTTTTAACTCGCTTTTTCTTTTTTAATTAGCACACCAGTGCATCTTTTATTAAGCAAAGAAGCTTACAAACACAGTTTTTTGTATTCTCTTCTTTTACTGTAAAGATTTTAATTAATTGTAGAGTTAATTAAAAAAAATCAAATTCAAAGTTGTCCAGGGTCCACAAAGTTAGGTGTCACCATGGTGACACTGGCACATGTGTCACTGTAGGCCTGAGCCACTTTTTCATTTATTAAAGGTGTCTGCCTGTACTTGCCCAAAGTATTGGGACTTATAGTAGTGGACATAGCCATGTCCACATCACAGATCAGAACAGCTTGAGTAGGGATCCTGACTAGGCCAGAATCCATCTCAGTACCCAGGGTTAACCCTACTACACCCTTAGGCTGGGAACTACCACTGCTAACTGTACTAGGGGGTGCAGGTGCCTTAGGGGCTGCAGTGGTAGGGGCTGTTCCTTTCTTGGTGCATTCACTACCCCAGTGTGAAACTGATTTACAGGTATTGCACCAAGGTTTCTTTGGGCCATCATTCTTCTTTTTTTTATTTCCAGTTTGGGACCCACCCTCTTTAGGGGTATTTTGGGGGCCTGAAGAAGACTTCTGGTCTTTTTGTTTCTGATCTCCACCCTTCTGGTCTGCCTTTTTCTGATCACCTCCATGGTTCTGGGGTTTCTGCTTAACCCTGGTTCTGACCCATTTGTCTGCCTTCTTTCCCAATTCTTGGGGAGAGGTCAGATCTGAGTCAATCAGGTGTTGATGCAACTGCTGGTTCTGGCAATTATTGAGGATCTGTTCTCTCATTATTAGATTGTACAATCCTGTATAGTCTGTGACTTTACTTCCCAGCAACCAACCCTGCAGAGCCTTACTGGCACAATCAACGAAATCAGTCCAGTCCTGAGTCTGAGCTTTTTGGGTATCTCTGAACAACAACCTGTATTGCTCAGTGGTTAGGCCAAACCCATCAATAAGAGCACTCTTCAGGACAGTGTAGTTTTTAGCATCTCCAGGACTAACTGTGAGGAGCTTATCTCTCCCTTTCTCAGGAAAGGAGTACCATAAGATTGCTGCCCACTGGTCTTGAGGAACCTGCTGTACCATGCAGGCTCTCTCCAGAGTAGTCATCCATTTGTGGATGTCATCCCCTTCCTTGTAGGGGGGCACAATCTTTGTCAGGTTTCTATTGTCGTAGGACCTGTCTTTATCTTTAAGGATATTGCTGCCACCAGTGGAATCTACCCCACTCAATTTCTGTTCCCTTGCTAAAGCAAGTTTAGCTTGGGTCAGGGCTATCTCTTCCCTCTCTATCTGGAGTCTGACAGCTCTCATCCTGGCCTTATGCTCTTTTCTCTGGGGGGAAGTCATTCCCCTTTGAAAACCCCTTGAGGCATTAGAAAGGTTAGATTCCCTGGAAAGGGATCTCTCTCTTCTATTGCCAGGGAATATTCTGCTATTGAGTCTGGGAAGGTGGTTCCCCTCTCCATCCCCATGTAGGTTCAAGTTAGCATGGCTAAGCCTTCTAACTTGGACCTGGATGTCCCCCTGATCATCTGAATCTATATCTTCACCCACCTCCTCATTTTCTACCTCTGGGGTGGTGTTCTCATCATCTGGGGGGTTCACTCCCTCTCCTGAATTACCTGAGAGACCTGCACTCGCCTTTTCTAGGACTCCTATCAGGATAGGCATGGTAGGGTTGTGGCCCTTTTCCAGCCCCCTTGTAGTGCACAAGCCACTCAAGTCTTTGAAGCTGTGTTTGTCATAGTTGGAAGGTGTCTTGGTAAGGTCACCTGTCACAGGCAGAGCACTGCTTTGCTCACCTGTGCCAGACATGACTTCTAGTGAGGTGTAAGTGGTGCACTTACCTACACTATGTGTTTTCCTACTAGAACCTTGCTAGTGAGTTGTAGTCAGGGTATGCTAAGCCCTTTGGTCTACAACTACTAAGTTCAGTAGAACTTAAGTATGTAAGCTTTGTTTATATGTACCTATGGTACTTAATGTGATCTTTCAAATGATATAAAGATTGCAATGGTAAAACAACAGCAAGCTCAAATCCCAACCGCTGCACACCAATGTGAGAAGTTGGCCTGATGTATGATGTTCACTATTCTAGTGAGCACCTTGTATCAGTCCAAACAATCCCTTATGGTGGTGGTTGTAAAGTCAACCTTATAGACAAGCTATCCTAAGGGTAGCATGGACTAAGCAGTGCTTGTTTGTTGAGTTTGGTGCTCTGTGCTTCCCTGTTTTCTCCGCTACTCACTCATACTGAAGGTGAACTCTGCACTGGGGATTTGTCCGCCCGCCTCCCGCCGCCTTACTCCTTGCACCAACGTGGAGTCGGGCCGCCAAGTGGAGCGTGGGTGGGCCAAAAAATACAACCCCCCGCAGCCCTAGCGGCACCCAGAGGCAGAATTTCGCGCCAGGAGGCGATTTAAAAGAGCGTCATCCCGGTCGAGCGGGGGCTTGTTTGTTGAGTTTGGTGCTCTGTGCTTCCCTGTTTTCTCCGCTACTCACTCAGACTGAAGGTGAACTCTGCACTGGGGATTTGTCCGCCCGCCTCCCGCCGCCTTACTCCTTGCACCAACGTGGAGTCGGGCCGCCGAGTGGAGGGTGGGTGGGCCAAAAAACTACAACCCCCAGCAGCCCTAGCGGCACCCAGAGGCAGAATTTTGCGCCAGGAGGCGATTTAAAAGAGCGTCATCCCGGTCGAGCGGGGGCTTGTTTGTTGAGTTTGGTGCTCTGTGCTTCCCTGTTTTCTCCGCTACTCACTCAGACTGAAGGTGAACTCTGCACTGGGGATTTGTCCGCCCGCCTCCCGCCGCCTTACTCCTTGCACCAACGTGGAGTCGGGCCGCCGAGTGGAGCGTGGGTGGGCCAAAAAACTACAACCCCCAGCAGCCCTAGCGGCACCCAGAGGCAGAATTTAGCGCCAGGAGGCGATTTAAAAGAGCGTCATCCTGGTCGAGTGGGGGCTTGTTTGTTGAGTTTGGTGCTCTGTGCTTCCCTGTTTTCTCCGCTACTCACTCAGACTGAAGGTGAACTCTGCACTGGGGATTTGTCCGGCCGCCTCCCGCCGCCTTACTCCTTGCACCAACGTGGAGTCGGGCCGCCGAGTGGAGCGTGGGTGGGCCAAAAAACTACAACCCCCAGCTGCCTTAGCGGCACCCAGAGGCAGAATTTCGCGCCAGGAGGCGATTTAAAAGAGCGTCATCCCCGTCTCGCGGGACGCGAGCGGGACGCCCGGACGAAGCCCGTGCAAAGGGCGGGCCCTCTTAGGCCCTCAGAGGCCGAAGTAGGCTGGGCTGGGCCCATTTATTTCCTTTTTAATAATTGTTCGTTTGTTTACATTGTTCAGTTCCTCATGTCTGGCATAGACATTGACTCTTTGTTGGCCAGTTACAGCTCCATACAGTTTTTTCTTGCTCAACTTTCTATAGTTATTTTTATTTATTACTTAGTTTGTATTAAGGATTGTACTTGATTGCTCCCTACTTTAAATACAATCATGACAGCTAAAAAGCTTCGTTCAGGGAGACTTTTGGTAGGAAGGTCTTGTGCAAAAACCAAATCCAACCCACTTCGAAACAAGGAAGTTCAAAACCTGCAACTAAAGGGCCAATGTCAACTATTCCATTTATGGGAAACGCCCAAAGATAAGAACAAGACTACGGATATTGGTGTAGTGTGTTCCCTTGTGGGGTCAACTAAGCAGGCACTGGAGGGTCCAATTATGGAAAATAAATTAGCCAAGAGCTCACTGGTTTGTGAGGAAATTAATCTGACACAACTTACTGCTTCCCTTTATGCTAAGTCGCCCGCTCCCAGAGCTGAGTGTGTGCAGCAGCATAATATTTCTTCAATGCCGGGGATCAACTTGATACAAGAACTAGCAGGTGGTTCTCACCAAAGGAAAGTAGGTAATGAGGACTCTCAAATGCTAGATATTGATTTGGAGCTATGTGGGCGGTACTTAGTAGATGGATCTTTGAAGCTATTTGAGGCCATGAAGACCCCGTTTGTCTCCACTCCCTCAGGTCTCCAACTTTATAGTAGTACCCCTTCTGTTAAATCCCAAGATATTTCCTCCCAGTCCAACATCTCAAAAAGCCCTGAGCTGAATATATCAGGCATCCATCCAACTTCCTTCCCCTGCCCAGAGAGACTTGATAAACCTATCTCCGAGTCCTTGATCGCTTTAGAACATCTGCTGTCCTCTATACTACTGCTATTGGGTACATTTGTGGGTAGTTCTGATTGTGTTCTGGAAACAGTTACCCAGATATTGAAGGTCCTTGTAAATAATTCTTTGGAACAGTTACCCAGTTCAGATCCTCAAGTTGGTTTGTTAGGGCCCAAATCCTGTGGTGATATCTCTCCAGGAACTAAGCCCTTGGACTCTCCTCATAATTCAGTCCAGAATACCCCGGCTGTTACCGTTAGAAACGAGCTTCTATCAGCCCCTAAATCTTCTGCATACAATTGTATTGCAGACTTGGTTCTTGAAGTTGTAGAAGAAACCGGCGAAGTAGTTGATTCAAATTCTGTTAAAGAGTTTTTTCCTATTTTTGTCCAAGAGACTAAGGAGAAGGGGGAAAAAGAAAAAATGGAAAAGCCAAAAAAGAGTAGAGGAAAAAAGAGGAAACCTATCCGCAGAATTAGAAAAAAGAGGCAGAGACAAATAATTTTTGATGATCTTCAAGACTCACATGTTAAGAGTGATGATAATAAATCTTTGCCGGTTACTGTTGGGACTTCTCAGGAATGGCACCCAGAATCTGAAACTCACTCCCCCCCCGAAACTAGGCTCATCTCTTCCACTACACTCTTTAAGAAAGAAGTGAAAGCTATCCTCATGGCAAAATACACCTGAACTATTAATTCGGTCTCCTTAAGATTATGCACAGAACTGTATTACTTGTCTGATACCGCTGCATATTTGCATTACTTGTATTATTGATTTACTGATTTACATGATTGGCTTTGCCCTCATTTATGTGTACTGTAAGCTCCTCTAATTTATTGGTTTGACTATGTTCCCTAATGTACCCCTCTATGTAAAGCGCTCTGATATCTGCAAAGATCTTGTTCGCGCTATATAAAACTTTCAAAATAAATAAATAAATAAATAAGACTGAAGATGGAAATCCGAAGCAGGGCTTCAATATGCAAATAGACGATGTTCCAGCTCCCCCCTTAGAGTACAACGACATCGTCTCCAGCTGTACGAATTCCAATTTAGGAAGCCCTAATATTGGATTGGGGAGGTCAACGAATCCTTTCCCGATAGTGAAGATGATAAAGTCTGCTCCTAGTGTAGCATCTGCCCTTAATCCAATGGCTCCCTCTTTTTTTGCCTTGGTAGAAGGTGCAGTATGCTCCAAAAAATCCTTGGTAAATCCAATAGAGGATAGTATAGACACGCTGACGTTAGATTTCCTCCCTCTCTTTGATCCTGACTTAATACTGAATAGATCTTTGCTTCTTAAGTGCTTCAAAGAGATGGAGAGTCTAATGCTAATCCAAACGAATGACATTGATTTGTTCTCAATTTTGAGAGCTGAGGCAAGATCATACAGCAGGGTAAGGTTCTACTCCAAACTTATTGTGAACCTCATTCTGAGGCAGGCTGAGAGTTTTCAGAGTCGTGGGATCGACGTAATGCCTTTCTTCTCCAAATGTAGAGATGACTCCTCTGATAGGAGGTCCTCGGGCTCGAGACAAGCCGATCCTCCTATCATTTTTGAGGACTTAAAGATCTGCATTTCTAAATCTAAACGGCTAGTGACACATATAATTCCTCCCTCTTTATCCCTAAATGGTAATAGAGTAGAGGATAGTCAGCAATGGAATTGGTTACCTGGTGCTTTATCAGGTAAATCAACTGACAACCCTAAACTATTTTCTCATCTTTAGCAACAGCTTAAAAATTATCTCATGGAATGCTGCTGGAATTAATAACAGTCCCGAAAAGTTGCAGTATCTTTATTCCTTGAAGCATAGTGTGATCTGTATTCAAGAGACGTGGTGTGTGGACAAATTGATTATGGGGAGGGATTATTTTGTCCTAGAAGGAGGGGCTGTCCCCTCTAAGAGGGGTCACGCTAAAGGGGGAATTGCATGCCTGCTATCTAATCGGATAAAGTGGAATTATTCCCACCACTTAGATCCCAGCAACCTTTTTCAGGCTGTGACATTATTTAGTGTTGACAATGTGGAAAAGAAAAACCCTCTGGTAATAATAAATGCTTATATCCCCCCCGATGACTGTTTTAATGGAGTATTAAAACAAGTCTTTGTTTTTATTAAACAAATTAAGGATACAGTTCCCTCCCTCCATGTAATTTTATTGGGTGATCTCAACTGCATAGTCTCAAATTTAAGCTTGGATCTATTTAGAAACAAGCTTAAAGAGGAATATTTTCAGATTCCACAAGCTCTTTTCCCAGTTAAAATTAGAACAAATAAGAGAGGGAAATTGCTCCTGAAAGAACTATCCGAAACAGAGGGTATTATAGCAAACGGAAGGCTCCCTTCCGATACTCCAGCACACTTTACGCATAAATCCAATCAAAGTGAGTCGATCTTGGATTATATAATCATTGAATATTGTTTCTTTTATCTCCTGCGAGATCTGGTGGTCTCTCAGACTGTATTCAGTGACCATAAGGTGATTACTATAACCCTCTCTATATATCCGCCTTATGCTGACCCCTGGTCCCTTAATGTTGATCGGGTCAACTTTAGTAATAAAACTGGAAGATGTTTTTGGAACTCAAAAGCCATGAAGGGTCTGGAACATATCCTGGATAAAACACTAAAAAATCTTCATAATTGGCTAGGGGCTGAATTAATTTCTATTGAGGATTTTATGAAGGAGGTCACTCTAGCCGCAAGAAAATCTAATCTAACCACAAAAAAGTCCATACTTCCCAGATCGGTCATCCTCTTAAACAAGGAAATAAATAAACTGGTGAGGGAACAATATTTGTCCAGATCCCCCGAAAGATCCCACAAAATAGTCCTCTTAAAAAGAAGGAGACGCAGGGCCAAGATTAAAATAAAAAAAGAAAAAGAGGATTCTTTATGGATCAATCTGCGAGAGGCCATAGTAAACGGTCACGCAAGATTATTCTGGTCTTTAATCGGGGAGGGTTGTGAAACAAGAGTCAGTCCCCGTCCAATCCCCATATCCGAGCAAATTTGGGTCAATTACATTGCTAATTTATATGCTAGTAATGGGCCGGTGGCCGAGTATGGGGGATTCTGTAATGATAGTGATTTTCTAATAGATTTCCCTTCTGAAAAAACTATCGAACTGGCAATAAAGGAACTGCGCCTTTCTGGTGCAATGGGGCCTGATGAGCTCCCAATATCCGTCCTGAAACAGGACTCAGTCGCCTGGAGCAAAATTCTTTTCCTCATATTTAGATTTTGTTTCTTGAGTAAATCTGTCCCCTCGTCCTGGAAAGGGAGCATATTGGTGCCATTGTTTAAGAAAGGCGATAGGAATGAACCCAAGAATTACCGCCAAATCGCCCTGCTTGACGCAATTGGTAAAGTCTTCTCTAAATGCCTCCTATACTCGATTAACGACTGGGTTGATAGGAATCACATATTACCTTTAGAACAGACAGGCTTCCGCAAAGGACATGGCACTTTGGACAACCTTACCGCACTTCAGATAATTTCTGATAAATATGTAAGGGTTCGTGGGGGAAGATTCTTTGCTGCGTTTATAGATTTCTCCACAGCGTTCGACAAAGTGGATCGGCCGTTGCTGTGGAGAAAATTAGCTGCTCTAGGCATGCCTCCTCTCCTGTTAGATTTGGTTAAGGCTCTCTACTCAGATACATGGTGCCAGGTCCTTCAAGGAGGGGAAAGGGGGTTATCCCAAGTCATTCCTTCCATCAACGGACTAAAGCAGGGTTGTCTTTTGGCTCCTCTGCTTTTTTCCCTATACATTTCAGATCTCCCTATGTCTTTATCTGCTTGTGATGGTATTGCACCATCATTGGGGGGAACTCCAATTTCTTGTTTGCTATATGCGGACGATATCCTTATATTGGACTTAACGCCCAAAGGGTTAAATAATCGTCTGCACGCTCTGCACCTTTTTGCTGAATCCCATTACTTAAAGATAAATGCAGTTAAAAGTAAAATTATGTGTATCTCAGGGAGGAAAAAAAACAAAATACGAGAACTTTGGTTGGTCAGTAGGAGGTCATAAGCTGGAGGTGGTTAAGTCTTATGTCTTCCTGGGGAAAATAATATCTGATAATCTAAGTGACAAGGCCCACATTGATAATAATACCCGGAAGGCCCTGTCTCAGGGTAAAAGCTTGAGTGCATTATACTCTGCCACAGGGAGAAGACATTTCTCTTACCTGCTAGAGGTTTTTAGGGCGAAAATCCCGTCATCCCTTTTGTTTGGAATTGAAATAGTCGATCTAGGGCAATGGGGTTTTTTACAGGTTGCAGAAGGTAAAATTCTACGGTTCTTAGCCTCTATTAACACCGTCTGCACAGTGGCATCCCTGAGACTTGAGTTCGGCATCCATAGTAGTTGGGTGCAGGCCTTGGCAGGGCTAGTGCGTTGGGTAGCCAGTCTGGCCAGAGGGGAAGTGGGGACTTTGAGACACTTAATGAAGTCGGAATTGCTGGGCACCTTAAGGGAGTTCTCCTTAATTGTAAAGAATTTTAGAAGGGCTGTCGCACTTCTTCAATTGGAGGAGAGTACTCTTTTCACTCTGTCTGCCGTCCAGTTAAAATCACTTTTGAAACAGGCCTCGTGGGATCTCAGTTTTAGGTTGGACAGGGAATCCATTCTTGTAAAGAAGGGAGTAACCCCTTTTACTGATACTTGCATATTAAAACACATGCAACCCTATGTCGCCTGGAATTTATCCCATGGCATACGGCGGTTTTGGCTTCTCCTGAGGCAGGATCTATTCCCTTTAAATAATCTTATGGCTAGGTGGTATGGTTGTTCTGCAATTTGTAATTTTTGTAATTTGTTTACCCAGGACTGTATACATGTTCTCTTTATATGTCCTGTACTTCGTTCATTTCGTCGTAAGTGGCTAAGACAAATATGCTTGAAATTAAATATTCTTACTGCCAATTCCTTCTTACATGCTTTATATAATCCTCCCAATGAAATGTTCTGTTTTAGTATTTTTAACTTTTTAAAATGTTTTTTAGATATTTATTAGAGGGTTTTTATTAACTGTGTTGTGCTGATTATTTTGTACCTTGGTAAAATTTGTGAATATCTTTTGCATTTGAACGAGTACTTTGTATTATGTATCTTTTTATGTGGACCTCTTTGGAGTTCCAAAACATAATAAACAAATCAAGTGGACTAAGCAGTCTTAGGCTTAACTCAAGAGGGCATGTGAAGCCAGCTGTTTTACCATATGCAATCCTGTAATATCAAATGAAAGGACACCACACAAGTTATATATTATAAAAATATATGTATTTATTACTAGAATAATCCTCTGTACTCTTTATGAGTGCAGAGGCACAAGCACTTAAACAAAAGCACAGTTAAACATACAAAAGTTGCACAATTATGGATAGGCCCGGTGGCCACTCAAATCATATATTAAATAAGTGGTATAGGAACCGCTTTACGAACAATGGTAAGGCCTAGGGCCTTGGGAATCGCTGGGACTACACTGGACTAACTGTAGTTAGGACGGGAGTAGACCGCGGGATTCCTGTGCAGCGCTAAAAGCACACGCATGCACCAATGCAAAGTCAATGGTGCGTAAAACGTATAAAGTTACTGCTTTGGAAGTCTTCCGACTGGACTAGAACTTTGCCACTTAAAACTAGGACACTAGAGGTGTAAACCACTACAGGAGCACTGGTGTTGTATCGTTACCTCACCCACAGGAAGCGGGTGCATAGGTGCCAAAGTGTGTCGGGTTTCGTCGTGGAGATCTATGGAGCTGGAGATGAAGATGCTGCAGGCGGCCAGGAGAGAAGAGTTCGGTTGGATCCAAGGGTGGATCGAAGATGTAGAGTACCTGAAAGCAGAGGGGACAGAGTCTGGGTCACTAGCCAGTGACCAGGATGGAACCAGGAAGGAACCAGGCGATGTCAGGCACAATCAGGTGGTTGTTGAGAAGCTTGTCTCCGCTGCCATGTGGACTCTGGGGCATCAAGGATGACCAGGAGTTGATCCCGAGCTGTCCCACAAAAAGTCTAGCTGTCGGCGGTGTTGGCTTCCAGATCGGAGTCAACAGGCCTTGGCAAATGCAACCCACGCAGGAATGGAAGATCGATTCTTACTCGGACCAGCAAGGTCAGAGAGGTTGCTCCTTTTCAGGGGAGCGAGGGCCAGTCTGGAACAATCAGACTAGCAGAGCAGTTTTAAAGAATCGTCGTCGTAGAGGCCACTAGCCAACGGGCAAGTGACCGGACAGACGCGTTGAGCAGGAAAATGCAAAAGGGCCCCACGCAGCACTCGCTGAGTGTGGAGGGGTGATCTTCGGTGCACGAGCTGCTCTGGGCTGGGGTTTCTTAAACCCCAATGCACAGCTTCGAGGATCCCTCAGGAGCTGCACGGTCAGCACTTTGCAGTCTTTTCAAGATGGCCGGTCTCACGTCGCCTCCACGGGTCTCAGTTTTGCTGTGGCTGTGGATCGGGCTGTTGGATGTCTGGGAATCAGGTTCTTGTCGATCTCCGTTGCTCGAGCTCCAGCTGGAGCTGCAACAAAGTAAACCGATGGGCGTGGATGGTGCCTGTTTGCACAGGGTGGTCACTCCTTGACCACAAGGGAGATTCTTCAGTCTTTCCCGTCGAGTGGGATGTCGAAGGGTCCAGAGTTCTGTATCAAAGTTTCAGTCAGGATTATCTAAAGTCTATGGGCACAGCTCCTACCTTTATTCCAAATCAAGGGGCTGGATAACCTGCCAGGTCCCTCCTATGGGTGGGACCCAGGAAGGGGGTGGTTACACCCCTTTCCCTTTGTCCAGTTTCACGCCAGAGCTGGGTCTGGAGTGCCCCAGCACCGGTTTGAACTGGGCTATGCATGAGGAGCCTTGTGCCCCCCAGGCAGTGTCTAGTTTTACTCGCCCTGCCTGCCTCAATCCACTATCTCCTGTCTGGGGTGGTGTAACACCTCCCTGTGACAGGAAACCTTTTGTCCAGGCCTCCCCTGCCGGAGTTTTGGTCAGCAGCAGGAGGCCAGACCCGTGTCTGTGGCAGCAGCATCCATTTTGTGATGCTGAGGCTCTGGTTAGATTTAACCGCGTTTAAGTAAAGTAACATGTCTTCTCCCTCTAGAAGGGTGGAATGCTACCCCCGTCGCCAGAACTGGCGAGGGGGTAGTATTCCAAAGTGTATGACACCTTACACGACATGTTTTGATAAAGCCAAACCAAAGTTAGCAATACCCGCGAGGATCATAATGCACTTAAGAGTATATGGTATGACAATACCCTGGAACAGCTGTAAGGAAATGGTTCCGAAAGCTGCAGACAGGCTCAGCTCATGCTAGAGCACCATCTCACATAAAACCAAGCACTCTGCCTCCAGGATTGTTAAGGCCTGCCATAGGAGTGACTTATAGGTGCATATGTGTCCAGATATAGGTTTATGAATGAAAGTAAACTAATGACAGACGTCAATAGACCCTTTCCGCACTACTTACAGCAGAAATCCATCTGCTACTTGTATTCAAATTTAAGATCCGTATGCTTTCATAATTTTCAACAAATTTATTGATGACATTTTTCCTCAAACAATGTGGTAATCATTTTTTCTTTTTTTGTTACAAATGAAATCTTCGTTGCTTCTTTAGTATTTAATTTGCACAATTAGTTGAGTTGTGATAACTGACATTCATTATTTAAAAAAGAAAATTTTCCTGTCCCAATGCATTTCGGGATGCAAATCCCTTCATCAGGGGCACATAATTACTTGCTATTGTGTGATGCTTTGGGAAATTTTCTGTGATGGAGGATCAAAAAAGATATTCCAGATAACGCCGTGAATAGAAAATGCTGTAGAGTGGGATATTCTTTGTGGACTGGCTTGAAGAAGTAACTGATTGGCTGTGGATAATTCAGTAAGAGTTTAAAGAGACAAATGCTCGTGGTTAATGGCGATATTCCTATTGTCAGCTGACGATGTCGGGCTGCTGGCTTTGCTGACGTTACTTCGATGAGCGTTGTGGTTGTGAGTTGCTATCCGGGGCTAGAGAAACATGTCACTAATGCGGTGGTTCAATAAGCCGGATTGGACCAGTGACGAACGGTGTTGCAGTAAATAAACTGGCGAGTTATCTGCTGAAGGAAGCTGCGCGCAGACTCCTTCGGCAGTCGGAGCTCTGTGTTGACACTGCGTACTTCCGGGGTCTCTCCTAACTGGATGTTCAATATGCCGGGTTGTGGCGATGCAGCAATAGATTAAACTGCAAATTTTTCTGGTGTCAGAAACTGCTCGTGGGCTCTTTCAGCGGTCAGGGCTCTTTATTCAAACGGCGTTCTTCCGAACTCTCTCCATGCTGGACGGGACGAAAAATAGACGACTCGTTTTTGTTATTTTGCTGGCATGATTGGGATGCAGTGGTGGGAGGGGGGCTGAGTCCTTTTGGGGAGGGAAGTTCAATACATGGAATGGACAGAAGAGCGACAGAATGTCATGACAATATATTTCATCTGAACGGGAAAGGTATTACTGCATTCGTAGGGGTGGGCTTCAATAGTATGATGTGTCGCAACCTATGGCTGATATAAGAACTGATGCACAATTGAACTGTATGTCGTGGAATATTAGAGGGCTTAATAATGCTAAAAAATTTCGAAAGGTGATTGCCTATTTAAACCGCCATCACTTCCACATTGCCATGTTACAGGAAACCCACTTGTCTCTCCAAACGCGAGTTGCCTTTGCTGGTAAATGGGATGGCACCCGAGTCTTTTCCTCTTACTCTACCTATGCGAGGGGAGTTGCTATCCTCGTTAGACGCACTGTACCATTCCAAATGTGCGGCAAATTAATAGATAAGGAGGGACGCTTCGAACTATTGTGGGGGCGGTTGGGTCGTGACACTGTCACCTTAGTTAATTGCTATGCACCTAACATTGATATGCCCTCCTTTTTCACTACACTCTGGGGTAAAATTGTGGACGTAGGGACCCAACACATTATTTGGGGGGGGGACTTTAACTTGGCTCTGCAGCCACAACTAGATAGAGCAGATGGAGTAATGCATTACAAGCCCAGATCCAGGGAGACACTAGGGGGTGTGATCTTGGAGGGCGGATTGGTAGACGTATGGAGATGTTTACATCTCTCCCGGAGGGAGGGTACACATTTCACCTCACAGACAGGCACATGGGCACGACTGGATTACTTCTTTATGACCAGGGAGATATCTACAGGGGTGGAGAAGATACAACACTTACCGAGGACATATTCTGACCACAGCCCTGTCCTGATGCACATGCGAATACCTGGCTGGGACACTCCTAGGCCACGATGGAGGTTGCAGCCTACGGCCCTGCTAGATGCCATGTTTCGCACTGAACTCGGAGAGGAAATTACTGCTTTCTTTCCTGGAAACAAGGGGTCTGTTGATTCGGTCGAATACATCTGGGAGGCATTCAAAGTAACGATCAGGGGATATTGCATATCCAAAAGTTTCGGGGTCCTGCGTGACATTCAACGCACTATTCACACACTTGATGGTGAGCTGAAGGCCTTAGAAATCCGAATGGTGGTGGATGACAGTGCTGACATCCACGCGGAGTTTAGAGATAAGCTGACAAAGTACGAGGAAGAAGCCAACAGAGAAGCAAAATTTAGGGGGAAGCACTGGCAGGCTAGGAAATACTGTGAAGGGGACAGACTTGGTAGGGCACTGGCGGCGATGACACGTGCCCCACATGACCACACCACGATTATGGAACTCACAGATGACCAGGGACACGAAGTCAGAAATTTGGACGAGCTACTCACTGCCTTTGTTTCTCATTATCATGCACTTTACACCACAGCTACGACCACCGACGTACCGTATGGTGACTTCTTGGGCGACGTAGCTCTCTGCTGGCTTAGCGACGGCGATAGGGCCTTCCTTGCTGCCCCTTTTGAAATAGATTAAATCCGTGAAGCCATCATGTCTCTCAAAAACGGGAAGGCACCCGGGCTAGATGGGATCCCGGCCGAATTTTATAAAACATACATCGACATCATGGCCCCTTATCTTCGCGAGGTCTTCGAGGAGTCGCTCACTGACGGTGTCCTCCCCTGCTCCATGCGTGAGGTCGTTATTACCTCGCTCCTGAAACCTAGTAAAAACCCTAGCTCCTGCGACTCCTATCGCCCACTTTCCCTTCTGAATTGCGATGTTAAAATACTCGCGAAGGTTTTAGCAACTAGATTATCCCTCTTAATGACCAGAATTGTTCTACCTGACCAATCTGGATTTGTCTCGGGTCGTTCCACCTCTCATAATCTGCGTACTCTGTTTTCCCTACTTCGCACGGTGCACCCTGACCTTCCAGTCGCTGCGCTTTTCCTTGATGCCACCAAGGCCTTCGACTCGGTCGAATGGCCGTACCTGTTTACTGTCCTGGCAAGCATGGGATTCCCCAAGTTATTCATTTCCTGGGTCCAACTGCTCTATACACAACCAACGGCGAAGGTCCTCATCAACGGTCGCCTTTCGCACTCCATTGCCATCACCAGAGGTACCTGCCAGGGGTGCCCGTTGTCCCCACTTTTATTCGCAATTGCGGTCGAGCCCCTTGCCTGTAGACTCCGGCAACTGCATCGCGACGGTGCGATACGATGTTTTCAGCGCCAGATCGATGTGTCCTTATACGCTGATGACATGACACTCTTTGTCAAACACCCAGCCTTGAACCTCAATCCCTTACTTAGAGAGTTTGTTCTATTCGGCAGGATGTCTGGTGTGCACATAAATTGGGCCAAGTCGCAATTTTATCAACTCACGGGTGCGGTTGCCGACTTTCCCCTCGATTACCCCCTTGAGTGTTATAGGTCGGACCTACGATACCTCGGAATACAGGTCTTGCGCGACAAAGATGAAACACTACGCTCCAACTACAGAGTGGCAATCACGAAACTCACCGCATCGGTAGACCGCTGGATCGCCCTGCCGCTCTCCATGGCGGGTAGAGAGTCCCTTATCAAAATGATAGTCCTACCACGGTTTCTTTACCTCTTCCTTAACATCCCTTATTACCCACGCGCCTTCTTCTTTAAAACGTTAAAGTCGGAGCTATGTCGACTGTTCTAGGGGGGAAAGAGCCCGAGGCTGAAATGGTCCACACTGATACAGCCATAGGACAAAGGAGGCTTCGATGTCCCTGACTTCGAGGCTTATTATTTATGTGCGCAAGCACATTATGTTATCATTGGATGGTTCCTACTCCCTTCATGCCACAACTGGCAGTGGAGGACTGTATTGTTCATCCCCTCCCGCTCAATGGACTCCTCCATTGTCCGGAATCATCTATAACGACATCGCTTACCTCCGTCTCATGCACTTAAGACGCTTGGCGCCGCATAGCTAAGAGACTGTCTTGCATCTACTATACTCCTCTCGGCTACCATTGACATATCATCCTAACCTTGCACTCCTGCAGGAACATGTCTTCCAATTGCTCTGTGAGCGCGTGCACATCGCCTGTTGGGGTGACCTATTTTCAGATGGTCAGTTCAAGACTGCGGAGTTGTTCTTCGCCTCTCACGCCCGCACTCCCCTTGATGTGTTTTACTATCTGCGCCTGCGCCAAGGGATGAAAGATATCCTGCCTGAGTTCCCCAGTGAACCTGAAAACTCATGTCCACTACATTTTATGCTATGTTCACAGGATGGTTCACACCTGGTGTCTGGTCTGTATCGTCATCTCAGGATGAGTGGTCCGATACCTGAGGTCAGGGCTCGACTGCAGTGGGACACCGATCTAGCGGTCGAGCTCAGCGATGAGCAATGGCAGTATTGCTGCACCCTCACGGCCCAAATATTGGGTAGCAGTAGACTTAAGATGATACACTACAAGTTCTTACAGCGACTGTACTACACCCCAGTTAAGAAGCATGGGTTCCAACTGACTGATAATGACAGATGCGAGCGCTGCCGCGCAGAACATGCGGGTTTCCTGCATCTTGCTTGGGAATGCCCCCCAATTCGCCTCTACTGGCAACAGGTACACAACGCCCTCGTATCTATGACAGGAGAATCCATACTTCTCGATCCATTACTTATGCTCCTTGGGTACACGCCACACATCCCTAAATCCTGCAGGAAATTCTTAGATATTGCACTGCTCTTGGCAAAGCGGCGAGTAGCATGCCGCTGGGGCCGGGGCAGAGCCCCTAAATTCAAGGATTGGCTAGCAGACATGACTTATAGCCAGGAGCAACAGGTAACTTTCACTGAGCTACTACCTATTATAAGTCAGCCTAAAGACATTTGGGGACCTTTGGTCAGCTACCTACTAGCTCAGACAGATGAGGAAGACAACCCAGAGGGAGGTGACGCCTGTAATTCCACTGACGTTTGAAGGTATGCGGGTTTCCCCGCCAATGCATGCACCACTAACACCCTTCTGATCTGGTTCATCAGCCCCATGCATTAGTCTATGTCCCACCGGGTAGCACAGTCCGCCAATACCTGCTGCCAGCTCACACTACATTCGTAGTCGCTCACGTAGTACCCTCACATCATATGTGTCTCTATAGTTCAATCCATAATGTGCATGCTTCTCCTTTGACAATGTTTCATGCCACCATACACTGTACTCACCCTGAAAACGAAATGTTATTGCTACTTATGATAGTGAACTGCAGTATACTATCACTGTTATTATTTGCATATGTGACTTCAATGCCTCAAAGCTCCAATCCCATGTATGTTTGTTTTTCTTTTTTATGTTTTCTGTGTTGAAAAACCAATAAACAGAATTAAAAAAAAAAAAGTCGTCGCTGGAACATCAGGCTCACTCCCCTCGGAATCTGTATCAAGATTGCTATCCACTTGAGACGTCATCCTCGGACCACTCAGCCCCCTCCGAAACAGAGAAAAAGCAGTCACTAGGGGCCTTATCAACCTCAACACTGTCCTTATCTTGGTCACCAAGTGTTTCAGCTGCCTCGTTCATGACACCCTCTTCCACTATCATATTCTGAAGCCTATATCCGTTTGCCTGCAATTCTGTTGCAACCTGTTGTGCTGGCCTATTTTCACCCCCTTCTCCTAGCTCCTCCATGGTGTCTGATTTTTCTGTGCCTTCGGGATTCTGTCCAAATGCAACATCTAGAGGCTCCTGCACATCATTCTGACATGGTGGTTTGTTCTGTTTAGTTAGATCGTTTGCCACAATTAGGGGGAGAACCTGGGGGTCAACCGTGCTCACCTCAACGATTGATGCCTTGCTTGCTGCCTTCTGTAGAGGGGGCGCCTCCAATGTCATCACCTCTTCGGCCACCTCCGATCCAACCTGGGGGGTCTTACTATGAATCAATAAATCTGCTATTGTCGGGCAGGCTGGCCAGTCCTTGCTTGCCGCCTGACCCTGCCTCTCCTCTGCGATGTCTGTTGCTTTTGCCGATCTTCACCTGGCGTTTTCCCCACTGCCGCCAGCGTCGCCGCTGCTCCTGTTTTGATAGGGCTGGTAGCTGCCTCTGCTCGCTTCCGAGCTGCCGCCACCGCTGCCTTTGAAGCTGTATTTGCTGATTTCTGGGCCATTCTTTCGCCTTGGTCCGCTACCCGCCGAGCCCACAGGTGCAGCAAGTATCTGCAAACAGAGAGCTCCAGGTAACGCTGCCCGGAACCGACCACAGCTGCCCACAGTGAGAGGTGACTCCTCCGGGGTCCCAGTATACGATACCCGGGTAAGCTTCTGTGCCACCGTTTACTTAAACCAACAATTTTGTACAGTTTCTGATGCAGCCATTGTTCCGTTATTATATGATGCCCTGCGGTAAACTCCTTACTGAGGTCTCAGCATTCCTTTGGTGCGGCCAGCCTGTTCGTGCTGTAGCCGACCTCTACTCCGTCGCCATCGTGCCTGCTATGTGAAAGTCTATTTTAGTTATTGATTTGTTAACTGAGTATTTGTATGGAAGAGTGAATGTGTGTATGGATTGGCGGAGTATGTGTGACTGCCCAAAAATGTGTGAATAGTAGGCATATGAGGTTAAGACTACATGTTATAATAGTTGTTTGGGTGAGTAAATATCTTTATGGGTGTGGTGATGAGCAAATATATTTCTCAATGGTACATGTCCAACAAAGTAGAAAAATAAAAGGCAGTGTATATGACAGTTGCTGTATATAAATAACTATACATAAAACTCATTAATTGCATGAGTGACTGTATAGATAACTGTATAGTTGTAATAGTGATTTCATAACACACTAAGTATCAGTTACTATCTATATGAATAAATGAAGTGCTATTAGCATAAGTATGTAGCTGAGTAAATGTAAATATGATAAATTATTTCCAAAAGTGAGTAGGATGACTGCATAAGTGAATAGGATGTGTGCTGGTGTGTAATATCAATATAGGTGTATACGTATATTTGATAGTGTTCTATTGATTATTGACAGCATGTATGCGTGAATCTATAGGTAATTGATTAGATGTGTGTGTAGATCTAGAAATCACTGAGTAGGTTTTTAGATACTTGTATTGGTGTGTCAATGGATTCAAATATGATACTCTGTATTTTTCAGTGAGTGATGAAAGGTTATACTAGTGTATGATGAGGTGTATCTGATTGTCAGGTGGATGATGTCATCAGTGATGTCATCAGTGATGTCCTTTGAAATGTCATCATTGATGTCATCAGTGATGTCACTGACCATGTCATGAATGACGCAATATGTGACATCATCACCAGTGGATTGGGGCGCGAGAGTTACAGTTAGTACAACTAACTATAATGGAGGAATTTCAATGGTTTTGTATGAGTGAAATATCCAATTAACTATAACACCCCTGAAACATACGTTTTTTTCAATGAAATTCTAATATTTTTTAAATGATAATTCCTAACTATAACCTGCCTGGAACCTATGGTTTTTTTCAGTGAATTTTGAAGGTTTTTAAAAAGATAATTACTTAGTATAACCTGCCTTAAGCCTATAATTTTTTCAGTGAATTTCAAAGGTTTTTTAAATAACAATTTCTAATTATAGTATTGACCACTTCCCTATATTTTCAAAAATAAATCAAATCTGCAATGCTACCTAAAAAAACAGGCAATAGTTCCACTTACCACTAACAAATTAACATCAACATTTAACTAATGTAAGGACTTCGACTATGTACTGCGCAAATTACATCCAACTCACACCCATATTTAAAGAGCAATATGTGATAGGGGTTCTAATTATACACTTCCGACACCAAACAAAATCACAATTCCCAGCGCCACCACCACTACAACCACCCCTCCTAACCCCTCCTCCTCTACTACTTCACAGGCAGCACATAACAGGACAACAAACCTTCCCTAAATAATATATCCCCTCAACAGCACACTAGCTCAATGTTCAGAGATGTGGCAACCAAGTATGTATAAGGGAAAGAACTTGCACATCAACAATAATGTACACAACGGCAAGACTACCGGTGAAATGCTATACACAATTCACTATACAAACCAAAAACTTTTCCGTGTGTAGATATACCATTGATACGTGTAGTGTACTGCATAGTGGACGCAACCATATTATCTCATACACTGGGGAATATTTCGGTCATGTATCTGTGTCCCCCTCTTTGAAGCAGAAGCGGAGTGGGCTGGTCCAACATACGCAATGCCAGCGTAAGACTATAAATAATTGGGCTACGCCTTGGACGTGGTTCGCTTCTGCAAAGAGAAGAGACTCCACCACAGCAAAATTCCTCACCCTGCCTCGTGGCTGCCGCCATGACCACGTGCCTCCTAGATACAGGCCTATTGCGAACTCAGCGCCAGAGCATCGCAGACTTATGTCTGTATTGACTACTACCTTCGATCTCCACTGCGGACAGCAGGGTTCACAACTTAAATTCAGCTTTGGATCTACACTATGGACAGCATTGCAGTTAGCCTTGATTTATGTAAGGCAGAGACAATTGTACTCTATGGCCTCATACTTTGTTAAAATAAGTCACAAAAATTCTTCATCGATATCTGTGGTCACTACTGCCTTCGATCTACAGTGTGGTCAGTAGAGTTTATAACTTGATACCAGTTTCGGATAAGCACTACAGCCAATATTGAATTCAGTCTCAATTTATTTGAGGTACAGACAATTATACTATGTTCTCAAATTTTATTAACCTCTTCGCTGCGGCGGCTATTCCGCCGCAGTGCTAAGAGGCCGGGGGGGGCGCGCGGCGCTCACACGCTGGTGACGGAACCGCTCCGTCACCAGCCTCGGGTGAGCTGTGCTGATGACGGAGCGGTTCTGTCATGGCCCCGCCCTCTCAATAGAACGTGCAGCGCAGGCGCAAAATCAGCACTGTGCAGGCGCGTCGGGCAGGCCATGACGGAACCGCTCCCTCATCAGCACAGCGCCACCGCGGCTGATGACGGAGCGGTTCCGTCATCAGCATCGATGCGGTTAAAGTATGTGACAAAAAAGCATTCCTCGTTGTCTGTGTCAACTACAGCCTTCGATCTACACTGCGGGCAGCAGGGTTCACAACTTGAATTCAGCTTTCCATCAACACTACGGACACCATTGAAGTTAGCCTTGATTTATGTAAGGCAGAGACAATTTTGTTAAATGATGCCACAGAGAACATTCCTCAATGTATGTACTGAGTACTGCCTTCAAATGTACACTGCGATCAACAGAGTTCACCACTTGATACCAGGAGCGCATCAGCACTACAGACAACATTGAATTAATTCTCGATTTATTTAAGGCAGAGACAATTGTACTGTGTCCTCAGATTCTGTTAAAGTATGTGACAAAAAAGCATTCCTCGATGTTTGTGTCACTGCTGCCTTCGATCTAGACTGCGGACAGCAGGTTTCACAACTTGAATTCAGCTTTGCATCTACACTATGGTCAGCATTGAAGTTAGCCTTGATTTATATAAGGCAGAGACAATTTTGTTAAATGATGCAACAAAAAACGTTCCTCCATGTCTGTACTGTGTACTGCTTTCAAATGTACACTGCGATCAACAGAGTTCACCACTTGATACCAGGAGCGCATCAGCACTACAGACAACATTGAATTAATTCTCGATTTATTTAAGGCAGAGACAATTGTACTGTGTCTTCATATTTTGTTAAAGTATGTGACAAAAAAAGCATTCCTTGATGTCTGTATCAACTACTCCCTTCTATCTACACTGCAACTAGCAGGGTTCACAACTTGGTACCAGTGGCGCTTCAGCTCTACAGACAATATTAAATTCATTCTCGATGTATTTAAGGCAGAGACAATTGTACTGTGTCCTCAGATTTTGTTAACTGTGACAAAAAAGCATTCATCGATGTTTGTGTCGAGTAGTGCCTTCGATCTACACTCCGGACAGCAGGGTTCACAACTTGAACTCAACTTTGCATCTACACTACGGACAGTCGGGAATTCACCCTTGACGTATTTAATGCAGAGACAATTGTACTGTATGTTTCAGTCAGTCAAAAGTACTTTATTCGGTTCATAACAAAAACCATAGAAGTATACTGAACATTTTAAGTCAAGACCAAGATTATTATCAAAACACAGTAAAAATACAATACAGAGGTACAAACTAAATATATATACAGTAACTATGATCAATGTATTTAAAAAACATCCTTTAAAACCAGAGAAACATTAAAAAGAATATCCTCAGCCACATTTCAATTAATCAAATTTGTCACATTAACTAGTCCCATTTAATTTTCTTCCTTAGTCTTACAGCCACAGTAAGGAAATTAGCAATGTTAAAAATCTCCCAAACATTAGAAAGTAGCTGCAAGAAATGGAGGGCTGGTTTAACTTGCATAAAACCTTTGTCTTTTAAGAGAGGACTAATAAAACGCTTGCGAATTGGAAGTAAATGTTTGCAAAAGAAAATGAAGTGCATTGTGTCTTTAATGGAGAATGAGACCAACAAAAGGAGACTGGGCTGTTCCTAGGGGGAGGCTGAGAAGGTCACTTAGGTGCAGGGGGCAGTGCTCATTGGAGAACTAACCCTGGGTATCCATTGTGTTGGATATAATGGCCTCACACACCCTTGCGAGTGTCATGCTTCATCACAGGCAATGCTCCTCGTTGAGTAGGCGGTGCAATTCCCAACGGGCAACACCTCAAAGAGGGGCTCTTTAGCGGAGATCTTTTTATCCAACTGCCTATGGGTGAAGTGTGGGTGAGGGGCCAGAACAGAGTAGACGGTCTGAGTGGGGATAAAATGAGGCAAGAGGTACCAGAAGACAAATTTATTCTGGTGGTCCTCAGCCACAATTAAAATAAAGATTAGTCTGTACTCGCTGGAATTTAAGTTTCCAAGTGCGAGACAGTACTAAGGTGTGGAAAGTATGGTCAACATGTTTCTCGCTTAAAGTACATTGACCTGCGATTCTTCAGGACCTAACATAAAGCAGAACTACTGTCTACAAAAACTTGACCTACATAAGTGTCAGTTTACAAAAAGCACACAAATTGTACTACCTGTTTAACACCTGCTCTTGCCTAAATTGGGAGACAAACGAGACTGTTACCACAGGTAGGTGACAAAATACATTCCTTATAGTGACCGTGAGCACATAGTGACATTGTGACATACTAGTGAAGGTGCAGCTAGTATGTGAGTAAAACCATTGTGGAAAATCCAAGTATGGGTGTCTTAAAAACAGTAAAAACATTTGATAGCAGCAGCATTCATGCCTGGCAGCATATCTGAACATCTAGCAGGAGCAATTATTAAAAAAGACTCACCTAATAGTCAGAGTTAATAGGTGTCAACAGTGCCCAGCGGGTCTGACATCAGGGGAGAAGCCATTGTAACTAAGGCTGGGGAGAGGTATACAGGTGTTAGAATGCCTCAAAGACTGCGCCAAGATCGGGGGTAAGTATAATATTCATTGTATACTGAAAGCAGCCTGCTTGACTGTGCTGTAGACAACTCGTGCGCGGTCTTTGAGAGCCTCAAAGAGTGCCCCAAGATCGGGGGTATGTGTGACAATCATTGTATGCTAAAAGCAGCCTGCTTGACTGCATGTTATAGACACATTGCACGTGATGTTGGGCGGCAGTCTCGAGAGTCGGTTAGGCTGTCATCAAACACTCAGAATGTATTCAATAAGTGTCCAGACAAAAAAAGTAAATATCAAGCTGCCCTATACACAGTGTAAAAAGGGCTAGTAAGGTAATCCGCAAAAAAGGTCGGACTGTGTTAAAAGTTGTCCCTGCTCAAGGTGACGTGCTCGAGTTGCCAACTGTCCAGAAAAAGACACACAATGGTCTGCCGGCGGCAGAAAGTGGACACTGCCTTAATGGTGCCTCCAGCGAAAGCCCCTCCAGGTTTGTGGTATCAAACGGATATAGGTAATATCCGTATAGAAGGGTCGTGACAAACAGGTAAGATCAACGCACTTCAGTATGTGCGGGAATACAAGTAAGTCCCCATGAGCCCCGGGATACATGGAGCAAGCCAAGTTAAAATACTGCATTGCAGTATGCGCAGAAATCAAAGTACGTCCCCGTCGGCTACGGGATACGTGGAGCAAGTCATGAAGTCTTGTTAACACCCACTTACTTCATCAGCCTGTGTCAGTTCGGTTAGTGCCTACCCTTCAACGCCGGGCCCGGATAGTGAGGAAACGGTAGGGCGGCCGCTAAGAAATAGTGGAATGGGCGTAGCTGAGCTCGCATCCGGGAAACGCGCGCAACTAATAGGTCATGGGACAATGTTTGCGAGCGGGGCGGCCATTACAGAGTGGAGTCAGTGTCGCAGGATTAACCTTAACAAGTAGTTTGGACAAGAGAGTGTCTCCCAGTATCAATTCACAGGGGCTAATCCATAAGAGTAGACTGGCGATTCTTGTTGCATTTCATATTGGCTTCATTATGAATAACCATAGTGACTTCCATCATCACGTAGTCATATTGTCACATCGAGTAGGTACACCCTAGGTTGGCTAGTTGGTTAGTGCTGTGCGAATCTACATCAAGATGCATGTCAATCCAAAATTGAGTGAAAGATAGGGGAAGTTCTCCTACACCAACATTATAACCAAAGACTCCCTTTAGTAAAAAGTCCCCTTAGTAAAAAGGGGGGGTAGCAGTGATAACTAAGTTAGTACTGTGGGTATAGCTAACACTGAGGAAATAATCCCAGGGTAGTGTCAAACACAATCTTCAAAGTACGCTCCATGGGATGTCCTCGTTCAGCCCACGGCTGTCTGTGGCCAATCGGTGTATCCATCTCTGTTCCTTCAGGAACAGATTATGTTTTGATTTGTCTGAGGTAGCTTCCAGAATCATCCATGATAGTGAGTCAGCCATATGATTCTGTTCCACAAAGTGTCTACACATTTTGGTATTGGTTTTCTTGCACCGGAAGTTGCTTCTATGCTCAGAGATGCGGGTTTTGATGGGGCGGGTGGTCATACCCACCTATTATAGTCCACAGGGGCATCGCAGCAGATATATGCAATAAGATGTGTTGCAATTAGTGTGCCCCGGTAGTTCCCATGTGAAGGTATCTGTCAAGAGGATCGTCTTTTGTATTGACGTGAAAGGGCACACACTGCATGAGCCGCATGGCTAGTGTCCCTGTACAGGTGGTAATTGTCACAGGGTTGTCTGCTTGGTTGCATCAACTCTTTTGGGTCTGGTATGGACTAGAATGTCCTTGATATTCCTTGACCTCTTAAATGCAAATCTGGGTGTTTCAAGATTCAGTGTCCCCGTGTTAAGAATCTGCCAGTGCCGTTTAATGATCTTCTTGATTTTATTGGAAGCTGGCGTGAAAGTAGTAACACAGGTTATTTGGTCTGGACCCTGCGAGGTTGGAGTATTGTATTCAAGAAGGCCCCTCTATGGTTGTTCTGGGCACGTTTGCGGGCCTTGTAGACCACCCTGCTGGGGTAACCTCTATCCATCAAGTTTCTGGACAGTATGATGGATTCTGTCTTGTAATCTGCCAGGTTGGTGCAGTTACGCCTGACCCTCAAGAATTGCCCAAAAGGTAGGTTCAGCCTTAATGCTTTTGGGTGATGGCTTGTGAAATGGAGGAGGCTGTTGCGGTCAGTGGGTTTCCGGTACAAGGTGGTATCCACTTTCCCTCCCACTAGCCTAATGGTCAGGTCCAGAAAGGCGATGTTAGTGGCGGAGGCAGTCATAGTGAAATTGAGATAAATATTCGGCGAGTTCAGCCAATCAAAAAACTCTTGATAAGAATCTGCACTACCTGCCCAGAGAATCAGCATATCATCAATGAATCTCCTCCACAATTTGATGTTAGAGTGGTAGGGGTTCACTGGTCCATTGATATATCTTTATTCAAAATCGGCCATGTACAAACAGGCCACCGAAGGAGCAAACGTGCTTCCCATGGAGGTGCCCTGGGTCTGATGATAATACTGCCCTTTGAATTCAAAATAGTTTTCTGTCAGGGCTTGAGTGGCACACTCCATTATGAATGATGGAGGTGTCGGGGAAACCCACTCCTCAGCACTGAGGATCCTCTCTATCACCCCGAGTGTGGTCCTCTGAGGGATGTTAGTGTAGAGGGCCTCCACATCAAGGGTGATTAAGAAATCCACCTGGATACCATCCTGTAGGTTGTCCAAGAGGCGTAGGACATCAATGGTGTCCTGGACATAGGAGGGAATACGTTTGACCAATGGCTGCAGAAAATGATCACAGAACTGTGAGAGAGGCTCTAGCACCGAATCTATACCAGAGACTATGGGGCATCCTGGTACGGGGGTAGTCCCCTTATGAATTTTAGGGAGGATATAAAAATAAGGAACCCTGGGTTCTTTTTTAATCAGGAATTCCGCCTCCTTTTTACTGATCCATTCCTGGCATTCAGCAGATTCAACTAGACCAGTGAGGGTTCTTTTCAGGCACTCAGTAGGGTTGGAAGGGATGGGGGTGTAGTATCGCCTGTCCCCCAATTGCCTGAGGCACTCAGTGCCATAATCAGAGGTATTCATGAGTACAGTGGCCCCGCCTTTGTCAGCCTGTTTAATCGTTATGGATTGGTCGTTGGCCAAAGAGTCCAACATCCGCATCTCTGACTTGGAGATATTCAGATGTTTCTTGCAAGGTCTCATAGCCCCAATGTCCTTAAGCACTGCCTGCTCATGTGTCAATATTTCATTGGGTACCATCCCGCTGTGCGGAGTAAAGTTAGAAGGGTTGTGGAGGCCTGAGTCATCAGGGATCTCCTGTGGTCTCCCATCAAAGAAAGCCCTCAACCTGATTTTTCTCACGTCTGTTGGAAATAATCAACCTTAGGGGTCGGTACAAAGCCGAGCCCTTTCTGCAGTACTTTTTCCTCTCCTTCTGTGAGTTGGCGTGATGATAGGTTCACCACCAAACTCACTTGCGGGCCGTTTTGCTCCTGGTATCCATCCCTTGAGCTTGTGTGTCCTCCCACTGTACTCTCTTGTACTCTCTTGTCCGGCCCATTTCCTCGCTTGTGCCTGCGCCCAGTGCCCCAACCTCTGTCTAAAAAAGGCGGCTGATTACCCCCATGTGGGGCAAACTGAGGTGGATATTGGGGCGCATATGGTGGTATCGTATGTGGGAACTGGGGGTATTGCCAAAAAGGAGGGCCCTGGTAGGGAGGATGTGGATAAAATTGTTGACCACGCCTCCCCCCTCTCCTCCCCCGTCGGGGTTGTGATTGCCAGTCATCACCGCTTGAGTTACTGTTGCTGTTGGATCCTCTTCTTGAGGAGGTGGCGCTTGAGTCTGAGAGGTAACCTGACCCGGGTGGGACATAGTCCTCTTTTAAATATGGGTAGACCTTTTCCTTTGAAAAGCGTTGAATATCTTTCTGTAACTTTAGTGGAGAAGCCATCACAAGAGCAAATCCTCAAGTCTTCCTCCCTTTTCCACCCCGATGATCCAGCAAGGAGGAGATGAAATTGATTCAACCTGAATCTAGTTAATAAAAAACAGTGGTTAGAATTATTTACAATGATCATGTATGGTTCAATAGCTTGTGATGTTTTTAACAATTGGTGAGCCCTTACCGTCCGTTTGACCAGCTCTCTATCCTCTCTGGCTAAGCAGGCCGTTAACTTATAGGTGTCCTAACCCACCTGATGTCCCCTTTCACCAACTTATCAGGCGAGTTAAACAGTTCTGGTCGACCCAATTTAACAGATAGCTTTTGGACATAACTCAGCCAGGGGATACGGTAGCCAAAATCAAGTGCTAGACAATCTCTGAGGATTTCCTGATTTAATTCTAGCTCGGGGTTTAGCCAGATAGAGATCCATTTTATAAGTGGGGCGATGGCTATGCGATCTTCCAAAAAACCAACTCCACACTCTTGGTGAACTATAAAACCAGATGTGGATTGAGGAACAGATAAAATAGTTTTCAGAAACGTATCCCCCGCCACTTGAATGACCTTAACATTCTTAAAACCCCAGAGGTCTGCCCCGTACATTGCTAGGGAAACACATTTAGCATCATATATCTTTAATAGTGCTTGAAATGGTTTAACTCCCAATTTGCGTGCAAAGCCCAAGACAGCTAAAATGGATCTAGCCAGTTTGTTTCATTTAGCTATTATCTGGGGAGACCATGTACCCTTATCATCGAAAATAACGCATAGGTATGGAAAAGTTGATACCCTAGACAACACATTTCCATCACAATGCAAGGTTTTTGCCCTTTTCACTTTAGTGCCAACCATCATAACGTGTGATTTAGTAAAGTTGACACTGAGGTCTATAGATTTCATAAAAATAGAAAACGAGGTTAAAAGGCTTTGCAACCCTACCGCTGTGCGTGCTAAAAGGGCGGCATCATCCGCATACAACAGTGCCGGAATTAATAGTTTGCCAACCTTGGGTATATCTTTGCAAGCCTCGGACAAAACTGAACCAAGATCATTAATGTACAAAAAAGCAGGGGGGCCAAAATGCACCCCTGCCTCACACCATTAACAATACAAATCTTCCCTGTGCAGTTGCCCCTTCGGTCAAATGTCCCTGTGGCAGATAAGTCCCTGTGCAGGTCAGCGAGGAAGTACACAATATTTTTATCCACGCCCAAATGAAGGAGCATCGCCCATAATTTGGACCTATTCACACGGTCAAAGGCCGAGGAAAGGTCCATAAAAGCTAAATATAGGGAGCCCTTTTTGGCGATTGTGTACTTTCCAATTAATAATTGTAGGTTGAGATTTTGATCGATAGTGCCCCGACCTTTCCTAAAACCAAATTGCAGGCCCGAGAGGGTATTAGTTTCGTCCAACCACCCTGTGAGCTTGCTTAAATCCACCCGACCAAGCACCTTTACACCAGAGTCGATGAGGGAAATGGGTCGGTAACAACTGGGATCCCCTCTATTGCCCTTTTTAAAAATAGGTACTATTACCGATTCAAATCAGGTACCCGGCAAGCCTGATTTGCACGTCTTGTTAAAAACATTACACAAAACCTTTGACCATGTCTTGACATTCGCTTTAAGAAGATCGGCTGGAACGTCGTCTGGTCAGGGAGCCTTGTTACATGTCATCTGGCTGATGGCCTCTACCACTTCTGACCCAGTAATCGATAAGGTATAAGAGTCATGCATGGATATGGGTTTAGCCATCCCTCCAAGGTCTGCTCCTTCATATACAGATTTAAAATGGAAGCACCAAACTTGTTCCTGGATACCACAGTCTAATTGACTGTTACACGAATCTTGAAAAAAAGGTTTATTTACCACTGCCCAGAATTTAGAGCTATATCAATAGAGGTTAGCACATCTCATGCCTCTCCTCTGATTTCTCGTCTTCTATTCTCTAGAGCTACTTTATAGGCTTTCCTTAGGGCTGGCACGATCAACTTATCCACCGGATTTTGGTTCAGAGCCACCAACAATTTCCGATGAGCTAACGAACAGTTATGATAAAACCACCCCTCCCCAACTAGATCTGGCGCCCTGCCCGGCCGTTTAAGATCTAGCAACCTGTAAGCAAATTTTAGTGTAAGCCTCTAAGACCTCCTTATCCCCTGCATGCTCATTCAAACAAATGCGCATTTCAGCTCCAACCTCAGTTAATAGGTTGGTTTGAAAATCCTCAGGTACTACTCGGCACCACCTAATTCTGCGAGCCTGATCTGTAGGCCGGATGTCTAGTTTATCTATCTTCCTGTTACATACAGCATGTTTCTTGACCACATCCACCATGGTCAAAACCACTGGATTATGGTTGCTGAATGTGGACCAAAATGCAGTATATCCACATACCTTGGCACCCAACAGGGAACTAATGAAAATATAATCGATAGTTGATGATGTACCATTCCCTTTAAAAGTAGGTGCAGCCCCTTTCGATTTACAAGGATGTATTAATTCATTTTCAGCCATTAATTCTTCCAAAAATTCTCCTTGCGGGGAATGCTCAAAGTGGATGTCCCCCTGGTCTGGTGGGCCTAAGCTATCCATAACCTGACAGTTCTCAGGGCAGCCATGCACGTTAAAATCTCCTAAAACAATAACCGAATAAAGGTCTGTATTATCTTCTCTATATGTATCAAGGAAATGATTCAGGCTAACAAGGTGTTCTGTGGCAGTAACTCTATCAAATGAATTATAAAAGTTAATAATCAAAATAGTGCCCACATAAGTGGAAGCAATTTGTACTACCAAACAGTATGGTAAACCTGTGTCCAATTTAGTGTGAGTACCTGAAATAGATGCAGAAATCAGAGTCACTAACCCACCCTTCACCCTCCCCATACTAAAGGCAATGGCTGGGGCAAAATAGGACGTATACCCATCTATGCATAGCAAATTTTCAGTGTCCCATGTTTCTTGCAACCCAATGATGTCAGCCCCACATAAAGAATTTCTCCATAGGGCATCATCTAATTTGTTTCTTAGGCCTGCAATATTCCAAGTTAAAATTTTGGTACACTCAATGATTTCATTAAGACCCACCGTCTCATTAGAAGAGATACTTACTGCTAAGGATTCCTTCATTCGCACCCCATTCAACTGAACAGCAATATTTGGTGTTCCTGGGAACGCTAGTCAATCAATCTCTTCCAAGTTAGAGAATACCTCAAATCTGTTTTGAGTGGGTACAAAGAAGTCACGAGGACCTCGGGCCTGTGGGAGTTGCCTGCGTTCTGCCCTTTCATTCATCACTGCAATGGAGCCCCTATAAAAAAAAACTAAAGGTACAACACCAATGCCGTCCTCTACGCAATGCCTAGTTCCAGCCCTCTCCAAAATCAGTTTAACAATCTGCAGTGAGGCAAAATTCAAAATCACACAGTCCCCTCTACTGGTTTTGACAGAGTACCCTACCCAGGGGATCCTGCGTGTCATTTTGAATTCTTTCAATAAATAACTCCCCAAACCTGTCAGATTATTAACGTAGTATACCGCCTTATTTCGCAAGGACATCCAATGTTCATCCGCACCGCTCTGAACGGGGGGAACATTTGTCAAGATGACAGTGTATGGGGTCGCCTCAGGGGGAGGATTTAACCTGTGTGTTTTGTGCTGACGTGCATGCTCACCCCGCCCTGGGACCTCATTTATATCGCTCTTGGGGATCTCATTTATATCGCTCCTGGGGTCATTCCTAGGTCTATCTTTAGGGAGCGCGACATGCTTGCCACCTGTGTTCACCACGCGGGCACTAATGGTTACCATACCCCCCGGATCTGCCACTATAGGGGTCTTGTTAGACACTGCCCCTAAAATCCCAGACGGGCGATGGAATCCAGACAATAAGTTATGGACAGGAGGATATAGCTGATTTTTGATTCTATCTAACCTAGAGTCTATGTCCAAAAGTTTAGAGGAAATAGGTCTCAATAATTCCATTAACTTCTCCTCAAGTTTAGATACAATTCGATTTTCCAAATCACAGGACACCTGCTCAGACCGTACCTGAGTACTAATATCCAACAAGCTTTGGACACTCGAACTAGCGGCCTCACGCACGCTCCCCTTCTTCCCCCGTGTACCACCCCCAATTTTTGACACTTTACTGGCCTGTTGTAAGGTGGCCGGGAGTACTACCCGCTTTCCTTTTTGTTGAAGTTACATTAACCAGGTGCTCCCCCCTGTTAGCTTTATTCAAACGTTGCTGGCGAGTCTGTATTTTGGGGAGTGAGGGGTGAATAGGGGATACATCCCCCTCTTTATGGGAGTCGACCTCGGATGGCTCTGGTAAAGACACTAACGGTCCCTGAGGGAGTGGTGCATCCCCTTGGCCTTCTCTATTATCAACAGGTCCAACTGACTCTAACAACAACAAAGAGCCAGTTGTGGGAACACCAATCGAGGAACGACGATGATCCAATGAAAGGTGCCTTTGTGTTAATTCAATTTCCCTGCACAGTACCGATTCTGCTCTTATTAAGAATGCATCGAGGGTTCCCACTACCCGTGAGCCTCCTGCCCCCTAATCACTGCCTTTGCTCATGACCTGAGGTGGCTGACAATTTATACAACAGTAACAATAATAGAACGCAAAGTTCAGTATAAATACACCACCGGAAGAAAAAGTCACTGACCACTTTACGAGGGGACCCGAAATGTAAATTTAAAGGGGGCTGGCCCAGCCCAGCCTCCTCCTGGCTTCGACGGACGCGGACGGGCCCGCCCCGCCCTTGGCCCGGACAGCGCCCGGGCACGCCTGCGCGCGTCCTGTGCTGCGGGAGGGCCGGGACGGTTATGAGGGCCTCAGACGCCCTCTAGCAGCATCACTACCTCTGCGCCTCCCCGAGACTTCTGGGGCTTGTAGTCCTTGTAGTCCTTAACTGCCCCCATGCGGACACAAACACGCCATGCCGTTCCCCTCACAGCTAGAATGGCGTCTCTGGGCTCCTGCTTCCTCGTGATACCAGGTAAGGCAATATGGCAATGGAGTGATTGATTGTCCTGTGCTGCGGGAGGGCCGGGCCGGTTATGAGGGCCTCAGATGCCCTCTAGCAGCGTCACTTCCTCTGCACCTCCCGAGACTTCTGGGGCTTGTAGTCCTTGTAGTCCTTAACTGCCCCCACACGGACACAAACACGCCGCGCCGTTCCCCTCACTGCTAGAATGGCGTCTCTAGGCTCCCGCTTCCTCGTGATACCAGGTAAGGCAATCTGGCAATATGGCAATGGAGTGATTGATGTGTTCAGCTTTTGTTAAAATAGGAAACAAAAATCATACATCCATATCTGTGCTCAATACTGCCTTCCATGTACAGTTTTTGACAACAGGGTTCACAACTTCAATTCACCTTTGAATCTATACACCGGACAGCATGAAATTTAGCATTGATTTATTTAAGGTGGAAATAATTGTACTTTATGTCCTCAGATTTTGTTAAAGGATACAACAAAAATAATTTCTTGATGTCAGTGATGACTACTGCCTTCGATCTACATTGTGACGGCTCACGATTCAGGTAGAATGGCAATCGTACATGACGCATTCCAGTAGACAAGAGACATTATACCACTGCGACACTCCCGAACTACGAACCATCGCAGAGTGCACACACGCTGAGTTCTTTTGGTACCACTAACTCACTGCACCACAAGTCATCTCCCCGTAGCCTTATTAAGACAGAATTCACTAGGCAAAAAACATTGCTCCCAGTGCAGCCTCCCCGCACTACGCATTATCGCAGGATATGAACAAGCTCAGAGCCAAAAATATTACTAACTCAGTGCACCATAAATCGTCGCATACAAGAATGAACAGTTTTATGTCACGGTGAGACATACTGTCCCTTTTAAATGTCCCTTAAACATACATATTTTAATAATGTATTCTACACATGTTCTATCTTCCATTTCAATCATGATTACAGATGATACTCTCCACCCTAAGATCTACACTGCGGACAGCAGGGTTTACAACTTGAATTCAGCTTTACAACTACACTATAGACAGTAGTGAATTCAGCCTTAATTTACTTAATGCAGAGACAATTGTACTGTATGTATTTACATTTTGTTTTAAATAAGTGAAAAAAAGCATTCTTCTATAACTGTGCTGACTAGTGGCTTCGCTGTACACTGCGGACAGCAGTATTCACAAATTGAATTCAGCTTTCTATCTACACTACAGACAGTAGGGAATTTAGCCTTCATTTATTTAAGACAGAGACAAAAAATACTCCTGTGCCACTGCTAGTATGCGCAAGCACCTTCAATCCCTGCATCCAGTCAACTATGCTTGCAAAGAATGTAGAACACTATGACTAAATGTACCTCCACCACCGGCAATACCAAATACCTCTGGGGCATCACCTTCAACATCACCACCAGACATACGTCCACATTTTGAGAAAGTTAGAATACACTTCGTGAAATGCAATTGTTTAATTTGTTAAGGGGAGTAATCACTAGACCTAGTTTGCAGAGCAATTGATAACCATTGATAGTTGTTTTTTTCCCCTCAAAGTTCATGCAGTCTAGTATACAACAGTCAATGCTTTGAGTACAGACCGCTAGAACCACGCATCATCGCAGGGTGAGCCCACACTAAGCACCATTGGAGTACCACTAACTCAGTGTACCATAAATAACCCCCGAGGCTTTATTAGGGCAAAATTCAGCAGTCAAAAAACATTACCCCAGTGCGGCCTGTCAGGACCACTCATCATCGCAGGTTAAGTACAGGCTCAGTCCCAAAGGTACTACTAACTCAGTGCACCATAATTCATCGCTACGTGGCCGTATTCAGGCAGAATTCAACTGACTCTTCGTTTTGCAGAGCGCAGTGCCAAACTAAATAAAACGTCTAACAAACCCTATACAATATCCCTTTAGTAGCCTTCCTTCAAAAACTTCTTTTATATCAGTTCCAGGTTTGGTTGAAAAACAAAATTCACGCTGCAAGTGCAAAGGCAGTCTACACTGCGGACAACACAGTTCACAACTTGAACTATAATGTCCCTGAAACATACACATTTTGACAATGTATTCCATACATGTTTCATCTTTTATTTCAATTGTGATTTCAGATTATGCAGTCCAGTAGGCAACACGCTGACTACCAGACGTACCACTAACTCAGTGCACCATAATAATCGCCACAAGACCTTATTAAGGCAAAATTCAGTAGCCAAAAGACATTGTTAGCAGTGCAGTCTGCCTGAACCACACATCATGCCAGTTTCCACACAAACCGACCCTACCTTAGTGCTCCACAACTCATGAACCCTTTACGATAGAATCTTCTGTGTATTATTTTACATGTAGTGCTCCTACCTTTGTACAGTAGAAGTCATAAACCATTTACGATTGAATATCTATGCATGATATCATGATTACTATTCTACTTGTTACTAACAGCAAAGTAATAAAATGGAATCGAGTACCCGTGCCCGTACACACTTCAACTATCTATTTGTGTCTGTGTATTTATTATGTTTGTAAAATGCTGCTCCTGCGCCCTACCACATTATATTGTGATATAAATAGCGTATACAACCATCTTACCTCTGAAAGTAAGTGTGGGTTATTCCTCCTTTTTTTTTTAGCATATATATATAGCGCAAAATCAACCCAAAACTATATCAGCAATTTACATGAGCACCGTATTTACAATACATTTTCAGGCAGGAATTGATTACGTCATTCCTCTACAATAACAGGATGTGGACGCAACTCTGAGCCTTGAACACTGATTTCCAGCACCAAGTTCAACAGTATACCTGAATGACCACATACGTATATATATTATCTGTCTTTCATGTGCCAAAAACTGCAACCTAAACCTTTAACAGCCCTGTATTACTACACTCCACTGAATGTACAACAAGCATTCATAATCACCAAAATGCATCATGTCCACTATCTTTTATGTATGCAACTATGAATGAATATAGAGTCAGTGATACCCCGTACCTTCCATGTTGGCCATGTTGTGGAACTTTACAGATATGATGACACATTTGCGTTTAAGACCCGGGTGACGTCAGCACTACAAGACGGACACCCGAATCACTTGATTTCTCATATCAGCCAGAAACCGGTCCTTGGATGCTTGATTCCGGTCTGGGAAAGACATGGCTTGGTAGTTCGGACGGGACTGTTCCCATGAGGCACAGGGTCAGAGCTGATTTGCATATAGCCAGTGTCTAACCCAGGGTGGTGTGGAGTGCAAAAAAACGATGGATTTAGGCCCAGATCCTTGTACTGGGGTGAATGTATGACATTGTTCTACATTCTGTCCATCAACTGTGTTTTTTGCAATTTTCACCCCGAGTGGGCTGGGTATGCTCAGACGTGAGTCCCAGGCTCTCCACACCACTGGAGTCAAGCTATCCAGGCTGAATGAAGGCTGATAGCCAGAAACCGGTCCTTGGATGCTTGATTCCGGTCTGGGAAAGACATGGCTTGATAGTTCGGACTGGACTGGTTCCATGAGGCACAGGGTCAGAGCTGATTTGCATATAGCCAGTGTCTAACCCAGGGTGGTGTGGAGTGCAAACAAACGATGGATTTAGGCCCAGATCCTTGTACTGGGGTGAATGTATGACATTGTTCTACATTCTGTCCATCAACTGTGTTTTTTGCAATTTTCACCCCGAGTGGGCTGGGTATGCTCAGACGTGAGTCCCAGGCTCTCCACACCACTGGAGTCAAGCTATCCAGGCTGAATGAAGGCTGATAGCCAGAAACCGGTCCTTGGATGCTTGATTCCGGTCTGGGAAAGACATGGCTTGGTAGTTCGGACTTAACTGGTTCCATGAGGCACAGGGTCAGAGCTGATTTGCATATAGCCAGTGTCTAACCCAGGGTGGTGTGGAGTGCAAAAAAACGATGGATTTAGGCCCAGATCCTTGTACTGGGGTGAATGTATGACATTGTTCTACATTCTGTCCATCAACTGTGTTTTTTGCAATTTTCACCCCGAGTGGTCTGGGTATGCTCAGACGTGAGTCCCAGGCTCTCCACACCACTGGAGTCAAGCTATCCAGGCTGAATGAAGGCTGATAGCCAGAAACCGGTCCTTGGATGCTTGATTCCGGTCTGGGAAAGACATGGCTTGGTAGTTCGGACTGGACTGTTCCCATGAGGCACAGGGTCAGAGCTGATTTGCAAATAGCCAGTGTCTAACCCAGGGTGGTGTGGAGTGCAAAAAAACGATGGATTTAGGCCCAGATCCTTGTACTGGGGTGAATGTATGACATTGTTCTACATTCTGTCCATCAACTGTGTTTTTTGCCATTTTCACCCCGAGTGGGCTGGGTATGCTCAGACGTGAGTCCCAGGCTCTCCACACCACTGGAGTCAAGCTATCCAGGCTGAATGAAGGCTGATAGCCAGAAACCGGTCCTTGGATGCTTGATTCCGGTCTGGGAAAGACATGGCTTGGTAGTTCGGACTGGACTGTTCCCATGAGGCACAGGGTCAGAGCTGATTTGCATATAGCCAGTGTCTAACCCAGGGTGGTGTGGAGTGCAAAAAAACGATGGATTTAGGCCCAGATCCTTGTACTGGGGTGAATGTATGACATTGTTCTACATTCTGTCCATCAACTGTGTTTTTTGCAATTTTCACCCCGAGTGGGCTGGGTATGCTCAGACGTGAGTCCCAGGCTCTCCACACCACTGGAGTCAAGCTATCCAGGCTGAATGAAGTCTGATAGCCAGAAACCGGTCCTTGGATGCTTGATTCCGGTCTGGGAAAGACATGGCTTGGTAGTTCGGACTGGACTGTTCCCATGAGGCACAGGGTCAGAGCTGATTTGCATATAGCCAGTGTCTAACCCAGGGTGGTGTGGAGTGCAAAAAAACGATGGATTTAGGCCCAGATCCTTGTACTGGGGTGAATGTATGACATTGTTCTACATTCTGTCCATCAACTGTGTTTTTTGCAATTTTCACCCCGAGTGGGCTGGGTATGCTCAGACGTGAGTCCCAGGCTCTCCACACCACTGGTGTCAAGCTATCCAGGCTGAATGAAGGCTGATAGCCAGAAACCGGTCCTTGGATGCTTGATTCCGGTCTGGGAAAGACATGGCTTGGTAGTTCGGACTGGACTGTTCCCATGAGGCACAGGGTCAGAGCTGATTTGCACATAGCCAGTGTCTAACCCAGGGTGGTGTGGAGTGCAAAAAAACGATGGATTTAGGCCCAGATCCTTGTACTGGGGTGAATGTATGACATTGTTCTACATTCTGTCCATCAACTGTGTTTTTTGCAATTTTCACCCCGAGTGGGCTGGGTATGCTCAGACGTGAGTCCCAGTCTCTCCACACCACTGGAGTCAAGCTATCCAGGCTGAATGAAGGCTGATAGCCAGAAACCGGTCCTTGGATGCTTGATTCCGGTCTGGGAAAGACATGGCTTGGTAGTTCGGACTGGACTGTTCCCATGAGGCACAGGGTCAGAGCTGATTTGCATATAGCCAGTGTCTAACCCAGGGTGGTGTGGAGTGCAAAAAAACGATGGATTTAGGCCCAGATCCTTGTACTGGGGTGAATGTATGACATTGTTCTACATTCTGTCCATCAACTGTGTTTTTTGCAATTTTCACCCCGAGTGTGCTGGGTATGCTCAGACGTGAGTCCCAGGCTCTCCACACCACTGGAGTCAAGCTATCCAGGCTGAATGAAGGCTGATAGCCAGAAACCGGTCCTTGGATGCTTGATTCCGGTCTGGGAAAGACATGGCTTGGTAGTTCGGACTGGACTGTTCCCATGAGGCACAGGGTCAGAGCTGATTTACATATAGCCAGTGTCTAACCCAGGGTGGTGTGGAGTGCAAAAAAACGATGGATTTATGCCCAGATCCTTGTACTGGGGTGAATGTATGACATTGTTCTACATTCTGTCCATCAACTGTGTTTTTTGCAATTTTCACCCCGAGTGGGCTGGGTATGCTCAGACGTGAGTCCCAGGCTCTCCACCCCACTGGAGTCAAGCTATCCAGGCTGAATGAAGGCTGATAGCCAGAAACCGGTCCTTGGATGCTTGATTCCGGTCTTGGAAAGACATGGCTTGGTAGTTCGGACTGGACTGTTCCCATGAGGCACAGGGTCAGAGCTGATTTGCATATAGCCAGTGTCTAACCCAGGGTGGTGTGGAGTGCAAAAAAACGATGGGTTTAGGCCCAGATCCTTGTACTGGGGTGAATGTATGACATTGTTCTACATTCTGTCCATCAACTGTGTTTTTTGCAATTTTCACTCCGAGTGGGCTGGGTATGCTCAGACGTGAGTCCCAGGCTCTCCACACCACTGGAGTCAAGCTATTCAGGCTGAATGAAGGCTGATAGCCAGAAACCGGTCCTTGGATGCTTGATTCCGGTCTGGGAAAGACATGGCTTGGTAGTTCGGACTGGACTGTTCCCATGAGGCACAGGGTCAGAGCTGATTTGCATATAGCCAGTGTCTAACCCAGGGTGGTGTGGAGTGCAAAAAAACGATGGATTTAGGCCCAGATCCTTGTACTGGGGTGAATGTATGACATTGTTCTACATTCTGTCCATCAACTGTGTTTTTTGCAATTTTCACCCCGAGTGGGCTGGGTATGCTCAGACGTGAGTCCCAGGCACTCCACAACACTGGTGTCAAGCTATCCAGGCTGAATGAAGGCTGATAGCCAGAAACCGGTCCTTGGATGCTTGATTCCGGTCTGGGAAAGACATGGCTTGGTAGTTCGGACTGGACTGTTCCCATGAGGCACAGGGTCAGAGCTGATTTGGACATAGCCAGTGTCTAACCCAGGGTGGTGTGGAGTGCAAAAAAACGATGGATTTAGGCCCAGATCCTTGTACTGGGGTGAATGTATGACATTGTTCTACATTCTGTCCATCAACTGTGTTTTTTGCAATTTTCACCCCGAGTGGGCTGGGTATGCTCAGACGTGAGTCCCAGTCTCTCCACACCACTGGAGTCAAGCTATCCAGGCTGAATGAAGGCTGATAGCCAGAAACCGGTCCTTGGATGCTTGATTCCGGTCTGGGAAAGACATGGCTTGGTAGTTCGGACTGGACTGTTCCCATGAGGCACAGGGTCAGAGCTGATTTGCATATAGCCAGTGTCTAACCCAGGGTGGTGTGGAGTGCAAAAAAACGATGGATTTAGGCCCAGATCCTTGTACTGGGGTGAATGTATGACATTGTTCTACATTCTGTCCATCAACTGTGTTTTTTGCAATTTTCACCCCGAGTGTGCTGGGTATGCTCAGACGTGAGTCCCAGGCTCTCCACACCACTGGAGTCAAGCTATCCAGGCTGAATGAAGGCTGATAGCCAGAAACCGGTCCTTGGATGCTTGATTCCGGTCTGGGAAAGACATGGCTTGGTAGTTCGGACTGGACTGTTCCCATGAGGCACAGGGTCAGAGCTGATTTACATATAGCCAGTGTCTAACCCAGGGTGGTGTGGAGTGCAAAAAAACGATGGATTTATGCCCAGATCCTTGTACTGGGGTGAATGTATGACATTGTTCTACATTCTGTCCATCAACTGTGTTTTTTGCAATTTTCACCCCGAGTGGGCTGGGTATGCTCAGACGTGAGTCCCAGGCTCTCCACACCACTGGAGTCAAGCTATCCAGGCTGAATGAAGGCTGATAGCCAGAAACCGGTCCTTGGATGCTTGATTCCGGTCTTGGAAAGACATGGCTTGGTAGTTCGGACTGGACTGTTCCCATGAGGCACAGGGTCAGAGCTGATTTGCATATAGCCAGTGTCTAACCCAGGGTGGTGTGGAGTGCAAAAAAACGATGGGTTTAGGCCCAGATCCTTGTACTGGGGTGAATGTATGACATTGTTCTACATTCTGTCCATCAACTGTGTTTTTTGCAATTTTCACTCCGAGTGGGCTGGGTATGCTCAGACGTGAGTCCCAGGCTCTCCACACCACTGGAGTCAAGCTATTCAGGCTGAATGAAGGCTGATAGCCAGAAACCGGTCCTTGGATGCTTGATTCCGGTCTGGGAAAGACATGGCTTGGTAGTTCGGACTGGACGGTTCCCATGAGGCACAGGGTCAGAGCTGATTTGCATATAGCCAGTGCCTAACCCAGGGTGGTGTGGAGTGCAAAAAAACGATGGATTTAGGCCCAGATCCTTGTACTGGGGTGAATGTATGACATTGTTCTACATTCTGTCCATCAACTGTGTTTTTTGCAATTTTCACCCCGAGTGGGCTGGGTATGCTCAGACGTGAGTCCCAGGCTCTCCACACCACTGGAGTCAAGCTATCCAGGCTGAATGAAGGCTGATAGCCAGAAACCGGTCCTTGGATGCTTGATTCCGGTCTGGGAAAGACATGGCTTGGTAGTTCGGACTGGACTGTTCCCATGAGACACAGGGTCAGAGCTGATTTGCATATAGCCAGTGTCTAACCCAGGGTGGTGTGGAGTGCAAAAAAACGATGGATTTAGGCCCAGATCCTTGTACTGGGGTGAATGTATGACATTGTTCTACATTCTGTCCATCAACTGTGTTTTTTGCAATTTTCACCCCGAGTGGGCTGGGTATGCTCAGACGTGAGTCCCAGGCTCTCCACACCACTGGAGTCAAGCTATCCAGGCTGAATGAAGGCTGATAGCCAGAAACCGGTCCTTGGATGCTTGATTCCGGTCTGGGAAAGACATGGCTTGGTGGTTCGGACTGGACTGTTCCCATGAGGCACAGGGTCAGAGCTGATTTGCATATAGCCAGTGTCTAACCCAGGGTGGTGTGGAGTGCAAAAAAACAATGGATTTAGGCCCAGATCCTTGTACTGGGGTGAATGTATGACATTGTTCTACATTCTGTCCATCAACTGTGTTTTTTGCAATTTTCACCCCGAGTGGGCTGGGTATGCTCAGACGTGAGTCCCAGGCTCTCCACACCACTGGAGTCAAGCTATCCAGGCTGAATGAAGGCTGATAGCCAGAAACCGGTCCTTGGATGCTTGATTCCGGTCTGGGAAAGACATGGCTTGGTAGTTCGGACTGGACTGTTCCCATGAGGCACAGGGTCAGAGCTGATTTGTATATAGCCAGTGTCTAACCCAGGGTGGTGTGGAGTGCAAAAAACGATGGATTTAGGCCCAGATCCTTGTACTGGGGAGAATGTATGACATTGTTCTACATTCTGTCCATCAACTGTGTTTTTGCAATGTACACCATTTTAGAGTTGCTCCATTAGCAAGCACTGTGATGGCCCGTCCTAGTGACAGAAAGGTGAGCTGCAAATATTCTTTTCAGTCACTCTCTCACTTCCTCTCTCCTTTGATAGAAAAATGACACACAATGTTAACTTCCTTTTTATCTTACAAGTTGTGTTTCACAAATTGGCGTCCCCTCAAACACCTCCAAAGCTCAACGTTTGTGCATTCTGCGATGATGCTTGGCCATCGTAACAACGGGTGAGAAGGCTGCTTCGACACGTGGTGCACCCTCTTTGAATCATGCCAATGGCACAAGGTGGGCAAAGAAGCTTGTTTCCGAAGCAACAACAAGTCACCTGTGGGCGGAGAGAGTGGGTGGGGTGCAGCAGCTTCACTACTTAGGAATGTACAATTACGTCCAAGCAGTGAGAATAGACAGGTTACAACAGTCTGAGGGGCAGATTTACAAGCCCCTTGCGCCACTTTTGTGTCACTTTAACATGGGAAAAGTGGTGCAAGGAGCTTACAAACCTCCTTGTGCTCCTTGTGGGAGTTCATGGGATATAGTACTTTGGATGAAAAACAGCGCACAGGCACCTCCTTACAGTAGAAGTTGATGAAATACAGTATCCTGTCTTTACAAAGACATACATTAAAAATATACTTGTGCAATTGTATATACTCTGCTATTACTAGCTCTATACTATCTTTCAGATCACTAAACTAGAGGGTGCACTATGAACCGCCACATGCTTGGACACACAACAGAGGCAAAATGGTGAGCTACAAAGATTTCCTCCAGTATTAAGTGCTCCATCAATAACTTTCTCTCTCTCACAGTTTTAATGTCGTTTATTCTCTCTTTCTCTCTCTCACTCTCTCTCAGATTGTTTCTCTTTCTCTTTTAAAGTTATGGAGGCTGCTGTCCACTCTGCCGATAAAAAAATCAAGGCTGAATGTAATACACTCTGCCGTTTACAACCAAAGCTGAGTTCAAGTTGTTACTCTGTTCACCACAGTGTTTACAGAAGGTAAGCAGAGCGGCCTAGATACACAATGGCTCCGATTAAATGCATTAGAAATAAAGGGGCTTATTTACAAGCCCCTTGCGCCACTTTTGCACCACTTTTGACATGGGAAAAGTAACGCAAAAGTGGTGCAAGGGGCTTGTAAATAAGTCCCAAAGAATATTGTCCTGCATAATAACTTGATCTCTCACCTAATTCTATCTCATCTCTGAATAATTTTAAAGACCTGTTGGTCCATACTGTAAATCTGACGCAGTAGGCACTTCCGTACAGACACCTCTTGAACGCGGGCCTATAAGAGAGGTGGAATGTATCAGGCACACCGCAGACGTGCAAATAACCAAATATTGCCAAGTGTTACCTTAATTTGTGATCTTTGACCTCATTCAGTCACATCAATCTAATTTTAAACACTTTTTTTCATTTTTGTTTTGCAGGTTACCTCCCCACCTTCCATTGGAGTCCATCTCACATTTTGTTTATTATCTTGTTATGTTAAAGTTATGTTTCTAGTTATTTATTATATTGTTATTTTAAAGTTATGTTTCTAGTTATTTATTGTTGGTTTAATAAAAGTTAATTTAAAAAAGTATATAAGTCTTCTTTTTCTGAGAACATTTCACTATTATTTAGTGTGATAATCATATGCTTAGAAAAAATTAAACAATTAAAAATAGGAATTATGTTTTTAACTAGAAGTATAATACTGAGGCTTACTCTTTACCAGCTCTTTACCAGAGTCTGTAGCTGTGATTAACGGTTCCAATGGAAAATTTAAAAAACTCCAGCACAGTAACTGTTTAGATTAGCAACATTGTGTGGTGAACTTGTAACCTGTGTGCTCACTTAAGTGTTCCATGAACTGTTACTATGGTAACAGGCAGTAAGCAGTTTGGGGATAGGGTTGAAAGGTACTGGCTGTACAGAAACCATTATATTTACCCAGGATCCTCTACATGACGGAGAGGATAGCAAACTAAGACAGAACACTGTGTAGCAGATTTACAAGCCCCTGGCACCACTTTTGCGTCACTTTTCCCATGTGAAAAGTGATGCAATAGTGGCGCAAGGGACTTGTAAATCTGCTCCTATGTACATTACGAGCAAAAGAAGTACACAACTCTTCGAATTCTTTATCGATCACAATTAGACAGTGTTGCTTCAGGTTTCACAATGCACTTCACTAAATACTTTGTGCCTATTTTAATGTGAGACGGGATTTTCGGCATTACAAAACTTAGGGGCATATTTACAGGGAAGGCGTTAAAATTGTCGCCGCTTTAACGGCAGCAAACTACAACTAAAACGGCGATAATGGACTTCAAAAACCTTTGTTATCTTACCGGAAGATTTTTTCAAAATTGCTGTTTGCTATGCAAGAGTGAGAGCCGAGGCTCTCGCCCTGCCATAGCAAACTCGGGGGCACATTATCAAGGACAGCGTTAAAATATTCTGGTATAAACCTGGGCTTCTATTGGAATTCTCACAAATTCTCAAAACCCTAATATTAAGCCAATATGGCCGCTTTAACAGCACTTTCCTAACGCTAGAGCGACGATAATTTTAATGCTGTCCTTGTAAATATACCCCCAATATTGCGGGAAATACAGCGATAATTTATGTTCGAAAGTGAAAAGCTTGTTAATATAAGACTGTGGACTTAACATATCAATCCTCCTCGCATATTAATCATGCTTAAGACTACTTCAGAACAAATGTTAGGATCTGACATAAACCGCAATTAGCGAGAATTTTGCTATCGGTCCTCAAATCCAGGACCGCCTTGTAAATACAACGCTATTGTCATACCTCCCTCTTCCTTTTCATATTCTCATAGAAACACCTACCTTGCCACTGAGACCTTCTACATTGCAACTCATTGGAGATACAAGGCGAACCCCTAGCAAACCGGCTGCTAACATGCATTAATGCATCTTAGCATCACCTAGTAAATAGGGCGATATCATTTTCACTGCATTTTTGGCTTTTTTTTAAAACTGCGGCGAAATGGCACTTGTTAATATGCCCTCAAGTTTGCTATGAGAGAGCTGAAACCTCGACTCCCGCCCTGCCGTAGCAAACAGCAGTGTCCCGGGGAATGACACCCCTAGACACAGCAGGAGCCGCTCCTGGGGGGTGGTGTTCCCCAAGGCTTTGACTGCTCCAGAATGGAGACCACGCGGCCCCCTCTCAAAATATAAAAAAACCCGTAGGGTGGTAATCCCCGGGGCTTGGACGGACCTTTGAGCTCCCTCACCCATTTATTTTGTAGCACCGAGGAATGGCGGTCGCCGGTCTACAGGGCCCCTCTGGACCCCCATCAAATGTAAAATTTTAGCCCCCGGGATTTGGCCCTCCCAGGTAGCTAATTTTTAAACAAGCAGAGGAGCCCCCGCCGTTTTTATGACGGCAGATCCCTTCACCCAACGCATATTTCTCCTTTTCCCCCACAAACATTTTTGGGGGGGATCCTAGGGGTCCTTGTGGGACCCCCTAAGCAGCTCTAGATGATCAAAATATTTCTTACATGCCCCCTTTATACGCGTTGAAAACTTGTCCCACTCTTTTCTAGATCCTCACTTTTACCGAGGCACAAAATGGCTGCCAACACTTCCTGGTTTCGAATGTTGACAACCACTTGACAGTCAATTAGTACGTGATCGGAACGGTACCCTTAGAGTGCGCGCGCAATGCGCGGGTCCACCGAGGCCATTGATATATATCAACTTTTAACTACTGAATGAATTTACACCATTTAAGCAAACGGCACGAGTCTGAACCAAAGACTACCACTTTGCCAAATTTGGTGTAATTCCGTTCAGCTGTTCGGGCTGTAGCCGCGATGAATGGTTCCTATGGAAAATTGCATGGGGAATCACGTTTTGGGCCCCCCTTTTTTCTCCGCCCCCTCTTCAAATGCAATATATTAGACCCCGGGATTGCTCCTTCCCACGTAGCTAATTTTTAAACAAGCACAGGAGCCCACGCTTCGTTTTTATGTTTCTTTACGGAAGATCCATGCACCCAGCACACATTTCTCTGTTTTTTCAACAACAAAAAAATCTTTTTTGGGCCCTAGGGGTCCTTGTGGGACCCCCTAAGCAGGTCTAGAGGGTCAAAATATTTCTTACCTGCCCCCTTTATATGTTTTGTACACTTGTTCCACTAATTTCTACATCCTCGCCTCTACCAAGGCACAAAACGGCTGCCAACACTTCCTGGTTTCGAATGTTGACAACCACTTGACAGCCGATCAGCATTCTGCGCGTGATCGGGACGGTACGCTTATAATCCGCGCAAGATGCGCGGATCCACGGAGGCCATAGATATATATGTACTTTTAATTGTAATTTTCTCAGGAACTACTGAACAGATTTACACCATATAAGCAAAAGGCACAAGTCTGAACCAAGGACTACAACTTTACCAAATTTGGTGGAATTCCGTTCAGGTACTTACGGAAAATTGCATGGGGAAAAAACATTTTAGGACCACCTTTTTTCTCAGCCCCCGCTTCACGAATCACCCCAAGACTTTCAGGATTGGAGCTGACCGGAGTGCCCCACCAGTTTTGAAAATTTTGCAAAGATTTGTCAACCGGCGCCAAAGTTATTCCAAAAAGAATCTTGCGTATTTCCAATGGAAAATAGGTCCAAACTATAACTACCTACTGGTGACCGCCAGAAGGTAGTTATAGGTAAACCCGCAACATTCTATTTGGAATAACTTTGGCGCCGTTCGACGAATCTTCACAAAATACTCCAAGAAAATGGCCTGCTCCGCTCCTTCCCTGTCACGAAGGCCAGGAACCACAGGAGTCGACGTAGGTCCCAACGCCCCTCCACCCCAAAGGTCACCTGTAATAGTATCTCGAGGTAATCCCTGTGGCAGGGGGAAAGGGGAAGTGGATAAAAAAGAGAGACAGCCCACAGTTGTCAGTTGGCGACAGCCTTCAGTAGACTTCTGTCGTCTTCACCTTGGGTTCTTACTGGCGTATTTGTTGACACCTGTAGGCAAACAGAGCATGTAACCACAATTCTAAAACTCTATTACTTCACTGAATCTTAATTAAGAAATTATTACCCTCAGAACCTGGGCTGAGGCTTCTCTCTCGCAGTTGCTGCTTTTGTTATGTTAATCCGCCTGAACCTGCATGACACAGTATAATTAATACACTATACTACTGTTTTACTGATCTCTAAAGACTACTTGGTATCTCTTGTTACCTTTATCTGGCAGGCGCTAGCTGAAATATTATTCAACAGTTCAGGACCGTGAATTCTACTGCACTCCTGGACTCCATGAAACCCTAACTATGAGTACACTAAAAGAAGCAAGAAATGAACTCTTGATAGTTCTGTCACTATCGTGTACTGAAATTAATAATTTTTTCCGCAGAACGTGTAGTGCAAGGAGCACCAGAAGTCAAACAATAATACTCAAATCCCGGTGTGTCTAGCACCCGCTAAACAGTCTTTACACCGGGGTACCTTGTCATTAGTTGTCCCACGTTGCGCATGCGATTTATTCTTCACCGGCAAACACTTTGAACAGGAATTTTCAACAGGACTTGAGCTGACAGGAAAAAACGTGGCGAACACCGGAACTGGACAGTTGAAGTGCGCAGTTCGTTAGTCGAACGTGCGCTTTGTACAGTCCCTGTCTGCGCGGCCAAAAAGACTAGACCGGCTCCTTGCCTTTAGCCGCGTCGATCTTTGACGGCCATTGTTCAATGTCAGACCGCTCATTTCAGACAAACATCGTTTAACAAACAACGATGTAACTCGATGATTCCTCCACCACTGCGGATATTTGGACTTGATTTTAAAATGTCGATTCTTCTTGTTTCGCTTTCTGAATGAAGTGACAACGGTGACGGAGGTCTTGACATTCCCTGGAAGTTGCGGGGTGATTCATGAAGCGGGAGCTAAGAAAAAATGGGGGTCCCTAAACATGTTTTCCCAATGCAATTTTCCATAGGGACCTTTAGACACGGCTACAGCCCGAACTGCTGAACGGAATTACACCAAATTTTGCAAAAGGGTAGAGTTCGGTTAGCAGATTACACTTTTTATTAAATGGTGTAAATCCATTCAGTAGTTCCTGGGAAAATCAAAAGTAAAATCATAGATATATCTATAGACGAAGTACCGTACGCGTACAGTAAGCGTATGATTATGAGCACGGGCTGCATGCTGATTGGCTGTCAACTGTCTGTCAACACTCCAAACCAGGAAGTGTTGGCAGCCATCTTGTGCCTCGGTAGAACCGAGGCATAAGAAAGCAGTGAAAGAACCACAAAAAACACGCGAAGGGGCAGGGTAGAAAAATCCTGACCCCTAGGCCTGCTCAGGGGGTCCCTCATAAATCCTTAGGCCCCAAAATTTCTTTTTTTTTAAATCGCGGGGTACGCGTATGGTACTTGTACCCGGTGAAAAAAAAAAAAAAAAACGAAGCCCGCTTTATTGTTAATTAGCCCCCGGGGGCAATTGTTTTTTGATAATAGGGCCCTGGGGACTGCTACCCCCCTGGGCTTTAACTATATGTATGCGAGGGCTCATGGCCCCCTCAGCCCCGGGAACCGCCACCCCCGGGGCCTCTTTTTATTAACAAAACCAGTGGGGGGGGCTCAAGCCCCCCATATGCCCCGGGGACCGCCACCTCCCCGGGGCTCTAATATAGAAAATAGGGGGGTCCATGACGGACCCCCAGCCCCGGGGACCACCACCCCCTGCGGCTTTTAAAAGTTGGGAGGGGGGCCACGTGCCCCCCTCCTGGAGCCTTTGATGGCCCTGGGGAGCACCACCTCCCAGGGCCGGCTCCTGCAGTGTCCCGGGGTACCTACCCCCGGGACACAGCTGTTTGCTATGGTAGGGTGGGAGCCTCGTGGGGAGCTGGCTGGGACTGTGAGGGCATTGGGGCTCCCCCCATGATCCCCAACATTATTTTTGAGCCCCAGGGGATGGGGTCCCCGGGGATTATAAAAATTAGTGATAGTGGCTATTTTTTTTTAAACTGTAGATTTACCGTACGCGTACCATGCACATGCGTACGACGTACGGTGAGAAGTCTGTAAGTTGTTCTGTAAGTGTACCTAAGTTAGAAAAATAAAAATATATTTCAGATGTGTATGTGTTTAAATGTAGGGTGGCTCTAAAAAGAGCCCTTGTGTTTATTGGGAGATTTTAATACCTACACCAGTAAGTACCGATGCAGAGTCTAAAGTTCATGAGGAAGACTCTGTTCCCTACATCTGTGAAATGTACACCATCTCTCCTATAGATGTCTTGCATATTGAAACACAGATTGTTGTTGTAAATTGACCTTATTCTATAGTATCGGAGAAAAGCAGAAACAGATTTATTCACATGTTTCCTAGCTTTCTCAATTTGTGGACAAAATTGATTGGACCACTTCCAATTCTACCTTTGGCATATATTGATTATATTAGAATAGACAAAGGTAGTTTGGGGGAAAAGTGACATCAGTTCAGTAAAGGTGTCCTTCATAAACATTTCCAGACCTACCCCAGTCAAAGTGCCTAGGTCATTGTCACCACAGTGCACAATTATGAGGTCAGGGTGTTGGAGATGGAACAAGGATTTCACCAATGGCATAAATTGGTGCCACTTTAACCCTATCTGTCCAATCCATTTAATGTCTACATTTGGCAAACCTAGGTCTTTGTGAATTCCTTTCTGTTCTGTGTACCTTTGACTCCAGAAAATATAGCTGTGTTCCACAATCCACACTCTAAGCATCTTGAAGAGAGGTCTTGATGCACTCAGATGGTCTCTGTAAGTGAAAGGGCAGTTAGAAGATTATTTGTTCTAAAATGGTGGATAAGTGGAGTTTTCAAAAAAGCTAAGAAGTGATTGGTTGTTTGAAAACTTTTTAGATAGAAAACTAGGGTGCAATTTTCTGTTTTTTAAACGCCTGTTATTTATTGGTTAAGAAAAAGTGACAGAAAAGAACATTTCTTAAGATAAGATGGTATATAGACAAGTCAAGCCCACTTGCTGTTTTTATTTGCAACAATGTATGATGAACTTTTCACCTGTGTGCTCAGTTAGATGTTCTCTGAAGCGTTTCTATGGTAACTGGTAGACTGTGGAATGGGGGTAGGGTTGTCAGGTTTGTCAGTTGGAAAGGGTTCAAAAGTTCAAGTAATAGAAATGTGTGTTTCGTTTTGATATAATGTGGGAATAAATGTGATTTGTTTTTTATTTGTATATGTGTGTAGATTGAGTGTGTAGATTGTCAGGAAAAGTTTTCTATTTGCTATAGGACGTTATATTTCAGCCCCGGGGATTATAAAAAATGAGTGATAGAGGCTATATTTTTACGGTAGATTTAGCGTACATGTGCCATGCACGTAAGTACGACGTATGGTGCGGAGTCTGTAAGACGTCCTGTAAGCGTACCTTAGCAAGAAAAGATCAATTAAAAAATATATTTTACAGATATCTATCAAGTTTATTTGTTTATATGTTGGTTGGTTCTAATGAGACATTTTCTCTTTATTGGTACTTATAAGTAAGTACTTATGCATAGTCTAAACTTGTTGAGGAGTAGTGTTTTATAGAGTGCTGAACTTTTGACCTCTGTATACAGTTGACTTTTGCATTATCTGTTGGGGGTAGGGTGCAAAGTTATGTCAGTTGGAAAGGGTTGAAATGTTGAACCAATAGAAATGTGTGTTTGGTTTTGAATTAATGTGTGAGGAATTTGATTTGTTATTTCCATGTATATATGTGTAAATTGAGAGGGAAAATAAGCCATTCTATGGTTTTGCTGCAAACACTGAAGTAGAGAGATTCTGTATAATAATATCTGCTGTGTGAGTGGCATTCTTCTTAATCTACAAATCAGTTTGAGGAGAGGTGAGTTGATAACTTGTAAGGGAATGTATGTGGTGCATTTTATTTTTAGTAGAAGTAATATGTTTATCCTTCTAAAATGTGTAGAATCATACTCTGAGTTTGTCTGCATTTGGATAACTATTGTGATTAAATTATTTTGGTAAGTTAATGTGTTTAGTAAGTCACCTTTGTGCAATAAAGTGCAGTACTAAAAAATGTAGAATGTGTGCAGTCACTTTTTTAGTTGTAGAGTAGTAAATAGTGTTGCTTGCTTAGAATTAGACTTGTGTTCTAAATCTACAATTTTGCAGTCAGTATACATACACTGCTGTATACACTCTTGGGTAGATTTACAAGCCCCTTGCGCCTCTTTGTTGTTCTATTGTGTCACTTTTTGGATGTAATGGTGGCAAAAATAATGCAGCAGATTGGAAATGTATTTGCAAAATGAGTCAGGGTTGTCCACTGAAATGTAGTAGTTATATACATAGAATGTGTGTAGTCACTTAAACGTTTTAGTGTAGTAAATGTGTTTTGGTAACATGTATGGTCTCATATTTGATGCGTAGTATAACACTGTGTACATTAAGGAATTATACTTGCCCCTTTTTCCATAATCTCCCCCCCTCTCTCCTCATAGTCTACCTCTCTCTGCTTATACTGTCCCCTCTCTTCTGATATTCCCCCTCTTTACTTATTCTCCTTTCTCTCTGCTCATAGTGCTCATTGTCTTCATAGTCCCCCCTGTCCTCATATTCCCCCTCTGTCCTCATTGTCTCCTCTGTCTCCTAATACTCCCCTTTCTTTTTACACTCCCTCCTCTGTCCTCTTACTCCTCCCTCTCTCATTATACCTCCCTCTTATCAATTCCCCAGTCAGTATACATACACTGCTGCATACACTCTTGGGCAGATTTACAAGCCCCTTGTGCCTCATTGTTGTTGTATTGTGTCACTTTTTGGATATAATGTTAGTAAAAATAATGCAGCAGATTGGAAATGTATTTGCAAAATAAGTCAGGGTTGTCCACTGAAATGTAGTAGTTATATATATGGAATGTGTGCAGTCACTTAAACATTTTAGTGTAGTAAATGTGTTTTGCATGGTCTCATATTTTTTGCCTAGAATCACACTGAGCGTCTGTGTACATTAAGGAATTATACTTGCCCCTTTCTCCATAATCTCCCCTCTCTCTCCTCACAGTATACCTGTCTCTGCTTATACTGTCTCCTTTCTTCTGATATTCTCCCTCTTTTCTTATTCGCACTTCTCTCTCCTCATAGTGCTCTTTGTCTTCATACTCCCCCTTGTCCTCATATTCCCCTCTCTGTCCTGCTAGTCATCTGTTTCTACTCATATTCCCCACTGTCCTCATAGTCCCTCTTTCAGTGCTCAAATTTGCCTCTTTTTCCATATTCTTCTCTCTCTCTCTTCACGCTCCCTCTCTCTCTTCTCATACTCTTCATTCTCTCCACATACTCCCCTTTTTTCCTGTTACTGCACCCTCTCTCATCATTTGTCCCCTTATCCTCATACTCCGTCCTCTCATTATACTCCCTCCTATTTTCTGATATTTCTCCCTCTTTCCTCATAGACATCCCTGTCTACTTATACACATCTGTGTGTTTTTATACTCATCTCTATTTCTTCATTCTCACTCTTTTCTCTTCATATTTCTTCCCTGTTTCCTCATACTGCTTGTGTGTCCTCATATGCTGAAGCACTTATAAATTCAGTCAGGCACTCTCCTTACAGAAGTGTAATGTTTTAGTCAGTACTCAAGTATTGATGCAGTGAAGTAGGGCTTAGTAGATTAACTGCTTAATTTTTTTATATTGTTATACATATTTTTTATAACAGATTCTATTTATCAACAGTAAAATACATTCATCATGCCTTCAAAAAGTGAAAAGAGGAAACAACAGAAAAAAGCTTATTATTTAAAGAGAAGTCATCGACAAGATTTACCTGAACAACAATGTGTGAACAAAAAGAAAAAAAGTTCTGGTAAGAGAACGAATATTTTTTTGAAGAACTTATCAAGTACTAGGGGTAGTGTGCACAATATCAAAAATACAAACTGTGTATCTGCAACTAAAAAGAAAAGCAAGAGAAAAGATAACAACCATGGGAATTAATCCTGTAAATAAACAGTGTATAGTAAAAGGAGGAAGAATCAATTTCAGCAAATTAGAAAAAGAATGTTTTATAATAGGGTTTTGTCGAATTTTAGCAAGGAAGTGAAGAAATGTAAAAATAAAACAGCATTTTAGAAGAAGAAGAAACGTATAGAAAATGTAGTTGAGAAAGCTTTCGAATTGAAAAAAAATTGTTTATTTTAGGAATTAATAGAATTCGATCACTAGATAAGCCAATCCATTTAATGAAGGCCAAAAGGAAGTGGAGAAGAGTAATAACAGAAGTAATTTTTCATAGTTTTTTTTTGGTGAATGGAAACATAGTTCAAGTTCTGAGCCTTTTTTAATGAATAAAGTTATTTTTAGAGTAATGATTTGTTCCATGCAGTTGACACAAGTGGTCATGCTTATGAGGTTAGAAATGGTTGTCCGATTGGGAAAGAGAAAATTGTTCCTAGAAATGCAGAAGAGATGTTAGCGGATGAAGTTTTAGGGAGACGTCCTAAAGCTCCAGTGTACACTTGGAATTGTAGTAGTATTTGTAGTGTACGGCAGGAATCTATAGATTTTTTACGCAATTTCTTACGTAACTATACTAAGAAAAGTGTTAAACAAAAGATTAAGATGTTGCAAGGACTAGACCCTTGCAGAGTGAGAGAAAATACTGGTTTGCAAGGTCATTCTCTGGCTTGTCTTTCTAAAAAAGTATGTCGAAGTGTTTTTCACCATTTCAGGATGTTAGCAGTACATCATACTGAAATGAGGAAATTAGTCAGAAGATTGTATTATGCAAAAAGTCCACCACTAATGTTAAAAAAGTTGAAGAGTGCTCTTTTGCGTGGATCTGTATCAGATGTAATGAACATTTGTAATGAAATTCAGGTTAGTTACTTTGGTCCTGAGGAAGACAGTGCAAAAATGGATACATTAATAGAAGGAACTGTGGAAGAGAATGTACAACATTGTAGTACAGAAAATTTTGAGCAAGAAATTACACATTTTAAGGGGATTTCAGGTGAAAGGCCAAATTATTCTTGTATTTGTCGTCGACGTACTCATTATAAAAATCAGACCAGGACTGTTGAACTGTATTTAAACAGTGAAAAGGAAAATATTAATGAGGGATGGAATTTGCAACTTATTTGTTGGTAGAGAATTGTTTTGATTTGATCAGCGTATTTGTAAATATTGTTATACCAAATTAGATGAGAACAAAATGCCTGCTAGAGCTGTGCATAATAATCTTGAGTTGGTAAATATTCCTTCTGAACTGATGGATTTAAATACCTATGAGTCTATTCTTATTCATCTGCATCCATTTCAGGCTATTGTTCGTATGGAGCCTAAGACAGGAAAATTGCCTCCTTCAGATTTACAGAGAGGATTAAAGGGAAGTGTTGTATATTTGCCTCTAGATTTAAAGAAAAATATGGAAAAAATTGGTGTAGAAAATGTAGAAGTTTAACCTTTAGTTATTTTTGTTAATGGCGTTCCTACTAAGAGTAAGAAAATCTGTCAAGAAGTAGTGGATGTTAGGAAAGTGAAAAAGGCAACGTTGTATCTGGTAAAAAATAATCAATATTATAAAAATGTGTACGTGAGAGAAGAAGAAAAACCTGTAGAAGAAGATAGTGACTCGCCGTCTGGACAAATTAAACAAGTGGATGTGTCCAGAACTGAAGAAATCTACGAACATTATAGTGTTCATCCACTTCATTCTAAAGAAGTGATGGGAAATACTATAGAGTTATTCTAAATGAAAGAAGCAAAGGGAAGTCCCATTAGTGTATGGGAAAAAAACCTTGGAAGCTCGTTGTTTCCCTCAGTTGTTTCCCACAGGAAAAGGAGGACGATATGATGAACGACCTGTGCAGATTCCTGCATCTGAATACCGGACATCAAGATTGTATGCAGAAGATCCAAGATTTCGGCAATGTATTCCGTATTTGTTTCATCTTTTGTTGGAGAGTGATTTGTCTGGACTTTCTTATGCAATAAACCATATATTGAAAACAGGTGTACATCTGTAAAATGTTTCGGCAAAGAAATTTATGGATAAAGTACAGCAGAAAGATAATGTTTTGGAATCGCAGCTAATTAATGTCATGGCATGTCAGCGTGGTACTAATGAGTACTGGTACCATCGTCATGGAGGACTAAAATGTATGCTAAGGAACTTAGGAACTCCTACATGGTTCCTTATTCTGAGCTGTGCTGAATATGCTTGAGATGATTTACTTCAATTTCTTCGAGAGGCAAATCCAAATATACTAAATATTGAATACAAGACACCTGGCGAATTGTGCTCTTTGGATCCAGTTAATGTATGCAGGTATTTCAATCATAGATTTGAAGCTATGATGTCTTTTATCACCAATAAAAAAATCCTCCTCTTGGAGAGGTTCTGGATTTCTTTTGGAGAAAGGAGTATCAAGCGAGAGGTGCTCCTCACATACATATGCTAATATGGATCAAAGATGCTCCCAAATTTGGAACTGAGTCAGGTGATACTGTGCTCTCTTTTATTGAAGAATATGCTACAAGTGATATACCCAAAAGTACACAAGATAAGGAGTTAAGACAACAAGTCTTACAATTCCAAAGCCATCGTTGTGGGAAATACTGTTGTTGAAAGTACAAATCTAAGGAGAAATTCTACACCAAATGTCAGTTTGGATTTCCACGTCCTGTAATATTGAAAGGAAGAGTGAACAGTTTTATGTCATCTTTACGACATACTATCACAAGAAAGTCTCCAAAAAATACCTACAACTTAAGAAGAAATGAAGAGTCAAAATACATAGATGACTACAACCCAGTCATTTTGTCCATGTGGAATGCTAACATGGATATTCAATATGTTGTGGACAATTCTATTGCTGTTGCTCAATATGTAACATCCTATATAACAAAATCAGAAAAGACGGAATTGAAGGAAATGTGGGAAGAGATTTCCCACGAGAAGAGTCTAAGTAAGAAATTATATGGTTATAGTTTGAAGATGTTATCTCATCGAGAAATTGGAGCATATGAATGCTTGGATCGCTTATCATCTGCAAGTCTATACTCCAAATCTAGAAGAATCATTTGGGTGAGTCTAGGTCTTGCTGCAACACGAAATCGAGTACTTACATCTGTACAAGAAATTGAATATTTAGCTGAAAAAGAGCCAGAAAGTACAGATATTGTGAAAACTAATATGTTGGATACATATTATCCAAATAGAAGTCATCATCTTGAGAACATTTGTCTCTATGAAGTGCTGCAAAAATATATTTTTCAACGGAATATTACAGAAAACATCAATAATGGTATATATGCCGTGATTGGTTCTGAAGGATGTTTGGAAAAACAAAGAAAAGGACATTTGATTAATCACCGTAAACTGAGTTGCGAAACTCCTGAAAAAAGAGAATTTTACTACTTAGCTCTTTTGCAACTTTTCAAGCCACGGCGTTCAGAATTGGAATTAGTTGGAGATTTTGAGAGCCACTAAGATTCCTTCAATGCAAGTAAAGATACTATAGAATGTCCTGTTTTTGCTAATTATGTAAAAATGTTGAATGACGAAATTGAGCAAGAAGCTACAATTGCAGCTGAGATTGCTAGAGACAGTTGTCAAGACAGTCAAACTTCTGCTCCGTTGAGTCAGGATCCACTAGGAGAACCAATTGTTCAAAATGAAGCAGAAACTGCTATGGAAGAGGTGGAAACAGCAATGTATCAACCTCAAGAAGATGTAACAAACTTAGGAAACTAAATGTTGAGCAGAAACAAATATATGACCAAGTGAGAGAACATATTAACCATGGATTACTTCATGAAAAGAAAGAGTGCTCTTGCTCATCATTTCAACCTATCCGAATGTATGTGAGTGGACAAGCTGGAACAGGAAAACGTTTTTTAATTAAAGTAATTACAACTTATCTACAGAAAACAACTGAGTTGCATTTGTCTTGTGTTGTCACTGCTCCAACTGGGTCGGCGGCACACAATATTAAAGGAATTACTTTACATTGTTTATTAATGCTACCAGTAGAGCATGAAAACAAATTGGAATACCACAAGCTATCTGGAGAAGCTTGTTGTGAAGTTTCAAGAGTGTTGAAGAAAATGAAACTTTTCATTATTGATGAGGTAAGCATGGTATCAAACTTAATGCTTGTCTTTGTGCATTTAAGAATGCAGCAAATTCTTAAAACAGAGTATGACGTATTATTTGGAGGAAAGCATGTCATAGTTTCTGGAGATCTACTACAACTTACTCCTGTAAAAGGACAACCAGTGTTGAAAACACTGGCGCATGAAAATACCGGAAAGTCTTTGGGGAGCATTGGAAATGTTAACATTTGGTCATTTTTGAATGTAAGGAACTTATTACAAATATGCGACAGGCAAATGATGCAGATTATGGAAGTATTCTTGAAGATATAAGAATTGGAAAAGTGACAGAACATGGCAAACAAGCTTTGGAGCAATGGGTAAAATTGTTGATTTCGTTAATTATGTAAATAGAGATGGTATTGAATTTTTTTTAAATCAAATTTGATGAAATTGAAGAAGTACAACAATTTAGTTGTTGTTCAGCTCGGTTTTTGCTTGTAAAAGATTTGTATGTTCGCAAAAAACAGTTTCCTATTTCTTTGGTGTATGCGGTGACCATTCATAAATCTCAAGGTTTAAGTGTAGATAGTGCTTTAGTGAATATTGGATGTACCGTGTTTAAAGACGGTATGACATATGTTGCGTTGTCTCGAGTGAGAACTTTATCTGGATTGTACTTGATTGATTTTGATGAGACAAAATTAGTGCAGATTTGGATTGTGTGAAAGAGTATAATAGGTTAAAAAGAGAATATGCACCCAATTTAGGTCAATATCCAGTATTTGAAAAGCGTGTGGTAGGTAGAAAAAGAAGATTTGAGAATATCTGTAGTGAAGCTGTAGAGAAAGAAAAAAAAAGATCAAGTTGTGATTGCAAGCAAAAAGAAAAAGGACAGTGTGGAACACAAAGTTGGTTATCAGTTTGAAAATAGTTCTGGTGTCAACAGATATGCTAATGTAGTTGTTAATGTTGTTTTTTTCTTAAAAGTTTACAACAGCAAATTGTTGAAAATCGGGAAGAAAGGTTCTGTTCCTTGTTGTATTCTGTTTATGAGAAATGTAGTATTGATAAAAGTAAATACAAAGTGTTTCTGATATTCGAAATGTTTTGGACATATGTTCTGGTTGTACTCAATTTATGCAGACTATTCAGCAAGATTGTCAGGAATTTCTAATGTATATGCTTGTTATATTAGAAGATGAAGGTATAGATATTGAAAACCTTTTTGGCCTTTCTTATAAATGACAACATGACTGTGAAAATTGTTTGTTTACATGTAGCACAAACATAGACACTGAAAGATTTATATATTTGACTTTACCAGACTGTGAATCGGTGTCTTTTAACAATCTAGTTAGAGGAGCAAGTCAAAACATGGAGTGTAGGCAATGTAAATCAGAAATGTCATCAACATTATTTATACAAAGATATGGACATTATGTAATATTAATGCTGCAACGTTGTAGAGCTGATGGAAGGAAATTGGAAACTTTAATTAACATTTTGTAGCCACTCAACTATCAATATCAGGAAGAACTTTTGTAGCTGTAGCAATTATTTTTCATGATGGACCATCTACAACATCTGGACATTACACTGTTTATTTAAAATGTCTGAAAGGTTGGATACATTGTAATGATAGTCAATTGGTTTTTAAACAACTTTTGCCTAAAGAGTTACCAAATTCTTACCTAATATTTTTAAAGCCAAAATTTTAGGAACAAAATTTGGCCTTCCAGGATTACTGCTGTTAAGGTAGGTTGGACTGGTGTTGTAGAGTACTTTGTAAGTGAGGGTAAGGAGCTTGAAGGTGATCCTCTTGTTGACGTGAAGGCAGTGTAGATCTCTGAGGTGGTTAGTGATGTGGCTGCAGCAGGGGACATTAATGATCAGTCGGGCGGAAGTGTTTTGGACTCGTTGTAGTCGTTGTAGGTGTTTGTCCGAGTTGACTTTTAGAGAGTTGATCCTTATGCAGTTGGTTACGTCTTTTGGTCGTTTGTGGCTCCTTGGTGAGGGAGAAGATGAGTTGGGTGTCGTCTTAGCAGATAATGTTCAGGTTGTGATGGCGGGTCATTTGTGTGAGGGTGCCGTGTAGATGTTGAATAGTGTCAAGTTGAGGAATGAGCCCTGGGGGACGTTGCAAATGATGTCGGTGGTTTTGGATCAGAAAGGTGGGAGACGGATGCTAAGGATTACTATTGAGGAACTTCTTTACTAAGAATTTGAGATATACTATTTGGCCATGAGGAAAAGTATGTAAAACTATTAAGGACTATTTGTTGTATATTTTGTCAGCATATATTTAAAAGTAACTTTGTTTTCAGTGTATGAAAATTAATGATAGTGTTTTGGTATTTTAAGATTGTTTGAGATATCTCATAGTTCCATAAGAAATTGCTGTTAGAAAAAAACATTTAACATATGTTTTATTTCTATCTTTTAGATTGTTATTGAAAATGTTGAATGGGTTTTTAAGATAATCTTATTGATTGGCTTTTTTTTGCCTGCTGTTATGTGATGAGTACTATTGAACTCACTGTTTCTAGTGAATTTCAATATATTCTGAGAACAGCAAAAAGGCAAATGAAATGCTTTACAAATTAATTTGTGTTGTAAAGGATATATTGTAACTGTATTTTGTTTGTCTTCCACAGATGCTAATTTTATAATATATAATTGTTTTATAATTTATTATTTTGAAGTTTAGTATAAGTAACTGTTAAAAATTGTCGATGGGATGTGCTTCTACAGAGATGAAGTAACAAAACATGGATGGAGTACATAAGTGTGTAAAGATGGTTTGTATCTTTTAAAGACATTTGAAAAAATTAAAATATATATACTGAGTGTACCAGTATTCTTCGCATTTTACTACAACACATTTACTAGTTTGGAACAGGTAAGGTGAATAGACATATTGTACTTTTTTTAGTACTGCATTTTATTATAACAGCCTTAGTTTTTTCCTCTAGTGATAAGGTGTGACTGGTTTGAAAATGTAAGAAAATTTTAAAAGTGAACATTCATATAAATATTTATATTTATATAATCTTATAAAGTAGTTGAGAATGGTATTTGTATAATATTTTTTAAAGGGGAAAATAGTTGATAAAGCTAGTTTTGTGTTATGTAATAGGAAAAATGATAAAATGAAGTGTTTATTTTTTTGTACAAAGACCTACAACATAAGAAATTCACTATGGAAAAACAACAGATTAATATGGAAGATGGTTTCGAAATTAGTAACACTCTCATGGAAGAGCTAAACATACCTTTCCTGGGTAGCGAGAATGAAGAGGAAAAATGAGTGCTGCAGATATCAGCTGTGATTTCCTAGACAAATCCTTGGATGCTGATTTTGTGGAAGCATTAGATGACATCAAGTTTGATCATATGACTTTTGAAATTGATAACCAGGAAAATGAAATACCTGATGAAATTATTTTAGAAGCTCTATTAAATTATGAGATGTTACAAGAATACATTTATTATTATATAATAGTAATGGTTTGAGACACTCTTCTTGCAGAATTGTAATCGTTCAGCTAGTACCCAAGTACTCATGGTACTCATGGTGCAAAGTGGGCCTTAGGGCATGGACTGCTTCAACCCCCTATAGACTATGCATGCACTCTTCTATGCACCTGCAAACTTGTCTTTTATAGCTTCTATTTCCCAGTCTATATCCTTACACTTCCAGCAAACTCTCTGTGATTGCTGAATCAGTATTGTACTAAGCTATTCAGCTTTTTATACCTTCAATTCCCCAGTTTGTATCATTAGACTTTCACCAATCACTCTCACACTCCTGTTTCAATATTATAGTGAGCCATTCAGCAGTATTTCCTTATATATGTACTGTGGTCAAACTGAAGCTGTTATAAATTCAGTCCGGCACTTTCTTTGCAGAACTGTAATCATCCACTCAGTACCTAAGTACTCATGCATTAAAATAGGCGTTAGGTCATAGACTGCTTCAAACTCCTATAGACTTTGCATGTAGTCTTTTATGCACCTGCACACTTGTCTTTTATACCTTCAATTCTCCAATCTGTATCCTTACACTTTTCACCAAACACTCCCACACTACTGTTTCAGTATTGTAGTGAACCATACAGCAGTATGTGCTTATCTATGCACTGTTCTAAAAGTGAAGCTGCTATACATTCAGCTACACAGTCTCCTTGCAGAATTGTAATCATTCAGCCAGTATCCAAGTACTCATGGGGCAAAGAGGGCCTTAGGGCATGGACTGCTTCAAACTTCTATAGACTATGCATGTACTGTTCTATGCACCGGCAAACTTGTGTTTTATACCTTCAATTCCCCAGTCTGTATCCTTACACTTCCAGCAAACACTCTGTGATTGCTGATTCAGTATTGTTCTAAGCTATTCAGCACAATGTCCTTATCTATGCATTGTGCTAAAAATAAAGCTCTTATAAATTCAGTCATACAATCTCCTAGCAGAACTGGTATCATGCAGTTAGTACCCAAGTAGTTATGGAACAAAGTAGGCCTTAGGCCATGGACTACTTTTAACCCCCATAGACTATGCTTGCAGTCTTTTATGCATCTACAAAGTTGCCCTTTATACCTTCAATTCCCCAAACTGTATCGTTAAACTTTCACCAAACACTCTCACACTACTGTTTCAGTATTGTAGTGCACCATACAGCAGTATGTGCTTATCTATACACTGTTCTAAAAGTGAAGCTACTATACATTCAGCTAGACACTCTCCTTGCAGAATTGTAATCATTCAGCCAGTATCCAAGTACTCATGGGGCAAAGTAGGCCTTAGGGCATGCACTGCTTCAAATCCCTATAAACTATGCAGGTACTCTTCTATGCACTAGCAAACTTGCCTTTTAAACCTTCAATTGCCCACTCTCTATCCTCACAGTTCCACTAAACAATTCCACACTGCTGTTTCAATATTGTAGTGAGGTATTCAGCAGTAAGTGGTTATCTATGCACTGTGCTAAAAGTGAAGCAGTTATATATTCAGCTCGAAACTCTCCTTGCAGAGCTGTTATCATTCAGTAAGTTCCCTAAATACTCATGGAGGCACCACTCATTTACCAATTGGGGGCTGAGAGCGAAATCGAGGAGCGAGGAGCAACGAGCGGAAAGCACGGCTGAGGCTGAAGCTGAGGCGAAGCGGAAGGGGCCGAGACAGGCAAGGGAGCCTTTACCCCCAAAAGCCGGAAAGCCGAAAGCCGAGCTGAGCTGAAGCCTGAGCCAAATCATACGAAATTGAGCTGGGGTGGCACCCGGTGTCTGGCGCTCGGTGTCGGTGTCGGTGCTGGTGCCTGTGGCGCCTTGCAGAGTGGTGGGCGGCAAGCGGTGAGCGGCGTGCGGTAAACGCGGGCAGGTAAGTTTGTTGTGATTCTCTGTGACTCCATGCCCGCGGCCGCTCCACTCTGCTCTGCCTGCCTGGTCAGCTTTGCAAACGGCACCCGGCGCACGGCGCTTATCACCGGGGGGCCCTTGGGTAGCGAGAGGAGTGGTGGCAATGTGCAGTGGGTGCGGGTGAGCGAGTTTTGCCCGTGTCCCCCAGCCCCACCCACCCGCTCTTCCTTCTCACGGCTCTCACTGCTTAGGGTCAGACCAGCAGCCGGGGAGGTGAAACAAGCAGGAGGAAGCTTGTTCTACTCTTCCCCTCCCCTCCTCCCCCTGTGCACTTTCCTTCCAGCCGGCCAAAATACAATGCACCAAGGACAAAAATAACCAAACAAACAACCAAAACAAATCCTTGGGAAATGAGATTGTGAGACAAGCAGAAGGGGAGTTGCTTCACTCTTTCATTCTTTCCCTTGTGCACATCCCTACCTGTTATCCAAAATAATAAAGGACACTGTGAAAAGGACAAATAAAGGACACTGTAATCAAAGCAACCAACAACAAAACTCAAACCAAAACTCGTACTCAAGCTCAGCGAGCGCGGCTGCCGGTAGAGGCGGCCGCAAAGTAAGAGCCAAGGGGGTTGACTGGAAGGCAGGTCGACTAGGTCCAGCTTGCCCGTGGTCCTCTCCCTGAGCACCGCTCACTGCCACTTCCATCTTCTTCGTGTGCCTCCTGCCAGCACATATAACTGACAAAACTCACCACCGAGTCGCTGAGCCACGAGTTTCGTGAAAGGGAGGAACAGTGGAGCACTTCAAAAATTAAAGATCGAGGGCATAGAAGTTAAGAGCCAGGACCTAGAGGGGTTACTGCAGGTCAATAGGTCGATAAGCTAACAAGCTCTAAGCCATCAAAGCTTATGAAAACCTCTCTGCACATAGCTGTATACTAATAATCCAAACACAAAATAAAATGACCTACTCAAGCAAGAACTCCCGCATTAGACCCTACCAGGAGGGTTTCTCAAAAGGGGCAAAAAGCACTGTGTGCCTAGTTTTCTAAAAACACCAATGATTTGATTTAAAAAAAAAAAAAAAGCAATGAGATCAGGCAGAGTTAGGCAACTACCACTCAAATCAATATTGAATTCTAAGACTCGGAAGAGGAAACTGGAGCCAGCACCGTCATTACATCCGAACAACTCTCAGGATATCAACCCAAACGCCCACAATAAAAACAAAGAAGGCTGAACTATGGAAATCCCAATGTCAGTAACAACTCAAAATCCAACTTCGACTCAAACCCCAAATAGAAATGGCCATGCGAAGGACACCGCCGCATCACCTTCTCTAATTATAGCTCTTCAGCAACCACAGAGATCCACACAAACCTCAACACCCCCAGTATTAAAGTCGTTACCAACGGACTAAAATAATCTCATAACTATTGATGGAACACCTGCAAAGAAAAAGACATGCTCCTATCAACCAAAGATATATACAAAGTTCTCTTTTTTAAAAGACCCTGGGACAGCCATTTTTTCAAAGACAGGGAATATCAAAGGGCTCCCCACACCGCTCCTATTTAGCAAATCCGGCTGCAGTGGCACTATCAGCAACTCAGAAGGTTCACCCCGGTCAGCTGGGACCTTCAACTCATCTAGCACTGATGCAGCCACTGCAACACAAACATCAATAAGTAAGAATAAGTAAGTAAGAATAAGTAAGAAGAGTGGCAGCACTCACACATTTAGAAGGCCAAGAAGCTAACAATTACAATGTTCAGAAAACGGTATCTTTCAGTAAAATGACCACCAAAGACTGGAGTCCATCGAAGTAAGCTGAGCCCATAGAGGTAGTAACCCACCCACACTCAGCCAGTCAGATTAAGACTCATCCTAGAAAATCCAGCTCACCGCATTTTGGAAGTCACGAGGCGTCAGTGAAAACTATGGCTCAGATCCACAACGAGGAGGAAAAAGAAGATCTACTTTCTCTTCAACTACTCAAAAGCTCACCAAATCTAATAAAGGCAAGAAGGCAACCCTACACATACAAACAGAACCACCAACAGTAACTGAAGAGAAGGAAAGTAAAATGCAACTTCTCCCATCACGTAACACTCTTCCGACTCAAACTAAGATACCTCAAGCAAATTCCAACAGCATTTGTGAACAAATAGCGTTAAACAATCGACCAGCAGTGCAAACGCCACCCCAATGCCGCATTTTACCACTGTATAATGACTCCCAATCCATCAAAAATTCCATAAATAATGATATGTCCTCCATAGCGGCACAGGAAAGGGAAGAACTAGTTGCTACTTACAATCTTAAACCATCCGAAGGCAATCTACTTATTGGCGTATCTCCGAGACTGGATAGGAGCAACAATTTTGGAAAACCAGTCCCCGAATCCATATAAGTAACAATTCTATACACGCTGCACCATTCGGCCACAGCTCTAGAATTTCAATCTCATAAAATGGATTTGCAGCTTTCTGTTCTGCAGACAATAGCCGATTCTATTTCAGGAATTGACTGGAAAATCTCAGAACTAAATGGACTTATAAGGAGAGGCCAAGATGCCGTCTCTGTGGCTCAAACAATTCCACCACAAGCACTACCCTGTGATCCGATCTTAGACAAATTATCATCCTTACCAACTATGCTAGGGGACCTGATAAGCGACTTAAAATCAACAGTCTGACTAATCTCGATCCCACAAACCTCGGATCTACCTCCAGAACTCCCAGCGGTGCAAGCAGGCCTCGTAACTGAGCAGCCGGCTGAGCAGAGCTTAGCAATCACCTTACCCTCAGTTCAAACACCATTTCCTGGATCATTGGAAACTGAGCCTAAGATCACCACAGCAACTACACTTGAAGCAACCTCAATAAACATCCAGACTTCAAACAGGATCCGTAGGAAGAAAAAAAGGAAAGGAAGAAATCGGCTGTTAACGGACGCAAGACATAACATAGAAGCCCAATCAAACCCCTCTTTTTCAACAGCGATTCATGACCAGAAACCAAAAGGCATTGAACAATCGCCACCCCTGCACAAGGGGCCAGATAGTACTCCCTCATCGTCCCCAGCACCAAGCGAAAAACCGACAACTATCACCACCAAGAAATCTGTACTGAAAGAGCTTAAACAAAAACTTCCTCAACCCAAATCAACCCAACCAGCACACAATACTCATAATGCTGACTTAACACCTCTTGAATATATTGAAACAATGGAAATTGAGGATTACGCCATGGCCGTCAATGCGGAGTCACCTCAGCAACCAAAACGAAAACCGAACAGTAGCAGAGGAGATCTGAGGATGGACAACTATCAAAGTGAGCAACCAAACTACTCAGACATAGCACCCCTAACTCGCTCCCCTCAGACCACTCACCTTGATAACGTGAAATCACTAGCTAATTCAGCAACACCCCAGCATCTGAATAGTCCGGCATCAATCCTCTTCACTCCTGAATACACATCTTGAGGTTGGGACAATATACTGAATAGAGGAAACATATTAAGACTTTTGCACTTGGTTACAAGCCTGGGAAACATCAGTTCTACTGACCTAATGCAAATAGAGTTTCAGCCAAATACCGAGTTGCATCGCCCAGACATAACAAAAGCAACCTAGAACTCCTTTGAGATAGCAAATAAAATTATAAAAGACGAAGCAACATTCCAACAATGGGGGATAGAGCTGAGACTCGAAAAGCGACCTCGCTATCCGACGCCTTTTTTATTTATCATTAGGCCCTTGGTACACAAAAGCGCCAATTGAGTACTAAAGGGAGCCAGGAGTACTTCCCCAAGGATGAACTCCCAAGATACAAAAAGACTTCCACCTGGACAAAACCAAAGCCACAATAGTCATCCCTCACCAGACATCATCCTTAACTGGAAGTCAATTCAACGTACAATCTGCACAACGACTGGCGCAAATTGACAAATAGGGAAAGAATTAGCTAACCCCTTAGACAAGACCAGGAAAATCTGAATTTGCTCTTGGAATATCAACGGCCTAGCCAGCAAAAGCAACAACCCCGAGTTCCTACAATACCTAAATACATTTGACCTCCTACTGCTTCAAGAAACTTGGGAAGGAAAGGTATTTGAGCTGCACGGATTCACTTCATGCTGTATCCCGGCAAATACAAACTCCACCTTTGGACGAAGATCAGGAGGCTTGATGTTCTTTGCTTAAATTCCAACAATAGGCGAAATTACGGCAATAGACTCTCACATACCTCCCCCAAGTGCTATACAGGTGGTAAAGATTTCACTTTGGCTGCAGAAGCAGCCCCAGGAAGTAATAATAATTAATACATACATCCATCTCAAACAGAAACAAAAAGCAGCTACAGACTTAGCGAAGGCCCTGGAAAAAATAATGGAAGAAAAGGCCTCAGATTTAATAATCTTGGCGGGAGACTTCAACATGCTCCTCATCAGCAAAGACCCAGACAACGACCTCATTCAAGAACTGAATGCAGCATGGGGCGTGCCAACACAAGGTCCGACAAAAAACACTAAATCAATGAAGTATTCAATAAAAAGGAATTCGATACCTGGAAGTTCTTAACCTAAGGGCCCTGAATGGGCGCTATGTCGAAGACGATCCACCTGTTGCTACCTTCCACTCCAATAAACAATCATCCCATCTAGATTACATGTTTACATCCTTAAACATGTTTTCCTGGATAACTACGTTCAGAATAGGCACGAGTGACCTCAGCGACCACCTGCCTCAAGAGGCTATAATAAGAGTCAACTCGCAACTCCCAACCGAACCACACACAGGTCCTGCCACAGAAGTCACGTCAAATCTAAGGCGGCTACGATGTAACGTCGATAATATCGACTCCATAAGCTCTACGGCGAAAACTCTTCTCACCCAAATTGCTAGCTCCTCAACGAAGATGTCGGAAGTCTGGCAAAACTTTATTCAAACTATCAGTGAGACTCTGATAAAAATTTCGCCAAATAACTTATGTCAAGGGATGGGAACCACAAGAAAAAATCAACTAACCCCAGAAATGAAAACACAAAAACGGTTAATAAAATCAAACGTTGAGACACATGCGAAAGGATCAAACAAATCATAGCCTGCAAATTATTTTAAAGAATGCAAAGAAACAGCTAAAGCGGATGAAATGGGAAAAACAGAAGCTAAGAAACGAAGACCTATGGGTAAAACTTCTTTATGAAGGGAAGCAGAAAAATAGCTCTAAGTCCTGGCAAATGGTTAGAAGAATAAAGAATCCAGAACATCTGGGCCAAAACTCCCACATATCAGAGGAGGTATTGACAACACACCTATTGAAGCATTTTAATAATGAGGAAACTATAGAGGACGCGGCAAGAAACAATCCATGCACAAGAGTCACGAGGACTAAAACAGAAGAAAAAGATAATTGCTATACTGCCACGAGGATCAAGGAAACGCGCAAATATGGGCCCACGACCCCATCAAAACTCGACAACTCAGTACCGTAAGCAAATTCCTCTAAGTCCGATGTACCCCAGGAGCTACGCGGGCACCCGAGATGGCCGCGTGAGCACAGAGCTCTCCGGACCCCCGCCGCTCTTTGCTATTTATCCTGATGATATCCTGAATCCTTGAACGGAATATTGAAGAGGACCCTGGGCTGACCCCTTGGCTCGCTTCAGATTTTGATTTGGACCCGGGGAACCGAAATTACGTCCATTCGTACTTTCCGGGCCCATCCTGAGGCGCACCGGGGACTTGGTGGCTTGTGAGGCCGAGACCGAGTTGAACAACAACGGCAGAGGGGTTTCCCCAGTTGCCTCATCCCAACTTTCGGTTTCGTTTCTGCGCCTGGCATGATCGGACTAGATAAGGATCTGCTTGGTCTGGGACCCGTCCAACCTCTTTACAGGTGAATGAGACTTTACCACCTACACGGATTGGGTCGGATCGTGTCTCTGTCTCTGTCTAGGCAGCACGACTTCCATTCGTTGACTGTGGGTGCCCGGCCCGCGAGCGGCCATTTTCACCAGGTCTCGCGGGCCCCTTCGGGGCATCGCCTCCAACATGACCGCCAGAGGGGACTCGGAGAAACGGAAAACTAAGGCGCCTCTTCGGGTGGGGCCGGTCCAGTCCAATGTTATGGACCGATATACCCAGCCTAAAGGATCCCCTGGCATCGCCGGCCATTCCCTGGGGGACGCGAAGGAGGACTCTGTCTCCCCTACGGACTTGTCCCTTCAGGACATCATGGGCGCCATTACCAACATGAAGGAGACCATCGGTCAGCAATATGAGGCTCTCGCTCATAAAATCGACACGGTTGCCATCGATGTCACCCTGATTAGAGCTGACCTGTCTAAGACCAACGAGAAGGTGAAGTCGTTGGACCTCAAGACCTCTAGCCTCACGACCGATGTGTCGGACCTTCAGACCGAACTTGGTGATCTTAAAGCGGCGAATTCTCAACTGTCCCATCGGCTGGAGGATTTTGAAAGCAGGGCACGACGCAATAACATCCGCGTCATAGGTGTTCCGGAGAATCCTGAGGCTCATTCTATTGATCTCCTGGTGGAAGACCTTGTCCAGAACTATCTTGCCCCTTCTGGACTGTCCAAGGTCTGTGCTGTGGAACGCGCCCACCGTGTCCCGGGTGGACAGCCTAAGCCGGGCGCACCGCCGCGGCCCATCGTTGCCAAACTTTTCCACTTCAGGGACCGTGATGCTATCCTGCAGGCATCGAGGGTGAGCGGCCCGGTGAAATTCGAGAATTCCACTGTGAACTTCTACCCGGACTTTACTCAGCTCGTCCAGAGACAGAGGATGGGCTTTTGTGGAGTTAAGAGACGGCTACGGGACTTAGGATTGAAGTACGCCATGCTTTTCCCTACCAGACTTCGTGTAGAGTATGAAGAACGGACATTCTTCTTCGATCGGCCAGAGAATGTGAGTGACTGGTTGGATTCCCTGCCTGGCCGGAACGACCAGACCGAGCACCCCTGTGGCGCCGAGGGTGGTGTGCCTTTGCAGGAGTAATGTTTCGGCCCTGGGTTCCAGACACTGTGCATTGCCTATTGGGTTCTATTGGCTTTTATACTATGTTTTACTGCTGTTCCCTTCTGAGTGGCGGGAGGGACGGGGCCCTTTTCCTCCTCCAGGGTGAGAAGTGTGGCTCAATGGTTAGAGCGGCAGTCCCTGATGCAGAGGTCTCGCCCGGGACCAGGGTTCAATTCCCCGCCTCGGCGGGTCTTGGGCTCAAAATTCCACGGACCTGATAATTCTCGCCTCGGTGCCTATTCCAATCATTGAGTCCCACTCTGCAACTCTGGGCAATAGCTTGCTTAATCTCCACAACGGCCCCCATAACGCTAAGGATGCCTGGCCTCCACCTTGGGGGTGCCCAGGAGTGGACACCTCACAGGGAAAGCCAGGATGGGTTCCACAGCGGTATTCGTACAAGCGCCTTGAGACCCTTGCGGGTGAGTAGTGCGCTATACAAGTATCAATTTACAGGGTCTTTTTGTAGAATGGGATTGCTTGGGCGACAGGCACACTGCATGTTGGGGTGGCTATTTAGTCTATTGCAGGGGTGCAGGGCGGGGGGAGTTGTAACGGGTGTTGGGGGGGGTATGGGTGTTTCTGGTTGTGTTTTTCTTTCTCAAGGCGACGTACTGTATTTCTCTCTATCTCAAATGTCCTGCTCTTGGTGGGGTGTCTCCTGCATTATTTGTTGGGATGGGGTTAGTGGGTTGAGGTTAATATCTTGGAATGTCAACGGTTTGGGGGATCGTATAAAACGAGGTGTTGTATTGCAGTACTTGCGGCGTTTGTCTCCTGATGTGGTACTTTTGCAGGACACGCATTTAGTGGGAAATATGTGTCATGCTATGAATAGGTGGGGCTACCGATTGGTTGCACACTCCGGGTTCACCACGGGCTCTAGAGGGGTGGGTATTTTGGTTTGGTCTTCTCTCCCCCTGGAGATTGATGACATAATCCTGGATGATAGAGGGTGCTACGCCGCACTCACGGGTAGGTGGGAGGGTATGACTCTTTCATTGCTTTCTGTGTATGTTCCCCCGGGTCTCCAGACCTCTACGTTCTCTGATGTTGGTCGTGTGTTGCTGCAACTCCCTGATGGCCTTCTTCTAGTGGGTGGAGATTTTAATTCTGTGTTCTCCAGCACGATGGATCGTCACCCCCCCAGGGATCTTCCTTCCCAGTCGTGGCTTAGTGGTTTCTTGGATACCTTTGGCCTGGTTGACGGCTGGAGGCTGATGCATCCGACACAGAGTCAATACACCTTTCATTCCGGGGCCCATGGGAGTCTCTCTAGACTTGATTATTTCCTCATCCCCGCTGTCCAGTCCTCCTCGATTATGGAAATCAGACACCTGCCCCGGGGCATCTCGGATCACTCGCCACTTTGGCTCTGTATCGCCGTGGGGGTGAACGCTGCCGGGCGGGTCGCCCCTATTAACCCCTGGTATTTGCGTAATCCTGTGACCCGCACCCACTTGATCGAATCCCTAGACCACTACTTCCTGGAAAACTTGGGGTCTGTTTCTTCCTCGGTGTCCCTTTGGGAGGCTTTCAAGACTGTCATCCGTGGGCAGGCCCTATCCTTAATCGCTGAAACTAAGAAGGCCAGGAATCGGGAGGTGGTGAGTCTGGAGGCCGAAATATTAGACCTGGAGGCCGACCTAGTATCGGGTGTTACCCCTGACAAGCTTCATGCACTGGGTTTGAAGCAGTTTGATTATAAATCCCTTGTTACCGATGCTGCCAAGGCGTTATATAGGGAACAGCAGGGTAGACTGTACGATGTTGGGGATAAGGCGGGTAAATTGATTGCTTGGCTGGACAAGAGGGAGAGGGCGAGTCGTGTGGTCCCTGTCATTCGGACTTCGGATGGTGAGAGTGTGACTGACCCGATTGAAATTCGTGGAATGCTTTGCTGATTATTTTAGTGCTGTCTACTCCCCGGTGTCCGAAAGGGATGAGAGCTATTCCCATTTCTTGTTACGCGACATTGCGCTTCCCTGCCTTTCCGAAGAGGAGCGGGTGTGTATGGATGCCCCATTGTCTTCAGACGAGATTGCGACTGCGATTCGATCTCTCCGTTCGGGCAAGGCTATGGGCCCAAACGGCTTGCCTATTGAGTTGTATAAACTGCGCCCGGATAAGGTTGCGCCATATCTTCGCAATATGTTCAGAGAATCGCGTGACCTCGGTGCCCTCCCCTGTGACCAGCGTTTGGCTACAATCGTGGTGATTCCCAAAGAGGGCAAGCCTCGGGATCGCTGCCCATCGTATAGGCCCATCTCCCTATTGAACGCTGAACCTAAGGTTCTTGCCAAGGTTCTTGCCAATCGTTTCCTCACAGTGATCCAAGACTTGATCCATCCGGATCAATCCGGTTTTATCCCGCATCGTAACACTGCTCTTAACCTTCGGCGCTTGCATGGTGTTCTCGCGAGGGCGGGGTCTCTGTCGGAGTCGGCCATTTTGGCCTCGCTTGACGCCTCGATGGCCTTTGATACGATAGAGTGGCCTTATCTCTGGGCCGCCCTCGCGAAATTTGGTTTTGGTTCAGAATTTGTCGGGTGGGTGAAACTGTTATATACGGCTCCTCCGGCCCAGGTGGTGGTTAACGGTCGAGTGTCCAAACCCTTCACCCTTGGGAGAGGTACCAGACAGGGGTGCCCGCTATCCCCCCTGCTCTTTGCCCTTGCACTAGAGCCCCTCGCTGCCTGGCTTCGATGGGAACCGTCGATAAAGGGCATTCAGTGGGCCCCCGATTTTGAGGACCGCGTCTCGTTGTATGCCGACGATATTCTTTTGTACCTTACCTCCCCTCGTAAATCCCTTAATGGCCTATTTGATGTTCTCACCTCTTTCGGCAAGAATTCTGGCCTGGTTATTAATTGGTCTAAGTCCTGTGTTTATGTTATCTCGGGCGGTCTTCCTCCATTGCCAAGTAGATTCCCTATTCAAATTTCCCACTCCGGCTTTAAATACTTGGGGATTTTTATATCATTGGATTCGGCCGCCCGCTTTCAACACAATCTCCTTCCTCCTCTCCGCAGGTTGAAATTAGACGTGGCTCGGTGGCGCAAATTGCCGTTGTCACCGCTCGCCCGGGCCGCGCTCTTTAAAATGATGTCGCTGCCCCGGTTTTTATACGCACTCCAGAACTCGTTTGACGTCATTCCGGCAAGCTACTTTCGGGAGGTAGAAAGTCTACAGAGGCGGCTCATCTGGGACAGCCATTCGCGAATTGCCCTCGCGAAACTCACCCTGCCCTGGTATGACAGGGGGATGGCGCTCCCGGATATCAGGCGGTATTATTGGGCCTCCCAGTTGTCCGCCATCAATCACGCTATGTATTCACCCAGCCCGAATCCGGCTTTTGTTATGGACAAGTTCCAGCTGCCGGGCGGAGACTATAATAGAGCACTCTATTCCCGGTGGGCTGGGAAGAATCTGACAGGACCCACCAAGATTGCGGTTAATGTGTGGAAGGCCGCAAATGCGGCCATTGGATGGAGTGATCGATTGACACTTGCGACCCCTCTGTATGCTTCGGAGAGATTGGGATGTCTCTGGACGACGAAAGGGTTCGAGAGGTGGGACATTATTGGTATAAGTAGAGTGCGTGACCTTTGGTCGAAAAGGGCGGTCAAAACCTTCGAGGTACTTCAGCGTGAGTATGAGTTGAGTGCAAGAGAGTTTTTTAGGTATGCACAGGTCCGCCACGCCTTAACATCAGTCTTTGCTGCCAACACTACTATTCCCGACTCCTCCCCGCTAGAGGATCGTATACTTGATGGTCATCTGCCCGATAGCACGATCTCTTTGATATACAAGAAGTTAATCAACAGTCGGGCGGACCTCCTTGTGCGCCTCAGAGAGTCCTGGCCCGGAGATGGGTTGGAATTGGACGACGAAGATTGGCAGTCAGCACTGTCTTCCCCGAAGGAGGTCGCCATTCCCGCCCGTCTCCGTCTTGTCCAGCTTAAAATTCTACACCGGGTATATGTTACTGGTCCTCGTTTGGTCGCTATGGGCTTCTCTTCGGATGGGTTATGCAAGCGTGGGTGTGGTTTGAGTGCTACCTTCCTCCATATAATCTGGGAATGCCGGGAGGTGGCTGTGTATTGGACGCGAATACATGCTGTAATGGAGAGTGTCACCGGGGTCGCTTTGCTGCCAGAGGCTCGGAGATGTTTGTTGAATGCGTGGGAACCGAATGATTACAACGTTGCTCAGGCCCTGTGGGCGGCCCTTGGGAACATGATCGCAAAGCAGGATATTGCGCAGCTGTGGGGTTCCCGGCGGCCCCCCACCGTGTCAGTCTGGAAGGAGAATATGGACTGGTGTATGTTTAGAGAGAAGATGGTGTACTCGGCTAGGGGTAAGCCTAGGGCGTGGGCCAAAGTGTGGGGGTCAATGGAACGCATATAGAGGGGATATCTGCACCCCCCCCCCTTGAGGAAGCCCGGGATCCTCCCCTCTCCCCCTGATCCGACATTCCTGGAAGACTCTGCTATTTTTCCTGATTTGTGACTTCCCCACGATGTCCCCCCCACCCTGACTTTTCTATTGTTTATTTGATATTTCTCCTGTATTGATGGTCCCCACCCTGGTTGGAGCACGACTTTGTCCGCCATACTTCCGCCTTGAGAATTGTTTTGTTTTGTTTTTCCTTTATTGTTCTTCTTCCCCAAAAATGAAACATGGCTGTATCCTGACTACGTACTGTGTGCACCACACTGGATCCTGTATTTTGCCTGACCTCTTGGTGACTGACTGCTGATTCCTGATTTGCATATGCTATTTGTCGTGCTTTAGCGGCCGGCCCGAGTGGTTGTAGGCCCATACCTGTACCCATATTTGCACTTTACAATAAAGGTTTAAAAAAAAAAAGAATAAAAAAAAAAAGTCCGAAGTACCCGGGCCAAAGACAACTATGCCAGAGGACATCAAGCGGCAAATAACAAGGGGGAGGCCCACGGAGCCCCGGGGCCTAATGGCATTCCACCTATACTGTACAAATCGGATGAGGAGTTTTGGAGTGCATCACTAACACCAATTTTTAATGGCCTAAGGTATACCCTGGCTCTCCTTGACTCCTGGCATAGGTCAGTTATTAGCCCGATTTATAAACAAGGTAGCAAGAAGCATCCAAACAACTATCGGCCTATTGCCCTACTAGACGTGGAGGCTAAATATTTCGCAGGCACCATCTTGGAGGAGTTAACGTTATGGGCATCTGAAAACTCCATCATCCCGATCAACCAAACGGGTTTCTGCAGAGGCCAAGTGACCACAACTAACATCACGGCACTATCCTTGATGATGGGAGCAGCAAAAGAGGCTAAATTACCTTTATACCTCTCGTTTATTGACTACACTGCCGCATTTGACCACGTGGACCGCAATAAACTCTGGCAGAAACTGGATAACTGGGGAATACCAAAACACCTTCTGGATGTGCTAATACTACTCCATTCAAACACATGGATAAAATCAAACTCGGAGCAGGCACACATCTCTCGAAACCCATCAGGACAACAAAAGGGTTAAAACAGGGGTGTGTATTAGCACCAATCTTATTCAACCTCTTCCTAGCCGACCTACCGGGGGAACTTGACAAATGCCCTAATCATGCACTGAAACTCGGGACTATCATCCTCTCCAATCTGCTATACGCGGACGACTTGGTGTTGATAAGTCGGACGCCAACGTGCCTTCAGCACCTCCTGAATGTAGCTCATATCTTTTCAGAAAAGAATGCTCTCCAAATAAACTTCAATAAATCAAAGGTCATGGCCGTGAATTATAGGAAAGAAAGGAAAATTTTCTGGCACCTGAACGGAGAAAAGCTGGATGTGGTTACCACCTACAAGTACCTGGGAGTAATTTTGGACTAAAAAAATACGTTTAAGGCACAAGTTGACTCCTTACGAGGGAAGGCGACTATCACTTGCCTGGCTATAAAATCATTAAAGGCCAAACTTCCTGATCTCTCACTTAAACCTCTCCTCCAAATCTTGCGTGCCAAACTACTGCCAACCCTTGCATACGGGAGTGAATCGCTCCATTAGAAGGATGCCGCATTACTGGACATAGTTATAGCCAATTCATACATGGCAATTTTTAATCTCCCAAAATATGTTTCTCCTGCTCAGATTCGGCTAGAATTCGGCATCCTTAAACAAACAATAGAAAGGCAGTTCGTATATGTAGCCAGCTGGCATAAGATATGCACTGCAGAGCTTGGCTCTTTAAGTTCCAACGTATGGGAAGAGGTACTTCGGCACCGCAAGTCTTCGGCAAGAGATTATCTATTTGAATCACTCAAAGTTTTAGGACTGACCGACGTCTGGGAAACTGCAATAGACCTCTTGTTCTTTAAAAAAATAGCAAAAAACCAGCACGTATCACCTCAGCAATTGCATACAAGAAGGAACTAGCAAACAGAGCACATGGCTGGATAACGCTGGGGGATTATGGAGGATTACAACCACAAGCATACCTCAATATTGGTATGAAAATAAAAATCAAAGCAAAATTTCTAAAATTGCGCCTCGGAGTAATCCCTATACTCCCACACCTGCCGCCCTGGGAGAGAAATAACTCCTCACAGCAATGTCGCCTGTGTAAAAACGGTAAGGAGGACATCATCCATGTGATCAGCATTTGTCCTAAACTAAAGGACTTGAGGTACAATTTATTACGACCATCCTTCAAACTACATAGCGTTCGGACTTGCAGGCAGGCTGTAAAACTGTGTTTTAATTTCAAATGTGTTTTATTGATTTTTAGAGCAAAAATAGGCATCACGTTACAATGGAAAGGCATTAGGCATATAAGGCGACTGAGACAGACAGGAACGTCTTCTCTGTAAATCGAACAGTAGGCGAGATACATATGCCAGAGTAGAGGTATGATACCAAGGAAACAAATGATAGGCAGTGTAAGAGAGTAGAACTGTAATAACAAAAACCAGGAACCCCGCCCCGTTCCCAACCAGTGTGCCATGCGCAAGAAACAGTTTCAGAAGCAGTCAAATAGTGGATATTGTGACCATACATGAGATCACGGAGGGTCATGCATAGCTTCGGTAAGGCGCAGAATGCGGAGATATCTGGGGCATGTGATCTCGTTAAATTCCTTGGACAAGAGGGATAGCAACGGGAGCCAAACCTTTCGAAATGCAGCAGTGGTGTGTGTAAGTGTAGCCTGAATGCGTTCCATCCCCAAAGTGAACCAGAGTTTGTGTAGCCATCCCGTGTGCGTGGGCTTGGTGGCCGAACCCCAGAGCGATAAGACATGTTGCGTAGCCGCTTGCATGGCAATCCCCGTTTGGCGACCCCGGGTAGATTTCAAGGGAAAAGTGAGTGCGTTAGGTAGGCCCAGGACAGTGTAGGCGGGGAATCTCGGGATTTCGGTGTCAAAGGTGGAGTCAATGTCATCCAGGACCGCCTCCCAATAGCTCCGGACTTCACAACAGTCCCAGAGGAGATGGGTGAACGTGCCTCGTTCCCCACATCCCCTCCAGCACAATGCGCTGTTGTCTGGGTTCCCCCTATGAAGCCGGGCCGGTGTCAGATGCCAATACATTGCCAGCTTCACCTTAGTTTCCCTGCCCGCGGTGTTGCGTGTGGTGTGTGAGGCCCTGTAGTATATGTAGCTCCATTCTTTAGGTGTTAGTGCCCTGCCAAGTTCAGCCTCCCAACGCTTCTGACCCGCTGTTTTACCTGGGATGGGTGGGGGCGTGAGCATTTTGTAGATGTCCGAAATAAGATGTCTATCTGTGTCTTTTGTCAGCAGCCATTTCTCAAAAACTGTCATCGGTCGACCCACTAGAGTAGCGGTGACCGGATTGGTGAGCCAGTGTCGGAGTTGGAAGTGTTGAAAAAGGTGAGGGTTCGCTACATCGTAGCCTTGCCTAATGTCCGAGAGAGGAAGAAAGCCCCGTAAATCGAAAAGGTCGCCGGCAGAACGGCAGTTGGTACCACGCCACTGCGAAAAGACGTGGGGATCTTTGCCCGGCGGGAACTCCGGGTTGTCCAGGATGGGGGTAAACGGGGAGGGAAAGGTTGTCAAGCCTCTCTTGACAGCGACCGTGTCCCAAACCCGCATGATGGTGCGGGTGATAGGTGACTTCAAGAGGTATCGCGGCCGGTGCTGCCGGGTGAGGAAAGGAACCCTCCAGAGGGGCGTCTGGGCCATTGCCCTATCCTATAATAGCCATCTCTTCTCGGATTCCGGCCTATACCATTCCACCAAATAGCGGAGCTGAGAGGCTTGGAAATATTGCAATAGGTTGGGGACACCAAGACCCCCTTCATCCATGCTCCGGTATGCCAGCCGTTTATGTAAGCGTGATCGTTTCCCCTCCCAGATGAAATGGTGGAGGGCGGCCTGTAGGTCCGCAAGGACGCCTACGGGGTGCGCGACCGGGAGGGTCTGAAAGAGATATAAGACCCTAGGTAGGACTGACATCTTTACCGCTGCGACTCTCCCTAGTAGGGAGAGGGGTTGCTTTGACCAACGCGCGAGGTCCGTCAGCGAGGGTTTTGTAGTTAAGTGCTATTGTCGACTCTGTCGAGGAAGTGAGGGTGACTCCCAGATATGGGAGTTGTGTGGCGAGCTGGAGATCGCTCCCATATGTGGAGGCGGACCCGTCGGGTGGGCGTTTTTGCCCAGAGGTAATATCAGGGATTTCCCCCTATTGATTCTAAAGCCCGAAACAGCACCAAAGGAGTCCAACTCCTCCAAAAAAGCGGGTACAGAGCGGTCTGGATGGTCGAGAGCGGCTATTATGTCGTTGGCATAAAGGCCAATCGTGTGGGGTTCTCGGCCGAAGGTGATGCCACGGATAGCAGGATTGTCCCGGATGTTCTGCGCTAGGGGCTCTATGTACAGGGCAAACAGGAGGGGAGAAAGGGGACACCCCTGTCTTGTGCCGCGTTGGATTTCGAACGGGTTTGATCGAAGGCCACCCAAGCGGACCCGAGCTTGGGGGCGGTGGTAACAGCAGGTGATCCAGGACTGAAAGCGGTCTCCCAGCCGAAAACGCGTCAGGACTCGCTGTAAATAGGTCCAATCGAAAGGATCGAACGCTTTTTCAGCATCGATGGCTAACAGTGCAGAATCCGAGTCTTGGAAATGGGCCTTGTCTATCAGGTGGAGTACCCGTTTGGTGTTATCGCTGCATTGGCGGTTAGGCACAAAGCCCGATTGGTCAGGCTCCAAGATCCCAGGCAGGCATGGACCAAGACGCGCAGCTAAAATTCCCGCAAAGAGTTTCAGGTCTAGGTTTAGCAACGAAATAGGGCGGAACGCGGAGCAATGTGTGGGTTTCTTACCCGGTTTAGGCAGCACCACTACTTCGGCTGCTAACGTATCCGGGGGAATGGAGCTCGGGCCTTCAAAGGAGTTGAAAAGCCGGGTGAGGACAGGAGCTAGCAGCTGGCTAAAGGTTTTGTAAAAACCGGCCGAGAAGCCGTCCGGTCCCGGGGATTTAAGCGGGCGAAGGCGGGATATAGCGGCCAGCACCTCCTCCAGACGGATGGGGGCATCTAAAGCATCTGCATTTGCCTGAGACAGTTTGGTAATCGCCGCCGAGTCCAAATACGCATCGACCTCCTCGAGGGACACCGTGTCGCCCCGTATAGTGAGGCATAGTAGGTCCGAAACGCCTCCGCAACCTGAGACTCCTCAGTGAGGATGACGCCAGAGTTGTCTGTAAGGCCAGAGATTTTGGAGCGTTGGGTCTTAGCTTTCAGAGCACTGGCAAGTAAGCGGCCAGTTTTGTTACCCCCAACGTAATACGTATTGCGAAGGCGGAGAGCAGCGAATTCTGCCCTGTCAGTGTCTAGACTGGCTAGTTGGGCCCTGGCTGCCTTCAACTGTCTCCAGACCCGCGGAGCGCAAGTGCGGCTGTGAACCCTCTCCAGTTCGGAAACCAGAGTGGTGAGGTTGTCTCTTTTCGCCCTACGGTCTTTGGCCTCTGCTGCGGCTATCGCGATGAGTTCACCGCGGGCCACCGATTTCAGGGCCCCCCACAGAGCCGACATCGATATCCCCAGAGTATCATTAATAGTTAAGTAGTCGACGATACATTTGTGAAGCTGTTTGGTGACCTCCGGTCTCTGTAGGAGGGTTTCGCGTAGGCGCCACGACCCGTGGGGGCGGAGGGGCGCAGGGATCTTGAGAGACAGCTCCACCGCGTCGTGGTCCGAGATGGCCGCAGGCACTATGCAAACCTCGCCGAGGGTCGCAAGCAGCTAAGAGGAGCCCAAGTAAGCCTGGCATATGTGCGGTGCACGTGGGAGTAGAAGGTGAATTGTGTCGCGTTAGGGTGTTTGGCCCTCCAGAGGTCCACCAGGCCTCTCTCCCGCAGCCATTCTGCTCCGGTGGCTGTGATAGCGCCTGAGTCTCCATAGCGATGCCCTGACCTGTCTTTGTTCGTGTCCATAACCAAGTTGAGGTCCCCGCCCATGAGCAGGAGCGTGTTAGAGGGTTGAAGTGACTCCAAAACTGCGCCTTTTAAAAAAGCCTCCTGTCCCGTATTCGGGGCATAGATGGAACCGATCGTCAGGCGTCGGTCACCTATTAGAAATAAATAAGCCAAGAGGCGACCCTTGACCTCTCCTGCCTTGTCCCCCACCCTTCCCCGGAAGTGCCTAGATACTAAAACAGCCACCCCAGCCCTCTTCATTGGGAGAGAGGAAAAGAACTGCCGTGGGACGGCACGGGAGCGCATTCTATGCCAGTCCTTGGGCAAAAGGTGAGTTTCTTGTAATAAACAAATTTCGGCCCTGAGTTCTCTAAGTAGGAAATTACAGCCCTTCTTTTGATAGGATTATCAACATCTTCACATTAAGGGTCAGCACCTTCAAAGTGGAATCAGCCATAGTAAGGAGGGTAGGTGGGGCGTCGCAAAATCAGAGGCACGCATCCATGGCAGATAGGGATGTAGTGAACTAGTCAGCATAAGGGGACCCCCCGAAACCCTGGTCCCGGAGGGGAGTGTACATGAAGCGTCGTGTGTGGCTAAAGACATATCGAGAGGTGAGCGGAGGGGAGGCGTTAGTTGAAGAAGCAAGCGAGGCAATAGGAGACAAATGTAAAGTTTAGCAATTCCATTACTGACAAATCCCTTTTGGCACACTGGTTGCCACCCGCAGTCCCACCCGCTGTCCCAAACCAACCCGAACTGAAACCATGCCCCGCCCTCCCCCTCCCCGTTCCAACCCCGGGAGCTCGAAACGCGAACCCCAATTCCCAGACCTAACTGCCCATCGCCCCCCACCCACCGCCCACTCCCCAACTCCCAAACCAGAAGAATGCATAGTCCCAGTCCTGTCAATCCACACAGGGCCGTGGTAAAGTTACGTACAGGGGTCATGTCCAGCGGCGTCCATCATGGCCCCCCGCCCGGCACCCCCAGCCCGTGAACGTGGTATGCGTTATGAACAACCCCCCCACCGGGTATAGAAATCATTTAGAGGATGATGTGTCCCTGGCCACCTCTGCCACGGCAGTCGCCCTCTCCTGTGTAATGATGAGGGCCTCGGGTTTCAAGTGTTGCGACGGGGATTTTCTGCGGCTCACTGTTTGCCATCCTCCTTTAGGGGGCCCTTGCAAGGCTCTCATCAGTGACGTGTCCTCCTCTAAGTCAAGTCCCAGTAGAGCACAAGTGTCTTTGAGCGAACACATTTGGTGTAGGGCCCCATTCCATTTAAATATCAGCCGGAACGGGTGGCCCCAGGAGTATGGAACCTCCTGCCGTCGCAAAAAATCCGTCGGCACCTTAAATGTTTTCCGTTTTTGTAGTGTGATGGCCGAAAGATCCTGGTATAGGGTGACAGGGTGACCTTTAAATTGAAAAGGTTGCGCCTGCCTGGCCTCCCGAAGAATCCTCTCCTTGAGCGGGAAATCAGGAAGAAAGGCTAAGATGTCCGGCGGCGGGGCGGCAGCACGCCTGGAAAGCCCCACTCTATGTGCCCTGTCGATCAGGATGACAAAGTCAGCAGGTTCCCCTAATATGTTTCGGAAAAGGTCCTGTAGGTAGCCAGAGACATCCACCCCTTCTGCTTTCTGAGGGACCTCCCGGACCCGTATGTTGTTGCGACGGGAGCGATTTTCAAGGTCCTCTGCATGGGCCTGGAGGTCTAGCTGTTGATCCGTAAGTCTCAGGACTTCCTGCTGGAGCTGTTCTATTTCGTTGCTCCTGATCTGGTCAGCCTCTTCGATGGCGACCACCCGTTCCCCAAGACCCTCCACGTCTCTCCTGAGCTCCCGAACCTCTCCGGCCACTTCCTGCTTCAGGGACTTGAAGTCATCCCTGAGGGAGCTGAACAAAGTCTCCAGGAAGGACCTGGTGATAGGCACGTGGTCCTCAGATGGCTCCGGTGATGTTCTTGCGGCCTCAGGGGAGGGTGGTTCTTTGCCAGGCTTGCGTTGGGTTTTTGCTAGCAACTCCGGGAGAGTCTGAGTCGCTTTTTTCCCCCTGAGGCTTGCCATGTCGTGTCCAGCCGCTGGTGCGGTCCTGCCCGTATACCTTCAGGGGGTTGGGAAGAAATGTAGAGGCTTGGGGGTTACAAGGGTGAAGGCAGTCTATGGTACAGGGAGATGGCTCCGTCACTGCTGTCCCGGGGATCCACGAGGGGGGGCGAGGCGACCGGCCGTCACGTCAGGGATGGCCCGCACGTTGCTTATCACGGTTGGGTCACTGTTAGCCTTTTAGGGAGTGTCCAAGTCCCTCTCTGGGGCTTGCTCTGTCACGTTTTAGCCTTCTATCTGGCCTCCGTGGTGGCGGGCAGGGAGCCTGGGGAGAACCAAGGCAGCCCGTGGTGGGAGAGCATGACCACGGTCCACGTCGTTGCGTGTGTTAGCGCGGTTGAGAGGCCAAGGTTCCGCAGCCACAGCTCCGGGGACACCAAGGGTCAGCAAGGCAGCGGGCGGTTATCTCGGGGATCCCGGCGTCCCCTCTCTGGCCCACGATGAACCACAGCCAGCAGGCGGGAGTAGCCAGACAGGCCCATGCACTGGGGTAGGCCTCGCCAGCCAGGTACCAAGCCTTGTCTTCAGGCGACCCCTGGGTGCTCAATTGCACGGAGGGCAAGCACTGGACAGGGCTTCAGCATCCAATGACACCACCAGAGAGCGCGTGGCCCCACCACCACCTCCTCAGTGCAGCATGGCCCTCAGGCCCAACCGGGCCCCGCACCGGGAGCTCAAATATGCCCCCCGAGACTCCGCTCCAGAAACCCTCCGTCGCGCTCCTCACCTCCGTCCGCTGGTCTGCTGCGGCCTTTCTTTCCCGAGGGCGCCCAGGCCACACGCTGCCTCAGCTCCGGCCCGCCGTCTCCTTGGGCCGGCTCCGCCACACCTTGCCTGGCGGTCGCGGGGGCCGACTCTCCTCACCGCCTCCACAAGAGCCGCTCCGGGCCTCGCGCTGCAGTCCTTCCCGCCTCGGTAGTTGCCCAGGCCCGAAGCCGGGATCTCCAGTCTCGCGACTCCCGGCCGGCCTGTCTCATGCTGTCAGGGGTATGGTGACGTGCAGGGTGTGCTCTGGGTGTCGCCTCCGCACTCCGGGGATAACCAGGCAAGGCCAGGGTGCGGGCGCCGGCCGCGCATCCCAGATAGGCCCGGGGCCTCGATTTTTGCGACTCTCGGCCGGCCCCTCCTCACTCCGCCGGCCGAGTCGCAATGGTGGCAGCTGGCGCTCCGCTCCAACCCCGGACCCGGGGCCACAGACAGTAGGGCTCTGTTGTAGGCTCCGCAGGTGGCAGCCCGGCCCCGTCGATAACTGGAGGCCGGTGAAAGGCAGGCTTGAAGCTGGTCACCGCTCCGGGGCAGCCGCCATTTCGGGAGTTGCGGCCGAGCAGCCTTCCGTCGTCAGAGCAGTTCCGGGGGTCGCAAAGACCTAGTGACAACACCTCGGGGGCGACAGTCGATCGTAGTTACCTGGCAGCCAAGGTATGTGGTGCTCGGGGGGGTTAGGCTGTATTGCAAGGGGCTTCAGGAGGGATCAGGGCAGGGAGCCACGGAGACCTGCGTCCAATCAGGTCGCCATCTTGGCCACGCCCCGTAAAACTGTGTTTTAACCCTAACAACACCAAATTGAACTGCCAGGTTGTCAAGTTCTTTGATTTAACAGGAAAAAGACTTAAGAGCCTGTGATGACATTGTTATGTTTTAAGGATAACTAAGAATTGATCTTAACCAAATTTTATTCTTATGTACAAATGTACTTTTACACGTATTTACTGACGTTTTTATCTCTTGTAAAGATTTTATTAATCATGTACAAATAAACGATTACTTACTTACTTCATGGAGCACAGTACGCCTTAGGCCATGGACTGCTTCCAACCCCTATAAACTATACTTGCAGTCTTTAATGCACCTATAAACTTGCCTTTTATACCTTCAATTCCGCAGTCTGTATCCTTCCACTTCCACCAAACACTCTATCCCTCCTGCTATACTTTTGTAGTGGCTCATTGGTTAGTGTGTAGTAATCTATTTACTACATTAATACAGTAATGGACAGATCTACAATAGCTGGCATATCCCCAGGGATATACCAGATATTGTGTACTGTGACATCACCACCATGTATTTACAATGTGGTGCACCATGGGGCAAAAACAAAACAGATATGTGATGTATCTTTGCCATGAAGGTGGCACATTGCTTGAGTTATGTTGCAAGTGCAACGCATTTTCAGCAATGCTATGGGAGACTTATGCTCAGAATGCTGTATCAATCTTTACACCTGTTTCAAGCAAGTGCAGGGTTTTCACACAGCATGAGCTCAAAACTGAGAAAGTGAAATCTTGTAAATTTTACTCAGCCACTTTTAGGAGGTGTTCTTGTGCAGGAACGCTCCCTATCTCTCCATGTAGGAATGTCTCCTTCTGGTACAAGAATTTACAATGTGACGCACCTCCCGCATGAATTATATTGTAAATACCACACACCATGATGCATCTTTTGCACCACTGGTGCATCAGAAAAGTGACGCAATAGTGGTGTAAAAGAGGCAGAAGGAGGTTGTAAATCTGCCCCTAACACTTACAAATTCACCCACACAGTTTCACCAGCAGTGCAAAGGGAAGCATAGACTTGTAACATATTTATGCACATATGTTACATTCAAGTGCTTTGAAAGTACTACAGTATACTGTAAGTAAACTCCTTATAGATTTATACTGTAGCACTTCCTTATAGTTCTGCACTTTCACATTTACCATACACTACTAATGTATTCATTCATTCATTTATGAACTACACATTCATTCTGACAAACTTTTACACACTAACATAGAAATATAGTTCTTTCTTTGGCCAGTGAAGGTAGTTCTGAAAAGAACTGTTTTTATTTTTTTGTATTTTTTCAACAATTTTTTATTTATTTTTTTTAAACAAAAAAAATGGAACTGGAAACAAAAAAAACAAGGAACAGGAACAAAAAAGTAAAAAAAAAATGAATGTCTTGGACAACGGTGCTCTTCTTTCCTCTTCACAATGAGGTCAATAGACTGCTCACCGTAACAAAGTAATTCTTTGCAAAATTTACAATGAATTGTGAGATCCGCAAACTGTGGCACAATAATAGGATGCGGACTGCTCGGAGGAGGTGGTGGTGCAGTTGAGGTACTAGGAACTGCAGGTTGAGGATTCTCCTGCAACCTTTGTGTTGCCATCCTTGCATAGTTATTTGGATGCACATTTTTGACATGGGGAACCATGCTGGCTGTCCCGAAAGAGTACTTTTTAGTGGGGTCACCCCTGGAAAGAGTAACCTCACAGATCTTGCAAGTTACTTTTGGTGCATTGACCTTTTTCTGTCCCTCAGGTTATGTAAAAAGCTTCCAAATGAAAGCTTCTTTTCTCTTTTTCTGAGGCTGCTCAGCAACAAGTTCTTCCTCAGAGGAATGTTCTGATGAAGTCTCAAAAAGAGCAGCCATAGTACAGTTTGGTTCTAAAGGACTACAGCTCCACAGAAAAGATGCTTCTCCTGAGAAAGTCCAAGTAGAATGATCAAAATGGGAGGGGTCTTTCAACAGTTGGAATAGGAAGTATTATGAACCAATCAAAACTCTCCTTTTGTGGTCACATGGCTTTGCGTACGCTTACGGTGCGCTTGTGGTGCTCTTACGCTGCGAGTACCTATGACGTACCGTCGCGATTTTCATAATTGCTTTCAAAAGTAATATACGCTTATTAAAAGTTTAAAAAACTATTTTCATGATTATCCCAGATAATGTCTTCCCTTAGTATGTATATTAAATACATAAATACATGTTTTTAAACAATTTAAAAAATTTGCGCAGTACGCCTACGGGGCGTCGTACATGACGTCACACGGAAGCGTTGATGCGACGCGTAACGTCAAAGTGCATTCGTAACGTATGCGCGGGTACGTGCAGAGTACGATTTGCCTTACAAAGTATGGTGCGATCACCATACGAATATCCCCCAAAAAAACAATGAAAAAGGAATTATATCGAATTCAATTTTAATATATTGAAAAAAATGTAATTAATAAAAAAATATTTTTGAATTTAATTTTATTATTTAAATTAAAAATATGAAATAGAACTTACAAAATAAATAAATATAAATATTTATAATAAAAATGTAGGAAATTAGTATAAAAAGAAAGAAATATAATACATTTAAAAATGATCATTTACAAAACCTTTGAAATTCACTGAAAAAACATAGGTTTTACACACGTTATAGTTAGGAATTAGCATTTAAAAAACCTTAGAAATTCACTGAAAAAACCATAGGTTTCAGCCACGTTATCGTTAGGAATTAGCATTTAAAAAAACTTAGAAATTCACTGAAAAAACCATAGCTTTCACACATGTTATAGTTAGCTGGAAATTTCACTCATACAAAACCATTAAAATTCCCCCATTATAGTTAGTTCAGCTGACTATAACTCGCGCGCCTGCAATGCACTGCTGATGACGTCACATATTACATCACTCATCACATGGTCAGTGACATCACTCATGACATCACTGATGACATCTCAAATGACATCACTGATGACATCACTGATCACATCATCCTTGTGAAAGAGTGGCACACCTCCTCTCACCCTAATATAATCTTTGATACACACATTGAAAAATAGAAACTACAATTTTCAAAACAATGGATACCAATACTAGTTAGAACAACCTATTCAGTAATTCCAAAATCTACATACAGATCCACTCATTCACCAACAGTTCTATATAGTCACTCATACATGTATTCACTCATCATATGTACTCATACACCTATACATCCTGTTACACACCTAACCTCATACATAAAGTTACTCACACACATATACCCGCACATGCAAATAAACATCCATTTACTTGCATATACAGCTATACACACACCACTACACTTACTTCTACAGAAACGTACACATACTTACTCTCTTTAACAAACAATCACTTATAGAAACACATACTTATTTATACAGGAACTCTTCCAATATCTCACTCTCATATAAACTCACTTATATATATCAATTCTCACATATAGTAGATTAAAACATATGTACTTACTCATAAAGACACTATTGAGACAGTCATTCACTCACTAACATACCCATACACACACTCATCCACCCATACAGTCCTGCACACATGCTGTCTTCAAAAGACATACAAACTGTGAGTCAGTCATTCATGCATCTATGCGCTAAGTAATATCCCCCTGAAGTACTGGGTTTTTCAGAACCCAGTGGTGCCAGGGAACACACCCTAAGACTTCGAGTCCTTCCTGTTTCAGACTACAGAAACACAGAGTCTTCTAGGTGAAGTCAAAGATCGAGTTTATTGGCTGCAGCCAGTAACAGGTATCCTAGAAGTACAACACGGTGTATATTCTCAGGAGACTGCTCAATCTTACAAAGCCAGCCTTCTCTTTTTATACAAAATATTATGCTTCAGGCAAACATTCCTTATTTTACAGTTGACCATTCACATATTTTCACTACAAAGAAAAGGCAGAGTCATGATGACAAGCTTATTTTCAGTTTGTCCAGCCCACAATAAATCACCCGGCAAGGCCCAGCATTTTCATCAGATATCGACGGACCCCTAATAAATTCGGGCACCTCCTCCTCGTAAAGCAGGTCATAAAGCAAGGAACAGAGACAGGTGTGTGTAAGATTAGGCGAAGTTTGTGTGTGATGAAAGGTTTATGGCATGTTGTGCCTTGATACTATCTCGATCGGCCACTGGGAGAGGAACTGAGCGAACAGGTTTGGCCTTGGGCAGTGGAGTCAGCTTGCCCAGGTCGTGCAGGAGTCAGCAAAGGTGTACGTGTCCTTCAGACTCGTTTTTGGCTTTAGTCACCGGCCTATGTGAGGGCAATCACAAAATGGCTGTCGTTCACAAAATGGAACCCGAGGGTTCAGGACGGAATCTCTGGTTTCAGGGTGAAATCGTCACTCGAATATGACGAAAATGCTTGTGCATAGTATACTAGCCATTCTCGGTCTGCTGATATCAATATCGTCATGATACGACGATATTTGTAACACAGGTCCAGAATTTTAAGTACCACAGACCCTCCTTTTGCCCTTACATAGGCAATAACCTATACTCACGCTAATCTGAGTCCAGGTCTATATTCATAAAGTCATTGAGATGTTGCTGTAGCATCATCCTATTACTTAGCTCGTGCCTCGATACAGGTTTCCTTACACACGATGTAGCACAGAGGCCACATATAGCAGGAGCACACTGTACGCACAGACAGAACAGGAAAAGAATGGCTAAGATCATCCCAATGACCATCAGAATCTTCCATCCCCAGGCGGATAACAGTTCCCAGAACCATCCCATCAACGACCAATCTCCTTCGTCCACATGAATAGATTCGGAAATCTTATGCAGTTTGGAAATGGCCTGGTACACTGTTGGAGCGTTATCTGGAATGAAAACACAGCAACTCGATTGAATCATTCTACATACCCCACCTCGGTCTGCAAGGATGACGTCTAACGCGACCCTGTTCTGAAGGGTCATAAGACGATCCGACTGGAGCTCAGCAGTCAAGTTACTAAGGGCACCGGCAGTTTCAACTACGGTGGATTCAACCACCCTCGTTAACTGCCTTATGTTCCTGCTGTTAACCGTGGGTCCTCAAAACGGCAGAAAACCCTTCACGAAGTCTCCAAATTCTTGTCCTGCAGTGTCTTCTTTACTGAAGACACCTCTAACTATCCTTGTCTTATGGTAGTCTGCCGCAGCTGTGTAGGTGGGAGGCAACAGGAACGAAACAAAACATGTGCCCGAAAAGTCAGGGGGCAACCATGTATAGGCTCTATCATGGCAGATGAAATAGGTGCCCTTAGCTGCTAAGAACGAAGGGGAAGTTTGGGATGCAAAAACATATGTCTCAGTGCAGATGCTCTTCCCTAACTGAGCTCTGGGATTCTTGCCAGTACCTTGCAGACATAGGTGACCCTGGTGGGGTACAATCCAAATCGGGGAGGATCTCTTAGCTCGCTGTTTTTCACTCAGAGTAACTCCATATCCGGTCACGGTCCATCCAATGTATGCTAGTGTCTCATCTCTCGGGATAGTTTCATAGGAAGTATCATCCCTAATCATATCTACTATACCCTTAACTAGAGCACTATTCTTAGGATTATCTTCACAGAACGTAGGGGGTAGACTTCATGTGCGTAGATGAACATTGTTCTGTATGCCCACACAGAACCATTATGGCTGAAAGGCAGGACCAGATAAGGGATACCTTTGTCCGTTGTGTGAGGCATAAGACCACACACCCAACAGTTAGTCGTGTTCATTACTAATTGGTGTTGGTGCAAAAGCTGAACGAAGGAGTTATTAATAAACTCTAATCTCCCGACGGACTCATGTTCAGGGAAAGGGTGGAAAGAATGCGAGGAAACAGTCGGAGGAGGTATGGGCTGTATAGTGGGTGCAAATGTCACTCGAAAAGAGAATAGAACATATCCTATCAAAAACATCATTACACTGAACAACATAAAAATGCATAATATCAAAAAACTTTTCTTGGTCATCATTCTACATATTTTAGCTTTGAAGTTCATTTCCTTGGCAGGTCTCTCCATCTCGAAAAACTCCATCCTCTCTAATTGCTGCTCACGGTGGTAGGGTGTTCTATGCTAAGGAATGCTTCTGTCAGTCCAGGGCAACTCCCTTAGACCAACCAGAACTGTCGACCTAACGTCTTCAGCTGCACTCCAAAGACTTCGGCAACCGCGACCCTACAGCTGAACCCGGATGGTGGTTCGAAAAAAAAAAAAAAGTTTCTCAGATGAGAGAGCTGCACTTTCAAAAGGGAATTTTTTTTTTATTAGTCCATAGTTCTCGGCCTCAGGTTATAGCGTCTTTTTCCAGGTAATGTCTGGTCCTGGCACAGGAGTTCAGGCTCTCAAGTGTCCAAAAGGATTGACGGTGGCACAGCCTCCTGCAAAAGATTGTCACTTTCTCGTTCAGAAATTGTTCCTTTTACACGTGCATCGCTGAAAGGCAGAAAACGAGGCACAGTTTCAGTCTCTGAGTCAGCTATACCCTCCTGGACCCACCGGTCGTACGGCAGAGGCAAAGGGACCCTCTTGCAGCATACGCCGTGGATCCAGTTCTTCTTTCCTTCCACTCGAACGGCTGATCTTGTTGAGAGAAGGACTAGGTGGGGGCCGGTCCAACGGAGCTGGTCATTCTTTGTCAGCTGAAAATTCTTGACCAGCACCCAGGATCCAGGATCGATAGGATGTCCTGGAGCTTCAGAGACCTGAGGCAGAGTATCGTGAACCTGTTGGTGTAAAACACGCAATTTAGCCGTCAATTCATACAAATAGTCAAGCAGTACAGGGTGTTCGATCTCACTGAATTTTGTCGGCCTCGGCACTCCCCATATGTTGGCCGGACGGCCGAACACTATTTCATAAGGGCTAAGTCCCAATCGCGAATGCACAGTCATTCTTGTTGATAGGAGTGCTAAAGGCAGAGCGTCAGGCCATTTAAGACCAGAGCTTGCTTGTATCTTGGCCAATTTCAGCTTTAGTGTGCCATTGTAGCATTCTACTAGTCCAGCTGATTGGGGGTGATTTGCAGTGTGGAATTTTTGCTGGATTCCTAGTCCCTCACATACTTTCTTCATCACTCGGCCCACAAATTCACTCCCATTATCACTCCAGACCATTCTCGGCAAACCGAACCTAGGAAAAAATTCTTTGACAAGGGCTTTAGCTGTGGACAGGGCAGTGTTGTGATATATGCTTCTACCCATCTCGAAAAGGCACAAACAACAACGAGTACATATTTTAAATTGTTGCACCTTTCCATGTGGATGAAAACTAGCTGCAAAACCTCGAACGGATACGTTGGAGGCGCAAAATGACCAGCTGGAGTTGGGGTTCCCCTACCGGGATTGTATTTCAAACACACCATGCAATTCTTGACCACATTCTCTGCACACTTAGGAATTCCAGCATTTTGCCATACTGGAGCCAACAACTTACACATCCCTTTCACACTGATATGAGCCATTCCATGGGCTATTGTAACCACTGCAAGCACATACGCATCGGGTAACAACCATCTCTGATGCTCTGACAACTCAACCCAACAACCATTCGCATCCAATTTACCCGTACTTTCTCTCCACACACTCAACTCTTTCTCTGTAGCTTCAGCTTGAATAAATAAGAAAGGGACCCCCTGCGACTAGTAACAAGTTCCTAAGTCAGGGCACAATATTCATCAAAATAACAATACCTATACATTTATAAAAAACAACAACAACGAAGTGGATAAATGAGGAATCTCATTTATCCACTTGGTTGTTGTTGTTTTTTTATAAATGTATAATTTTATTTGTGTAAACTGTTTTTAACTGTGATATATATGTTGAAACCTTATGTATTAATTCTTGAATTGATTGATTATGTATATGCTCTTTTTACCTTTAAAAAAAATATAAAATCTCTTCATGATATTGTTCAAATAAATTAGATTTATATGAAATTGTTTTATTAGTTCATCTGTCCTGTACACTGCTCCATTGCACAACAAAATTGTGTCTTTATTATCAATGTGTTTATGTACCTGATATCCTAGCAGGACCCCGAAGTTGCCTAGGTATTGTTATTTTGATGAGCTTCAGCTTGAATAGACTTTACACTCTCTATCGTGTCTTCACACATTCCAACGTCACCAACCCATCTTGCAGGGCCTGCCACATACATTCGGCTCATCACATCCCTTGCTGTTTCTTTTGCGACTTCGTCAGCAAACGCATTACCACGACCAACATCATCAGTAACCTTTTTGTGTGCACTGCATTTCACAATCGCAACTTGTAATGGCAAGGTAAGTGACTCAAGAAGCTCATTCACCAACTGACCATGCTGAATCTTGGCTCCGTGCGAAGTCAGAAACCCATGTTCTTTCCACAATCGTCCAAAACTGTGAGCCACACCAAACGCATACTGGCTGTCGGTATATATGGTCACTTTCATTCCTTTCGACAGCACACACGCTCTCGTAAGTGCAATCAACTCTGCTGCTTGAGCTGAATTATGTGGGATACGCGCAGCTTCAACAATCGTATGCAAAGTCGTGACAGCATATGCTGCAGTCGTATCACCATTCGGAAGCTTGAAGCATGAACCATCCACCCATAAAGTACCATCACACTTCACAAGAGGAGTGTCCTTCAGATCTACTCTCCCTTTCGTTTCTTCTTCTGTCCTGAGAAAACAATCATGCTGTTCAGAAGCATCTGTCTCTGCTACAATCGGCAACAACGTAGCTGGATTCAACGTGCTGCATCTCTTTATGTGTACATGACTCGCTAAAAGTGTCAACTCATAACCTGACAATCGAGCACTAGTTAAGTGCTGTGTCTTGGTCCTCTTGAACAATGTGTCCACTGCATGTGGAACCATCACAATCAATGTATTATTCATCACTAATCCAGCAGACTGCCGGATAGAAACAGCTGCTGCCGCTGTGGCTCTCAAGCAACTCGGCAACGCTTTAGCTACCGTGTCCAAAGTCGACGAAAAGTACACGCATGGACGCTGCTTGTCTCCGAACAACTGGGTCAACACTGACAATGCACAACCTTCTTTCTCATGGACATACGATGTAAAGGGCTTACTGTAGTCAGGGGTACCCAACACAGGAGTCGAACATAATGCATTGCGCAATTCGGAAAAACTTTTCTGACACTCTTCAGACCACGGAAGGGGATTCGGTGTATCTTTACAAGTTAATGCCACCAAAGGTTTGGCCAACAAAGAAAAATTCGGTATCCATTGTCTGCAATATGATGTAATGCCCAAGAAGGCACGCACTTCTCTCTGTGTCCTTGGCACACTCAATTTCGCTATTGCCTGAATTCTTTCTGGGGTCAGTTTCCTTCCCTCCTTTGACAAGAGATGACCTAAGTAGGTCACTTCTTGTCGACAATATTGCAATTTGGAAAGAGACACCTTGTGATGTAAATCAGACAAATGACGTAGCAATGACAATGTGGCTTCTTTACAAATCACCTCAGTATCTGCAGCGACGAGCAAATCATCAACGTACTGAATAAGGGTAGCGCCATCAGGTAAAACAATCGTATCAAGCTGTGTTTTTAAAGCCTGACTATATATCGATGGGCTTTCACAGTAGCCCTGAGGAGCGCGTTTGAAGCGGAAGCTTCGGCCTCCTAAACTGAAGCCGAAAATGTCCCTACTCTCCTCGGCAATCGGGATGCTGAAGAAAGCATTCTTCAAGTCAATCCCTGAGAACCAGGTCGCGGAAGCTGGAATCATAGTCAATAGGGCAGTTATATCAGGGACGACTGGAAATTGTGGTACAACTATTTTATTCACCTCTCTAAGATCAATCACGAACCTGTAAACAGGTGGCTGAGAAGGATCAGTACGCTTCAGAACAGGCGGAACAGGACTATTGCAAACGTTGCCTCTTGTCTCTTCAATCACATCTTTTTCAATCAAATCGTAAATGATCGCTAGCAACGCTTTTTCACCTTCACTAGAAATCTTGTATTGGGGAATGCGTGGCATTTTAACATTGGCTTTCAAGGTCACAACATATGGCGGTTTTTCCAAAAGACCCACATTGTTAGGACCAGTAGCCCAAAGAGTATCAGGAAGAAACGACAATTCTGTCGGAAGTTTATCCTTCGATAAATACATTGGAGAGACCACTTTCTTACCCAGTGTAAGTTGTACTCCCGAAGGAGAACAATACAATGTCGCGTACAATCTTTTTAACAGATCCAATCCTAACAAGTTTTCACCACAACCTGTTGTCAGAATAAGGGGTGCTTCGAATTCACAAGGTCCAACAGAAAGGGACATAGGACTAGAAATTGGGTTCCTAACCGGGGCGCCAGAAAAACCTACTGAAACATTCATTTCGCCAGACAAAGGTGCCCAGGGAGTTTACAGTGCATAATGGAACTCTTTGTAGGACCAGTATCCAACAGAAAAGGCTCTGACACACCTGATGTAATCACCTCAACATATGGTCCACTCTGATCTACTGGAACTGAAACAACTCCCTCTCTTTGTCTACGGCTGTCCTAGCAATCATTACCTTCCATGTTCTCATCTTCTGCATAGTAGTCATCAGCATAGTACTGAGTCGTTCTACCAGACGCGTTATTCTGCTGATCGAAACTATTCATTGAATTTTGAGGAGGAAAGGAACGCGCGTTCGGGGGGAAATTTCCACGTCCTTTACCTCTAGGAGCTTGTTGAACACCTCGACCTCTTGCACCGGAGGCACCATTCATACGCTGTAACAAAATAGGACAACTATACTTGAAATGACCCTCTTCCTTACAATATGAACACTGATTGGGACCTACCGAACACGCTGTTGAGGATACTCGAACCTTTGCGAGTTCCTCTGAAACTGTTGAGGTTGCTGATAGTTACTCTGACCACCACGAGGCGGATACGCTTGCTGTAAAAGCACTTTCGTCTTCAATTCTTTAGTTTTCTTGTCTGCCCTATCTTTCTCATCCTTATCCCTATTTTCGTAGTACTGCGCAGTGGCCAATATCTGTGCTGAAGAGGAAACGGCCCAAGAACTCTCTGAATCCTTCAATTTCTTACACAACTCGGGAAGTAAATTGTGCACAAATTTGTCAACAAACAACCGTTGACCACTGTCCGTACTCATATCTTGACCACTGTGGTCGACAAACGTTTCTTCAAACCTCGTGAAGAAATCAGACACTGTTTCATCTTTCTTCTGCTTACACGCAGACAATTTGTCCCAATTCACACGCATCGCAGGCATTAAAGTCTTCATGTAAGTAACTATTTTACCAGGGAGTTCTGCTACTAAAGGCTCAGGTTTAGCACCACCAACCTGTCTTTCGTCTGCAGCATCAATATTAGCCCATGTGTCGCCTAATTCTTGCGCATGATCCGTATGACGAATTTAACCCCATAAAGGCTGTGGAACCACATTTCCAAACAACATGTCTATATCAGCCAAATTCATAATGCATGAGCCTGCAGTCTGTGATAATTCCTTGTAATACCCTGCAGGATTTTTACGGGGGTCAGGTAAGGTCTGTTTAAGGGCCAATACTTCAGCTCGTTTCCATGGAACATGTACCCAAACACGCTGAAAGTGAGGCTGAACAGGTGGATTAGCTGGGGAAACTTCTCTCATTGGGTATTGTTTCACTTTCCTTTTAACAGAAAGATCAGGCTCAAACAACTGTTGGGAAATAGCTTCGCTCCTGAACGATAACAATGTCGCAACTGCTTTCTTAACATCGGAACCCACAATCGTGCCCTTTGCAAACTCGAACCGTATACGACATAACTCAGGCGGATCGGGCTCCAAATCATTTTCCTCTAAATCCTCACAAAGAAAAGTACACATTTTCTCAAAAACTTATCTCTGCTTTGGTGCTTCCCACTGATGGAAGACATCCATAACAGACTCTAGCTCATATCTTGTCGGGTCGGTAACCCATTTATGTGCCAAATAATTTAAGGTTTCCTGCTCTCTAGAGTCAGGCAGTTGACTACGCAACTGTTTACACGTTGAAACAGGGGTTACACTTGTGGCCCCAAAGAGAGGATATATAAGACTAGCAAGAGTGTCAGTCATCCTCTGTCGAACGGAAGAAGTCGACGAGAGAACGGGAGGAAAAACAGGGTGAGGCAAGGCAGGCGTGGATGCAGAAGCAGATGCAGTATCAGGAGGAATACCAGAAAAGGTAGTCGATGTAGTAGGCAAGATCGTAGGAAGTTCAGATAGAGCAGGTAGCAAAGTCGGCCGCCCTTGAGGAGGCTACGCCAGGGGAATAGGAGCCAGCTGAAGAGGAGCTGGCGGCTGTAGAACAACCTGAGGCACAACAATCGGAGGTTGCACAACTAAAGGTTGTGGAGGTGCTGTAGCACTCTGCGCATAGGGGGGTGGTGAACTCAATAAGTGTGACATTAGGGGGTCTTTTTCAAGTTCCTTTGCTGCATCTTGCTGATGAGGCGGCAAGACTGGGTAACATTTATCGATTGCCATTTTACGTTGCCTGTGCAACTGCTCACTTGCCTGTTCTTCTTCGTTATCTTTATACTGCGTAGCAGCTTGCATTATCGAGATACCTCTTTCTCTCTGATCTCTTTTTGCTAATTTAATTTCTTTCTGTTTGGCTTCTTTACGCCATAGGCGAAAAGAGTCAAACATCGCCGGCCGGGCTTTCTTCTTAAAAAGTCTAACCTCCAGATTATCTAAGATTTCCGTGTCAAAGCTACCATATTGGGGCCATTTTAAAACACCATCTTTTCTGGTGTATCGGATCCATACTTCATTATATGTGATGGGGCCTACGCCATGTTTCACATACAGCTCATAAGTTGGAGTTCCAATCAGAGGAAACGGACACGAGTCCTCCAATCGGGAATCCCTATTACAACCAAGACAAAACAAATTTCCAAGTCTGCTAAGACCAGGCATCTTCGCTCTCTAGTCTAGCTTCAAACTTCAAAGGATTATCGAATACGATAGTCTCATGAATACACGAGTCCCTCGGCTTTGGTACTTGCAAGTTCCAAATCAAAGATCCCAAGGGAATATCCAAACTAAGAACCAAACTAAGGACTGGGAGACGCTCCACTTATACTTAACTGAGGTATCGATGACGTCACCAGAAGACTCGTCTATGGTTTCGCTCTACAAATCATCAAGGGTCCAAAACAGGGCGATAGTCAGGGCAGCAGTCCTTCGTAGCCGTCGGGAAGCGGGGAACCTCGCAGCAAAGACTTTCGGACCACGTCGACATGCAGGGGTCGATGAAGTGGCGGCCTTCCTCCGGAATTTTCACACGAAGCTCCTCACGAACCTCTGGCTTGGACCGGTACCGCTGATATTGCCTCACGTTGGGCGCCAACTGAAGTACTGGGTTTTCCAGAACCCAGTGGTGCCAGGGAACACACCCTAAGACTTCGAGTCCTTCCTGTTTCAGACTACAGAAACACAGGGTCTTCTAGGTGAAGTCAAAGATCGAGTTTATTGGCTGCAGCCAGTAACAGGTATCCTAGAAGTACAACACGGTGTATATTCTCAGGAGACTGCTCAATCTTACAAAGCCAGCCTTCTCTTTTTATACAAAATATTATGCTTCAGGCAAACATTCCTTATTTTACAGTTGACCATTCACATATTTTCACTACAAAGAAAAGGCAGAGTCATGACGACAAGCTTATTTTCAGTTTGTCCAGCCCACAATAAATCACCCGGCAAGGCCCAGCATTTTCATCAGATATCGACGGACCCCTAATAAATTCGGGCACCTCCTCCTCGTAAAGCAGGTCATAAAGTAAGGAACAGAGACAGGTGTGTGTAAGATTAGGCGAAGTTTGTGTGTGATGAAAGGTTTATGGCATGTTGTGCCTTGATACTATCTCGATCGTCCACTGGGAGAGGAACTGAGCGAACAGGTTTGGCCTTGGGCAGTGGAGTCAGCTTGCCCAGGTCGTGCAGGAGTCAGCAAAGGTGTATGTGTCCTTCAGACTCGTTTTTGGCTTTAGTCACCGGCCTATGTGAGGGCAATCACAAAATGGCTGTTGTTCACAAAATGGAACCCGAGGGTTCAGGACGGAATCTCTGGTTTCAGGGTGAAATCGTCACTCGAATATGACGAAAATGCTTGTGCATAGTATACTAGCCATTCTCGGTCTGCTGATATCAATATCGTCATGATACGACGATATTTGTAACACAGGTCCAGAATTTTCAGTACCACACCCCACCGTACCATACAGACACTCATACTGATACTCAAAAAAACAACTAATAACCCATATACACACTCATATAGCTACTCACCAACCCATGCAGTCACTTATACACAAAGTGAGCGACTGATACAGATATTGACATATTTAAACATTACTCACTAACCTGTGTATTTCATAAGATACGTTTAATCAATCAGTTATACAATCAATTTTACGCAAACAAAATCATCCATTTAGACATGTATATACCCATTTATTCTTCCATCGAACTTGCGATACACATCTCCAAAACATATTTAAATTTCAGAAATAAACATTCACTGGATGATGTGATCGGTGATGTCATCAGATATGTCATCAGTGATGTCATGAGTGATCTCACTGACCATGTCTTGAGTGATGTAATATGTGACGTCATCAGCAGTGCATTGCAGGCGCGCAAGTTATAGTTAGCTGAACTAACTATAACGGGGGAATTTCAATGGTTTTGTATGAGCGAAATGTCCAGCTAACTATAACACGTGTGAAACCTATGGTTTTTTCAGTGAATTTCTAAGGTTTTTTAAAGACTAATTCCTAACTATAACGTGGCTGAAACCTATGGTTGTTTCAGTGAATATATATATATATAGGATGGGGGCCTCACTACCGGGCTTTCATTGGACAGGATTGCGGTGTTTCTCTACTTTCTCCTACCCACTGGGGTTAAGACATTCTATTTTAATTTTCCCACTGTGGCATGTGAATTTTAATGGAACTAACGGCACCCACTGGGGATATTATTGAAATTTCAAGGTCAAGGCATCCATTTTATGGACTACTTTATACAGGAGGCATTGCGCCCACATGGGCGGGACCTTGTAATCAATTAAATACTAGTTCAACTGAAGTCCGTTGTTTTTCCATTCTTGCAGAGCCAGTGATCAAGGAGCATTCCAGCTCTGAAACGCGTTTGGCAAGCGAAGGAGGAGGCAAGAGGGCTTACCGCAATTGCTGCTGCCGGTGGTGTGTGTGGAGCTAACCCCGCCCTGTGTGACATCTCCATGTGGGGCAACCTGTTGTGTTTGATGTATTGCGGCCAGTCCAGCCGCGGAGATGTCCCGCCGCCGAAGTGGCGGATCTATGGTGCCCGGATTCACGAGCGCCGCCTTGGAAGGATGGGGGCTTCACTACCGGGCTTTCATTGGACAGCATTGCGGTGTTTCTCTACTTTCTCCTACCCACTGGGGTTAAGACATTCTTTTTTAATTTTCCCACTGTGGCATGTGAATTTTAATGGAACTAACGGCACCCACTGGGGATATTATTGAAATTTCAAGGTCAAGGCATCAATTTTATGGACTACTTTATCCAGGAGGCATTGCGCCCACATGGGCGGGACCTTGTAATCAATTAAATACTAGTTCAACTGAAGTCAGTTGTTTTTCCATTCTTGCAGAGCCAGTAATCAAGGAGCATTCCAGCTCCGAAACGCGTTTGGCAAGCAAAGGAGGAGGCAAGAGGGCTTACCGCAATTGCTGCTGCCGGTGGGGTGTGTGCAGCTAACCCCGCCCTGTGTGACATCTCCATGTGGGGCAACCTGTTGTGTTTGATATATATATATTTATATATATTACCTACTGGCGGTAGCCAGTAGGTAGTTATAGTTAGGACCTAGTTTCCATAGGAAATCAACAACATTTATTTGGAATAACTTTGGCGCCGGTGGATGAATCTTCGTGAATTTCTCCAAGAAAATGGCCTGCTCGGTTCCGCTCCTTCGTGGGGTGATTCATCAAGTGGGGGCTGAGAAAAAAGGGGGGTCCCAAAATGTGTTTTCCCCATGCAATTTTCCACTGGGACTTTTAGCCAGGGCTACAGCCCGAATGGCTGAACGGAATTACACGAAATTTGGCAGAGAGGTAGAGTTCGGTTTGCAGATTGTGCTTTTTGTTAAATTGTGTAAATCCGTTCAGTAGTTTTTGAGAAAATTACAAGTAAAATCATAGCGATATCTAGAGACGGAGTGCAGCACGGGTATGGAAATCCGTTCAATTACGAGCGCGAGCTGCATGCTGACAGGCTGTGAACTGTCTGTCAACACTCGAAAATAGGAAGTGTTGGTGGCCATCTTATGCCTCGGTAGAACCGAGCCACAAGAAAACAGTAAAACAAAGTTGAGAAATAAGGGAAGGGGCAGGCTAGAAACATTCTGACCCTATAGTCTTGTTCAGGGGGTGGTACATGGATCTTTAAGCTCAATTTTTATTTGTTTTTAAATAAAAAATGGCGGGGTACTCGTGCAGTACTTGTACACGGTGGAAAAGGTAAAAATAAACTAGAAGTCCGTTTTATTCATTAGGTCCCGGGGGGCAAATTACGGGGGCAATTTTGTTGCATAATGGGGGCTTGTAAGGTGCCCTGAAGCACTGGGGAACGGCACTCCTCTGGTTTTATTTTGAAATATGCGGGGGTTACAGTCCTAGTCCCCGCAGTCTCGGGGAATGGCACCCCTCGGGTCTTTTTAAAACAAAAATATGTTTTGAGCTCTGTCTCTCTCTCTTTCCCCGTACACGCGCCGGGGAAAGCCACCTTTCTAGGGCAGTAATGTGTAAAGTGATCTTCCAGCTCGGGGTACCTGCATTGTCTGGGGTTTTTTATTAATGTTGGGAGGGTGGGCTTGATAATACGTCCTTGTTAATTCCCATAGAAGCCTATGTTCTGGTGTTAACATGGGCTTCTATGGGAAATAACAAGGCCGTATTATCAAGCTCATTATCGCCGTTTTATCGGCAGTTTCCGGCCAATAAAACGGCGATAATTTTAACACCTGTCCTTGATAATATGCACCTAAGTTTACTGGTCAAAAAAAAAAGCAATGGGCCATATTATCAACAAAAGGCGATACATTATCGCCGCTTTTATCGGCAGGAAACTGCCGATAACGCGGCGATAGTGGGCTTGATAATAGGCCCTAGTAAAATTCCCATAGCAGCCCAGGTTCTGATGTTAACCTGGGCTGCTATGGTTATTCACAATGGCATATTATCAAGCCCATTATCGACGCTTTATCGGCAGTTCCCTGCCGATAAAAGCGGCGATAATGTATCACCTTTTGTTGATAATATGCCCCTTCATTTCTATTATAGTATGTTTAAGTTTCCTTTTTTTTTGTAGCAGTTGTACTCTCTACGCATGCGCAGCCTCGTTACGAAGCCCACGTTTTTTTTCTTTTTCTTCAAGTTCAACAAGCAAACCTTTCTTTATTTAAGGTAGTAAATTTGTTGCTTTCTTTTCCCGGGTCGTGTGTCATCCGCTGCTGTACTTTTGTAATATATTAATGATCATATTTTTTCTATATTTATTTGAATGGTAGTGCCGAGGCGCCAAACGTTGATTACGTACTCCGTCCACCGCCATTTTAGTAGTTTTTCACCGTTATTTTTATTATATCTGTTACGTAGAACTCAGTAGTTTTCAATCCTAGTCATGAATATATTACTATAGTATTTCAACATTATTTTAATTGTGGACTCTCATACCCCCCCACAAAATAAAAGAAGTATGTCGTTTTTTTAAATTAACTTTTATCAAAACAATAAATGTAAACGAAACTCAATTATAACTATATTAGAAGCAACTAGAAAAATAACTTTAACAACAAACAATATTATAAACAAATTGTTAAATGGACTCCAAAAGATGTCCGATTGGTAATCTGCAAAACAAAAAAGAAAATTAGAGTTTAGAATTATGTAGATGTGAGTAAATGAGCTGAAGCATTACAAGTTTCGGTAACTCTACAGTTTTATGTGTGCAGTGTTCCTCGTACATTTCAGTTCTGTTATAATGCCGCGTTCAAGTGGTGTCTATATGGAAGGCCTACTGCTTTAATGACGCCCGTTATGCCGACTTATTTCTAATGCATTGCTATGGAGGCTTTGTAGATCTAGGCCTCTGTGCTTACCGTTGTATAAACCTTGCGGCCAAACACTTCAGCCAGTGGAATTCACAACTTCAGTTGGGTAGTTCTTCTACATGTGCAAGCAGACAGCATTAAAACTGTGTCGCAGAGTCTGGAGTTAAGATTTTTTCTTGAAAAGTCAGACGTAGATTTACAAGCTCCTTGCGTCACTTTACCCATGTTAAAACTGACTCAAAAGTGGCGTAATAAGGTTGTGGATCTGTTTGTCAGACTGTTGTAACCTATCTGATTTTACAGAGAAGCTGCTGTACACTACGCACTCTGGGCCATATTATCAAGCCTGGGTGACTAAATTATCGCCACTTTATCGGCAGGAAAGTGCCACTAAAGTGGCGATAATGGGTTTGATAATATGCTCTATGGAATTCTAATCGAAGCTCATGTTAGATGTCCTTCTCATCTAACATGAGCTTCGATTGGAATTCCATAGAGCATATTATCAAACCCATTATCGCCACTTTAGCGGTACTTTCCTGCCGATAAAGTGGCGATAATTTTGTCGCCAAGAATTGATAATAGGGCCCTCTCTTCTTTCACAAATAAAGGTAACACTATAGTTTTACGAGTGCACTGTACCTGTAACATTTCACTTGTTATAGTGCTGCGTTCAAGTGGTGTCTATATGGAAGTGACCACTGCTATACTGACGCAAAAGTGGCATAACAGCATTGTAAATATGCAGATTTATTTCTAATGCATTGCTATGAAGCATTGTATATGTAGGCTGCTGTGCTTACCTTGTATAAACAGTGCGGCCACCGGAGTTCACCACTCGACTTGAACTCTGCTTCTATACATCAAAGTATATTCAATACGTTGCAGACAATTCCATTGCTGTTGCTAGATAGGCCGTGGTTGTTTCTGAAAGATGTTTGTTGAAGGAAACAAAAGGACATTTTGATTAGTCATCGTAAACTGAGTTGCGTGAATATATTCCGGACATTTCAGCGATTATAAAAACGTAACTGCTATTGGGAAAAAAAATTAAATATGTAAATTAATACATTATATAAGAGTGCGTTCGTCTAAAATATTAATTCGCATTTTTTTATGTAGTCAGCTACAACCCTTTGACTCAAGTGTCACTGCTCACCTTTTGTGGAAACGAGTTTCTTCATGATGTAGTCACGATCTTCAACAAAGAAGTCTCATATGTGTTGCCGAGTCTTGATACCTCTATGGCTCACGACATACTCGTGCGCCCATCATCATCATCATCATCGCAGGTTCTTCACCCGCTCAGTGTTTCGGGCACCACTAACTCAGTGACCAAAGAGGCCACTCATGTGGTAGTGGGCCCTTTGTTCGGTGCTTTGAGAAGAACTCTAAAATGGCGTACAACACGTGCGCTCCGTCTTTTTTATAGATAGGGTCACGTGTGTAGTGACGGATGCGCTGAATGGGTGTGGTGTGGGTGTATAGCAGCCATGAGGGAGTGTGTGTGTCGATCTGACAACTAGACCTGCAAATAAGAAATCACTACAATTGAAGTTTGGGGCTTGTACTTTTGTTGTGTTTTCCTGGTAGCGTAAGAGTGGCCTTCTTTTTTCTATGTGATGTTATAGAGTCACCATGTATGTGACCTATTTTGTGACGCATTTTATTGTACAATGCGTTTGAAAAACTAGTTGTGGTAGGGTGTTTTTTAAATTAAACTGTGTACTCTGGTTACGAGTTTGTTGAGTGTAGAAGTATATATATTTTTTTCTATTTTGTATTCTATCATAATTGTGCTGACTTTTCTGCTTTAGCGTGCAGTACTATATTATTTTATAAAATGTATAACAAAGTGTTGAAATCATGTTTGAAATTAGAATGTAAGCATGTAAGCTGCTCTCTGTGAGGAATAGCAATGCCGGCTCCCGCAGGAAGTGGGGAGCCGGCTGGGATCGTGGAGGCCTTCCGGCTGATCCCTTGGTCCGCAACGTTAGATTTGAGCCCCGGGGGATGGGGTGCTCGGGAATCCACACTGTAAGCATCTTGAAGAGAGGTCTGGATGCTGTATGAAGGTCTCTGTAAATGAAGTGGCAGTTTGAAAAGTGAGATTTTTTCTAAAATGGTGGACAAAATGAATTTTTGAAAAAAGAAAAGGGTTGATTAGTTGTTCCAGAACATTCTGCACTAAGCTACGATGAATGTTTCTCTGTTTTAAAAGGCTGATTTTTATTGGTTAAGAATAGGTGTTAGCCAAGAACGTTACATAAAATAAGCTGGTATATTCTCAAGGTAAGCATACTTGCTGTTTTAATTTGCAACAATGTATGATGAACTTTTCACCTGTGTACTGAGTTAGGTGTTCCCTGAAGTGTTTCTATGGCAACTGGCAGATTGTGGAATGGAGGAAGGGTTGAAAGTTTTGTCAGTTGGAAAGGGTGCAAATGTTCAAGCAATATAAATGTGTTTCGTTTTGAATTTAATGTGGGAATAAATGTGATTTTTTATTTATTTGTATATATGTGTAGATTAAGTGTGTAGTTTGATCGGAAAAGTTTGCTATTTGCTATAGGACTTCCTGATCCCGTAGGACTGCTTAGGGGGATTTACAATGATGTCCAAGTTCAAATTCTTTGATGGCCTTTGTTGAGCCTTTGATGGCCCTGGGGAGCACCATCTCCGAGGGTCGGCTCTTGTAGTGTTATAGGGTGCCTATTCGTGGGAGTCTGCTGTTTGCTATGGTTGGGCGAGAGTTCTCTTTGAAGTAGGAAAGCAGATTGTTTTTCATCTGAGAGAGCAGTATGTAAGGTAGTTTCTCTGACCAAAAGCAATTCCGGCTCCCGAATGATGCAGGGAGCCGGCTGGTACCATGGTGGATTTGGGGCTCTACCTACGGTCTTCAACGTTATATTTGAGGCTTGCTGGATGAGGTGTCCGGTGATTGTAAAAAATGAGTGATGTATGCAATTTTTTTTTTTACGGTATATTTATTGTGCGCGTACAGTGCGAATTTTGGAAGTTGTTCCATAAGCGTACGTAAGCAAGAAAAATGAATTACAAATAAATCTTTTACAGATATTTATCAAGTTTATGTGTTTATATATTTGTTGCTTGTAATGAGACATTTTTGCTTTATTGGTACTTATAAGTAAGTGCTTATCCATAGTCTAAATTTGTTGAGGCAGTGTTTTATACAGTGCTGAACATTTGACCTCTGTTGACAGTTGACTTTTGCATGATCTGTTGGGGGTAGGGTGGAAAGTTATGTCAGTTGGAAAGGTTTGGAATGTTAAATCAATAGAAATGTGTGTTTTGTTTTGAATTAATGTGTGCAGGATTTTAATTGGTTATTGATATGTATGTATGTGTAAAATGAGAAGAGAAAATGTTCCATTTGACGGTTCTAGTGCAAATACGGAACTAGAGAGATTCTGTACAAGAATATCCACTGTGTGAGTGGTATTCTTCCTAATCTACAAATCAATTTGAAAGGTGAGTTGATAAGTTGTATGGGAGTGTGTGCGGTGCATCTTTGTACATTAAGGAATTATGGGGTATATCAAGACAGGCGATAATATTATTGCCGCTTTACGGGTAGAAAACTGCCGATAAAGCAGCGATAATGTTATCGCCTGTCTTGATAATATGCCCCTATATTCGTCCGTTGTTAAACATTTTATAGTTGTAAATGTTTTTTGCTATAATGCATGCTGTTATTTTTTTTTGTTTAATATCAGTTTGTGCGTCTCTGTACATTAAGGGATTATAGGCCATATTGTCAATAAAGGGCGATACATTATCACCGCTTTTATCGGCAGGAAACTGCCGGTAAAGCGTTGATAATGGTCTTGATAATATGTCCTTGTGAATTGCCATAGAAGCCCAGGTTAACACTAGAACCTGGGCTGCTATGGGAATTTACAAGGGCCTATTATCAAGCCCATTATCGCCGCTTTAGCAGCAGTTTCCTGCCGATAAAAGCGGCAATAATGTATCGCCCTTTACTGATAATATGGCACTGACGGGCATATTATCAAGGACCGGTGTTAAAATTATCGACGTTTTATGGGCAGGAAACTGCCGATAAAATGGCGAAAATGGTCTTGATAATACGCCCTTGTTAATTCCCATAGAAGCCCATGTTCTGGTGATAACATGGGCTTCTATGGGAATTAACAAGGGCGTATTATCAAGCCCAGACGCGGCCCATGGAGGGAGTTGCGGTGGGACAGGCGGGGTGGGGGAGGAGCTGGGTGGGGGGTGATAAACAACGGAATCTGGATGATTGTAGGTAAGTAAACAATTAAAAGAATAAAATGAATTTCGGGTCATATTATCAACAACATAAGAGGAAACATTATCGCCTGTTTTATCGGCAGGAAACTGCCGATAAAGCGGCGATAATGGCCTTGATAATATGCCCTTGTGAATAACCATAGCAGCCCAGGTTAACACCAGAACCTGGGCTGCTATGGGAATTTACAAGGGCCTATTATCAAGCCCATTATCACCGCTTTATCGGCAGTTTCCTGCCGTTAAAAGCGGCGAAAATGTATCGCATTATGTTGTTGATAATATGCCCCTTCTTTCCGTGCCCTGCATCGCATTTTGCGCTACAAAATTCGGGGCATATTATCAAGGACCGGTGTTAAAATGATTGCCGTTTTATTGTATTCGTAGCGTATGCTGAGAATGATTAGCAGTAGAAACTATGGTGCGATCACTCTCTCACTGTCAAATCAGAGCACAGGGCGCGCTATGAGAATAGTTAGAAGTGGTCACTTATTGGAGATCCGATTCAGCTGTATGGCTTATTGTGCGATGTTAGCAGGCATCGCTTACATAATTACGGTAACTGAGCGTGTGGTTTGCTATAAAAAAGTTGTGTTTACTCCTCTGTATGGGAAGCTGGATGTTTCCATCTGGACGTCGATTCCGACCTTGAAAGAAGAGTCAACCAAATGAGCCGTATAAGACCGCTATTGTCTCAAAAAGATTTCGCTCTTACATCTGCTAGAGAAACATTTGTCCTTCATGTAGCAAACACCCGCACAGAAGTGTATGCTTTATTAAATACAGACGTGCCCCGGAATTTTAGGGAGTTAATTTAGACTATCTTTAATGCGTCCTCGAGTAGGGGGTTAGCTTACTTTGTTAAAGTTATAAGCATTGGCCTTGTGACTTCTGTAAAAAATAGAAACTAAAATTTTCAAAAAAAATGGAAATACCAATTCTAGTTAGAACAACTTATTCAGTAATTCTAAAATCTACATACACATCTAGTCATTCAATAAACGTTCTATATAGGTACTCATACATGTACTCACTCATCATATGTACTTATACACCTATACATCTTATTACACACCGACACTCATCTATTGAGTTACTCACACACAAACTCACACATGCAAATAAACTATCAAACATGCATTTACTTGCATATACAGCTATACACCCACCACTACACTTACTTCTACAGAATCGTACACATACTTACTCTCCTAAACAATTACTTATAGAAACACATACTTATTTATACAGGAAGTCTTACAATCTCTTGCTCTCATATAAACTCACTTATATACATCACTTATATACATCAATACTCACATATACTAGTTTAACACATATATAGTTACTCATAAAGATATTATTGAGACAGCGATTCACTCACTAACACACCCATACACGCACTCATCCACCCATACAGTCTGCACACATGCTGTCTTCAAAACACATACAAACAGTGAGTCACCTATTCATGCATCTATGCGGTAAGTAATACCCCCCACCGACCCATACAGACACTCATACTGATACTCTAAAAACCAACTAATAGACCATATCGACACTCATGTAGCTAGTCACCAACCCATGCAGCCACTTATACACAAAGTGAGACACTGATACAGATATTTTCATATTTAAACATTACTCGCTAATACATGTACTCACTAAGATACACTTAATAAGTCAGTTATACAATCATTTTTACAAAAAAAAAACATCGATTTAGACACTTATTTATCTATTTATTCTTCTATCGACCTTTAGATATACATATATAAAAAATGTTTATTTTTCAGAAAGACACACATTCACTGGATGATGTCATCAGTGATGTCATCACTGATGTCATTTGAGATGTCATCAGTGATGTCATGAGTGATGTCACTGACCATGTCATGAGTGATGTAATATGTGACAACATCAGCAGTGCATTGCGGGCGCGCGAGTTATAGTAAGCTGAACTAACTATAACGGGGGAATTTCAATGGTTTTGTATGAGTGAAATGTCCAGCTAACTATAACATGTGTGAAACCTCTGGTTTTTTCAGTAAATTTGCAAGGTTTTTTAAATGCTAATTCCTAACCATAGCATGTGTGAAACCTATGGTTTTTCCAGTGAATATATATATAGGAGACTACGAGAGGGCGCTTCTATCATCAATTGCCGTGCTGGGGCTCCACCAATGGAAGCCAAAAGGATTGTTTAAAGAGCGGCAGTGACAGTTTACAGTGTTGGGGCATCTGAAGAAGACATTTATGTTGAAACGCGTCATGCCTGCTGTATGAAATTAAAGGTGTCTCCCTGCTCCCTTGTTGTGTCCTTTCGGTTTTCTTCTGAAGTGGTGAGAAGCCTTCTGTGTATATATATATATATATATATATATATATATATATATATATATATATATATATATATATATATATATATATATATATATATTTATTACCTACTGGCGATCGCCAGTAGGTAGTTATAGTTAGGACCTACTTTCTATCGGTAATCCACAACATTCTATTTGGAATACCTTTGGCGCTGGTGGACGAATCTTTGCAAATTTCTCCAAGAAAATGGCCTGCTCCGCTCCTTCGCTGAAAGTTTAGGGGTGATTCGTCAAGTGGGGGCTGAGAAAAAATGGGGGTCCCAAAACGTGTTTTCCCCATGCAATTTTCCATAGGGACCTTTAGCCAGGGCTACAGCCCGAACGGCTGAACGGAATGACACCAAATTTGGCAGAGAGGTAGAGTTTGGTTCGCAGATTGTACCTTTTGTTAAACGGTATAAATCCATTTAGTAGTTCCTGAGAAAATCGAAAGTAAAATCATAGTGATATCTAGAGACGAAGTACTGCACACGTACGGAAATCTGTACAATTACGAGTACGAGCTGCATGTTGATTGGATGTCAACTGTTTGTCAACACTTCAAACCAGGAAGTGTTGGCAGCCATCTTGTGCCTTAGTAGAACCAAGTCACAAGAAAACAGTAAAACAAAGTTGAAAAAATAAGGAAATGGGGCAGGGTAGAAACATCCTGACCCTCTAGGCCTGCTCAGGGGGTCCTACATGGATCTTTAGGCCCAAAATTATTATTATTTTTTTAAATAAAAAATTGCGGGGTACGCGTATGGTATGTGTACGGGTGGCAAAGGAGAAAAAAACTAGAATTCCATTTTATTCTTAATTAGCCCCCGGGGGGGCCAACTCCCGGGGGCATCTTTTTCCCGTAATAGGGGGCTTGTAAGGCCCTCCGAGCCGCGGGGAACGCCACCCCTGGAGTTTTATTTTGAAGTATGTGGGGGGGCTCACTGTCCCCCTCGTAGCCCCGGGGACCGCCACTCCCCCAAGCTTCAACAGGGGCCTCGTCCTGCCATCGTCCTGTGTAGGCTCCTACCAGCTGCCTGCACAGCTTCATGGACCTGACAATGAGTTCCACAGCATAGCGTCCGTTGCAGTGTTCTTAGCCTTTTTGTTGTTTTGCTGAATTACCAGTTTGTGTTCAAGATTCGCTGTCTTATTTGTGTAGCTTTCCTTTGTGTATCTTTTGTGCAGCCTTTTTTTGTGTATCTTCTTTTGTATCTGACTTTGTTTATTCAGTGCTTTACTCCTTTCCTTTCCCTCCCTCTACCCTAATTGACAACGTAATGGGGGGAGTCAAAGTAAGGCACTCCTGTCGTCACTGTTTTAAGTTTGCAACACAGTAGGTAGGACACGGGTAAAGAAACCCAGCCTCCACCACTCTTGGACCCTCCTGGCTCTTGTTGCCACCTTGTTTGCAATGTCTTAAGTATTTAATATTTGCACTTGACCGTGGTCCTCCTACAGTGTATTCTCATCATAGTCCGAGCACATACAATCCATCATTTTATCTGTTCTTGCCCATTCTGTGTGTTGGTATCGTCAGCACTTATTGCACATTATAGAATACCTTGAGTGTACGCGCCCTCAAAACGTCTCCACTGGCCATTGTACATGCAGACCTTTGACCACCCTTTTCATCCATTCTTGCACCCTGAGATGTAACCTCTTACCTCTGTTCTTCACCTCCTACTTTACCCTTTTAAATATTAAAATCTTCTTGGAAAGACATTACTACTCCCTATCATCGAAAAAGTAACAAGTTTCTGAAATCATTTTATGTGTGAGTTGTGTATGTTATCCTAATAACCAACATTCCAATGACATGCTTTGTACCATTATGTAATGTGCTTTAGTTGCAGTGTTCCATCTTGTTTTGGTTTGTATGTCATTACAATCAAAGGTAACATATTCCTGTATATCCTAAATAAAGCACTTTACACGATGCATAGTGACACTGTATTTATTGTATTTATTTTTCGAATGTTTTCAAAATAATACACACTCAAGTACAAAATATTGTTGCTTCATTTACCAAGATAAATATTTAATTTATTTTATGTGAATCACCACATATGCTGATATTACAGTAAGGATAAAATGTTTTTGTTACAAGGACCCACAACATAAGAAATACAGTATGGAAAATCAACAATACAATTTGGAAGACGGTTTCGAAATTAGTAACAGTGTCACAGAAGAGATGAACACTATCACACTTCTGTTTTCATATTGTAGTGAGCCACACATCACAATGTATCACATTTATTTTCTGTTACCACCTCAAACACTGATATTACAGTAAATAATTGTTTAGAATAGTTGCAATGTATCCAAAAATGTTTTATGAAAGCAGTTGAAAGACTGATATTATAGTAAACAAGTTTCAAGGTATCAGAAAATATTTTATGTGAGCACCACAAACCTCGATATTACAGTAATGAAGTTGTGAAAATAGTTGCAATGTAGCTTAAAATATTGAACGTGAGGAGCAAAAAAACACTGTAACAACAAACAACAGTAAAGAAGTTGTGAAAATAGTTTCATTATATCAAAAAAACTCATTTCACTTCACTGAGAACATGTTTCTTTTCTATTGACAGATCTTATATCTTACAGATGGAAAACGTCATTTACACAGTGAGCATTTCTTTTTGGCATGTAGTGCTGTAGATTTAGATGCTTTTCATAGTCCTGCCATGTCGTGTTGTGTTTGGCCGAGGTAGTAGCTATAACAAAAAGGTTCGATAAGGGCCTTGACTTTGAATCAGAATATGAAATTCAAGAATAATTGATAACCCCAGCCAAAAAAGGCAGCAAGTAGGTGTGTGTATGTGTAGATGATGTGTTGATTGAGTGGAAGATGAATAATGTAAAAAATAAGAAAGGCTGCAAGTGTGCACATTACCCACTGCCTTTAGCCGGGGAAGTAGTTACAACAAAAAGGCTCGATAAAGGGCCATGAGTTTCAATCGGAATATGAAATTGAACAATAATTGATAACCCCAGCCAAGAAAGGCAGCAAGTGCGCAAAATTCCCACTGCCTTTGTGCGGGGTAGTAGCTACAACAAAAAGGCTCGATAAAGGGCCATGACTTTGAATCAGAATATGAAATTGAACAATAATTGATAACCCCTGCGAAGAAAGGCAGCAAGTGCACAAATTTTGTACTGCCTTCTGCCGGGGTAGTATCTACATGAAAAAGGCTCAATAAAGGGCCTTGACTTTGAATCAGAATATGAAATTGAAGAGTAATTGATAACCCCAGCCAAGAAAGGCAGCAAGGAAGTGTGTGTATGTGTGGATGATGTGTTCATTGAATGAAAGATGAATAAGGTAGAAAGTAAGAAAGGCTGCAGACGCGCAAAGTAAGCACTGTCTTATCAGGGAAGTAGATCTTTGGATACCCAGCTCATTACACAGACTGTGCGTCGCAAGAAAGGATGCAAGTGTGGAAATTACCCACTGCTATTCACGGGAAGTAGTTACCAAGAAGGCTGAATAAAGGGCCTGCACTTACAAGAAGAATAATTGATAAACCCAGCCAAGAAAGGCAGCAAGTGTGCAAATTTCCTACTGCCTTCGGCCGGGGTAGTGGCTACAACAAAAAGGCTCAATGAAGGGCCTTGACTTTGAATCAGAATATGAAATTCAAGAATAATTGATAACCCCAGCCAAGAAAGGCAGCAAGTGTGCAAATTTCTCACTGCCTTTGGCCAGGATAGTTGTTACAACTAAAAGGCTCGATAAAGGGCCTGCACTTTGAATACGGATATGAAATAGTTGATAACCAAAGCCAAGAAAAGCCGCAAGTAGGTGCGTGTATGTGTAGATGATGTGTTGATTGAGTGGAAAATGAATAATGTAAAAAATAAGAAAGGCTGCAAGTGTGCAAATTACCCACTGCCTTGAGCCGGGGAAGTAGTTACAACAAAAAGGCTCCATAAAGGGCCATGAGTTTCAATCAGAATATGAAATTGAACAATAATTGATAACCCCAACCAAGAAAGGCAGCAAGTGCGCTAATTCCCACTCCCATTGGAGGGTCTTCATGAATGAAATCTCCTTCTGAAGAATAGCCCGAAGATGAGTTCATTGCTGTTATTATGTTGATCTTCCTTCTATTTGACAGGATTCTCAGAAGAGATGGTTCTTCTTAGAAAGTCAAAGTAGAATGAATAAAATAGGGGGGATCTTTCAACAGTTGGAATAGGAAGTGTTATGAACCAATGCACTATAATACATATACTTTGTGGCTCTTTTTCAGCTAAATATTCAATTTCTTGTACAGATTTAAGTACTCGATTTCGTGTTGCAGCAAGACCTAGACTCACCCAAATGATTCTTCTAGATTTGTAGTAAAGACTTGCAGATGATAAGCGATCTGAACATTCATACGCTCCAATTTATCAATGAGATCACATCTTTAAACTGTAACTATATAATTTCTTGCTTAGACTCTTCTCGTGGGAAATCTCTTCCCACATCCCCTTCAATTCTGTATTTTCTGATTTTGTTATGTATGACGTTACATATCAAGCACCAGCAATGGAATTGTCTGCAACATATTGAATGTCCATGTTAGCATTCCACATGGACAAAATGACTGGGTTGTAGTCATTTATGTATTTTGACTCTTCATTTCTTTTTAAGTTGTAGGTATTTTTTGGAGACTTTCCTGTGATAGTATGTTGCAAAGATGACATAAAACTGTTCACTCTTCCTTTCGATATTACAGGACGTGGAAATTCAAAACGACACTTGGTGTAGAACTTGTCCTTAGATTTGTACTTTCTACGACAGTATTTCCCACAACGATGGCTTTGGAATCGTAAGACTTGTTGTCTTAAGTCCTTATCTTGTGTACTTTTGGGTATATCACTTGTAGCATATTCTTCAATAAAAGAGAGCACAGTATCACCTGACTCAGTTCCAAATTTGGGAGCATCTTTGATCCATATTAGCATATGTATGTGAGGAGCACCTCTCGCTTGATACCCCTTTCTCCAAAAGAAATCCAAAACCTTTCCAACAGAAAGATTTTTTTTATTGGTGACAAAAGGCATCATAGCTTCAAGTCTATGATTGAAATACCTGCATACATTAACTGGATCCAAAGAGCACAATTCTCCAGGTGTCTTGTATTCAATATTTAGTATATTTGGATTAGCTTCTCGAAGAAATTGAAGTAAATCATCCCAAGCATATTCAGCACAGCTTAGAGTAAGGAACCATGTAGGAGTTTCTAAGTTCCTTAGCATACATTTAAGTTCTCCATGACGATGGTACCAGTACTCATTAATACCACGCTGACATGCCATGACATTAATTAGCTGAGATTCCAAAACATTATCTTTCTGCTGTACTTTATCCATGAATTCCTTTGCCGAAACATTTTGCAGATGTGCACCTGTTTTCAATATATGATTCACTGCATAAGAAAGTCCAGACAAGTCACTCTCAAACAAAAGATGAAACAAATACGGAATCCATTGTCAGAATCTTGGATCTTCTGCATACAACCTTGATGTCCGGTATTCAGATGCAGGAATCTGCACAGGTCGGTCATCATATCGTCCTCCTTTCCCTGTTGGAAACAACTGAGGGAAACAACAAGCTTCCAAGCTTTTTTCCCATACACTAATGGGACTTCCCTTTGCTTCTTTCATTTGGAATAACTCTATAGAATTCCCCATCACTTCTTTGGAGTGAAGTGGATGAATACTATAATGTTTGTAGATCTCTTCAGTTCTGGACTCATCTACTTTTTTAATTTGTCCAGATGTGGAATCACTATCTTCTTCTACAGTTATTTCTTCTTCTCCCAAATACACATTTTTATAGTATTGATTATTTTTTAGCAGATACAACGTTGCCTTTTTCACTTTCCTAACATTCACTAATTCTTGCCACATTTTCTTACTCTTAGTAGGAACGCCATTAACTAAAACAACTAGAGGTTCATCTTCAACATTTTGTACACCAATTGTTTCAATATTTTTCCCTGTTGTATCAATACAGATATTATCCAAATAGAAGAATAATTGATAACCCTAGCCAAGAAAGGCTGCAAGTGTGCAAATTACCCAGTGCTTTCAGCCGGGTAAGTAGTTACAACAAAAAAGGCTCCATAAAGGGCCATGACTTTGAATCAGAATATGAAATCGAACAGTAATTGATAACCTCATCGAAGAAAGGCAGCAAGTGCGCCAATTTCCCACTGCCTTTAGCCGGGATGGTATCTACATGAAAGAGGCTCGATAAAGGGCCTAGACTTTGAATCAGAATATGAAATGGAAGAATAATTGATAACCCCAGCCAAGAAATGCAGCAAGTGTACAAATTTCCCACTGCCTTTGGCCGGGGTAGTAGCTACAACAAAAAGGCTCCATAAAGGGCCTTGACTTTGAAATAGAATATGAAATTGAAGAATAATTGATAACCCCAGCCAAGAAAGACAGCAAGTGTGCAAATTTACCACTGCCTTCGGCCGGGGTAGTTGTTATAACAAAAAGGCTTGATAAATGGCCTTGAGTTTGAATCAGAATATGAAATAGGTGTAATACTTAGTTTGGTTTCCACTGAGTTAGTGGTACCTGAAACAACAAGGTTCAGTGGAGCTTGCGAGGATGTGTGGTCCGGGCAGGACGTACTGATAGTAGTGTTTTTGTCTTGTGAATTCTGGCTTAGTAAGGGCAATTGGCGATTTTGTGTAGGTTTGAGGGAGGTTACTTTATTTGGTACTGACCTTTATACGTAATGAATGAAGAATTAGTTAAATTCTGCATGAATACGGCCATGTGGTGATGGCAGGAGGCAGCGGTTAGCAAGAGCCCATGACTATGTGACATTGATTACAGCTGCACAATATTGGTAATTTTGGCATAGATTCATCAACCGAAATTGCGATCGCAATAGCTGCGAAACAGCTATTGCGATCGCAATTTCCGTTCCCGCAATTCATGAAGTAAAAAACCACCAAATAGCGAATTCGCTAACATTAATTCGCAGAATCAATGTGGAACCCCCTTAGCGAATCTGTAACAGCGGATCTACTCCTATTCTGCGAATTTATTTGCAAATTCGCAAATAAATCGCAAATACAATTCATCAAAAATCGCAAATTGCGATAAACACGAAAATCGCTAAATGCGAGTCCCAAATTAAGTCAAACCAGGTGGTAACCATGAGGTTCATTTGGAAAAAAAAATTCTAACAAGGAACAGGTGAATGATGAAACAAACACACTTAAGGAGACACAGTAGGAGCATGAGGACATTCACAATGCCAGGTCTCTACATCGTGGCAAGGCGGCTGAGGCTCCAGGCTGCAGCACGGAACCAACGCAGGATCCAGGAGTGCATCTTCCGGCTGCAGATAACACTCCTGGGCCAGACTGAAGAGGAGATCTACTCCAAATACAGGCTGAATGGGGCAATGATCAGAAGCTCATCAGAGACCTTGACCCCCTGATGCAGCACCCAACAAGGAGGACCAATGCCGTGCCCACCCATGTGCAGGTCCTGTGCTGCCTGCACCTCCTGGCCTCCGGAAGTTTCCAGGGGATAGTTGCAGTTGCAGGGGGGATCTCCCAGAGTACACTGTCACGCTGCCTATGGAGTTTCCTGGACGCCATGCTGACCCGGATACACCACTACATAACCTTCCCAACCACCCAACAGGACTTAAATCAAACAAAGCTTGACTTCTATAACACCGCACAATTCCCCCATGTAATTGGATGCATTGACTGTACCCATATCCACATCTGCCCACCCGCTGAGACAGAATACATTTACCGGAACCGCAAGTCCTACCACTCTCTCAACATCCAGATGGTCTGCAATGCAAAGACAATCATCACCGACATAGTGGCCCAATACCCGGGGAGTACGCATGATTCGTTCATTTTCAGGCACAGCGGCATACACACCCGCTTGGCCAGGGGTGACTTTGACGAAGGACATCTCCTAGGTAAGTACACATGCCCACATAGAGTAAGTCAAGACCATGTAGCTGCGCATAACAGGCACTGACCCTCTGCTCCTATCCTTCAGGTGATAGCGCCTACGGCCTCTGTGAGTACCTCCTCACCCCATACCTCAACCCTGCCTCACCACAGGAACGGCGTTACAGTGCTGCGCACATTCACACTAGAAATGTCATTGAACGGACATTTGGGATGTTAAAGAGCCTATTCCGTATCCTACATAAGACTGGTGGGGCCCACAAATACCAGCCTGAGGTCTGCTGCCGCATCGTGGCCGTGTGTGCCATACTCCACAATATTGCTATCAAGCGGAGGATACCTGTGGAGATCTCTGGCAGTGAGTCGGAGGGAGACAACCGCCCATCTGCACATGTGCATCATGCACGCGGGGAGAATCCTGCTGAAGGACACAGGCACCACAACAACATCACACTGAATTATTTCTAGTGCACCCATACCCCTCACACAACACTGCACTCATGCATGCAACATGAAATAATGACATGAGTAGGAATTGCGTTTGAAATAAATTCTTATAATTTTGTGAACAAGATCTATCAATTGTTTTTTTGTTAAAAAAACATGACTACTGTATTGCGTCATACAGCCACATGATTGCAGAGCCGGTGTGCTTGGTACATCAGAATGGTACTGCTGCTAATGTTCAGTCAATCACTGGGGCCTCCGGCCGGACGCACCCTGTCGCCTCTCCACATCCACTTCGCCAGTATCCGGCTGTGATGCTGCACTGGGCCTGGTACTGCGGCGTTGTTCTGTTACCACCGGCACGGACAGGCTTCTCAGGCTGGATGTGCCCTCACTGGCATCATCACCCCCCTTGCATGGCCATGGCCACACACCTGCTGGTTTTGGACTGCGGTTGTGACCTGTTCCAGGGCCCTTGCAACATCCTGGCAGCATTGCACCATTTGTATTTGCATTGCCAGGGACAGGCATGCCAGTTGGGATGTTGCATTCCCGATCAGGTGGTTCGACCTGGTATATGCTGATAGTCGGGTCAGCAGCTGGCGGTGGCGGCGGTGGTTGAGGTCCTGCTGCGACACCATGAGTTGGCTGTTCTCCCTCGCTGCCGCCATCAACTCCTGCACGCTTTCGGTGAGCTGGTTGACATTACGCGCAGTCTTGTACAGCTGCAGCAGCATGGCTGCCATATGCTGTGCCTGCTTGCGGTACACAGCTAGCATCCGGCGTTCGATCCCAGGCCCTGGATCTTGGGCATGTTGCCCCCTGTCAGCTCGTGTTGCCACTTTGCGCTGCTGCCTTAACCGGCCGCTTGACTGCGACCGCACAGTGGCTGTGCGGCGTGTCTGCCTCCTGGGTGGTGGTGTGGCCTGTTCCACTGCCATGCGTGACACGTGGGGTGGTTGCATTCCTCCTGTGGCTGCAGGGGTGGCCCTGTCCGCATGGTGAAGTTGTGGTACTGGTGCAGGTGTGTGTGACGGTCCAGGTCGTGGGGCAGGATGGCTCTCTCCCTCCGTCTCCTCTGGGGTCTCCTCAATTTGGAGTGCCTCGCTGTCTGTGCTCGCTGGTTCTGCAGCACCTGTGATGTAAATGGGTGCATGATTAATGATGTAAATCTTGCACATGGGATGTTGCAACATGCATGCAGGCTTGCATTCCCTGACTGGCTTTAGGGATATGTTTCACTTGACAGTTCTGGCTGTGTGTGGCTATCAGGGAACTATTGTCACACTACAGGTCCCACAATGCAACAGGGCGTTTCTGATGTGCATGGACTGCATTACTGGGGTTATCAAATGGCTAGCTCTGGGGACATGGGCATTGTTAGGGGACGGGGTCGCAGTTGCATGGCTCTTACTTTGGGATTGTTGTGTGGGTTGGGAGGTGTCCAGCTGAGTGACCCCCACGCAGGCTGCTGAGTTGATGGTATCCTCAACAAGGTCCTCGAGTGGAGTGTTGTCCGCAACTGTGGGGTCTCCTCCTCCCGTGGCCCGTTGCTCCCCCAGCCTCTCTGCTATGCGCTCTTTGGCACGGCCCCTGAGGTCATACCACCTCTTCTTTAGGTCATCAATTGAGCGCTGGGTCACTCCTACGGCATTTATCTTTGCCCTGATGCGCTGCCAAATGCGCCTTTTGTCTGCTTCAGCCACCTTCCTGGATTGCTTCCCAAAAAGCTTATCATGGTCCGTGCTGACTCCCTGGATCAGGAAATCCTGTTCGGAAAATTTAATTTTTGTTTTCCTGCCAGTTGCACTGGTTTCTGCTGCATCCTGGAAAATTCTGGAGTTGGATGTATGTCCTGTTGTGGGGCTGCAGGGTGTGTCTGATAGAGCTCAGTGCTGTGCCTCCTCTCTCCAGCTCTGTGTTCAGAATGAGTGAGGGAACTGCCTACTTCCTGGTTGTGATGTCATCATTGTGCTCAAAATGCGACTTCCCGTTTTTGCGATCTCGCAATTTGCGAGATCGCAATTTGTGATTTCGGTAATTGCGAAATCGCAATTTCAGCATGGGAAACAGGAGATTCTGCGAATTTTGTGCGATTTTGCGAAATTCGCATTCGGCGATTTCGGCCGACTGCGAATCGCATTTTTGGGACGCATTATTTGATGCATCCCATTCTGTGAATTCTAATTTTCGATTCGGTATTTTTCGCAAATTAAAATTCGCAGAATTGGTGCTTGATGCATCTGGGGGTTAGTGTGTGTGAATGCAGCGATGATAAGTGGTGGAACAAGTTAGTGGCACCTGAAGCAACAAAGTTCTGTGGAGTCTGCGATGATGCATGGTCCAAGCAGGACGCATTGGTAGCAAATAAGTATGGGTGAATTTTGCGGATTCGCAATCCGTGAAATTGCGTATTTACGGATTCGCAATCTGCAAAATCCGCGAACTCTCGCGAATTTTGCGGATTTTTTTTTTTTGGGGTTCGCAAGTGTTTCTGCCGTTTCGCGAGGGTTTTTTACCAGTTCGCAAACGCGAACTTACTTGTTGGGTAGCAACGGTCGCGACCATGTTGTTTCTACGTCTGGTTCATCACAGCACCCTCTTTTTCACCACTGCCACCCTCTGTTTCACCACTGCCCCCCTCTGACTCACCCATGCCACCCTCTGTTTCATCACTGTAGATTATGGGGGGAAAAGCACACCTGCCCTGCCTCAACTGACATGAATGAATTAGGGGCTGATTGATTAATGTGTCACTGAATTTGAACTTCCAGTCTGGCACCTGCTTCCTTATCTGTAATTGCTTTCTGTTGCAGTCTAATTTTTTTTAGCAAGACCTTTGTGGCATACTTGTAGCTATTCTCTGAGTCTGCTGTGAGGGTCAGAGAAGGGTCATAGAATAGTTGCAAGTAGGCAACTGAACTCTGGAGGGGCCTCTCAGGAAGCACTAGAGGGAATGGTTACTAATGATAAGATTGAACTTTTGCACCTGCTGAGTGCTTTCAGTTTTGCAAAAATCGTTTTTCTGCAATTTCTCGCGATTCGCGGGGCACGAATTCGGGCGAGATCGATTTCGGAAGCCGCCAATTCGTGCGAATACACGATTTGTTTTTTTTGCGGCGTGTTAGTTCGCGCGATTTTTAGCGTTTTCGCAAGCCGCTTGTAGCGCAACGTTTGCGAAGTTACCCTAGCGGTCGTACATGGGAGCGGCCATCTTGTTTGCGTGACGTAATTCCGTTTCCGGGCGCTATGTGTAATCTCGCAAAGTGTGCGGCTCACTAGTACATGTTCGTGTGTGATCGCGGGGGAAATCTCGTGCGAACTTACCCACGCGGTCGTGAACGGGCGCGGCCATCTTGTTTTTCATTCATTGCTATGGTTCTGGGCATGCTTTCTGTATCCTCTGTCAATCTCTGCCATCCTTTGCTTGTTTGAAGTTTTTTTTGATCTATTTTACTTATTATCTATCCCTCTATTTTTCTAGCTCTATATTTTTGTGTTTTCTGCTACTTTTGGTTAATTTTAAAATACTTTTTTTAACTCTTTTCTTTTCTTCTTTCCTATTCTATTTCTTCTTTATTATTTACCTTCCTTTCTGCCCAGACCATGGTAAAGGGAGCCGGGAAGCAGCCAGAGAAGGGGAAGGGTCCCGCACCCCGTGCCCGGCTCCCGTGCGGGCCTTTGAGGGGGGAGCAAGTTATAGCTCGGGAGATTTTTAGTGCGGAGGAGGTGGCCGCACTAGTCTTTTATGTCCAGCGCCGCCTCCCCAGGACCATCATGGGAGGCGGCAAGATCACTGGCGGCTACGGGCTCCGGGAGCGCCAGAAGCGGTGGGAGAAGGTGTGCCTGGCCATGTTTCAACACTCTGGGGTCCGGCGCACCTACAACCAGGCCACCCACCGCTGGACGGATCTTCTGGACCGGGAACACGACTTGCTGGACGTGCTCGGCGTCGAGATCCCCGGGCTTGGTGAGTAGTAGTAGCTATTTCTAGCTATTTCATCACTACTCTGTTTTCTCCCGCTCTGTGTGTTATTATATTGCAAATTTTTGTTTTTTACCAAGAGCAATAATGCTGCCAATTACATTGTAGGTAAATTATATTTCAAAATCTTCTGTGCATTTCAGGTGCACTGCTCTCCTTCTCAGTAGCATTGCTACTATGCTTATTTGTTTTCTATTTTGTGTTCATTTCATTGGCCTGAGAAATTATGTATGAGTGTAGTGTAAAGAACTGCGTAATGCTAGACACTAAGGGTCAGATTTTCAATTACCGGCGCATCCCTGCAAAGTAGCAGGGATGCGCCAGTAATTGTGCGCCACGCCACCACCACCCATGGTGCGCCGTATTTACAATGCGGCGCACCATGGGCCCAAAACGTCACCGAAGCGTTACGCATCTGTGCCGTAAAGGCGGCGCATTGCTGGAGTTGCGTCGCAACGATGGCGCAGCTCCAGCAATGCTCTGGGGTGCCCTATCTCCCCAATGCTGCGTGAAGCCGTACGTCTGCTTCAAGCAGGCGCAGGGTTTGAGTCACGCATCATTGTCCTAAAAGTGACTGATTGAAATCTTGTAGATTTCCCTCAGCCACTTTTAGGATGCGTTCCTGCACAGGAACGCCCTCCCTTGCGCCGGAACGCCCCCTGATGACGCAGGGCTTTACAACGTGATGCATCTCCCATATGCGTCACGTTGTTAATATACGCCGCACCATGGCGCCTCTTTTGTTCTGCCGCTGCGTCACAAAAGTCACGCAACAATGGAGCAAAAGAGCCGCAAGGGGCTTGTAAATCTGCCCCTGCAGACTCAAGTCCAGTCCTTCCTTTGTACACCTGGCAATAAGAAGAAATAGTGGTGGTAGATTGATAGTTTGAGTATTTTAATGACTGGTTAATGTAGTAGGAAACTTGTCGCTGATCTGCAATCACGATGGAGTTTGTCTGTCACTTCGCGTGCTGCGGACTGCTGCCTGCCAGTCCTAGGCGAACCTTTTTAGTAGTTTGTTTAGTGAGTTACATAACTTTCCAAGTCGACGGTCCGCAAATCAAGCAATACTAATATCGTAGTAGACCACATGAGATAGGTCAATATATCCCGTGGAATAGTTCTCTATTTGCTATTTCGCCAAAATATTTTGTTATTGTTCTTTTGAAATGTTTGATTTGGTTGACAACAATCATCCATGTTTTCGGGTCTTTCTTTCTTTCATGTACATCAGCTCCCCCCAGGGGCAAGAGGACAGAGGAGGTGGGGTTATTGGCTGCTGCTGTTCAAGGCCAGGATCGGTCTGGCGAGGGCTCCTTTGCTGGCCCGGTAAGTTTTAATTTTAATATAGAGTACCTTTTTTTTCCTAGCGTTCCTCATTCGATTTTTTCTAAATCGTCTTTGATCTTCTTGTAGACTGTTCTAAATTCGTATCCTGCCTCTACTAGGACTCCCTGTGGTATTACTAGATTATTCTTATTAGTCTGTCTGTGTAGCTAACTAAGATTGCACAGTTGGCAAAAGGTGTTAAACGAAACTCCCATTCTAGTCAGCAATAGCTCTATGCACTGAGTGCAGTCCTCTGGGATTGTCCATAATGTCTTTTCAAGTCTTCTAAATGTTTATGCTTTGACAATTACCAACAATAAAAAGGTGAATGACCACCAAGAAAGAATAAGATACTACTTTACTTTTGGTTTGGATAGGAGGACAATCCATACTACTACTGTTGCAGGGACAAATCTGCACAAACAGAACTATGGACACTAAATAGTGCAATGTTTATCAATTATAATAGGCGCAGGTAGACTTTCCACATACCTCAGTGATATCAGACTTTGAAGAACCCCCAATCTCCTTACTGACTAGATAGTGTGGCAGAGTCATTTAGCTACCGAATTCATCGATGATTGATCCCCAATGATGATTATCCAACGCAGGACAAAAGTACGGAGTCAGAGTCCAGAAGTGTCAGAGGCACGGACTCATGCTTGGAAATTGCAAAACCTTTTGCTCAGTCACTCTTGACCAAAAACCACAGAGTCTATTTAAGTTTTAAAGCTTTATTAAAAGTAAAAATATTTATTAAAATCAAGCTTATCATAAAACATAAACGGTTGATTAAAAATGGAAAAGTGCTTAGTGATTTATTTCACACATTTATTGTGGGCGAGCCGAGCCCTCACATGGATTGAACTTTAATTTTTCTTTTTGGTGCTGAATCGTTGGTCACTCTGTCCTAGTGATGATGATTTGTTCTTAGAAGTGAAGCTTCTGTCTGTTATGAGAAAAATGGTGCGTGTTAAAAAGCAAGCATTCATCAGTTGTGCCAAAAAGTGCAGCAAGACAACACCCTTCCCTGGAAAAAGGGACATTTTTACTTTAGAGTAGACAGTCACAAATTATGAAATTGGTTTCTGTATTCACATTTCTTCATTCCTAGACAAAATACTAGTGAGTGGTGTATGTCTATGACATCTAACATTCTTAAATGTACTTTGTAGGTGGAACATCTGGTGCTGGGCCCAGCGCGGAGGTGGAGGACAGTTCTGGTGAGGAGGCGGTGCAAGTGCTGGACGAAACTGCTGTGCGGGTTGCCACGGTAGTGGCGGGCAGTGGTAAGCTCTTATATTCCTTACTTATTGAGATTGCAGACTGCATAGTGTGCTCTCTGTACGGGTGTAGTATATATGTTCTACAGTTAAGTTACTATACTGTTAAGCAGACTTTCAAATTTAGAACAAAGTTTTTATCAACCAGGTAGTAGCCTCCTCTAAATTTACTTCAACTCAGCGGTGAATTTTTTTTCGATAATCCAAATCAGATCTGAGATGAACTTGATGGATGGGATGAACGAAAAGCGAAAGAAGGGTGTAAGTAAGTGTGGAAGGACGAGCAAGTTAAAAGTAATGATGACTGACAAAGAAGAATGATACGTGTTTGATTGGTGCCCGAGGTGGCTGGGAAGGAATATGATGCATGGCTGGTTGAAGGATGAAGCAAGGATGGGTGGAAGGAGAACAGCCTGGGTGGGTGAAACAGAAACTGTATGTGTGCGCAATATATGCTTTGGTTGAAATTCAAATGCAAGTCAAGCACGGATGTATGGCTTGCGGTTTCCCAAATAAAATGAAAAGGTTGTTTTCCCGTGAGAAAACGTAAGGTTTGTCCAGATGAGAGACATGAAGAAGAATGATTGACATATAGTTTGAATGGATGGATGCCTGGATCATGGTACTATCTGACTCTTAGATAGCATATGTGTATCTAGAGAGAGTAGACGGTCACTGGATGAACTAAGTGTTACTTTGAAGAGCATGTAACACCGCACCCGCACGTCCGTCCCAGTGTAGGAAAGGCAAGGAAAAGAAGTTGTAATTTTGTCCGAATACTACCATGAATAGTAGCAGTAGTTTGTATTGCAAGCACAGCATATATCCGGCTATTACGATGGCCACTCACTACCTCTGTTAATAAGTTTAGTAGAACTCGGTCATTCATGTGTGGATGTATCACTGTTCACTTAATAAAAAGCAAAGCACCTAACGTCATCCCATATGTAAGCAAATACATACCATGTGTAGTGATAGATAATCAGATTATTTATCTTCTTCATTTTCCTTTTCTAGTATTCATTGGCACTGTAGGGTGAAAGGTAAATTAATTAAGCAGTAGCCCTTGTAACAGAGTATTCTCAGTGCCACCGTAATAGAAAAGTAAGAGCATCACTACCTGCATGTACTGGACTGGTACAGTAACGCAAGTCTGTCTCACTCATCATGGCGGGCGTCTGTTTTTCTCGGGTGCAAGTTGACTGCGCTGGCATTATGCCGGCTTGCAGAAGTTAACGTACCAATTTTGCTAAACAAGAGAGAATAAGAAGAATAAGACTGGTGTACTGTCATAGTCGACTCTAATGGAGTGAGTCCATAGTGCTCGTAGAATTGATTCCTTAAACTCCCACTAATGTTAGAGCAAGGATGAAAAAGTGGGAGGTTAGATAGATACTGGACACAATAGTTATGTACTGCGCTTGCAAGTTGCTAGTTCTACTGCGACACAACTTTCTGCTGAATCATTTTGTGTTAATCTTAAAGAGCATTGGTTACAGACTATGTCTTTCTTTCTTCATATAGAGGCTCCTTCCAAACCAACACGGAAGGAGCTGGCTAAAAGGGCCCGGCAACGGAGGCTGGAGGCCACTGTCGCCGAATATCGGCGGCTGGTGGCCCAGGAGGAGGAGGACACGCACAGTACGTCGACAACATCCACGGCGACACGTGCATCCTCCTCCGCGCTCCCTGGGTCAGCCAGTCAGCACAGCAGGTCTCCAGCGGTACGGAGCCGGGGTACCGCAGCCACCCGCCACCGCCGAGCAGCAAAGAAATCAACTGCCCCCCACAGCAGGTACAAGGCACGCGCGCACCGCCTTTCACTGAGGGTGTCCTACCTCGAGCAGGAGCTCCTCAACACCAAAACCCTGCTCGAGACCCTCCGCAAGGAGCATGCAGACCTGGCCCGAAAAGTCAACAGCAGCAGCCAGCAGTAGGAGGAGACTGTCCCTTGCCCCTTTTTTAAAGACTTCTGGGGGGTGGGAATTGAGAGTTGGGTTTTCTATTTTTTTGGACTTAGATTTCACGGACATTCGTTGGGGTTTGGGAGGGGGGTGGGTTGGGTCTTGCGGGAGATTGTTTATGTTAGGGATCTATAAATATACTTTAAACTTTATCTTAGCATACATGTTTTTTACTGCTTTTGAGGCTGGTGGGTGGGGGTTTAACAGTAAGTTTGTTTTCCTGAAACTTAAGTGGCATCTTGATTCAAGTTGTGTAAGTACTAGTAATTGCCCAAATGTTTTCAAAACTAAGTGCCTGTCACAGAGTAAGTGAACTCAATAGTCCTAGGACCTTCAGTCTATTGTCTCTCCTAATACTCCATTATACTACCTCCCCCCAAACGCTTATCTTACCTGTAATTTGTGTTTGGAAATAGGGCTAGGCACAGGGCTGGCTGCAAGCGAAATAGCGATTAAGGTTGGCAATCCTAGGCGGATGAAATGTCATCAATGCGGTGGTACTTGTGGTGTTACACAGTGGCAGTTGCAGCATCTGAAAAAAAAGAAAATGAAACCTTGTTTGTCCTTACCGTAGCATTAGAACGGTACGATAGAGAATATAGCAGGTGACAGTACACTAGAACAGTGCCACAATGTAGCCGAACAAATGGTAAAGTATTGAAAGTACTTGCGTTGAATTTCTTTGACATTGGCTTCTACTACAAGAAATAGTACTGAAGGTGAAGGACACAGCAGTGTAATATTAATTTGCCACGTCTAGGAGGAGGATGTTCTTGATGACCAATCAAGTTGATGGCGCACATGAAAATCTGCTTTCATTTGCCAATAGTGACTCAGTGTCAAGCTATAATAATAATAATCCACATTTGTAAAGCGCACAATCACCCGTAAGGGTCTCTAGGCGCTGGGGGCCGTCGGGAAGATTAAGCGAGCTATTGCCCAGAGTCACATGGTGCTGGGCTAACCTGCCGCCGGAGCCGGGGATCGAACCCTGATCCCCAGATTCCAGCGTCAGTCGCCCTGGCCACGGCGCCACACCTCTCCCCGCGGCGCCACACCTCTCCCCCGCCACGCCACAAGCTGAGTAAGAATATATCCTCGGATTCCTTCACCAGCCTGTTGCTATGACCTTATCCTCCCCAGCAAGTGTGTGGAATTATTGCTGTTATTTAGTCACACATCAATGAAAACCACACAGCCCGGCGGAAGAGGGTTAGGGTTTGGAAAATGGATGGGAATGGGGGTTTTTGGGAAAGTTTTGTTGAGAGAAGAAAAAAAAAGCACAGCATGGACAAACAATAATTGAAGATAAACAAATCTTTGGGTACAAAGCTATCCATAAATCTTTTAAGTGACATAAAGGAAGTGCATGAACTACTGCATGCATGGTTACTGAAAAGTAAGTAGTACTTTCAACAACCGTGAATGAAAGAATGCGACAGTACAGGGCTGCAGTAATAATTATGCGTTTTCACTTGCCTATCTCTGCACTCAGAAAAACACTGCTTACATTAAATTAGGTTTAAAAAATAGCAGAAGTAAAACCTATAGAATGGCTGTAGGGATGAATTTAGAAGCAGAGATCAAAGAAATGCAGAGTCACACTCATAGAAGTTCACAGCAATAACATTACTTAAAAGATAATTAGAAAAGAACGGATACTGTATCTGTATGTTTTTGTAGTTGTCCTGTTGAATTTGGTAAGTTGCATGCATCCAACCATTCCTCTTATTAGCGGGACTCCTCCATTCCATCTGACGCGCAGTCCATCAATGTTGGTGACCAGAAGACACCCTGTCCACTGCCTGCCTGGCGGATGCTGAATTGCGGTTCGCTAATGTGAAGCCTGACTTCATCCTTTTTTTCCCATTGCACAGGCTGAAACCCGGCCTGTAATGGTTGATGGAAAAACAGGAAGTGATATTAGAACACCACTGACAAATAAATATAAGGTATGTACGCTGTGTAGTGCAAAAAGTCACACTTTGAGTTTCCTAATAGACAGTACAATATTTTTGAAAGTGCCTACTCTGTCTGAGTCTCCTTTTGAAGGATAAATAAGCATGGTCGAATTAATTTAGCGGATCCTTCCCCTCAAGCTAGGTGTACTGTAAACTGTGTTTTAGAGCAAAATTAGACCTTCCCAGCAGTGCTCCCAGACCCTTACTAAACCCAGTCGCAAAAATGTCGAAGACCCCCAATCAGATCTCCAAAAACGAGGCCTAGTAGAAAATGGTGACAAAACGTACTTGGAAAGTAAAGTAGGCCCAAAACCCCCCGTACCCACCATGGATTGTATTCAAACCCCTTGCAAGCAAGCAAAAGTATCCATACCCAGCATTGCTCCAAGACTCGCAAACCCCCCCACAAACACCAAGAACCCCCACAAACAGCCCCCCGAAAACGGTAGAGTGAGCGAAATCTCAGAAAATGCTAAAACTTTTTCCCCAGGGATTGTCTCCAAAACACTTTCTTTCGGGTATTAGACCTTTCCAGCAATGGCTCCAGAACTGTCAACCTGGGCGAAAACAAGTTTAACCCCCCCAACAAGCCAAAAGGAAAAACCTGGGAAAAGCCACACTTAAAAAGCTTTGGGCCTACCTGGAATTCAGTCCAAATGCGCTCTGCAGCTAGGCCCTAACTCCCCTTTTCCACCATGGATTTCCTGAAAAACAAATGCAATCAACATTAGACAGTGCCAGCAGTGCTCCCAGACCCACCCACAAACACCCGGAACCCCCCCAAACAGCACCCCAAAGACAGGCAAGTGATCAAAAGCGCAACATCTTTTTCTGCTCCGATTTTGTCCAATCCACTTTTATCCGGTATTAGACCTTCCCAGCAATGGCCCCAGACCCGTCAACCCAGGCGGAAAGAAGTAGAAGACCCCCAAACAGCCAAAAAGCAGAACTACAAAAATGGGGACGTCGAAATTTTCACGCAAATTTCCAAAATCACTCCACGCGCGCTCTGCAGCTAGGCCCTAACTCCCCTTTGCCATCATGGATTTGCTTCAAACCTCTTGCAATCAAAACTATCCATACCCAGCAGTGCTCCCCGACCCCAAAACCCACCCACAAACACCCAGAACCCCCCCGAACAGCACCTCAAAGACAAGCAAGTCAGCAAAAACGCAAAAAAAGTCACCTCCGATTTTGTCCAAACCACTTTTATCCGGTATTAGACATTCCCAGCAATGGCCCCAGACCCCTGCAGCCACCCGCAAAAAAGCAGAGCACCCCAAAACTGGCAAAAAGCAAAAATGGGCCTACTACCTGGAATTCAGTCCAAATGCGCTCTGCAGCTAGGCCCTAACTCCCCTTTTCCACCATGGATTTCCTGAAAAACAAATGCAATCAACATTAGACTGTGGCAGCAGTGCTCCCAGACCCCAAAACCCACCCACAAACACCCGAAACCCCCCAAACAGCACCTGAAAGACAAGCAAGTCAGCAAAAACGCAAAAGAAATTTCACCTCCGATTTTGTCCACACCACTTTTATCCGGTATTAGACCTTCCCAGCAATGACCCCAGACCCGTCAACCCAGGCGGAAAGAAGTAGAAGACCCCCAAACAGCCAAAAAGCAAAACTATAAAAATGGGGACTTAGACATTTTCAGGCAAATTTCCAAAATCACTCCACGCGCGCTCTGCAGCCAGGCCCTAACTCCCCTTTGCGACCATGGATTTGCTTCAAACCTCTTGCAATCAAAACTATCCATACCCAGCAGTGCTCCCAGACCCCAAAACCCACCCTTAAACACCCGGAACCCCCCCAAACAGCACCTCAAAGACAAGCAAGTCAGTAAAAACGCAAAAAAAAATTCACCTCCGATTTTGTCCAACCACTTTTATCCGGTATTAGACCGTCCCAGCAATGGCCCCAGACCCGTCAACCCAGGTGGAAAGAAGTAGAAGACCCCCAAACAGCCAAAAAGCAAAACTACAAAAATGGGGACAGAAATTTTCAGGCAAATTTCCAAAATCACTCCACGCGCGCTCTGCAGCTAGGCCCTAACTCCCCTGGCCACCATGGATTTGCTTCAAACCTCTTGCAATCAAAACTATCCATACCCAGCAGTGCTCCCAGACCCCAAAACCCACCCACAAACACCCGGAACCCCCCCCAAACAGCACCTCAAAGACAAGCAAGTCCCAAAAACACAAAAAAAATTTCACCTCCGATTTTGTCCAAACCACTTTTATACGGTATTAGACATTCCCAGCAATGGCCCTAGACCCCTTCAGCCACCCGCAAAAAAGCAGAACACCCCCAAACAGGCAAAAAGCAAAAATGGGCCTACTACCTGGAATTCAGTCCAAATGCGCTCTGCAGCTAGGCCCTAACTCCCCTTTTCCACCATGGATTTCCTGAAAAACAAATGCAATCAACATTAGACTGTGCCAGCAGTGCTCCCAGACCCCAAAACCCACCCACAAACATCCGGAACCCCCAAACAGCACCTCAAAGACAAGCAAGTCAGCAAAAACGCAAAAATAATTTCACCTCCGATTTTGTCCAAACCACTTTTATCCGGTATTAGACCTTCCCAGCAATGGCCCCAGACCCGTCAACTCACCTGCAAAGAAGTAGAACACCCCCACAATTGCAGAGTCTTTCTTCATTGGGCGTAATCCAGCCATCTGCTTTGAGGGAAATAGGAGTCTGGAGGAGGAGGAGGATAGAGGAGCATGTTCTTGTGATCTTGTGAACCTGAGGAATGCAGACTGCGGCACCTTCAAATCAACAAGCAAATAAGTGAATACAGTTCTGCTGATGGGCTTGTTTTTGTGATTAGGTGATTAAAGTTTTTTTATATAGATTTTGCAAAACAAAGAAAGACAGAAACACAGGAATAAAAGTGAATAAGGACAAAAAAGAAAGTTAGTGATTCATTGACTCATTTTCAGGGCTCGGTGTCAGGGAAGAAGAGCTCGTCCTCAAACTCTGCGAATTCAGACGGGAGTAGATCACTTAACAGAGAAGAACTTCCCTCATCTAAGTTGGTGTCCTCCTCGTCTTCTTCCTGCGTGCATTCTCGTATTTTGTAATCTGGTTGTGTGAGGTGCTGATTCATCTTGATCATTGTTAACCTCTCCACATTTTTGGGCGAGAGGCGGGTCCTTTTGGAAGTTACAATGCCACCAGCAGCACTGAAAACACGTTCAGAATACACGCTTGCGAGTGGGCAAGACAAGTAATTTATAGCCAGGTCGGTGATCTCTGGCCACACAACTGTTTTCCCATGCCAATACGGCAATGGGTCATGAGAAAGATGGACCTCTGTTGAGTCATTCAGATAGGCCTGCACCATCGACTCAAGGTTCTCCAGGGTTCCTCCACTTTGCTTACTTTTTTCTGGGACCATTTCAGAAGCAAACCCAAGCTGAGTTAGCCAATCCTCTTCATCACACAATATTACTGTTTTGTCTGGTGCAGATGATACGGTTGCTGGTGTCGTGAACGGCTGAGAGGGAAAATCACTCACTTCTGCCACAGCCACAAATGCAGAAGTGGATTTTTTTGACTGTGGACGGCCTGCTGATGCTGATGTACTGCCTTTTCCTTCAATTTCCTGCCGTTCTCTTTCAAACCGAGTGGCTGACACAGCTAGCCAATGTTTGTACTTTGTAACATCTGCGTCATCAAAAGGAAAGAATACTCTGCCTGCCACTGCCTTTTTGTACCGTGGATCCAGAATAGTAGCACAAATGTAATGCTGTTTTGTGTTGATCATTTCAAGACGATCATCGCCAATTAGGCGGTGTAATAACTTCTCCGCCAACTCACATGCTTCTTCCTTTCCATCTTTTTCAAACTTAGAACACACCTCCTTCAGTCGGTGCTCTAGCATGCTCAACAATGGGATAGCTTTTCCCAAATTACAGTCCTCCCTGCTGACTGCACGCGTGAAGACCTCAAAAGGACGAAGCATGTCTGTCAGGCTTTTAACTAGGTCCCATTGCTCCACCTGTATCCTCATGTCCATCATAGGTGTACCCTGTTTAAAGAAATACTGATCGACTACCGCATACTGCTCATACAGACGCTCAAGCATGTAGAAGGTTGAGTTCCAACGTGTTGCCACCTCCTGGATGAGTGCTTTCACTGGCAATTTAAGTTCATGTTGTAGGCACCTGAGCTGCTTCCGGGCCTTAAAAGAATGGTTGAAATGTGTGCACATTCTTCGGCAGGTGGTCAGTAACTCGGAGACTGGACTTTCTTCACTCAAGAATTTTTTAACAACCAGGTTTATACAGTGCGCCAGACACGGCACTCTGAAATAGTTACCCATATCCATGGCCTTAACTACATTGGCACCATTATCCGTGGAAACATAACCAATCATGCGTTTTCTTGGGGACAGCCATTCAAAGACCTGTGTGTTAAACTCATGCAAAATGTTTTCTCCTGTATGACTTTTCTCCATGGCAAACATGGCTATTGTTGCATGTTTCCCAGCAGCTTTATAAACTTTGTCCTCGTCAACACCTGCGTTTATCTTTGCTTTAACCCCTGAAAAAGAGACCCAGTGTGCAGTGATGCACATGTAATCAGTGGCTGCGCAACTGGTCCACATGTCTGTTGTCAGATGTATAGTGTGAACAGCACTCTTCTGCAAAGCTGCCCAATCCCCTCCGGCACATCTTCATGTAGTGCTGGAACCGCAACTCTGGCAAAATAGAACCGGCTAGGAACCTTCCATTTAGGGCAGAGCGTTGCCACCATTTCAAGAAAACTCACCCCTTCCACAAAAGAAAAAGGGAGAAGGTCCAGCGCTAGCATTTTAGCCAGCTTAGTGTTATACAGACCCGCCATTGGGTGGTTGCGTTCATATGGCGCTTCTGAAAACAACATGCTTCTAATGGTGGGCTGGACCATTTTACGGGATGATGATGACTTCTGCGACCCAGTTACGCTCCGTGATGAACTTTTTCGCATTGGTGTCTCACTCTCTCCCACACTCTTAGTGTGGCTCATATATCTTGCAGGGGGCGTGCTGCTGACAGGGGTACTGGGTGTAACTGAAGAAATGTTTGACGCTTCTTCCTCCTCGTCATCAGCAGATGAAACATCAACGGATACAATTTGTTGACTTGCAATTCGGGCATCCTTGATCTCCCTTAGGTGCGCAAGCCATTTGACATTGTGCTGTCTCTCAAGATGACCTCTCTGGCCTCCGGTACCATAGTTGGTACCAAGCTTACCACGACTAACTTGAACCTTACAAATGGTACAAATGTCTATGTTTTCCCTTGTTGGGCTAACACTAAAGAAGTCCCAAACTGCGGACTTCAAATGTCTGTGGGGGGTGGAGGAGGTGATACTGGGAATGCTGCTAATGCCAGATGAACTGAAGGATGTGTGTTGCCGAAATTTAGTACGTTGTGCACTTACAGCACCACTAATTGAGGAAATGGAGGTCGAGGTGGATGGACGTCCCTTCTGGCGAGAAAATATGGAAGCTGTAGGTGGTGGTGTTGGTGTACTAGTTAACTGCATTCGTGGTGGTCCCATTCCCACGTCGCCATCATCATCATCACGCTCAGCAGCATTTCGGACTAGAGTTAAAATGTCTGTGTGCTGCATGCCCGCTGAGGCTGGAGTGACGCCTATGATGACTGCGTCGTCGTCGTGAGAGTCTTCATCAGCAGGAGTATACGCCCCTTCTTGTTCAGCGTCATCATCACACTCCATAACTCTGAGACTTTTGGGGACCTTCCTTTTACGCTTAGCTACTTTGGTCAGATCATGGTGTGCCTCACTCTCAGACGGCCGTGGTGGTTCCCAAGTTTCATCCATATCATCAGTGGAAGGGGGCTTGAAGAAGAAGTAGACACCATCCTTGATCTTTTCCTTGCTGGGGATCTGGAAGACAATGAATCATCAGGAGGAGTGGCTTCCTCATGTGATACCTCGGCTTGAATGTCGATTTCCTGATGTGCCCCTACTTCGGGAGGAACAACTATTGTGGGCACTTGTGCCGCTCCATGCACCTCTGCTTGCTCCTCCCCTTGCGCCACCTCTCCTTCCACATGTACTTGGGCTTGTACTTGCACATGTGGTTGTTGTTGCGGCTGTGGTTGTTGAACACTCGTCAGATGAGTTACAACAACCTGTGTTGATTGAAGGATGCTGCTACTTTCTTGCGATGAGCCAACATCACTGGTCGATGGTGATTGAACAACTATACTGGCTGCCTCTGCAGCACTCAAGGGCTTGGACCTAAGTTGGCGTGGTGGTGGTGGCACTGAGCCCAATGGAGCGGAGGTGCTGCTCCCAGCTTGGTCCCCAGCAGACCCCGCTGCTGCTGCAGGCGTACTTTTTTTTCCCCAAAAAAGTGTGGCGGTCGTCACACCAGTCTCCTTGGTAAGTGGCGCCAGTTGCTTCTTCTGCTCCTTACTGGCAACTTTCTTGCTAGAGGAGCTACGGGCAACTTTTTTTGGGGCCATCTTCTTCAGATGTCAGAACAGCAGGCCGCAGTTGCACAAGTTGCAGAGTTGTCTGTGGCCACACGTGACGTTGTGCTGCACACACCGCAGCAGGACTTCTTCCTGGCACTGATGAGGAACGATGAGGCTGATGATTCGTCTTTCTGCACCTAAAAGCAAACGAAGCCAGAGGAACATCAGTTAAATAAATGTTGCATATGTAGCGCTTCAATTAATAGTTTGCAAGTAAGCATTGTTATTATACCCACCCCCCAAAATGGAAAGACCAATAAAATGCACCACTGACAGAGTACCCCTGGGCATAATGGATGAAAACATGGCAGACTGGGTACAGGCCTATGACACAACAAAGCACACTGCCTGGCTTCAAAATTGCCCCTAGACCCCCACCCACATGGCCAAGCCCTGCCTGGACCAGGCCTCAAAATGGCCCCCACCCACATGGCCATGCCCCATCAACACCCCCAAAAATCGAAAAACACACAAAAATCACCACAATCCAATGCCATCCATGCCCTCCATGATGTCTACATTCAAGACACCCCACAGAAAGACTAGGCCCATGCACCACTGAGTGAGTACCCCTGGGCAAAAGGCCCCAACAACACCCCCAAAAATCGAAAAACACTCAAAAATCACCACAATCCAATGCCATCCATGCCCTCCATGATGCTTACATTAAAGAAACCACACAGAAAGACTAGGCCCATGCACCACTGAGTGAGTACCCCTGGGCATAATGGATGAAAGCAAGGCACATTGGATGCAGGCCTATGGCACAAAGCACACTGCCTGGATTCAAAATGGCCCCTTCACCCCCACCACATGGCCCTGGACCAGGCCTCAAAATGGCCCCCACCCACATGGCCATGCCCCATCAACACCCCCAAAAATCGAAAACCACACAAAAATCACCACAATCCAATGCCATCCATGCCCTCCATGATGTTTACATTCAAGACACCCCACAGAAAGACTAGGCCCATGCACCACTGAGTGAGTACCCCTGGGCAAAAGGCCCCAACAGCCAAAAAAATCGAAAAACACACAAAAATCACCACAATCCAATGCCATCCATGCCCTCCATGATGTTTACATTAAAGAGACCACACAGAAAGACTAGGCTCATGCACCACTGAGTGAGTACCCCTGGGAAAAAGGCCCCAACAACACCCCCAAAAATCGAAAAACACACAAAAATCACCACAATCCAATGCCATCCATGCCCTAAATGATGTTGAAATTCAACAAAACAGTTGCATCATGCACCCATAACTAACCCTGGTCCCACTGGATACTGTGGCTACCCACAATATATTTTATTTAATGTTCTGAAAAAGTTCCAAAATTGTAGTTGCAGCAACTGTAATGCCCCAAACAAACATCAACTTACTTGTGAAATTTCTAATCCAAAAGTGATCCAAAGAAAGTCAAAAAGGCCTCAAATCCAAATATCCAGCAGCATCCACAAAAAGTAATCCTTCCAGGTCAAGATCCAAATCAAAGTGACAAGCACATGAAGAAAGCACTGGGAGGAGCCTGCTGGACAGGAACAGGAAGTTGGAGACTGTGGGGCACTTCCTTCCTCCCACCCCCCCCCCCCAAAAAGTGCAGGCAAATATCAACCTGAGGAGTTATTCTGATAAAAATCATCATTTTTAAGGTTTATGCTGCCTGCTGGTGGATTTCTTGTGCGAAATTGCGAATTTTGCAATCTCGCAATTGCGAGATTGTCGCTGCCCGCCGCATCTACGTGTTCGGAAGTGTTTACTCCCGCGATGCGTGATCACGGGCCTTTATGACGTACTCGCGTTGCCAAACTCTCGCTGTGCAAGGTGGCAAGCCGCGATGACGTAATCGCGGTCGACAAACTCCCGCGGGATCCCGCAGCAAGATCCAAAATGGCGCAGCACACGCAAACATGGAGAAAAACAACTCTTCAAACGCTGAATGACGGTAAGTGAACGCTGCGCGCCGCAAAATTGTATAGTATTCTATTTGGCAAGTGCGACCAAGCGAAAAAATCCGCTTCGTGCGGATTTGCGAATTTTCTGCAGATTTGCGAGAGTTCGTGGATTGCGAATTTGCCGAAAATCCGCAAAATCCGCGAGCGGAACGGATTTTACGCCCACGCTTAGTAGCAAAGTCTTTAAAATCAAATTTTCTAATAAATATTGGTTGTCCATTCACAGAAGTAAGTTGAAGTATATCTCCAAAAAGTATGATATATTTTTTTCTAAATAAGTCATCTCATTCAATACAGTCACGTGGTGATGATTTCTGGTGCACTGAGTTAGTAATACCTTTGGTGCTGAGCTTGAACGTACCCTGTGATGATGCGTGGTCGGGGGGAGGCACAGTAATTGAAGTAATGTCTTTAGTCGATTGAATTCTGCATCAATTTCATTTAAAAGGGACAGTATGTTTCACTGTGACATAAAACTGTTCACTCTTCTTTGTGATGATTTATGGTGCACTGAATAAGTTGTATCTTTGACGCTCAGCTTGTACGTTCCCTGCGCAGTGTAAATTGAAGGCAGTTGTTAACAGACATAGATGAGTGCTTTTTGTCACTTATTTAAACAAAATGTAAAGACATATAGTAGAATTGTCTCTGCATTAAATAAATCAAGGCTGAATTTCCTACTGTTCAAACTTTAAGAAAATCTGAGGATATTGTCCAATTGTCTCTGTTTTCAATAAATCAAGATTGTATTGAATATTTTCTGTAGTGCTAGAAATCTTGGTATCTAGTTGTCAACTCTACTGAGCGCAGAATTGATTGAAGGCAGTTCTCAGCACAGATACTGAAGAGAACTATACATCCAAAGCTGAATTGAAGTTGTGAACCCTGCTGTCCGCAATGTAGATCGAAGGTACTACTCGACACAAACATCGATGAATGCTATTTTGTACAGTTAACATAATTTGAGGACATAGTACAATTGTCTCTGCCTTAAATAAATCGAGACTAAATTCCATGTTGTCTGTAGTACTGATGCGCTCCTGGTACCAAGTGGTAAACTATTGTTCGCAGTGTACATTTGAAGGCAGTACTTAGTACAGACATTGAGGAATGTTTTTTGTGGCATCCATTAACAAAATTGTCTCTGCCTTACATAAATCAGCTTGTGTCCAATTGTCTCTGCCTTAAATAAATCGAGACTGAATTAAATGTTGTCTGTAGTGCTAATGTGCTCCTGGTATCAAGCTGTAAACTCTGTTAATCGCAGTGTACATTTGAAGACAGTACTTAGTACAGCCATTGAGGAACGTTTTTGTGGCATCCATTAAGAAAATTGTCTCTGCCTTACATAAATCAAGTTGTGTCCAATTGTCTCTGCCTTAAATAAATCGAGACTGAATTCAATATTGTCTGTAGTGCAGATGCACTCCTGGTATCAAGCTGTAAACTCTGTTGATCGCAGTGTACATTTGAAGGCAGTACTTAGTACAGCCATTGAGGAACGTTTTTTGTGGCATCCATTAACAAAATTGTCTCTGCCTTACATAAATCAAGGCTAACTTGAAGGCTGTCCATAGTGTAGATATAAAGCTGAATTGAAGTTTGGAACCCTGCTGTCCGCAATGTAGATCAAAGGTACTACTCGACACAAACATCGATTAATGTTTTTTGTCACAGTTAACAAAATCTGAAGACACAGTACAATTGTCTCTGCCTTAAATAAATCGAGACTGAATTCAATGTTGTCTGTAGTGCTGATGCGCTCCTGGTATTAAGCAGTAAACTCTGTTGATCGCAGTGTACATTTGAAGGCAGTACTTAGTACAGCCATTGAGGAACATTTTTTGTGACATCCATTAACAAAATTGTCTCTGCCTTACATAAATCAATTTGCAACTTGAATTATGTCTGTAGTGTAGATGTAAAGCTGAATTCAAGTTGTGAACTCTGCTGTCCGCAGTGGTGATCGAAGGCACTAGTCGATACAGACATAAGTCTGCGATGGTGTGGCATAACATAATGTCTCTTTAGTTGTAGTAGATCTCCAAAAACTAAGAAGTGTTTTCCTCCAAATAATACGTCACAACTCTGTTTTAAATATTTGCTGCATTCTTAAATGCACAAAGGCAAGCATTAAGTTTGATACCATGGTTACCTCATCAATAATGAGAAGTTTAATTTTCTTCAAGACTCTTGAAACTTCACAACAAGCCTCTCCAGATAGCTTGTGGTATTCCAATTTGTTTTCATGCTCTACTGGTAGCATTAATAGATGGTGTAAAGTAATTCCTTTAATATTGTGTGCTGCCAACCCAGTTGGAGCAGTGACAACACAAGACAAATGTGACTCAGTTGTTTTTTGTAGATAAGTTGTAATTACTTTAATCAAAAAACGTATTCCTGTTCCAGCTTGTCCACTCATGTACATTCGGATAGGTTGAAATGATGATCAAGAGCACTCTTTCTTTTCATGAAGTAATCCATGGTCAATCTGTTCTTTCACTTGCTCATATATTTGTTTCTGCTCAACATTTAGTTGCTCTTCCAAGTTTCTTAAGTTTGTTACATCTTCTTGAGCTTGATACATTGCTGTTTCCACCTCTTCCATAGCAGTTGCTGCTTCATTTTGAACAATTGGTTCTCCTAGTGGATCCTGACTCAACGGAGCAGAAGTTTGACTGTCTTGAGAACTGTCTCTAGCAATCTCAGCTGCAATTTTAGCTTCTTGCTCAATTTCGTCGTTCAACATTTTCACATAATTAGCAAAAACAGGACATTCTATAATATCTTTAGTTGTGTTGAACAAATGTTCGTAGCTCTGAAAATCTCCAAGTAATTCCTATTCTGAACGCCACGGCTTGAAGAGTTGCAAAAGAGATAAATAGTAACATTTCCTCTTGTTAGGAGTATCGCGACTCAGTTTTCGGTGATTAATAAAATGTTCTTTTCTTTGTTTCACCAAACATCCTTCAGAACGAATCACAGCATATATACCATTATTGATGTTTACTGTAATATTCTGTTTAAAAGTATAGTTTTGCAGCATTTCATAGAGAAATGTTCTCAAGATGATGAATTGTATTTCGATAATAAGTTTCCAACATATTTGTTTTTACAATAGCTGTACTTTCTGGCTCTTTTTCTGCTAAATATTCAATTTCTTTAACAAATTTAAGTACTCGATTTTGTGTTGCAGCAAGACCTAGACTCACCAAAATGATTGTTCTAGATTTGGAGATCTACTACAAGTTACTCCTGTAAAAGGACAACTAGTATTTAAAACACTTGTGCTTGAAGATACCAGAAAGTCTTTCGGTAGCATTGGAAATGTTAACATTTGGTCATATTTTGAATATAAGGAACTTATTACAAATATGCGATAAGCAAATTATGCTGATTATGGAATTGGAAAAATGACTGAACATGGCAAAGAAGTTTTACAAAGACGATTACTTTCCAATTTGTTTCCAGTTTCACAGTGGGAGCCTGAGAAATGGCTACCACATCGAAGCAAGCAATGTAAGTGCACTGAGTTCCCACTGTGGGCGGTAGGGCTGAAAAATTACAACACCGGGCCCATTTCAGGGCCTCTACTTTGAATTAGAATAATACTTGGCAAAGGCAGCAAGGAAGTCAGCAGGTAGGTGTGTTTCAGGTAGTGGATGCAGAATAAGGTGAAAATTAAGAAAGGTAGCAGATGCGCCAACAACCCACTGCCTTGTAAAGGAAGTGGGTGTTTGGTTTTCCAGTCCATTACAGACTGTGAGTCAGATTCCGCAGTGGGAGCCTGAGAAATGGGTATCTCATCTAAGGAGTTAAGCAAGTGCACAAAGTACACACACTGTGCAGTAGAAAGGACACAAGAAAGGACGCAAGTGTGCAAATTACCCACTGCCATTAACGGGTAGTAGTTACCAAGAAGGTTCAGTAAAGGGCCTGGACTTTGAATTTGAATTACTTGAAGAATGATTGATAACTCCAGCCAAGAAAGGCAGCAAGTGTGTAAATTTCCCACTGCTTTCGGCCGGGGTAGTAGCTACAACAAAAAGGCACATAAAGGGCCTTGACTTTGAATCAGAATAAGAAATTGAACAATAATTGATAATCCCAGCCAAGAAAGGGAGCAAGTGCGCAAATTTTCCACTGCGTTTGGCCGGGGTAGTAGCTACAACAAAAAGACTCGATAAAGGGCCATGAGTTTAAATCAGAATTTGAAATTCAAGAAACCTTGATAAACCCAACCAAGAAAGGCAGCAAGTGTGCAAATTTCTCACTGCCTTCGGCGGGGTAGTTGACACAACAAAAAGGCTCAATAAAGAGCCTGCACTTTGAATAGGAATATGAAATTGAACAATAGTTCATAACCCCTGCGAAGAAACGCAGCAAGTGCGAAAATTTCCCACTGCCTTCTGCCAGGGTAGTATCTACATGAAAAAGGCTCGATAAAGGGCCATGAGTTTGAATCAGAATATAAAATTCAAGAGTAATTGATAACCCCAGCCAAGAAAGGCAGGAAGTGTGCAAATTTCCCACTGCCTGCGGCCGGGTTAGTAGCTACAACAAAAAGGTTCGATAAAGGGCCAGCACTTTGAAGATTTATTTTATTTATTTTTATTTTGAAAGTTTTATATAGCGCGAACAAGATCTTTGCAGATATCAGAGCGCTTCACAGCCGAAAGGAACAACGTGTGATTAAATGACAATTGGGGTGGGGGAGGTACATGTGGGAGCATAGTCAGCCAGATACATCAATAATGAAACAAGTACAAATAATTGATAGCGTAAACCCACAGGCAGGTCAATAACACGATTAATACAGAATGCAAAAAAAAGATCATTGGAACTGAATGGTACAGCGTCTCTAAATAACATCCCCAATAATAATTAAGTGTATTTAGCCATGAGGATAGCTTTTACTTCTCTCTTAAAAAGTATGGTAGAGGTGATGAGCCTTATTTCAGGGGGGAGTGAGTTCCAGATCCTTGGTGCCATTCCTGAGAAGGAGCGTTTGTACGTTTTTTCCTTGCGGAATCTTTGGGGCTTTAGCAAGAGATTGTTTGTGCCTCTAGTGTTTCTGGAGCCTCCAGAAATCGTCAGCTTCTGGGCGAGGTATCCGGGTGAGCTCAGGTGGACAGCCTTGTGCGTCATGCAGGCGATTTTCAGATGTATTCTGGCTTGAAAAGGCAGCCAGTTCAGGGCTTTCAGGTCAGGGGAAATGTGTGAGTGTTTTTTTGATCCGGTGATGAGTCTCGCTGCGGCGTTTAGAGAAGCTCTTATGGGCGCCGTAGTAGTTAGGGGGAGACCGCATAGGGCGATACTGCCGTAATCTATTCGAGGGATGACTAGAGCTTGTACAGCAGTTTGGAAATCTTTGGCTGGAAGGAAGGGTTTGAGTTTCCTTAATGTATTGATCTGGAAGTTCGCCCCCTTAGTTGCTTTGTTGATGTGTTCCTGCATGTTGAGGTTGGTGTCAAGTGTTATGCCTAGCGATTTTGCCAAGTCCACGATGGTGGGATGAACATTGAGTGCGGTTAGGTGTTTAAGCCAGATTTGAGTGGTAGTGATCTTCGCAGGAGGGGAGATCAAGAGGAACTCTGTTTTAAGAGCATTGAGTTTAAGATGATTAGCGGCCAGCCATGATTGGGTGCTTCTAATCGTTGAATTCAAGAGCATAATGTCTTTGGGTGATTGTAGTTTGAGATAAAGTTGGGTGCCATCGGCGTACATGTGGAACTGAACATTGGATGCTTGTAGCAAGGTGGTGAGAGGTTCCATAACTAGGTTAAACAAAGTTGGGGATAGGGAGGATCCTTGTGGGATGCCTAGCGATACCGGTATTGGAGCAGACATCAAGTTGTTACTCTTGAATTTCTGCGATCTGTTGTGTAGAAAGGACGTGAACCACTTGAGTACAGTTCCAGATATACCCATTCTTGTCTTTAATAGATCGAGTAAGTTCTCGTGTTTGACGGTGTCAAATGCAGAAGAGAGATCAAGAAGGATAAGGAGGCAGGTATCGTTTTGATCTAGGATTTGGAGGGCGTCGTCAATTATGTGAGTCATAGCAGTTTCTGTACTGTGGTCCGCTCTGAATCCTGATTGATGAGGGTTGAGTAGATCAAACTGATTAATGTGTTTAGTCAATTGAGTTTGTGCGCATTTTTCCAACAATTTGGCAAGAGTCGGAATATTGGTAATGGGACGGTAATTATTTAGATCAGAGGGGTCGGCTGTAGGTTTCTTTAGTAGAGGTGTGACTTGTCCAACTTTGAGGGAGTCAGGGATGGTCCCTTGTTGAAGTGAACTGTTGATAATTTTAGTCCAGAGTGGGAGGAGCGACGGGGTAAGGTCTTTGACAGCGTTGGCAGGAAGGGGGTCCGTGAGGTGATTGGCTGGTTTCACGGTGCTGAGCAGTCTACCAATGTCTTCTTCCGAGTAGGTGACAAAGGATGACCATGTAGCATTGTTTTTTGGTTCAGTGGGTGCTGTGCAGAGGGGTTTGGGGTAGAGACTTACGTCAATGAGGAGATCGTTCCTTATGTTGTCGGTTTTTTGGATAAAGAAAGAGGCGAAGTCTTCACAGGAGGGTGCTTCGCCCCCATTGCTGAGTTGTTGGGGTTGTTCCTTGGATTGAGATCTGATTAGCTCAAACAGCTTTCTCGGACGATTTTTGGCTTGGTCGAGCTGACGGCTGAAAAAATCTGATTTTGAGCGTTTTATTTTCCTGAAGTAGGCATTTCTCTTTTTCTTCAGCGTTTTTAAGTGCAGTGCGGAGGGAGCTGATCTCCAGGTGCGCTCTGCCATTCGCATGGCCCGTCTGTCGTCATTGAGACTCCCGTCGTACCAAGGATTGGACATTTTTGTGGATGCTCTTTTTAGCTGCATAGGTGCAGCTTCATTGACTATAGAGGTCATAGCGTTGAGATAGTGATCCGTCAAGGATTGGACATCCGTAACGCCAGTAGGAGGAAGTAAAAGATTGCAGCTGTTGGGGGGTAGAGAGTTTGGGTTGAGTTTTTTCAGGTCTCTTTTCCAGACTTTGGGCTTGAATGATTGAACCGTGTTAAGTTTGACTTTTTCGTTGATGAAGAATGTGACAATATGATGATCAGACCAGTCACAGGGTTGGATAGAATCGAGTTGGATAGATTCCTCTTTGGAGATGATGAGGTCGATGATAGAGCCTTTCTCATGGGTCGGGCTGTTGCATATTTGGGTGAGGTCAAGGGCGTCGAGGAAGTTTTTAAGACTATTTACCACCGCGTCATTATGATCGTTCCAGTGGAGGTTGAAGTCACCAAGGTATATTTGCGTGAGTTGTCACCCTGAATTGGTTGTGATCAAATCCATGATTTGTTGCGAGAAGGTAAGGTTGTCCCCTGGTGGGTGGTAAATGCCGTGAAGAGAGCATAACGGTTTGCCTTCGCTGACAATGTCGAGGCAGATGTATTCACAGGAGGATGGGGAGGGTAGGGAGGGAGAGGTTACTTTCATGACAGAGAGGTTACTCCTGTGTATGCACGCGATTCCACCACCTTTTTGACCAACCCTGTCTAGTCTAGTGATGTGGTAGTTGGGGGGAACCAGTATGTCCAATATAGGTGTAGAAGATTCAGTTAGCCAGGTTTCAGTCATGATGATTAGGTCAAGGTCCAGTGATAAGATGAGATCAGCGATTGCAGAGGAGTGCCTAGAGGCCGATCTGCAGTTGAGGAGAGTGCATTTGAGACGGGGTGTGTCGGGGGTGGGAAGGAGTTCTAGAGAGAGGGGGACTTTTCTCAGGTTACTAGGGATAGAAATCCTGTTGTTTTGCGTGGGGGGGTCTAAGGGGATTTGGCTGAATCGTTGGAATGGCGCGGAGGGTGCAGGGTATGTTGTTAGGGGGAGCTGGGTCGTAGGAGCGGAGGAGGGTGGCTGTGTCAAGGTCCGATAGTGTGTTGCAGGAGCGATGGGGACGGTTTTCACGATTGCGAACAGGGATTGAGGTCCAGTACAGGGGGCATTGAGTGCGAGAGTCAGCCGACCGGGTGGAGGTCCTGTTAGGAAGGGTGGTGCTGGTGAAGGCGGGTGAGGGGTGCCTGGGGTGTGTGCAGAGTAATTGTTTGATGATGTGAATGTCTTGTTTGAGCTTGAGGAGGGTGGTTGGTGAGGAGGCCGTAACGTAGTCTAGTGTGGGATTTGTGATGGTGGTGGGGAGTGGAGGGTTGGAGGAGGATGACATAGGGTGTCTGTTGGTGGTATGGAGGAGGGTATTAGTGGTAGGTGGGGAGTGCATGGTGGAGGTTGGGCATATGTTAGTAGTGATGGGGGCGCAAGTAGGGAAGTGGGGAGTGAGAATGGGGGGGGAGTGGGATTGTATGTAGTTCTTTTTTGAGGAGGCGGAGTTGAAATGATAGAGGCATAATCAGTGAGGTTAGTTAATGGGTGGAAATGGGGGCTGAGAATGGGGGGGGATAAAGGGTGGGGTTTGTCTGTGTGCGTGTCGGTATGGTGCTGAACTCCGTTAGGCGGATTGTGGGGGGGAGCTGCAGTGTCATGGGTGAAAAGAATGGGAATGGTAATGTGGGCTGGTGAAAGGGGGTAGGGGGTACGGTTGGTGTATGTGGGTGAAGGGTCTATGTCTGTGCTTGAGGGGTGTAAGTCGCACCCGTGGGTGGGTGCATGACTAAGGTGCCGGCAGTAGGGGAGAGGTGCGTGTCGTTTTGGGGCTGAGGTATGTTAGAGGCGTTGTTGTTGGGGGCTGTGATGTCAGGGGAGAGAGGAATGGGAGTGGTATGAATGGAGGTCACGGAGAGGTGCATGTCATTTTGGGGCTGAGGTATGTTAGAGGCGTTGTTGTTGGGGGCTGTGATGTCAGGGGAGAGAGGAATGGGAGTGGTATGAATGGATGTCACGGAGATGGTGGCAGGGGAGGGGGTGCAGTTGATGTGTGTCGGGGAGAGATCTAAGTCCGTGATTGAAGAGTGTGAGGTGGTTTCATATGAATATGAAATAGAAGAATAGTTGTTAATCATAGCCAACAAAGGTAGCAAGTAGGTGTGTGTACGTGTAGATGATGTGTTGGTTGAGTGGAAGATTTAATAATGTAAAAAATAAGTAAGCATGGGCGGATTTTGCGAATTGGCAATCCGCGAAATTGCGTATTTACGGATTCGCAATCCGCAAAATCCGCGAACTCTCGCGAATTTTGCGGATTCCTTTTTTTGTGTGTTCGCAAGTGTTTCTGCCATTTCGCAAGGGCTTTTTACCAGTTCGCAAACGCGAACTTACTTGTCGGGTAGCAACGGCCGCGACCGTGTTGTTTCTACGTCTGGTTCATCACAGCACCCTCTGTTTCACCACTGCCACCCTCTGTTTCACCACTGCCACCCTCTGGCTCACCCATGCCACCCTCTGGCTCACCCATGCCACCCTCTAGTTCATAACTGTAGATTATGGGGGGAAAAGCACACCTGCCCTGCCTCAACTGACATGAATGAATTAGGGGCTGATTAATGTGTCACTGAATTTGAACTTCCAGGCTGGCACCTGCTTCCTTATCTGTAATTGCTTTCTGTTGCAGTGTAATTTTTTTAACAGGACCTTTGTTGTATACTTGTAGCTATTCTCTGAGCCTGCTGTGAGGGTCAGAGCAGGGTCATAGAATAGTTGCAAGTAGGCAACTGAACTCTGAAGGGGCCCCTCAGGAAGCACTACAGGGAATGGTTACTAATGATAAGATTGAATTTTGGCACCCGCTGAGTGCTTTCAGTTTTGCAAAAATCCAAATATCCAGCAGCATCCACAAAAAGTAATCTTTCCAGGTCAAGATCCAAATCAAAGTGACCAGCACATGAAGAAAGCACTGGTAGGAGCCTGCTGGACAGGAACAGGAAGTTGGAGACTGTGGGGCACTTCCTTCCTCCCCCCCCCAAAATGGACTCCTTGCAAAAAAAAAGTGCAGGCAAATGTCAACCTGAGGAGTTATTCTGATAAAAATCATAATTTTCAAGGTTTATGCTGCCTGCTGGTGGATTTCTTGTGCGAAATTGCAAATTTTGCAATCTCGCAATTGCGAGATTGTCGCTGCCCGCCGCATCTACGTGTTCGCAAGTGTTTACTCCCGTGATGCGTGATCACGGGCCTTTATGACGTACTCACGTTGCCAAACTCTCGCTGTGCAAGGTGGCAAGCCGCGATGACGTCGACAAACTCCCGCGGGATCCCGCAGCAAGATCCAAAATGGCGCAGCACACGCAAACATGGAGAAAAACAACTCTGCAAACGCTGAATGACGGTAAGTGAACGCTGCGCGCCGCAAAATTGTATAGTATTCTAGTTGGCAAGTGCAACCAAGCAAAAAATACGCCTCGCGCAGATTTGTGAATTTTCGGCAAATTCGCGAGAGTTTGCGGATTGCGAATTTGCAGAAAATCCGCAAAATCCGCGAACGGAACGGATTTTACGCCCATGCTTAAAAATAAGAAAGGCTGCAAGTGTGAAAATTACCCACTGCCATTCACGGGTAGTAGTTACCAGAAGGTTCAATAAAGGGCCTGTACTTTGAATTAGAATAACAAAGAGAAGAATTGATAACCATAGCCCATACTGACTCTTTTTTAATATTGGTAGACTTTTGTTAAGCTTTTCATTGTACATGAACTGCAGTAAGTGTGCAAATTACCCACTGCCATTCACTAGTAATAGTTACGAAGAAGGCTCAATAAAGGGCCTGCACTTTGAATTTGTATTACAAGAAGAAGAATTGATAACCCCAGCCAAGAAAGACATCAAGTGTGCACATTTCCTACTGCCTTCAGCCCGGGTAGTAGCTACAACAAAAAGGCTCGATAAAGGGCCTCGACTTTGAATCAGATTATGAAATTCAAGAATATTTGATAACTCCAGCCAAGAAAGGCAGCAAGTGCGCAAATTTTCCACTGCCTTCAGCCGGGGTAGTAGCTACAACAAAACGTTCAATAAAGGGCCTTGACTTTGAATCAGAATATGAAATTTAAGAATAATTGATAACCCCAGCCAAGAAAGGCAGCATGTGTGCAAATGTCGGTATACACTCAAAATATCGAGTTTTTAATATCGATTTGCATTAATATCGATTAAAAAATATAGAATGGACACAATATCGACTGGACAGAATATAGACTACAAAAATATCGAATAGGATAGCATAGATATCGAATCAAAAATATAGAATGGACATAATATCGAATGGACAGAATATAGACTACAGAAATATAGAATGGACAGAATATAGACAACACAAATATAGAATGGACAGAATATAGACTACAAAAAAATTGAATGGACAGAATATAGACTACAAAAATATCGAATTTGAGGTAATTAAGTTAATATCAAATTTTAAAGTGTTTTTTATGTTAGTATATGTTTGAAAAGTGTATATTTATTTTATTATTTATATTAATTAATTATTTTTATGGTATTTAATTTTTGTGTAATTCTGTAGCGGGTTGTGGGTTTATAGGGGAATAGGGTGGGAAGTAATTTTATTACAATTAATTAAATATGTTAATTTATTCATTGGTATTTATTTTGAATTAGTTGTTAATTAATTACTAATTGTTATTTAATTAAAATATAATTGGTAATTAATTTTAATTAATTGATTAATTGATAATTATGTTAATTTTAGTAATTTATTTTCTGTAGCGGGTTGTGGGTTTATAGGGGAATAGGGTGGGAAGTAATTTAATTATAATTAATTAAATATGTTAATTAATGTATTGGCATTTATTTTGAATTAATTGTTAATTATATCAAAACAAAAGGAGAGGCAGGGTAGTAGGATACTCTTACACCCCAGTATCAATCTAGTAAACAAAACAAGAGTATTCTATGGCAATGATAGAGACCATCAGTAAGGAGCAGGGAAACGACTTCACTTAAGGCGTTTTTAAAGAAAGCCCTCACTCACCACCTAGTGATGACATGCTTCATCATCGGGCCCCACAGAGGGGACCTAGCATCCCCTCTGTGTGCTGCGACGCCAGATCTACTGCGGAGCGGGTTGGTGGGTAAGGACAGTGCTGTGCAAAGAGTATTAAGTGAGTGTTGTGAGGTTTAAAAAAGTCTGTAGTGTATCAAAATTAATTTTATTAGGATCACTAAGGACTTTATAGATAAAATGATGTGTAGGAAATACGTCCACGATTAATTAAGTGGTAGTTTCCTAAGTCAGTCGACATGTTTCAGCCACGAAACGGTGTAAATTTACCTGGCATTCTTCAGGACTTGGTGTAAATAAACCCTGGCGGTATGGACTCGCTAAGGTCCACCCTTACCTAGGGACGTGAGAGTGAAAAGTAATCGTGAAAAAAGTGCAAAAAAATAGAAAGAAAAGCTGTCTTTCTAATAACTCCTGGTTTAGGAGGCTTCCAATTTTCTGTTTCTGCACTTTAATAGTGTGTAAGTTTCACACCATGGGTCACAGGAGGGGGGTGGAGGCGTAATTGGCACACCGCCCTCGACGCTCGGCACCCGTGTTATACCTATAGCGACCCTCTGCTGGACCCCGAAGCATTAAAAAAACCTTTGAAATTCACTGAAAAAACCATAGGTTTCAGGCCTTATATAGTTAGGAATTAGCATTTAAAAAACCTTTGCAATTCACTGAAAAAAACATAGGTTTCAGGCCTTATATAGTTAGGAATTAGCATTTAAAAAACCTTGCGAATTCACTGAAAAAACCATAGGTTTCAGGTCTTATATAGTTAGGAATTAGCATTTAAAAAACCTTTGAAATTCACTGAAAAAAACATAGGTTTCAGGCCTTATATAGTTAGGAATTAGCATTTAAAAAAACCTTTGAAATTCACTGAAAAAACCATAGGTTTCAGGAGTTATATAGTTAGGAATTAGCTTTTAAAAAACCTTTGAAATTCACTCAAAAAACTATAAGTTTTAGTGGTGTTATAGTTAGCTGGACATTTTACTCATACAAAACCATTGAAATTGCTCCTATATAGTTAGTTGTACTAACTATATTTCGCGCACCCGCAATCCACTGCTGATGATGTCACATATTAGATCATTCATGACATGGTCAGTGACATCACTGATGACATCTCAAATGACATCACTGATGACATCACTGATGACATCATCCACGTGACAATCACATACACCTTTTCATACACTATTGATAGAGCGCGCGAGGTCACCCAACCAATAATTTCGCCGTTTTCCGGCTTCGGGCCCATATATTTCAATTCACAATATACATTGACCGGGTGACTTCACGGGCTGCTACCAATTTGTGCGAATTCCCTACTGATATTATTCAGCGTACCCGACTTACCCTCCACCGACACGGGTACCTATGACCACAACGGATCAGGGAGCTAGCTGTAAAGGAAAGGCAGCCAAATTCAAACTCAAAATGACATTCAATACTGTTGTAAATGACCACGGACAACTGGAAGTTTTAAAATCTTTATCTAAAGTTCGTTCTCGTTAAGCATTAGATTTACAAGAATAAGGCAATCAATAATCAAGATAACGAAAAGTACATAACTATAGAGAAATAAAGTCAGGGTAATCATGGAAATGCTAATATGAGATGCAACAGGAAATGCTATGCATTCAGGGTAAAAGTTCTTTGGAAAATTTAAGTAAGGCCGTTCTAGACCATATCAGGAAATGACAAACTGCAATGCAAAATATGATTTCTAACAGGTAGGGTAACATGGGAACACGTTATGAAAATATGCAATGTCTTTACGTTTCAATAATTGCAGCAAAAGCATGGAAAAATCAACATATGCAAAGGTGTCTCTTTATTGAAGCAAAGACAGAAAATTAGAAAGGTGCAAGTTAAAGATTTTGAGCGATATTTACCTAGACTGGTGTGGAAACCAAACCCTGGCCACGGGTCAGTTAAGGACAGGAAACCCTCAAGGAAGGATACCCCTCAGTGGACAGCAGGTGCAGAATGGACACCCAGGACAGGACAGGAAACCCTCAGATTAGGAATCAGGACAGGACCCTCAGGACAGGAACCCCTCAGGACAGGACCGCTCAGGACAGGACCGCACCCGCAGTTTGGAAGCAACGCCTGCGCTCCACCCTCTCTGCAGCTATCGATCAAGACCCCGATTGGGTCAGCGAACTCCCAGCAAAGTGCTTCGCCAGCACTTTAAGGTTCAGTAAAACCTTAGTCTATGGTCAATTTCGGACAGAGTGCTCCGCAGCCCTCTGTATCTTCAGTCACCTATTGAGTGCGATGGGTCAGTGACAGGTCAGCTAAACCAGACAAGTCGGACAACTTCCCTAGGTGAACCCAGGGTAGATATACAGTTTGGGGACGGTGTACCACCCCCCAATGTTGCAAAGTGTCAGAATCCCTCAATTTGGATTGGTCCTAAGATAGGATTTGGGTAACACACCAATCAGAACACACTATTTCGATGCCTACTTTGCATCTCTGGGTACCGCCTAGCGAGATTGGGGTTCTCATGAGAAAATTCAGGGAAATACAATGACAATTGTACATTGTTTCAAAAATGGGGACACATGACTCCGTCCTGCTGAGTTCGCAGGTCAGTTCTCAGGAGCATCTTGCCCATCCCTGCCAGCTGGCTGAGTTCCACCAGCCAAGGTTGACTTCTCCCCAGGCGGACGGTCATGCGCAGTAAGGACCTCCAAGATGGCTTTTGGCTCAGTCAAACCCCCATTTCCCGCGGTACATGAAAAGTAAGCGAGAACAAATTAATACATAGAAATAACGTTATGAAAAACACATCATTGGTTTTGTACTTTCAACTTATCACTATAAAATATATTTATGCAGTCTAAATGTTAGCTACATATATACGAGCACAAGAGCAGTGGCACAAGCAGTACCACGTTATTGGCAAAGCTATGCATTACGCATGCGCAACTATTTCCCTCCAAACCGGCAAACACTTCAGGACACGTGAGTGTGACTGACGCATGCGCAGACACTATTTCAAAGCAGCGGCCATTTTTAGGACTCAAATTAATAGAATTAGAAATACACATGGGCAAGCTTCATAGACTTCGTTTAAACATAAAATAAACGTTAGTAAGACGTACAATTTATTATTCGGTTACACATGGACGAGGTTCATGACAAAAGCAAGTCGCAAATGCGAAGCTTTGCTTCAGCAATCCCCTCTTTGATGATATTTACTATCATCACAAAATAAATGGAACCAGATGCCAACTTTTCACACCTTATACTGCTCTATCTCTTCCAGCAAGCTATCTAGCTTTTCTCTCTCATTTTTGGTAGGGTGAGAATTCTTCACCCTTTTGTATATCTGATTATTCATTTCCTCCAATTCAAGTTCATCCACACTTCGTTTCACTCCTCTCGCATTCACTTGATGCTTTCCGGTGTGCTTGCGACATTTGCAACAGACAAATATGAAGAATAGGATAAGACCTATAATTCCAATTGGCATCAGTATCTTAAACAATAAGCTTTTACCTAAGCTAGCAAACCAATGACCTACATTTGAGAGACCATCTACCAGTCTCTTCCAGGCACTGTCAACCTCGAGTGGTTTGAGTTCCCTTTCCAAATTAGTAATGTTTTTCACATATCTTTTGGGCTGCACACTTTTGTCCCGAATATAAGTGCAACAATGTTGCGCCTTCAACATCCGGCAGACTCCGCCCTCTTTTGCTAATAAGGTATCAAGAGCAAGTCTGTTCTGCAAAACCATTGATCTGATCGCAACCATTTCGGTATTGACCAGCAGAAATCCATGAGCTGTGTCAGTAGACAACGCATCCACTATAGTGGACAATTTGCAAATTCGGTGAGTATTCAGAACCACTCCCACTCCAGGTATCAGTGCACTGAAAATACTACCCATTATTTCACCTATGCTTTCTCTTTTACTACGCACTAAGCCATTAGTATTTTCACTGCTTCCAGCAACTTTGTTCACATGGTATATTTTCGGGAAGACAATGCCAAAGTAGCAGCTTCCATACCAGTGATCGGGCAATTTGAAATAAGCCTTGTCCCCACAAATATAATAAATTCCAGGAAACACAGGCTCTGACCCATTTTTGAAGCCCCAACCTCCAATTACCTTGTAATTATGTTCGCATTCACTGGAACCAATGAAAATGTTATTATAATAGCTAGTCTTCTCGCGGTGAAGACATAGCTTGCCTTTCTTTTTAAAATCCAGCAACAGAGCAGGACCCGCTCCACCATTAGAGGTGCCTTCCATGTTCTCAGCCCATTTTGGCCTTTTCTGTGTTTCGTCATCTGCCTTTCTTTTTATTTTTATCCTCCTTTTCTCTGCCATGTTCAGGAACATCTTTTCCTGCTCACGCAAAGAACAGGTCAAGTTATCCCTGTGTGCGTCACCTAGGTCTATATTACCTATAGTCAGAAAGTATTCGCCCATATAGCGAGTAACGTCACTTTTGGTATGTACAGGATTCAAGTTCCCACGTATAGGAAGTTCAGAAAAGATCACGTCACTGTTTGAGTAATAGTACTGTAACGGTCCTCTTTTGTAAAATAAACTAGCTAAAATGCTACAGGAAATTCCATAGGTCAAGGGCAGGTGATGGTATGTCACGCCTTCAGCTACAGAGGTAGGTAGCTTCATGCAGACATAGCAATCTTCAATTTCCATAGTCTCTACATAGTGTATTAACAGGTTTGCGAAAACGTTTAAATGCGTCTTATTCTTAATTCCATGATAATGTAATTCTCCCTCATCTGATGCTTCTAAGTCTCGATTTGTTTGTCTAAGTGCTCTCTCATGTCTTGCTACACTCTGTGTTGTCAGCTCCTCACTGTCAGTATTTACAATTTCAGTAGGGATAATATTAGTATTTTTGCTCACCGCAAAAGGAATGAAAACTGTTAGTCCTATCCAGAGTAATATCAGTATAACTATACTACATACACATACCTTGCAGCATGTTTTGCAACGACTGCAACTAGGTCTACCATTCACGTTTGAATCAGACATTTTGGCTCAGAAGAAGTTTCTCGACCCCTCTTTGTGTCTTTACACCAGTAGCTTACTTTGTGCAAATTCACGGTGGCTCGTCTTCTTCTTCAGCAGAGTACTCAGGGACGGGTTCTCCGTCGCTTTCGTCAGTTAGATCAAGATCTTCAAATTCCTCCAAAACGAGCGTCCATTCAGGAGACTTGTACTTTTTGTTTTGTCTTTTTATTCGATCACTCCTTCTCTTGGAAGTATCTTCGGGTTGTTCTGCTATGCGAGCACTTCTCCTTTCTTCTGCACATTTTTCTTCTAGTGTTTTTATTCTCAGTCTCAATTTCTTTATGTATCCAGGCTCAATGTGCTTTCTTTTCTTAAGTCTTTTTGTTGGTACTAAGACCTCGTTCTCTTCTCTTGCCCTCTTGTTTTCATTAGTCTGTGGCAATTCTGTTTCAGTTTCTTCCTCTTCTATCTGACTGTTTCCAGGGCTAGCATCTATTTCTTCTGCCTGGTTACTAATCTGGCCTTGTTCAGGAGAATTTTGTTTTTGCTTTTCAATTGTCTCTGTTTCTGTTTCCTGAACACGTTCTTCTAATCCTATCTGATCCTGTTCAAGCACTTCGATCTCTTGATTTTCTTCTGCTCGAACTATTACGCTATGTCTAGTCTGTCCCTTCCCGACATCAGGAGTCAGTGGAGGAGTATCAATCACCTGTTCTGTATCCACCACTTGTTCTGTATCAATCACTTGTTCTGTATCAATCACTTGTTCTGTCTCAATCACTTGTTCTGTCCCTGTCTGACCTTCTCCTTCCTCAGTTTTGATGTGAATCTCAAGATCCTGAGGTTCTTCGCCTGTGCCATGCTTTTCCTCTCTAGTCCACTCTCTACCTTCCCAAAGTCGTTCGCTTGTTCTGATGGGGTCTTCGGTGAGATCAATCAATGGTATCCACTCCTCTGGCCATATGCTCGGCAGCTCGTCTTCAGCTACTTCTGGCTCAGCTTCTTGGACCCCTTCAGCAGGCTGGACTCTTGGCAGTTTGTCATCAACTACTCCTGGGCCAACGTCTGCTGATTCTGCAGCTCGCCTGGTACTGGGCTGTACGTCGTCAGCTACTTCTGGTCTGGCTCCTGCAGTGCCCTCTGCTGGATGCCCTTCTTCTTCAGGCTCTCCATCTGGTAATACCTTCTGGGTGTGGCTGGCGTGTATCCAATGTGGAACCCCTGCACACTTTACTGCTGTGGTTGTTACCAGGATCACCTGACGCTTCTCTCCCCACCTTGGCTCCAGACAGTTCTTCCGAGTATGCTTCTTTATTTTTACCCAGTCTCCGGGAACCAGTTTGTGGAGAGGAGTCGTTGGATTGAGGATGGCGTCTTCTCCGATCTGGCGAGAGATAGAACGCACTTGGTCACCTAATCTCTTGCAGTATTCAAGCACCAAATCATCAGTAATACTCAACAGTTTGCTTCCTGGTACCCATGCTTGTCTCATCACTCTTCCCATCAATATTTCATGGGGACTTAGGCCTGTCTTGCGGTCAGGAACACTTCGGAGTCCCATCAGGACCAAGGGCAGGGCCTTCACCCAGGTCATACCAGATGCATCACACAGTTTTGCTAGTCTGTTTTTGATAGTTCCATTTACTTGTTCCACTATTCCAGAAGCCTCTGGACGGTATGCACAGTGAAGCTTTTGTGAGATTCCAAAGGCCTTACAGAGTTCGTCGATCACCTCATTCTGAAAATGTCGGCCTCTATCTGATTCAATAGTGACTGGAACCCCGAACCTAGGTATCAATTCTTTTAGTAAACACTTGGCTACTGTCATTGCGTCATTTTGGGGAGTAGGGAAAGCTTCCACCCACTTCGAAAATAAACAGACCATGACAAGGACATATCGTTTCCCTTCACAACGTGGCATGGTGATGAAATCAACCTGTATTCTCACAAAGGGACCCCCTGACCTCCCAATTTTCCCCAATTCCACCGCAGTTTTCTTGCCTGCGTTCATCCTTTGACATGGCAGGCACCTCTGGCAGAGGGACTCTGCTACTTTCCTGAACTTTTTACTGTACCAAGTCTGTTGGAACACTAGAATCATGGCGTCCCTACCAATGTGTGATCCTTCATGTATCAATCTCGCCATTGTGCTAAGTAAGCGTCTAGGTAACACAGGCATACCAGTTGGGCCCAAGATGACACCATCCACACGTCTTGGTCTACACCCATCTTCCTTCCACTTCTCTCTCTCTTGCCAAGGTGCCGCCTGCTGCCACTCTTTCACTTCATCCCATGTAGGCACTTCTTCAAACACTTGAAGTTGGCAGCTGGTTCCTGGCCCCCCTCGTTTTGGATTTATGATATACCGATCCCTGGCGCACCATTGGGCCACTCGATCAGCAAAATCATTTCCCAGTGATACAGTGTCCATGTCCTTCTTATGGGTGACACACTTTACCACTGCCAGTTCCTTTGGTAACTGGATTGCCTCTAAAAGGTCTTGAACCACTTTCCCATTTCGAATAGGGGTACCTGATGAAGTCAGGAACTCCCTCTGCAGCCACAACTGGCCAAAGTCATGCACAACCCCATAACAGTACTGACTGTCAGTATACACTGTTATACGTAGGTTTTTCCCAATTTTGCAAGCTTTTATCATAGCGATCAATTTGGCTACTTGTGCAGACTTTACGTCAAATAGATAACCTGCTTCTTCAATTGTTGTTAAGGAGACTACCGCATAGGCAGCACTCAGGCCTCCTTGTTCATGTCTTAGACATGAACCATCCACAAATAATTCCTTGTCATGCACAGGCAATGGTGTTTCTTTAATGTCTGGGCGAGGTTTGGTATTGAATTCTGTTAAATCAATGCAATCATGCTCATCATCCACCCCACCTTCCATATCCATTGGGTCGGGGAGCAGAGTGGCGGGGTTCAGAATACTGCACCTAACAATGTTTACATTTGCAGCACCCACAAGAATCCTCTCGTATTTAGTCAGCCGACTAAGGGTGAGATACTGAGTTTTGGTTCTGGTCAGTAAAATTACCACTCCATGTGGAACATACACAGTTACAGGATGTCCCATGACAATGGACTCATTCTGCTCTAAACTTGCGCAGGTAGCAGCTACTGCTTTCAGACATCCTGGTAATCCAGCAGCCACTGGATCCAGGGTGGCAGAGAAATATGCCACAGGCCTTCTCGTTGTGCCATGATCTTGTGTCAGGACTGACAACGCGCAATTATCGCGAGTGTCACAGAATAGGGCAAATTCCTTGGAATAGTCTGGCATTCCCAACGCAGGGGCTGTACACAGACAATCCCGTAGTTTTGTGAAGGCTGTTAAGCTTTCATCATCCCATTCTACAATATCGGGTGTTCCTCTCTTGGTCATTTTTATCAAAGGCCTAGCTAGAACTGCAAATCCCAGAATCCACTGCCTGCAGTATCCTATCACTCCCAGGAACATTCTGATCTCTTTCTGAGTACGGGGTAACTGCATCTTTTGAATTATTCTCACCCTTTCTGATGTCACTTTCCTGACACCTTTCTCTATCTGGTGTCCCAGATATTTCACTGATTTTGCACAGAACTGTAATTTGTCAGGGGCCACTTTATGTCCCTTTTCACTCAGGTGATTCAGTAGGGCAATGGTGTCAATCACGCAATCCCTATGACTTTTAGACGCCACCAAGAGGTCGTCTATGTATTGCACTAGGACAGAGTTCCCAGGTAAGACCAAAGTTTCCAAACATTTTTTCAAGATCTGATTAAAGATAGAGGGGCTCTCTGTGTACCCTTGAGGGACCCTGTTCCAGACATACACGTGACCATTGAAGGCAAATGAGAAAAGAAATTTGCTATCTGGATGCAAGGGAATGGAAAAGAATGCATGACACAGGTCTATCACAGTGAACCACTCAGCATCCCAGGGAATCTGATACAGAATCACTGCTGGGTTTGGGACAATAGGGCAGCAGGGGACCACTATCTTGTTTACCTTTCGTAGGTCCTGCACTACTCTGTACTTGCCACTAGGCTTCTTGATGCCCATAATCGGTGAGTTACATGGGCTACTCAATACTTCCTGTATGATGTTTCCTTCTAGCAATTTCTGTATTTCCAGGGTAACACCTGCTCTCACTTCTGCATTCATTCTGTAGGGTTTAGTATTGGGGTATACTGCATTATCCTTGATTGCTATCTGTATGGGGTCCACGTTTTTCATTAACCCTACATCCTTCCCAGTAAAGTCCCATACTTCTGGCTTCACTGCTTCTTGGAGTTCTTTGGGCAAATCCTGCATAGTCATTCGTTTAATCTCTGAGTCAGGTCTGATTAGCATTAATTTATAGATGCCATCTTCATCGGGGGTCTGAATTTCAACTCCCTTTGGTGTGCAAAAGATGGTACAGTTCATTTTGCACAACAAATCACGTCCCAGTAAGTTCACTGGACTGGTGTCACAAACGACAAATCTATGCATTTCCTTAAAGTTTCCAATTGATATCTCCATTGGTTTGGTAACAGGAGTACTAATCAATTGATTAGATACACCTACTACTTGGATGGCTTCTCCCGAAAGGGGTAGGTTTGGAATGTCCCCTGTTCTTACAGTAGAACGGGTAGCACCAGTGTCCAACAGAAAAGTGACATCGTTTCCGTCAACCTTTCCTTCAATGTATGGTCCGGACTGGTCTACCGGCAAGGAGGCGCCAAGTACGCACTCCTCGTCCTCCCCTCTCAGGCCCCGTCAGTACTGGTCATCACAAAGGAAGGTATCGTTTAACAAATACTGCGAAGTTGCTGCATTTCTGTTCTCATTGCTTTCCCAGACTTCTATTTCATCACCCTCTGTCGCTTTTCCCCTATGTACTTGCTTTGGAGCTCGGGGCACCTGAATCGTTTTTACCTGTGGCTGAGTCTTTCTTGGTCTTTCTTTCTGCGTCTGTGGAGTTAAATCAGGTGTTTTGGGGTTATCGTCAGGCAAATAAGGACACTCGTTACGCCAGTGTCCAATTTCTCCGCACTGGTGACAGGGAAATTTCTTCATAGCCTCTTCCCTGCTCATTTTGGGCCGGGGCTTACCTCCTCCCCCACCCCCAGGACCTTGGTTCTGAGTGCTTTTAACCATATTACTCAACTGCTTTTCCTGCTGTTCTGCGAGCTTCACTTGAGCCCACATTACCTTCTCTTTGAGGGCCTTTTTCTTTTCTGCCATCTCGTCCTCGCAGTACTTCGCGTACCGCAGGACCTCGTCTACCTTTTTGGAGTGCCAACAAATTTTGTTATCTTTTATCCACTGACAAATTTCAGGCCTTAAACCGTTTACAAACCTGTAAATGAAATGCGTCATATCCTTCATCTCGATGTTATCTATACCACTGTATGTTTTAAACACCTGCAACAGCCTTTCATAATAGGAGTGCACTGTGTCGTCTCTTTCCTGCGTTGTTCTATCTATCCTGGTCCAATCAGTTTCCTTTGCGGGCACCTTATTTTTCAAATGCAGAATTACTTGTTCATATTTTTTCATCACTTCAATCGACGGCTCCCCTGTGTTAGAGTCCCTCGGGTACTCCTCACTAGGCCAGCCTATGGCTATTTTACACTCGGTCCATAGATCTACCGGGACTACAATGTCGAAAAATCCATCCAGGTCTTTCCACAGGCATTTTTGCACCTTTACGAACCTTTCCACCTGCCGGTACCAGTCAACTGGCTTTTCGCGCAATTTCGGGAAATCGTTAGTAAAGGACACAATATCCTGTCTGGACCATGGAACGTGCACATACCTCCCACCTGGCACTTCACGCATGGGGCATAACTGTTCAGGCTTGTCTACTTCTCTCAAAGGGAACTCAGGGGTCGCTTGTCCGGATCGAGCCTCATCTTTCTTTCGTGCCCACCTGCTTTTCCATTTTTCCACGTCTCCCCATTTTTGCAAAATTGCTAGCAACTCCTTAATCTGCAACTTTTTCCCTGACACATTCAAGTTCTCTATATCTTTGTCTGAGAATTCAGCTCTGTAAGGTTTTTGCAAGGGCTTGGATCTTGAAATATCTACCCCCATACTAGCTGCAGTGTCTGTCAACTTTTCGTGGAGCACCCTGGTACTTCTGGTAAGGCTCTTACACATAAACAGCAACTCTTCTTCAGAGTAGGTATTTAATCTGTCCAATCCCACATTTCCTGCCATTAATTCTTCGATTTCTACCCTCAGTTTGTAGAGGTCTAAAGGTTTCATTTGCGGAGTCTGTTTTTCTAATTCACGACTCCAATTTTCAATTTCTTCCGGAGTTACCAGAGAGACACTCCTAGTACCTGACGTTGATTCTAATTTAATTTCTTTCGTATTAAAAGGATTATGCCTCTTCTGCACTCCCTTCCCGGTCTGTTTGTTGGGCAGGTCCAAAAACACAACTTCGGACTCGCACTCACTGGACTGATCGTCTATCAGTAGGGGCTCCTGCCTCGGCGGGGCCATGATTGGGTTCATAACTGGAGGGTTTGGACTTCCTTGATTATTCCCATACAACGGAACCACTGGTCCGATTGTTACCGGAATAGTCAAAGCCTCAGGACTGGCATTTAACTGGGAGATTTTCTGAATTATTTCTGTCCTCTGTCTAGCTATGGCTTCTTGCTCCCTTTCATCTAGTACTCTTCCTAAGGTTCGGTCAGGTATTATCTGTGGGGTCAGGTGAGGGGTAAAACTCGGGGCAGTAGGATGCGTTTCACTTGGTCCTCCACCATAATTTGGTTTTGGGAACAAAGTTCCTGTGCCAAATGACCTGCGCTCTTCCCCATATGGAGGCTGCAAAAAGGGCATTCCTGAACTTAATGGCTTCTCTTCGTTTTCATAAAGAGGTCCGGGGAAAAAGGCTCTTTCACGGGAATATTTTTCCTCCGGGCTCACGGGCACTCTAGGATATATATCGCGTACCTCCGCGGGTCCGGGATTCTCAAAATAGGGCAGTACCTGGCCACCTCCCCCCCTACTTAGGGATCTGTCCTCCTCCTTAATAGATGGACGCTGGGGATTTTCTCCTGTACTGGAAGGTCGGGCTCCCTCATTATAAGGGGGCGGGCTTCGCGTAAAAATGTCATCTAATAATTCATCGTCTGACTCCCCCAGGGCCCCCCAATGCTTACTCTTTTCTGTCCTTTTCTCTCCTGCAGAAGGGGTACCCGCTGGCATCATGGGAAACAGACCCTCAACAATCATGCTCTGTCTCCACTGTTTCATCCTTTTGTCCCTGGTCTCTTGTTTTAGCCTTGGGTACCACTTGGTCAGACCTTTGTCCAACCGGGGTTTCTCTCTTTCAAAAGCCTCAATCTCCCATTCCTCTAATGCCTCATACTGCGTTAGTCTTGGTCTGGGATGCAATTCATTCATTCGGGTTCTCAAATTAAATAAAATCCTGCCATTGAAAGTACCGTCTAACGGAAAAGCCAATATTCTGTCATCTTTTGTGTACTTTACCCAATTTTCCAACCACACACAGGTATTGTACCCTCGATCAAACATCATGAAAGAGGCGGGAGTATTCGGTGGCGGGACAATAACGCCCTTTCTGGACTTAATTGGTTTGTCCGTTTTGAAATAATTCTTTACCCTATTTACAAGGGACATTTTTCTCTTAGTTCCGTACATACTATCGTATCTATTGGCTTTCCACTGATCCCTTTCAAACCCTTGGCTTCTTGGATCGGGTCTAGTCTCTGGACAATACGAGTGCCACATACGATTTCTACGCTTAACCTTGTTTACAAAGTTACCTCCAATCAGAACGCGTATTGCAATTCCGCGCGACCAATGGGTGCACGCGTTCAAAATAGTTTCGACCAATGGGTGCGCGGCCCCTTCGTGAGACAGTTCTCACTCTTCGGCGCTCACCCCTCCTTTACAATTCCAGCCCCGCTACCCGCCCGCTGCTTCTACCAATCCCAGCGCGGCACGGAGTGACGTCAGAGACGCTTCGCGGCTGACTCCCTCCCTTTACAAGGTAACGGAAACTTTCTTTCTTTCTAAAGTGCTAGTGCTTGGTTATTTTACAACGAATACACATTCGCCACAGTGCTCAAGTGTCTAGACAGAGAAAGTGTTATTTTACTGCAAGTAAACTACTTCCATTTACTTTTCACACGCTGCGGGTAGATCTCTTCTGCCTACCCTTCACTCTAGCATCGGTGAACCTGTTATTCCCCTGAACTCATCCACTCTTCCGGGATATATCCGAGTCTAAGGTTTCCCAGCGGACCCCTCTGCTTTCACCCAAGCTCCGATGAACCTGCTACTCTTCCGATGTGACCCTTACTAGGTTACGCCACTATGGGAATTTTGCCAATGAACCTCGTTACTGACATTTATTCACACACGTATTCAGAAAAACCCTAGTTAGTGCTTCCCGGTTGTACCTAACCTGCACCTAACTTTCCTTGAGCCTGCGACCTCAAGGCAAATGGATTCTATTCACCACTTTGCCATTCAATTCCCCGGGGAGTTCGGACAACAATGAACGAGACGGTTTACAAACGCATGGATTAATACATATAACAATATAAGGACAAGAATAACAATGATAAAACAATTCATGAATTTCAAAGCAGCGTATTCACAAGAGAATGATCAGGTCCCTCGGAACGGCCACTCTTATAGCAGCATCAATATACTAGCAGCTACCGACTTAACTAGTCTAACTAATCCTGCCTAACCTTTAACTAGTCCCTAACCATCCTCTGCTAGCCACAAAAACTGATAGAGCGCGCGAGGTCACCCAACCAATAATTTCGCCGTTTTCCGGCTTCGGGCCCATATATTTCAATACACAATATACATTGACCGGGTGACTTCACGGGCTGCTACCAATTTGTGTGAATTCCCTACTGATATTATTCAGCGTACCCGACTTACCCTCCACCGACACGGGTACCTATGACCACAACGGATCAGGGAGCTAGCTGTAAAGGAAAGGCAGCCAAATTCAAACTCAAAATAACATTCAATACTGTTGTAAATGACCACGGACAACTGGAAGTTTTAAAATCTTTATCTAAAGTTCGTTCTCGTTAAGCATTAGATTTACAAGAATAAGGCAATCAATAATCAAGATAACGAAAAGTACATAACTATAGAGAAATAAAGTCAGGGTAATCATGGAAATGCTAATATGAGATGCAACAGGAAATGCTATGCATTCAGGGTAAAAGTTCTTTGGAAAATTTAAGTAAGGCCGTTCTAGACCATATCAGGAAATGACAAACTGCAATGCAAAATATGATTTCTAACAGGTAGGGTAACATGGGAACACGTTATGAAAATATGCAATGTCTTTACGTTTCAATAATTGCAGCAAAAGCATGGAAAAATCAACATATGCAAAGGTGTCTCTTTATTGAAGCAAAGACAGAAAATTAGAAAGGTGCAAGTTAAAGATTTTGAGCGATATTTACCTAGACTGGTGTGGAAACCAAACCCTGGCCACGGGTCAGTTAAGGACAGGAAACCCTCAAGGAAGGATACCCCTCAGTGGACAGCAGGTGCAGAATGGACACCCAGGACAGGACAGGAAACCCTCAGATTAGGAATCAGGACAGGACCCTCAGGACAGGAACCCCTCAGGACAGGACCGCTCAGGACAGGACCGCACCCGCAGTTTGGAAGCAACGCCTGCGCTCCACCCTCTCTGCAGCTATCGATCAAGACCCCGATTGGGTCAGCGAACTCCCAGCAAAGTGCTTCGCCAGCACTTTAAGGTTCAGTAAAACCTTAGTCTATGGTCAATTTCGGACAGAGTGCTCCGCAGCCCTCTGTATCTTCAGTCACCTATTGAGTGCGATGGGTCAGTGACAGGTCAGCTAAACCAGACAAGTTGGACAACTTCCCTAGGTGAACCCAGGGTAGATATACAGTTTGGGGACGGTGTACCACCCCCCAATGTTGCAAAGTGTCAGAATCCCTCAATTTGGATTGGTCCTAAGATAGGATTTGGGTAACACACCAATCAGAACACACTATTTCGATGCCTACTTTGCATCTCTGGGTACCGCCTAGCGAGATTGGGGTTCTCATGAGAAAATTCAGGGAAATACAATGACAATTGTACATTGTTTCAAAAATGGGGACACATGACTCCGTCCTGCTGAGTTCGCAGGTCAGTTCTCAGGAGCATCTTGCCCATCCCTGCCAGCTGGCTGAGTTCCACCAGCCAAGGTTGACTTCTCCCCAGGCGGACGGTCATGCGCAGTAAGGACCTCCAAGATGGCTTTTGGCTCAGTCAAACCCCCATTTCCCGCGATACATGAAAAGTAAGCGAGAACAAATTAATACATAGAAATAACGTTATGAAAAACACATCATTGGTTTTGTACTTTCAACTTATCACTATAAAATATATTTATGCAGTCTAAATGTTAGCTACATATATACGAGCACAAGAGCAGTGGCACGAGCAGTACCACGTTATTGGCAAAGCTATGCATTACGCATGCGCAACTATTTCCCTCCAAACCGGCAAACACGTCAGGACACGTGAGTGTGACTGACGCATGCGCAGACACTATTTCAAAGCAGCTGCCATTTTTAGGACTCAAATTAATAGAATTAGAAATACACATAGGCAAGCTTCATAGACTTCGTTTAAACATAAAATAAACGTTAGTAAGACGTACAATTTATTATTCGGTTACACATGGACGGGGTTCATGACAAAAGCAAGTCGCAAATGCGAAGCTTTGCTTCATCACTATTACAATTTTTCATCACTCTTTGTAAAATACAGAGTATCATATTTAAATCCATTGTCACAGCAATACAAGTATCTAAAAATCCACTCAGTGATTCATAGATGTATACACACATCTAATCACTTACCTATGGATTCACTCATACATGCTGTCAATGAACAATAGAACACTATCAAAAATACTTATACATCTATATCGACATTAAACAACAGCACGCATCCTATTCACATATGAAGTCATCCTACTCACTTATGCAAACAATGGATCATACTTACATATTTACTTAGCAAAACACTTATACAAACACCACTTCTTCTATTCATTTAGATAGTAAGTCATACTTAGGGAATTATAAAATCATTATTACAAGTATACAGTTATCCATACAGTCACTCACACAATCATTGTGTCTTATGTATACTTATTTATATACAACAACTGACACATACACTGCCTTTTATTTTTCTAGTTTGTTGGACATGTACCATTGAGAAATATATTTGCTCATCACCACACCCATAAAGAGATTCACTCACCCGAACAACTGTTAGAACATGTAGTTTTAACTTCATATATCTACTGAATGAACTATTCACACATCTTTGGACAGTCACACACCCCCCACCGAACCACACACACTTTCACACTCCCATACAAATACTCAGTTAACTAATCAATAACTAATATAGACTTTCACATAGCTAGTAACCAACTGTAGAATCAGTTTACACAACAACTGACAAAGTGATACAGATATTCACACAGTTTAGTCACTATCCACTATATTTAGTGAGACATTATAAATTGGTCAAGTAAACAGTCAATTACACTGCTACTAAATCCTCCATCCAAATATTTATTTATATATATCCACTTATTCTTCAATGCAAATTGTTATATATATAATGCATATTTAAATAACGAAGCAAACCACATTCACTGGATGATGTCATCAGTGATGTCATCATGATGCCATTTGAGATGTCATCAGTGATGTCACTGACCATGTCATGAATGATCTAATATGTGACATCATCAGCAGTGGATTGCGGGTGCGCGAAATATAGTTAGTACAACTAACTATATAGGAGCAATTTCAATGGCTTTGTATGAGTAAAATGTCCAGCTAACTATAACACCACTAAAACTTATAGTTGTTTGAGTGAATATATATATATATATATATATATATATATATATATATATATATATATTACCTACTGGCGGTCGCCAGTAGGTATATATAGTTAGGATTTTTTCCCTATGGGATTTTTGAAAATTCTATGTCTAATAACTTTGGCGTTTGTGGACGGAATTGGCTGAAATTTCCTGGAAAATGGAACATTTTGTTTCTGAGCAGCCCCTGAAAATTTGGGGGGGGTTCGTCCAGGGGGGGCCGAGAAAAAAGGGGGGTCCCAAAACGTGTTTTTAACATTGAGTTTTCCATAGGGCGGTTAGCCTCACTTTTAGCCCGAACGGCTGAATGGATTTGCACGAAACTTGGCTAAATTGTAGGGACTGGTAGCCCGATGTGCCTTTTGTAGGTCTCAATATATGTGCTGCAGTGGATTTTGAGAAATTAACGTTCAAAAAAAGATATATATCTGTAAGCGCGGACCGGGCAGCGCCCCGGTTCGCGGACCTTAAGCGTACCAAAACTTCGCGTAGCGAAGCTGATTGGCTCTCCGGTGTCTGTCAACATTCTAAACAGTCCGGAGCGGCCGCCATCTTGTCTCTCGGTAGGATCGAGAGACAAGAGGAGGCCAAAACAAAGGGGGAAATAACCATAAGGGGGCATAGTAGATCCTCGCTGACCCCCTAGGTTTAATGTGGAGGTTTTAAAAGGGCCCCGCGGGGCAAAAAAAAATAATTTTTTTTTTTGTTTTTTTGCGTGGGTAGCGCCCGGTACGCGAACCGGGAAGCGTTCTGGGGAGCGTACTACAATGAAAAATGAATGATAGACTTTTCAAATGCTGTATGTTAATTGATTGTTGGATTTGTTGATTATTTTTTATTTTCTTTATCTTCCCAGGGAGCGACCCGGTACGCGAACCGTTGAGCGCCTAGGTTCGCGGACCTTAAGCGTTCCGGGAGTCCACCATTTTGTGTTTCAGTCGAATTAAGATACAAGATGGAGGGCAAATAATGTTCAGAATGGGTAGAAGGGGGCACGGTAGAGTTATCTTGACCCCCTAGGTTTTCTGAGGGTGGCTGAGGAGGCTTATATGTGAGAAAAAAAAACATTTTTTTTAAAAAAATTCGCGAGGTTAGCTCCCGGTACGCGTACCGGGTAGCACCCCAGGGAGCGTACTTTGTTGAAAATTAGTGAAAAAAGTTAGAGTAAAATAATAATTGTGAGTGATTAGATGTAGGGTAGCTCTGAGAAGAGCTTTTGGGTTTATGGTACATTTAGGTACTTATAAGTAGGTACCAATGCACATTTTTAAATTCAGAGTGAAAATTCTGTTGCCCTCATCTGAGAAGTGAACTCCATCTCCTCTGTAGATATCTTGCATGTAGTAACGCAAGTTATTGTTGTACAGGGAGCCCATTCCATGGTCTCTCATGTAAGCTGAAACAGATTTGTTTACATGCTTCCTCGACTTCTCAATTTGTGGACAAAATTGGTTTGACCACCTCCATTTCTGTCTTTGGCATATATTTGAATATACCAAGGCAGTCTGAGGAAAAAGTGCCATCAATTGCTCAAAGGTGTCCTTTAAAAGCATTTCCAGACCTACCCCAGTCAAAGTGCCCAAATCATTACCTCCACAGTGCACAATTAACAGGTCAGGTTTTGGCAAATGCATAAAGGTTTTCACCAATGGTGTCAATTGGTGACATTTTAATCCTCTGTGGCCAAACCACTTAATTTCCACATCTTGTAAATTGAGGTTAGGTAAATTCCTGCTTTCAACGTACCTTTGAGCCCAGTGAATATAACTATGACCAACAATCCAGACAGAAAACATGGTGAGAGAAGGTTCTCCTGCAGTCAGATGAAGTGTGGCAATGAAATGGCAGTTGAAAAAATGAGAGTGTAAAATGAAAAAAAACTGTGGAGTTTCTGTGTTCATGAAGCAGTAACAGTGATTGGTGGATTTTGATTGATGAAAACAGAAAGTTAGGGTGCACAGATGTATTCTTTGAAAGATGTATTTTGAGTGGTCAATAAAAAATCATTAAATGAAAGAATGCACTGGATATGCAGGTGCACTGAGAGTTCAGAGTTCAATTGCAACATTGTTGTGTGAACTTGCAAACACCAGAGGTATTCCAGGAGGTGGTTGCTATGGAAAATAGGCAGAAAGGGCAGAGGGGGAAGGGTTTTCATTTGAAAAAAAGTGAGGGAAGAGTTTTGATTGGGTGACATGAGAAATATGTGTGAAGAATTACAGCATTTCTGTGCTTTTGATAGCTGCAGACTCTGGAGTGCATACCTTTTGCTCTGCTGAAGACAAATTGGTGTGTTTCTGAGACTGTTTTCAAACTCAAAGTATTTGCTAAGGTGAGAAAATATTTCTTTAATTTAGATAGAGAATAGTGTGCTTTAAGGAGAAAATTATGATTTATGTGGCGCAAATTGCTTGTAAATATGCTCTCACATGTGTATGGAAAATTTTGATTTTGAATGTTTGTGTTACATAGCCATGTTAAAAGTGACCCAACCATGCTGGAAAGGCAATCAAAAAATGCTTTCATGTGTTTTAATGACATTTTAAGTCATTTTCCCATGTGCAGTGTTTAGAAATTATGATTTGAAAATCGTTTTTGGGGAAAAGGAATTGTTTTTAAATTCATGACAAGGACATAATGGTGTATGCTTCTTTATAAGGCAATTGACTGTCCCTGATGTTATTTTTCTCATTTTAGTGTAAGACCTTTCTCTGTGGCGCAAATTGCTTGTAAATATGCTTCCACATGTGCATGGAAAATTTTGATTTTGAATGTTTGTGTTACATAGCCATGTTAAAAGTGACCCAACCATGCTCGAAAGGCAATCAAAAAACGCTTTCATGTGTTTTAATGACATTTTAAGTCATTTTCTCATGTGCAGTGTTTTGAAATTATGATTTGAAAATCGTTTTTGGGGAAAAGGAATTGTTTTTAAATTCATGACAAGGACATAATGGTGTACGGTTCTTTATAAGGCAATTGACTGTCCCTGATGTTATTTTTCTCATTTTAGTGTAAGACATTTCTCTGTGGCGCAAATTGCTTGTAAATATGCTCCCACATGTGCATGGAAAATTTAGATTTTGAATGTTTGTGTTACATAGCCATGTTAAGAGTGACCCTACCATGCAGGAAAGCCAATCAAAAAACGCTTTTATGTGTCTTAAGGACAATTTAAGTAATTTTCCCATGTGTAGTGTTTTGAAGTTATGATTTGAAAATCGTTGTTGAGGTAAAGGAATGTTGTTAAAATTTATGTGCGCCATATGCCCCCAAATTTCTTTTTTAGGGGTGCAGCAGGGTGTTCTTGAGACACCCCTGCACCTTTGGAATAAATTCCTAATTTGTGATGAGCAAATTGTTAATCGCAAATTGCACCTTCATTTATATGAGCCTCCTAGCCCATGGAAATGAATGGGTAATTTGCAATTAGCAATTTTCTCATCGCAAATTTGGAATGGTAAAGAATCGCTATATATTCCTTAAAATTCGCTTTTTTGGAAATGCAAAATAGTTATATGATACATATGGCGGTTGATGTCTAACAAGATAAGAAGCTTATGGATTCATTTATGGTGACTGGCGCAATGAAGTAGACATCACTTACTTCATTGGTAGAGCTTTACATGTATTATCTCCTCTGTATTCTTCATCAAGCGTAACTTTAATCTGCAATCCTAAGTAGGCCTCACTTTAAACAAACCTCTGGATAGGCTACATCTTATTGTTATCCTGTATTAATCATTTAAAATGCTAGGGACAGATTTATGATAGGTGTATGCCTCTTTTGCGCCACTTAGAAAACATTGTCCATGGGGAAATGACTTAAAATGTCCTTAAGACACATGAATGTGTTATTTTAAAACGTTTGCAATTTTTTTGGGTCACTTTTAACATGGCTATGTGACTCAAACAGTCAAAATCTAAATTCGCAATGCACAGGTGGGAGCATATTTAGAAGGAATGTGCTCCATGGGGAAAGGTCTTATAATGTAATATGGGAAAAATGACATCAGAGACACTGAAATGGCTTATAGAGAAGCATACACCATTATGTCCTTGTCATAAATTTGCAAACCATTACTTTTCCCCAAAAACGATTTTCAAATCATATTTTGAAAACACTGCACATGTGGAAATGACTTAAAATGTCAATAATTCAAAATTTGCGATTCCTTAAATGCAATGTATCAAACAAAAAATATGTAAAAAATGATATTAAGGATTTGGAAACTACCACCAACTTCTAGTTTGTGGTAATTTGCGAATTCTTTTCAAAAAGCATTTTTTTCCAAAAAAACAAAAGGTCCCATATGACGCCCATACATGCCCTTAGGGCATGTAGGTGTGCCATATGCTCCCAAATTTCTTTTTCAGGGGTGCAGCAGGGTGTTCTTGAGATACCCCTGCACGCTTGAAAAAAATCCTATTTTGTGATGAGCTAATTGCTAATCACAAATTGCAACCTTCATTCCTATGAGCCTCCTAGCCCATGGAAATGAATGGGTAATTTGCAATTAGCAATTTGCTCATTGCAAATTAGGAATAGTAAAGAATTGCTATTTATTCCTTAAAATTTGCTATTTAGGAAATGCAAAATAGTTTGATGGTACATATGGTGGTTCATCTGTAACAAGATAAGAAGCTTAGGGATACATTTATGATGACTGGCGCAATAAAGTGTACATTACTTACTTCATTGGTAGGCCTTTACATGTATTATCTCCTCTGTATTCTTCATCAAGCGTAACTTTAATCTGCAATCCTGAGTAGGCCTCACCTTAAACAAACCTCTGGATAGGACACACTTTATTGTCTTCCTGGATTAATCATTTAAAATGCTAGGGACAGATTTATGATAGGTGTATGCCTCTTTTGTGCCACTGTGCGTCACTTTTATGATGCAGCGGTGGTGCAAAAGATTTGCTATGAGGCGACAACATTACAAATTGATGCATTTAGGCAGATATGTCATGGTGTAAAAAAAACGTACCACATAAAACCCAAGCAGCAGTGATGCAAAAGATGCACCATGTCGCAAGACAGGCCTCACTTGGGGCCATATGTATCAAGCTAATTAGCATTTGCAAAGATCAAAATTCTACGAATTTCGGCCTTTGCGAATGTTAATTAGACAAATGGTATGTATCAAACAAGTTTGATGCAAAATAAGGAGTAGCAAAATTTGCTATTCCTTATTTTGCAATTGCACTGAAGGATTTGCAAATTTTGTGACTACTTAAATGCAATGTATCAAACAAAAACTATGTAAAAAATGACATTAAGGATTTGGAAACTATTGTGGTAAATTGGTGGTAATTTGTGAATTCTTTTCAAAAAGCTTTTTTTCAAAAAAACAAAAGGTGCCATATGACGCCAACACATGCCCTTAGGGCATGTATGTGTGCCATATGACCCTAAATTTGTTTTTCAGGGGTGCAGCAGGGTGTTCTTGAGACACCCCTGCACCCTTGGAAAAATTCCTAATTTGTGATGAGCAAATTGCTAATCGCAAATTAAACCTTCATTCCTATGAGCCTCCTAGCCCATGGAAATGAATGGGTAACTTGCAATTAGCAATTTGCTCATCGCAAATTAGGAATGGTAAAGAATCGCTATTTATTCCTTAAAATTCGCTATTTAGAAAATGTAAAATATTTTGATGATACATATGGCAGTTCATCTGTAACAAGATAAGAAGCTTAGGGATAGATTTATGATGACTGGTGCATCACCAGGGATGTGACAGTCATCCTGCGCCGCTGTTCTGCCACCCATGGTGTGCTGCATTTACAATGCGGCGCAGCATGGGGCAAAAACGGCACAGATGCGTGACGCATCTGTGCCGTAAAGGTGGCGCATTGCTGGAGTTGTATCGCAAGTGCGATGCAGCTCCAGCAAGGCTCAGGGGTGCCCCATCTCCACAATGCTGCGTCAAGACCTATGCCAGCTTCAAGCAGGCGCAGGGTTTTGACGCAGCTTTCTCCTATCTGATTGTAAATGCGGCACACCATGGGTGGCAGAGCAGTGGTGCACGTTAACTGATGCATGCCTGGGGATGTGCCATTTAATATAAATCTGCCCCTTTACATTTAAGTATGTGCAGGGGACACAGAGTCGGTGAGGCTTATCCAAGGTTAAGAAGAGATGAGTCCTGTTCAGTGAAAAATTAGACATAGGCTTCACCTGCTCAGCATTGCTGGACATGGCTAAATAATAGCTGCTAAATGTTAATCTTGTTAAACAATTTTACTATTATAATCTCTGAGATTTGTCTCTTACTCTGCAACATCTCATTGTTGTTATCTTTCTTTAAAGATAAAGACAACCTCAACATGAGCGACAATCTGCAATCAGTTGATTTTGACCTCATCATTGAACTTGTAATTGAAACATCAGTGGATGTTGATCCCTTGGATGATTTAAATCCTGAGGATGAAGAAGAGCGTGATGAGGATGCAGATTTGTCCGAATTATATGATATAGGATGGGAAGCTGACCTGCTTGAGCCTTTGGAAATATAAACATTTATTTTTAAAATGTATAATTAATAAAAAGTAAAAAGGTAAACCGTTTAATTTAAAAATAAAGACACCTTCAAAAACAGGTTATGTGTAGTGTCTTCAATAAAATATTAAAATATGCTCATAAAATTAGATCAGATTCACATATAAAATAGCATAGGTAACATAAATATAAATGTCATTTCTTTTCAAGTATTTCTGTATTGTAAAATTGCCAATGTCTAAAAAATCTTCAAATTAAAATGTCAAGTAGTGTGTTAAGTTTTTGATCACTGTTACTGATTTACTGTTTGGTAATAATGTTTAATAACATTTTTTATTATATTTTTCCACAGATTCAACTGCAGATCATTTCAAGATTTCACCATGCCTACAATACAAAGACAGATAAAGGCTGCAAAACGTCAAAGACAGCAGGTGAAAAAAAAAACGCAGCAGTCCTCTAACAAAAAGATTTCTCAAGCCACGAAGAAAGCACCGGGTAAGAGCTCTAAATATTTCATAAGAAATATTTGTATTAAAAAAAATATTACTACAGAAAATGTTTCAGTCCATAAAACGAGAAGGAAATCAAATGGAAAGAAAAGGACAATGAAAAATGTTACTGCTAGAGCAAGAGATAAATCTGTGCATGATAGTAGAAGGAAACAACAGTTTAGGGAGATTCGTAAACGAATGTTCCGCAACAGGATAATTGGCAATTTGTTAAAAAATATTAAGAAAGGTCAACAGAAACTAGTTTTTTATAAGAGAAAAAAAAAGTTGAGAAAGTTATTGATCAGGCATTTGAAATTAAACGTAAGTTATTTATTTTGATAATCAATAGAATTAGGAAGCTAAACAAGGCAATTTTTGATTTCAAAAGAAATAGTAGATGGAAGAGAATAGTTAATCGTAGTAATTTTTGTGAAGTTTTTTCTGGAGAATGGATGCATAGTTCAAGCTGTGAGGCATTTTTTAATGAGGAGAGTTATTTCCAGGATAATGATTTGGTGCATGCAGTTGACACCAGTGGTCGTGCTTATGAAGTGAAAGATGGTTGTCCAGTTGAAAAAGAAAAACTTGTGACAACAGAGGCAGAAGAGGTGTTAGGTAATGAGGTTTTAGGAAGACGTGCTAAGGGTCCTGTGTACACCTGGAAGTGTAGTAGTATTTGCAGTGTGCAACAGGATTCCATCAATTTGCTTTGTGATTTTGTACGGTCATTTAACAAAAAAAGTTTGAAGCAGAAAATGATGTTGTTGCAAGAATTAGATCCTTGCAGAGTAAGAGAAGTGACAGGTTTGCATGGTCATTCACTGGCTTGTCTTTCCAGGAGAGTATGCCAGAGTGTTTTTCATCATTTCAGGATGCTAGCAGTGCATCATAATAAAGTGAGGAAATTAGTTAGAATGTTGTATTATGCTAAGAGTCCAGCAATTATGCTGAAACAATTATGCGCTGCTCTTTTGCATGGTTCTGAAATAGATGTGAAGAATATATGTGAAGAAATTGAGTTTTGTTACTTTGGAAGTAAAGAGGAGAATGTTGAAATTGAGCAAGAAGTAGAGGGTCATGTGGAAGATAGTGTACAGGTTTCCAGTACAGATAATTTCCAGAGGGAAATTGCGACGTTTGAGGTGAAATCAAGTGAGAGGCCTAATTTCACTTGTGTGTGTTGTCGACGCACTTATTATAAGAATCAGACTAAGTTAGTGGATTTATATGCAAAAAGTGAAAGGGAAAATAATAGTGAATGGAAGGATTTTGCAACATACTTGATGGTAGAAAATTGTTTTGATTTGGGATTGGATCAACGTGTGTGTACTTATTGTTGTAACAAATTAAAACAAAACCAGATGCCTGCTAGAGCAGTTCATAATAATCTGGAATTGGTTGAGATTCCTTCTGAATTGAAGGACTTAAATACTTATGAATCTATTTTGATTCAAAGTATCCATCCCTTTCAGGCTATTGTAAGAATGGAGCCAAAGACAGGGAAATTGCCTCCATCAGATTTACAGAGAGGATTAAAGGGAAGAGTTGTTTATTTGCCTCTAGATTTCAAGAAAAACATTAACACAATTGGAGTAGAAAAAGTGGAAGAGGAACCTCTGGTTATCTTAGTTAATGGGGTTCCGACAAAGAATAAGAAAATATGGCAAGATTTAGTAGATGTTAGGAAAGTCAAAAAGGCAACATTGTATTTGAAAAAAAATAATAAATACTATAAGAATGTATATGTTGCAGAAGAGGAAGTAAGTGAGGAAGAGGATAGCGATTTGTGTGTTGGTCAAATTGAGAAAGTAGAACCCTCTACTAGTGAAGAAATATATGAACATTATAGTGTTCATCCTTTGCATTCCAAGGAAGTCATGGGGAATGCTATTGAGTTGTTTCAAATGAAACAAGCCAAAGGGAGTCCCATTAGTGTTTGGGAGGAAAGTTTGGAAGCTCGGTGTTTCCCACAGCTTTTTCCAACAGGTCAGGGAGGAAGATATGATGAGCGACCTCATCAAATTCCTGCTTCTGAATACCGGACTTTGCGATTGTATGCAGGAGATGCTAGGTTTCGACAATGCATTCCTTATTTGTTTCATCTCCTGTTTGAAAGCGATCTGTCTGGACTGTCATATGCAGTGAACCACATCTTGAAAAGTGGTATACACATGCAAAACATCTCGGCAAGTGACTTTATGGATAAAGTCAATGTCCAAGATAGTATTTTGGATTCTCACCTGATTAATCTCATGGCGTGTCAGCGTGGTACTAATGAGTACTGGTACCGTCGTCATGGTGATTTAAAATGTATGCTGAGGAACTTAGGTACTCCCACATGGTTCCTCACTCTGAGCTGTGCCGAGTATGGCTGGGAAGACTTACTTGAATTTCTACGAGAGGCAAATGCTAACGTAGATAACATCGAATTCAAGACACCCGGAGAACTGTGCTCTTTGGATCCAGTCAATGTATGTAGGTACTTCAATCATAGATTTGAAGCTATGATGTCTTTCATCATGAATAAGAAGAATCCACCTCTTGGAGAGGTGTTGGATTTCTTCTGGAGAAAGGAGTACCAAGCAAGAGGTGCTCCTCATATACATATGTTGCTGTGGATCAAGGATGCACCTAAATTTGGAACGGATCCAGAAGACTCAGTGATGAGTTTCATCCAACAGTATTCTACGTGTGCTGTTCCAAACGCAAAGGAGAAGAAAAGCCTAAGAGAAAAAGTTCTGCGTTTCCAAAGCCATCGATGTGGAAAGTACTGCAGTCGTAAATTCCGAAACAAAGACAAGTTCTACACTAAATGTCGTTTCGGCTTTCCACGACCGGTGATTTCTAAAGGAAGAGTAAACAGTTTGATGTCTTCGTTGCGACACAATGTCATGAAGAAATCACCTAAAAACACTTACAATTTGAAGAGGAACGAAGAGTCCAAGTACATCAACGACTACAACCCGGTGATTTTGTCCATGTGGAATGCTAACATGGATATACAGTTTGTGGCTGATAACTGTATGGCTGTGGCTCGGTATGTGACGTCTTACATCACCAAAAAAGAGAAGACAGAATTGAAGGATATGTGGGAGGACATTTCCCATGAAAAGAGCCTCAGCAAGAAGTTGTACAGTTTCAGTCTGAAGATGTTGTCGCATCGAGAAATCGGAGCGTACGAATGTTCTGACCGGTTGTCTTCAGCAAGTCTCTATGCCAAGTCCAGGAGTATCGTTTGGGCGAGTCTTGGTCTTGCTGCAACGCGTAATCGAGTTCTCAAACCTGTGCGGGAAATTGAGTATTTGGCGGAAAAGGAGCCAAACAGTACCGACATTTTGAAGACAAACATGTTGGATACATATTATCCAAATCGAAGCAGTCACCTCGAGAATGTTTGTCTGTATGAGGTTCTGCAAAATTACATATTCAAGAGGAACATCAAAGAAGATACTGAGAAAGGAGTGTATGCTGTAATAGGAAGTGAGGGATGTCTGGTCAAGCAAAGAAAATGCCACTTGGTAAACCATCGAAAATTGAGTGGCGAATCTCCTGAAAAAAAGGAGTTTTTCTATTTAGCACTTTTGCAACTTTTCAAGCCTTGGCGTGCAGAAGAAGAACTGCTTGGAGATTTTCTCTGTTATGAAGACTCTTTCAATGCCGCCAAGGAGACAATAGAATGTCCTGCTTTTCCCAAATATGTAGAAATGTTGAATGCGGAAATTGAGCAGGAAGCAACAATTGCAGCCGAGATTGCCAGAGACAGTTCTCAGGACAGTCAGAGTTCTGCTTCATTGAGTCAGGATCCACTAGGAGGACCTGTTATCGAAAATGAAGCTGCCACTGCTATGAATGAAGTGGAAAGAGCCATGGCACATGCTCAAGAGGATGCGGTTAACTTAGAAGAGTTGGAAAGGCAACTCAACGTTGAGCAGAGGAAAATATATGACGAAGTTACCATGCAAATTGATCATGGATTAAGTCATGATAAGAAAGAGTGCTCATGTACGTCGTTGAAGCCTGTCCGACTGTACGTGAGTGGAGAAGCGGGAACTGGAAAAAGTTTCCTCATTAAAGCAATTTCATGCTATTTGCAGGAAAAGACAGAGTCATCGCTGTCTTGTGTTGTCACTGCTCCAACTGGACTGGCAGCACATAATATTAAAGGGATTACTTTACATCGTTTACTGATGCTGCCAGTGGAGCATGACAACAAATTAGAATATCACAAGCTATCTGGAGATGCTTGTTTTGAAGTTTCAAGAATCTTGAGGAAAATGAAACTTCTTATCATTGACGAAGTAAGCATGGTTTCCAATGTCATGCTTGCCTTTGTGCATTTGAGGATGCAAGAAGTTCTCAAAACAGAGTATGATGTGTTATTTGGTGGCAAACACATCATTGTTTTCGGAGATCTTCTGCAGCTGACACCAGTGAAAGGGCAACCTGTGTTCAAAATGCTCACGCATGAAGATACCAGGAAGTGCCTAGGCAGCATTGGCAACGTCAATATATGGTTAAACTTCAATTATGCTGAACTGCATGAAAATATGCGTCAGGCGAAGGATGAAGTTTACAAGACTATTCTACAAGATGTTAGAATTGGAAAAGTGACCGAGCATGGGAAAGAAGTTTTACATGCACGATTACTGTCAAATTTATATCCAGAACAAGATGTTGTGCCTGAGAATATTTTTCAGAAAATTACTGAAAAGAAATCTGGAATATGTTTGATGCCAACTCTTGCAGAATGTGCCAAATTTAACAACAAAATGTTGCATTTAGAAAAGCAAGAGATTGTGAAACTGGAAGCTATTGATAGAGTAGAGCATATGGGATCAACAATTATTTTGTCTGAGAATCTGAAAACAAAATTGGATTCATTAGAGAAGAGTATATCTAAAACTGCAGGTTTTGAAAAGACTCTGAATGTGTGCTTGAACTGCCGTATAATTTTAAGAAGGAATTTACATGTTGAAAGAGGTCTGGTAAATGGATCAATGGGTAATGTTGTTGTTTTTGTGAAATACAGAAATAGAGATGGAATTGAATTTTTAAAAATTAAATTTGATGGCATTGAGGAAGTACAGCTAATTGCTCGTTGTTCTGCTAGATTTTTGCTTGTAAAAGACTTATATGTTCGCCGTAAGCAGTTTCCTGTTTGCTTGGCATATGCGGTGACAATCCATAAATCGCAAGGTTTAAGTGTAGACAGTGCATTGGTGAATATTGGCAGTTCTGTGTTCAAGGAGGGTATGGCATATGTGGCATTGTCACGAGTTAGAACTTTATCGGGATTGTACTTGATTGAGTGTGATGTCACAAACATTTGTGCAGATCTAGATTGTGTTAAGGAATACAATAGGTTAAGAAGAGAGTATGCGCCACATTTGCCTCAGTTTCCTTTGTTTGAGAAACGTGTGGTAGGCCGGAAACGAAGAAATGAGAACAATACTGGGGAGGTTGTAGCAAAAAGACAAAAAGTCAATGAACCTAAAATTACAAGCAGAAACAAAAAGGATTCTGTTGAAGATGTTGTTGGTTTTCAGTTTGAAAACAGTTCTGGTGTCAACTGCTATGCTAATGTAGTAATTAATGTTTTGTTTTCTCTAAAAAATGTAAAAGAAGAGATTGTGGTCAATTCTGATCAAAGATTTTGCAGTTTGTTAAATTCTGTGTTAGAGAAATGTACCACTGATAGAAGAAACATAGAAAGTGTGTCTGAAATTCGAAATCTGTTAGACAGATGTTCAGGCCAAACACAATTCTCTCAAAATATTCAGCAAGATTGTCAGGAGTTTTTAATGTATATGCTTGATGTATTACATGCTGAAGGTGTAGATGTAGATCAGCTGTTTGGGCTTTCTTATCAATGGCAGCATGACTGCGAGAACTGTATGGTATCAAGTACTACTAGTGTAGACTCAGAAAGATTTATATATTTAACTTTGCCAGACAGTAAATCAGTCTCCTTTAATAAGCTAGTAAAAGCTGCTAATCACAACATGGAGTGTAGCCAATGTAAATCTGAAATGACGTCCACATTATTTATACGAACATATGGCCAGTACGTCATTTTAATGTTCCAACGGTGTAGGCCTGATGGAAAAAAATTGACAACTTTAATAAAAAAATTTGTAGCTTCGCAGTTGTCAATATCAGGAAGGACTTTTGTAACTACAGCAATTATATATCATGACGGCCCTTCAATAACATCAGGACATTACACAGCTTATTTAAAGTCTAGAAATGGCTGGTCATTCTGCAATGATTCTGTTTTAATTTTCAAAAAAAAATTGCCGTATGACCTTAAAAACTCTTACCTGGTGTTTTTAAAACCAAAATTTTAGGGAGATAATTTCGGGATGTGTTCTGTGGAATTTCAAGAAGTTCTAATGGCTCCTACACTATTTGGCCTTGAGGATAAGTGTAGTTCATAGACATAACTTCTAACCACAAGACTGGACATCATGGAGAAATAAGTGCACTTTGAATGAGTTCAGAAAAACTGTTTCTTTTTATAAGCTAATTGAAGCAGCCAATCAAAACATGGAGTAGAGGGAATGTAAGTCTGCAATGCTGTCTACTGTTTTACATTGCTTTGTGATTAAAAGTGATGTAGAGAATTAAATAATTGTAGTAGTCATAGAGGTAGTGTAAGTCTGCTTGTAGCAGTGTCATAGGAAAAGTAGAACATGACTGAGCAAGAAGGGGAAGATATTACTATTCCAGGATTGTGAAAATGATCTTCAACATTTTAATTCTGAAAGTTGCGGAAATGTGAAAAGACGGGATTGGCTAACAAGAAATCCAAGAGTTATACATGGCTCTGACAAGATTTGGCCTTGTGGAATCTTGTGGTAGAGAGCAAGAAGTCATTTATTGTATGTAACATGTTTTTAAAAACGATGGAGATTTTCTTTCAGAAAGTGGCGGGCTGAAAGTAATAACAGCACAAAAGAGTGTAAGCTGTTCATAGGACATCCTTGGACGTCATGGAAAGTAAGTTAACTTTAAGGAGTTCTGATTTTTGATTTCTGATGTTGTATGGGTTTTTTAAACACAATCATTTTGATTGTGTTTTTTTTTCCCCGCTGTTACATGATGAATACCTTCAAGTCACTGTTTTTAGTGAATTTTGATACATTCTGAGAACAGCAAAAATAAACCATTTAACATGTATAATTAATTCTGTACTGTTTGCATTTATGATGTATATGTAGAACTGTGTAGGAGGCATGGAGAAGGTGAGGCTTCTGTAAGTGTCAAAGTTGTTGCATGCAGTGCTGCACTTCTGCGTATTCTTTCATATGCTAGACTACATCTGCACAATGAGATACCTAAGCAAAGGAAACACAAGTGATGTGATTGTGAAATGAGCAAAATAAATTGCATGTATTTCAATTACATCACCTGTGTTTCCTATCATTACGAATCACATTGTGCAGATCAAGTTTAGGTCTGTCCAGGGAAACATAGGAGGTTTGGACTTTGTTGAAGATTGCAGTGGACATGACTCACTTCATTGGTAGACCTTCACATGTATTATGTCCTCTATTCTCTTCAACAACTCGAAATTTCATCTGCAACCCTGAGTAGGCCTCACCTGAAACAAAACTCTGGATAGTAGACATCTTATTGGCATCCTGAAGCAATTATTTAAAATTTTAGTGTCTTGCAACACTTTTCTGAAACAACAGCAATGCAAAATATGCACCATGTTTTAAGATAGGCCTCACTTCATCTGCATCAAGATAGTGTTAGTTTAAAATGTATATCTTTAGGACTGTGTAGCTTCTGTAAGTGTCAAAGTTGTTGAAAAACTGTTTGTCCTTCAATCTTTGCCCTTGTCTTTTGTAATTTTTTAATACATGTTTTTATATTTTTCTAATGTTTGTTCTCTCTTTCACAGATTGAAAGTATAAAAACAAAAAGTGAGTAATTTAACGACAATTATAAGGTAAATATTTTGTACTCTTTTCGTTACATTTCTATCACATTGAACTACTATTAGTTCCACTGCTTCATTTCTTTAATCCTCAGTTTCCTGCCTTTGCTACTTCCCTCATTCCTTTCTCTATTACCTACTTACTCAACTCCTTCCACTCTTTTTCTCAGTCCCTCTCTTCTCATAGTTCCTCACTCTTGTTCACTCACTCCATCTCTATTACTCTTAGTGTCTTTGACTGATCACTGTATCACTATTTGTTCATAATGCTTTCTCTGTGTAGTTGAAGCACACTAAGTGGCATATTATGAATACAGCCAATAAAATTATTGCTCTTTTTATTGGCAGAAAACTGGTGCAAAAGCGGCTTTAGCGGCAGTTTTCTGCCGCAAAAGCAGCTTTAGCGACACATTTCTGCCGATAAAAGCTGCAAAACTTTTATTGCCTATGTTGATAATATGCCCCTATGTTATTTACATTAGGGCTATATTGTCCAGTATAACAATCAAAATTGCTCTCCAAAGACACCAGGCAAAGCAGACGCTCCCTCAAACAGATCACCAAGCGCAATTTACCCTACTTACAGCCTAGCCTGTTCTCTGTCGAGACTTTAGCAATCTTTAGAGCACAAGATAAGATCTTTTCACATGGAAGAGTCAGACATATTGCAATTCTACTTAAGAAACAAGCATTGGCATAGACAATAGGTCTCGCTTTTGGGACCTTATACGTGTTTAGACATGCAACAGTTGATGTTGCTGCACCAAGGATATTATGCTGCATAACTAAATACTTAGAAGGTCCCAAAGGCGAGACCTATTGGCTATGCCAATGCTTGTTTTTCTTTCACTTCGTTATCTATTTTGTTTTTCACAATTATACCCTCTTCTGTCTTTTTTTCGGTAAATAGATCTATTAAACAGTATCTCTTCTTTACTCCCTATAGCTGTCTTTCTTTTAACATCACTCTCTGTTTACTTTCCTTATACTTACACTTTTTTTTTTTTTTTTTTTTTTTGGGTTAGCTCCCGGTCCGCGTACCGGGAAGCTAACCCGGGAGCGAACCAAAAGAAATAGAGCTTGCCAGAGTGCTAAACATTGTAGCAATTTTTTTTGAAAGGGAAGGTAGTTCTGAAAAGAACTTTTTTAAATATTTTTGTTGTTTTATATTTTTTTTGTATTTTTTGAACATTTTTTGGTTTTTTTGAACGATTTTATATTTTTTTTGGTTTTTTTGGGGGGGGGGAAACAACAAAAAACAGGCGTTGAAAAGGGCTCAACAGGAGCAAAAAAAAATTACTGGGGGCGGTTAGGGCAATCATGGTGTTCATATGCAAGGTTGAGTGCATTGATGCTCATGTTGCCACAAGCTAATAATGCACGACAGCGCATACATAAATGTATCATATGCCCAAAATTTGGTTGGATATTTGGCACAGTTTCCCGTGCCTCCTCTGGTGTTAAAGAAACCGATGTTGTTGATCTCGCCACAGGAGTTGCTCTAGGATTGTCCATCATATGCCTTAATTCCGCCCGGCTGTAATTTAGGGGATGTTTCCTCGTCATGTGCCTATGCATGGTGTGATTACCATAACTGTATTTTTTGTCCGTCCCTCTGGACAATTGTTCCTTGCATATGAGGCATGTTGCGTACCTGGCATTGACCTTTTTTTGGCCAGGAGGGATGGAAAAAAACTGCCAGATGAAACTGGCTTTCTTTCTTGAAACCCGGGGCAACTCTTCCAGGAATTGTGGTTGTTCTCCCTCCTCATCCATTTCTTCATCTTCCTCCTCAGTGTTGGTAACCACCTGGGGAGGTGGTCCTCTCTTCCCATGAGGAGGTGGAGGTGGTGGTGGGGGTGCACCAGCTGCAGCAATCAATGAAGCCATTTTCACACAACCAAAATAGGTCTTCCAAGAAGCAAAATAGGTCTTCCTCTCACAATAATGAAAGTCAGAGTGAGGAAAGAAGGAGGGGTTTTCATCATTTGGAAAAAACAATACTTCTCAACCAATGAAAAGTGTTATTTTTAGGTCACCTGACCTAGCCTTCCATAATTATGAAACTAAAAGTGAAATGAACCAATGAAAAGTTTTATTAACAAGTCACATGACCTCTAACGCTCATGTTACGCGCTGCGGAACGCTCCCCGGTTAGCTTCCGGTTCGCTGCGCTTCGCGCCTCGGTCCGCGCCCCGGGACACTTCTGGGTGCGCTAACGCAATACGTCACAAGACGCATTTCGCGGCAACGCGATACGTCGCGCTTTCGCGCCGCGGATCGCTTCCGGGGAGTTGCGTTTCGCGCCTCGGTCCGCGCCCCGGGGCACTTCCGGGTGCGCTAACGCAGTACGTCATAAGACGCATTACGCGGCAACGCGATACCGTCACTATGTTGATTTCTTACCAGTTCGCGGACCGGATCGCGGAATCAAATTGAGCTAACGGGAAGCTTCCCGGTTCGCGGACCGGGAGCGAAACAAAAAAAATATTAAAAAAAATTATTAATAAACATATAAAATATATTTTTGGATTTAAAGAAGAATAAATTTTACAGCTATAGATATTAGCTTTTAAAAAACCAATGAAATTCATTGAAAAAACCATAGGTTATAGACCATATATAGTTAGGAATTAGCATTTAAAAAACCTTATTTTACTCACACAAAACCATTGAAATTCCATATATAGTTAGTTGCACTAACTATATATCGCGCACCCGCAATCCACTGCTGATCATGTCACATATTACATCATTCATGACATGGTCAGTGACATCACTGATGACATCACTGATGACATCTCAAATGACATCACTGATGACATCACTGATGACATCTCAAATGACATCACTGATGACTACATCCAGTGACTGTACAATTCTGTAAAGTTAAAATATGTCTTACATATTGAAGAATGAGTGGATGTATAAGTGTCTTGATGAAGGATTTAGTAGGGGCATGGCTGACTGTATGAGTGACTGATTAAATGTGTCTCACTGAGTGCATGGGTTAGTGACTAAACTGTCTTAATTTGTGCATCATTATGTCTGTTGTTCTGTAAACTGCTGCATGTGTTGATCATTAGCTATATGATTAACTGTATGGGTTATTGATTGGTTGCCCAAGCATTTGTATGGGAGACTGAGTGTGTGTCTGGGTGGCTGGGAGGTGTATGACTCTCTGCATAGATGTGTGAGCAGTTGATTGACTAGATGTATGGGTTCAAAAGTGCATGTGGAAACAGCTGTATGGGCGGTTGACTGTGTGCATGAGTGTATTGGTGAGTGAATGGATATCTCAGTGCTACATGTCAAAGTAAGTACATATGTAAAACACAGTACATGTGAGAGTTGACATATATAAATAACTGTGCATAAGAGCCAGTGAATGTGTGAGTGGCTGTATGGATCATTGTGAACTTGTATCCAGGATTGTATAAGTGAGTAAATATGTTTTAGTATATGTTTGAATAAGTAAGGTGTGTATAACTGTATAGTTGAGGAAATGGAGGTGTGATTGATTCTTTGCATGACTGACTAAGTGTCTGAGTAACTCCATGGATGAGTGACAGTCTATGAGTGTCTGTTTACACTGAGTGTATCTAAGGTTATATTAGAGTCTGAAGAGGTTCATCGTATTATCACATGAATGATGTCATCAGTGATGTGATCAGTAATGTCAAATGAGATGTCATCAGTGATGTCATCAGTGATGTCATTTGAGATGTCATCAGTGATGTCATCAGTGATGTCATTTGAGATGTCATCAGTGATGTCATCAGTGATGTCATTTGAGATGTCATCAGTGATGTCACTGACCATGTCATGAATGATGTAATATGTGACATGATCAGCAGTGGATTGCGGGTGCGCGATATATAGTTAGTGCAACTAACTATATATGGAATTTCAATGGTTTTGTGTGAGTAAAATAAGGTTTTTTAAATGCTAATTCCTAACTATATATGGTCTATAACCTATGGTTTTTTCAATGAATATATATATATGTGTGTATTAAAAAAACTTTTTTTAATTTATAATAATTATTTATTAATTGTAATGTTATTTAAGTATTTTAAGTATGTTTAAGTTAGTTATATGTATTATTTCATTAATTTTAAATTACTTTTAACTATTTAAAAATTAAATCTTTTGACTATCTATATTTTTTACAACAATATTTTTGATTCCATATTTTTGTACTTACCTGTTTGGAGATAGGAAGACGATATTTTGGCATTCTATATATTTTACTCGATATTTTTGCCATCGATATTGTTTCAGTGATCCGCAAATTTCTTACTGCCGTCGGCCGGGGTAGTTGTTACAACAAAAAGGCTTGATAAAGGGCCTGCACTTTGAATACGAATATGAAATAGAATAGTTGATAACCATAGCCAAGAAAGGCAGCAAGTAGGTGTGTGTACGTGTAGATGATGTGTTGATTAAGTGAAAGATGAATAATGCAAAAAATAAGAAAGGCTGCAAGTGTGCAAATTACCCACTGCCTTTAGCTGGGGAAGTGGTTGCAACAAAAAGGCTCGATAAACGGCCTTGACTTTGAATCAGAATATGAAATTGAACAATAATTGATAACCCCAGCCAAGAAAGGCCGCAAGTGTGCAAATTTCCCACTGCCTTCGGTCGGGAAAGTTGTTACAACAAAAAAGCTCGATAAATGTCTAATGACTAATGTGGTGGATAGCGATGCTCCTGTTTCCTGTTTTTTATCAGGTCGATAGACTGTTCCACGTAACACAAGAGTTCATCGCAATAAATGCATAGAAATTTAAGTTTACCAAAATCAAGATCAATATGTCAGTATGGACTGTTTGCCGAAGATGCTGTTGCAGCAGTTGATGTGCTTGGTGCAACAGCAACGTTGTTGGGGTGCAAGTTGTTTATGTGTTGCACTATATTTGCTGTGCCAAAGGAGTATTTTTTGGATTGATCACCCCTTGAAAGAGTTGTTTGGCAAATTTTACAGGTTACTAATGGTTGCTGTGTTTCAGTTAGTATGTGTCTGGACTTCGCTGGAATCTTCAAGGGACACATTAGGGCTTCGATAATACAGAAATACTTTGTACTTAGTGACATCCAATTCTATTTTATGTAGAACAGTTGAATTCTACATCAGCCTCTAGGACTAGTGGGAGGGTAGCATTTCAAAGTGTTTGACAGGTTACACTACATGTTTCCATGCAGCCAAAGAAAACTTAGCATGGTTATGCATGGGCACCCTCTCACAAAACCCAGCCCTCAGCATTCAGGATTGTAAAAGCTTGCCATAGGAGTGACTGATGAGTTTATATATGTCAGTGACAAAAGAAAAGAAAAACAGGTACGCTTGTTTTTACATTAGAGATATACAGACCTGAAAGACTATGCATGTAAATCCATTAAATCTTTTTTGAAGGTATTTGAATTTTGAATTTGAATTTTTGAGTTGTTTGTAAAGCGCACGTTCACTGGCAGTTTCTTGGCGCTATAGGATTTCAATCTGAGGGAAGGAAGGAGGTTTATGGACTGAACGCTTGCTGAAACAGCAAAGTCTTAAGATTTTTGCGGAATTCAGTGTAAGAGGGCAAAGATCTAAGAGAAGAGGAAAGAGAGTTCCAGAAAGTAGGGGCCAGCACCGAGAATTTCTGGCCGCCAGAGCGGCTCTTCTTGAACCGAGGAATGACTAACAGAGATTTGGAGGAAGAGCGCAAATCTCTGGCGGGGATGTAGTTGGTTATAGCCGCATTAATGAAAGCGGGGGCAGTGCCAGCCCGAGCTTGAAAAGTGAGGCAGCCAAGTTTAGAAAGGGCTCTTTGCTTTATTGGGAGCCAGTGAAGGGCAATAAGAAGAGGGGAGGAGTGGTGGGATTTTGAGAGGCCATGTACCAGGCGAGCTGCCTGGTTCTGCACCAGCTGAAGGCGTTGAAGTGCATAGGCCGGGGCGCCATTGTAAATGATGTTGCCATAATCGATTTTGGATAGAATCATGGCCATAACAATCATTTTCGATGCAGAGGGAGAAAAAAACCGAGATACTTTCCTAATAATACGTAAAGTAAAAAAGGAAGAGGAAACAACAGAACTAATGTGGGTGTGAAGTGTCAGCGGGTTATTAAGCATAATCCCAAGGGTTTTAACAGAGTGAGAGGGAGTGGGAGGGGGGCCAAAGGAGACAGGCCAAATAGATGGTGACCAAGGGTTGCCACTGCCCCTAGTCAGAATCAATTCTGTCTTATCCGGGTTGAGTTTAAGATGGTTTGCATTCATCCAACCTCGGATAAACAGAAGGACCGACTGGAAGTTAGAGGCAGCGGGTGAAGAAGAGGAAAAATTAAAAATAAGCTGGAGGTCATCAGCATAATTATAGACTGTGACCTCCATTTGTTGGAGTGCAAAAATAAGGGGGAAAATATAAAGATTAAACAAAAGAGGGGAAAGGGAAGAGCCCTGGGGGACCCCACAGTTCACCTTGCTTGGTGAGGCTGAGAATTCGGCCAAGTGGACCGCCTGAGTTCGTCCCTTCAAGAAAGAGCCTATCCAGGCAAGGGCCTGGCCCCCTATGCCCGCCGCCTTGACACGGGACAGAAGGATGGAATGATCTACCGTGTCAAAGGCGGCGGAAAGGTCCAGAAGGACCAGGGCTTGGGGGATGTTGGTGTCTAGGCCCTCCCTACGTTGGTCCATAACTGAGATAACCACCTTCTCGGTGGAATGCCGGGGGCGAAAGCCCGCCTGGCAGGGTGCAAGGTAGCTGCTGCTTTCAATAAAGGAGCTAAGCACCTGGGTGGCATGGGACTCTGCTATTTTTCCCAAATAAGGGAGGAGGGATATGGGGCGATAATTTGCGGGGGAAGAGGGATCCGCTCCAGGTTTTTTTAATATTGGGAAAATTATAGCGGTCTTAAGGGAAGCCGGGACATGACCAGACGTAAAGCAACTGTTCAAGAAGGCCAAGACTGGTGAAGGGCATGCCATGAAAAACTGGCTGAGGATGCGTGCCGGGGCAATGTCGGCCGGGGAGCCCGACTTCACTCGGTTGAGTAGGGAGAGCAGCGATTCTCTGGCAAGTGAAGGAATGGAGGTGAGGAAGCAGTGATTTTCAGGTGGTTGGGGGGGAATGAAAGTGGGGGAAGGGAGAGGAATATTGGCTTTGATAAGAGTTATCTTATCAATGAAGAAATCATTGAGTGATTCACATAAGGCCTGAGAAGGGGGGATTCTGGGTGAGGCTCTGTCCGACGAAGCTAGCTCATGTACTGTAGAGAAAATCTCACGGGATTGGCATTCTGCCGCTAGAATGCGTGCGGAGAAATACTCGGTCTTAGCTGTGAGTATGGAGATTTTATATTCATTAAGTACAGTAACAAAGTGTTGCCGGCAGATGGGTGAATAGGCACGACGCCAGGCTCGCTCAGCCTGTCTAACCTCTAATTTTTTGGCTTTAAGGTCAGGACTGAACCATCTGTTGGCCTTGAGGGAGCGGTTAGTAGCCATTCGCTTCAAGGGGGCTACAGGGTCACAGGTAGTAGTAAGCCAACGATCAAGTGTGACTATCTGGGAATGAGGGTAGGGCATGGAAGAAAGCAGTGACAGGGTGTTTAGAAGCAATACTGTCCAGCATAAAATGTGCATAATTGTTCTTTTTGTTGACTCTAAACACACCATTTGGATTATGACCATGGAATAGTGGTGTAACTATATCACAGATTTTATAGTCAGACGTCTACCTTAGTGATAGTGGAATTACCACTACTTTTTAGACTACCATTGAACAATAATGTGTGGAGGAGCGGTATTGCTTGTTGACCTTCAAAGAGGAGGAAGATTTAAATTTATATTTCAACACCTTAACAAAATAGTTGCTCGATTTGAAAAAAAAAATTAAGTAGGAATGTTAGAGGAAGTCTGGCCCAACTCTAAAAGGATTGTGCAAATCGTGACAGCTGAAGGAAGTGTGTCTCAACATTACTTCTTATGATAATCCAGACACAACACTAGATCGCAGGAGTATGCAAAACATCTAATTTGACATCTTCTATGCGATCACATCTTTACTTTAAGACATACATTTTGTGCATTTGTAACAAGTAAAAGGTAACCAGGATGTTACATTTGGTTTGGTACATTCAAGGTGAACCCATCCGCTGCATTCGAAACATTGGGCCTGTTGGGAAGATAGGGAAAAGTAACTTGTTATTAACATTGCATTGTTTAACGGTCAATAGCTTTTTGAAATGAAAACTGTATATGTATTTACATAGTAAACATAGTGACCTCTCAACACTCAGTAGAAAAGTGGTAATGAGTCCATAACTAGGAAGGGTGCGTAGCCAGCTAAGCAACATGGTGGACGTAAGTCTGAAAAGACCCTTGAAAATGCCTCAGTTATCTGAGTCATACTAAAGATACCCCCTGCATCAGGCGAATGTGAACTGGAGACTTAATGCCTCCAAAACACCCCAAGGACTTACATAACTTAATTTTGATCTTCAGCATCTACAATCATTGAGGGTACTTACCATTATGTATTACATATACATTGATGAAGAATCTTGGTTGCAGACACCACAATACTTTTCAACAGACTCTAAATGTAAAAAAAGATGTACATTAGCACATCATAACAGCAATGGTAACAATTCAAAACTTATTTTGCAATATATCATGCATGATTCTAGGTGTTTTCAGATCCAGGAATAGAGATAGTCACAACTGTTGCAAACATATTCAAATGGCTTCACTACGAACATTATTGAAAATTCACAACTATAATGACAATATCTTACTATACTATGTTTAAAATTATTGATATGCCTTTATCTATAAAAGACCTTCTATGAAAAAATACAGTGTGACACCTTATTTATCATTGAAATGTTAAAGTCAAACCTGATGATTCCATTAGGTCCATTGCAATTTTCAGTAGATAATTCTCTAGAAATATTACATTAGTAAAAATCTCGGCAACTTGCTGCTGAGTTAGGAAGCATTCTTCAAACTGAAAACATAATAGGCAATGTATATGTTGAGCAAAAGTCCAGCCTGAATGTTAATGTACATAAAAACAATTAATCACAAAAGGTTTGAGGTTGAAAAGCAATCATAAGTTTAGTGCTCTAGATACATTACAAAACCATTTAGAAAAATGTGCATTGAAAATATTTGAAAAATATTTCTTTGACAATTTGAACTATTACAACCAGTCATTTTCCAACAGGAACTTTAAAAATAGATTAGCAAATCCACTTACCAAAAGTATCCAATGACAATCATTATTTGCATCAGTAACACTGAAAAGTCACATAACAGATATGAATATTTACCTGAAAAGTAGAAGAGCGATATTTTCAGAGGAAGATACAAGATGACACTGTTGCTGATATTACTAAACAGTAAGGTTAAAATTAAAGGATATCTGAATGTGAACTCTAATTCAAGTGTTCGGCCCTCCGGGTACACTGTAAATGCTGCTATCTTGCAGTTTGATCGGTTTAAACCTTTTTGAACACAAATTAAATAATCCAAAGGTAAACATAAATGTATATTTCTTCTTTCTTCATATGTTGTAAATCACATATATCTCTTCAAATTTGAATTTCAAAACATCATGATTAATATTCACATTATTCCTTCGTTCCCAATGCATTTCGTGTCATCTTGGCACTTCATCAGGGGAATCTAGCAAAAATGATAATACATTTTATCAATGAGGGTATCGACAACTATGTACCATATGTCCCTTAAATACCCAGAATGTATTGCACAATGGTACCATGATTTAACTAAGTCTGTCTACTGAATACTACGAAACAGACCATTATTTCTGTGCACCACATGCTTTGTGCTTCATTGTATTTTCTCCCTCCTAATCCTCCTGTGACTTTTAATATTTATTGCTGCCTCACGTGGCCTTCCCAGGCCGTTATTCTTATTGATCGTATATGGTTGATTGGAATATTTCCTTCTGTGTCACGGGGCCCTCCTAGACCTTTTTAAAATAATTTGTGGGTGCATGAATTTCTGTGTCGTATTTTTGAACTGTGTCACGTGCTTTAGCCTGTATTGTTACAATTTGTGCGTTCATATTAGTATTATTTTTTGACTGCGTCAAGTGCCCCTCCCAGCTCTGTTTTGCTTTATTTTTGTGCACCACGTATTTTGTGCTTCATCGTATTTGCTCCCTCCTAATCCTCCCGTGACTTTTAATATTTATTGCTATTTCACGTGGCCTTCCCAAATTGCGCGTGCATGAATTTCTGTGTCGTATTTTTGAAGTGTCACGTGCTTTAGACTGTATAGACTGTATTGTTATAAACTGTGCGTTCATAATAATATTCTTTTACTACATCACGTGGCCCTCCAAGCTCTGTTTTGCTTTATTTTTGTGCGCCACGTGCTTTGTGCTTCATCGTATTTGCTCCCTCCTAATCCTCCCGTGACTTTTAATGTTTATTGCTACCTCACGTGGCCTTCCCAGGCCTCTATTCTTATTGATCGTATATGGTTGATCGTAATATTTCCTTCTGCGTCACGGGGCCCTCCTGGGCCTTTTTTAAATACATTGTGCGAGCATGAATTGCTGTGCCGTATTTTTGAACTGTGTCACATGCTTTAGCCTGTATTGTTACAATTTGTGCATTCATATTAGTATTACTTTTTAATGCGTCACATGCCCCTCCCAGCTCTGTTTTGCTTTATTTTTGTGCGCCACGTGCTTTGTGCTTCATCGTATTTGCTCCCTCCTAATCCTCCCGTGACTTTTAATATTTATTGCTATTTCACGTGGCCTTCCCAGGCCTCTATTCTTATTGGTCGTATATGGTTGATCGTAATATTTCCTTCGGCATCACGGGGCCCTCCTAGGCCTTTTTTAAATAAATTGTGCGTGCATGAATTTCTGTGTCATATTTTTTAACTGTGTCACGTGCTTTAGCCTGTATTGTTACAATTTGTGCGTTCATATTAGTATTATTTTTTTACTGCGTAAAGTGCCCCTCCCAGCTCTGTTTTGCTTTATTTTTGTGCGCCACGTTCTTTGTGCTTCATCGTATTTGCTCCCTCCTAATCCTCCCGAGAATTTTAATATTTATTGCTACCTCACATGGCCTTCCCAAGCCTCTATTCTTATTGATCGTATATGGTTAATCGTAATATTTCCTTCTGCGTCAGGGGGCCCGCCTAGGCCTTTTCTAAAAAATTGTGCGTGCATGAATTTCTGTGTCGTATTTGTTATCTGTGTCACGTGCTTTAGCCTGTATTGTTACAATTTGTGCATTCATATTAGTATTATTTTTTTACTGCATCACGTTGCCCTCCCAGCTCTGTTTTGCTTTATTGTTGTGCGACACTTGCTTTGTGCTTCATCGTATTTGCTCCCTCCTAATCCTCCCGTGACTTTTAAGTCAAAGTCAAAAAGTTTTTATTGATTTGGTACTCAGCTGAGGACCACAAATATATAACAACAATTTTACTTTACAAATCAGTATAATGTCAAAAAAGGTTTTAGAAATGTATAAAAGTTATAACAAACAAATTCATTGGGAGGCTGTTTACATGCAAGTAGCAGTTCTTTTGCAGTAACAATTTTACAATTGCGATATATAGGGTCTGGATATCTTGACCGTGCTGTTACTACATTTGCATATGGGCATACGAATAAAAGGTGCTCGATGTTCTGATTTCCCCCATGACAGAGAGAACATAACGGGGATCTGCCTGGAGACCACCTAGAGGTGAAAGTTGACACTGGCAAAATACCCAAACGCAACATTGTGATTGCTCTCCTTGCGCCATGAGTAAGGGAAAACCCTAAATATGGCTGTTCTTGCTTATATTCCAATGTTTCGGTGTAAGTTTTGAACAGAGATAAATTACTACAATGAGAAAAATCAAGGTCAAAACTCAGTTTGGGGGTAAAACATTTTAGGAAAAGTTTGAGTTGTGAGGGTGACCAAGTCAACAAAATTTCTAAATTAATTTTGGGTAATTGAAATGCCACTGTCATGTTTCTAAAAAATATAGAGTATGAAGCGTTTTGATCGAAAGTCTCAATCTTTAATAAAAATCGTAATGAACCTTCTTTTGCATGAAGGAGGTTATAAGCCCACCTGATTATGTTAGCTACCGCTGTAGCATATGCGCTAGTGATCGAGAATTCAAGTCTTAGCGCTTGCACTGGTGTTGCTGCTGAGACATTCAAGATTTTCTTTAATATTTTTCCTTCTTTTTGATCCATGTAGGACCACTGTTTTATGGCAATATGTTTGGTGGCATACGACAAAACAGGAGGTATATTTGCTCTGTACACTTTTAGTAATGTAGAAAAATGCCTGTTCCCAGTGGTCGAATACAGTCTCATTAATGCCCCAGCGAGTAATTCAGATTTCCTTTTTAGATGATTAATTTGCTTGCTATTTTTCAGATTCTTTGAAAAGATCCTACCTAAGTATGTGTATTCCTCGACCTCTTCTATATGTTCTCCGCCCAACCTCCAGCAGTACTTTACACCTTTTTTCTTACCGGAGAATGAGACCACTTTTGTTTTATTTAGGTTGGGAATTAAAAAGTTATCATTCGAGTATTTGTGTAGAATGTCGAGAAGTCTTTGTAATCCGAAGGGCGTAAGATCCAACATTACTATATCATCAGCATATAATAAGGCATGTATGCTTTGTGTAGCGATCTTTGGGGGCAAACTGGAGCCTTGTTGCAGATGAAATGGAAGGTCGCTGAGGTACAGTGAAAATAAGATCGGTGCTAAAAGGCACCCTTGTTTAAGGCCATTGGACGTGCGAATTATATTGGTCAAACCTTTTTCGCTCCCCATTTGAACTTGGCACCATGTTTTGTTGTGGAGATTAACAACAACCCGGAGCAATTGTTCGGGGATACCCAACCTCCTCAATTTGTTCCACAGAGTCGGTCTGTCCACCCGATCGAAAGCAGTAGAGTAATCAATAAAGGCTGCGTATATTGGTTGTGATCTCCCTACTGTATATTTGTCTAGAATGGACTGAAGTGTTGCTATATTATCAATGACGGAGTGGTTGGGTCGAAATCCTGCTTGAAACATTGGTATGAGACCCTGCGAAAATGCCTAAGTTTTTAATCGATCTAATACTTCTGCAGCGAAAATTTTCACAGTCGCATCCATCAGTGCTATTTGCCGATAGTTACTGGCTGTATTTTTGTTCCCCTTTTTGTATATTGGAATGATTGTACTTCCCTGCCAAGACTTCGGTATTTCTCCGGTTTCAAAGATGTAATTAAAAAGGGGAGAGAGCATCTGGCTCCACTCCTTGGGGTCAGTTTGGAGGACCTTGATGGGAATTTGGTCGGGGCCTGAAGCACCAGTGCTTCTTGCTTTTCTGATGTGAATTGCAATGGAATTTGACGAGATCTTAGTGATTTTAGTGTTGTTCCTTTCCGTAATAGTATCGAAGTCCTTCCTTTCAAGGTGAGGTGGGTTTGGTTTGTATAAATCGTGCAGGTATATTTCCCAGTCCTCTGGCGAGACTGGAATAGCTTCAAGTTTCTTTTTCGATCCAGTCATTTTAGCAATTAAAGACCAGTATTTTCGCTGATTTTGGTCTTTAGCAGCAATTTGGATATCGACCCAGTTACGGTCCTGCAGTAGTTTTGTATGCTTATTTTTCTCTCTTCGTATTTGGTTTTTTAGTTTGTTGATTTCTGCCTTTGTTGTTATTGAGAAATTCAGGTGTTGTGCTCGAATGAGTCTATTAAGTTTTTTTGCAGCAGGCGAGTTCCGATTTTTATTTTTTTTATTAATGGTTATGCTTTTTCCGTAACTGGCCTGTTGAGATTTATTTAGGAGTGCGTTCTTAAGATTCTTGACTATATGTTCGAAATTCGTAATGGGATCGTCTGAGTGGATGTTAGTTAGCAATTGAGTATGTGCGACCAGTGTAGTGATGTTGTCCAAAGTGGAGGAATTCCAAAAAATACGCCTCTGGTTAATATTAACTTCAATTGTAAATTTGTGAAATGTTGGCTGCTTAGTGAAGGAGGTATAGGCCATCCAGAGGGTAGTTAAATGTAAACGGGCATGGTCGCTTTCCTCTGTAAAGTAGATATTCAGGTACATAACTGACTCCTTTATATCCGTCCCACAGATTAAGTAATCGAGAGTAGAAGAAGTTCCGTTTCCCCGTCTGGTATGTGATGCCGGTATGTCACCTTCCGTGTTGCCATTAAGTATTGTTCCATTTATACTTGGTAGAAATGATAATAGCGACCTACCTCTCTTATCCGATTTGTTGCCCTTAGGGAATTTTGGGAAGGACATTTCCAGAGAATCTTCTTTAGATGAATTAGCCCATTTTCCAATTTCGCTATTTGAAATTTTTCCATTCAGGTCGCCCATAATTAGATATGGCATTTGGGTGCGATCATCAAGGATATGACTGATTGTTTCCATTATCTCACCAAAAAGAGCATCATAATTGTTGCCTGGTGGGGCATAAATGTTAAAAAGCAATATTGCATTGCGGGGACCTGTGGGTTCTGTTGTCATTGCCACCTTAATACACTGCAAGTTTTCAGACTTTGTCTCGATATTTTCTTGAGACCATAGGTATTCCTCACTTAGCAAGATTGCCAGCCCACCCTTTGCGTGGCCCCGAATGGATTTCTTTGCAGGGATGTCGTAAACATAGTATCCTTTCTGGCAGAAGGTTTTTGTTGCCCAAGTTTCCTGAAGGGCCAGGATATCTGGATGATTTTTTATGGCATCGGTCATTTTGTTAGTAGTTTTCCCGGCCATATTCCATGATGTGATGCTCAAGCCATTACTAAACAGAATATTGTTGGTGGTTAATGATTTTATTACTGTTTAGTGTCTCCGATATCCAAGCCCAAGATTTTATTGGTTTTTCGACATCACTTCCTTCTGGATCATGACTCCATACTGTCCTTTCACCTTTGTTCATTTGGATTTTTAAAGAGTCATTTCCCAGAACATATGGTACCGACTCTTCCCAATTAGTGAAGGTATTATGCTGACTTTTGCTTTGTGTAACAGTGTTAAATAGGCCGTTAAGTCCTTTATTATGTTTAATTTTCCTGGGTTCTGTTCTTGCAATTACATCGTAGCCATTTTTATGTAATGTTTCCTTCTCACTGAGAATTATCCCTGGGAGTGCTGGTGACCAAAATGATACCAGCGCTAATTTGTTATTTTCTTTTTTCGGGAAAGTCACCAAGTCTATTTCATTACTTGTAAGAGAGTGGAGGGAAGGTATTTGTTGAAGAAGATTGATTATTCTTCCTCGATTCAGTGGCACATTGTCAGTGGGGAAGAGTTCTTCAATTATTAGATGTTTTGATGATATTCCTTCCCCAGGTGTAGATTTACTGATGTCTTTTTCTCTTATTCGTGACTTTTAATATTTATTGCTACCTCACGTGGCCTTCCCAGGCCTCTATTCTTATTGATCGTATTTGGTTGATCGTAATATTTCCTTCTGAGACACGGGGCCCTTCTAGGCCTTTTTTAAATAAATTGTGCGTGTATGAATTTCTGTGTCGTATTTTTTAACTGTGTCACGTGCTGTAACCTGTATTGTTAAAATGTGTGCGTTCGTATTAGTGTTATTTTTTTACTGCGTCATGTGCCCCTCCCAGCTCTGTTTTGCTTTATTTTTGTGCGTCACATGCGTTGTGCTTCATCATATTTTCTCCCTCCTAATCCTCCCTTGACTTTTAATATTTATTGCTACCTCACACAGCGTTCCCAGGACTCTATTCTTATTGATCGTATATGGTTGATCGTAATATTTCCTTTTGCATCACGGGGCCCTCCTCGACCTTTTTTTAATAAATTGTGCGCGCATGAATTTCTGTGTCATAATTATTTTATTCTTGATAGTAAAGTATACTATACATACCAGGGCTGCTCATGTAAATGCTACTAGTGGGCCTGCAACAGTAATTGTGCCGCCCACACAAGTAACCTTAAATAAAAAAAGTCAGGCTTGGCACTACAGTGCCTGAGCGCCCTTTCAAAAACTGCCATGGTTTCAAACTGCATCCATTTGGCAGGCCTTACCCGTCCCTTTGTATGGACTGTACTCTGTGTCCCTCACTTAAACTTTGTGGGCGTATTGAGCTGTGAAGACGGGGTGACAGTTGTTTTACTAATTATATATTCACACATCTTTATAGTCATTTATGTCTTTATAATTGATGTGAGCATATAAAATTTGTTCTTTACATCTATAATGCTTTTCTTCTAACGTTTTTCCCGTTTATCTACATTTTCCATAGAAATTAATGCCACTAAGTACCAAGAGCTTCTGGATTATATAAGCCGTAATGTGTATCCTGGTGGTTTCAGTAAATTCCAGAAGCATGGATTTCGTAGACTATCTAAAAAATTCTCTGTTGACGGTAGTATTATTTTTTCAGTATTGGCACATAATTTGAATGTCTAGATTAATGATGTTCTATTGGCTTGTGTAATTATCTCCTATATAGGTGACAAGTTAATAGGTTGAAGAACAGTACGTGATTATGTCTTTCTGCACACAACATATTTTACAAACTACATTAATGTAAGAAAGGTATTTCTGATGAACTTTTTGTGTTTCAGAAAGGTTTGTGGTAGGTTGTTAAACTAATTTCTTCTTTAAGAAATGTTACTTTTTTTGGATAGTTGATGAGGTTAGTTTCTGCTACATGTAAATTGAGTATACTATGGCTAATAACGTATGATGTACATATTGGTTCCTCTTTACAAGCTCATGTGCTTTCATATATTTTTACAGGTAATCGATATCTTCCTCTCAAATATGTTTGTCAAGACCAAATGTATGTATATTTCCCTTCCTAATACAGTTACCTATCTTTAAGTAATAATTTCAAATCAATGTGTGTACTGAAATCCTTTAATTTTAGAAAATATTGGGGTGGTTGCGCACAGGCTTAGTTTGTTAGTCTTTCTAATGTATTTTCCAATATTTGTAATGTGCCTCCAGAGGTTTCCCTTTGTCGACCATAAAGTGTTCCAATGAAAATATCTGAATGCGAACTCTAATTCAAGTGTTCAGCCCTCCGGGCACACTGTAAATGCTGCTATCTTGCAGTATGATTGGTTTAAACCTTTTTGAACACAAATTAAATAATCCAAAGGTAAACATAAATTTATATTTCTTCTTTCTTCTAACTTTTATTTTTCAATTCATATGTTGTCATTTGAGATGTCGTCAGTGATGTCATGAGTGATGTCACTGACCATGTCATGAGAGATGTAATATGTGATGTCATCAGCAGTGCATTGCAGGCGCTCGAGTTATAGTTAGCTGAACTAACTATAAGGGGGAAATTTCAATGGTTTTGTATGAGTGAAATGTGATGCTAACTATAACATGTGTGAACCCTATGGTTTTCAGTGAATTTTTAAGGTTTTTTAAATGCTAATTCCTAACTATAACGTGACTGAAACCTATGTTTTTTTCAGTGAATATATATATATATATATATATATTAATATATATATATATATATATATATATATATATATTCACTGAAAAAACCATAGGTTATAGACCATATATAGTTAGGAATTAGCATTTACAAAACCTTGAAAATTCACTGAAAAAACCATAGGTTAGAGACCATATATAGTTAGCTGGACATTTTATTCACATAAAACCAATGAAATTCCATATATAGTTAGTTGCACTAACTATATATCGTGCACCCGCAATCCACTGCTGATGATGTCACATATTACATCATTCATGACATGGTCAGTGACATCACTGATGACATCACTGATGACATCTCAAATGACATCACTGATGACATCACTGATAACAACATCCAGTGATTTTATGTTTCTGTAAAGTTTAAATATGTCTTACATATTGAAGAATGAGTGGATGTATAAGTGTCTGGATGAAGGATTTAGTAGGTGCATGACTGACTGTATGAGTGAGTGATTAAATATGTCTCACTGAGTGCATGGGTTAGTGACTAAACTGTCTTAATTTGTGCATCATTATGTCTGTTGTCCTGTAAACTGCCGCATGTGTTGATCAGTAGCTATATGAGTAACTATATGGGTTATTGATTGGTTGCCCAAGTATTTGTATGGGAGACTGAGTGTGTGTGTAGATGGTTGAGAGGTGTATGACTCTGTGCATAGATGTGTGAGCAGTTGATTCACTAGATGTATGGGTTCAAAAGTGCATGTAGAAACAGCTCTATGGGTGGTTGACTGTGTGCATGAGTGTATTGGTGAGTGAATGGATATCTCAGTGCTACATGTCAAAGTAAAAACAAAGTAAAAACATATGTAAAACACAGTATATGACATATATAAATAACTGTGCATAAGAGCCAGTGAATGTGACTGGCTGTATGGATCATTATGAAATTGTATCAGGGATTGTATAAGAGAGTAAATATGTGTTAGTATCTGTTTGAATACGTAAGGTGTGTATAACTGTATAGTTGAGGAAATGGAGGTGTGATTGATTCTTTGCATGACTGACTAGGTGTGTGAGTAACTCCATGGATGAGTGACAGTCTGTGAGTGTCTATTTATACTGAGTGTATATAAGGTTATATTAGAGTCTGAAGAAGTTCATCGTATTATCACATGAATGATGTCATCAGTGATGTGATCATTCATGTCAAATGAGATGTCATCAGTGATGTCAATTGAGATGTCATCAGTGATGTCATCAGTGATGTCATTTGAGATGTCATCAGTGATGTCATCAGTGATGTCACTGACCATGTCATGAATGATGTAATATGTGACATCATCAGCAGTGGATTGTGGGTGCGCGATATATAGTTAGTGCAACTAACTATATATGGAATTTCATTGATTTTATGTGAATAAAATGTCCAGCTAACTATATATGGTCTCTAACCTATGGTTTTTTCAGTGAATTTTCAAGGTTTTGTAAATGCTAATTCCTAACTATATATGGTCTATAACCTATGGTTTTTTCAGTGAATTTCAATGGTTTTTTAATAGCAAATATCAAAACCTTTAAAATGTATTCTTCTTTAAATCGAAAAATATATTTTATATGTTTTTAATAAAAAATGTTATGTATTTTTTTAAATTATTTTTTTGTTTCGCTCCCGGTACGCGAACCGGTGAGCTTCCCGTTAGCTCAATTTGGTGCCGCGACTCGGTCCGCGAACCGGTAAACGTTCCGTTTGCGCAACTACCGCGTTAGAAAACAACATCGTGACGCGTCGCGTAACCGCGACGTATCGCGTTGTCACGTAATGCGTCTTATGACGCGCCACGTTAGCGCACCCGGAAGTGCTCCGGTGCGCGAAGCGAGGCGCGAAGCGCAGCTTCCCGGAAGCGATCCGGGGCGCGGCGCGGAGCGCGTAACGTAAGCATAACAGGTCATGTGACTTGTTAATAAAACTTTTCATTGGTTCATTTCAATTTTGGTTTCCTAATGATATAAGGCTAGGTCATGTGACCTAAAAATAACACTTTTCATTGGTTTAGAACTATTTTTTTTCCCAAATGATGAAAACCCCTCCTTGTTTCCTCACTCTGACTTTCATCTTTGTGAGAGGAAGACCTTTTTTCATCACTTAGCAATGGCAAGTGTTGTAGCTTCAGCTGGTGCATCCCCACCACCACCACCACCTCCTAGGAAGAGAGGACCACCTACCCAGTTCCTTCCCAACCCTGAGGAAGAGGAGGAAGAAGAGGAAGAGGAGGTACAGGAAAGAGTATTCTTGCCTGAACAGCCCCGGAAATCCCACCATAAGAACCATTTCATATGGCAATTGTTTTCCTTTCCAGCAGGGCAAAAAAAAGTAAATGCCCGTCATGTCACATGCCTGATATGTAAAGAGGTTCTGTCCCGAGGCACAGATAAAAAATGTAGCTTTGGGAACTATACAAGGCATCGCCACATGCAAAGGTGGCATCCAATAAATTACAGCGTGGCTGAGGTGCGTGACTTGCGTGAAAACCCGCGAACTCCTGTAGCCACCACCTCAACACAGGAACATTTTTCGGGACCAGAGGCGAGGGAGACAGTCCTGAATATTCAAAGCAATTTTCAGCACATCAAGCTGGTGTGTATTTATTGTGGGGGACTACTTTGCCACGGGGAGATGAGTGTCATTTTAATGAACAGGGCATATGAAAATCACAAGTGCTCTAAACGCCCCAAAAATGTATTTATTTTTTGCTCCTGTTGAGCCGTTTCTAATGCCTGTTTTTCGTTGTTCCCCCTCAAAAAAAACAAAAAACTTTAAAATTGTTCAAAAAATACAAAAAAAAAAAATGTTCAGAAAAATAATAAAAAAAATATAAAAGAACAAAAACAATAAAAAAAAAGTTCTTTTCAGAACTACCTCCCATTTATAAAAAATTGCTAGAATGTTTAGCACTCTGGCAACCTCTATTTCTTTTGGTTCGCTTCCCGGTTCGCTCGCCGGTACGCGAACCGGAAGCGAACTAAAAAAAAAATTTTTAAAAAAAGAAGAGTAAGTATAAGGGAAGGAAACAGAGAGTAATGTTAAAAGAAAGACAGCTATAGGGAGTAACTCAGAGATACTGTTTAATAGATCTATTTACCAAACCAAAGATGGAAGAGGGTATAATTGTGAAAAACAAAATAGATAAGGAAGTGAAAGAAAAAAAGGAGAGTAGAAGAATAATAAACAAGAGTTTCTTAGAGAATGTGAGTGAATGTTCAAAATAAGATTAAAACATGAGGAATAACAGAGAGAAAAAACAGAAAGCAGAAAAGAAGAAGTAACAGAAAAGGAATGATTGAAACAGCAAAGAAATGTAAATAACATAGGGGCATATTATCAACATAGGCGATAAAATTATCGCTGCTTTTATCGGCAGAAATCTGCCGCTAAAGCCGCTTTTGCGGCAGAAAACTGCCGCTAAAGCTGCTTTGGCGGCAGTTTTCTGCCGATAAAAGCAGCGATAATTTTATTGCCTGTGTTGATAATATGCCCCTTAGTATGCTTGAACTACAGGGAGAAAGCATAATGAACAAGTAGTGAAAGAGTGATCAGTCAGAGACAGTGAGAGTAATAGAGACGGAGTGAGTGAACAAGAGTGAGTAACTATGAGAACAGAGGGACTGAGAAAAGGAGTGGAAGGAGTAGAGTAAGTAAGTAATAGAGAAAGGAATGAGGGAAGTAGCAAAGGCAGAAAACTGAGGGTTAAAGAAATGAAGCAGTGGAACTAATAGAAGTTAAATGTGATAGAAATGTAACGAAAAGAGTACAAAACATTTACCTTATAATTGTCGTTAACTTAGTCACTTGTTATTTTTATACTTTCAATCTGTGAAAGAAAGAACAAAAATTTGAAAAATATTAAAACATGTATTTAAAAATTAGAAAAGACAAGGGAAAAGATTGACAATCATCCAATTTTACAAAGAAATACAGTTAGAGGCCTCCGCTTCTCCATGCCCCCTACACAGTCCTAAATATATACATTTTAAACTGATGGTATCTTGTTGAAGATGAAGTGAGGCCTATCTTGCGACATGGTGCATCTTTTGCACTGCTGCTGCGTCACAAAAGTGACGGAACAGCGGCGCAAAAGAGGCGCACGGCCATCATAAATCTACCCCTAACATTTTAAATGATTGTTTCTAGATGCTGATAAGGTGTGGCCTATCCACAGATTTGTTTCAGGTGAGTCCTACTCAGAGTTACAGATGAAATTTAAGTTATTGAAGAGTACAGAGGAGATAATACATGAGCAGGCCTACCAACGAAGTGAGTCATGTCCACTGTACTCTTGAACAAACATCAGACCTTCTCTATCTCCTTGAACAGGCCAATACCTCATCTACACAATGTGATTCGTAATGTTATGAAACACAGGTAATGTAATTGAAAAACGTGCAATTTTTTTTGCTCATTCCACAACCACATCACTTGTGTTTCCTTTGCTTAGGTATCTCATTGTACAGATGTAGTCTAGCATATGAAAGACTACGCAAAAGGTGAGCACTGTATGCAACAACTTTGACACTTACAGAAGCCTCAGCTTCTCCATGCCCCCTACACAGTCCTAAATATATACATTTTAAACTGACGGTATCTTGTTGCAGATGAAGTGAGGCCCATGTTGCAACATGGTGCATCTTTTGCACTGCTGCTACGTCACAAAAGTGACGCAACGGTGGCGCACGGCCATCCTAAATCTGCTCCTAACATTTTAAATGATTGATTCAGGATGATGATAAGGTGTGGCTTATCCAGAAGTTTTTTTGAGGTGAGGCCTACTCAGGGTTGCAGATGAAATTTAGGCTTGTTGAAGAGTACAGAGGAGATAATACATGTGCAGGCCTACCAATGAAGTGAGTCATGTCCACTGCACTCTTGAACAAACGTCAGACCTTCTCTATCTCCTTGAACAGGCCTAAACCTCATCTGCACAATGTGATTCATAATGTTAGGAAAAACAGGTAATGTAATTGAAAAACGTGCAGTTTTGTTTGCTCATTCCACAATCACATCACCTGTATTCCCTCAGCTTAGGTATCTCATTGTGCAGATGTAGTCTAGCATATCCAAGAGTACGGAGAAGGTGAGGACTGTATGCAACAGAGCAATGTACATTACTCACCTCCCTTGACACTTACAGAAGCCTCAGTTTCTCCATGCCTCCTACACAGTTCTCAATGTATATCATAAATACAAAAAGTACAGAATTAATTATACATGTTAAATGGTTTATTTTTGCTGTACTCAGAATGTATCAAATTTCACTAAAAACAGTGAGTTGAAGGTATTCATCATATAACAGCGGGGAAAAAAAAACACAATCAAAATGATTGTGTTTAAAAAACCCATATAACATAACCAATCAGAAATCAGAACTCCTTAAAAGTAACTTACTTTCCATGACGTCAAAGGATGTCCTATGAACAGCTTATACTCTGTTGTGCTGCTATTATTTTCAGCCCGCCACTTTCTGAAAGAAAAGCTCCATCGTTTTGACAAATATGTTACATACAATAAATGACTTCTCGCTCTCTACCGCACATTTCCTCAAGGCCAAATCGTGTAAGAGCCATTTATAACTCTTGAAATTCTTCTAAGCAAATCCCGTCATTTTCTTTTTCCGCAACTTTCAGAAAGAAAACGTTCAAGATCACTTTCACAATCCTGTACTAGTAATATCTCACCCTTCTTGCTCACTCATGTTCCACATTTCCACATTTAACTTTTGACTCTGTACTACACTTATCCTCAAGGCCAAATAGTGTAGGAGCCATTGGAACCTCTTGAAATTCCTCAGAGCAGATCCCGAGATTCTTTCCCTAAAATTTTGGTTGTAAAAACACCAGGTAAGAATTTTTAAGGTCAAAAGGCAATTTTATTTTTAAAGTTAAAACAGAATCATTGCAGAATGACCAGCCGTTTCTAGACTTTAAATAAGCTGTGTAATGTCCCGATGTTGTTGAAGGACCGTCATGATATATAATTGCTGCAGTTACAAAAGTCCTTCCTGATATTGACAACTGCGAAGCCACAAAATGTTTAATTAAAGTTGTCAATTTTGTTCCATCAGGCCTACATCGCTGGAACATTAAAATGACATACTGGCCATATGTTCGTATAAATAATGTGGACAGCATTGCTGACTTACATTGGCTACACTCCATGTTGTGATCGGCTGATTTTACTAGCTTATTAAAGGACACTGATTTACTGTCTGGCAAAGTTAAATATATAAATCTTTCTGAGTCTACACTAGTAGTACTTGATACCCTACAGTTCTCGCAGTCATGCTGCCATTGATAAGAAAGGCCAAACAGGTAATCTACATCTACACCTTCATCTTGCAATACATCAAGCATATACATTAAAAACTCTTGACAATCTTGCTGAATATTTTGAGAGAATTGCGTTTGACCTGAACATTTGTCTAACAGATTTCGAATTTCAGACACACTTTCTATTTTTGTTCTATCAGTGCTACATTTCTCTAACACAGAATTCAGCAAGCAGCAAAAACTTTGATCCGAATTGACCACAATCTGTTCTTTTAAAGTTTCTAGAGAAAAGACAACATTAACCACTACATTAGCATAGCAGTTGACACCAGAACTATTTTCAAATTGAAAACCAACAACATCTTCAACAGAATCCTTTTTCTTTCTGCTTATAATTTCAGGTTCATCAACTTTTCGTCTTTTTGCTACAACCTCCCTACTATTGGTCACATTTCTTCGTTTCCGGCCTACCACACGTTTCTCAAACAAAGGATATTGAGGCAAATGTGGCGCATACTCTCTTCTTAACCTATTGTATTCCTTAACACAATCTGGATCCGCACAAATGTTTGTGACATCACACTCAATCAAGTACAATCCCGATAAAGTTCTGACTCTTGACAATGCCACATATGCCATACCCTCCTTGAACATAGAACTGCCAATATTCACCAATGCACTGTCTACACTTAAACCTTGCGATTTATGGATTGTCACCGCATATGCCAAGCAAACAGGAAACTGCTTACGGCGAACATATAAGTCTTTTACATGCAAAAACCTAGCAGAGCAACGACCAATTAGCTGTACTTCCTCAATGCCATCAAATTTAATTTTTAAAAATTCAATTCCATCTCTATTTCTGTATTTCTCAAAATCAACAACATTACCCATTGATCCATTTACCAGACCTCTTTCAACATGTAAATTCCTTCTTAAAATTATACGGCAATTTAAGCACACATTCAGAGTCTTTTCTAAACCTGCAGTTTTAGATATAGTCTTCTCTAATGAATCCAATTTTGATTTCAAATTCTCAGACAAAATAATTGTTGTTCCCATATGCTCTACTCTGTCAATAGCTTCCAGTTTCACAATCTCTTGGTTTTCTAAATGCAACATTTTGTTGTTGAAGATGGCACATTCTGCAAGAGTTGGCATCAAACATATTCCAGATTTCTTCTCAGTAATTTTCCGAAAAATATTCTCAGGCACAACGTCTTCTTCTGGATACAAATTTGACAGTAATCGTGCATGTAAAGCTTATTTCCCATGCTCGGTCACTTTTCCAATTCTAACATCTTGTAGAATATTCTTATAATCTTCATCCTTCGCTTGACGCATATTTTCACGCAGTTCAGCATAATTGAAGTTTAACCATATATTGACGTCGCCAACGCTCCCTAGGCACTTCCTGGTATCTTCATGCGTGAGCATTTTGAACACAGGTTGTCCTTTCACTGGTGTCAGCTGCAGAAGATCACCGAAAACAATGATGTGTTTGCCACCAAATAACACATCATACTCTGTTTTGAGAACTTCTTGCATTCTCAAATGCACAAAGGCAAGCATGACATTGGAAACCATGCTTACTTCGTCAATGATAAGAAGTTTCATTTTCCTCAAGACTCTTGAAACTTCACAACAAGCATCTCCAGATAACTTGTGGTATTGTAATTTGTTATCATGCTCCACTGGCAGCATCAGTAGACGATGCAAAGTAATACCTTTAATGTTATGTGCTGCCAGTCCAGTTGGAGCGGTGACAACACAAGACAGCGATGACTCAGTCCTTTTCTGCAAATAACATGAAATTGCTTTATTGAGGAAACTTTTTCCAGTTCCCGCTTCTCCACTCACGTACAGTCGGACAGGCTTCAACGACATACATGAGCACTCTTTCTTCTCATGACTTAATCCATGATCAATTTGGTTGGTAACTTCTTCATATATTTTCCTCTGCTCAACGTTGAGTTGTCTTTCCAAGTCTTCTAAGTTAACCACATCCTCCTGAGCATGTGCCATGGCTCTTTCCACTTCAATCATGGCAGTGGCAGCTTCATTTTCGATAACTGGTCCTCCTAGTGGATCCTGACTCAATGAAACAGAACTCTGACTGTCCTGAGAACTGTCTCTAGCAATCTCGGCTGCAATTGTTGCTTCCTGCTCGATTTCCGCATTCAACATTTCCAGATATTTGGGAAAAACAGGACATTCTATAGTCTCCTTGACGGCATTTAAAGAGTCTTCGTAACAGAGGAAATCTCCAAGCAGTTCCTCTTCTGCACGCCAAGGCTTGAAAAGTTGCAAAAGAGCTAAATAGAAAAACTCTTTTCTTTCAGGAGATTCACCAGTCAATTTTCGATGATTTACCAATTGGCATTTTCTTTGCTTGACCAGACATCCCTCACTTCCAATTACAGCATACACTCCTTTATCAATATCTTCTTTGATGTTCCACTTGAATATGTAATTTTGTAGAACCTCATACAGACAAACATTCTCGAGGTGACTGCTTCTATTTGGATAATATGTATCCAACATGTTGGTCTTCAAAATATCGGTACTGTTTGGCTCCTTTTCCGCCAAATACTCAATTTCCCGCACAGGTTTCAGAACTCGATTACGCGTTGCAGCAAGACCAAGACTCGCCCAAATGATACTCCTGGATTTGGCATAGAGACTTGCTGAAGACAACCGGTCAGAACATTCATAAGCTCCGATTTCTCGATGCGACAACATCTTCAGATTGAAACTGTACAACTTCTTACTGAGGCTCTTTTCATGGGAAATGTCCTCCCACATATCCTTCAATTCTGTCTTTTCTTTTTTGGTGATGTAAGATGTCACATACCGAGCCACAGCCATAAAGTTATCAGCCACAAACTGTATATCCATGTTAGCATTCCACATGGACAAAATCACTGGGTTGTAGTCGTTGAAGTACTTGGACTCTTCGTTCCTTTTCAAATTGTATGTCGCAGCGAAGACATCAAACTGTTCACTCTTCCTTTAGAAATCACCGGTCGTGGAAAGGCGAAAGGACATTTGGTGTAGAACTTGTCCTTGTTTCTGAATTTACGACGACAGTACTTTCCACAACGATGGCTTTGGAAGCGTAAAACTTGTTCTCTTAGGCTTTTGTCTTCCTTTGCGTTTGGAAAAGCACATGTAGAATACTGTTCTATGAAACTCATCACGAAGTCATCTGGATCTGTTCCAAATTTGGGTGCATCTTTGATCCACAGCAGCATATGTATATGAGGAGCACCTCTTGCTTGGTACTCCTTTCTCCAGAAGAAATCCAACACCTCTCCAAGAGGTGGATTTTTCTTGTTCATGATGAAAGACATCATAGCTTCAAATCTATGATTGAAGTACCTGCATACATTCACTGGATCCAAAGAGCACAGTTCTCCGGGTGTCTTGAATTCGATATTTTCAATGTTTCCATTTGCCTCTCGTAGAAATTCAAGTAAGTCTTCCCAGCCATACTCGGCACAGTTCCTCAGCATACATTTTAAATCACCATGATGACGGTACCAGTACTCATTAGTACCACGCTGACACGCCATGAGATTAATCAGGTGAGAATCCAAAATACTGTCTTGCACATTGACTTTATCCATAAAGTCACTTGCCGAGATATTTTGCATCTGTACACCACTTTTCAAGATGTGGTTCACTGCATATGACAGTCCAGACAGATCGCTTTCAAACAGTAGATGAAACAAATAGGGAATGCATTGACGAAACCTAGGATCTTCTGCATACAATCGTAAAGTCCGGTATTCAGAAGCAGGAATTTGATCAGGTCGCTCATCATATCTTCCTCCTTGACGTGTTGGAAATAGCTGTGGGAAACATCGAGCTTCCAAACTTTCCTCCCAAACACTAATGGGACTTCCTTTGGCTTGTTTCATTTGAAACAACTCAATAGCATTCCCCATGACTTCCTTGGAATGCAAAGTATGAACACTATAATGTTCATATATTTCTTCATTTCTAGAGGCTTCTACTTTCTCAATTTGACCAGCACACAAACCGCTATCCTCTTCTTCACTTGCTTCCTCTTCTGCAACATATACATTCTTGTAGTACTTATTGTTTTTCTTCAAATACAATGTTGCCTTTTTGACTTTCCTAACATCCACTAAATCTTGCCAGATTTTCTTACTCTTTGTTGGAACCCCATTAACTAAGATAACCAGAGGTTCCTCTTCCACTTTCTCTACTCCACTTGTATTAATGTTTTTCTTCAAATCTAGAGGCAAATAAACAACTCTTCCCTTTAATCCTCTCTGTAAATCTGATGGAGGCATTTTCCCTGTCTTTGGCTCCATTCTTACAATAGCCTGAAAGGGATGGATACTTTGAATCAAAATAGATTCATAAGTATTTAAATCCTTCAATTCAGAAGGAATCTCAACCAATTCCAGATTATTATGAACCGCTCTAGCAGGCATCCGGTTTTGATTTAATTTGTTACAACAATAAGTACACACACGTTGATCCAATCCCAAATCAAAACAATTTTCTACCATCAAGTATGTTGCAAAATCCTTCCATTCAATATTATTTTCCCTTTCACTTTTCGCATATAAATCCACCAACTTAGTCTGATTCTTATAATAAGTGCGTCGACAACACATTAGAAATTAGGCCTCTCACTTGATTTCACCTGAAACGTGGCCATTTCCTTCTGAAAATTATCTGTACTGGAAACCTGTACACTATCTTCCACATTACCTTCTTCTTCTGGGTCAATTTCAACATTCTCCTCTTTACTTGCAAAGTAACAAAACTCAATTTCTTCACAAATATTCTTCACATCTACTTCAGAACCATGCAAAAGAGCAGTGCATAATTGTTTAAGCTTAATTGCTGGACTCTTAGCATAATACAACATTCTAACTAATTTCCTCACTTTATTATGATGCACTGCTAGCATCCTGAAATGATGAAAAACACTCTGGCATACTCTCCTAGAAAGACAAGCCAATGAATGACCATGCAAACCTGTCACTTCTCTCACTCTGCAAGGATCTAATTTTGCAACAACCTCATTTTTTGTTTTAAACTTTTCTTATTAAATGTCCGTACAAAATCACAAAGCAAATTGATGGAATCCTGTCGCACACTGCAAATACTACTACACTTCCAGGTATACACTGGTCCCTTAGGACGTTTTCCTAAAACTTCATCACCTAACACCTCTTCTGCCTCTGTTGACACAAGTTTTTCTTTTTCAACTGGACAACCATCTTTCACCTCATAAGCTCGACCACTGGTGTCAACTGCATGCACCAAATCATTATCCTGGAAATAACTCTCCTCATTAAAAAATGCCTCACAACTTGAACTATGCATCCATTCTCCTGAAAAAACTTCACAAAAATTACTACGATTAACTGTTCTCTTCCATCTACTATTTGTTTTGAAATCATAAATTGCCTTGTTTAGTTTCCTAATTCTATTGATTATTAAAATAAATAACTTTCGCTTAATTTCGAATGCCTGATCAATAATTTTCTCAACTTTTTTTTTCTCTTATAAAAAACCACTTTCTGTTGACCTTTCTTAATATTTTTTAACAAATTGCCAATTATCCTGTTGCGGAACATTCGTCTACGAATGTCCCTAAACTGATTTTTCCTTCTACTACCATGCACAGAGTTATCTCCTGCTCTACCAGTAACATTTTTGATTGGCCTTTCCTTTCCGTTTAAATTGGCTCTCTTTTTCTGGACTAAAACTTGTTCTGTAGTTATACTTTTGTTTCTACAAATGTTTCTAAGGAATGATTTCGTTCTCTTACCCGGAGCTTTCTCGGTGACTTGACGAGATTTTATTGTAGAGGACTGCTGCAAGCATTTAGTAATCTGCTGTCTTTGACGTTTTGTAGCCTTTCGGCTTCTTTCTTTAGATGGCATCGTCTAATTTTGAAATGATCTGCAGTTGAATCTGTGGTAAAATATAATAAAAAATGGTATTAACCACTATTACCAAACAGTAAATCAATAACAGTCGTCAAAAAATTAACATACTAGTTGTCAATTCTACATACAATAATTTTTAGTGCATTATGAAATTTAAAACTCACAAATAGTAGCAAAGAAATGGAATGCTTCTACATTTGACCTGTGCTCTTTTATATGTGAATCTGAACTAATTTTATGAGCATATTTAACTATTTTATTAAAGACACTTCACACAATTTGTTTTTGAAGTTGTATTTAATTTTAAATAAAATGGTTTACATGGTTACTTTTCATTTCGAGTAACCTAAATTTATTATTAAAAGTCTTTATAGGTTAATAGGCTCGAGCAGGTCAGCTGCCCACCCTATGTCATACAATTCTGACAAATCAGCATCCTCATCATATTCTTCATCATCCACAGGATATAAATCATCCAAGGGATCTACTTCCACTGACGTTTCAATAACAAGTTCAATGATAAGATCGAGATCAACAGATTGCTCATTATCACTCATGCTTGATGTTGTCGTTATCTTTAAAAAAAGAGAACAACAATGAGATGTTGCAGAGTAAGAGACAAATCTCAGAGACTATAATAATAAAATTGTTTAACAAGAGTAACATTTTGCAGATATTATTTAACCATGTCCAGCGATGCTGAGGAGGTGAGGCCTATGTCCAAGTTTTCAGTGAACAGGACTCATCTCTTCTTAACCTTGGATAACCTCACCAACACTGTGTCCCCAGCTAATACTTAAATTTAAAGGAGCAGATTTATGTTAACTGGCGCATCCCCAGGGATGCACCAGTTAACGTGCGCCACTGCTCTGCCACCCATGATGTGCCGCATTTACAATGCAGAGCACCATTGAGCAAAAACAGCACAGATGCATCACGCATCTGTTCCACAAAAACGGCGCATTGCAGGAATCACGTCATAAACGCGACATATCTACTGCAATGCACAGGGGCAAGCCACACATTGCATGGTGCATCACTCCTTATGCCTGTTTCAAACAGGCGTAAGGATTTGATTCAGCAATGCCATAAAGGTGACTCAGTGAAATCTTCTTAATTTTACTGTGTTAGTTTTACAGGGCTTTCATGCAAATGACTGCTCACCCTACAACAAAATGCTCACATGAAACCTGACGCAGGTTTCATGTGGCACAGGACTTTACAGCATGACACATCTGCCTAGATGCATCAAATTGTAAATATGTCGCAACATAGCACATCTTTTGCACCGCCACTGCGTCACAAAAGTGACGCACAACGGCGCAAAAGAGGCACACGACAATCATAAATCTGTCCCTCACATTTTAAATGATTGATTCAGGATGACGATAAGGTGTGGACTATCCAGAGGTTTGTTTGAGGTGAGGCCTACTCAGGGTTGCAGATGAAATTTACGCTTGTTGAAGAGTACAGAGGAGATAATACATGTGCAGGCCTACCAATGAAGTGAGTCATGTCCACTGCACTCTTGAACAAAGGCCAGACCTCCTCTATCTCGCTGAACAGGCCTAAACCTCATCTGCACAATGTGATTCGTAATGTTAGGAAACACAGGTGATATAATTGAAAAACGTGCAAATATTTTTGCTCATTTAACAATCACATCACCTGTATTTCCTCAGCTTAGTTATCTCATTGTGCAGATGTAGTCTAGCATATCCAAGAGTACGCTGAAGATGAGGAATGTATACAACAGAGCAATGTACATTACTCACCTCCCTTGACACTTACAGAAGCCTCAGTTTAATATTTCTCAGTTCAATATTTATTTAAAGAAGCAGACACCAATATGACCTTCTCATAAATGTGAAAAGTGTTTTTTTTTTAAAAAAAAAACGATTTTCTGGTCATAATTTGAAAACACAACACAGGTCCTATGTAGAAGCACACCCTATCAGTACTTAAATTAGCCAAGCACACATGGGGGCGTATTTACAAGGACCTTGCACCACGGGGAAATGTCTTAAATTAAAATGAGAAAAATAACATCAAAGGGACTCAAAGGCCTTGTAAATATGCCCCAAGCAACCTATGAAACTGTAGCAGTACATATCAAGAAACCTAATTGATTTCAAAAAACGTTTTTAAACCCATCATGAAAAACAATTATATACCTACATTCATGGGGAAATGACTTAAAATGCCCTAAGACACATGAAAGCGTTTTTTTAAGGCCCTTGCACCTTTTTTTGCATCACTTTTAACATGGCTATGTAACTCAAAGAATCAAAATCTAAATTTGCCAAGCACACATGGGGGCGTATTTACAAGGACCTTGCACCACGGGGGAATGTCTTAAATTAAAATGGGAAAAATAACATCAAAGGGACTCAAAGGCCTTGTAAATATGCCCCAAGCAACCTATGAAACTCTAGCAGTACATATCAAAAAACCTAATTGATTTCAAAAAACGTTTTTAAACCCATCATGTAAAACAATTATTCAACCACATTCATGGGAAAGTGGCTTAAAATGCCCTAACACACATGAAAGCGTTTTTTTAAGGCCCTTGCACATTTTTTTTACATCACTTTTAACATGGCTATGTAACTCAAAGAATCAAAATCTATTTGTAAAACACTTGACACAAAGCAACATTTTAAATACACAACTTTCTTCTTAATTTTCTCCCTAAAGCATACTATTCTCTATTTAAATTAAATGAATCTTTTCTCACCTTAGCAAATACTTTTTGAGTTTCAAAACAGTCTCAGACACACACCAATTTGTCTTTAGCAGAACAAAGGGTATGCACTCCAGAGGCTGCAGCCACAAAAAGCACAGAAATGCTGTAATTCATCACACATATCTCTCATGTCACCCAATCAAAACTCTTCCCTCACTTTTTTCAAATCAACACCCTTCCCCCCTCTGCCCTTTCTGCCTTTTTTCCATAGCAACCACCTCCTGAAAGACCTCTGATGTTTGCAAGTTCACACAACAATGTTTCAATTGAACTCTGAACTCTCAGTACACCTGCGTATCCAGTGCAATCTTTCATAAAATTATTTTTTCTTGACCATTCAAATTACATCTTTCAAAGAACTCATCCATGCACCCTAACTTTCTGTTTTCAGCAATCAAAATCCACCAATCACTGCTACTGATTCATTAGCACAGAAGCTCCACAGTTTTTTTCATTACATACTCCTACTGTTTCAACTGCCATTTCATTACCACACTTCATCTGACTGCAGCAGAACCTTCTCTCACCATGTTTTCTGTCTGGATTGTTGGACATAGTTACATCTACTGGGCTCAAAGGTTTGCTGATAACAGAAATTTACACAACCTCAATTTTCAAAATGTGGAAATCAACTGGATTGGCCACAGAGGATTAAGATGTCACCAATTGATACCATTGGTGAAAACCTTTTTACATTTGCCAAAACCTGACCTGTTAATTGTGCACTGTGGAGGAAATGACTTGGGCACTTTGACTGGGGTAGGTCTGGAAATGCTTTTAAAGGACACCTTTGACCAATTGATGGCACTTTTTCCTCAAACTGCCTTGGTATATTCCAATATATGCCAAAGACAGAAATGGAGGTGGTCCAACGAATTTTGTCCACAAATTGAGAAATCGAGGAAGCATGTAAATAAGTCTGTTTCAGCTTACATGAGAGACCATGGAATGGGCTGCATCTACAACAATAACTTGCGTTACTACATGCAAGATATCTACAGAGGAGATGGAGTTCACTTCTCAGATGAAGGGAACAGAGTTTTCATCCTGAATTTAAGACTATGTATTGGTACCTACTTATAAGTACCTAAATCTACCACAGACCCAAAAGCTCTTCTCAGAGCTACCCTAACTATGATTACTCTTTTAAAATTTCAAATGTACCTTTTTTCACTAATTTTCACTTTTGTTCGCTTCCCGGTTCGCTACCCGGTTCGCGTACCGGCAGCTAACCTCGCGAAAAATTCAAAAAATGTTTTTCTTTTTCGACATATATGAGCCTCCTCAGCCACCCTTAGAAAACCTAGGGGGTCAGGATATGTCTCCTCTGCCCCCTTATACCCTTTCCCAACATTCTTTATCCTCCATTTTGTGTCAAAATTCATCCGAAACACAAGATGGCGGACTCCCGTTACGCTATCGGTTAGCTTCCCGGTCCGCGAACCGGGGCGCGCCTCTACCGCGAATAAACGGAAATTTTTATTTTTTTAATTTTTTACCCCGCGGGAACTTTTATTGCCCCCTTATCAATCCTAGGGGGTCAGGAGGGGTCTACCTTGCCCCCTTTCATTAATTTCCCCTTTCGTTTTTCTTCACCTCTTGTCTCTCGATCCTACCGAGAGACAAGATGGCGGCCGCTCCGGACTGTTTAGAATGTTGACAGACACCGGAGACCCAATCAGCTTCGCTTCGAGAAGTTCCGTTACGCGTCAGGTACGCGAACCGGGGCGCTAACCGGAGCGCTGTTACAGATATATATTTTTTTTTGAACGTTAATTTATCAAAATCCACTGGAGCACATATATTGAGACCTAGCAAAGGCACATCGGGCTAACAGTCCCTACAATTTTGCCAAGGGTCGTGCAAATCCATTCAGCCGTTTGGGCTAAAAGTGAGGCCAACCGCCCTATGGAAATTAACATGGGAAAAACGCGTTTTGGGACCCCCCTTTTTTCTCGGCCCCCCTTGACGAAACCCCCACAAATTATCAGGGGCTGCTCAGAAACAAAATGTTCCATTTTCCTGAAAATTTCAGCCAATTCCGTCCACAAACGCCAAAGTTATTAGACATAGAATTTTCAAAAATCCCATAGAGAAAAAATCCTAACTATATATACCTACTGGCGACCGCCAGTAGGTAATATATATATATATATATAAATATTACCTACTGGCGGTCGCCAGTAGGTAGTTATTGTTACAACCTAGTTTCCATAGGAAATGCATTTTTTGATTTGCAAAATTCTCCAAAGAAAATGTCTATCCAGGTCCGCTTCTATCCTGACAGTTTGGGGGTTATTCATCAAGGGGGGACTGAGAAAAATGGGGGGTCCCAAAACGCATTTTCCCCCATGTTAATTTCCTTAGGAAATTTTGCGAAGAGCTACAGCCTGAACTGCTGAACGGAATCACCCCAAAATAGGCAGACATGTAGAGCTTGGTTCAGAAAGCGACTGTTTTTTTAAATGGTGTAAATCCGTTCAGTAGTTTTTGAGAAAATCAAAAAATAAGAGTAAAAAAATCAATTTCCCATAGGAAACTTTGTGCAAGGCTAGAGCTGAAACTACTGAACGGAATTACTCCAAATTTGGCACAAAGGTAGTGCGTGGGTCAGAAAGCGACCTTCTTTATAAATGGTGTAAATCTGTTCAGTAGTTGCTGTGAAATAAGAAAAATAAAAGTTGTGATATCTTGGCAGAGCCTAAGTCCCATGCACGAGCTTTACTGTGATTGGCTGCCAACACTCCAAACCAGGAAGTGTTGGCAGCCATCTTGTGGCTCAGTAGAAGTGAGTCGCTAGAAAACAGAGAAACAAAGGTAGAAAACAAGAGAAGGGGGCAGAGTAGAAACACCGTGACCCCCTAGGCCTGCTCAGGGGGTCCCAGAAGGACCCCAGGGGCCCCAAAAAGCATTAAAAAAAAAAATCAGCACAATTCGTCCTGGGGTCATGCTGGGGTCGCGGGTACCTGTGTTTTCTTTTAATGAGTCCCCAGGGTGGGCTAGGTCCTGGGGGCATTTCTTAAAAAATAATATCGGGGGCTTGCTTGGACTGCGAGTGCCCGCTGGGGTCTGCGCAGACCCGTGGCTTCCCTCATGTTGGGAGGGTTATTGCGCGGCCCCTCTCCTGGAGCCATCAATGTGCTTATAACTTTGGCGTAGTTTAATGAATGTTTATGCAATGTTCCAAAAAGTGTCTCTGTTTTGATCAGCTCCTATCTTGAAAGTTTAGGGGTAATTGGTCAAGGGGGGGTGAGAAAAAAGGGTGGTCCCAATACGTGTTTTCTCAATGCATTTTCCATACAAAACTTTAGACAAGGCTACAGGTCAAAACTGCTGAACGGAATTACGCCAAATTTGGCAGGGAGAAAGGTCTTGGTCCAGAAAGAGCCCTCTTGTAGAAATGGTGTAAATTTGTTCAGTAGTATTTTGAGATATTAAAGGAAAAAATATATATATATCTGGTCGGTGCCTAACTGCAGAGCACAAGTTTGCCTCTGATTGGCTGCTAACACTTCAAACCAGGAAGTGTTAGCAGCCAACTTGTGCTTAGCATCGAGTGAAAATATAAAAGAAAGGTTCCGGGGGCAATTTAATACAGTGGAGCTCTGTGTAATGATGATTTGGATGCAGTGAAGGTTTAATATTTATTAACAATAAAGGAGAAACAGGTGAACGCCAGGCAGCACGACTTCCACTCCAGGACACCAGTAGGAAGATAACCCTTTCACGCTCCCTGTCCTCAACATCACCACTTCGCAGCTATGCCTTTAGAAGCCAGTTCATCGGCTCGCAGCTCTCTACCTTTGCGAGCTAGTACGCTGCTGTGGCTCTACCTCTGCGAGCTACTACGCTGCTGTACCTTTGGGAGCGGCGCTCATATATAGAGTGGAGGGGCCGAAGTTGTACCTCTGCGAGCCTGGGTGCAAACTGTTCATAAGTCACACTATATGAGCATTGAAAAGCCGTTTTGTGATTCAGTCCGTCAGCTGGCATCTGTCCAAGGCATTTCTGAAAACATACCGGAGCTCATTCTGTGAGAGATACCCCTTTCATGCTGCATCTCCCCACATTAGCAGGTAACACACCCTTTTCCCACATCCCCAGAATACCCCCCAACAACCTTCTTGAGCCCGGAAGTGTCCCTCTGCGAACCATTAACAAAAAGATGCTTGTGAGGTTGGACAAATAAGAATCTTAGTCATGTATAGATTTACATATATAACATTTTATTAAAACAAAAGAAGAAATAAAACTATGTACAGCCCTGGCGTGTCATCGCTGGTCCATTTGTGATTCACAGCCTGCAAGATAAATAGAAAGATAAGATGGTGCGTCCAGCAAAGGAGATTGAGAGAGAGAGATGAAGAGAGAGAGAGGAAGAGAGAAAGAGTGAGTGAGAGGAAGACAGAGAAAGCGAGATAGAGTAAGAGAGAGAAAGAGTAAGATACAAGGGAGGTAGAAAGAGAAACAGTATGCGAGAGAGAGGAAGACAGAGAGGAAGAGAGAAGAGAATCGGTGTGAGAGAGAGGAAGAGGGAGAGAAAGAGTGAGAGAGAGAAAAAGAGTGAGAGAGAGAGAAAGAGTGAGAGAGAGGAAGCCAAACAAAGAGAGAAAGAGTGAGACAGAGAGGAAGACGAGAGAAATAGTGTGACAAAGAGGAAGAGAGAGATAAAGAGAGAAACAGTGCGAGAGAAAAGAAGAGAGAAAGAGAAAGAGTGAGAGAGGAAGGGAGAAAGAGTGAGAGAGAGGAAGACAGACCAAGAGAGAAAGAGTAAGAGGGAGAGGGGGAGAAAGAGTGGGAGAAAAAGAGAGAAAGAGTAAGATACAAGGAAGATAGAAAGAGAGAAACAGTTTGAGAGAGGAAGAGTGAGAGATAAAGAGTGAGAGAGAGGAAGAGAGAGAGAGAAGAGTGGGAGGGAGAGAGAGGGAAAGAGTGAGAGAGAGGAAGAGAAAAAGAAAGAATGAGAGAGAGAGTAAGAGACAGAGAAGGAGAAAGTGGAAGAGAGAGAAAGGAAGAGATGGAGACGGAGTGTTGACACTGGAGAAAATCTTCGCAGCTCACCTTTGTGCCACCGGTGTGTCTCCAACCACGTGCCGGGAGATAGTGCAGCCCTCAAGTTTAGTGATCTGAAAGATAGTATAGAATTAGTAATTGCAGAGTACATACAACTGCACATGCGTAATTCTCTTTTTTGCCAATGTGCAATGCGGCTGGTGCACCCCACCCACTCCTACTGCTCGGCGGTGTCTGTGCGCTCTTGTGCGCCCAGACCGCTGCACACTATCCACTCCCACGGCCCAGAGGTGACTGCTCACTGCTGCGGAAAGAAGTCTCTCTACTCACCTTCCGCCACCGGTGTGTGTGTAAGAGGGTCCACCATGTGCCTAAGCAACTTTGTCATGCGTTTAGGATGGCCACGCATCATCGCAGATTTTTTGTGCGTTCAGGACTGGTGGTGTTGGGGGGGTGAACGTCGATTCGTGATTCACAGCATGTTAGATAAAAAGCAAGTTAAGATTGTGCTTCATGAGTCCATCAAAGTAGAGGAAGCGAGAGAGAAAGAAAGAAAGAGTGAGCAGAACACAGAGAAAAAAAAGAGAAACAGTGAGAGTGAGAGAAAGAGAGAGAGAAAAAGAAAGAAAGTGAGAGGAAGACAGAGAGAAAGAGTGAGAAAGACGAAGAGAGAGAAAGAAACAGTGAGAGAGAGGAAGAGAGAGAGAAAGAGGGAAAGAGTGTGAGAAAGAAGAACAGAGAAACAGAGGAAGATTGAGAGAGAGAGAAACAGAGAGAGAGGAAGAGAGAGCGAGAGAGAAAGAGACAAACAGTGTAAGAGGAAGAGGGAAATAGAAAGAGTGTGAGAGAGAGAAAGGAAGAGATGAGGAGGGACACTGAGTGCCCACACTGTGTACGAAACCATCACAGCTTACCTTTACGCCACCGCTCTGTCTCCAACCAAGTGCTGTGACCTAGTTGAACTCTCAAGCTCCCAAATCTGAAAGATAGTAGAGAATTAGTAATGGCAGAGCAGGGTTGGATTAGGATTTAAAATCGTCCCGGGCTCGCTAAAAAAAAGTGGACTGCATTTGCATATTGCCTTTTCTCAAAATACTGCTTTGGCAAAATTTTATTTAAAAAAGGGGGGGTGGGGGAGATACAAAAAAATGCACTGATTTGTTTACACTGGTGACTTAAAAACAAGTGAGGCCACTTCTGCTCAGGCCCCCTGCCCTGCTAGGTACGCATACATTAACCGGCTGGCCCTGCGAGAGAAAGAAAGTGACACCTCTGCCTATTGCTAAACGTGAGGTAATGATGCACATCTGCCTCCAGAAAGCCCATTTAGACACCCACTGGGCCGCTGGCTGTATCCGGACACAGGGGCGTAACAAACACCCCCGCAGCCCCTGCGGTGCGGGGGGCCCCTCAGCCTTGAGTAGGTGAAGGGGGCCCCTCAGCTCCTCGGTGGAGATCAGATCTGTGAGGCTCTGAAGCAGGTGCAGGCTGTCGGCTGTCTGCAGTCTGCTCTGAGCCCCTCGCCCCCTCCCTCTGCCTGAAGAGAAACAATGTTTCAACTGACATTGTTTCTCTTCAGTCAGAGCCAGGCCCGGAAGGAGGAAGGGGGTGGGGGCCCCAGAATGAGCTTTCATCACAGGCACGGCCTCTGAGACCTGACATTATTATCTCAGAACATTTAGACAGGAAGTGGGGGCTGTCTCGGTGCCTCTCCCGGGCTAGCTGTGTGTAAAGTGAACCTTGGCTGCTTGGTACACTACAGCAGACCCGGATGCCTGCTCTTGCTAAAGGAGCATGAAGTATGGAAGCCACGACCAGGGACGATAAACTCAACCCCCTACAGACGCCAACTTCTGCTCCGAGCTGTTCTTTTGGTGAGTGACTGAAACACGCTCTGCCCTTATCCTCTCGGTCAACAGTGGTGAACTGACACATGCTGCTGCCACGAGGTGTTTAGATTTTGTCAGAACTGATGAGCTTTTGTGAGGCCGGGGGATCCCGACTCAGGCCCCACCAGATGGTTTCATGTACAGTGCAGTTAAGGCGCCTTCATTCATACACCAGACCCATTTTCAATGCCAATGCTTGTTTTATTTCAAAATTAGGAACATTTTTTATAATTTTTAAGAGTTCTTGCAAGGATTGAAATGTTGAGACATCAACTGAAAGGTGACAAAAGAAGAAACAGTGAATACATTAATTTAGAAAAAATGAAAGCTGTGGAAGTGCACTGAGGTACTGTGATTGGTGGCTACCTTTTGTGGCGGTAAAAACACGTGCCTACGTAAGAATTTGCTGCAGACAGATCTATTGTCTGTTAATCTATTTATTCTCAGTTGGAACAGGCTATGGTACCATCTCCTTCCAAACTAGAAAACTATCTTTATCAAACCCAGATGTCAGTTTTGGTATCATATCACGACAGCATTTCAGACACTTCAAAAGTCTTGTGAAATGTAACTTGTCTTTTGCACTGACTGCTTGCTTCAAATGGGGCATCACGGGAAAGCATACTGCAGAACTGACAAAGATACCTGCTGTCCCAGTGGCTCTCTCATTCCAAACGTCAAGCAAAGAGACATCAGGGAATCTTTATTCTTGTTTATTCAATGGATTGATGTATTCCCTTGATGGTTTCAATAAACGTACATACATCAATAGGACAATACAGTTATCCTGTATCAATGCTCAATACACTTATCCTGTATCAATGCTTATGAGTTTATGAGCTTATGATCAACTGGTTTTTATGTAAAGAGCTCTGACACCTTCTGTTAATGTTCGCGCTATATAAAATCGCATTAAATAAATAAATAAATAAATAATTAAAGTTAAAGGGCTCACGGGATGGGAGGGTGTTTCCAGACCTTAAAATGATGTTTTCTATGCCTGTGGATGATGTGTGTTAGAGCCAGTGGGTCCATCTTCGGCGTTCCAGAGTCTAAGTAGAGGAGGGCAGTGGCACACCAACAAATTAAGAGGGAAGAGTCCAAGGGGCAGATTTACAAGCCCCCTGCGCCACCAGTACAGCCCCCTGCGCCACCACTACATCACTTTTCGTGACGTACTGGTGGCACAGGGGGCTCTTCCATATTTACAAGGAGAGGAAAAGCCACCTTGCGTGACTTTTCCTCTCCTTGTAAATACTGCCCCTTCACACGCAACACTTTGCGTTGAAGGGGCGTTCCATGGGTGTTGCTGTGGGTGTTCCCACGCAACACCCATGGAACAAGACACATCTCCAGATTTACGAGAAATCGTAAATCTGGAGATGCGTCTGAATGCTACGCCACCCTAAAGGTGGCGTAGGGAGGCGCAAGAGGAGATTTTTTCCTTTTTTCCTTTTTCCATTTTTTTCCTCTTTCAATGCATGCTGCATTCTACAGCACGCATTGAAAGAGGAAAAAGCCTTTTGTGATTGTATTTGTGCAGGAAGGTGCCCCTTCCTGCACAAAACAATCTCCCCATGGTGCAGGCATCCTTGCACCATGATGCAAGGGTGCATGTGCCGGCGCAGGGCATCTGTTTGTGTGCCAGCGCAGGGGAGAGCACAGGAATGCGATATATTCTTGTAAATATGTCGCATTTCTGTGCTCTGAAAGTGCTGCAGCGTGGCGCAGCCAAAGGTCTTGCGGTGCCCGCTGCAGCACTTTCTTGTAGAGCTGCTCTCAAGGGTCTGGGTTGGCTCTTAGAGCCCTTGCACCAGCCGAGCCCTGGAAATGTTACCGTCATTCAAAATATAGTACATTCTCTTCACAATTAAAATAGTACATTCCTTTGACATGCGACAGGTTTGACATTAATAAGTTACATTATAGGTTTATATTAAGAGGTAATGAAGAAAGGGGGCTGATGCACAATATTTGCCTGAGAATACAGTGTGGATAAGTGGGGAAGTTGAGATTCCTCCTGGGCTTTCTGGTTTCACTTTGTACAAGTCAACCACTAAAGGGATATCTGTCTTTTTTTAACCCCTTTGGCGCGGCCGCAATTCTGCGCCTGTGCGGCACTTCTAATGAGTGGGCGGGTTCATGACGGCCCCCAACCGTCATCAGCACACGGGTTCATGACGGCCCCCAGCTGTCATCAGCACACGAGCACTGTGATGCATGCATGTAAGGGGTTAACACAACTGTTAGTACTTTGTTTTTAACTTTGTGAGCTACAGTAGAGCGCAGGTGGCAGACAGAACCAGGTGAAAACTTGGCTTGTTTGGGCTCGAGGTTCCATGAGAACCTGGAGCTGACCCAGAGCCCGGCTCGAGCTATAAGTGGCCCGCCCACCTCTAGGTGTAAGTGCTTCAGTGTGTGACGCTCCAACGGTGAGGAGTACCAAGTGCCTAAGTAACAACTGTGAAAAGAGCTCCTCGGCTAGCAGCCTCTCGAGTCTTTACCAGTTGATTTGGAAGGAGCTCTGGTATTAATTGCTCTTCTTCGTATGTGTTAATTTCTGTAGTGTTAAAGCGCACAGTAGCGTTCAGCGCAGCATCTTGCATAGCTAAATAAATAATTCTATTGTATTTGGTTTTTTTTTACCTCTTACTCATACCCGCTCAGCTTTGTGTAGATAACAGTGTTGTTTAGGTATTGCATCACCTCATGTGTAATTCGTATGGCTAATGAATGACCGACCACACGCATGTATGTTCCGTTTTCGGAAAATCTGTCTACCCAGTTAAAGTTGCTTTCTACACCATATTCCCCCAGTTTAACCTTTTTAAACTTGCCTGCCATGTGAATGGCACAAAAGGCGCAACTCATTTCCTGACGGTGTTCATTCGAATCTGGATGGAAACCAGGGGGCATATTACCAACGTTAAGCGATATTTATCGCTAACGATGCTTAGCAACGAATTTTTTAACGCTAAGCATCGTCAGAAATTATCGCAGATAAACCTTGCTATTATCAAGGTTTATCGCAAATGCGATAAAAAACGGCCGCAATGCATGAATATCGCTGAAAAGTCAGCGATATTCATGCATTACCGAGCTAATGCTCTTAGCCATGTTATCCACCTCCCATTGGATAACATGGCTAAGAACTGCTCAGGGCAGGTGTTAGTTTTTGGAGATATTCGCGCTTAGCGCGAATATCTCCAAAAGTTGGTAGTAGGAGATAGCGATGTTAGGGACTGTTTCCAGTCGCTAACATCTTGGCACGCCCACTTTGCATGTCATTAGTGATAAATATCACTGACATGCAAAGTGGGGCCCAAGATGGTCGCTATCTCCTACTAGCTGTCGCTAACTGGTGTTAGCGACAGCTAGGTAATAGGGAGATAATTTTATCTCCGCTTTCTTGGCTTTTAAAGCCAAAAAAGCGGAGATAAACCCCCTTGATAATATGCCCCCAGTTTTGTTTGTTATGCAGTCTGTTATGAGACCCAAACTTTTCCATCTCTTTCTCATAAAAGAATAGTCACTGTAATTGGACACTACAAAGCTCACGCATGACATGGTTTTCTCTGTTTTGTCCTCACTTGCATAATAAGGTACTCGTAGTGGTCGCTGGAAGTAGGAGCAATGGTACAACCCTATTTGTTTTAACTTTCCACTATCAATGATTTGAGCACTAAGAATGGAAGCATTTCAATTTTGAGTAGAGTGAGTTTACTTCCTTATCTCTGGAAAAAGAAACATGCCACTGAGATAAAGTTCTCTCAGAGATGGAACATACATAATATCAAAAGTCGTCGGTCTTATCTGGGCGATGATCTTTGCCGCCAGCTCTGTAAAAAGAAAGTCAAGGCTCCATTGAGTTCCAACGGAAAGTTGTAAAACATCTGTTCGCCATGCACGACGAATTCCAGTCGGATATGGAAGGTTTGTTGGAAGTGTGCATCCTGAAGTAATGTGTGTCCTCATGTAACGTAACTGGTGCTATGTAAAGCGCTCTGATACCTGATTCGGTTCGGGTCTAGTTCGCGCTATATAAAACTCTACAAAAAAAAAGAAAAACAAATATATGTATGATGGCACTGTATTTTTGTGTTTGCATTTAAATTGCACTTACTACCCTTGAACGAGGCATAGAAACGCTTTGTGACGAGTATAGATAGTCTAGAGAAGAGTAAGTATTTTTAGGTTGTAGGTATATGATTTTAAAGAACGAGAGTGTGAGCTGTGAAATGAGATGTGACAATTGGCATAGATAGAGTAGTAGAAAATGTGTCAGGCAGACATGAACCTTAAGGGAAGATGAGGGTACACAGTAAGGAGAGGTAAATAACTTTAACTGAAGGTCAGTGGTTGATGCAGGCTTTTGGGAATATATTGGGAGGAGTCTTTTCGAGATAGTTTATGATCTGAGAATATAAAACAGTAGAAAGAACCAAACCTATTTGCATGTTTTTGTAGAGTATTGCCTTGTATTGTGTTATGGGATGATGCGCCTCCGACGAGGCTGCAAAATGCTGACAGGGCCAGGAGAATGTTTGCAGCTCCTGGAACAGGATCTGCTGGGACACATTGGAAGGTAAGTAAGCATTTGCAATGCAATTGGTCTCGCATTTGTGAGAGTTAGAGCTATTGACGTTGTAAAGGACAATGGGCCAGATGTAGGTAATTTTATTTTACCGATTCATAAATACCGAATTTTACCGATTCGGTATTTATGAATCGGTAAAATAGAAGGGGGGAGATGTAGGAAGAATCGGTAATTGAATTACCGATTCTGTAACAATCGGTATTTACCGAATCGGTAAATACCGATTCGGTAATGCCTATTGATTCCTATGGGCATTGAAGCCCATAGGAATCAATGGGCATTACCGAATCAGTATTTACCGATTCGGTAAATACCGATTCCAGCAAGGGTGCAGGGGGTGTCACTTTGACACCCACTAGCACCCCAAGTACAGGCATGTGTGCCATGTGGCAGACAGACATGACCTAAGGGCATGTCTGTCTGTCACATGGCATAGGTGTGCTGCACACATGTGCAAGCACACCTGTATTCGGTATTTTACCACCCAATTGAATTTGTGTTGTTGGTTTGAATTATGTAGTTTGTTGTTGAATTATGTGGTATGGAATGGAAATTTGTAGAGTTGAATTGTGACAAGGTGGAAGTGTGCGGTGTTGAGTGAAAATTATGTTGAGTGGTATTATGAGGCATGGTGTGAAGTGTAGTTATGTGGATTGTTGCTACGTGGCATAGACTGGATTTATGTGGACTGTATTTATCCAGTATGAAGTAGAGCTTAATTATGTGGAGGTTAATTATGTGGTGCTAAGTGGTATTATGTTTCAGAAAAGGGGGTGGTGATGAACAGAGTGTCTGAATTAAGCAGACCACTCTTACCCAGTCCAAAAATCAGGGCTTGATCCATCACCGTTATTTAGCTCACTGCCCCATCCCAGCTCAGAACCTGGCTATATGTAAATTAGTCTGTCCCTGGCCCAGTGCATCATGGGAACAGGGCAGACCAAACTACCAAGCCAATTCTTCACCAGAAAGGAGACAAGCTTCCGGGGACCGGTTTCTGCCATTTCAGGCGTCGTCGGCCCGGCTTGCTTGAATCCTGATGGAGCAGTGAGCAAGGGACTCATGTCTGAGTATACCCTGCCACACCTATAGTGGCCAAAAACGATTCAGAAAAGGGGGTGGTGATGAACAGAGTGTCTGAATTAAGCAGACCACTCTTACCCAGTCCAAAGATCAGGGCTTGATCCATCACCGTTATTTAGCTCACTGCCCCATCCCAGCTCAGAACCTGGCTATATGCAAATTAGTCTGTCCCTGGCCCAGTGCATCATGGGAACAGGGCAGACCAAACTACCAAGCCAATTCTTCACCAGAAAGGAGACAAGCTTCCGGGGACCGGTTTCTGCCATTTCAGGCGTCGTCGGCCCGGCTTGCTTGAATCCTGATGGAGCAGTGAGCAAGGGACTCATGTCTGAGTATACCCTGCCACACCTATAGTGGCCAAAAACGATTCAGAAAAGGGGGTGGTGATGAACAGAGTGTCTGAATTAAGCAGACCACTCTTACCCAGTCCAAAGATCAGGGCTTGATCCATCACCGTTATTTAGCTCACTGCCCCATCCCAGCTCAGAACCTGGCTATATGCAAATTAGTCTGTCCCTGGCCCAGTGCATCATGGGAACAGGGCAGACCAAACTACCAAGCCAATTCTTCACCAGAAAGGAGACAAGCTTCCGGGGACCGGTTTCTGCCATTTCAGGCGTCGTCGGCCCGGCTTGCTTGAATCCTGATGGAGCAGTGAGCAAGGGACTCATGTCTGAGTATACCCTGCCACACCTATAGTGGCCAAAAACGATTCAGAAAAGGGGGTGGTGATGAACAGAGTGTCTGAATTAAGCAGACCACTCTTACCCAGTCCAAAGATCAGGGCTTGATCCATCACCGTTATTTAGCTCACTGCCCCATCCCAGCTCAGAACCCGGCTATATGCAAATTAGTCTGTCCCTGGCCCAGTGCATCATGGGAACAGGGCAGACCAAACTACCAAGCCAATTCTTCACCAGAAAGGAGACAATCTTCCGGGGACCGGTTTCTGCCATTTCAGGCGTCGTCGGCCCGGCTTGCTTGAATCCTGATGGAGCAGTGAGCAAGGGACTCATGTCTGAGTATACCCTGCCACACCTATAGTGGCCAAAAACGATTCAGAAAAGGGGGTGGTGATGAACAGAGTGTCTGAATTAAGCAGACCACTCTTACCCAGTCCAAAGATCAGGGCTTGATCCATCACCGTTATTTAGCTCACTGCCCCATCCCAGCTCAGAACCTGGCTATATGCAAATTAGTCTGTCCCTGGCCCAGTGCATCATGGGAACAGGGCAGACCAAACTACCAAGCCAATTCTTCACCAGAAAGGAGACAAGCTTCCGGGGACCGGTTTCTGCCATTTCAGGCGTCGTCGGCCCGGCTTGCTTGAATCCTGAAAATGTGTCAGGCAGACATGAACCTTAAGGGAAGATGAGGGTACACAGTAAGGAGAGGTAAATAACTTTAACTGAAGGTCAGTGGTTGATGCAGGCTTTTGGGAATATATTGGGAGGAGTCTTTTTGAGATAGTTTATGATCTGAGAATATAAAACAGTAGAAAGAACCAAACCTATTTGCATGTTTTTGTAGAGTATTGCCTTGTATTGTGTTATGGGATGATGCGCCTCCGACGAGGCTGCAAAATGCTGACAGGGCCAGGAGAATGTTTGCAGCTCCTGGAACAGGATCTGCTGGGACACATTGGAAGGTAAGTAAGCATTTGCAATGCAATTGGTCTCGCATTTGTGAGAGTTAGAGCTATTGACGTTTTAAAGGACAATGGGCCAGATGTAGGTAATTTTATTTTACCGATTCATAAATACCAAATTTTACCGATTCGGTATTTATGAATCGGTAAAATAGAAGGGGGGAGATGTAGGAAGAATCGGTAATTGAATTACCGATTCTGTAACAATCGGTATTTACCGAATCGGTAAATACCGATTCGGTAATGCCCATTGATTCCTATGGGCATTGAAGCCCATAGGAATCAATGGGCATTACCGAATCAGTATTTACCGATTCGGTAAATACCGATTCCAGCAAGGGTGCAGGGGGTGTCACTTTGACACCCACTAGCACCCCAAGTACAGGCATGTGTGCCATGTGGCAGACAGACATGACCTAAGGGCATGTCTGTCTGTCACATGGCATAGGTGTGCTGCACACATGTGCAAGCACACCTGTATGCGGTATTTTACCACCCAATTGAATTGGGTGGTAAAATACCGAATCTGTAAGCCCTTAGGGACTCTGAAGAGTCCCACCTACATCCCGAAATTACCGAATCTGTAAAATTACCGATTCGGTATTTTACCGATTGGGTAAATTTACCGATTCTGTAAATTTACCGAATCGGTAAATGTAGCCCCCTACATACCAAAAACCCATTTACCGGTCGGTAACGGCCGAAATCGGCCGTTACCGATCGGTAAATGGCCACCTACATCTGGCCCAATGTATTTTACCTATGCATTTTCTGTTTGGGATTGTGTGTCTTGGAGTGGGATTATCTGGAATGGTATTTTGTGTTGTGGAGTGGTATGTAGTGAAGTTGACTTATGTGGTGTGCTATTAAATTTTGTAGCATGATGTGGAATTTTGTGGAGTAGATTGGATGCATGTGGTATGTTGAGAAATTGTGTTGTTGGTTTGAATTATGTAGTTTGTTGTTGAATTATGTGGTATGGAATGGAAATTTGTAGAGTTGAATTGTGACAAGGTGGAAGTGTGCGGTGTTGAGTGAAAATTATGTTGAGTGGTATTATGAGGCATGGTGTGAAGTGTAGTTATGTGGATTGTTGCTACGTGGCATAGACTGGATTTATGTGGACTGTATTTATCCAGTATGAAGTAGAGCTTAATTATGTGGAGGTTAATTATGTGGTGCTAAGTGGTATTATGTGGCAGGTAATTATGTTGTGTGATGAATTGTGTGGGTATGAATTGTGGAATTGTGTGATGTGTGGCATTATGTGGTATGTTGTGGTGCATAATTGTGCATAGTGGCATTATGCAGCATGTTGCAGAGTTGTATTTTGTGGAGGGTAATTATGTGTTTTGGAGTCGAGTGTAAATATGTTGTGTGGAGTGTAATTATGTGGTTTGGAGTGGTATTAAGTTGTGTGGAATGTTATTATGCCACGTGGTATTATGTGGTATGGAGAGAAGTGGAAATATGAGTTTTATTGAGATGTTCAAACGTGCTGTGTGTGGTAGATTTAGGTGGCATGGATTTGGACCAACTGTGCACGCTATGGCTTTTATATCATGGGGTATAAAATTGACGATTGTCCATTTTTCTTTGTATAAATAATATGGGCTGTTTCTTTACCTTCTGGTACATTTCTGAACAATTTGTTAAGCTAAATTGTATTGTTTAATTGTGTGTCCATACAGGGAAGAACAAGTGTCTGGCAGACATGCAAAAAAATAATCCTACGTCTAAGGATTAACTTAAACACTTCTAAGCAGTAATTCCAATCTGAGAATGGGATCCCGAGAACCTGTTCACTTCTGCTGCCATCCACCAGCTACATTGGCTGCCAGTGGCCAGACCTGTGGAGTCAAATCCCTGAGCCTCGCATTTAAAATCTTGAATTCATCTTCACCTGGCATTCTAGCCACCTTCATCGCACCCTACATTCCCTCCCTCCGACTCCGTTCTACGGACCAACATTTGGCGGTAGTTTCGAGGGTGAGGAGAGTACAGGGCGGTGGGCACGCTTTCCACACTCGGACAGCCAAATTATGGAATTCTCACCCTTTGCCTATTCGCAGTTTGAAAAACTACTTGGCGTTCCGTAAGGCAATAAAAACGTATCTTTTCCCGTCACCTTAGCTTCTCGTGCCCTTTTTAGTGGTCTCTCCATTTGAGCGTCCGGACGCCCCTCTGCTGGGGTAGCTGCGCGTTCAACAATCTATTTAATATAACAATGAGTTACCTGTTTGCTTTACGATAGTTAGTAAAACAAGTAAGTGCTTTGCAAGCCTGTACATGTAGCAAGGGTTTTAAAGGGACTAGTTTCCGTGCACGGTATTGCTTTTTCCAGTTCACCGAAGGGATAAAAACATCTCCAGATAATAATAGGGTTTACAGGATGGTGCGATAGCAGACTATTGATACGTATGAATCTGGTGAGGACTGCGGGCAGCAAATGCTTGATACGCTATTTGCATAAGAAAATGCTATATATTTTTTTCGTTATCCTCCATTAGTTATTAGTAAAGAAGGGGGAAGAGAAGTGTTCACCGACAGCATTCGGTTAGTCTTAGGGAGACAAAGAATGCTGTGGTCTGTGGTAGATGCCGCCCAGAAGTCATAGGTATATGTATCAGGAGCTGCCATTGAAAGGAAGTGGAAATGCGCTTTAGATGTTGCCGGTATTGATGGCTGCTGTGCGGTTGCAGACTTTACTGGGCTGACAGTGGGTGGGGAAATGCTACATTGTCACTGGAGATTTAATTACATGAATCGCGCATTCTCTCTGGTGTTTGTCCGTGGGGTAGTTGCTGACTGGTGCTACCCATGGGATCAGGTTTGCCTTTGACAGGAGGTACGGTTTAGTGCGGTACATAGTGTAAATTAATGTTGGCGTGTGGAAACAAAAATCGGACCCTTTGTACATTTAATATTATTGTGTGCATCATGCAGAGGATGAAAAGTAGCAGGAACGTCTTTGATGCTGTAAAGGCTAGCAGCAAGAACTGTTTTGGGGGGGTCCGTTGAAGAGATTGTTTAACATGTTTTAAACTTCCACAGTGGCATTGAGGAGGGCGGCAGTTAGATGGGGACCTGTCATCAGTCTTCCTGTCTTTGCCGTTGGTGGTAGACAGGGGAGCAGTGAACACCAGTCACGGGATCGTAGGGATATACGAGGGGTCGTTTTAAAGGTGGGCAGAAAGCATAATTGCGTGTTTCATAGATGTGAGAGTAGAGTGTAATGGATGCGTTAGTAGCAGGCATGACGGAAGTGGTAGGCGTTTGGATGTGGTTAACTGAGCGGGCTTCGCTTGAAGTTGGGTTATCAAGTAGGAGGATGTGTTTGGTGGGCCGGCTGGATGCAGTGTTATGTAACTTTGCTGGGGGGCGAAGCAGCAGTATTTACTGACGTATGTAAATTGCCTGATGAGAGGGCGGATGTGACCAATGGAGAAACCAGAATCCTTTTTTTATGGCTGGGGTGAGCCCCTGCAGTATGGCGGGTCGCTGGCCTGAGAACTCTTGACTGGCACGGACAATGGGGGGGCCCCCTCCATGTACTTTGCAGGGGGGGCCCCTCAAGTTTCGTTACGCCACTGTCCGGACAATAACAACACTGCCCAAATCTGCCCCCCCAGACTGCTCCAAAAAGCAGCCCACAGTTGGAATTCGGCACTGGCCCCTTGGGCATTGCACCAGTGCCCGCGTTACCAAACCGATGCTGTGGCAGAGTATATTCGAGTGCGTACGCCTAAATCGCTCTGCTGTCTTTCTGTATTCAGGCTGCTGTACCCCATCCACTCCCCCTACCCAGAGGTATCTACCCGACACTACGCACCAAGGCCTCACTGCTCACCTTTTCGCGGTCACGGCACCCTCCACATCAGGCAGGTCCGTTCTGCAAGTTAACAGGTCTCATATTTGGTGCTGAGTCTTGATATCGCCATGGCAGAGGACATACTAGTGCACCTATGTTATATTCTAAGTCATGTGCTGTATCTTTAACTAAACTCTAATGTCTTGCTGTCACTGCATTTATGAGGTCCTCGCATCTGATCCATTGTAGAATGTTATGTTTTCAACACAGAGAGTGAACTGACCTTGTTACAGATGTGACTAACAAATGATGAGCTGTGTAGTTGAATGTGAATTAAATCTACATTAATTCACCATCCTGTTTCCTGGATTTACTACACATTTTTGGCGACGAGGACCTACACAGCTGAATCCAAGCTTTAATTATTCTGTCTTCAATTTTGTTTTCAACTTTTCAAAGAAAATTATCATCTGCCTCAACTGTCACATTTTCATCTATCAAAGGACAATTTCAACGGTCATATCTTTATATATCAAAGGACAATCTCTACAAGAACATTTGATGACATCAACATTCAAAGATAAGTTGATTTGATCTATTTTTGTCATCGATCCCATTTATCTTTACACTCTTACTGCAGTGTTTTTAAACTCATTATTTTCCTTTAAAAATAAACCAGCATAAGTCAAGAGTAATGGATATTACTGGGGAGAGAGAGAATTGTTTTAACTGTTATTATTAAACCTTTATTTGAACATGTTATCCTCTCAATCAGCGTGTGTTACTTTGAGTATCTTTCATAACACGAGCGCTGTTGAAGTTTCTGTTTATTAAGGTTTGCCCATTTTTTTTGTCGTTTTTTTTTAAGACTCTCTCTTATATTTAAGACTATTTCTCACTCAGTTGGCGTTTGCATGGATATATATATTTTTTTTAATATAAACGTATCCTACTGTTCATCCTCACGCGCACTCCATCCTGCTTGCGCATTCTCTAGCTGGAGTACTTTTGCCGCGAGAGTTGGATTGTGACGTTTCGCGCATGCTCATATTGCTGAAAAGACGTCGGAACACTTTTCTTTCACGCATGCTAATTTTATTGCCAACCATCACTGCTACTTTGCCAACCACGGAGTATTTTAAACATCAACTTCTGCTCACACTGTGATTCCATTACGTTGCCAATCACGCATCTCCACGATCTTTATTATTCTTTTGCGCTGTGATTTTGCCAACCAATCTGTCATTCTACGTTGCTAATTGTGACATCATAGTGTCAATGAATCTCTCTTAATCTTCAACGTTCCTGTTTCTCTTCTACAAGTACATTATTGGTTTCTAGATGACAAAGGATAATTCTATTCATTTCCTCAAATACACGATGTCACAGTAACCTGCTTGAATGAACTCTCCACTTCTATAATTTCAAGGATAACTTTATTGACTTCAACAATCCTCAAATCTACAATGTCACAATAACCTGCTGGAATTAACTCTCCACTTCTACATTTTCAAGAATACCTTTATTTACATCAACAATCTACTTATTTAATTGCTTCAACAGGATTTCACTGGTCTTATTATTTTTATGTGTAGTCAACTTCCTTTTAGGGTCATCTCTGTGATTCGCACACTTTACTATTTGTATCGCGAATTACAGATTTTGGTCAAATTTAATCTATATAGCTTATTGTGATCTAAATTCAAATTGTTTTTGTTTATTATCAAAAGTTCGGTATTCTGCTAAGCATTTATTTTCTACAAATTCAAATATGTGTTCCATGCAGTCTATTAATGCTCCTCCTTCATTCTTGGATACTCCAGGAGATCCTCCCGTGAAGTGGGATATTTGGTTCGATGCTTTCGAGACGTACCTGGGTGCTATCGGAGCTTTGAGGTATCGTCCTGAAAGAAAGAAATGTCTGTTGTTACATTCGCTATGTTTCGAAGGGAGATCGATTTTCCAACACTTACCTGACCCTCCTGGAGATAACGAATTAATAGATGAATATCAAATTACTGTTACCAAACTTAAACTTCGATTCGATAAACAACCTAATTTAATTGTTCTCAGACACACGTTTTTTAAGAGAAAACAATCTGAGAGTGAGGATGTTGATGCTTATATCTCAGTTCTGAGAAAGTTAGCCTCTGTTTGTCTTTTCGAGAATTTTACTGAACAATTAATTTGTGACCAATTTGTTGGTCATTGTAAAGATAAGCAGACTAGGCAGAAGCTACTTTCTATGGACAATCCTCTGCTTGATGAAACCATCAAAGTAACAAAAAGCATCGAAACATCCCATATTTCTCTTAAAGAGCTGGAAGACAAACCAGTTGATAGTATTAATTTTGTTGGTACCTCCAAGAAATTGAAAAACAAATCTATGAAGAATGGGAATAATTCTTCCTCAAGATTTAAAAATGTTAATTCTGTACCTAGCGATGTTTGTTTACGTTGTGGTAGTTGCACTCATGGTTAAGGAGCGAAATGTCCAGCACTGAATTCTATGTGTAACTATTGTAAGAAATTAGGACACTATGCCACTGTTTGCTTAAAAAAGAAATTTCAAAAGAAAGCCATAGCCTGTGTTGTAGAATCAGAAGATGATTCAGAGACAGAAACAATCTCTGTTGTCAAAGATCACTGAAGGATTCAAAATTAATTCTATCGGGCTATACTTACCAATAGCCCAAATACCAATAGACGTTACAATAATTCAGTCGGCAATCGAAAAGGTTCAATTGTTTATTCTTCAAAATACAAGCCCTGACAGGGGAGCCTCAGTCTACACGACCCTCGGAGGTGCGCAGAGGAGACTGATTACATGTTTAAAATACAAAGCATATATACTTTTCATGTGTTCAAGATGACACCCTACAAGGAAAGATACAACTTGTCAGTAAGCCAAGAGGAATACCCATATAAGGCACAATTGATTGCTAGTAGCCTAGGCCTGAGCTATTCCGGGGGCAGGCCAGTAAGGGGCCTCCCTGTCTATCTGGAGCCCGGGGAGTACGGGAACGGGCTCTGCTAGAATGTGCACATCCCACAAGAAGGGCAGGTGTGACCTTGAGTTTCCTTGAGCTACCAGCTAACAACTATCGAAGGCAGTTTGACTGCCGCCGTGGGTTCGAGCAGAACGCATAGTCACGTGATTTCTGGGAAACAGCATTTGCACATAGAGAAACGAAACAAAATGGCTCCGGTTATACTAATAGGAGCGGGCAAATCAAAAGTGAATCGTTGGTCGATAGGTGACCATAGTAAAGTCTAACTACATGATTATATTACTATGAGGTTATATTGAATATATTAGGCCAATGATGCATGTTATCGAATTTTGATCCCTACAGACGGCCCTTTTGGCCTACTATAGCCAATATAACTACTTTCACTCCACAAAAACTCCTTCATCGATCTGCATGAGGTCTGACACCTCCTTCTGGATCATCTGCTTTTCGGCCTGTGCTTGACGAGAAACGTGCAAAGCAGATGTTATCCTTGCTGCACAGAATGAGCAGCAGGCCGGACCACACTGGAGACACAGGCAACATGTAAATATTACTCCAAAAGCTCCAGCAAGCACCATAAATATCTTCCAACCCCAAGTAGCTAAAAGACCCCAAAACCAACTGCTAAGGGACCAGGTGCCATTATCTACATGTGCTTCGCTGGCTAGTCGATGCAGTTTTTGTATAGCAAGGTGAATGGTAGGGGCTGAATCAGGAATAAACACACAGCAAGAACTGCCGATCACACGACAAGCTCCACCCCTATCGGCGAGGATGACGTCAAGAACTATCCGGTTCTGAAGCGAAACAAGCCTTGTCGCCTGAAGCTCTACGGTAATGTTAGTTAAGATCCCAGTGGTGGTCTGGACCACGTTCTCAACTATTCAGGACAAGCATCGTATACTGCGGCTATTGAATATAGGTCCCCAAAAGGGGGTGAGACCTTTGGCAAAGTCCTCGAATTGCTGCAGGGAAGTGTCTGTCTGATCAGTACTGTCGGTGTCAAAGCTCCTAATATTTCGGCTAACCACTACCCCTTTCTGAACTAACTGATGAGTTCGGTGATAATCGGGTGGAGCAATATACACAGGAGGGTAGAGGAACGAGAGATAGCAGCTTCCTGCCCATCCCCGTGGGAGCCACGTATATGCATTCTCACCACAGACGAAATATACATCCGGTGGAGTAATCATAGGCGGGGTACTATATACCTGTAGAGTGTAGGTATAATTACATCTGCTCTTCCCCACCTTAACATGGCCTCGTCCCTGTATGCAGAAGGGAGAGGTAGTATTGATAATGGGGATCGGCAATGCTCTGTCATTCGTAACATTTCGTTCTTTAAAATGCTGGAAATACATAGTATCATAAAAAAGTTCAAAATCCTGCATTTCCTCCATTAACCACGTAATATTTTTGTAATCTGTATATACATTCATGCAAGCATTGGGGTCCAAAGAGCCCTCTCCGCCATTTCCTTCTGCGTCAAATCCTTGATGTTGTTCTAAATACTTCAAAATGGCCTCATAATCCTTTTCAGTATAAATTTTTGGTTCGGCTACATAATGTGAATTCATCAAAGACAATAATTGGAACCAGGCTTCACAGCTAGCTAAGTAAGACATTGGCAAGGAAATGAATAGTTCATGCTGACGCATGACCGAGGGAAGTAACCCGCATACCCAACAATGTGTTTTGTTTGTGGTGCTGTGAGTCTGATGTAACATTTCAATAAAAGCGTTTTTCATATACGTTTCTCTATGTCTTGCCTTATGAGGGGGCAAAGAATAGAAGATATGCTCTTCCGGGGCAACAGTAGTTCCTAACAGCTTCTGTACAGGATGCTGAAACTCTAAATATGCAAATACACACATCATAATCACTGTAATGATAACAATAAAAGCAACGTATGCCACCTTCACTCTGGTGGACCATCCGGAAAACAAATGCATATTATCCACATAACGCCGAGGGGCTAGTGGCCTTTCATCCTCCATTGCAAATCGAGCAAAAGGAAACATGGTCTCTATAAGTCCAGATCTAACTCGGTCCCTCTCTATAAGTCCAAAAGCTATCTTTGTATCCACAAAGCACGCACGCCACCAGAGGGGTTCTTCTTCCCTGTGTCCGTTTAGAGCCTCACAGGCAGACTCTTGTTATCCATCAAAAAGAAAGAGACGGCAAACAACTTTCTTCGTCCTGTAAAATGACCGCAGCCCCCAACTCAGTCTTTCTTTCTGAACAGAGCTATTTACCACAGTGTTCCAAGCTCTCTACGAGTTCAGTCCAGTGTCTCGCTCAGTACCCCAGTGTGTCTATCCGATGTTTCTCAACTCAAGTCTTTCCCTAGCACCTACCATGAGAATCTGGGGTACCGCGCTGTTTTCGGGGCCGCAGGTCGTAGTTACAGCGACCAGGTGGCTCTTGATCAGAAAATAACTAGATTGCACGGGCATCAGATGCATTCGAACCTTGTGATGCACCAGAAACACTGGTCTCCACTGATTGAGCCGCTGCCCTGTCAACTGGGGGCACCGCTTCACTTGTCTGCCCCTCTTCTCGGGCTTCTGAAAAAGGTACAAAGCTCTGAAGCGGCTCTCCTTCTTGCCTTGGGATTCCTTTGCGGTTTTGCAAATCAAAGGGCAAAGGGAGCGGGAGGCGCTTCAGGTGGCTCGCATGGATCCAGTGCTTGCGACCATGCACCTTCACGGCCGACCTTGTGGCAAGTATGGATTGGTAGGGTTCGGACCACTTCGGTTCCAAACTCGATTTCCATTGATAGTTCTTCACCAGAACCCACTGGCCTGGTTCCAATCGTTGTCCAGGACCTTCTGGTAGCGGCCGCAATGTCTCGGATACCTGTTGATGAATAGAACGCAGATCTTTAGTCAAGGCATACAAGTAGTCTGTCATCAAAGGATAATCAATTTCTCTAAAGGACCTGGGCCTAGGGACTCCCCACACATTTGCAGGATGGCCAAAAATTACCTCATATGGCGATAACCCCGTTCTTGTGTGTGTTGTTGTTCTCAGAGACAATAATGCTAAAGGGAGGGCATCGGGCCATTTTAATCCAGTACTGGCACAATTCTTGGCCATCTTCAGTTTTAATATACCGTTGTATTTTTCAACTAGACCAGCTGACTGGGGGTGCCTGGCTGCATGAAATTTCTGCCTAATTTGTAAACCATCACAAACACCCTGAACCAGTAGGGAATTAAAATGCGTGCCGTTATCAGACCAGATAATCCGGGGCATGCAATATCGGGGGACATATTCCTTCACCAGGGCTTTGGCAGTTGCAACTGCAGTGGCTTCCTTGGTGGGGTAGGCTTCAACCCATTTACTGAAAGCCCAAACCACCACCAATACATATTTCAAAGTGTTCACTCTCTCCATTTGTATGTAATCGATTTGTATAACTTCAAATGGCAAAGCTGGTGGTGCAAAATTTCCACTCAGAACAGATTCTCTGCCCCCTGAGTTATAACGCAAACACACAGGACAATACTTAACCACATGTACTGCAGTTTTGGGAATATTTGGGTTATTCCAGACTGGGTCTAACACTGCACAAATACCCTTTGCTCCTATATGTGCTGGACCATGGGCCATGGTCACTACAGCATATACCAATGCATTGGAAAGTAACCAACGCTGCTTCTCAGTTCGATCTATCCAACATTCATTCTTGTCCAATTGTCCCACTTCCTGTTCCCACCTTTTTGCTTCGTCTATGGTAACTTCTTTCTGCAACTCTTTTACACTTTCAATGGTATTGTCGAACACAGACGTTTCCGCAACCCACTGGGCTGAAGCACTAGGAAACATGGGAGTCATCTTAGTTTATGCTGTTTCCTTAGCTACTGAATCAGCATAAGCATTTCCATTTCCTGTGGAATCAATGACTTTCCTGTGAGCACTGCATTTAATGATGGCAACTTTATCTGGTAATGTCAGGGCAAATAACAATCGGTCAATTAAAGGACCATGTTGAATTTTCTGGCCATGCGTGGTAAAGAAACCCCTTTCCCTCCACAGCCTCCCAGAACTATGGGCAACGCCCAAGGCGTACTGGCTGTCTGTGTAAATATTTACTCTCAGGCGTTTACTGATTTCACATGCTCGTAACAAAGCTATTAGTTCAGCTGCCTGGGCTGAGTGATGTGAAATCCTAGCGGTTTCCACCACCGTTTTCAGGGTAGTAATAGCATACGCCGCTGTTGCAGTACCATCTGGTAATTTAAAACAAGAACCATCAATATACAACTCTCCTTGGGGTTCTGGTAAAGGGGTGTCGGTAAGATCTATACGCCCTTTTGTTTCCTCCTCAGTCCTAAATGTACAATCATGAATATCGTCCTTTTTATCATTGGAAGGGAGAGGCAATAATGTTGCTGGATTCAATGTAGCACATCTTTTGATTGTAATGTGGGGTGAAAATAATGTCAGTTTGTATCCTGTTAAACGAGCACTCGTAAGGTGTTGGGTTTTAGTTCTATTTAACAGAATATCACAGCATGCGGTACCATGACTGTGAGATCTGTATTCAAAACTATACCTTCTGATTGCCGGATGGCCACCGCTACCGCCGCAGTGGCCCTCAGACAACTTGGAAGGGCTTGTGCACCCATGTCTAGTACTGATGAAAAGAAAGCACAGGGTCTCTGTTTTCCGCCAAAACCCTGAGTTAATACTGAAAGGGAACAACCGTCCACCTCGTGCACATAAAGTGAAAAAGGCTTCCGGTAATCCGGGGTACCAGGGACAGGTGCAGAACACAAAGCAGATTTCAAAGAGTCAAAGGCTTCTTGACATTCATCCGTCCAGGGTAGGGGTTCATGCACATCTTTGGTAGTCAAATACAACAAGGGTTTAGAGAGGAGTGAATAGTTAGCAATCCATTGGCGACAGTAAGAGGTTATGCCAAGAAAAGCACGAACATCACGTTGAGTACGAGGTACAGACATGTTAGTAATTACAGATATTCGTTCTGGTGTTAGTCGTCACCCTGCTTTCGACAGTAAGTGGCCAAGGTAGGTCACTTCCTGTCGGCAATATTGAAATTTGGAGAGAGAGACTTTATTTCCTTTATCAGCCAAATGATGTAATAATTTCACAGTCGCTTCCTTGCAGCCTTCCTCTGTATCGAAGGCCACCAAAATATCATCCACATATTGGATGATCGCATTACCTGAAGGTAAAATTAATTCATCCAGTACTGCTTTCAAAGCCTGACTATATATGCTTGGACTTTCTGTATAGCCTTGAGGTGCACGCGTAAATCTAAAGCTTCGGCCTCCTAATGAGAATCCGAAGATATGTCTGCTATCTGGATGAATTGGGATGCTAAAGAAAGCGTTTTTAAAATCTATTACAGAAAAATATTATGCAGTAGGGGGAATCATCGTAAGAATTGCTGTAATATCTGGTACCACTGGGTATTGAGGGACTACTATTTTATTGACCGCTCGAAGGTCAATCACAAAACGATATGCGGATTTATAATCAGGGGCACCATCAATTGGTGTCTTCTTCAGAATCGGCAAAATTGGACTATTGCAAACATTAGCAGCTGTTTCTTCCACTACCCCCTTGTCAATGAGGTCACGAATGATATGCAACAAGGCTTGTTCACCTTCTGGTGAAATCTTATACTGAGGAATGCGTGGCATCTGTGCATTCGGTTTCACTGTTATTGACACCGGGGCTATTCTTAACAGACCAACATCGGTGTCCCCTGTTGCCCATAATGTCTGAGGAATGGTAGAGAATTCAGGAGGCAAAGTCTCATTCTTAGCGAAGTATTGGGTCATTTCCACAGGTGGTTTCTGCATCGTTAGAAAAACACCATCAGGGGAACAGTAAATACGTGCATGTAATCTTTTCAAGATATCCAACCCTAAAAGGTTTTCACCACAATTAGAAGTGAGAAGAAAGGGTGTGTGCATGGAAATGGGACCTATCGTAAAAGGCAGAGGTTTTGAAACGGGGCTCACCACCGGTATTCCAGAGAATCCTACTAATACATTATTTTGGCCAGACAGAGCTGCCCCTGGGACCAGTGTATGGGCGACTGAACTACTCATCGCCCCAGTATCCACTAAAAACGTCCCTGATGTACCCAACAGTTCTCCTTTTACATAAGGTCCCTCTTGGTCAACTGGTACTGTAATATGGTCCCTGCTCTGTCCATGGCTGTCTCATGCATAATCCCGTTCATCATACCTATCATCCTGATAAGTCTCGTTGTAGTATTGTCTGTTCTGAGGGTCATCAAAATGATTTTTACGCGAACCCTCATGTTGTGACTCCTCCCGTCTCATACTATTTCGATCTATGTTCCCTCGACCCCTTCCTCGTCCTCTACTAGGTCCGTTCCTTCCTTGCAACAGAGGGCAATCCACCCTCCAATGTCCTTCCTCCTTACAATAGGAACATTGGTTTATCCCAATATTCGGAGGGCCTCCTCTACCCTTTCCTGCCATCTGGCCTCTTTGAAATGAGCCTCGCACTCCTCGTCCTGAATTTTGCCCTCTACTGACTTGCTGCAGTAGCACTCTCGTTTTTAAGTCTTTAGTCTTTTTCTCAGATGTTTCCTTACTCTCATTTTCACGATGTTCATAATATTGGGCCATGCTAAGGATAACGGATGGGGCAGCTGTAGTCCATGTACTTTCAGCTGATTGAAGACGGGACATAACCTCCGGGAGTAAATTCGTGACAAATCTGTTTACAAATAATCAAATTCCCCCTTCTGTCGAGAGGTCCTGGCCACTGAAATCTATGAAAACTTTCTCAAACCGAGTGAAGAAATCGGACACACTTTCATCCTTTTTCTGTTTACACGCTGTCAATTTATCCCAATCTACTTTTCTAGGAGGGAGAAGAGTCTTCATGTACGTGACAATTTTATCCGGCACTGCTAATATTTCGTCCCTGGGTTTCTCACCGGGTATCCGTTCCTTATCCCAATTTTTTAATTGAATCCACGTTCCTCCTAATTCAGGGGCGTGGTCCGTATCATGTATCTGTCTCCAGATATCCACCGGAATCAGGAGACCAAAAAATAGCTCGATATCAGCTATAGTCATGATGGCGGAATTGGCGGCTTCGGTTAATTCTTTGTAATAGGCTGTAGGATTTTTATGGGGGTCAGGGAGCTGGGCTTTTATCCTAAGGACCTCGCTTCGTTTCCAAGGGGTGTAAACCCATTGTTCCTGAAGCCTAGCGTCCACACATGCTCTAGTGACATTACCCCCATTGTCTCTTATCTCGGTACTTCCGGGAAAAAGAGAGGATGCACCTCTCTCATGGGGTGCTGAGCTCCCCATTCGGCACTCTTTCGGTGCATCCGTTCCCGATAATGCAAAAGCGTTGTTACATTCTGATAGACTTCCTGAATTTCGAGATGGAATTTATGAGCGCGATCCCTTATATCACGCAATATTTGAGGCAGAAGTCCTTCCTCAAAATGCTGTTCCCATATGGAAATCAATCGAATCACCATGCTTTCTAAAGCCAGCTGTTGCGCAACGGGTTCAAAATCCTTCATACTGCTCCAAATATCCTCCAACGTATAAATAGGATTCCGCATCCACTGGGATGCTTGAATTATAATAGCTCTCCTCTCCTCCTGTCCCAACAGCGACCAAGTGAAAGCTCGCTGATCACTCAAGTCAGACAATGGTCGTTTGGGCGTGGCACCCGGACTAATTGTATTCCGGAGATCTGAGGTTGTCTGAGTCGGAGGGGAGAGAAACACAGGGTGCAAGGGAGAAGGGACAGCCGCGTCCGGCCGAAGGGATATTAGGGGTGAGGTAGTTAGTCGAAGAGAAGGAGGGGAAAACTGAGCATCATGTCCCGATCCGCCAGCGGGGGCCGTGGCAACCACCCCTATCTGTGGTTTGGCGGCCGGAACGGCTCTCGTCTGGTCAGCTCGTAACACAGGTACGGCTGGATATAAGCCTTGTGGGACGTAAGGGGGAGGTGGTCGGGCTTCCAGCAACTCTTCTAATTCATCTCCTGTCTCTGGTCTAGCCACATAGCTTTTATTCGTTTCTAAACGAAACTGTCTATCCATTCTTTCAATATTCTCTTCCACCTTCCCCTTATCGTATGCCACTGCCTTCTGAGTAATCGTCTGCCCACTCTTCAGCTTCCCCAACTTCTCTTCTCTAATCCGTCATCTCTTTGCTTCCTTCAACCATAAGTTCAAGGAATCAAACATGGACTGACGGCTTTTCTTCATAAATAATTTTTTTTGTATATAATTAATCTTTTGCTCATCAAAAGACCCCGTAAGAGGCCATTGTAAACTCGAATTATCCTTTGTATACTTGTTCCAAAGGGTATTAAACAAAATCGGTTGTAGACCATGTTTGACATACATATTAGAACTGGGCTTTGCAAACGAACTAAAAACCTCCCAAGTACCTTTTACACCAACCTTTAATGGTAGGGGACTAATGAGTCTGATAGACTACGTTATGATCTCAGCACATAAAGGCCCAAATATAGAATTATTTGAAGTAGCCAAAAACCCTTTAAGTGATCACTTCCTGATTGTAATCATCTTAAGAGAACAAAAAAAACAAAGAGATCTTGATACATTCTCTCTACTACATCAACAAAATCTAGAGCTGGGGTCTCTTAACGGCTACACCCTAAAATGGGGAAACGTTGATAAAAAAGCGATCACCTCAGGAGTAGTTACAGCATGTAAAAATGAGATATCACTTTGTCTAGACTACGAGGCAGAAAGTTCCAATATAATAGCTAGTTTCAATACTATTACAGAAAAGATAAAAAAGGCACTAACTAGATCTTGTAAACAGATTAATTGTGAAAAGAAAGGCTGGTTTAATTCAGCTTGTACTAAAGCACACATAAAACTAAAAAAAGCGCTGGGCAGGAAATATAGAGATAGGGTGAAAATTACTGCTTTAAGGAGAGAATATGCCTTGGCAATTAAAAACAGAAAACAAGAGATAAAAAACGAGCTATGGGAGCGTCTAAAGAAAAGCTCAGAACTCAGAGATAGCGCTGAGTTCTGGAAAATAGTAAGGTCACCATACCTCACAGGTAAGGAGGATATACCCTCTATCGATGTTGCAATTACCAACACTGAATGGGTAAATCATTACTCAAATGTTTTTGGTTTAGGATCATCATATAATACGGAAACAATGGACTTACTGAATCAAGTTATCTATCCGTTAAACCTGCAGTTTACGCATGACGAGGTACAGAAAGCATTAAGATCCTCAAAAATAGGCAAGGCCCCGGGCCCTGACGGGGTTCCCGTTGACATTTATAAATACGAGGAAGAACTTTGGTCCCCGCTCCTGACAAATGTATTAAACGCATCACTAGAAGAAGGCCTGATAAAATCATGGAAGACCTCCGTACTCGTCCCGATCTTTAAAAAGGGAGACCGAAATTCACCAACTTGCTATAGGCCTTTCTCCCTCCTGGACTCTCTTGGGAAGGTCGCTGGTCGGATCATTCTCGAGAGACTCCAGGAGTGGGCTGTTACTAATAACGCTATATCAGATATACAATATGGTTTCCGCGAGGGTCTAGGCACTGTGGATCAAGCGTTAAACCTGTCCCTATTGGCAGGAAAGTATTTAGAGGCCAAGGGGAGTGTCTTTCACATGGTGTACGTAGATCTATCCGCAGCCTTTGATTGTGTTATACACTCAAGGCTGTGGATGATCATGCTGAAAATGGGAGTAGATCCTCCTATCGTAGACTTCCTACGAGAACTCTATACCGGAACAACAGGCAGAGTGCGATTCGGGACAAAGGGCCAACTGACAGATAGCTTCGGTGTGGAAAAGGGGGTCAGACAGGGATGCGTTCTGGCCCCCTTTCTATTCACCCTCTACACAAATGGCCTCGAGACAGCAATGCTTGAGGGAAGTAAAGACCTCCCCTCGGTCGGTCGTCGGCATATACCCGCCTTGCTATATGCCGACGACGCGGTCATTTTGGCTAGAACATCAGTGGAACTGCAGCGAGAGCTGGATAGATACTGTGAATTTATGTTAAGTCTGAACTTGTTTTTAAACTTTAAGAAAACTTTTACTATGCATGCGGGGAGGAAAAGCATGAAACCTAAAAGACTATTTGTGAAAGGAGAAGCTTTGGAAAGAACATCCACCTACCAATACCTGGGAATCGTCATTGACGACAAATTTAAGTGGAAAGCAGCAATTTCTGCTAGGAAACTATCCTTTCTAAAAGCAACAACGGCCTTGAGATCATTTGTTCAAAAATTGGGTCACAAGCCACCTTTAGAAACGTTAAAAATCTACAAGGCAAAATGTGTCAGTACCGCTATTTATGGGGCAGGGATATGGGGCTATGCAAACGTGACTGACTTACAAAAAATAGAAAACGCCTTTTTAAGATCCCTACTGGGGCTACCGAAAAACTCCTCTACATACGCCTGTCACGAAGAGCTGGGCATAGACCATCTAGAGGATATTATAAGAACTCAACCTATAATGCCCTGGCGCAGAATTTGGGTCACTGAACAATGCCATCTAACCAGACTCATTATCCAAGACATACAGACGCTTGAGCACTATGGGCGGATGAAATGGACAGCCTATGTAAGAGCCTTTTTAAAAGACATGGGATGCAGTCATTATTTTACAGATCCATTATCTCTAAACAGTATTTCCAAACTAGAACTGAGGAAAGCATGTCTATCACATTTGCATCAAATACGTCTGCTAAAAGAAGTCCATAAACCCTCTGTACAACAAAGCTTATTAGTTCAAACAGTATCATCTGTCGAACCCTATTTGATGTTTAATATGACCCAATTTGATAAACTACTTTTGACACGCTTCAGGTTCAACACGTTTCACTTAATGGTCTGTTTTCCTACACAGAATGATTGGTCATCAAGACTGTTGTTGTGCCCTTGCGACTCCCAATCACAGCAGTCAACGATACACACAGTCTTATTTTGTAAATTCTTTGAGGCACCCCGCAGACAATGGCTATTGCCCATATTCAAATATTGGGGCCTACGCCAATGTCGCCCAGCTTACCTGGCGTTACAATATCTGGAAAATGAATTGATAGCAAAAGCAACTGTACGTTTCCTGAAATTTTGCATACGCCATAGGTCTAATCTCTGACAATTAAATGAATGAAGAGTCCATAAGGGATGGCAGTAAAAGTTTACCCTTTTCTATGATTTTATAAACTGTATTTTAAATTTACGATTTTTAACAGTCTTTTTTAAACTGAACCAATGTATAAAAATGTATTTCTATGAACTTTTATGGTTTTCCTCTAAAAAACCGAATAAAGTTATTTTTGATTTGATTTGATTTGATTTGACATACATATCAAAACTGGGACTGCCCTCAGGAGGGGCCGGCTGTCTTTCTTCAAGCCGTGTACCTCGCCGACAGTAGCACCCAAAACATATTTTACTAAAACAAGACATTATGCTTATTTTACTTGTTCTGTTTATACAAAATCACAAAACACATACCCATTTGGACCCGTCCCTTGTCACCGGTCACTCATACACTCTTCATTCAATCCTCACAATAAAGTGCTGTAAAACGGTGCAAGGCAAATACTTCTCAGAACCTATTCAATGCAAATGACGTCTTCAAATACGAACAGAGCCCGTCGACTCCTGTTCGGGGAATCGATTCAAAAGAATTCCAGACCAACAAAATTTCACCAATAGGGAACAGTCGTCAGACTGTTCTGAGAACATCTGATAGGCGAACCACGAACTCTCTCACAGGCCATCCCATGGTCCTGTTCTGGTTGGGCCGGGCATCTGGACACGTCTCCAGAACCCTAGCTTACCCAGTTGCTCCCAGGGCTTTCCCGGAGAGAATTCGGCCGAGCGAGCAACGCCGTACTCTGCTAAGGCATCAGATGTAGTCTCAATTATTCACCAAACAAGTCTGCGGGGTCTCTACCCGTGCAGCCCCTTCGCCGCAACGGTAGATCCCTCGGATTCCCTCGTGGTCCGGCTTCTCCGGCCACCTTCCAACAAAGACAGTTAACTGTTATCCAAAAGAAAAGGAAACACTCCCTCTGAGTGATCCTTATCCAATTCAATCGCAAATATCACTCACCTGGTGCACTCAGGTCGATTGCGAGTTCTCCACTGCCGACACCTAAACAGACAGGCACAGTCTGTTCTTCTCTCGAGTTAAGCCCGTAGGACTCCGGCGTAGGGTCTTCAGTAGCTGGGAGGTATTACTGGGCGCGAGAGTGGAACGGCTTGTTTTCATACCACAGACGGGTGTCTCAAATCAGGATTCTCTTTCTGTCCACCCACTCGGCCAGAACTCCTCCTTGTCCCGCTACCCCTGTTTACAGGAGGGGACGACCCTATCGCGGAGTCCCGGCGGAGTCGCCAACTGAAGGATTCAAAATTAATTCTATCGGGCTATACTTACCAATAGCCCAAATACCAATAGACGTTACAATAATTCAGTCGGCAATGGAGAAGGTTCAATCGTTTATTCTTCAAAATACAAGCCCTGACAGGGGAGCCTCAGTCTACACGACCCTCGGAGGTGCGCAGAGGAGACTGATTACATGTTCAAAATACAAAGCATATATACGTTTCATGTGTTCAAGATGACACCCTACAAGGAAAGATACAACTTGTCAGTAAGCCAAGAGGAATACCCATATAAGGCACACTTGATTGCTAGTAGCCTAGGCCTGAGCTATTCCGGGGGCAGGTCAGTAAGCTGCCTCCCTGTCTATCTGGAGCCCGGGGAGTACAGGAACGGGCTCTGCTAGAATGTGCGCATCCCACAAGAAGGGCAGGTGTGACCTTGAGTTTCCTTGAGCTACCAGCTAACAACTATCGAAGGCAGTTTGACTGCCGCCGTGGTTTCGAGCAGAACGCATAGTCTCGTGATTTCTGGGAAACAGCATTTGCACATAGAGAAACGAAACAAAATGGCTCCGGTTATACTAATAAGAGCGGACAAATCAAAAGTGAATCGTTGGTCGATAGGTGACCATAGTAAAGTCTAACTACTTGATTATATTACTGCGAGGTTATATTGAATATATTATGCCAATGATGCATGTTATCGAATTTTGATCCCAACATCACATTGAGTCTAGCAATTTGTCCATACCTCTTACAGGTGATCCATCAACTTGTGTTGACACTATTGTTGAGATACTTGTTGGTGAAAAGAAACTTAATCTTCTAGTAGATTCAGGTGCTAGGATCACCATGATAACGGAGAAGCTGTTTCATGAAACATGGGGAGACAGAGAATTGTTTCCCCCTGACAGGTCACCTGTCTCCTACGACGGACGAAAAATTGAATTATTGGGGTTTCTTGAGGATTACTTAGTATTCAAAGGTAGAAAAATCAGGGGGAAAGGTTACGTAGCAGTCAAGGGATTGAATATACTAGGGTGGTTTCACCAGGGTTTATTCGGCATGCAACTTAAACCAGGCACCAAAGAACAGGTAATGGTGGTCACTTGTGAAGAGGAAAACACTAAGTGGATTAATGAGTGTCCCTCTGTTTTCAGCAATGAGTTGGGGAGGATCACTGGGTTCAAACATAATAATATTGTTAAGGATGGAGCAACTCCTATTAAACATAAACTCAGGAGTGTACCCTTTAGCATCAGGGAAGATCTTAACAAAGAACTTTCTTTGTTATGTGAGAAGGGAATTATAGAACCTACTGATTCATCACTATGGTTGTCTCCGCTCATTGTTGCACGCAAACGAGATGGTAAGCTAAGGGTGTGTGTGGATCTCAGATCCTTGAACAAGGAGATTTGGGTTGACTCCCACCCATTACCTAAAATTACGGACCTATTTACTAGTATCAAGGGTGCTAACATTTTTACAAAGTTAGACCTGGCTAGCGCCTATCATCAAATAGAGCTTCACCCTGAATCACGTTCCTTGATGGCTTTTGTGTCTCCACTTGGGACCTTTCGTTACAAGAGGATGCCATTTGGTTTAGCCTCCACGGCGTCAGTGCTCCAAAGGGTGATGCTAAACATGTTGAGGAATATAGAGGGTGTTCTGGTTTTCCAAGATGATGTGCTGATTTATGCCAAAGATGAAGAGGCACATGATAACATTATTCGGTTGGTCTTGGAATTTTTCAAGAAAAATGGAGATGTACTGAAAACTGAAAAGTGCAAGTTCGCATGCAGTGAGATCGAGTACCTTGGTGATTTGCTCTCTCGTGAAGGTATCAAGCCAAGGTAGGGGTTGATTGATGCAATCATAAATGCACCTGTGCCTAAAGACAAGACTGGAGTTAAGTCATTATTAGGGTTGTTGGAATACTATTCTAGATTTATTCCCAGCTATGCATCAATGGTTAGACCTATTAGCAATCTTCCTAAGTCTTCTACCAAATTTTCATGGTCAACAGATTGTGAGCGTGCATTTATGGAGGTCAAGTATGCTTTGAAGAAAAGCGATGCACTTACACCATTTGATCCTGATTTACCATATTTTATAACTGTAGATGGAAGCAAAGTTGGTTTAGGTGCTATTCTCACTCAACGTTCTGGTAATCAAGAGCACACAGTTGCATTTGCTTCTAGGGTTCTTAGGAGTGCTGAAACTCAATACTCTGTTATTGAGAAAGAGTTATTGGCTTGTGTGTGGGCTATAGATAAATATCGACCTTATGTCTGGGGAAGACACTTTAATTTAGTCACAGATCACAAGCCACTTGTATCAATTTTGTCATCTGGACCGAACAAATGCTGTACACCCAGGATCACTAGGATGGTTAGTAAGTTGCTTCAATATCAATTCCAAATCACACATATTGCTGGTGGGAAGAACACACGGGCTGATTTCTTTTAATGTTTTCCCCAGAGTGGTGATCTGAGTGAAGGGACAAGTTTTCAAGATTTGAATGATGAGGATGAGGAGGATTGTTTTGTGGCATCTGTAGATGTTACTATCTTGGCTGTTAGGTCTGAGGAAGATTGGAGAGCTTCTCTTTTGAAAGTCAGAGTGTTACAGGAGGTCTACATGTTTATCAAGAATGGTTGGCCAAAAGAGAAGTCTGTGCCTTCTGAATTACAACCGTACTGGAAGGTTGAATCAGAAATCTCAATTGAGGATGGTTGATTATGAGATGTGAGAAGTTAATTCCACCTCATTCTCTTAGACCTATCATTGTCAAAGAAGCTCATGAAGTGCATTTAGGTATATCTATTACAATACGTCGAGTACGACAAGATTTTTGGTGGCCAAGTACGGACAATAAAATCAAGACGTTTATTGAAAATTGTCCTGTGTGCTGTGTTTCTGAGAAAACTCTTAAGGTTGTTGTTCCACCTCTGTCTCCGATTGAATGTCCATCTAGATCATGGGTCAAGGTTGGTATTGATATCATGGGTCCATATGAGGTTTTACCACTGGGAATGAAGTTCATTTTGGTTTTGATGGATTACACATCCAAGGGGCCGGAATTAAAAGTTGTCAAGGGAGCTAGTTCATCCAGTGTTATCAAGTTTCTTAAGGAAGTGTTTTTGAGGGAAGGATTTCCTCAGTTTATTGTCTCAGACAATGGTACTCAGCTTTTAAGTGATGATTTTCAAACTTTCCTTAAGTCCAGTGGTGTCAAACATCTTAGAAGTTCACTTTATTACCCACAGACTAATGGTCTTGTGGAAAGAATGAACAGGGTTATTGGTGATTGTGTTAGATGGGCAGTAAAAGGCAGGCATGATGTTTTTGCATCTATCGAAAGCATGCTTTGGTTCTACAGAACGACACCTCATTCATCCACTAAGGTTTCGCCCTTTGAAGTGCTAAAGGGAAGGAAAGCTAATACTAGTTTTTGACCTGGATGGATGTGCAAGTGGTTTGACTCGTTAGTTGATGTTGAATCACTTTTGGAGACAGTTAAAATTAATTCTGAAATTACACAAGAAAAAGAGAAAGAATGGTTTAACAAAAAAAAATGTCAAGATGGTTTCATTGTGTGTGGGTGATTTTGTTAAAATCAAGAGTCCTGTACACACAAGGAAAGGGAAGTGTAAATTTAGTAAACCTATCAAGATTACAAGAATTGGTAATAATGCTGTCCAAGTAGAAATTGGGTGTTGGTGGAATCTTTCAAAAGTTGTCAAAATAAGATCAAGATCTTCTTGTGATAATTTCAGTGGACAGGATGGAAATAAGAATTTGTCTTTTTCTCAAAGTAGGAAGAGTACTAGAGTTTCCATATTGCCTCGCAGATATTGTGAATAAGTTCTGTTGTTTCTGTTTCCTCACTTGTTTATTTTTGTTTTGCTTTATTTTGTCATTTTGAAGAAAAGGAGGTATGTTATATTCTAAGTCATGTGCTGTATCTTTAACCGCATCGCCGCGGCGGCTTTTCCCGCTGTGCACGGCGATTTTAAAAACCCCACGGTTCATGACGAGCTCAGCTCGTCATGAGCGCACGGCAGGTTACGCTCATGACAAGCGGAGCTCGTCATCAGCCTGGAAGGGGTTAACTAAACTCTAATGTCTTGCTGTCACTGCATTTATGAGGTCATCACATCTGATCCATTGTAGAATTTTATGTTTATATGTATGTTATATTCTAAGTCATGTGCTGTACCTTTAACCGCATCGCCGCAGCAGCTTTTCCCGCTGTGCGCGGCGATTTTAAAAACCCAGCGGTTCATGACAAGCTCAGCTCGTCATGAGCGCACGGCAGGTTACGCTCATGACGAGCTGAGCTCGTCATCAGCCTGGAAGGGGTTAACTAAACTCTGTCTTGCTGTCACTGCATTTATGAGGTCATCACATCTGATCCATTGTAGAATTTTATGTTTTCAACACAGAGAGTGAACTGACCTTGTTACAGATGTGACTAGCAGATGATGAGCTGTGTAGTTGAATATGAATTAAATCTACATTAATTCACCATCCTGTTTCCTGGATTTACTACAACCTGTCATCATCGCAGGTTGTACACCCGCTCAATGCTCGCGGTGCTACTAACTCAGTGAGAACTGAGGCCACGCACTTGTGTTGGCAGTTGGCCCTCATTGTTGTGCTCAGGCCTACACTGCGGTGCAGCAGAGCACACAAAACATCAAGTGTCCGGACCACCGGGACGGGCCATCACCCTGGCGGTGTGACTGTGCTGGCCGCAGTGCATGCATTGCAAGCAACTCTAAAATGGCGTAGCCCACATGTGCCCGGTCTTTTACATTAGCAGGGACACATGTCCTGTGACGCCTGAGCTGGATGGGTGTGGGTGAGGGAGTGGCTGTGGACTAAAAACTAGAACAACAGTTTGCAGCTACACTGTACTGCAAGCCCAATCGCACAGCTTCAAAAAGTCAACTTACGCCTTTTTCATTTTCAGTGTTTATTCCATATTTTTCCAATTCATCCAACGTAACTTTCTTAGTCATGATAACACTGTCCAAAGACCTATTTGCTTCACATGAGGCAGTTGTGCCAATCCAGGTCTCTTACCACATCACGTAGGGACCTTAATTCATGTATACAGCTTAAAATCTCATTCCCAATGCATGTTGGGCTATTTTTATGCCCTTCGTCAGGGGAACCTGTTTAAATATGAAAATAATTATAAAATATAAAATAATATAAAAACCCACATTAGTCTTCTATGTTTCAACGCTATAATTATTTTTACATGAATACATTCAACCACGATACCATTGATGTGTTAAACATAACGTTGCCCAATTCCCACTAAATCATTGTACAAACAGAAAAATCCCTCAATGCTTTCGTAATGTTCTAACTATCGCAAGAGTTTACCGCAAGCGGAGACCTCCCCCACTCCATCCTCGATGCTCAACTGCCATTCTACCCGCATTGCAAAATAAACACTCGACTTGCCTGGTGTTCTCTACATTAATCTCGTGCCAAACTTAACTCTGACCCCTTCCAAAAACTAATCTTAAGTTACAAATTAACAGCGTGACCTCTCCTTAATGCGTTTTTTGTTGAAAAAGGTTACCTGCTTGTAATTCAAATGTTGTTTTAACCACTCGGTGCTCTCCTTTTTGAATGTCTGCGATGTAACCCAGACTTCACCTGAGTATGCAATTTAAACATTTTCTCAATGCTAATTCAACCAATAGAGGTGTCTCAATCTCATTGAATTGTTTCCAAGTGAGCACTACGAGATATGATTCGCCCTTGAGATCAAAACAGGTTCCTCCCTCATAACCTCACTGACTACATCTCCCACAAGTCTTTGCGCCAAAGCCAACCTTATCAAAAAGCAGATGCTGAAAACCAAATGGTGAAACCCAAATCATATCACCAACCCCTCCATCCTTTTAGTGTGATAATGTGTTATTACATTATATAACACACCCAATCTTAATGTGCGGTTGTTTGTACCAATACAACAAATGAAAGTTTTATGCATCTTTTTTTACATCTTTTTACAACTGTTTGTGCAATATCTACGTTGAGCTCGGTGTTGAAATGCAAGAAAACTGTCCATAGATCCTTGTGTTTATCTCCATTTCCATAAATTGAGGCAGTGTTATTCGTGAAGAGGTTACTGTTAAAGATTGGAGGTATTTGTTAGAATGAGCTGAAAGCCATTTTGTATTTTGGCAGCCATTTTAGTTATTATACAAAACTTCCTGGTAGCAATGTAAAGGAGGCTCACTTCACATACAAGTGATAACAGATGGGGTCAAGCAAATATGATGTATCGTAATTTCAATGAGACTAAAAATAACCATTTGGGGTTGGTGCCACTCAGGATAAATATGCACCCTACTACCTAGATGCTAAAGTTCATAGTAAATGACAAACAGTTACTATGAGACACAATATTTAAGTACGGATACCCCGGCACTCTAAGACAGACATGTTTTGGTTCTCAAAATCAAATGAGTTTTTAATTCATAAATATTTTTGAGTCATGATGATTCTTAAAACACACAAAGAGTACAGTTTCAAAAAGAGTTCAAATACATAGACCAAAAGAGGGCAAGTGTCCCCTAATTTTGAGAACTAGTCAAAAGACTAAGAATGGTAGTTATGTCCTCTTCATCCTGGTCCACAAAGAGCAACAGCCTGTTGACTCAAAAATATTTATGAATTAAAAACTCATATGATTTTGAGAACCAAAACTTGTCTGTTGCCAGTAGTATTTGGGTCAATATACAGAACTTTTTCGCTTTGTACTTAATACACAGAATATAAATCACTTTAGAGTACCGGGGATTCCGTACTTTAAAAAAAAAAGACATTTTAGTTAGCCATGTGCTCGCCATGTGCTGTTTCCCTCTTCAGAGCCTTGCACATGCTCAGAAGGGCCTAGCTAGTAGAATGCACCTGCTTCTCTTGTATAAGTGCCAGGCTATTTTTGCTGCTATATGGAGAAGTAACTCTCCTCCCACTTTGTTGAGCAAGCAGATCTTGCATGCCCATTTTGCATGCTTACATGAGCCAGGACTGCCCCTTGGTCTTATGCTGACTATGTAACCCTAAGCATATATAAGGCCCCCATTTTCTGTACTCCTTAGACTGCCTCATTCAGTTGCTAAGACTTCTGTGTGACGTAGTCTCCCTCATTTGAGGTTATTAAAGATGTTACTTCTGTGCCAATTTCTTCTTTGTTGGTTTAAAAGGACCAAGTATCAGTGAGACCCCTGAGAAGGTTTCTATGTTCTTCAAATGGCGCCCAATGTGGGGCTTATCAGAGAAGTGGCTATTTAAGGGGGTGATCTTGTCAGGAGACAGAAATCTACTGAGGAGGACAGGATTCTACTAAGGAGGTACTCTGTGCACGGAGATTCTGGGGATTCTCTGTCTCTGCAGCCCAGTATATTTCTGATCTTCCTGATTTTGATCCTCCACATGATGTTTACCACTCCTGACTGAGAACCTTTTTGGCGTGAGTATTCTAAAAAAACGAACGTTAGGTCATTCAGAACTTGGCAGTTAGAATTTGGACACCTAGTGATTGGTAAGGGTTGTTTTGATGCAACACTTGCTGTTGGTTTTTGATGCCTGGGATTGGTAAGGTAGTTTAGTAACGCTTACTGTGGCTTTTGATTTGTATGATTGGCCAATATTTGTATTTGGGTTTGTAATATATAAATTTCAATTTATTTAGGCAGGTAATGAGGAGAAATTTCTCTGTTTTGAATTGATTTGAACGGCACACAGTACAAGAGTACCTTAAGTGCTACTTTGGTTATAATACTGCATATTTTGCACTGTTTTTGGCATGCCTGTTTCAAGCACACATCGAAGAATGTGTTGCTTTTTGGAGGTACCATAGTGAGATGTGAAGTGAATTAACCGGCTCCCTTAGAGGGAATACCTAAATAGGTGTAGGTATAAAAACATATTTCTTCCTGGGTGACTCTGTACCCCAATGGAATTAAAATATGACAATAATACAAACAAGGATCCTTTTCTGTGCACTTTTATCAATGGAGATATGCAGAGCGATTTTTTGGTGTTCTGCAAGACAAAGCTAGTGAATTGAGGGTATTTTTGCTTCTTGGAAATAAAATAGTCTGTTGGGCTGGTTTTTTTGCAGTCTTTTGGAATACTATTGAGAAGCTCTTCTTGTAAATATGACTTACAACTAGTATTTACAAATGGTTTGGTTTAAGTACAGTCTGTGGGCTGTCCTTTGTTTCTGTCCTAAGTGTTAATCTGTGGGTTAATCATGTGTTTAAATGTCTATGTGGGTTGTAGTTTTCCCATTAGTGGTACTTCTGTGAGTAGATATCGATTGCGCTCATTGTGAAAAAATGGCTAGCCTTAAGCGCGCTGTATTGTGTGTTTTGAGTGTTTGACCCCCCTTCTGTATATGTCTGGAATGAGCTCAATGTGTTTGTTTGTGTTGTTTTGCTGTCATCAGTCTGTTATGCAAAATGTCATTTAATTAATATTAAATAAAAATTAAATAAAAATCCAGAAATGAACCATATGATATGCCAAATAAACTGCATGTTACTATTAAATTTATAGAGCAAGCAACTATGCACATGTACAAACTGCTATTGCTTAAAAGATAAAATTAGAATTCACATTCAATAGGAATAAAATAGGCCTCAAAAATGAAATTGTGGGTTTTTCAATAAATAAACAATTATAAAATGTTACAACATTTTCCTTAGATACATTGTATTAGATGTAAACAGACAAACACATCATCTGAGTAAATTGGATGTTGCTGAACTAAACACATATTATAGAACATGCATTGAAATGCCTCAGTTTTAAATAGATTGCCACCATGCTTACATTTCAACACTAAAAAAGCTTTCCAACAGCTGTGTTTTAACTGCCGCTGAGCAACAGCTGTTGTTTTGATTGTAGGCCATGGAGAGACTGGAATGTTGACTCAGCTTGGATTTTGTCAGTTAAACACGGGGTAAAATCCTGCATTTCAGACTGCTGCTTTAAAAAGTTACAAAAATCAGGTCATTGTTTTGGATAACAGGAAAATATTTAAAGTAGGGATTTCCTTTCTTAAAGCCTTTTTACATAAGCACATTCGTGGTTCTGAAGATAAATACTAATTGTCCTTTTAAAAAGCGGCGCAAAATGTTTCATGTTTCAAGTTAGGCTTCTGTGCTTAGGCTTATGAATGAATGCGTCTAAATATGACAGGCAAGGAATGAAGCTTGCTTTTCCTATGTGGAATTATCAAAATGCTCGCCATGTGCTGTTTCCCTCTTCAGAGCCTTGCACGTGCTCAGAAGGGCCTAGCTAGTAGAATGCACCTGCTTCTCTTGTATAAGTGTCAGGCTATTTTTGCTGCTGTATGGAGAAGTAACTCTCTTCCCACTTTGTTGAGCAAGCAGATCTTGCATGCCCATATTAGGCATTTTGCATGGTTACATGAGCCAGGACTGCCCCTTGGTCTTATGCTGACTATGTAACCCTAAGCATATATAAGGCCCCAGTTTTCTGTACTCCTTAGACTGCCTCATTCAGTTGCTAAGACTTCTGTGTGACATAGTCTCCCTCATTTGAGTTTATTAAAGATGTTACTTTTATATTTCAGCTTCTGTGCCAATTTCTTCTTTGTTGGTTAAAAGTACCAAGTATCAGTGAGACCCCTGAGAAGGTTTCTATGTTCTTCATTACGTGATGCATTCATCTTAATCCCATTTGTCATTTGTTCGTGTCGGGTGCAACACTGCTTTTGAGGCAAGAAATTCATTGTCAATACATACAAGAGTGGCAGTTGCACACCATTGTTGTTATGTTAAAGAAATTTATTGAGCGCGACTAACACCATTAGGTTTCTTGGCGCTTATGCTGAAGGAGCAGTGAGGAGAGCGTGAGAGCAGAAACTAAATATAGAACTCAGTGAAGAGGAGGGTTTTAAGGAGGGATCTGAACTCGGAATATGAAGAAGACAGCCTAAGAGAAAGGGGAAGGGAATTCCAAAAAGATGGAGCTAGAAATGAAAACCTAAGGCCACCGTGTTTTTTCCTCTTAAATCTAGGAACTGATAGCAGGGCCATCTGGGATGACCGGAGATTGCGAGGAGGAGCATACGGGTGGAGGAGAGAAGAAATAAAAAGAGGACCTTGGCCTGCAAGAGATTTTGAAATAATGCAGCCTAACTTAAACTTACAGCGAGCAGATACCGGAAGCCAGTGGAGACTTTTTAGGAGAGGACGAACATGTTGATATCTAGGTTGGTGGTAAATCAGGCGAGCAGCCTGATTTTGGATCAACTGGAGTCTCTTAAGTTGGTAGTCAGGAATGCCTACATACAGTGCATTTGCGTAGTCAAGCCTCGAAATGACTAACGCAAGCAGGGCCAAAGTAAGAGCTTCGGTGGTGAGTAGACGAGAGATTTTACGAATTTTCCTGAGTTGAAAATGGCTGGAGGACACTACTGCGCTGATCTGGGGTGTCATAGAGAGATCGTTGCTAATGACAACTCCCAGGCTTTTGGCTGAATTAACTGGGGAAGGAGGGCTACCCAGACTTGCAGGCCAAAAGAAAGGTTGCCAAGGATTGGAAAGTCCCCCGACAAGAACCAACTCGGTCTTGTCGGGGTTGAGCTTCAGATGGTTTGAGCTCATCCAATTGCTAATAAAGCAGAGCTTGTTTTGAAAAGTAGTGATTGATTCATCAGAGGAATCAATGGTAAAGACCAGTTGAATGTCATCCGCGTAATTAAACGCGGTGACACTCAACCCACGAAGGGAACCAAATAAAGGGACCAGGTACAAATTAAAAAGGAGGGGGGACAAAGAGGAGCCCTGCCGGACACCACAGGTCAGCTCGACCTGAGTGGCAGAGAACTGGGACAGCCTGACGGCTTGTTGACGTTTAGTCAGGAAAGACTGAACCCAGTCCAGGGCGGTACCCCGGATGCCAGTCTCTCTGACACGGTCGACCAAAATACCGTGGTCGACGGTGTCAAAGGCGGCCGACAAATCCAAGAGGACCAGGGCCTGACAGATGTTGGCGTCGGCCCCTCTGCGCAATTCATCCATCACGGAGAGGATAACTGCCTCTGTAGAATGCGCAGGTCTAAACCCGGCCTGCTGGGGGTCCAAGCTGCATGAATCTTCAACAAAAGTGCTAAGGGTGTGGGTTACATGCGACTCCAGGACTTTACTAAGGAAAGGGAGAAGGGATATAGGGCGATAGTTGCTCATGATGGAGGGGTCTGCCGAGGGTTTTTTCAGGATGGCAACCACCTCGGCCTGTTTAAAGGAGCAAGGAACCTCCCCGGTGGCCAAAGAGTTGTTTAAAAGGGCCAAGGGGGGTTCAGAGCAGGAAGTAAGAGCTTCCCGAAGGACCGAGGGGGGACAACAGTCGCGAGGAGAACCAGAAGAGACTTTGTGCAAGAGTGAAAGAAAGTTAACTTTCGAGATGGGGGGAATCTGAGTTAAGATGTGGGCATTGAGATGATGGCTGGAATCAATCAACGGAGAGGGGACTAGCGGGGCTTGGACAGAGATACTAGTTTTAATCTTAACAATTTTTTCCACAAAAAATTGGTTCAGGGAATCACACAGGGATTGGGAGGGGAGGGGCGCAATAGTGACTCTCACCGGATTAGACAGTTCCTCGACAATTGAGAATATTGTCCGTTTTTCTTGTGTCTCAATGTATTCCTGTTTGCGTGCAGACTGGGTTAAACTGGACACAAGAAACTGGACACAAGCATTGAAACATAGAAGACTAATTTGGTTTTTTTATGGTATTTTCATATTTAAACAGCTTCCCTTGATGAAGGGCATAAAACTAGCCCAAAATGCATTGGGAATGAGATTTTAAGCTGTATACATGAATTAAGGTACCTACGTGATGTGGTAAGAGGCCTGGATAGGCACAACTGCCTCATGTGTAGCAAATGGGTCTTTGGACAGTGTTATTGTGACTAAGAAAGTTAAGTTGGATGAATTGGAAAAATATGGAATAAACAAGGTGAAAATAAAAAAGGCGTAAGTTGACTTTTTGAAGCTGTGCGATTGGGCTCGCAGCACAGTGTAGCTGCACACTGTTGTTTTAGTTCATGCACGTGCAAGGAGGCGAGGCACGTTTAACCCAGTCTGCAAGCAAACAGGAATGCATTGAGACACAAGAAAGATGGACAAACAATGGTGTGCAACTGCCACTCTTTTGTGTATACTAAAAACTAGACTTGTGACCAGCAGATCACTACACTTAAAATCTGGGCTACGTAGCATTGTTGTCCTTCTCTGTAAGCGTAAGTGGAGTGGGCTGGCCTGGAGTATGCCAGTCCAGCGTGAATCTGTGGAGAATGAGTGTGGTGCTATGGCGGTGGCTCCGTCGTGAGCTCTATGAGGAACCAAGTGATGCGGGTGTCCGTGTTGAAGTACTACCATCAGCCGAGTTGCAAAAGCCAAAGTGTCACTCTGTGAGCCAAGTCCAACAATATGTCCAACATGGAAGGTACGGGGAATCACTGACCCTATATTCATCCATAGTTCCACACAAGAAAGATGGTGGACATGAGACTTCTGTGTGGATATGAATGTTTATTGCACATTCAGTGGAGTGTTTCAGCTGTAGCAATACAGGGCAATGGAAAGTTGAACTTTCAGTTTTTGGCACATGGAGGGCAGCCAATTAGAGACAAGCTCGTTGTCGGAGTTAGCCTGCGCCAACATATGTACTTATACAATCACTGTGATGATCCTCACACACTTATAAATTCACTATACACTCTGCTTGCAGTACTCTAATGATGCAGTCTCTAGGTACGTACTTGTACAATGACCGATACAAAGTTACATAACTAAAGTTTTCCCTCACTGTCAAAGGTAAGATGGTTGCATACGCTGTCCAGAGCACTATGTAACGTGGTAGGGCCCAGGGGCAGCATGTTGCATACATAATGAACACACGGACACAGATCAATAGTGGAACTGGGTACGGGCACGTGTGCTCGACTCCTTTTTATTACCAGGGTCAGATGTCCAGTGACGTCTGTGGTGGATGCGTGTGGGATGATTGTAAGCCAACCCTTCGGGGACAGTTGGTACTAGCAACAAGTACAGCAGTAATCTTTGGATCAGACACAGAGATTCAATCCTTCATAAAGGGTCAATGATTTGTGCTGAATTGAGGTAGGAGTACCTGATATGAAATCATACAGAAAAGATTCTATCGTAAAGGGTTCATGACTTGGGATTCACTGAGGTAGGGCAGCAGATGTGAAATTATACACAAAATATTGTATCAGAAAGGGTGCATGAGTTGTGCTGTACTGAGATAGGTACATCATCCCCTTTTGTATCGCTTTATTTTGTACTGAGATAGGGGCATCAGAAGCATTTAGCATCTGCGCATCCAGCGATGATGCATGGTGCGGGCGATCCACACAATCGCAACTCGATGTGATTGGGAGCCTTGCTATCGGTAGTGTACATTGAAGGCAGTAGTCAGCACAGACATTGAGGAATGTTTTTAGTCACTTCCTCTTGACAAAGTTCGAGGACATAGAGTACAATTCTCTCTAATAAGTAAATCATGTTTCAATTTAACTTGTGAGCTATGCTGACCGCAGTGTTTCCCACACACTCATTGGAGTTTGTTTTGCTTTTTTCATCTGGAAAAATTCAATCGTATCTCCTATCAGTTCTTTTGAATGTAGGGGATGTATAGTATAAGGTTGATAAATTTCTTCTTTTCTTGAATTATCACTTGAAATATGTGTTTCATCTTCTAAAGTCATTTCTTCTTCTTCTACATTTACAATTTTATAGTAAATATTGTTTTGCACCAGATATAATGTAGCCTTCTGGACTTTCATGACAAGTAGGTAACTCTTGCTATATTTCCCGACTCTTTGTGGGTACAACATTAACAAGAATGACTACAGGTTCAGTATTGTCTCTTTCTACACTAACAGTTCTAGATTTTTCTTAAAATCTAAAGGTAAATACACAACTCTTCTTTTTAAACCTCTTTATAGATCTGTGGAAGGCAGCATACCTGTTTTAGGCTGTATACAAATGATAGCCTGAAAAGGGTGCACAGATTGTATAAGGATGGCGTTATATGTATTTAAATCTGTAAGTTTAGGAGGTATAGCAACTAATTCTAAGTCATTATGGACAGCTCTAGCTGACATTTTGTACATTCCTGGTTTGAATTTTATGATGAGTATGTCACGAACAAATACAAACATAGTTGGTATTTTCACCAGAAACTACTTTAAACGTTGTTATTTCTTTTTCAAACTTCAGATCAGTATTATGTTCCATCTCTTCTTCAACACGTACACTTATCAAACTGGTATTTTCTGTACACTTCTCTTGACTAGTAAAGAAACAAAATTCTACATCATCACAAATTTGTTTTACATCCAATACTGAACCATGCAAAAGAGCGGTACTAATTTCATTTAGACATAATGCAGGAGTTTTCAGGTAGTATAATCTTCAAACTAACTTTCACATTTGGGAATGATGTACTACTAAAATTGTTAAATGATGTAAACAACTTTGAAACACTTTCCTAGAAAGACAAGCTAGAGAAAGACTTTGCAACCCTGTATTTTTTCTCACTTTGGAAGTATCTAGTTCTTGTAATATCTTAATATTCTGTTTTACAGTTTTTTTCTATATTGTCCTAGGAAATGTAGTAAAATATCAATAGATTGTTGACGTATACTACAAATACTACTACAATCCCATGTATACACTGGAGCCTGAGTACATCTCCCTTGAAGTTCTTCAGCTATTACTTGTTCAACATTTCTAGGAACTATCTTTTCTTTTTCAATTGGAGAGACATTTTTCACTTCATAAAAATGACCACAGGTATCAACTGCATGCAGTAATCTACTTTGTTGAAAATAACAAAATATTGAGTCATAAAGGGTCCATGAGTTGTGCTGTACTGAGTTAGTGGCTCCTGAAGCACTCAGTGTGTGTGGAACCTGCGATGATGCTATAATTAATGTCAAAAAAAGGTCTTGCAGCAAGGATACTAAAAGGATATTGTGTAGGTTTGAGGGACGTTATAGTTAGTTGTCTACTCCACTCTGTAATTACTGATTGAAAATTAAACTTTATTTGTGAGCCCTGATGACCGCAGTGTAGACAGGAGGCAGTGGTGAGCAAGGGCACACAGCCATGTGGAGTTGAGTAGAGCTGCACAGTATTGGCAATTCCACGTGGGTGCAACCAGCGATGATAAGTGGTGCACTGAGTTAGTGTCACATGAAGCAACCAGCGTATGGGCACCCTGTGATGATATGTGGTACGGATGCGCGCTACCCTGGGAGCAATGTCTTTTGTCTATTGATTTATGCCTTAATAAGGCCATGTGGCGATGTCTTATGGTGCACTGAGTTACTAGTTCCTTTGGCACTGAGCGTGTGCGTACCCTGCGATGATGCATGGTCCGGGGGGCTGCACTCGGACTAATGTCTTTTGTCTATTGAATTCTGCATCAATAAGGCCACGTGGTGATGAATTATGGTGCACTGAGTTAGTAGTACCTTTAGCACTGAGCATGTACGTACCCTGTGATGATGCATGGTCCGGGGTGCTGCACTGGCAGCAATGTCTTTTGTCTATTGAATTCTGCCTCAATAAGGCCACGTGGTGATGACTTACGGTGCACTGATTTAGTAGTACCTTTGGCGCTCAGGGTGTACATACCCTGCGATGATGCATGGTCAAGGGGGGGGCGCACTCGGACCAATGTCTTTTGTCTATTGAATTCTGCCTTAATAAGGCCATGTGGCGATGACTTACGGTGCACTGAGTTAGTAGTACGTTTGGTACTCAGCGTGTACGTACCAGGCGATGATGCGTGATCCGGGTGGGCCGCACTGGTAGCAATGTCTTTTGTTTAATGAATTCTGCCTGAATAAGGCCACGAGGATGATGGCAGCAGGTAGCTGGCGTCTCGGCAGCTCCTGCCTTTCGTGAATAACCTGTGCTTCCCAGCAATTTTCCTGGCAGTTTGGGACGGTGGTTTGGAGGCATTTTAGAGACATTTTCCAGCAGATGTGGCGATACTTCAACTGGGTCAGCGAGACGGCAGTAAAAGCTTGTCCTGTCAGGATTTCGATTCTATGCCAGCCCAGACTCTGCAGACTAAGCAGCATAGCGGAATAGCGGGTCATCGGGTGTGGTGATTTCAGGCCGGCAGACCAGCAGACCAGTGATTTGCGATACTTGCAACGCCTGCTCCCCCCCTAAACCAGCTTTCACCTCTGTGTTGGTGGCGGCGGGTGAGTCCCACTCCTTTTTTTAAAAACGCACAGACTTTAAAACGTGCACAGCGGCATCAGCAGCTGGCTGGCTGGTTCAGGATTTCGTACAAGAGCAGAAGGGGAAAGAACTCTCTTGTTGTACTGCCACACACTGAGGGGATCCCATCTTGAACTTTGTTTGCCGCCACGTACCTGGGTCTGCTGGGAGCATTGTGTTTAGCCCGCCTGTGTGTCCGCTCCCCTGATTTAGTTACAAGGAACTGGGACCTGGACAAAAACACAGTGTGTTAAAGGTACTCTATTGTCCGATCTAGTTGAACTTTTGTTTGAAAATCGTTGCCTTCCTTTTTACATATGGGCAAAAGAAAATCATCGGAATCTGTGGGGGGGCTCCTGGGTTGATTGGGGAGGCGGTTAAGAGGAAAAAGGCAAAGAGAGCCATAAAAAATCCCTGTATCTCCCCGACACTTGACAGGATCGAGACCCTGGTTGAGGAATGTCAGGAAGTCCTCTTACAAGCTAATACCTCTCCTCTTGCACCCACAAGCATTATTCCTACAGCCTGTTCCCAAAACACTAGCCTCACCAGTTCACTGATCGTTCCTCAAATGTTTCGCAAACTTTCTACTAAACAACCAGTAACATTGTATGAACCTGATGGCCCCATAACCACCTCTAATCATATACCTCTAGAGCCCTTAGTAGTCACTTGTACAAATCAGTATTCCGTATTGGTGGATACCATAGACCTACTAGAGGAACCTGCAAAAGAGGCAAATGTCACGACTTCAGCTGGTAACACAAGGGAATCTTCTGACGTAGGGCACCTTCATAATGTTGTCCAATCCATTGCCTCGCTCAGAACAGAAATAGCCGTGTTGAAGTTCTTGATGAAAGAAATTCGGAGTATTGTTAAGAAGCCATCAAGCTATTCTATACCTCTAGACAGTAGTAATAAGGCTGATGGTGATCGATTATGCGAACCAAAACAAACTATTGCCAATACTAAAAAGATTAAGTCCCCTGCATCAGTACCAGGGCTTCCCTCTGATCCACGTAAAGCTTACAGGCAGCCAAATAGGCTAGAGGATACGAATGCAAATGAAAAATCTAAATGTCCTATAGCTGATAACCTTTTCAATTCTTGCAGCCATAGACAGATTCCACACTCAACGCATGACAATCCTGGCCATAATCCATCTTCGCTATCATCACACAATCTTCCCTCTTCATCTACCAATAGACAGCCCAGAGTCTACATGGTGAATGTGCCCAAATCATATGTAAGAGAAGACGAGGGCTCTCTGATCAATAAAGTTACACACTGGATTTGCCATGTAAGGGGATGTCGGTCTTTGATAAGGGAAGACATAATAAGAGCTCAAAGAAGGGGGTCAGACGACAACAGCACAGACATTATTGAGGTAACACTCACCAACCAAGTGCTTGCCGAGGGTCTATTAGTACTTGATTACAGAACCTCCCCGCAAGGCTCTTCTGCGATTCAGTTTAGGCAATTTCCAACAATGCGAACTACTGAGGGGAATGACCGTGCCTACACTATAACTTCAGTGGAGCATTCTGCCCTGGATTCAAATGATTGACTGCTCCAGGGCAGTAACTCCACTAGTAACCATGCTTGCATCCTTGTTGAAGCCAATGTCAAAGGTATAACATCTCCTTATTCACTAGTCCAACACAATGATTTCCCCACGATGCTCAATGCTAATCAGAAAGACAAACCAGCTAGTGCCGGGGGATCTTCTCCCAAAGCCACATCTATTTGGGGCTCAGCTCCCCGAAGTATTACCTCAGGGAATTTCAAAATTATTTCTAGGAATATAGCCGGCCTACGTAATAAATGATCACTTCCCGACTGGAATCACCTTATAGATGACCACGAAATATGCATTTTTCAAGAAACATGGAGCTTAGAACCATTGTAAAAATCTGGTTACTCGTGTTTCTGTGTACCAGCAACTACTGTAGGGCGTGGCCGCCCATCTGGGGGGCTTACGGTATGGGTAAAGATTGATCTCAATTGTAGAGTTACCCAACATCCTTGTTCCACCCCGGATTTGATGAGGCTAAACGTGAGGGGGCCAACAACTGATAACACTATTGTATTATTCAACATTTATGCAAGGTACAAGAGGTGGAATAAAGTCCTCAACTATATCTATTTTATCCAACAAACTTCTTTCCTGCCCTATTAATTCTTTTGTCATCATTGCAGGAGATTTAAACTCCACCTTTGAACCCCTGGCTCCTGATGACATTACTGGAATAGAGGTTGAGGACGCTAGATGGGGCATACCATCAGTAACTATCCCGCCAGTTAAGAATTGGTCACCAGTGGTTATCCAACTAAAGGCCCTAGTATTAGAATTTGGGCTAAGGGCTGCCAATGGGCGTACGTTTTCGGACGCTTTGGGAGCCAACACTTTCAGTAGGATTTCAGGTTCTTCGAGGATTGACTACATTAGGCTTTGGAGATATATGATCGATATGATCATTATTCCATCTATTGATAGTGATCACAATCCCTTATCCCTCTCTATGATGGACTTGTGGCCCAGTGGGGAAAATTCTCCCAAAACTGGCCCCAGGATGTCCACAAAAGAGGTTTTACCATCCAATTGCAAGAGGTTTGTCAAATGGCCAAAGATTGTAATGAATGAACAGAAAATGCGAGCTTTGGGGGAGATTCTGAGTAACCAGACCACTAAACTATTTACAGCAAGTTTGAATAAGGATGGGTTTTTAGTGGCAGAAGCGATCTATGCAGATACCGTCGACCAGATGGGCTCCCTCTTTATAGAGACTCGCCACCCCAATAGGCGTCCAATGGTTCACAAATCATCAGTATCATGGTATAATAAGGCATGTAGACAGAAAAAGACTTTATTGATATCTGCTATCAAAAGTCATAATGCTGTTGAGGTACGTCTGGCCAGATTGGCATATAGGTGGGTTGTGATAGAGTCCAAGAGGACCTGGGAGGAAACACATTGGACAGAACTAAAGGATGCTAGTCAGTCTAACGGTGAGCTGTTTTGGGGTCTGGTCAGGAGATCCAATGGGCGGGACCCTGACCAAATTCCGAATCATATTACTGACAGGGAATGACATGAACACTTTAGAAACCTGCAAGACGGAGTCCATATTGCTCCCCATTCGTACCTTCCCCAGCGCCTTTTGATCCCGTAGTGAAAGATGAGGTGGAGGTCGCCATAAACAAGATTGTCCCAGCCAAAGCCCCTGGCCAAGATGGGCTACCAGGCGATTTATTCCGAGCACACCCCGGAAGATGGGCCACATACTTCGCTCTTCTTATCAATGCTCTCCTGGAAGGGGCTCGTGTCCCCGACTCGTGGAAGGGGGCGGAAGTAATTCCCATTTATAAGAAGGGCTCCCGGGAGGATCCTGCCAACTATCGACCCATCAGCCTTATTGATGCTGGTCAGAAGGTTGGCAGGGTCCTTTTGGAGAGAATTCTCTCCTGGGCCGAGGCGAATAGTATCTTGTCGCAATTCCAGGCAGGCTTCAGGGCATGCACAAGTACGGTCGACAAGGCCTTTAGGCTGGCCCTTCTACACTGGAAAGTGGTGACCATTGGTAAGGGCAGTCTTTATCTCGCTTTTATCGACCTAAAGACTGCCTTTGACCTGGTCCCTAGAGACCGCCTTTGGTCGTTTCTACAGGGGATGGGGTTTCCACAGCCCATCTTAAATCTTCTAGTCCGCATGCACGAGGACAATTATGCCCGAATCAGGTGGGGCTCACAGGAACAAAAAACAGAAAGAATTCCTGTGAATAGGGGTGTCAGGCAGGGATGCGTCATGGCCCCCACCCTTTTCTCACTGTTTGTTAATGGGGTGGTCTCCTTTTTGCTGGAAATAAATGTCGATGCCCCTGTTCTTGCGGGTGATAAAGTGCCTGCTTTACTTTTCGCTGACGACACCCTACTAATATCCAAAACTCCAGTCGGACTGCAGATGTTGTTAAATAGGTTCCTTCTTTTTTGTCACCAGAGGGGCCTAGTAATTAACACCTCCAAAACAAAGCTTCTTTACTTTTATGCTAGTAGGTCAGCAAAGTCTACCCTTACACTAGATGGGGCACCATTAGAGTGTATTAAAACTTTTGATTATTTGGGAATCAGAATCTCTGATAACTTTAGTTGGCGCCCACACATTGACAAAATGGCCCTGAAATTCAAGCGCGTTGTGAGCGTGCTAGGAAGGGAACATCGTGCCTCAAAGTCCAGGCCAATTGCTCCCGCTCTTGAGATTTATGCTGCCCGGGCCGTAGGTTCGGCACTGTATGGTGCCGAGCTCTGGGGCTTCGACAGTGTCGATCCCATTACAAAAGCGGAAAACACATTTTTTAGAGAACTGAACTCACTCCCACAGGGAACCCCTACCAAGCCACTTCTAAGCGAGCTGGAACGCTGTCCAATTAAGGATATTACCACCCTAAGCCCACTCCTCTATTGGGCACGTCTTTGGCGAACACCAGAGCTATCAAAATATGCTGACAGCGTTAGAGAAGTGATGAACTTGGCGGGATCGCATAAGATCAGTTGGTTAACAAACATGAAAAAGTTTCTTTTGGCTCTGGGACTTAAAGGGGCGTTGGAGTCTGAGACCCCGTTGACCAAGGCAGAGATCAAGGGTGCCTATTGGGCATGGGTGGACAATCAGGAAACCAGAAACCCTAGTACGGGTAGGCTGACCAACGAGTTCCGTCAGCACAAACAGGTGTCCCGCTTGGAGCCCTATCTTGATTTTATTCAGAAACCCAGGGATAGCGCACTTTTATTCAGTTTAGATTAGGCACGCTCCCTGTGTGCGAACACACAAATAAATGGAAGCGACCCCATCAAACCCCTTTAGATTGTCCACACTGTGAAGGTATTGTCGAAAGTGTCCCACATCTTTTGTTCGTATGCCCAGCCTATACCAACCCAAGAACTAAGTGGCTGAAACCGATATGTTGGCAGATTGGAACTAGGAACTATCGTGAAGCCCTTAAAATCCTGCAAGCTCTCCAAACCGCATAAAAAGCGGAACCCGACCGCTTGGAAGTTTGATGCGAAATCGATTGTTCCCCAGTATTCAGTTACCAAAGGAGACTACAGGTATGTGGTGGTACTCGTTAGAACCGGCATGCTATTGATCTCGATAGCTTAGAGATTATTGTCTCTTTAAAACATCTACTTTATTTCGACCCTTCAGATTAAAAAAGAATAATTTGAATATTCATCCAAGTGCTTACTACACCAACCTATCGGTTAACGGATTTGGAATAATACAAAGCGAGCACGCCGCATACCACATAGACGTGCCTTCATCCATAAGCAAGGTAATGAATAACCTCTCATGCTTTAACAGATAGATGGCACCCAAAGAATTAAGAAACAACAAGTAGATTAAAAGAAATTCTCTTTGTTTTATGTTAAACAGATTAATTCACATCAGGCTTTACATTATTGATGAAACAAAGCTGACGTATACGATCTATTACTTCGTCGTTGAATTCAGGTATTTCCATTTTACTGATTTATAAACGGTTAAAGATATTACTCTGGCTTCAAATAGGTGACTTTCTAAAAACTAACAACTGTCATAATGAGGTTAATATGAAGATTAAAATACAAAAAATCAAGTGGATGACATACTAAGTTAAAGAAATGTACTCCGCTTAGAGAGAGTTTAAATTGAACACATTGTCCATAAATTAAAAACGCAAATCTGCTACATTTGAGAAAGACAAATAGCGTCGAGAGCGCTATTATACACGTACATGCAGAAAAACCTTATTTCCACCAAATTTGTTATTAAAGAGAACTAAATATGTTATCGCTATGTTGTTGATTAGCCTATATCAATACCACGAATTTAGAACAACAACTGCCAGACTGAAATAACAGACAATGATGAATTTTTGTATGGACAAAAATTCTGTATTTGTCCAGGTCAATTCTGTTTCAAGATTAAAGATAATCAGAATTTACTAACGATATCACACAACAATCTTGAACGGATATGTTGTGTAATAAAAGAAGACTCCAGAGTTATCTTGGTTAACATATAAATATGATATCCTGATAAGTTATAAATAATGTTATAGTTCACATATCGACTTAAAGAGATTGTGAATAAAGAAATGTGATATTGTTTTTAAATGAAGTATTTATGTAATTTTGCCACAGTTACACGGGTGATATATTGTTTGATATATATATTATGTTTGTTAGAATAAATGGTAATTATTTTCTGTTCTACATTACTTTGGGGGTCAACAACTTTAATACATGTCAGTCCTGAAGATGGTCTCATCAATGAAAATGTAGAGACCGAAACATGGAGTTATACACTTCTTTCCCAGACATTTGTTTGACTGTGAGAATAAGTGTTTACAATTGCTACAGTGAAGTTTGAAATATCAAATTGGTACCTCCTTGTTCCATTGTATGTATTATCTAAAAGTACCCTCGATAAAATTTCAAGATAAAAAGTGAATATTTTTATATACACCTGTTTCTGTTTAGTTATTGCACTTTATTCCATTTTGATATATATTCTATATGTTGTATTTTTTTGTGATCCATTTCCAAGTACAAAATAAGTTGATGAAAGAAATCAGTTAGCAAGTATTTAATAGGCGGCAAATTCCGTTCCGCTCGCGGAGTTTGCAGAATTTGGGTAATTTCGCGTTCCGCGGAGAAAGCGAAACTGCCCAAAATTCTGCGTTCTGCGACTTGGCGAAATATTTGTTTGTTTGCGTTCTCAAAATGCATGTTCGCGAGATATTTCCCCCGAGCACGCAAAAAGCGATTGCGAACAGTAAAAAAGCATCGGGAACAAGCAATTCCCCGTGTTCGCGGAATTTCTGCTTGTTCGCAGAGATTTTTTACCATTTTGCGGAGATTTGCGTAACGCGATTAGGCAAATTCTGCCCACCCCTAGTATATAACCTATCTTGCCTCTAACTGTGATTGCGAATAAATCAACTGAGTATTTAAGTAAATCCCTTGAAGGCATACTTACCTGTCTATCTTACTTTGCCTGAGCCCTCAAGAGTAGTTTGGGCTGCCCATTACATTTACCAATAGTTAGAAATTAACATTTAAAAAACCTTTGAAATTCTCAAAAAAAAACATAGGTTTCAGCGACGTTATAGTTAGAAATTACCATTTATAAAACCTTTGAAATTCTCCAAAAAAACCCATAGGTTTCAGGGACGTTATAGTCAGAAATTAGCTTTTAAAAAACCTTTGAAATTCATTGAAAAAAACCATAGGTTTCAGGGACGTTATAGTTAGAAATTGGTATTTATAAAACCATATAAATTCACTGAAAAAAATCATGGGTTTCATTGACGTTACAGTTAGTTGGACATTTCACTCATACAAAACCATTGAAATTCCGCCGTTATAGTTAGTTGAGCGAACTATAACTCACGCCCCTGCAATGCACTGCTGCTGACTTCACATATTACATCATTCATAACATGGTCAGTGACATCACTGATGACATCACTGATGACATCTCCAATAACATCACTGATGGCATCAATGACGGCATCATCCACATGAAAATATGATGCACCCCTCATACCTTAATAAAACCTTTGTACACCCATACTAAAATACAGACTACATTTTTGAAAGAATAGAGACACTAATACCAGTTACTAAGTACACATTCACAGATTCCTAGGTCTACACACAGATCATGTCATTCATCCATACAGTTACTCATGGATGCAGTGACTCATCAATACAACACTATAATATGCACTCTTACACCTATACAAACACTCACACACCACCACTCATCTAGAGTTACTCAAACACCTAGTCAGTCATGCAAATAATCAATCACACTTCTATTTACTCACCTATACAGTTAAACACACACAACCTCACTTATTCATATAGATACTAACATACACTTACTCTCTTATACAATCACTGATACAAGTGCACACTGATCAAATACAACCACTCTCACAATCACTGGCTGTCATGTATAGTCATTTATATACTCCAACTCTCACATACACTGTGTTTTACATATGTAGTTACTTGGACATGCAGCACTCAGCTATGCATTCACTCACCAACATACCCATACACACACTCACCCACTCATACAGCTGTTTCCACATGCACTCTTGAACCCATACACCCAGTGAATGAAGCACTCACACATCAATGCACAAAGTCACACACCTCCCATCCACCCCACACACACTCAGGAACCCATACAAATACTAACGCAACCAATAAATAGCCCATATAGACACTCATGTAGCTACTCACCAACCAATGCAGCAGCTTACACAGCAATAAATAGACTGATACAGACATTCACACAGTTTAGTTACTAACCCATGCATTCAGTAAGATACATTTATTCACTCACTTATACAGTCAGTCACGCACCTACTAAATCCTCCATCCAGACACTTATGCACCAACTCATTCTTCAATGCATCTTTGCATATATAAAACATATTTATACTTTATAGAAACACACAGTCACTGGATGAGGTCATCAGTGATGTCATCAGTGACGTCATTTGAGATGTCATCAGTGATGTCACTGACCATGTCATGAATTATGTAATATGTGACATCATCAGCAATGCTTTATGGGGGCACGCAGTTATAGTTAGCTCAACTAACTATAACAGCGGAATTTCAATGGTTTTGTATGAGTGAAATGTCCAACTAACTATAACGTCAATGAAACCCATGGTTTTTCAGTGAATTTCTATGTTTTTTTAAATTATAATTTCTAACTATAACGTCCCTGAAACCTATGGTTTCTTTCAATACATATAAATATATGTATTCCATCACAACGACTGCTCATCTGAAGTGGTCGAGCAGCACTCACTCCACGAAGCAGAAAAAAACACTGGTGAGTCCACTTTCTTCAATCGTTCAATTTTTATCCAAACAATCAATCAATCAAGGTGTTTGTTAAGCACGACTACTCATCCGGAAGGGTCTCAAGGCGCTGGGGGAGCTTCGCAGGTTCCAGTCCATCAAGGAGGGGGTCTGTCGAAGAGCCAGGTATTGAGGTTTCTTGCGAAGACGGGGAGCGATGTTGTCTGTCTGAGGTGGAGCGGAAGGTCGTTCCAGGCTCTGGCCGCTACGACGGAGAAGGAGCAACATCCCGATCTCATCTTTCTGGTACAGGGGACTGCGGCGTAGGAGCACTGGGCTGACCGTAGGGTCCTTTGGGGTCCGTGGAATTTGAGTCGGCTGTTCAGGTATGCTGGTCCGGTGTTGAGGAGGGCCTTGTGAGCATGGGTTTGCATCTTGAAGGTGACTCTAGCTTTGATGGGGAGCCAGTGGAGTGTGCACAGGTGCTGGGAGATGTGGCAGTGTCTTGGCAGGTTGAGGATCAGTCTTGCAGCGGCACTTTGGATGTTCTATAGCTTTCAAGTGAGGTTTTTGTTTATTGTTTATGTTTATTCCGGCATAGAGTGAGTTGCCGTAGTCTAGTCTGCTGGTGACCAGGGCGTTTTTGACAGTCTTTCTGTGTTCGAGGGGGATCCATTTGAAGGTCTTACATAGGAGGCAGAGGGTGTGGAAGCAGGAGGACAAGAAGGAGTTGATCTGGCGGTCCATTTTGAGCTCTGAGTCCAGGTTGTGTGCATGGTCCATGGGGGTGGGCGGGCTTCGGAGGGTGGGGGCCACCAGGTGTCGTTCCAAGCATCGGGGTTTGGGCCCATTATGAGAACTTCTTTTTTGTTGATGTTGAGTTGTAGGCAGCTGTTTTTCATCCATTTGACGATGGCTTCCATGCCTTCTCGGCAGTTTTGTCTGGTGGTGTTGCGTTCAATGGATAAGGAGAGGATGAATTGGGTGTCGTCTTTGTAGGACACAGTGTTGAGTCCGTAGGTTCTGACGATGGGGGAGAGCGGAGCCATGTAGAAGTGCGTAGGGCTGAGGGAGGATCCCTGGGGGACTCTGCAGGTGGTTGGTATGGGGTCCGAGAGGAAAGGGGGGAGTCTGACCCGCTGCATTTTGCCGGATAGGAAGGAGCGGATCCAGTCGAGGGCCTTGTCTTGGATCCCTGCATTGTGGAGTCTGCGTATTAGGGTGCGGTGAGAGACTGTGTTAAATGCCGCTCAGAGGTCAAGGAGGAGGAGGGCTGCTGTTTCTCCTTTGTCCAGTAGGGTGTGGATGTCATCTGTTGCGGCGTGGAGGTTTCCATTCTGTGTTTTTTTCTGAAGCCGGATTGGGAGGAGTCGAGGATGTTGTGTTCTTCGGTGAATGTGGCGAATTGGCTGTTGATGGCTTTCTCAATGACTTTCGCTGGGAACGGAAGCAAAGAGATGGGTCTGTAGTTTTTGAGGTCGTCGGGTCCGCTGAGGGTTTCTTCAGGAGGGGGTTGATCTCGGCGTGTTTCCAGTCATCTGGGAACAAGGCGGTTGCCAGGGAGTGGTTGATGGTGTGGTAGAGCATGAGTGCGATGGTGTTGGCTGCTCTGTTGTAAATGTGGGGGGGGCAGGGGTCTGTGGGGGCCCGGAGTGGATTGACGCCATCATCTTTAGTGTGTCTTCGGTGGGGAGGCCTGCCCAGTTGTAGATCGCTGGCTTCAGGGTGTCGGGATGGTTGGTGAAAGTTCAGTGTATTGTTGTCTTTGTTGAAGGTGTCGTAGATGCTCTTGATTTTGTGGTGGAAAAAGGTGGTGAGTTTGTCGCAGAGCTCTTGTGAGGGAGGGATGTTGGTGGACTAGCTGGTGGGTTGGGTGAACTCCTTGATGATGTTGAAGAGTTCTTTGCTGTTGTGTGCATGAGTGGAGATTCTGTCTTCAATCACTTTTTTCTTCATTTTTCTGATCAGTTGGTGGTGGGCATTGGTGGCGGCTCTGAAGTTGTTGTGGGCTTCTGTGGATTTGGTGTTCCTCCAGGCCTTTTCGAGGTGGCAACAAGTGCGTCTGGACTCTTGAAGTTTGGTGGTAAACCATTTAGCTTTCTTGGCGTGGGTGTTGTTGTTTTTCTTGAGGGGGCTATGGTGTTGTCGCTGTAGGAGATCCATCTGTGCAGGGTTTGGGCTGCGGTGTCGGGGTCGTCGTTTTCCTCGATGGTTGGGGTGGAGTTGCTGAGTGATGAGGTTAGCTGGTGGTCTTTGATTCTGGTCCAGTTTCTTCGTGGGAGCAGGTGCTAGTGTCTGTGGATAGTGGGTGTTCTGAAGTTGAAGTGGACGCATCGATGGTCAGTCCATGGAAGTTCGGTGGTGTGGCTGAAGGTAATGGAGTTTCCTGTTGTGAAGAGGGGGTTGAGGGTGTTTCCTGCTGAGTGCTTGGATTCAGTCACGATTTGGCGGAGTCCAATGTTGTGGAGGTTTTCCAGGAGGGATGTGGTGCTGGGGTTCAGTTGGTTGTCGAGGTGGAAGTTAAGGTCTCCAGAAGGGTGTAGTTGGTGGACGCAATGGCATGCGGGGAAATTATATCCGTGATGGAGTTGGTGAAAAGTCTGCGGGGTCCAGGGGGTCAGTAGATGAGTGTTTCTTGGAGGGTGGAGGTGGGGCTGGCCAGTATCTTGAAGTGAAGGTGTTCCATTAAATCTATGGGCTCGTCAGGGAGTGTGCTCAGGTGGAGGGTGGATTTTTGGATGATGGCGATTACTCCTCCTGGGCGGGTGGGGTGGTCCTTCCTGGAGATCTTGTATCCTTGGGGATTGCCAATGGCAATGTCTGGTCCCGAGGTGGTGTTGGTCCAGGTTTCTGTGAAGAATGCTACATCCGGGGTGGTGCTGTCGAGGAGGTCCCAGATTTCTGTGGCGTGTTTGTGGAGGGATCGGACATTGAGGAGGAAGCATTGCAGGGTCTTCGGTTTGGTTGTGTTCTTGCGGGCGGGTTGCGCTGGGTCCATGGTGTTGATGGTGCTGCAGGTGTGCCGGCAGTGGTAACAGCTGATGGGTCCGTGGGTGTCAGCAGTGATGCTAGCTTGCAGTTGTTGTTGCAGGCTGGGTTGAGTGTGTGGAGTGCCGCTGGGTCATAGCATTGGCGGTGCAGAGATCCAGGGTTCCTGATGCTGGTCGCGGTCGGGTCGTGGACGGGCGCAGACGGGCTTACCAGTGGCATGCCCGCTGTGAGCGGCCGCTGTGCGGCTGCTATTAAGTAGGGGTCAGAGAGGGCGGGACAGCTGGATGGTAGGAGCAGGGAGGGGAACTGGATTGGGCATGTTGCGCTGGTCGTGCTGGGGGGTGGGGCCGTGGGGGCAGCAGCGGCAGAGAAAAACAGGCAGAAAAAGGCAAAGGAAAAAGTAAAAAAAAGATGGGAAAGTGCAACTAAGGCAGCAAAAGTCCAAGCAGAGTGGAGGAAAGACACAGAGGAGAGTGAAAGGGGGAGATTGAGATGAGGGTGAAAAACTAGTGAAAAAGGAGGAAAGACACATAAGGAGAGTGAAAGGGGGAGATAGAAACGAGGGGAAAAAGAAGTGAAAAAGCAGAGTGAAAGAAAGGAGACAGAGGTCCACTGGACCACCAGGGATGAGGCGCAGGTAAAACCTGCGGGTGGAGGAGGGCCTCGAACACCAACACTCAAGAGTGCAGGGGCTCAGGGGAAGGTCTCACTTAATGGTGGAGCTGCAAGGGAGGGAGAGCAATTTCACTGACAATGAGTAAGTGGTCAGTGGTATTGCATACTGTTATTCTGCCACAACACCCAACACAGGACGCCTACGCGTTTCAGCTTGCACCTTCAACCGGGCATATATGAGGATTTGGATATAGATTATACCCATCTTCCTATAGTTCGGTTTGATTAGTTGGTGCTTGATATTTCCATACCACAATATTCTGTCTTTGATATTCATGGTGCACTCCCCTCGGGCCTCAAGCAAGTCAAACTACTTCATCAGGTGCACAAGGCATTTTTTAAATAATGCAAACAGGGTAGCTGTTTACCCAGAGACCCAAAAGTAATTTAGGCCTGACAAAGAATAAGAAAGCGTTAAGCAAGTCCCAATACAATGCTCTGCGTAATATATATATTTACAAGTTGTGCATATGATCTCATGACGTTAATAGTGACACTCATGAGAATCCCTGATGCTTCCATCCTAGCTCAATATCTTTTACAAATGCCTTCAAAAATGTTTATTCAAGTTTGAAAGCTAAAGTGTTTGAAACAAACTATGACATGGCCCAAACAGTAGAACATAGAAGGCCGGCATGCATTGAAACTGAACTAATTGTAAATAAATCAGCTTACATACAAATCGTAAATGAATTGGAAAGTACGAGCACTTTGGAATTTGTCACTGTCTGAAAGGTTCCTGGAAAACTGTAATTTTTCAAAAGTAAAGCAATAAATAACTATGGACAAATGCAGATGGAATGCAAAATAAAAAAATACCATAAAAGGGGAATTGCATTACTGACTACACACATCTCTCAGAGATGCTGTAACACAAGGCACTGTCTAAAGAGAGACGCGCCTTTCTGACACCAAGTACCCTCAAGATCTTTACGAACACACAGATAAGGCTATTCCTGATAAACCATTTCTTCACGCACCTTACAACTGCTCATGGATGTGGGTCATTCTATTCAAACAGTAGTTAAACCTCTTTACAGGTGTTAGGTAACAGTGCCAATATCAGAGGGTAAAGAGAAGGCAATGGGCATATATGAACATGTGTTACAAATGGACTAGCACAGGGTCACAGCAGAGGATGTTTCCAAAACAGGCTCACAGGAGCTGACAGCAGGTAACCTAATTAGAGCTGGCATCGGGTTTCTAGATGCTTGACTAGGGAGGCAGGAGACTAGACTTCAAATCGGTAGTCTCCCGCCTGAATCGGGAGGGTTGGCATGTCTGCAAAGGACTAAAAGAGTCCGTAAACGTGGCTATCTCATAACGTGTCTTATTCAGTACGCCGTAAATATCGCCAACAGTTCCACCATTTGCGACCCCCTGATAAATGGGTTCTTTGCCAGATTAACTATTTGTTTTGTGTTGACCATAGCGCAGTATGGGTGCAACAACCACAGGACCTGAACAGGTGGGGTCCACTATTTGGCGAAGACCTGTCCAGTACCTGAAGTGCTAGAGGCTGCGGAGATGGCTGTGGAGAATGTAGAGAACATAGAGGATGGATCCAGCGCATTGACAAACATTTCTCTGGTTAGATACTGTCATGTCCCCGATGTCCCTTGCATCCTAGGATCATGCAGAGATCGGTAAGTGGTAATTATTATTCTTTATTGCATGTGATCTGTCCTTGCTCACAGGCACGTCCTCTTGCTTTCCCTGGTGTCCCTACAAATACCCCGTCCCCACTCCCTGACCGGAAGTGCTGTCCGGTTGCTAACCCAGAGAGAGAGAGGGATAGAGAAAGACAGAGAGAGAGAGAGAGAGAGAGAGAGAGAGAGAGAGAGGATAAGTCTCCTTGGTCTTCTGCTCACTCTCTATGGGCACAACCCTTCTGTCCCTTGGTTGGATACCTCATCTTGTCTCCTGCTGTTGTGTGACATCATTTCCATGCTGTCCATGACTTCCTCTTTGCCATGTGTTGCATTGCTCTTGGATGCTGTATCTCCTCCGTCCTCATCTGATGTCTTTAGTCCGTTGAAATGTGAGCTATTTCTGGTGATCTGGCAGGGCCCGATGCAGCTCTTATCATTGGCCCTTTGACATTTATTTTCAGCAATTCACCTGAGAAAAGGCTGTCTAATTTTCTTGCTTGCCGTTCATGCACCAGAACTGAATCCCCGTGCTTCAGCTTTGATGGTGTGGCATGTCTCCGGGAGTCCGCATATAGTTTCGTTTTGTTTTTTGCTTCTTGATCGCTTGCTTCAATGCTGTTGTGTTCTGGTGGCGCCTTTGCCTCCAGCTGGAGCAATCTTTTCCTGCTTGTTCTTCCCAGCATCTGTTCTGCTGGGCATTGTCCCGTGTAGCTGTGAGTGGTGTTTCGGTAGTCTCCTAATATTTGACAGAGTGCCTGGCCCACATAGATATGTACCAGATTGGCACATTGGACTGCTATCTTGATGTTTTCCATTAATCTTTCCAGCATGCCATTTGCTTGTGGCCACAGAGGTGTTACCTTCCGGTGGTGGATGCCCAGGTAGGCCATGAATCTGCTAAACTCCTCTCCCGAGAAGGATGGCCCATTGTCTATCTTGATCGTTTGTGGGGAGCTCCGAGCTGCAAATATGTCATCCAGTATTGGCAACTTTGCAGAGGCTGATGTTGACAAGACGTGGGGTACTGTGGGAAACCTGTAATCATCAATGACCACTAGCAAGTAGTTGCCAGTGTCCAGTGGCCCATAGAAATCAGCTGCCCATGTTGTCCACACTGCCCCTGGAAGCTCCGACATCTGTAGCTGTTCTGGCTTTACGGGCCTTCCCGCTATTTGGCATAGGTGACAGTTTAAAATGGTGTCTTCCACCAGTTGATCCAACCCTGGGAACCATACTCTTTCCCTTTTTTTTTATTTTTTTTATTGAAGTACTTTACAACATTATAAATCATAGCGAATAATACACATTGAACAGAGGAATCTAACATAGCGCAGAAATCAAATCTGCCAGAGCAGGCATCAAACAAAAAGCTTTACTTTCTTGATCTACTGACAGTCGTAATCAAATAATCAAAATATGATTCCCAAATTTTTGAAAATTTTCTCAACCCCCCGATCCTTTGTGCATATACATATTCACTTTTACTGACTCTTTTAATATTTTGAAGCCACTCATCTACGGTAGAAACCGATTCTGACCTCCAATACTGGAGTACCAATGACCTGGCCACTGCTATTACAATATAAACAAGTTTTGCAAACTGTTCAGACAATTTAAGTTCTGGATCACAACCATATAGTATTAATTTAACATTCCAGGAAACCATAATCCTCAAATGAGTTTGAAGCAAAACAAAAATTCCCTCCCAGAATATCCTAATTTTAGGACAGTGGACCATTATATGAGACCAATTAGCCAGGTCCTGTTGTCTACATCTAAAACATGTAGATAGAGTGTTAATATACATTTTAGCAATGACGGCTGGGGTGCGATATAAGAGCCATTTACTAAAAAAAAGCATTCTTCGCCAGTTGGCGCCTCTCAATACACTAAAATTGAATTTATTTATAATTTTCCAAGTGTTAGGAGTCAACTCACAGTTTTCGTGTTTCTGCCATTTCCTAATTGCTTTAGAGCTTAGATCCCCCTCCCTACTCTGCGCTAAGCAACGTCTCCAATCGCCGGGATTCTTAGAGCGTGGATGCAAAAAGAGATCATTAGTCAATTGAGTGGATTGACTGATCTGTGCTAGGTCCATTTGGGCCAGGAATTTATGGATCAAGTTATACGAACCTATCAACAAAAAGTTTCCCTGAATTAGACTTGCCATCTCATTCAGAGTTATCCATGATCCATTTTTAACAAAATGAATCAACGTTGAAAACCCAGCTCGTCCCCAATTTGCAACTATATCAGACCGGATTTTAATCCCTAAAAACGAAAAAACGCTGCTTAGGGGAGTTGTTAAATTAAAGAGGGAGAGTGAATATCTTTTAAGCATGGCACCACGTTTTTTAAAAACCAGATCAGGACCTTATAGCGAACAAATTTGGGTGATTTAAGAACCTGAAGCGGGGAGGGAATCTTGATCTCTTGACAAATTAAATCAAAGAAGAAATTTATAAATAATGTCTGGCCATGAAGTGGCTGTTTAAATCTTGACAGATACTGTGCAAAGTATGCGTTGTAATAATCTTTAAGGTTTGGTAAGGCAAGGCCTCCTTGCTCCGTATCCGCATAGAGTGTACTAATTGCGATTCGGGGCGTCTTTTTTGCCCGAACAAAAGCTGAAAATAAAGACTCAACTTTTGAAAAAAAGGAGCCAGGCAAAAAACAAGAGATGGTGGAGAACAGAAAATTGAATAGGGGAAGGACTGACATTTTAATTAGAGCCACCCGGCCCAAGATGTATAATGGTAGTGCGTTCCAGCGTGTAAACATGTTACGAACCTTTTGAAGAAGGGGATCAAAATTCAGTGTAAACAAATCTCTTACAGAGGCAGAAAAAAAGACCCCTAAGTATCTCTTAGGTCTATTGTTAATGCAGCTATGTATATCAGGATGAAGTTCTGGATCTATGCCACTGCATACTAAAATCTCAGTTTTCTTTTTATTGATTCGGTATCCCCCCAAAGCCTCGAATTCTTCAAAGATTAAGAGAGCCTGTGTTTGGGAGCGCATCTCGGGTTTGATCATCAGCATAATGTCGTCCACGTATAATTTTATCTTGGCCATAGAGGTAATGGGGGGGTAATATGCATGCAATTCCGAATTGCGACTGCTAGTGGCTCGATAAAAAAAGCGAAGAGAACAGGTGACAATGGGCATCCTTGCCTCGTGCCCCGCTGAACTAAGATCGAGCCCACCATAGCTGCATTGATAATAATATTAGCTCTTGCGCCCCTATATAAATTCTGAATTAAATTAGTGATTTGTGATGGAATCCCAAAACGTTGTAAAATAATAAAGAGTGTCTCCCAAACCACCAAATCAAAAGTTTTTCCGCATCTAATAGTAAAACTAAAGCAGGAATCTCTTGTGTCTCAAAATAATCTAAAGCTTCAATCAAATAGTGTGTGTTAGTGATGAGTTGTCGACCTGCAATAAATCCATTTTGATCGGGATGAATCAAGTCTGCGGCAATTTTATAATCAGAATTTAATAATGTGATTGGCCTATAAGAATTAGGATCCTTAGCTTCCTTCCCCATCTCCAGAAAGCTCACCACCGTTCCGTCTTGAAAAGAGTCTGGAATTGGGCCGCCCTCCAGCATAGAGTTTAAAAATAACAAGAAGAGTTCGGAAAAAGAACTAAAAAAACCCCACAAAAAACTCAGCGGGAAGTCCATCCGGACCACAGGCCTTACCATGGGGGAGACTTTATACCACCAGCTCTATTTCTTCCCTGGAAAATGGGCTTACCATTGTCAATTGGTCTACTTGAGGAAGAATCGGCAAAGGATATTTATCTAAAAAATCGTTTAACCTTTGATGATCTGTGTTATGGTGCGTACTATACATATTCTTATAATAGGAGAGCATTATTGACCCTATCTCTCCGGAATCTGATGTTTCCATGTGAGTGATTGGGGATTTTAAGGAATGAATCAAGTTGGCCGCTGCTTTTTCCCTAACCTGCCAAGCTAGAAATGTTCCTGTAAAATTACTATCTTCATACATTTTTTGTGATTGCCTACTAAAAATGTCCTCACTCCTTGCGAAAAAGTTCGCTCTAAGTTCCCGCTTAGCAGCATTTAATTGGTTCTGCACACTAACAGAAGGGTTATAATACCTTTGTTCCATTAAAACCTGTATTTTTTGCTGCAGACGAGCTGGAGGAATCACTTACAGAACGTCCTGTTCAACCCAGCCCAGGAGAAAACTCTGGGAAAGCTGAAATTGGGAAATTCAATACTTGAGAGGTGCTGACTAACCAATCTACTCGGGATGATTTGAATGTAGGAAAAAAAGTCAAGATGCCCGGGCTGCCCCAGCCTTCAAAGCAATTTCCGTTGTTTGATAAAAAATCAACTATGCTTCCTCTCAGTAGTCTGAATTCGCCTACTCCTGTTTTCCTATTAAGTCAGCTTCCAGATGTGTCGGCTGGAACTGTGCCTCTAGACAATTCGAATCTAATTCTGGCGGCCAATACTATCTCTGCAAGTACCCCACCCTATGGAATAAAAAGTCCAGCTTCCATAGGTCAAAAAATAGAGGCACCAGTGAGCACTTGGGCATCACATGCTGATGCAAAATTTGGAAGCTTGGTGGACCCTCTTAGCCCTATTCTAGATATCGACACTAAGACTGTGGGTGAAATGAAGATGTCCGTTAAGGATATGCTGAATTTAATTCTAGACGAGGTGAGGGAGATGAAGAGGTTCCAAAAAACTGAACTGGCCTCTATACATCAGAGGCTGGATAAGATTGAAGAACTAGTCTCTACCTTTCCTGCTCGTTTGCAAGAAGCTGAGGGGAGAATCTCCAGTCTGGAGGACCAAATGACGGAGGTCAAAAAGGAGGTTAAAGTCATATCCTAGACTACATGGGCATTGGAAGTAAAATTGGATGACCTGGGAAATTACAATCGAAGATCCAATCTTCGAATAGTGGGGGTTCCAGGAGGAATCGAGGGGTCTGATATGGTTCTCTGGGTCACCTCTTTTTTACAGCAGGGAGTGAATCCTGAGTTTAAAGGGGACTTAACGATTACTAGAGCCCATCTGGTTCCGGCTCAGCCATTTCCAAACTCTACTCTTCCTCGTACCATTCTGTTGAACTTTGCAGATGTTAGGATTAAAGAACAAATCCTATCTAAGGCTATTAAACAGAGACAGTTTGCAGTAAATGCAACGGTTAAATATCGAATCTTTTCCGATATGTCCGCAGCTGCGGCTCGTCGAAGAAAAGAGTTTGTGAAAATTCTCCACTTGTTCAAAGCTAAGGGTGCTCAAGCTATGATTGCTCAGCAGTCGAAGTTGAGAGTTTTGATCAAGGGCAAGTTTTATATGCTGTCCGATGTTGAGGAAGCGCAGGAGTTGCTTAAGGAGATTTCTGATGGTTAGAAGGGTTGAATAATTCTATTATTTTAATTATGAATATCATCATCACGCTTAAGAGATACAGCTTTTCTTTTTTTTCTGGAGGTAGGGGGGGAGGAGAAGTGAGGGGCATGGCCCTTGGGCTGAAGGGGTGTAATATCACAACACCTCAATGTTAGGGGATAGGGCTCTGTGGCTAGCGTGGGAGAGGGAAGTAAGAGTAGGAGTAGGGCCGCAGGCTGGGGGGGGGAGCTGGGGTTGGGTACACGGGTGGTGGGGGAAAAAAAGAATAAAAAATGAAGTCCTTGACGTTACAAATATTTCTCTTGCTAAGCACAGGGGACAAAGATAGCTTTGGCAGATATAGAATGTGGGTGTTCTTTGATTTGCTCAATGGAAAAAAAGTTGTTTTGTAAATTTAAATGTCTACTAGAATTGGTTTGAAAATTGTTTCTTTTAATGTTAATGGCCTAAACAATAAGAAGAAAATGCATGCTATAGAAACATGGATTATGACTGAGAACCCCGCAGTAATATTGTTACAGGAAATTCATATTCCAGTTTTAAAAGTTGAAGATTTTACTATGTTTAAAACATGGGCTTCATATCGCGGCTTTTCCTTATTTACAGAGTCACAGAGAGGCGTTGCATTCTTCTTAAATAAGAATCTATACGCTGAAATCAATCAAACAGAGGAGGGCGGCCAAGGTCGTTGGTGCTGGGTTACATGTAAAATTAAAAATAGACAAAGACCATTAACTTTTGTTAGCTTATATGCCCCCCTAAATGATAATTCTGTTATCTATGAGGACCTGCTTCAGTCTTTATTAATGGTGAAAGGGGACATTGTTATCGGGGGCGATTTCAATATTGTCATGAATCTAAAACTAGATTCTACTACTTATTTAAAAAGGCAGTCTAAACCTAAATCATTTAGATCTATCTCTAATATGAAGACACTTGATCTCTGTGATCCATAGCGCTTGCAGAATCCCTCTAAAAAAGAGTTTACCTGCTGGTCGGGGAGGTTCAAGTCATCTTCTCGTATTGATTTTTTTCTTGTTTCTACAAAACTTAAATTTCTGTATCAGAAGACTTTGCATAATGGCTTCTCCGACCATGCAATGTTAGTCATCGAGTTTTCTTTGGGGGAGAAGAAGAGAACTCCTAAACGATGGGTATTTAATAAGATATATTTGTCCGATGAACTATGGGTCACATCACTTAAAATTGAGATAAGAGAATTCATCGTACGTAATATCGGTACCGCTCCTCTTCATGTTGTTTGGGACTCCTTGAAGGCCTTTATTCGTGTGGTAGCGATAGGAAAAGATGCAATGGAATTGTCCATCGCTAGGAAAACCATACTCTTTCCCATAGCATCTTTGTTTTGGCTACTATTCCTCTGTGGGACTCATGTGTGAATTTCACAGTCCACCGCTGCAGTGCTTTTGGCATTACTATCCTTGTTCCTCTTTGTTGGAGAACGAGACAGTATCTGTGAGGCCTGCACAAATAGCATGTAACATTTGTCATTCACTGGGAACCAAACACCCTATTGTAGCACTTGACTCTCAGAAGGTAGCGTTGCAGAGCAGTCTAAGGCTTACTGGAATGGAATGGAAATTGCACTTGTATAGCGCGTGTCTACCCGGAGGCCTCGTAGCGCTTCAAGCTGAATTCTGGTGCAGGCTCACGGGGATCAACGCGTATTTGCAAACAGGTGAGTTTTTAAAGCCTTCCTAAATGAAAGATGGTTATTGATTTCTCGAAGGGAGAGGGGAAGGGAGTTCCAGTACCCAGCAGCAGTATGGGAGAATGAGCGGCCGCCCCAGCGAGCTTTGTTAATTTTAGTGGTAGTTATCAATTTCAGGGAGCTGGAACGTAAGGCTCTGGAGGGAGCATAAGGGGTGGCTATGGTGTGAAGAATTGCAGGGCCGGTGCGGTGGAAGGATTTGTGCGTAATACACATGGCCTTGAACTGAACTCTGGCTGTTATGGGGAGCCAATGAAGCTCCTTCAGAGCTTTCCTGGCTGACTGCCAACGGGGGATATTGTAAAGTAGGCGGGCAGCACAGTTCTGTGTGACCTGGAGTCTATGGGTCACAGCTACTGGGGCTCCCACGTACAGGACATTCCCATAGTCCAGGCGAGAGAGAATCAGGGCCTGGACCATGATCCTCCTGGCCTGGAATGGGAGCAAGGGTAGCAAGGTAGAACGTGAAGCTAGTAATCACCATTTACAGGTATGCAGAAATAACACTCAATAATTGATTGTCCAGTCTGTACTTTGCTTTATAAAAGTAAGAGCACATTTATTAAACACACACACTACTCAATACTATGCAACAATTTAAAAATATACATAAGCTGTTGGAATTACTTTGTGACATTGCATAGCATCTCCACCCCTCCCACAGGGGGGGTGGAGTCTAGTATCACCACTCCCATGTATGCATATCATATTGCCCCCTAATGCAGTGGGATGACACAACCTGGAGCAAGAGCCTTACCAACTGGCACCATCCCAGTGGCGACCCACCCCATCATCTCAACAAGAATTAAAAATAGGTATACCTGCCCTGACTGAGCATCTCATACTGTCCATACAGTATGGACCTCTACATCTTAGTGGCTAACAGTCTGGGTTATTCTTCCCCTAACGCAGTAGCAAGAATACATGTTTGGGTATTACTTTAAATGAGGTACTTATCACAGCTAATAACAGTTGTAATGCATTGCAATCACGGCCCCTAAAAGGTATCACAGTTATAATCACAGGATTAAACATATACAGCCAGATATCCTAGCAGGAATGTCTGGCACCATAACCCCACTTTGCTGACGAATTCACATTACACAAGTGACTTAGAGTCCCTCCATAGAAATAACATTGGTAAATGCACTTCTCGTGCAATTGCACCCCTTCCCCTCCAGGGGATGCCCTTCTCCAGACATCCCCAGCACAGCCTTCCACACATTGAGGCAGTCCCTAATGCACCACCAGCTGCAGAACAAAAGTTCCAGCCCCGGGATGCTTTAACTGTAAGCTGAGCCCTTGAGGGGTTAATTCATTAGAGTCCCCCAGAGACTTAGGGGGGAACTTGACTCTTTGTGCTTGGGGAGGCTATGTTGCACCTGCAGCTCCCCCTGCACATTTTTTATGCATTTGGCGGTGACCCCATCCTCCTGGGATCACCACCAGCTGAAAAACTGCCATTTTCATGCAGGCCTGTTCAGGCTCTGCAAAGCATTTGGGTGCTTCTTCCCAGCTCCATGCATAACATAGCAGTAGCTTCCCGCTGCTTGTGGGAGAGCCACGCTTCCATCTTCAGTGGTCTCACACTGCTTTGAATCCAGTTGGGGGCCTGGTCCCACCCGGACCTCTCATGGCAGGTGAGGCTGCGTGGCTCAGTGAGCCCACCCCTGACCGCTCCTTCTGCTTTCTTTCGTGGGGGCCTAGTCTCACCCCGGCCCCCATGCATCTCAAGGCTCGTTGGGGGTTCGGTCCCACCCGGACCCCCAGGGGAGGGAGACAGCTCGGGAGCCCACCCCCAGCTGCTCTGGCTGGTCTTCGGGGGCCCTTTCCCTCCCGGGCCCCTTGCACCTCCACATTGGAGAGCTGCTCTGGGACCCCACCCCTGGCAACTCCTGCCGGCTCCATAACTGGCCGGCACCATTGCGTGCTGCTGTGAGAGCCGGCACTCCTGTTCTGGTCTGCCCGGCAAAATGCAAGGCCGCCTTCAGCTTGGCGGGTCTTCAGGGGGGTGCGACTCCCCCCTTCCCGCTGCCATGGGGGACCTCCACCTTCAGTTCGGGGCCCGGAGATGGGGTCCTGGGCCCCAGGCCAATTCTTCACGGTGAGCACGACTGCGCTCCCTAACTTAGCTTCTCCCATCAGGGCCTGGAGTTGGGGTCCCAGGTCCTTGAAACTTCTTCACGGGCTTATCTTCCCTCGCAAGGGGGTTGCACGACGGCACTCCCCCTCATCTATACCACCATCATCGGGCCTGGAGTTTGGATCCCTGGCCCTAGGGAACCTTTGTGGGGGGCACAATGGCACTCCCTGGCTTCCATATTCGTCGGGGCCAGGGTGGGCTCCTGGCCCCCTGTTGGGGCGCGTCAGTGGGAGCACAACAGCGTTCCCCGACTTTACTTTTCCTGGAAGTGGTCGGAGTCTATTGCTTTCCTAAGTCACAAATATCACAGAAATCACACTTCTAGAAGCAGTAATTAGAATCATATATGGTCCATGAATGTCACTTAAAACATAGGCAGTCCATAAATCCAGTGCATATTTTATTTTAACACATCTTAAAAGGAATACTCAGTATCAATTAATCAATTGAGTGTCAGATTTGGACAATCTGAATTGAAAACATCGCAATTACTTCATTGGGGACGAAATTCAATTAGAAGAGGACACATTAAAACGGAACAGATACATTTTGATATATCAACGCGCTCACGGTGCAAAGAAATGGAAGTAGTTAGAAGGGATGGGTGTGTTGGGATAGAAGTGGGGACCGGGTAAAGGTGTTGTGACTTTATTACAATCACAGTGGGGATCAGATGCAGCCTTTACAGTCTGTTTATAGATCAAAAGTTCCAAAGGACTCTTAAGCACAGCCTATGTTTTAAGTGACATTCATGGACCATATATCATTCTAATTACTGCTTCTAGAAGTGTGATTTCTGTGATATTTGTGACTTCGACCACTTCCATATGTACCTGATTGACTGACCCAGGTCAGAGAGTTCTTAGGGTTCACCCCGTTGTAACTCATTACTTTTCCTGGAGGCAGCCCCCGGGACCTGACCCACCCCAGGGAGATATCTAAGACTTGCGGTGGAGCCTCACACGCTTTGTCATAGGTCCTAGTAGAGGTCAAAGGTCGTCTAACTATTGAGGGCATACCTCAGCCCTCAGGGTACCGATCTGCACCATTCTTGCCTCTTCTTACTCCTGGTGGTGCTCCCCAGCTACTGGGACAAATTTCTTTTGCCCTCTTTGTCTCCAGGGGGGTGAATTCAGCAGGGAGTGGTCTTCACTGGCTCCCTACACCAGCCTTTCACCTGGCTCTCATCCTGGGCCTCCCTTTTCCTTGTGCAGAGGCCCAGGCTTCTGCTCATTGATCCTGGTCTCCCCTTGTGCCACAAGTCAGGGTCCTGAGACAGTCTGGATGGTCTTCCTTTCAGCTGACCATGGTGCCAGGCTCCAGCACCAGTCTTCCTCAACAGACCACACCCCAGAGAACGCTCCTCTTCCTTTGCAAACTCTTTTTAAAGAATTTGGAGGGGCTGGCAGGAAGACTCTGTTTGCCCTATCAAACAACGACACATCACTTCTCTGCCCCTGCTTCCTCCTTCCTGCCCAGGCCTTTGGGTTAGTTCAAAATGGCGTCGTCCAGGGGTCTCATGCCACATGGTCTGTGAAACCCCTCCCCCCCTTTCTGCCTTCTCTGCAGAGCAGCTTGGTGCCTGGCACCAGGTGACAGCTGCTGATGGATTAACTGGTAGCTCCACCCATCTTCTCTTCTTGGAGAGGAGGTCTTCGCCCTTGGAATGCTTATCGTGAAGGGCTAGGCCTCTGATGCTACAGCTTGGGGAGGAAGGTCATTAATCCAGCCTGGCAGGGTCAGCCCCAGCCAGGCACTGGTTATGAGCTGACTCAGAGGAATATGACATTTCTGGATGATCCAAAAGCAGTACATATATGACTTTGGACTCTGCAGAATACTTCTTCTCACCTAAGTTACAGTGGACTTTAGTGTGTGTCTGGAATTTGTAGGCCCTAGGGAAGGGAAACTATCCCAAATGGTCCCCATCCTCATAGGGGAATAATGACGTGGTCTTTCAGTAAAAACAGTAAAGCACGCTGACTTCCCTTACATGTTTCTTCCCATTTTATAAAGCCTCATCCATGTCACTACTCAGCTCTTCAAAATCCCTGCCACACCATTCAATTTGTAGCTGCTCCTGGGCTGCGCAGGCTATTAATCTCCCCTGCGCACTCCTTACACTTGTGCACATGCATGTACACTTGTGTCTGCATGTAACCAGCCCAGTGCCCCTTACTCTGGATGCAGTGCAGCGGCCTACTCGTGCCAGGGGGACACCAGTAAAATACACATGCAGTCTCTTTTATCATAAGTTCACTGTGGGTGAGTCCCAACCTATGAGGCTCTCCCACAGTAGAAGTTCAACAAATAGGTGTTTAAAAAGCGAAAAATCCGGGCTGCTCTGATGGTCAGAACCACCTTCTAAAACTCTTTGTATAATTCCAGTTTCTGTTTCCGAGAGTTCCGCTAGTATGTTTTTGAACACCAGCATTTCTTCCCTTCTTACTCCTTCTCCCATAGGGCTGTTGTGGTTGTCCTGGAATATCTTCATCAAAGAAAGATAAGTGGCTATCTCGACTGGCCACAGGAACATAAAAAACAAAATTAAACTCTTAAGGGTTCTCAACCCAAGACATGAAATTCATGCCAGACTTATAGCAGCAGTATGAACAAATCCTGGGCACACGTATAGACTTAAAAGTTAATACAATTTTTTAAAGATAATACAATTGACAACGCGGGTACGTCTGTAGGTAGTGCAGGGTCCGCGTCGTTGCTCGTCTCTTGCCGATGGAGTGTATCCTCCAATACACTCCATCGGCGAGAGACGAGCAACGACGTGGACCCTGCACAAAAGGCTCCACTCCCTTCGGACGTACCCGCCGTTTTAAACTCTTCATTTCCAGACGGCCATACCACGGCTGTCTCGAGACCCGCTAACCGGGTAGGAATTATCACCGGCCTTTCAATACCCGCACTGAGCGCTTTAAACCCTGAAGAGTCACAGGCATTGACCTGTTGACGAAACACGTGTCGGCTGGCGTTTTGTTTTTCCTCATGAAAATCTTCACATAAACATCCCTTAAGAAAACCATCGTTGTCAATTGTATTATCTTTGAAAAATTGTATTAACTTTTAAGTCTATACGTGTGCCCAGGATTTGTTCATGTTTGTTTGGTGAAGGGCTTTTAGCTCTTTCCTCATTCAGGGGTTTTGGGTCTACCTCTGACCTGGCAGCACCACATGCTTTTGTTCTCGATTCTGTTAATACACAACAAGGTTACCTGCACGTGCGCCACTTCCCTGCTACCCTAAAACCCAGTGTCGAATCAACATATAGCAGCAGTATGAAAGGCAGTGGGATTGGGTGATGTACAAGCGTGAGGTAATGTCTTTAATCTCCCAGTTTTCTGCTGTTAGCACAGAAGGCCAATTATTGTCAAAGGGGGGGAGCAATATCTTAAGAGGCCCTCAACTGCAGTCTCCCTCAGCTCTGGAGCCATTTCCCTTCTTGGGTCTAGCTCTAACTCGCCGGGTTGCTCTCTTTCCACCTTTCCCACTCTTGACACTTACGAAGATACAATGGCTGTGAATAATGCATAGGAGCCAACTCTGTTGGTAATATCTCAGCTGTTACAGGTGCAGTGGGGACAAGGCAGAGCAGACAATGCAACTATTCAACAATTATTAGCTGAAGTCACTGGAAAAGGGTTCTTTCTACATAGATGGTTGAATTACAGCAGTTGAGTGGCTGATGCAGAAGAAGTGAGCACGGTCACAATGAAGTCTTTCAAAAATAATGTTAGTCGCCTGGATCTGATACAGATCAAGCTTGAAGATATAGAGAATTTGCAGAAGAGGAACAATTTGTGGGTGTTAGGTATACCTGAAATAAAATAAGTGGAAGATCCCCAGCAATTTTTAGTGGAGCTATTTGGCAAGGCCTTTCCTGACCTCATGGATTGAGACATGAATTCACAAATTCAGTGGGCTCATTAGCTCCCCTCAAATTGAAGGAGCAACGCAAGTCTCTTAAACACCTGCCAGGCAAACCCCTGCCCTATTTTAATAAATGTGGGTAACTTCTTACTAAGACAGGCTATTTCTCTGAAAGTTCGCCCTGCATCTCCTGTGGTGGTTGACTCTGTGATTACCTTTGTTCAGTCTAACTTTTGCAAAAAATGGGCAAGGGTTAGAAACTTTGCTAAATGATTGATCCCTTAAACCAGGTTGTGGCTCAAGACTTTCTGCAAGAGCCAGCCAAGCTTAAGAATGTTAATAATGGCTGGGTTTGGAGCTGCCTTACAGAACAGGGGGCTGCCCAGGCCCTTAGAAAATTTAAGGGGTCTACATTGTAGATTGGGTTGGCCGTGGTCAATGTGCATTAATTCCTTATTGATCTTCTCTCTTACTGCTTAAAGGTCCGGTATATGCAGTATTACCACACAGTACTCATTAGAGCCAACTGGTATGGTTCCTTTGACTCTGAAACACAAAGAATATAGTGTAAATTTCTGTACAATTAGGGGTTGCCCCTTTCCCTCCAACCATGTGTACCTATTAAACTTGGTATCCCCAATTTACGGGCAAGGTATGTCTAAACTGGCATTTGACCCCCTCCAATGGGACTCATTTCATCTAGTGTGGTCGAGGTGAGAGACCCTGCACTGGAACTCCATATCTGGAATCCATTTCTCATTAAAAATGGTGGCCCCAAAGATGTTAAGGGCCACCCTTGGACCGCAGACGGAGGTGGCACTAGATGTTTTTGTGCACTGGTGCGGTGGTCTTCCTACCTCCAAGAACCTCTTTTCTATGAAGTCCTGGGGCCAAACAGGGTCCTTCCCCTAAAGTGCCCCTCATTCTCCTCCTGTCTTGTTCTGTTTGGATGTCACTAGATTCAGTAAAGAGGTTTGGTGCTGTGGGGTTGGTCTCATACTGAGTGATATTCACTACTGTTATACAGGGTTCTACTGTATTGGGTTAAATATCGTCCCTACTCCTACATCGGTACAAAAGGGGGTGGTGATGGACGGAGCATCTGAATCAATCAAACACTCACACCCAGTCAAAAGATCTGGGTTTAATCCATCACCGTTCCTTAGCCCACTCTGCCACCCCAGTTCAGACATGGCTATATGCAAATCAGTCTGACCCTGTGCCTCATGGGAACAGTCCAGCCGAACTGCCAAGCCATGTCTTCTCTGGACCGGAAACAAGCTTCCGAGGACCGGTTTCTGGCATTCCAGCCGTCTTCAGCCTGGCTTGCTTGAATCCAGTGGCAAAGTGAGCAAGGGACTCACGTCTGAGCATACCCTGCCACACTTATGGCGGCCAAAAGCGGTACAAAAGGGGGTGGTGATGGACGGAGCATCTGAATCAATCAAACACTCACACCCAGTCAAAAGATCTGGGTTTAATCCATCACCGTTCTTTAGCCCACTCTGCCACCCCAGTTCAGACATGGCTATATGCAAATCAGTCTGACCCTGTGCCTCATGGGAACAGTCCAGCCCGAACTGCCAAGCCATGTCTTTCCTGGAACGGAAACAAGCTTCCGAGGACCAGTTTCTGGCATTCCAGCCATCTTCAGCCCGGCTTGCTTGAATCCAGTGGCAAAGTGAGCAAGGGACTCACGTCTGAGCATACCCTGCCACACTTATGGCAGCCAAAAGCAGGACAAAAGGGGGTGGTGATGGACGGAGCATCTGAATCAATCAAACACTTACACCCAGTCAAAAGATCTGGGTTTAATCCATCACCGTTCTTTAGCCCACTCTGCCACCCCAGTTCAGACATGGATATATACAAATCAGTCTGACCCTGTGCCTCATGGGAACAGTCCAGCCCGAACTGCCAAGCCATGTCTTCCCTGGACCGGAAACAAGCTTCCGAGGACCGGTTTCTGGCATTCCAGCCGTCTTCAGCCCGGCTTGCTTGAATCCAGTGGCAAAGTGAGCAAGGGACTCACGTCTGAGCATACCCTGCCACACTTATGGCGGCCAAAAGCGGTACAAAATGGGGTGGTGATGGACGGAGCATCTGAATCAATCAAACACTCACACCCAGTCAAAAGATCTGGGTTTAATCCATCACCGTTCTTTAGCCCACTCTGCCACCCCAGTTCAGACATGGCTATATGCAAATCAGTCTGACCCTGTGCCTCATGGGAACAGTCCAGCCCAAACTGCCAAGCCATGTCTTCCCTGGACCGGAAACAAGCTTCCGAGGACCGGTTTCTGGCATTCCAGCCGTCTTCAGCCCGGCTTGCTTGAATCCAGTGGCAAAGTGAGCAAGGGACTCACGTCTGAGCATACCCTGCCACACTTATGGCTGCCAAAAGCGGTACAAAAGGGGGTCCCTTGCTCACTTTGCCACTGGATTCAAGCAAGCCGGGCTGAAGACGGCTGGAATGCCAGAAACTGGTCCTCTGAAGCTTGTTTCCGGTCCAGGGAAGACATGGCTTGGCAGTTCGGGTTGGACTGTTCCCATGTGGCACAGGGTCAGACTGATTTGCATATAGCCATGTCTGAACTGGGGTGGCAGAGTGGGCTAAAGAACGGTGATGGATTAAACCCAGATCTTTTGAATGGGTGTGAGTGTTTGATTGATTCAGATGCTCCGTCCATTGCCACCCCCTTTTGTACTACTCCTACATAGGCACAGCTGGATGGGACATGTTGCCTTCCCTGTGGATTCCTCTTGGTATAAGTAAAGCCTATCTGTGTCTTTGGTATGGGGTATGAGTGAACACATACAGCACCACCTGTTTGTGGTTTGAGTGACCACGGTGGTCATTGTTTGATACCAGGTGTTGTGCAGAGTGCGCTGTGTAGTACGTGAGGAATCATAGTGTTTGGTTCAGCAAAGGTGTAGGTGAGATGAGAGGGGTCTCTGTGCATGCATTGCAAAATAAAGTAGATTTCACAAAACTAGGCATATTTCTGGCTCCATAGATATGCAAGAACACCAAGGCTAAACAGAGGCTGTTCAAGAATACAAAAATACATAACTGAGAAAACATTTGTAGGTGTTGATAGCACCTTCAGCAATGTTTTACGTCTTTTGAGCACCCAGGGGTGTTTGTCTTTATGTAGTAAAGAATAGTCTCTTATTATTTTTCGCCAGAAGAAAGTGTTCGTACAATCAATGTGCAGTCTATATTCTTGAGCAGCTGGCAGTGTTGATATCCTTTTGAGAGTTTCAATTGAAGGGCTTGGCAGGCTGCTGTAACGTCGTGCACATGTGGTTCTATTGCGGACCTATGGGATAAGAGCTGTGCATTATAGGTTCGCGTGTGAAAAAACATTGTAAGACAATTTTCAGAGAGTCCCTGCGTTCCTCTTATTAGGGGTACACTCTAACTCTTTTCAATGTGTGTGAAACTTTCTAGAGAGGTGCTAAACAGAGGTGGTGATGGTTTTTAGGGAATGATCAGCTTATTTGAGTAGCGTTATTTTATCAGTACTTTGGTCCCCACTTTCCTTGCTGCAGAGGGGAGAGTAGATTCCTCTGTGAGCTGCTTCCATTAAATATGTGTATGTGGTTTTACTGAAGGGGGTGTCCCTTTTGACCTGTATGGGCTGCATCCAGTGTGAGTTGGAGGAAATTGTGATGTTCTTATTGTAACGTGAATTTTCCTCTGTCCTCTGCACATGGCATGTAATGATATTTTCCCTAATGCAGTCAGGTGTTTTAACTACACCCTGTCTCTGGAGGCTTGGGTTTTCGGGCTACTTTTTTGCTTCTTCCGACAGGTCATTGGGCACCTTCCTGGGGTCTCATGAAGGACTTGTTGTAATGTGGCTTATTGGAGGGGGTTGAGATGCTGCTCTTTGACCCTCACAATTTGGATATGGCAGTGACTGAGATTGAATCTATCGCATCCTGGGACGATGTTTGTGAGGCCCTGTGTGTCTTATTTTGAGCAGCGTGTGAGGGGGCTGCAATAGTCATCTATAGAACTCTCTACCTTCTATCACCCCTCCCCTTCCTTAGATCCAGGATGTTTTGGGCTGCTGGATCTGAAGGGTCTTCTGCTTTTGGCCGGAATCAGGCACTGCTCTGGAGTGGCATGGTCCGATGAGCAGTCTATGGATGTACTTTTGAAGCATTAGTGGAGAGGAGCAGGCAGAATGCCCTTCTTCTAATGGGAGTCCGATGCGCAGTTCGTAACTTGTGGTACTGCCAGCAATGAACTAAAACGGCTGATTGCCCTGGTGGCATTTCCCTATTGACTTGGTGCCAGAGGCAACCACAGGACACATAGACTCCTCCAAGGCACCGAGCTTTGCATTGCTCTCATCAGACGTTAGGGTGAATGAAGTTGAGAGGGCAATTGAGGATGCTTCTGCAAGGAAAGCCCCAGGCCCCAACGTAATACCAGTGGATCTTTATAAATCGGACTCAGGCACATGGGCAGAAATTTTAACCAAGGTTTTTAATCCACCCAATTTCACTATTAGACTCTGCAGCAAAAATTATGGGTAAGGTAATTTTAGATCGCCTAAGCAACTGTTCAGAAGAAAGTAATGTGCTCTCAGACTTGCAATTTGGTTTTAGAAAAGGTATGGGAACTGTGGACCAATGCATGAACCTACTTATGTTGACCCATAAATATACTTTAGCCAAAAGAGGCTGTATGTATATGGCTTTTATGGACTTAACGTCCACCGTCGACAGAGTGAATACAATTAAACTATGGCGACTATTAGTAAAAATATGTATGGACGTAAACCTGGTATCTTTTTTGCACTGGTCTCACTCTAATTTACCCGTCACAGCAAGATATAATAATACTGGCTCCTTAACTAAGGCATGGAAGGTAAAAAGAGGAGTAAAGCAGGGATGTATCCTTGTGCTGGTCCTATTTACACTTTATATAAATAAGTTGGTGGCCTTATTATCTGACTCAAGCACGAAAACCCAGTGAGTATGTTTTAAGCCCATTCCTGCCATTTTAGATGCAGATGATGCAGTTTTACTTGCCAGGACAACAATAGCACTGAAACATCTTGCCAATACTTTTACAAATTTTATGGTTGCTCTAGACCTTTCTGTTAATTTTACAAAATCGCACATAATGTCATCTGGCTACTCAAAACGTGAGAAGAAATCACTCATATGTAAAGGTGGGGTGTAGTCAATTCAATTCAATTCAATAATCTTTATTTCGATTTAAAAAAACATAAAAGATTACATTCAATATAAAAACATCATACAATAATATTTCAAAGGGTATCCCGCCCGACTATGCGCATATATTGGGAGTCAATGTCCCGATACAAGACCTTTCTTGGATTTTAAAAGACAATAAATATAAATAAAATCCCGTCAATAAATACATTTTACAATAGAGTAGCACTTTAACAATGTTTAAAATCACACATTTGTATGGGAAGTACATTTTATATTGTAAACAGTTAATGGGACTTTGAAAGATATAGAAGGTTCCATGGCGACTAAAATAATGCATAGTGGGACATAGTCCCTCTAGTACGAAGCCAACAAAGTACAAATCTAGTTGTAAATTCATTAAAGCTCACAAGTACCTTTAAATGCCTAACATTTCAGTCCTATTCTCTTTCTTATTAAATCAACACCAAAGAGATATCTGCTTACATAAAATACTATTGCTTGTGTGGTGTCTGTTTGCAATATTCTTGCCGCCTCACAACATGATCTAATACCCAAGAGCTGGCAAATGGGTTTAATCAATTTCTTCCTCGAGAGTGTGTTAGCTGGACAGAAGAATAACACGTGCAATTTGTTCTCTTTTGCACCAGTGTGGCAGATATCACAACAACCATAGTTTTTACCCCCAGCGCTGCGGATCCATTTAACTGTATTTGCATTAATCTGTAAAATACTGTTGCGGAATTTAAGGTAGAGGGATTTAGCAAGTTGTGGGTGTATTTCATCCAAAAAGGACTCAAATTTACAATTTGGTTTTTTGGAAAGGAAGCTTGTGGATAAAGTTCCTAGTTTTTAACTATGGGACGAAGTATCTTAAATAAAAGCCCAAAATGTCTGGGGTGTAGTCCAATGTAGCAACCTACCCATACCTGGGTGTGCAATTTGATGGATAAGATACCTGGGTGGCACAGCGTGCACTCAAGAAAAACACTCTAGCATGGGCAGCGGGAGCAAATTTGGATTTTGCCAGAAAACTTGGGAGCAAACCTTATTGCCAGTTCTGAAGATCTACAATGAGAAATGCATTCCTATGACAACGTATAGCAGGTGGTCTGGGGCCACAAGGACTGCAATGAAGTACAAGGGGTAGAAAATAAAATATGTACGAAAACCTTTAGCCACTTTCTCAAGTATTCCCACCCCCCTGGTGCAAGAAGAATTAAGGCAAGGTTACATTATTGACAGTATTGCAGTGACCCCCTTGATATGGTGGTTACAAATATGGTCAAGACCCAAGCCCAAGCTGAATCAAATTATCTTAGAGGATTGCATGAAGTTACATAGAGCTTCAGACGTCCCTTGGCTAAGCTATGTCTTTCAACAGCTCTCAGCCCTAGGGTGCCCTGAGCTCTATAATAAGCCCAGGCAGTTGCACTCTAATGAAGTGAAAGATATTAAAATTCAATTTTTAACTAGGAGAAGTCTGGAAAGGGAAACAAATGAACTTGAAAAGCCACGTGTAGACATTATGTGATTATAAGCCCTGGGATTTTAGATCAACCTTTTTGGTTCTTTATAAATAATCTGCATCATCTTTTATCTAGATTTAGATTCAATTGTATTCACTGGTCCCTTACAATACCTAAGAGTTTTTTAAAGGCAGGGACTCCACAGCCCTGTTCATGTGATAATTTTTCAGAACAAGAATTATTGCATTTTATGTTTTACTGTGGTTTTTATATTGAATTAGGATCTTAACACATTTTACCTCTTTTAAAAAATTGCCAATTTGCACAATTAGGACCAGACCTGATCTATTTGCAAATGCCCTCTTTCCCATTGATATGCTATGGGATTGCAAGCTTTTTAAGTGGGGCCTTACGGAAAAGGAAAAATATGGATTGCTTATTGAAATTACTTTTTTATTTGGGTTAATCAAGAAATGTTGTAAATCTCTTTGAGGAACTTTTTAACTGTGTTTTGTTATTTGCACAGATAGAGCAGTTTTTAACATATTTTCTGTGTGGGTCTTTTCTTGTGTAAACATACTTTTATGGCCAGAACGTGGCTGAATACAATTTTATCTGATTTGATTTGACTTGGTGCCAAATTTGTTCATGAATTATGGATTTCTGTGGGTCATCTCAACACCTCAAGTGCACAGAAACCCTGGCATCTGGCACTGGAGCGTCACCTCATTTTGGAACTAAAAGGGGGCCTCTATTGGCTGGAAGCCTTGGGGTTGGTGAGACTTTTAAAAACATTTTTTTTAAAAGTTTTTATTATTTCAATTTCTATATCCAACAATGACACAGCACTTCGTCCCAAATATAGTCCAGTATAACAGTTTGGATACAATACACACAATTATCAGGTTTACACAGCCTTTTAGCCAACAACCCTACTTGGGCAGGCGGCAACTTTCAGCTAATCAGGGGAATAGGGGCCAGGGAACTACTCATATGAGCAGGCAATCATCCGAACCCAGTGCCGCGCGGGGAGAGGAGCCCTTTAAGCTTAGCTTGCAGGACTTCCTGTCAGCCCCAATACCTTAGCTATCACATTCCCCTCACACTCCTGAGTCAGAACCACCCACCCCCATGGGTCTCACACACTACCAACACCCACCCATCACTGCACTATCACCCCCCCTAACATCACCCAACAAAATCATCAAGGCCTCAGCCAATCCCTGCTGGCTCATGCACATTCTCCGGCCTTTCACCGTTTAAGCCTTCCATCTCGACATCTGCATTCCATTCCTCTCGCTGCATGTAATTAACATACAGACCCCAAAAGTTTTTGGGTCTGCTTCTGGGGGGCAAAAGCTCACTATATACCTCCAACTGTGTGGAGCAGTAAATCATATCACAGGACCATTGCCGCAGCATCGGGGAAGGCCCCCGCATCCAACACAACGCCACACGCCGTTTGACCACCAGGAGCCCCATATCCACCAATCTGCGCACAGTCTTGGGCAGCGCCTTGGTGTATACCAAAACTGCCATCAAGGGATTCCGCGTGAGACTCAGGTCGACCATTCTACTCAATTCCTCAAACACACTTTCCCAGTAAGTATGCACTCCCGGACACATCCATGCCAAGTGCATAAAATCTGCTACTGGTGCATCACATCTCTCGCACCTGGCATTATCACGTAAGCCATATCTGCACATCCATTCAGGCGTATAGTATATTCTGTTCAAAAACTTAAAATGCACTAATCTATGCCGTCCATGTAGTGACACTTTCCTGGTGTTAGTGCAGCAGTAAAACCACTTGTCGTCTTCCAATTGTGCGTCCAAGTCACGTTGCCATGCAAGTCTAGCCGCAGTGTATTCGTGTGATCTATGTGAAATCGCTATTTTATAGATAAACGTAATAAGCTTGCGGGGTGAAATGTTTTTAATAACATGCGTCAGCTCGAGAACCTCTGCTGGCTCTTCCATGCTGTCACCCAATTGTGCTCTAAGCGCCCCACGGACTCTATGGAATTGGAATCTAGTCAACAGTGAGGGTTCTTCCATGTTGCCCCCCACCTGTTCCAACGTGCAGGCTACTCCATCACGGAACTGATCTCCAGCCACCCTAATTTGGAGGTCACGTAGTGCGTTTACGACCCCCCGTTCAGTGCAGGATCCTATCCATCTCATCCACCCTAACGGCATGACCGGTGAATATAGCAATGCCCCGCCTGATTCTGTACAATGTTAACAGGTAATGGGTAACCCAATAAACCCTTGTAGGTATGGGCAATGAGCAATTCAGAACAAGGAAGCTACAACGGAATATATTAAATCCCTTGTAGCTTCCTTGTTCTGAATTAATGATTCTGTACAAGGCAATTCCACGCATGCCGGATAGCATTCAATGAGTCTAAAATGCCCGTTCTTCGATCCACTGGCTCCATAATAGTAACCGGCAGTGGGATCGGGTCAGCAAAGAGTCTCTCTAGCCTCAAAAGCGGGACATCCGCATCGCCGTGAATCCAACTATGCAGTTGAGCTCCCTGGGCCGCTCTATAATATAATTCGAAATCGGGCGCACCCAGACCGCCTAAGTTATATGGCTGCACCAGCACCTCCCACTTTACCCTAGCCTGCCTGCCTCCCCACGCCAACTTCAACATCAATTGCCTTAGGTTGTGGAAGAATACGCGCGGTAATACCAGTGGGATATTCATGAAGAAAAACAAGAGGCAGGGCAGCACCACCATCTTCATAATGGAGATACGCCCCATCAGAGACAGAGGCAGACGGCACCACAAATCAACCTTGTCTTCTAGCCGAGAAATGGCCGTGCCATAATTTTCTCTAAATACTATATCCGCATCTGTGTGCAGTCTCACTCCTAAATATCTCACAGAGTCCGTGGTCCACAATAATGGGTATTGCATGTCAAATTCTGTAATGGTAGATGTCAATGGGAACACCAGAGACTTCCCCCAGTTCACCCGAAGTCCAGAGAGCGCACCAAATCTGACCACCTCCCTAATGATCGGAGCTAAGTTATTTTCTGGGTCTCTCACGTACAACAGCATATCATCGCGTATGTGGATACTACTATTCTGTACGTCTGGAATCCGATGCCTTCATTATCGTGATATTCCCTAAACGCTCAGGCCAATGGCTCCGCCACTAGAGCACACAGTAGCGGCGACAGCAGACAGCCCTGTCTGGTACCTCTGGCGATATTAAAAGGGGCCGTGACCAAATCTCTAATCCGCACCCTGGCAGTTTGCTTGTGGTAGAGTGTCCCCAGCATTTGTAAAAAGACCGCCCCCAGCCCCATTCTTTGCAACACTCGTGTCAAAAAGGACCCTTCCACAGAGTCGAACGCTTTTTCCATATCCAGGAAAACTGCTACCGCCTTTGTGTCCTGTCGGGTGTGCTGCATTACCCCAAAGATTGTACGGAGATTATATGTTAAATTCCTAGATGGGATAAATCCCGCCTGTTTGGGAGCAACCAAAAGATGCACCATCAGGGCAAGCCTAGTAGCCATGATTTTGGCGAATATTTTAACATCTACGTTAAGTAGAGACAGCGGACGGAACGAACCGCACTCGTCCAACCGTTTACCCGGCTTCGTAATAGCCACCAGCATGGCCTCCCTCATAGTCGGCGGCAGTGTTCCCTTTTCGCACATATCATCAAATAGGGCTGCTAGATGTGGGAGCAATTGTTCCAGAAATGTCTTATAAAAGGCAACTATTAAACCATTCGACCCCGGGGCACTACCCGCCTTCATACTGCCCACTGCTTCAATTATCTCGTCCCTTTCTATTGGGTGCATTAACAGCTCCCTGTGCGCATTTGGCAGAAAACAAGCTGGATATGCTCCAGATACTCCATAATTTGCTCATCGGTGTCCGTCAATTGTGAACTATATAACACTGAGTAATATTGACGGAAACGTTCTGCTACCTCCGCTTCGTCTGTCAAAAGCACCCCACTATCCGACCTAATCTCAGTGACTAGTGTTTTGCCTGTTCTCGCCTTCATCAATCGGGCAAAGATTGTTCCCGGCCGCTCCCCTTCTCCGTACACATGCGCAGTAGCGTACTTGCCTAGATGTTTCACCTCGCTATCCGCTGCCTCATGGTATTGCGTCAGCACCACTTTAATTTCCTCATCAAGTAGCTCACCACCCCTACCACTCGTCGCTGCTCTAGATCAGCTGGTTTTGCCTCTAAACCCGACAGCGTCTTGCGTAATGCTCGGAGGACCCCCGTATGTTTAGCCATGGCAACCCCTCTGGTGTAAACTTTGAATGTCTCCCCTAGTGTATGGAAATCATCTACAGAACCAGTGTTCGTGTCAAAGAAAGTGTCAATGGCTTCAGCCATCTCTTCCCTGAACACCGGGTCTAGTAGGGAGTAAGGTGGAAACCTCCAAGTAAATGGCGGTGGTCGCCTACCCGAAATCTTTAATACCAACAAAAACGGGGAATGATACGAGAGTGTACGCGGCAGCACCGTACAGTGCTGCACCTTATGTAGCAGTGCAATGGTAACCATCCAATAGTCTATTCGAGTATGTATGTTATGGTATGCCGAGTAATGCGTGTAACCCCCCTTCTCTGCATTCCTTTCACGCCACACGTCGCACACATCCAAACGTACCAATACCTCATCAAGCTTCTTAGCGGCAGCCGACTGGTTCCTAAGAGGTCCAGCAGATCTGTCCCTGTCCGGGTCTCTGACCAAGTTAAAGTCTCCGGGGTTGGTGAGACTTACATAGCTCAATTGGACTTAGACTGCTGGACCTGGGTGCCAGTTTTATGTACTGGTTGGGACCTCCCTGATGCCTTGTCATTCTGTCCTCCCCAGGGCGTTATCAGCCAACTCCGCCCTGGGGGACTTGCAGCAGAGTAGGGCGTAGGCCCCTGCAGCCACTCAAAATGGCGGAGTCAGCATGGATTCTTGATCAATATAGTACGATGGTCCTAAATTGGATGCAAATGTAGGTAAGGAAATGTATCTAATGTAGGGTGAAGTTGCTGGATTGTGTTAGGGGTTTGGACTTACTCTGTATTTAGATTGGGTGATTGTGTAAAGGGATTACCTCCTCCGACAGTTACCCATACCCTGCTTTGGATGTGGCCCCTGTGTTTGGTTGGTCGGGTTCCCTGCCTGCTGTGATTCCTATGTGTTCAGCAACCCACTAAGACCCTCTTGCAGAGTGATGGCTGCAGCCTGATTTCCTTGAGGCTGATTGTATGATGTATTTATGTTGCTCTGGGTTTGGCTTTAGAGATGGATACTCTGTGAGGGCTGTCTGGATATTATTTATATCTGTTGGTGATTTGCTTGTAGGCAACAGTAATCGTTCCTGTTGTTTCTTCAGTAGCAATAGTGGCATTCTCTATAATCTGGAGGCTGACAGCCATTTTACTCCCTGGTGTAGACACTCTGTTGGTTCCCTTTGGGGTTCTGTGGCTGAGCCTTCTTCCAACTGGATGTCACTTGCACGCTTGTGGCCACTGCGGCCCTCTTGGGCTGATCTCACCCATTTCATTGCATGGGGGCTACTGTGTGGAGGATGTGAACAGTGGCCTGCCCACTTTAGACACAGGGATTTCCTATGTGGCAGCTGGCAATACCTCCTCTGGGTGTTGTTCTGCAGGTCGGGCATGCCATATCTCTTACAGCTATCACTCGTCTTGGTACTGCATTCAGTAAGAGGCAGGAAGCCTCTAGAGAAGGGTACATACCACAATGCATGGGGACATCTTGTCTGTACCACTTCCTCACTTGGAGGAGGTTCCAGGGTGTGGATAGAGGCTAATCCGGGTAGCCCTGGTATGCACACAATTGATTTGCTACTGCCATTGTCTCTATGCACTTTGGACCAACTCCCCACCTAGCCTTGGGGATTCAGGGGGCATATATGCATCGTTGTCCTGAGCCTGCTGTCCCTAGTGCCTCTTACATGCTATCCTTTTAGCTGTTTATACCAAGACGTGGTGTGAGCAACCTGTTCACTGCTGAGCCAATTTCTTTAACTTTAAGAGGCTTCCCTTGTTATCCTGGGCCGCACACCTGGAGGGGACTCTGCGTACTGGGATTGCCCTGGCTGGTGTCCTTGTGACGTGGAAGTGGTTTGCTTGTTTGTTGTCTAGGGTGGAGGTTAGAGAGGAGCAAGCTATAGTTCCATTCTCTGGGTACTGGACAGACATCCTTAGTTTGGACAATAGGTCTTATCCTAGTATATTGGTTGGGGAGGAAAAATAGTACAATAATGGTTCCCTTATCCTTTTCTCCCCTATTTTTAACTCAAGGGGTTCTGTGAGGGCGACCTCAGCCACGGAGCTCGAGATTCCCTGTATTTTGGCAGGGACCTTTGATATAGGGGCTGCTCTGTCCCGCAAGCATGACCTTGCCTCGTCTGTTTCCCCCAAAAGTGGTATGGTGGCTTACCTATTAATATCATGACCACAGGGCCCTCCTCAGAGCTGTCCGGGTCTGATAGTGGGGCAAGCACTTTTTTAAGTACCTTGGTAACCTCTGGTGTGTGCTCCATGTTTTGCCCCTGTGTTGGTGGGCCTTGTCCTTTGCTTTCCCACTCGCTGTCAGATCCCGACGGGCTAGAGCCCTATTTCCTGACAGCGCTAGCTCGGTGTCTGTGTAGGTTATGAGTTGGGGTCACCCTGCAGTTGACCAATAGCTTGAACAGAGCCATTCTTCCTGCCCTCCCTTGGTCCACGTATCTAGTCTGGAGGTGTGGCCTCATGTGTTCCATGATGTTGGTATTGAACGGTACCCCCTCAGGTCAGGTAAATGCATGCACCGTGGTATGGGCATAGCACTCACTGCAGTATTTTGTTTGTTTCCAAAGCCTATGTGGGGAACCTAGGTTTTTGATCTAGTGGTGTCCCCATGATGGACTATGAATCTTGTTAAGGAGTTTACAAACTTTTGACTGCTTCAAGATTAATTAGTCATCAATTATAAATACAACCATATGATAACAGGGACACAGGTAGCTCTTGACCTTGGGGAGAGCTAGTCTGGGCCAGTGTGTATGTATCCATATGTCCGGCATGAGGAGCGCGCTATCACTACATGTGGTGTGTGTGTTGTGTCCTCATTGGCTGAGTGTTCCTACCTACAAGTGGCATCTAACCTTGTGGTATTTAGGGAATGTGAGCTTTTGGCCAAACTTGTTGTATTGGGGCCAATTTCCTCACAACTTATTGTGGTGTAGCTGCCTATTTGTGGGATTGATCAGGGTTTTATCTGGCTGTGCAATTGTCATTGGACTGAATGTCATCACATGTGTGACCTATCAATCAGTAGGCCTGGGTTTGGGTAGCAGGGCCTGTCTGACCACGTACCTCTGACCCAGGGTTGATGTGGAGGTCATCTTGGATGAATTCAAAAGCAATGATATGAGCTTGTTGCGGAGTGTGCATAAAACATGGCGGCCATTTATATCATATTTACTGACATTCTCATTATTGTGCGTACAGTTGTCATAGCGTACATTGACATTCGTTTTACTTTATTGACATTGCTATGCATGCATAGATTATGGCGTACATCAACATTTCATTTACTGGTAATGTCGCTGTTGGGCCTGCACATTTCACAGTGTACATTGACATCATATTCACCGATATTAGCAGTGTTGTGGGGTGAAATAGGTCAGAAGGATCAAATATTGCAACCTGAACTAATGTCTGCAGGGGTATACTTTGATGATGGCTTTTGTTGCTGGGTGGTCCACACAAGGTTAGGGGTACTGCTAAAATTATTTTATTTAAGTGCATGTGCTAGAATTTATCTGGCCTCAACTTTTGTAAGAAACGTCAGTTAATACAGGAGGAGATTAGGATGTACAGGCCGCACCTGTTAACTATAACAGAGAACCATCTTGATTATATAAGTTTGTTCCTTGCTCAAACAGCTGGGCTATAACACTAATATAAGTACCTCCCAGTATGTTTCCATCTGGGGTTCGCTGTTATGGCAGCCAAGAATGTAAAGATGAAGATGCTGAAAAATGCTGATGACCCAAGGGGTAACTGGGCAATTGCACAGCTGGTAATACACGATAAACAATTTGTTGCCTATGCCATCTATAGCCCAAACGTGGATGATCCTGGGGTATTTGATATGGTATGCCTTGATTTGCTCGATTGACATGGAAAACAGCTATTAATGGGGGATTTCAATTGTGTAATGATTGCAGCATTAACTCCACTAATCATCATGCTACTCCCCACATGGTTAGAACTAGGGCATCTATCCAGGAGCTCCCCTGCTTGTACAGGCTGACAGATATTTGGAGGGGACTGCATCCTGCAGTGCCCTCCAAATATAACCCCGGGTTATCCTTTTTTTCATCCCATCGTAAGTATTACTCGAGGATGTATCTGGTATTGTCTAAAGGGTTTTTGGTACGAGATGCTGAAATGGAGTTAAGCATCAGAATTACCTCTGATCACAATAAAAAAAAAATGTGGCAATGGGAGAACAGCACCTATTTTAATTTCCCAACACCTCCTTACAAATTCTGATTACTGTAAACTTCAGGGGCCTTATTTATGAAGGCCTTGCGCCACCGGTGCGTCACTTTTTCCCATGTTAAAAGTGACGCACCAGCGGCGCAAGGCCTTCATAAATAAGGCCCCAGGTTCTCCTATGGAATTTCTTGAAATCAATATGTGTACAGCTTCACTGCTGGTGGTATGGGATACAATGAAAGCTAACATTAGCGCGATAACAGCACCATTAATCTGTAGCAAAAGTCAAAGTATGCTAAACGTGGTTAAACAGCTGGGCCAGGCAATTTCACAACTGGAAACACTGGATGCTAGGGCTATAAATATTGGTTGCTCAAATTAGTGAACTCTCCATCTTCAGTTGCCCCATTCTAGGGCAAAACCAGAGGAAAAAGGTAGCTGCTTGTTACTCCAAAAAAAGGTTCTCCAATACGAATATAGTAAACAGATGGAACAGGTCTTGGTACACCAAATTTAAGATAAAAGGGCTAAATGCTTGATTCAATATCTCAAAGGTAGCAAAGAATTGGTTTATACTAACTCTTGGGCTATCACGGAACAGTTCTCACTTTCCCATCAGACTTTGTATAGCCAATCTCAAACATCAAGGTTGTCTGGGCTCGAGGCATACATTCAGAATAGTATGCTTCCACGTTTAGAGTAATCTCAAAGGCTGACTCTTCAGAAGGACATCACTGTGGGGAAATAGAGGCTACGGTGGCAGCTCCACCTGCGGGCAAGGTGGCAGGGGAGGAATCTATACCATTGGAATTGTATAAGATCTTTAAATATATTATAGTTCCACTCCTTTAGTGTGATACAAAGCATTGAGATAAGGGTGGTGAAGTAACCAGCATGTGGAATATGAACAACATTACTATAGTCTTGAAGAAGGATAACTCACCTGCAGAGATGGGATCATATTGACCCATCTCTTTGAGTAATGCTGACGCCAACATTTTTGCTGACATTCTAGTACATCAGCTTCCTCCCCTTCTCGCTGGTTTAGTCTCACAATAAAAACATGGCTTCATCCCTGGCAAGGACATCATCATTCACATTAATACAGCAATTGCTGCCTTCGAAGTAGCTGAAAAATCAGGGAAAGAGCTGGGTATGATATTATTGGATGGCGAGAAGGCATTCAACCATGTGGTCAGAGAATTTTTGTTGGTTTTTATGGGGGCTTTAGGGGTTGGTGATCTATTATCCAGATGGGTGCAGTCCTTATATAGACTCCATGTGCCAAGCTTGTTTATTCTGGGATTTCTTCGCTACCGTTTATGATACACCAGAGCTCCCAGCAATGGTGCCGGCTTTCCCCTCTTTTGTTTGCTCTTTATCTGGAACCTTATTTGCAATCATTGCTGAAAAGTTATGGAATTTGGCCTATGGTCCTTGGAGACTGCAAACTCAAAATTAGTGCTTATGCTGATGATGTTGACATATGCCCGAACACTACATCTGATGCTATGAAATGTGTATTTAAAGAAGCAGACTGGTTTGGCATACACTCTGACTATAAATTAAATGTAGCTAAAATTCAGTTATTGTTGAATTTTAGGCCAGGGGTTCAAATCTCTGGAGCAGCTACCTCTTCTATTTGTCTGAGTATTATTTGAGCTCACAGGTCGATAAACCCTTAAAGCTAAATTACGAACCCCTGCTGCAGTCAGTGTCTTCTACCAGGGTAACAAATGACATTTTTAAATGACTTGAAGGAGCCATAGAGTAAAAAACAACAGGAGTATGACCCATAGGCCAGGTTGAGATTTGGGTAAGTATATGTAATAGACCATAATGTCTGAACCGGATTCAGTAAGGAAGACAGATATATTTGCATGTACAAGACATTACAAGGTGAAAGCAAGAGGGTGAGACACCTAGTATTTTTTCAAATGTGCTCATGGAATCATATATTTAAAATCACAGTTTAAGACACAACAGTTATTACAGCACTGCGGGCCAAAATTGTGCACGTTGTGCTCGTGATAAAATGAGTGACGGCACAAGTGACAAGTGGAACAACAGCGAGGGACGCAAAATGTCAAGGTGAATCAATAAATATGTACAAGAATCAATTGTTCTCTTCAATGATTGGAAAATATGTAACTGTTTATGAACCAAGGTTGAGCATGCGCCGTTAAATTTGCTGTATAATTGGTTGACGGCGTTTTGATCCTATTTAGTCAGGATCATCTTCTGGACCGGGTTGACAATTTTTGAGGGTGCTGTATAAAAGAGGAAAGGTAGAGTTGAGGGAGGGACTGGGGCAGGGAAGAAGCGCAAGGGTGGGGAAGGGGTACGGTAATGGGTGGAAGGAGAGAGGCTGCCAGGTAAGCACTAACCATAGGTTGCAGGATCTGCGCAGGTAGTGGTGACGTAAAAAGAGAGGGCTGGGTGCAATCCTGTAAATAACATAACTGGATGTGCAAGGCTGTGAATTAAAAACCGTGTTTGCAAGGAAGAGGAGGCATGGGGGAAGGGGGGAGGGAAAAAGGGGGGAGAAAGTGGGATAGTGGAGAGGGACGGAAAAAGGGGGGAGAGGGGAAGAAGGGGGAAAAAAGGGGATGGGGAGGGGAGAAAAAAGGGGGGGAAGGGGATGCAGGTAAGGGAGGAAAACAAGACTGGGAAGGGGAGGATTTGGGGGGGTAAGGGGGAAGGGAAACAGTAGCGTATGTGTGTCAGTATGCAGTGGAATCGCTGTGGAGTTACTGCAGGCGATGGCGTCTGCTGTGAGGATACATAATGAGTGAAGGAATAGAAAATGAGGTAGAAAGTGGTGGGTTAGGTGTGGAGATATTGCGTGCGCGCTGCAGAGAGGAAAAGGGGAATGTGAGTCGGTATGTGGAAGAATGCTGTAGATGTATCTCAAGTGAGAGCATCTGATGTGGGGATTCAAGGTACCGTAAAGGTAAAGGGTTGGGATTGGAAAGTGAGAAAGTGGGCAGAGGGCTGGGCATGGGGAAGTAGTGTGTGCGATGCAGAGAGGCAATGGGTAAACTCAGAGGGGGTCCATCGGGACGGTAGACGAACGGTTGGAAAACGGGGTCAGGCGACGGATCCTCTGTGTGGGTCCCGGATTGGGTACCTGTTAGGAGGGAAGCACACATTAGAGTTAGCGGATACTAGGGGCAAGGTTGAGCTGACGGAGGCAAGTTCAGTATGGTGTGGCGCTTACCTGGGTGGCAGGGTAGTGGAAGGCAGGCTGGAGAAGATCTGGCTCCGTGAACGGACACCGGACAGCCACGCAGCCCACAAGAACGCCACCCGCAGACACCATCACCTCATCATATCCACCAAAAGGGCCTCCTTCAAAGACCGCCTGGACAACAATGCGCACAACAGTAAAGAGCTCTTCAACATCGTGTAGGAACTCTCCAATTCCAGCTCCAACACCAACGACGTCCCACCCTCGCAAGACCTGTGCGACTCGCTGGCCACCTTCTTCAACCGCAAGATCGCAGACATCCATGACAGCTTCAATGCCACGACCGCCTCGACAACCACTGAGACCTCCACCCCCACGACCACCATCCACACCAACCGCCTGCTCTCCTAGACCAACATCAATGCCGACGACACCATCAAGATCATGAACACCATTCACTCTGGATCTCCGTCAGACCCATGCCCACACCACATCTTCAACAAAGCCAGCACATCCATCGCACCCCATCTCCGGAAAGTCATCAACACCTCCTTTGAGACAGCAACCTTCCCGGAGAGCTGGAAGCAGGCTGAGATCAATGCATTACTCAAGAAACCCAAGGCGGACCCCAAGGACCTCAAGAACTGCCGGCCCATCTCCCTGCTCCCGTTCCCGTCAAAGGTCATCGAGAAGACCGTCAACATACAACTGACCCGCTACCTCGAGGAGAACAACATCCTGGACCCTTCCCAGTCCGGATTCCGCAGCAATAACCGCAGCGAGACTGCCCTCATCGCCACCACCGATGACATCAAGTCCCTGCACGACAACGGAGAAACGGCGGCCCTCATCCCCCTGGACCTGTCAGCCGCCTACGACACAATCTGCCACCACACACTATGAACACGCCTCCACAACGCCAGGATCCAAGAGAAGGCCCTGGACTGGACAACCTCCTTCCTCTCCAGCAGAACACAGAGCGTCCGCCTTTCCCCCTTCAGCTCCGAAGCCTCCGAGATCATCTGCTGCGTACCCCAGGGCTCATCCCTCAGCCCAATTCTGTTTAACATCTACATGGCACCGCTCACCCACGTTGCCCGTCGGCATGACCTCAACATCATCTCCTACGCTGATGACACCCAGCTGATCCTCTTCCTCACCAAGGACCCCAACACTGCCAAAACCAACCTTCACGAAGGAATGAAGACGGTCACTAAATGGATGAGGAACAGCCGACTGAAGCTGAACTCAGACAAGACGGAGGTCCTCATCCTCAGATCCACCCCTTCGGCCTGGGATGACTCCTGGTCACCGACCGCACTGGGAACCGCTCCAAAACCTACCGACCACGCATGTAACCTAGGGGTCATCCTCGACTCCACCCTCTCCATGACTAAACAGGTCACACGCCGTCTTCTCTTCCTGCTTCAACACCCTCAGCATGCTCTGCAGGATCTACAAGTGGGTCCCCATTGAAACGAGAAGAATGGTCACCCAGGCCCTCGTCAGCAGCAGGTTGGACTACGGAAATGCCCTCTATGCAGGAGCCTCGGCCAACCTCCTGAGACGGCTCCAACGCATCCAGAACGCCTCTGCACGCCTGATCCTTGACATCCCTCGCCACAGCCACATCACACCCCACCTGAGAGACCTGCACTGGCTCCTGGTCTACAAGAGGATAACCTTCAAGCTCCTCACCCACGCGCACATGGACCAACGTACCTCAACAGACGACTCAGCTTCTACACCCGCACCGCCAGCTCCGTTCCGCTGACCTTGCCCTCACCAGAATCCCCTGCTTCCGAAGAGCGACCTCCGGTGGCAGATCGTTCTCCCACCTCGCCGCAAAGACCTGGAACATTCTCCCCATCCACCTGCGGCAGACCCAAGACCTGCTGACCTTCAGAAAATTCCTCAAGACCTGGCTTTTCGAGCAGTAGCAGCAATCCTCACCCTAACGCCTTGAGACCCTCACGGGTGAGTAGTGCGCTTTACAAATTATATGATTGATTGATTGGTGGGGCTCGGGGAGGAGTGGAGTGGTGGTATTCAGGTTCGGGCTGAGGGGAAGCCTTGCCTTACCTGAAAGGCGGGGGTCATAGGTCTACGGAGTAGATCCAGAGGCCGTAGGGACGCTGTGATTAGGTCCTAACCGCCACAATCGTGTGCGGTCTGGCCTGGTGAGTCGAATGGAGGTGGTGGCCTGGCACGGTGGAAAAGCTGTGGAGAGGGGGCGGAGCCTAAACAGGAGACGTGTCCATGGGAACATCGGGAGGCGGGTGTAGTGAAGGACGCTGGAGCGTGGAGCCGGGAGCGTTGGAATGCAAGGGTGTAAAGGGCAAGGAAAGACTTGGCAAAAGTAGGGGGGACCTCGAGGGTTCGGGTGTTAGTTGTCTGTCAAGATAAAAGGGAAAAAGCCAATTCAGAGGACTCCTGTATGAAGGACACTTAAATCATACGTTATAGTTATCCACGGTGAAAAACAAAGCATGAACTTGGAAACACGATGAGAGTGTGCCGACAAGTAAGAGCAATCGTATTAAAAGGAAAGTTAAATCAGACGTTAAATAAATTCACAGTGAACAACAGATCATAGTCTTGAAAGCGGGGAAATGAAACAGGGGGGGAAAAGACCATATGCCAATGCAAAACAATCATCAATATGGTGTATTTACAATGCATGTTTTAATGATTGGGTGTGAATGAAGCATGGTTCTGAATGTGGTGCCACTGGGATAGCGCATGGGGGACTAGGATGACTGGGCAGCACTATTGTCATCTGGGGGGAAAAAGTGGGGTTACGAGCGGGGGACACTGGTGGTGGGAACATGGGGCAATATCCAGGGTGTAGGGGTTTTGGAGCAGTATCACATCTTCAAGTGGAGAGGGCCTTGTAATAAACCAAGGATGGTCAGGAGGATGTAAGGAGTGGAATGAGGCTCATGTGTACTGTACTGTTCCATTTATCAATGGTGTTTAACCCCTGGTTTACTGAATTACAACGTGTAATCCATTTACAATCGCTTCAATTCAGTAAGGTCTGCAGGTTTCCACCCTTGATGAGTAGTGAAGGTTGTTCAATCAATTGCCACTTGATGTCTAGTTCATTATGATTTTTTTCAATGTAGTGTGATACCAAGGGAGCAGTCAGTACTTTGCAGTGGATTTTGCTTTTGTGCTGTATTATCCTCTGTTTAGCCATTTGGGTGGTTTGGCCGATGTATATCAAGTCGCAGGGGCACCAGATTGCGTAAATCACATTTTGTGATCCACAGTTGGTAAATGTTTGGAAAGGGTAGGTTTTGTTGTTGAACTTGAACTCTTTGATGTTTGATGTGAGATCACCAACAATACAGGATTGGCACCTGTAGTGTCCGATCAGTAGTGGTATACCCCAAGCAGCAGTGATGGAACTCTGTTGTGCGGGTTTGGTCTGCCAGGTGATGGCATGTACAAGATGGTTGGCCAGGTTCTCCCCCTGTTGGAAGGATAAGAGAGGTGGTTCTTGGAATATCTTTTGGGTTTTCAGAATGGGCCAGTTCCGTGTAATGATTTTTTTTTTAACCTGGTTGCTTCTGAATTTGGTCACAAAGGGGATGCGGGTATTCATTCTCTTGGGTTGGGTTGGGGTGTGAGAAGATCATCTTGATGGCAATACCATGCCCTCTTGTGGGCACGTTTGACGAGGCGGGCTGGGTAGCCTCTGGAGAACAGTTGGTCCCGGAGAATGTCTGATTCCCTGAAATAGTCTTTCCGCCATTTGCAATTTCTGCGGATGTGCAAAAATTGGCCGTAGAGTAAGCCATCCCTGAGGCCCCGTGGGTGGTAGCTGGAGTAATGTAATAACGTGTTGCGTTCAGTAGGTTTGCGGAATAGGGTGGTGCCGATTTTCCCGTCTTCTGCGTGGATAGTGACATCTAGGAAAGGTAGGTCATTGGGTCTACTGTCCTTAGTGGAATTAAGGTGGAGTTGAGACTGATTAAGCCACTCAACAAACAGATTTAGAGAGTCAGACTGGCCCTTCCACAGCAATATAATATCATCTATGTAGCGTCGTCAGAGACCAATCTATGTGTGAAAGGGATTGATGGGAGTGAGTATGTGTGTCATTTCCAGATTGTATACAAAAGGAATAGTAAAATTGGGGGAAAAGCAAGCGCCCATAGACACACCCTTGATTAGTAAATAAAAGGTGTCCTGGTAGAGGAAGTAGTTACTTTCCAGAGCGATGTGTAGGAGATCCATGATGAAGGAGGTGGGGATCAAGGTGGGTCGTGGTCTTGTCTCGAGTATTTTTTTGATGACAGAGTGTTGTGTAGCGTTTTAGGCTCAGAGTGAATTTTCCCGATTCATGCCCTTATATAGGTACAATTCACATTGCCCTAATATAGGCATAGAAATCAAACCCTTATTTAGGCATAGCCCATGCAAACCAAATACAGGCATGGCTACTTCCACCCGAATCAAATGTCACAACGATTCTTGGAAAATCGGCTTAAGCAGTCACGGAACTTCTCCTTGCTTGAATATTGATTTCTCCAAGAACTCAGTTAGTTTTACAATGAACAACTATTCCCAAGGGGTTCATTATAAGGTTCTTATGCCCGACTTTACGTCAAACTGTGGCATTCCTAAACCCCTTCAAGGTATAAATATACCTTTACTTGCTATAGCAAACTACAGTGGTTTGGAGCAGTTCAACTATGTACTTGCCTGACGGAGCTTGCTACAGCAAGTGCCAAAGGAAGCCGACTCTCCAGCTGACACACTGATCAGGAAGCTGCCCTTCTCCTGCCGAGAATCCAGCTCCAATTTTTCTGGCTCCCCTTGCAGGGTGTTGGGAAATTAAGTCCTGAGACCGAGATACCAGACCTCCTTCATTCTAACTAATGGTATGGAGCTGATTAGAACCTAGAGAAACCTTTGGTAGATTCTTGGCAAAAGAAAACGAAACCTCTGCTACACAATGCTTACTTCTTCCCGCGTACTAGACTTAGGTTAGGTACATTGGGGTAGGCATATTTTAGAAGCACCAGTTGAGTATTTTAGTCTGTGTATTTATGTATGTATTTTTATATGGCTTAGAAACCATACAAAGCCCTTACAGTATTATTTTATAATATTGTTCTCGCTGTACGCATTATACTTTGCAGCCTGCATAACGATTGTAGCAGTTCACTTCTCTTGCATGAGATAGAAAACTGTTCAATAAACCTTTTTATTGAAAACGTCCGTCTCTCTATTTCTCTGCAACTCTGTAGAAATGAAGCATGCGCGATTGACTGAGGGAAATACTTATCTATTGTTTCCCCGACTCTGAGAGATATATTCTTATTCTTGGGAAGGAAAGTTGTCATGTTTATGCCGTTGTCAGAAACTAATCCCTTCTTGTGAATTTGAGAAAGTTTCCAGTGACCTCTGAGCTATCTGGCACTCACAATTAAGTTTAGTATATTCGATAGAGACCTAGTTGATCTCAGTCCTATGTCTACTCTATAGGATATATTATTCCAATGCGTAGAGCCTATTGGGAATATAGGAACTACACTACATGGCGCCCAACGTTTGGTAAGGCACTAATTTAACGCTAGATTCTAAAGGAACCCAGTCGTGCTTTTCTCAGAGACCCCTTTTTCCCGTAAAATACTCCAGTAGACGTCTGGAGTGGGTAAAAGGATAAAATAGCCACCATAACTGAGTAGGACGAAAATCCTATGTATTAGCTTTTTGGTTTGTTCAACGTTGAAGGAGACAGTGTTCCAAAATATTGGTCACCTTATCTTTGTTTCCTTGAAACTTGCTCTGCAAACTTTTTCAGCCAACAAAATGACTGAAAACGAGGACAACAACTCAAATGGAGCTGCAGCAGATGCAGCCATACGAGTTTTAAACTTTACTGGTGTCCAAGAGACCGACGAGGATGTCATAAGCATTCCAGAAAATTTAAGGAAAGCCATTACTATAAAACGTATAAAAATGGCCTATCATCAAGAGGTGGTAGGGTAATTTTTGTGATAAAGGCACATGAATATCATCAGATAGAGGTATTCTATTCATGGATTATCTTCCCTGAAGCAAATCCAGTAACACATGTGTTTCACTTCTACAAAGAAGATGATCCACCAACGGAATACATTCCTTTCGAGGATATTGAAATTCCACTAACATACCAAGAGCGCGCGCTATGGTTTAAAGGCGCCCTAAAACATATAAATCACACTACCAGGCTCTGTCCACTAGGTAGACCAGGAGCAACATGGCCAGTATTAGCCAGCTATACACCACATCCTGCCACTGAAGAAATGTTGGATGAGGAATCATTAGATCAACTAAAACAACTAATCAAAATCCATAGACAATTGGTTCAATATGTCATGCAGACTCTAACAGTCCAACCTCCTATAAGGGTTCCACAGCACACCCCTTACCAGGGGAACACAAATAAAATTACACCACAGACTTTACATTCAGTCGTTGGTAAATTGCACGCAAAATGGGACCAAATTCCATTCTGGATAGCTCAAAAAATTATTCAAATCGAGGCAGTATTTCCTGATACCACCCCTCATGAGAAACACAGAATTCTGACAATCTGTTTACTGATGGGGATCGCACCACACCAGGAGGACTGCGACACTTAGGGTACAGTCTTTGCTGCAATCTACACTAAAACACATGGTGTTCCGTCTATGGCGGTAATACCAGACGTCCTAAACAGATTCAAAATGAATTAGGGGCAGAGCCCGCTTTAAATCTGGGTATGAAATTACTGAAAGATTTTAAACAGGTCTCCACAATAATATTAGCTAAATTAGCAGCATCCGTGGCGATCCGCCAAAAGTTAAGGGAATTTGATGTAACTGAGCAACCACAAGAACTGGCCAGAATAATTGAAAAATCCTATGAAGAACTAGGTAGAGACAGTTTGCGTGGTAAACCAGCGAAACCCCAACTGACTGAAAGTCCTGAAAAGGTCTTTATTAAAAACACTCCTACTCTTCCTAAAAAGAAGTGGGAGAACACTAAAAAAACTTCTAAAGAGAAGCGTTCTCAATCCAGAGGTAGGTCTCCTCAAAAGGAGCCCTCTGAAAGGAGGTATAACCTCAGGAATAGGGATAATTTGAGAAAACCTGATAGATATCAAGACACTGATACATGTTCCTCTCGTACCTTTCAGATTTCGTCACTGAAATCCGAAAGAAGAGGACGGTCAGAACAGAAGGAAGAACGCGTGAAGTCCAAAGACGATCAACACATTCCAAAAAATAAGAAAATTCAATTCACCAAAATGAAGGTAGCAGGTCTAAAAATCAGACATGCCGAGGATCTTGAGGATACAACTCAAGAACGGGGAATGGGCTCAAACGATGTTGGACAGCGCAGCAGAAGTCACCATAGCTCGCAAGATCTTGAAGGATCATCTGGAGACAGTGGACTTGAATGAATGAATGAATGAAAATACTTATAGAGCACACTACTGCCGAGGCGTCTTGTCACTGGAGAAAAAACTGAAACAGACCAAAATGCATAGAAGAATTAAGGTTGGGTAAAAAGCCAGGTTTTAATTTTTTTCCGGAACAACATTCTATTGGTTACCTTTCTCAGGTGACCGGGAATTGAGTTCCATAGCCAAGTTGCGAGGAAGGAGAAATGTTTTCCTCCCCATCTTACTTTCTTTATCTTGGGAAGTTTAACCAGCCCAAGAGTGGCCGACCTTAGATCACGCATTGGTATATAGCTGGAAAACAAGGCCTTCACGTCCTCTGTTCCTCCGCCAAACAGGGCTTTGTGAACCAGGGAGAGTGATTTAAACTCGATACGCTGCTGTACCGGGAGCCAGTGGAGTTGTTTTAATGCGTAAGATGATGTTTGGGTAAATTAAGCAGCACTCTGGCTGCCGCGCTTTGAATTGATTGCAGTTTAGCCAGTTGTGTAACACCAGCTCCTAAATACAGTGCATTGGCATAGTCTATTTGCGAGAGAATTGTGGCAATTATCACTGTTTTCCTCAAAGGGAGGGGGAGAAATGGGTGGATCTTTCTGAGGCGTTTTAGCATAAAGAAGCAGGCTGATGACAATTGGTTAATCTGAGCTGCCCAGTCGAGTTCTTTGTCGAACATAAAGCCAAGATTTCTGGCTTTGATGACTGGGACTGGGCAGCCCCCGGCTGCGGATGGCCACCAGTTCTGGTTCCAGATCGAGATTTTATGACCCTAAGTAAGTAAGTAATGTTTATTTTGTACATGATTAATTAAAATCTTTACAAAAATATAAAACACCAATAGAAACATTAAAAACAGTTTATAATTAAGCTTAAAAGGTACGAGATTTACTGGATCAGTTCAAAGTTGGCCTCAGGTCCTAATGAAGTTCTTCAAACGCTATTAAGTCTTTTTCTTATTAAGTCAAAGCACTTCACAACCTGGCAATTCAGTTTGGTGTTACTGGTGGTAAAGCATAGCTTGACTGCCTGCCTGCAGGTCCGAACAGCATGTGATTTAAAGGATGGTAGCAAAAGGTTATACCTAAAATCCCTTAGTCTGGGGCATATACAAATTACATGAACAATGTCCTCCTTACCGGACTTACACAGGCGACACTGTTGCGAAGCATGTGTTCTCTCCCAGGGGGGCAGGTGTGGCGGTATCGGGATTACACCAAGGCGTAATGTTGGAAACTTTTCTTTAACTTTTATTTTCATCCCGGTTTTGAGGTATGCTTGTGGCTGTGTTTTACCATAATCACCCAGGGTTGTCCATCCATGCGCTCTGTTTGCTAAGTCCTTCTTGTCTTCAATCGCTGAGATAATACGTGCTGATTTTTATCTAATTTTTTGAAGGACTGGAGATCTATAGACGTTTCCCAGATGTCAGACAAACCTAGAACTTCAATTGATTCAAATAAGTAGTCTCTAGGCAACGAAGTACGATGCCGGAGTAACTCTTCCCTTACGTTGGCATTTAGGGAGTCGGCCTCTGCATTGCGGATCTTGCGCCAGCTGGCTACATACGCACTCCGCCTTTCTAATGTTTGTTTAAGGATGCCAAATTCTAAACGAATCTGAGCAGGAGAGACATATTTAGGAAGATTAAAAATAGCCCTATAGGAGTTGGCTATGACTGTGTCCAGCAGTGCGGCATCCTTCCCATGAAGAGATTCACTCCCGTATTTGAGCGTTGGTTGTAGTTTCGCATGCAGGACTTCAAGAAAGGGTTTGAGTGTGAGATCGGGGAGTTTGGCCTTTAATGATTTTAATGCCAGATAAGTCATGTGGCCTTCCCTCGGATGGAATGAAGTTGAGCACTAGACGTATTATTTGAGTCCAGGAGAACACCCAGATACTTGTATGTGGCTACCCGGTCAAGTTTTTCTCCATTCAAGTGCCAGCAAGGATTCCTTTTTTTCCTGTAATTCACCGTCATGACCTTTGATTTGTTAAGATTTATTCAGAGGGCATTCTTTGCTGAGAAGGCGTAGGCTGCGTTCAAGAGGTGCTGAAGGCCTGTTGACGAGCGGCTTATCAGCACCAGATCGTCCGCGTATAACAGATTTGAAAGGTTGATTTTCCCTAACTTGGGTGCATGGTTGCGGCATTTATCGAGTTCTGCAGGTAAATCCGCTAAAAAGAGATTGAATAAGATGGGCGCTAGTAGGCACCCCTGCTTTAGTCCTTTTGACATCCTAATCGGCTTCGAAAGGTGTGTACCTGCCCCACGTTTAATTTTAATCCAGGTATTGCAGTGGAGCAGTATTAGGACGTCTAGGAGGCATTTCGGAATACCCCAATTGTATAGTTTCTGCCAAAGTTTGTTGCGGTCCACATGGTCGAAGGCAGCAGTATAGTCGATGAACATGAGGAATGAAGGTGACTTGGTTGCTTTTGCTGCACCCATCAGGAGGGACAGTGCCATAATGTTAGTTGTGGTCCCTTGGCCTTTACAGAAACCCGTTTGGTTGAGTGGGATCATGGCGTTTTCAGAGGCCCATGACGATAATTCCTCCAAGATGAGTCCTGCGAAGTATTTTGCTTCTACGTCTAGCAGGGCAATAAGACGATAACTGTTTGGATGACTCTTGCTCCCATGCTTGTAGATCGGGCTGATGACGGACCCGTGCCAGGAATCAGGAAGAGACAGAGTGAGTCTTGTGTTGTTGAATACTAGTGCAAAAGATGTGCTCCAGAAATCTACATCTGATTTATACAGCATAGGTGGTATTCCATTCGGCCCTGGCGCTCCGTTGGGTCTCCCCTTTGTTATTTGCCATCTGATGTCTGCTGGGGCAATTTTCATTGGCCCTGGCTCGACGTTCTTTGCAGGTCTTTCTTCCATTTTTGGATTATCAGTTTCGGTGGACTCATACCCTCACACTCCCACATTTCATGCATGTTTACGCCCGTGTGATGATCGAATTTCTCCTCTTTTTCAGGCCTTGTGGTTTTTATGCGAGGAGACTTTATTGCAGTGTCTCCTGTGATATCATCATTATTGAAGTGCGACAATAAGTATTTTGTCCATACTTCCTCGGTTATATGTGAATTTTGCCCTAATTGGTCAGGGTTCTGTGGGGCATATTACCAAGCAATAGCGATAATTATCGCTATTGCTTGGTTAGAGACTAAAATGTACCGCTGCGCTGCAGCGATTTTTATCGCAGATAAACCTTGGTATTACCAAGGTTTATAGCAAATGCGATAAAAAACGGCTGCAATGCATGAATATCGCTGAAAAGTCAGCGATATTCATGCATTACCGAGCTAATGCTCTTAGCCATGTTATCCACCTCCCATTGGATAACATGGCTAAGAACTGCTCAGGGCAGGTGTTAGCTTTTGGAGCTATTCGCGCTTAGCGCGAATATCTCCAAAAGTTGGTAATAGGAGATAGCGATGTTAGCGACTGTTTCCAGTCGCTAACATCTTGGCACGCCCACTTTGCATGTCATTAGTGATAAATATCACTGACATGCAAAGTGGGGCCCAAGATGGTCGCTATCTCCTACTAGCTGTCGCTAACTGGTGTTAGCGACAGCTAGGTAATAGGGAGATAATTTTATCTCCGCTTTCTTGGCTTTTAAAGCCAAAAAAGCGGAGATAAACCCCCTTGATAATATGCCCCTGTATTCTTTTTACCATTTGCCAGAACCTGGAGCTGTTTTTCTGCTTCCCTTCATAGAGAAGTTTTACCCAAAGGTCTTCATTTCTTTGCCTTTGGCTTTCCCATTTCATCCGTTTGAGCTGTTTTTTCGCTTCCCGCAGAACTGCTTGCAGGCTGTGGTTTGCCTGGTCCTTTCGCATACGTCTCAGGGTTTGATTTATTAATCGTTTTTGGGTTTTCATGTCCGGGCATGAATGTCTCCAAGTTGGGGTCCCCTTCACTTGGCGAAAGTTGTTAGACACGGTACTTCTCGTTATTTCGCTAACGGCATTGAGGAAATTTTGCCAGACGTCCGACAGCTCAGTTGAAGAGCCGAAGGCTTGGGAGAAAAGGATTTTCGCAGTGACGCTGATAGAGTCAATGTTGTCGGGGTTGCAACGTAACCACCTTAAATTTGAGCTGACTTCTGTGTCTGGGCCAATAAGGGGTTCAATTTCCAGTTTCGAGTTGGATCTTATTTCGGCCACTAGAGGCAGATGATCACTGAAGCCGCTCGCATCTATTTTGAATGATGTTACCCAACAGAACATATTCAGAGACATGAATATGTAATCAAGGTGCAAAGTTTGTGTGTTGGAGTGGAAGGTGGCTGCTGGGGGGTCGTCTTCGGCGTAGCGACCATTTAGGGCCCTTAAATTGAGTTGTTCCAGATGACATCGTAATTTTTTCGAATGCTTCGTTAAGTTATTATTTTTTGTTGAGCCTTGTGGCGGCACGCCCCATGCTGCATTCAGTTCTTGGATGAGGTCGCTGTCTTGATCTTTGCTGAAGAGGAGCATGTTGAAGTCACCAGCCAGGATGAATAAGTCAGACCCCCTAGCTTCCCTTATTTTTTCTAGAACTTTCGTCAGCTCTTCCACCGATTTTTGTTTCCGTTTATGGTGAATATATGTATTAATTATAATTGCTTCCTGAAGCTGCTTTTTTAACCGGAGTGATAGCTTTACCACCTGGATGGCACTTGGAGGAGGTATATGAAAATCCATTGCCTCGATTTCGCCTATTGTCGATATAGAGGCGAGGAACATCAGCCCTCCTGATCTACGTCCAAAGATCGAGTTTTTGTTTGCCGGAATGCAGCAAGACGTGAACCCCTGGAGTTCAAATACTTTGTCTTCCCAAGTTTCTTGTAGTAATAGAAGGTCAAATGTGGTTAGATATTGTAGAAATTCAGGGTCATTCCTTTTGCTAGCTAGACCATTGATGTTCCAGGAACAAATTCTTATATCCCTGCGCCTCACTGAATGGTTGGAGAGCTCTTGCCCTTTTTGTCAGTTGGCGGCAGTCGTTGTAACAATTGTGCGCTGAATTGACTTCCAATTATGGTCAGTTGTTAACAGGAGATGACTACTTCGGTTTTGATTTTGTCCAGATCGAGGACTTTTTATATTTCGGGTGAACATCCCAGGTGAGCTGCTCCTGGCTCCCTTTAATATTGAGTTGGAGTTTTTTTGAGGCTGGAGTCGGGTAGAGGGTAAAAGAGGAGTCGGATAGCGGGGTTGCTTTTCGAGCTTCAAGGCAATCCCCCATTGCTGGAACATTGCTTCTTCTTTCATTATTTTATGCGCTATCTCTGGTGAAGTCCAAGTTGTTTTTGTTATATCTGGGCGGTGAAGCTCGGTGTTGGACTGAAACCCTACTAGCAAGAGGTCAGTAGAGCTGATGTTTGCAAGATTTGTTAATGAATGCAGAAGTCTTAATATGTTTCCCCTGTTCAGTATATCATCCCTGCCTCTGGATGTATATTCGTAAATGAAAAAGATGGATGTTGGAGTACTCAAATGCTGCATTCTTGTTGAGTCAATTGGTGGACTCTTGTTGTCCTGTTGGAATTGTTCAGGCAAGTGACTTGGGGATGCTGTATCTGGGACGTGTGAGTGCCCACTTTGGTCATTGTCTAACCTCGTATTCCGGGGTGTGCTGTTTGATTTCAATTTAGGCTGTTGAGATGTCTCTGTGGCAATGACCGTGAGGGTGTCGTCACTTCCTGTTGTTAAGGCTTCCTCAGCTGGTTTGGTTTTAATATTAGCAGAGTTTTGGCCTAGCTGTATTGTTTTAAATTGTAAAAGTTTCTGTTTATATTTTTTTGGTGTCAGTTCTTTGTAGAGTTATGCGTCGATTTTGCACTCGGTGGTGGGGACACTGATGGAGTGCTGCATGGGGCCTTGTGCAGGGGAGATAGTTGATCATTGGTTGTCAAACTCCGGACATTAGTAGCTGATGAAAGAAAGGAGATCGGTTGTTCTTCTATATTATGACTTGCGCCTATTAGCGTCCGATTCCTTCCTTTCCTTTTGTTCTTTCTACGGGACTTTGCATTGGATTGAGAAGAGGATTCAGCTGTGATCGCAGTGGTAGTCGTTGGCTCTACTTCCAGTAGTCCGGGAGATAGTGCTTGAGCTGAGGGTAAAATAATAGCTGGGCTTTGATCGCCCGGCTGCTTGGTCACTGGCCCTGTTGCTATCGCTGGAGGATCTGGGAATGGGTCAGAGGTTTGTGGCTTCAAGGATTGAAGGGCTGTTGATTTTAAGTCGCTTATCAGGTCCCCTAACATCGATGGTAGAGATGATAGTTTGTCTAGAAGCGGATCACAAGGTAAAAATTGTGACGGGGATGGTTGAGCTGCAAAGACGGCGTCTTGGCCCCTCCTTATAAGACCATTTAATTCCGAGATTTTCCAATCGATCCCTGAAATAGAGTCGGCCATTGACTGCAAAACAGAAAGCTGTAAGTCCATTTTTTGTGACTGGAAGTCCAGAGCAGTAGCCGAGTATTGCAGGGTATTTAAGATTGTTGTCCATGGTGTTTCGGGGGCTAGTTTACCTAAGTTGGTGCTCCCTTCTAATCTTGGAGAGGGGTTAATAGTTGGTTTCCCTTCAGGTGGTTTAAGGTTATAAGTGGCAACTAGTTCCTCCCACTCCAGTACTGCTATGGAGGACATGTCGTCGTTTATGGAGTTGTTTATAGGTTGCGAATCGTTGAACGGCAATAAAGTGCGGCGTTGAGAGGCCATTAGCGCTGCTGGCCTAGTGTTTGGAGTTGTTTGTTCGCTAATGCTGCTCAGGTTCGGTTGAGATGTTTTAGCTGAAGTCAGAGGTGATCCTGGCAGTTGGGATGATGGAATCCCGCTTCCTTGCCCATTGAGGTCCTTTGGAGGTCCCGTACATACGTCTCGGATTTCCTTCACTGAGATTGGGGAACTGCTGACTGGTTGGTGATCGGGCAGATCTTCTCTTGCCTCCTCTCTATGAATCATGGCCTTAATTACCATTGGCGCGTCTTGGCTTCCAAGGAGTAATGGACTGAGCTTTCTGGATTGGGTCTCACTCTGATTGACTGAGTGTCGATCGGGGACTAGCTCGGGGGGTGCGGCTTTATTTGGTGGGCTCCAGTCTCTCGTGGGAATTTTTCTATCAGACCCCATTTCCAAGGAATTGAGGATGGTAGGATCGTTGCCAGCCGGGAACGTGCTTGCTGCTGTTTTTCTTAGATCAGACGATGTTGATGTTGGTATAGCAGCGGCGGCCCCGTTGCTGGATGGAAAGAAGACATTGGCTAGTTGGAGTGGACCTACTTGGCTCTTAGTCGTGTGGCTACAGTCGGGTTCGCCTTGTAGAAGCGGAGTTTGAAGGCCTCTAATGTTCTCTGTCTTGGAGTAAATAACTGTCCCTGGGTCTTTAAGGAAGAAAAACTTTGTGTAAATCTTAGGTTGATAAGAGCATATCCTTTTCTTTGCTGGCAGTCCGTCGATGGTTACAAGATTGTCCGGGGCTATTGGTGGGGACCTTGATACTCGAGATGATAACATTTGTACCGATCTTTGTGAATGCTGAGGGGTAATAGTTGGACAAAGGGGATGTTTGCCTGATCGTTTTTATTTGTCGGATCAGTTGGATATGGGATTTGATTTGAAGACAGCGTTTCCATAACTGTCAAGATTGGGTCCTCTTTGATATTTTTATTGTATGGATTAATATCCTGAAAGTTGTTTAGGTTAGGTGGAGATGTTGGCTCTAGATTTCCCAGTTTCCTTTTCCGTGCTTTAGGCTTGGTGTTTGATTTAGGCTTTAGTTGTTGCCTAACTCTGCCTGATCTCATTGCTCTGCTTATTTGTCGCCTCCCTGTTTTTTCCTTATCTGTTTTTTTCTTTTTTGTGACCCTAGCAAAAGTTATGATTGTGCGCCAGTGGTGTAGTTGCGTCCTCTGTTGGAACCCTGAGGGGGTCTGTTACAGGAGATTTTGGTTTTCTCCTTCTCCTTCTGGAATCCAATTGGCGCAGTTAGAGATGAATCCCTGGAATGATTACAGTTGTAACTGGTTGTCGCTAGAAGCTAGCTGTAACTGGTGGCTAGTGAATTGCGAAGGCTGATAGCTAGCTTGCTATCTTCTAGATGCAGGCTGTCTGATCAAAGTGAGGCATACTGGCACACTGAAGGGGCACGGGGAGGGTGCTGCGGTTGCGAGCGGTGCTCATGGGGAGGACCACGGGCCAGCACGACCTAGATGAGCTGTCTTCCGGCCACCCCCCAGGCTCTTACTCAGCGGCTGCCTCTATCGGCAGCCGCGCTCGCGTATGCACAGTGTCAAATGATCCCCTTGTGACGCCTTGTGACGCTGTGTGCCGCCGATTGTCCTGCCTCTCTGCTGCTCCTCTCCTGAGGCGAACACAGCCTAGTATGTGGACGGGTGAGGATGGGGGCGAAGTGTGCAAGTTTCTAACCCCTGCTCCCCAGGGGCAAGGATGGTGAGCCCGGTCGGATGAGTGCAGGGGGCGGGGGGTGGGGGAGTCACGGGGAGAACGGGTTCCCCTCACCCGTTGACGAGCAGGACACCGGGCGAGGGACAGAGGTCAAAATCCACCGCCAGTCCACTGCAGTCCTCTCCAGATCGGATGCGAGGGGGGAGGCGAGAGGTCGGGTGCTCGCTGGCTGGCTCGCTGACTCGCGGTTCCCCCCCCCCCCGCAGTCGCCCATGGTCTCCCGCTTAACTCGGGACGGCGGAATCGGCACCGCGACCTCTCACCGCACCTCGCTCTGCTCCGCTCTGCACAACACAACGCCGCTCAGCGAAGTCTGCGATCTGCTCTCTGCACTGCGTAGAGAGACTCATTTTATGACCGAACTCTAGTACTTCCGTTTTCTCGGTATTCAATTTTAGAAAGTTAGAGTTCATCCAGGTCATCAGAGATGAGATGCAGTTAGAGAATTCCACTGCCATGACATCCGCTGCCTGGGTTACTGACACTATCAGCTGAGTGTCATCGGCATATGACACCAGTGTGAGGCCAAAACTCTTGATTAGTTTTGCCAATGGAGCAACTTAGATATTAAAAAGGGCAGGGGATAATGCAGAGCCCTGAGGGACTCCTCCCGGAAGCGAAAATTCCTCCGACTCAAGTCCATCCCAATGGATGATTTGTTTTCTGGATGAAAGAAATGAAGACAGTAGAGCAAGAGCAAGAGCAGTACCCGAGATACCAATGTCCTGAAGCCTTAGAATTAACACCGGATGACTCACGGTGTCGAAGGCTGCTGTCAAATCGAGCAGGAGCAGTATAGCCCTTCTGCCCACATTCATCACCTTGCGAATTTCTTCTGCTGCCATGATCAAACCATGTTCCTTGAAATGATTTGCACAGAAGCCATGCTGGGTGTTGTCCAGAATGTTGTAGGTTTCTAAATATGATGTTATCTCCACATTCATGGCCTCCTCAAGCACTTTGGCAAGGAGCGGTAGACAGGAGATGGGATGATAGTTTTTTTCATCTAGTGGGTCCAGTTTTGGTTTCTTTAGAAGGGGACGAATACAAGCTTTTTTCTACTGTAAAGGATAGAATCCTGTGGAAAGAGTAGTATTTAACACAGTAGATAAAGCAGAGCTTATTTCTTCTGGCGCCAGATGTAATATAGATGGTGGGCAGGGGTCCAGAGGGGAGCCAGATTTAATTTGCAGCAATAAATTCGCTACTTTTTCTTCTGTCAAGATTGAGAATTGGGATAGACCGTGTTCCCTGATCCCAGAAATAGACTGCGCAGGATCTTTTCCTTTGGTGTCAACTGCTACTCTCGAAAGTTCATTGTACACCGACTAAACCTTGTTCTGGAAGAATAGGGCTAATTTATGTATGAAATTTTGATTGGGGGAAAAAATCATATCCCGAGGACACCTCATTAGTGCAGTGACTGTTTGAAATAGTTCCTTAGGAACATTAGCCGCCTCTTGGATTTTAACAGTAAATAAAACAGTTTTAGCCTGGATAATAGCATTCTTATGTATGGTATCATATTGTAATCTCCAGGCACGCTCTTTTTGTCGACATTTAATTTTGGCTGTTTTAAGATCCGCCGAATACCATGGGGATAAAAACCTTCTTTGGTTATATTTTTTGAATTTTTTCTGGAACTATCTTATTAGCTGCTTTATGGAGCCAGTTATGGAATTGCCTAGCTGCTTGATTAGCATAGAGAGAAAACACAGGCCTAGCATCAAGCCCAGACACTAGGTCATGTTGATTTACTGCCTTCCAGGCACGATATCTCGTCGCCAGAGGTCTAGTTCTCCTGTGGTTAATTACTGTTTTCAAAACTACAGTAAAAATACTGCAGCATGATCAGTCCAAGGGAGTAGGGGCAACCCTGTCAACTTCCATCCTAGAGTTGCTAGTGCATAATCTATCAAGTGTATGTCCCACAATATGGGTGGGTACACACACGATTTGTTTAAATCTAAAGCTAGCAAGAATATCAAGAAAGTGGATTGTATCTGGATTATTGTAATCTTCCAAATGAAGATTAAAGTCCCCAAGGATGGTAAAGCTATCAGAATCCATGCAAGATTCCAGATAGGTCTGAAGGGAAAGAGAGAAAGGAGATCTAGGGCTAGGGGGCCTGTAAATTAGTAGACCTGCAAAGGATTCTGAGTTCTTAGATTTTATAAAAAACGACACAGCTTCAGCGCCTACTAGAGACTCAACGGAGGTCATAACTGTAAAAAAGGCGTGGTAAATTATTGCTATTCCTCCCCCCTGTCCCCCCTTCCTATCTAGGTTGGCGATAACATAACCAATAGTTGCCAGTCAGGATCGCTGTTTTCATTAGCCCAGGTTTCCGTCAAGAAGACAATATCAGGGTCTTCTACTTGGATGAGACATTCCAAGTAGAATTTATGTTTCACCATAGATCTTGTATTAAGTAAAATACATTTCATAGCATTTGAATTATAGGTTGAGGCGAAAGAAGCTTGCTCTCCATAGGCCATATCCTTATCAGTGTTATCATAATAGTTGATGTTAGTGTTGTCTTCATTGGGCAGTTGCTGATTCTTGATGGTGGAATTAGAGCCCTCCACCCTCCAGTCGCAGTGATTGCAGCAGAGGAAGACGGGAGGAATGACACTCGGTGATAACCCAAGGGATGCACAGGAGCTGGGATTAAGGTGTAACAATTGTTCTCGTGTAAAACGAGCAGGTGTCCTGGCGCTGGACGCATTCTGGGTGCTGATGGGCGCAGACGGGCTAGCCTTTGGTGCACCTTCGGCCCGCCACCGGCGCGCTCGCTGTGCAGTCGTTGCATACGGGTATTTGTGCCGAGGGAGGGAGCCAAGATCAGGAACAAAACAACTAGAACGCTACTCTTCGAGCGGGTCCGCTCAAAATGGCGGGTACCGCGTTAGCATTCCAGGAGAAATACAGGGAATAAGAATTCACGCTACCATTTTAAAATACTACAAGATCACCCCCACGAGGTAAGTGCAGAATTAAAATTACAGGTAAAAGCCTGTCAGCATATCCCAAAGCCTCTCAGCAATTGTGATTGTACAGTTATCACTAGAGCGGTCGTTGCATCCGGGTATTTATGCCGAGGGAGGGAGGGAGCCAAGATCAGGAACAAAACAACTAAAATGCTACTCTTCGAGCGGGTCAGCTCAAAATGGCAGGCACCGCGTTAGCGTTCCAGGAGAAATACAGGAAATAAGAATTCATGCTACCATTTTAAAATACTACAAGATCACCCCCATGAGGTAAGTGCAGAATTAAAATTACAGGTAAAAGCCTGTCAGCATACCCCAAAGTCTCTCAGCAATTGTGATTGTGCAGTTATCACTAGAGCGGTTGTTGCATCCGGGTATTTATGCCGAGGGAGGGAGGGAGCCAAGATCAGGAACAAAACAACTAGAACGCTACACTTTTAGCGGGTCCGCTCAAAATGGCAGGCACCGCGTTAGCGTTCCAGGAGAAATACAGGGAATAAGAATTCACGCTACCGTTTTAAAATACTACAAGATCACCCCAACGAGGTAAGTGCAGAATTAAAATTACAAGTAAAAACCTGTCAGCATACCCCAAAGCCTCTCAGCAATTGTGATTGTGCAGTTATCACTAGAGAGGTCGTTGCATCTGGGTATTTATGCCGAGGGAGCCAAGATCAGGAACAAAACAACTAGAACGCTCCTCTTCGAGCGGGTCCGCTCAAAATGGCGGGCACTGTGTTAACGTTCCAGGAGAAATACAGGGAATAAGAATTCACCCTACTGTTTTAAAATACTACAAGATCACTCCCACGAGGTAAGTGCAGAATTAAAATAACAGGTAAAAGCCTGTCAGCATACCCCAAAGCCTCTCAGCAATTGTGATTACATCCAAGTTGAAACTTCAGATACCAGGGTTAGTGTCCCACATAAGTTACATGAAGTAACACTCCGGATGGAGGGGAACATAACTAGAAAAATAAGAGCACTCTTTTGGAAGCGGCTCTCTCAGGGTTATGACATTTTTCTAGCTGAACAAGACTGGCCACCTGAATTTGTCTGGGAGTACCCACATGGCGAAGACATCATTATGCCAGCCTTCTCCAATCATATTCCAATACACTTAAAATATACTTATACCAGGAAATGGGCAGTAGCCCAGGCTCCAGCATTATACAAAAATCATGTAGGATGTGATGAGGATTCTCCTCGCCATAAAATCCAGTTGAAAAATCAACCAACTGCGCAACAGCATATCCAGTTAAGCAAGAAGCTAAAAAACAGGTCAGAGAGATATTAGATCAACTTGAATACTAAGGGGTGATTGAAACATGCACCTCGTCAATGAACAATCCTTTGTTTCCTGTCTCTAAATCAGACAATACTTATCGTCTAGTTTTGGATTACAGACATCTCTTGTTGCAAAACCTTTGCAGTACAAAATGCACACAGTGCAGCACTAATGATTAACATTGTGCGTAAAAAATATAAAACCACATTAGATATTTCTAATGGTTTCTTCTGTGAAAATATTGCACCAGAAAGTAGGTATTTGACCGCTTTCTCAATTATGGGGACACAGCGTCACTTCTGTCGTCTCCCCCAAGGATTCAAGAATAATCCAGGGTTATTTTTGTAGGAAGGTGGATACCTGACTATGGTTACCCCAGATTTTTTGCCTTGTGTTTAGCTGGTTTTCGACTTAGTTGGCCTGGCATCCTGCTAATCAGGGCCCCAGGCTATCTGCTCTCACTGTAAAATGGACTCCATGTACTTTAGGTACATCCCTAATTGAGAATTTGGTCACTCTTGTGAGTCCCTGTACAGTGTACCATAGGTACCCAGGGCATAGGTGCACCCAAGGCCTACCAGGGGCTGCAGCATACCTTATGCCACGCCTGGCTGGCCATCCAAACTGACACAACTGGCTGATCACTCAGCTGGGGCAAGGTTGTGTAATCACCCCTTGCTTAGATATAGTATTCCAATATCTAACCTTATATCTAGACACATATACATCTATAAGTCACTCCTATGGCAGGCCTTAACAATCCTGGAGGCAGAGTGCTTGGTTTTATGTGAGATGAGGCTCTAGCATGAGCTGAGCCTGTCTGCAGCTTTCGGAACCATGTCCTTATAGCTGTTCTAGGATATAGCCATACCATATACTCTTAAGTGCATTATAATCCTCGCGGTTGAATGCTAACTTTGGTTTGGCTTTATCAAAACATGTTGTGTAAGGTGTCATACACTTTGGAATACTACCCCCTCGCAAGTTCTGGTGACGGGGGTAGCATTCCACCCTCCTAGAGGGAGAAGACATGTTGTTCCTACTAATCCCGGATACGAGAAATTAATCGTATTAATTTAGAGAAATCTCTCTCTGTAGTGGACAATGGGTCAACGACTCTGTCGTCCTGGATATATTCTTTGGACAGCATTGTATCCTCTGCCATAGACATAATGGAACAGGGCTTGGTCATGCTGCAAAATGGTCAGTCACAATTACGGTCTATCATGCTATTAGGCTGGACGTTACAAAACTTACGTTCAGGTTATGTGCCTTGGCGTCTAATCAATACCACGTCACTGTTTTCTGAATTTAATCTCACACATAAACAGATCAAACTGGCACAGAGGGGAGCAGACTATACGGTGCTGAGCATTGAAAAACTGGAAAAATTGCCATTAACTGTTTCTGAAAAACCAGCAACTGAATTGATAATACATGGTACAATCACTCTGCCTGTTACAATTTTCCATTTTCAGTATTGCTTAAAACATATACCAGCAGGCATATATGAAAGGTTGGGTAAAGAATACATCAATAAATCCTGGGATTTACCATTTACACACAAATGTTGGAGTGGTGGGAAAGAAGTGTTTCTTAGTGGCAAAAATTGTGAAAACACACTAAGCGGTTCTCTCTTTTGTCAGGGTATTAACTTACACGGGGCCTGCGTTGGTTCCTCTAACAATCTATCCTGCCACCTACAAGGTTCACCAGCTGCAGTGATTGATCCAATTTTTAGACAACTTTCTAATGGAATTTACCTCATGTTGAACGAACATAGCTGTTGTGACATGTTGCCAGGTTTACCCTATCTCGTAACTGTGTCAGCCAGGGTCACTTGCTGTATGCAAGTATTGTTTCCAAAACCCAAGACAGACCGGGAGTCACTGTTATGGCCTTCACTGAACATCTCTTCTATACAAATTGATACTTTAATCCAAATGCAAGCAATTCCTTTACAGAAAATTGTACCACTGACCTCGGCTAAAGAGACGTATGATCTGCAAGTCGCAAATACTTCGGCAGAGATACATGCCCTTTTATCCACAAATTGCCCTAACATTTCTCAGAAATGTTAGGTTGTAGCTTAAACATGTCTGAAACGAGTGGTATTTTACATGTATTTAAGACGTTTTTTTCGGGACTGTTAGCACCCTTTGAAGCAGTCCTAGGAATATTTCCAAACTTCGTGCACTCTGTGTTTGGCGGACTGCCTCTCATTTTGAGACTCGCTGCTGGGATACTATTTTTCCTCCTACTGCTCCGATATGGCAAGCCAACTCACCAACGACACCCAGTTCACCTTGGAGAACACTCTACTGGCGATGAAGTGTCGTGAGCGCATAATCCACATTTTGGGATTAACTCGTTTAAGAGAATTTAATACCACATGGTTTCAGTCAGGAAGAACATGGCGGCCGGCACGTAGCGGGTCGCAGAGGCACCTGAAGGTCAGAAGTGAAATCTAATGAGATCGAGTAACTAAATGCCGATTTTGCCGGAGATCTAGGCTGGACACCAAATATTTGTAATTTGTAAACTGTACTTACTGGGTGCGATTCCGTCTCCGATGAAGCAGTGAGGAATTTTGGACTCGGGCTGGGCTGGGCTGAGCTGGCGTGCTGCACCGCGGGTCCGTCTCGGCCGAGTGGCTGGGTAGTTTGCGTCTTCAGGGACTGCCTCCGGCTTGTGTCTTCCATGGTGCGGCACGGGCAACAGGAGTTGTGGGGGGGCCGGAGTGCCCTGGTAGACATTGGGGTGGCGGTGCCGGCTCTTTCAAGACATCGGGCTGGTGGGGTTGCCACGGAAGGAGTTGCGAGGGGCCTCCCTAGCCCGAGTGCAGTGTGGAAGCCACTCTGGGCACACCCCGCCCAGGAACTGGATCAGGGGAGGAGAGCCGTTGCAGTGCTTCCCTTCCAGGGAGGGAGAAGAAGAGGCAGCACTGCCGCCGAAGCGTCAAAGTAGACACAGCCAGCCAGCAGAGAGGGGAAGCAAGTAAGGAGAGCTACAGAGGGGTTGTGGGAGGTCGTGAAGCGGTCTAGTGTCTCTGGAGTACCTTGAGTGCCACAGCTTGGAAATAGGAGTAAGTCTGAGCAGCAGAGAGGCTGTATGTCAGTAAACTCAGGTTGGGGGAGACCAGGTACTCTTTTAGGAGCACTAAGTTAAGTCCATTGATGGTTGACTCTCAAGGAGGTGGGGGCACAGAAAAAATTGAAAAAATAAAAAATTCGGACAAGCAGTAATACAAATCTAGTACAAAAAGAAGTATTGCAAAATAAAAGTGCAAAATATTTAAATGCAGTGAAAGTCACAGCTACTAATAAAAAAAAGAGTGCCTCTGTGGTTAAAGAATCACACAAGCTAACCCCCTCATTAAGGAGTTACTTCACAATTACCCCTAGCACGCTAGTTTTAAAACCCCCTGACCCGTCTGATAGATTGGATCAAAGTGGTCCGGTGTCTAAATTTCCTACCTGCAATAGATTTCTCCCCCTCATGGATGAGGTTGAACCCTCAATATTAGAGATGGCAGACGAGCCCAACATTACTGTGATTGAAACAGAGGGAGGACTGGGCATTGTAGCCGAACAGGCTTTTGCCAATAAAGAGCAGTGCCAATTCAATATGGAAGTACAGGACAGTGCTTATATACAGGCTTCTCCATTAGACAATCTTGGGAATGGAAACCAGTAAAGCTCCATGTGTGATATGCTACAGACTCTTGTAAAGAAAATGAAAGAGAGATTCTCTACTTCAGAAAGCAATCCAGTAGACATTAAAAAATCATGTGAAAAACTCGAAACCAAAATTGACTCGCTTGCTACGAGGACAATGGCATTAGAACTCTCTGTAACTGAACTAACTAGCCAGATGGAAGAGAACAAAAAAATCATAGCAGCATTGAAAGGGAGAGATATAGAAACACAAGATAAGCTGGAGTCATTGGGGAATTCTCAGAGGAGGAATGATATACGTTTGCTCAAAGTATCAGAAGGAGTACAAGGGACTAAAATAAAAGAGTACGTAGCGAAATTGATAAAGCGGGCCACTCAAGTCGAGTGCTCGGAGGAGGCTCTAATAGCAGACATGCAGACAGTACACAGGGATCCATTCAGGCTCAACCCCAACAAAACAAGGCCAAGGAAAATTTTTGTGCATTTTTTTAGGTATACCCTGAAAGAGGAAATACTTAATAAAGGGCTCAAATTAAACTCTCTGACAGTAGATGACATAACGTTCCAGATTAGATCAGATGTCTCAGCTATTACAGCTTCAAGGCAATGGTAACTGGGCAAATTTTTGGAACCGTTCAAAAAATTGGAGGCTGCTGCACAATTAAAATTCCCAGCCTCCCACGGAGGCAAGATGGCATCCAGCTAGTTCCACGGCAGTGATGCTCCACCGAGCATCCCCGATCATCTATCATTTACGTGGACATTAACCTCTGAAAACATGAAGAGCTGACTCAGTCCAAGACGGCATGCGGAACCTACGGAAAAAGGCAAAAGGATTTGTGATCCTTACCTGCTCAATACAGCTCGATTGCAGCCTCCCGCTGATCCCGCTGTCTCGCCGCGCCGGTCTGGACCGAGCTCTCGCTCTCGCTCTGTGGATGGTGGCAGGTCTGAGCCAGTCTCGCCCCGGCCAGCCGAGCAGCAGACCAAGTCACGGCCCCCGCGGATCTGTTAGAGCGCCGACTCCAACTCTGAAACTGACTGGCGCGTCATCTCGTCAGCAACTCGGGCAGAGAGAAGGTCGGTGCAACTCCTAGGCGGAAAGCGGGCAAATCATAACAAAACACAGAAGAGTCATCAAGACTGGACTCCCCATCCTTGACGCAACGCTGGATATGTCGGGTAAGGGGGGCCGGGTGACTAAACCAAAGAATCTGGCTAACGCTGCAACCAATGCGAATAATGGGAACAATGTCAATCCTGTCACTCAATCACAGGGCTTAGCCTCTATGCCTCTCCGCCAGAGAAAAACGGACGCTTCCAGGCACGATGTCTCAAAGCCTGACATACAGATGGTAAAAGGCAAAGCAGGCACGGATACAGCTCCAAAGAAGGACTCCACAGCAGCCAGACCCCCCGGAGAAAACTCCTCAGCCCCTTCCTTAAACTCCCTGTAAAAAACTGTCCGCTGCCAACCCCTAATTACTGCTAGCTTTGAGGCAGTGAGTAGCGAGGTGGTCGTAACAAGACTGGACAAACCGGCTGAGATGGCGGCAACCAACATACCGCAAATTACAGCATCTTCGACCCCACAAGGCCTCAATACGGACATAGCCTCATGCCCAGCTACACCTACTAATCTCCCTCCACCTACTAATCTCTCTCCATCCCGTAGCCAGAAACCCATCCCCCCCTCATGCACAGTCCCTCGGCAAATACCTGAAGCCAGGGGGAGAGAGCCACAGGAAGGTTTGATGAACACACCAGATAACACCGACCTCTACTATTCCCTTACCGACGATTCTGTAATGTCGGATGTGAGCATCTCCCTATCTAGTGATGAAGAGGAAGCAGGTGGAAACTGGTATAAAAGCTCGAATTCGGGGCAGCAGGAGCTGTATGCGTCCTCCAAAAAACTCCTTAAGGAAAAAAGAGATAGAGTACGACACAGTAAAGAGCCTGAATCCTCCGATAAAGAGACCATCCCTTAATTAAAATGGGACTATAGCGGAACTCCACCACTGATGGTGCACATGAACTCCCCTGACCTGTCTGGGGGGAACCAGACCATCATTAGCGCCAACATCGAATCAGAGGCTCTACAAAGTGGGCACGACAGAGAACCCATCCTGGCTGAGATATTGGGTCCATCAAAAGCTTTCAAGCCGAAGCCAAGGCGGATAGCCGCAGGTCCCGCTTGGCAGCAAAAAAACTCCAAGGGGCAATGAGGAAAGTGGGCAGAACCTGTGCTGAGATCGTGGATCGGATGGCGGCAGATGAGGAAAGGACTGAACAACTTGAGAAAAATGTCACCTCACTCCAGGCCAAATCGAAAGAGCATGAAGAATTATTTTGTTTGTGTAAAATTGCCAGCATCAATGTCAGAAGGGGTGACCTATCACCACCTTCCTCTCACATATGGAGTGACGTGTAGTGTAATTGCAAGTTTGTTTTATCAGACTGTGAAATTGGAATATCATTATTCCAATGTAGATGAAATATTTGCAAAATTAAGAATTGATAGTACATTGAACAAAAGGAAACCTGCAAAAGAGATGGGAGAATATTTCTTAGAATTAGATGAGCTGACACATGAGTATGCTTTTAATAATAATTTGACATGTAAAATGAGAATTGAAGAGAAAGCATTTCTGAATATGGTTTAGGGAAGAAGGGTTGCTTACAAACAAAATGAGAAAGTAAAGCATGCAAAATCTAAATACTGGACATTTGATGATGAGAATCTTGAAGATAAAAATATGAATGTAGCCATAAACATAGATACGCCAATGTTAGGGAAATTTTGTATTAGAAGAGATAATTCAATGTATGACAATTATTTTGTGGGTGCAAGTCAATGTAAAGACACCTATAGAATTATAGGGGCGTCATCTCGTCAGCAACTTGGGCAGAGAGAAGGTCGGTGCAGCTCCTAGGCGGAAAGCGGGCAAGTCATAACAAAACACAGAAGAGTCATCAAGACTGGACTCCGCATCCTTGACGCAACGCTGGATATGTCGGGGAAGGGGGGCCGGGTGACTAAACCAAAGAATCTGGCTAACGCTAACGCTGCAACCAATGCGAATAATGGGAACAATGTCAATCCTGGCACTCAATCACAGGGCTTAGCCTCTATGCCTCTCCGCCAGAGAAAAACTGACGCTTCCAGGCACGATGTCTCAAAGCCTGACATACCGATGGAAAAAGGCAAAGCAGGCACGGATAAAGCTCCAAAGAAGGACTCCACAGCAGCCAGACCCCCCGGAGAAAACTCCTCAGCCCCTTCCTTAAACTCCCTGAAAAAAACTGCCGGCTGCCAACCCCTAATTACTGCTAGCTTTGAGGCAGTGAGTAGCGAGGTGGTCGTAACAAGACTGGACAAACCGGCTGAGATGGCGGCAACCAACATACCGCAAATTACAGCATCTTCGACCCCACAAGGCCTCAATACGGACATAGCCTCATGCCCAGCTACACCTCCTAAACTCCCTCCACCTACTAATCTCCCTCCATCCCGTAGCCAGAAACCCATCCCCCCCTCATGCACAGTCCCTCGGCAAATACCTGAAGCCAGGGGGAGAGAGCCACAGGAAGGTTTGATGAACACACCAGATAACACCGACCTCTACTATTCCCTTACCGACGATTCTGTAATGTCAGATGTGAGCATCTCCCTATCTAGTGATGAAGAGGAAGCAGGTGGAAACTGGTATAAAAGCTCGAATTCGGGGCAGCAGGAGCTGTATGCGTCCTCCAAAAAACTCCTTAAGGAAAAAAGAGATAGAGTACGACACAGTAAAGAGCCTGAATCCTCCGATAAAGAGACCATCCCTGAATTAAAATGGGACTATAGCGGAACTCCACCACTGATGGTGCACATGAACTCCGCTGACGTGTCTGGGGGGAACCAGACCATCATTAGCGCCAACATCGAATCAGAGGCTCTACAAAGTGGGCACGACAGAGAACCTGTCCTGGCTGAGATATTGGGGTCCATCAAAAGCTTTCAAGCCGAAGTCAAGGCGGATAGCCGCAGGTCCCGCATGGCAGCAAAAAAACTCCAAGGGGCAGTGAGGAAAGTGGGCAGAACCTGTGCCGAGATCGTGGATCGGATGGCGGCAGATGAGGAAAGGACTGAACAACTTGAGAAAAATGTCACCTCACTCCAGGCCAAATCGGAAGAGCATGAAGAATTATTTTGTTTGTGTAAAATTGCCAGCATCAATGTCAGAAGGGGTGACCTATCACCACCTTCCTCTCACATATGGAGTGACTAGTAGTGTAATTGCAAGTTTGTTTTATCAGACTGTGAAATTGGAATATCATTATTCCAATGTAGATTAAATATTTGCAAAATTAAGAATTGATAGTACATTGAACAAAAGGAAACCTGCAAAAGAGATGGGAGAATATTTCTTAGAATTAGATGAGCTGACACATGAGTATGCTTTTAATAATAATTTGACATGTAAAATGAGAATTGAAGAGAAAGCATTTCTGAATATGGTTGAGGAAAGAAGGGTTGCTTACAAACGAAATGAGAAAGTAAAGCATGCAAAATCTAAATACTGGACATTTGATGATGAGAATCTTGAGGATAAAAATATGAATGTAGCCATAAACATAGATACGCCAATGTTAGGGAAATTTTGTATTAGAAGAGATAATTCAATGTATGACAATTATTTTGTGGGTGCAAGTCAATGTAAAGACACCTATAGAATTATAGGGGGTTGGGGATTTAAAGGAGGAGATGATCCTGTTTTTCCAGGAATTTATTTTATTTGTGGGAATAGAGCTTACTATAGGTTGCCTAACCACTGGTATGGGACCTGTTATGTGGGCTTGGTCTTTCCTAAAAAAATTTCATGTAGATAGAGGTACTAATGGAAAGCATGAGGTAGGTAAAGTCTTAAGTCGAAAAAGAAGAGAAAGTGTATTAGAAATAATAGGTGATGTATTTGGAGCACTGATACTAGCAGTGGGAATTTCGTTTAATGCAAATAGAATCAGAAAATTGTCCACAATAGTTGATTGATGGTCAACAGGATGATTCCTGATGGTTAATACTGAAATGTTTGCTATGAGAGCCATGGTAATGGAAAATCGACTTGCCCTTTATATAATTTCTAGCAAAAGAGGTAGGAGTCTGTGAGATTTTAAAGGTGCAACATTGTTGTACTTATATCCCAGATAAAAGTCAGAATTGTAAAGTATATTATAAATATTACAGATTTACATAAAGAAATTGAACCACTGGAGGTTGAAGGTGTCCTTGAAAAGTTAGGCAAAAGTTTCTCAGCAATTAAGCATTGGTTCGAGGAAATAGGTAGTTCAATTATAGGTAAAATACTAATTCGGATAACAATTTTAGTGATAGTGATTTTCCTGATAAGATTATGCTGTAAATGCAAAGGTAGGAGAGATTTTAGAAAGGCAATAAAGAAGACCATTCAAGAACGAAATGCAAGGGAAAGAGAAAATAATGAAATAGAAATGGAAGAAATCAGAGAGAAGAGAAGAGAAGATTTTTAAGGATTCAAAGGAGAAAGATACTAGAGTGTAGATGGTACTAAAATGAAGAATTCGAAACATGTTCTGCTAAATTTTCCAAAATTTTGAGAGATATTTGGTGATAAAATCACCAGATGAGGGAACTGATGGAGCAAGGTGGCAAAACAGAATTTTGTGTACCCCTTGTGAAGTCAATATTCCATAACATTAACATTTACTAATGGTGTGTTGTGGTGTATTAATCAACAATAGTATAAGATGCACATACATGAATACGTGGGAATACTAATTTTGCCTGCATGAAGCAATATAATTAACTAATTTGTGTTGTTATTGTGTTGTGAACTAATGCACAGCTTAAATATAAATAAATGCAATGTGAATGTGCTTATTGTACACGTTATTGTGCTAAAAAGTAGTTGGATATGTAAGTATGAAACGCATTTATGTGGCTTATCTGCTAGGTAATAACTAATAGGGAAACATTAGTATGGTGGGAGGTAAACAGAAGGGCTTTAGTTCCATATTTAATATGAATTTGTGTTTGTTTCTATGATAGTTCCAAAAGTGGCCTCTGAGGCCTACGAATTATGGTTGCTCTGGCTAACTGTGAGCAAGTGCTGGACTGCGCATGCGTGCCGAAAGCCTGCCAGCGAGAGTGAGCTGCCTGTACTCGGATGGGAAGTTCAAGGCTGCTTTGCCCTGAAGTCAGGATGATTGCCAAAATATGGACAGTCGAGGGTTCCAAACGTGGGAAAAACAAGGCAACGTGGCGAGTCAAGGAAGTGACAAGGCCAAAGACTGTCCTAAACAATACAGCATTATGATTTTGCTGATTCACCGTGAATATGATGTTGTAATGGTGAGGAGATGCTCACCCACCCCAAATTGTCCAATCAAAACCCAAATTGGTGATGTTAGATACTTTTTAGATAGATTATGTTAGAAAATTAGTGTATAAAAACCCCTGATTTTGCTTAGAGGTAGTCGCTCTTTCGATTTCCTCTCAAAGTGCTGTTGGATTCCAGATCGATTCCTGGATGTAAGATACTTTGATTTATTTTTCTTGTTTGCTTTGCAGGACTGAAGGATAAGATGAGGGCGTTAGTTAGGAATGTTAGGAGAGAATGAATTTGGAACTATCTGTTCTTTGCTAAACTTTTAACTGACTTCTAAATAAACGTCTGTTTCCGAGCTCTAAATAAAATGATCATTTTGAAATAAAGTTTAAGATTTTACTTAATAAAGAAGCAATCAATGCCTAAATGTCACACATATTAAAGTTTTGCTTTTAATAAAATTGTGAAAATGGAATATTATAGCTGGTCTTGTGATTTTCCTACGCCTAATTTTCTTTCTAGCAGATCCATTGCCACTATGGTGGTGTGTCTGAATAAAATTCATGTTTGATTAAACCATGGTAAAGCGTATAAAACGGTAGGTGTAAATAGTAACTGATTAAATAGATTTAGACACTCCGCCAAATGTTACAGCATTACTCCTTTGTGTTTCACCAAATTCCTTGAAGCCAAATTAAGTGAACAGAGTAAATGTGCAGTGTTATGGGCCCCACTGACGAATGAGAGTATGTTCAGAGGTTTCAGGGAAATGGTAAGTGCTGATTAGAAATGATTTTTGGAGTTCCGCTGTAGCAGATACACCACTATTTAAAACTGCGGCCTTGATGTCAAGCACAGTTTCTTGGCTGGGGCATCTGTCCCCTGAGCCAGCAGACCCGGCTACAGTATAGTATTACTATCAACGAGTACGCTCTTGTGTTTTTCTCACCCTCTGGTTCCAGAATGTGCCTGGAATTCTTCATAGTTCTTCAGAAGTTTCGTACGTCTGCCTGGGTCTCCTGCACGTCTGCACTGAAAATGTGAGAACCGCACACCAGGATTAACCTAAATGATACACTAATTTGTGAACCAATTCAAACTCCCGGAAGAAAAAAGAAAAGAACTCGGCGAGGACAAAACCACAAAAAAACCAAAAGAAAGTGGCAGACCTCAACGGATGGTCAAGCGAGTAACCTAATTATGAATATCTCTGCGAGAACTTTAACTAATGAAGAGATAAATGTGTTAAACAAAGGGACGTCTTTCGCTCCAACAGTCTAGAAACAGAGGTAGCACTATTTTGTTTCTTGAGAAAGCTACGTTTGAAGTGGTTTTTCGCCACGATTGATAACACTGGAAACACATCACCACCGGAAATTTTTAAACCCAAAAGTAAATTCATGTCCCCTATTTCGCATGAAACATTGGACAATTTTGAAACCTTGGTTAAAAAGGACCTTGAGAAGATAACTTACGAAACACCGAAACAAACTAACCTTACCAAGAGACAAATGAGAGTTTTGAACAATTTGAGACAAGATAAATCAATCACCTTTCAACCAACTGACAAGGGCGGAGCCCTGGTGATGATGGACACCACTTTCTATGATCAGAAAATTGAGGAGCATATCAATGACACAGATACATATATTCGTTTGGATTCTGATCTGACCTCACAATTTGGCGTACTTCTGGACGACATCATCACAAGGGCGTTTGACACAGGACTAATAAATGCTAACACCAAGAAATACTTATCACCCACTAACCCTCAGATACCACACATATACATGCTCCCGAAGATCCATAAACACCTCACCAATCCTCGGTTTCGTCCCATCGTGGCAGGATGTGGATCAATTCATGAACCAGTTGGACGCTTCATTGATCATTACATGCAACCGCTTGTACAATCGTGGATTACATACATTAAGGACACCACGGATTGCCTACTGAAATTATCAGCCATCAGTCATTTAGTGAACACAGACACTCTTTTGTGCACCATTTACGTGGTAGTGTTGTATACCTCAATTGCCCATATGGAGGGATTGGAAGCCATGGAATGGAGATTGTTAAACTCAACAATAGACCAAGACCTAGCAGTGTTACTATTAGAATTGTTACACTTCTCCTTGTACCACAGCTATTTCGCGTGGAAAGACCAGTATTTTTTGCAAAGGACGGGGACGTCCATGGGCTTCCCTGGGGCGCCCTCATATGCCAACACCTTCATGGCACATTTCAAAGAGGAACACATACTGAAGAATCCTAAATGGAGAGCGAATACACTCCTGTACATCAGATTCATTGATGACAAACTCATCATTTGGAATGGAAGTAGAAGTGAACTGGAGGAAGGAATACTTGAAATAAACTCTAAGAATCCCAGGATTAAATTTACACATAACATACATCAAGAACGTATACAATTTCTGGATATTGAAATTCATCAAACATCCTAAGGGATTGAAACCACCATGTTCCGCAAACCTACAGATGTGAACAACGCATTGCACTACACTAGTGCGCATCCCAGAACCTTGAAAGATCACTTACCTACGTCACAACTAATACGTATTAAAAGAATTTCCTCGAACCCACAGCAATGTGACAATTTGATTAAAGAACAAATAGTCAGATACAAACAACGTGGATACCCTGATGAAATCCTGGATAATGCAGTCACTAAAGTAACATCACTGGATAGAGTTACCTTACTCCAGAAAAAACAGAAACCATCAAAGGAACGAATGGTATTTATTTTGAAGCAATCACATCAGGCGCCAAAGATCAAGGAAATCATCAGACAGCGATCGGACATCATAACAAATGAACCTGATTTCTTGGATCTATTCAGAGATACTCCTATCTTTGCACACACACGCGCCAAAAATCTAAGAGAAATACTAAAAAACAAACGTCAACACACACATCAAACATACAAAGGCATGAATAAGTGTTACAATTGTGGTCAATGTGGTAATGTGATAGTGGGAAACACATTCACTCACCCAAGGACAGAACAGAACATCAAGTTGAAACATAATTCAGATTGCAACACCACAAGAGTCATTTACGCGATCCGCTGTCTGTGCGGACTAGTGTATGTTGGGAGAACTTCGTGGAAGGTGAAAACAAGAATCATAGAACACAAAAGCACAATACGCAATAGACACACCACATCCAGTTTAGCTACACATTGGCTACAGGCCTCACATAACATCCCACAGCTTAGATTCACTGTCCTAGAACAGATAGAATCCACCACTGGTAAGGATCCCCACAACCTAGTAGCGAGGAGGGAAACTTTTTGGATAAAACACCTGGGCACCATGAACGCAGGAGGTTTAAATGACCAATATGAACTTCTATGTTTTCTTTAGTCTCATACTTCTCTAGACATCTCAGGCACATCAGTCTATGTATAGGAATCAATCCAGATGTTTAACATTCTGTTCTTCAATGTTTGATCATATGTATAAGTGTTTCAACATAATGTATTCAAGCATAACTGTGATGAAGCTTGTGGTTTTTTATATGCCACACAAAAAGACCTTGTGAATTGAGAAGCTGTATGAATTTCTTGTAATAGACTAGACACAACCACCAGTGTTTACAACGTACCACTGTTTTACTTAATACCCCGAACTATTCAGGACGTCATCTCCCAAGACCCTTTTCCTTTTTCATATATGTTTTGATTCAGCATTCTCTATGATTAGTAGACAAATCGATCGCGTATTCGTTTGATTCTTCAACAATCAACTTAGACACGTGTTCTGTGTCGAACGTCACATTAGTCAATAAAGTTTTCAATTGACCGTCAGACCCTTTAAAATTTGCGCCATCACTCGCGCCGGATGTATACACCGGAAGTCGAGTTACGGAAGAGATCGGAGGCGAGTAACTACTACACGGAGATTTATCAGGTAACTTTGTCTGAGTAATCCAGCTTATACACTTAAACTCGCACAGTTGAAGTTCCAACTATTAACGTAACCGGCTATTTGACTTTCGCACAGCATAACGCAGCGTCAGACGATACCGGCAAACTGCTCCCGCTAACAAGCACGCACGGGTAAGATGACTGCATTCCTCCACCCACCCTGGGTTTGCTCATCTAGTATGTATATGTTAGAACTGGGGGTCTCTAGTTGGCAGAGGTAGGTGCCCCTGTCCAAATAGGGACCCTTGCTTCTAGTCAGGGCAAGGAGATACCCCTCTGAGATAACCCCTGCTCACCCTCTAGGTAGCTTGGCACGAGCAGTCTAGGCTAACCAGAGGCAATGCGTAAAGTATTTGTACCAACACTCACAGTAACACAGTGAAAACACCACAAACTGACTCCACAACAGTTTTAGAAAAATAAAGGTATTTAATCTAAACTACACAAGACCAAAACGACAAAAATCCAACATACACAGTTCAAGAATATGGTTTCAAAAAGAGTTCTTAAGGTTGTGTAAAAAATTCTTTAGGTTGCGACAGAATTCTCTACGTTGCGATAGAATTCTCTACAGATGCGTGAAAAGTTCACAGTTGCGTCACGTTTACTCACAGTACCTTTTAGTTGCAACAAAGTTCCAAAAGCAGAAGCTGGTGCGGTGGAAAACAAGCGATGCGTTGCTCCTGAGACCCTGGGGAGGCGATGCGACAACCCCGCTGCAGCAGCGGGCGTGTTGCGACGAATCCGGTCTGTATGGGGAGGAAGGCCACTTGTATGGATTCCGGTGCGTAGGTTCCGTAGGAAGTCTGTTCTCGCAAAGGCACGATGCGACGATCTCGAAGGGGCTGCGACGATCTCCGGGGCGACGATGCGCGGTCCAGAGGTGATCCTCTCTCTCGCAGCTCCTCGATGCGATGGTTTCTGCGACGACACTCGCAGCGACGTGATGCGGTTCGCAAGCAAGCGGTGCGGCGATCTCACCCAGCGACGACAGGCTCTGCGACGACACTCGCAGCGATGTTCGATTTTCCCGCACCGGTCTGGTGCGTCCCGCAAACGAAGGATGCGACGTCTCTGGCAGCGGCGTCAGGCGCTGCGACGATCTCGACCTTCGTAGCGGCGGGAAACTTCTCCCACTCTCGGGGATGCGCTCCGCAAACGAGCGATGCGACACTTTTCAGTTTCAAAAGTCTCTCAAGCTTTAGTCTCAAGCTTCCCAGCACAGGTACAACCTCCAGAGGCCCCACAACTGGATCAAGCACTCTAGGAGGGACAGAACTCTCTCAGCAGAGTTCAGGGAAGCTGCGGGTGAAGTCCTTTTGTTCCTGGGACTTCAAAACAGGAAGCCAGCTCTTCTCAGGCCCTTGGAGATTCCTTCAAGACAGGGGACACAGCACACAGCAAAGTCCTTCCCCTCTCCTTGGCAGCAAAGCAACAGGTCAGTCCAGCAGAGTAACAGCAGGACAATCTTCCTTCTTCAGTTTCAGCTTTCTCCTTGGCAGAGGTTCCTTCTTGATTTCCAGGATGATCTAATTTTCTGTTGTCCGGGGTCCTGTACTTATACCTGTAAAGTCTTTGTTCTATTTTATTTTATTTTATTTTATTATTATTATAAAGTTTTGTATAGCGCGAACAAGACCCGTGGGTATCAGAGCGCTTAACATGAGATAAGAAAAGGAAAAAAAGGTTAACATATGTATGAGCAGTTAGCAAGCAATCGCAGTGAGGTAGATGACATATAAATTCGTACCACATGTGACGTTAGCAAAAGTAAATATGCTATGATTAAATAAAAACAAAACATGTATATATAACAAATATGAGGTAGCACGGTATAGGTTCATGTATGAGGTAGCACGGTATAGGTTCATGAAAGATGCTGTTCTCCTGTTCAATCAAATCTCCATTCCTATTGGCCTTTGGGTTGTTCCCATATCATAGGATATCATAGTTCCCATTATAGTCTTGTCTGTGCCTCCCATTTTGATGGCGTACATGATCTGTACTAAGGCAGTATTATAGCAGATCCATGATCAGTGATCTTCGCTAAGTAATGTATCTATTCATCAGCAGGCTCTTCACTTCCCGTTGGAATGTTACCAGATTCTGGATTTTCCTGATGTTTGGAGGGAGTGAGTTCCATATTCTGGGGGCCGCTCCTGAGAACGCTCTGTCATAGGTTTTTTTCTTTCGGAAGAAGGCTGGTCGTAGTAGCAGCTCCCCAGCACTCCTAGATGGTCGGTTGCCACCGGACAACTGAATTTTCTTTGCTAGATATCTTGGGGTGTTGTCGTGTAATGCTTTATGTGTGATACATGCTATCTTCATTTGGATTTTTGCTTCATATGGTAGCCAGTTTAATGCTTTCAGGTGTGGGGATATATGGTCATATTTCCTAGTTCCGGTGATAAGTCTTGCTGCAGCGTTAAGGCAGGCTTTCAATGGTCCTGTGGACATTTTTGGTAATCCAGCCAAGGTGGTGCACCCATATTCAATCCTCGAGATAACTAAGGATTGGATTGCCAATTTGAGGTCTGACTCTGTGATGAATGGTTTCAATTTTCTTAGGTAGTTCAAGTGAAAGCGGGCACTTTTCGCCATTGAGTTAATGTGGGCTTTCATGTCTAGATTCTCATCTAAGATGATTCCTAGAGATTTGGCTGAGTTGACAAGGGTTGGGGTGCAGTTTAGCGCAGTCACGACTTTCATCCATTCCATTATTTCTGTATTCCTCTTTGGTGGAGAGATTAGTAGGAACTCTGTTTTATGTGCATTCAGCTTCAGGTGGTTTGCCATTAACCATTGAAGTGTCATTTTTAGTGTCTCATTCATTAATTTCAATTCTTTTATGGATCCGATCTTTACGTAAATTTGCGTGTCGTCAGCATACATGTGATAGGATATTTGAGATTTTTGGAGAATTTCTGTGAGTGGCTCGACGTATAGGTTAAACAGATCTGGGGATAATGTCGATCCTTGAGGGACTCCAATTGTGGTAGGGCAAGGAGGGGAGATTGATTGGTTAACCAGGAAGCGCTGTGTTCTGTTCTGTAAAAAGGACTCGAACCATTTCAGCACTATTCCCGATATTCCCATCGTGTCCCGTAGCCTGGCCAGTAATGCTTCATGATTTACCGTATCAAATGCCGATGACAAGTCAAGGAGAATCAGTAAGCATGCTTGATTTTGGTCAAGGGCCTGTAATGCGTCATCAGTAATGTGGAGAATCGCTGTTTCAGTGCTGTGCCCTGCTCTGAATCCTGATTGGCATTCATCTAACAAGGAGAATTTGGTGATGTGTTGGCTCAATTGGTTCTGCACACATTTCTCAGTCAACTTGGGCAGTAAAGGGATGTTGGTCACTGGGCGAAAGTTATTTGGATCTGATGTATCTGCTGTGGGTTTTTTGATTATGGGAACGACTTGACCTGTTTTTAGGCAGTCTGGAAGGATCCCTTGTGACAGTGACGCATTTATTATTTCGGTCCATATTGGAATCAGGATGTGATTGATTTCTTTTACGCATTTTGCAGGCAGAGGGTCTTGGTGGTGGTTGTTAGGTTTGATTCCTGAGAGCGTCTTGGCAATCGTGTGTTGGTCGTACAGTTCAAATGTTTCCCAGCTCGCCTTGTTTTTTGCCTTTGTGCAATCCGTTGTAGAGTTGGCATCGTTAGTAGACCAAGGTTCGTTGGGAAGGTTCAACGCCGAGTTTTTAAGCTCTATTTCGAGTGCTTTGGCCTTTTCCGTGAAAAATGTGGAGAAATCATCACAGCTTAGAGATGTTTTTGAATTTTCTTGCACTGTTTTGGCTAGTTTGTTTGATTGCTCCTTTAGGATTTCAAATAGTTTTCGTGGCCTGTTTTTGGCGTTATCCAGTTCTGCTCTTATAAATTCCTTTTTTGAGTTGATGATCTTTTTATTATATTGTTTCCTTGTTTTTCTGAGGGCTTCCAGTTCAGGAGATGATGGGTGTTGCCTCCATTTTCTTTCGGCCATTCTCAATTTGCGTCTATCTTCATTTAGTGCTTCGTTAAACCACGGGTTTTTAGTCTTTTCTGAGATTCGTTTCAATTTTAATGGCATGGTGTTATTAACGATATTTTCGACAGTTGTTATGTAGTGTTCCGTCAGTTCGTTAACTTTTTCCATGTTGTTGGGTGGCTTTAAGTCTCTTTCGCAGCTTTCGACCAGTAGTTCCATATTTGCTTCTTTTGTGTCTCGAGTCCATTTTTTGGTCTTGACAGGTTGCCTGGTCCTACCTTTTCTCGTTGCGGGTATCATGAAAGTTATGGCGTGATGATCAGACCAGTCACATGGTGTTATGGAGTGGATTGTTGCAACTTTGTTTCTTGAGATTATCCAGTCTAACGTCCCTCCTTTAGAATGTGTGGGCAGTGTACACGCTTGAGTGAGGTTTAGTTCAGTGAGGAAACCTTTAAGCATGTTGACCAGTTTGTCATTGCAGTTCTCCCAATGCAGGTTGAAGTCGCCTAGGAATATGTTATTGGCAGCGTCGTTATGATCTCCATTAACTCTGCTATAAACTTTGTGTTATCTCCTGGTGGGTGGTAGAAAGTATGCAGGTTGCACCATTGAGTGTTAGTTGATCTTATGTTAAGACCAAGATACTCACATGATTCAAGTGGGTCGGCCTGAATTTGTTTAACCTCTATGTCAGATCGATGAATACAGGCTATCCCTCCCCCTAGCTTTCCATGTCTATCCAGTCTCAGAACGTTGAATTGCGGTGGTATCAATAGATCCATGGTTGGGGATGAGGATTCCGTAAGCCAAGTTTCTGTAAGGATTGCCAGGTCGATGTCCTTGTTGAGGATGAGGTCCGCTATGTCCGATGCATGTTTGGTAGCTGACCGGCAGTTGAGTAATAGACAGGATAGGTGTTTTTCTTTTTTACTAGCGTTCACATTTTCGGCTTCGTTTGGTGTTAGCTGTATGTGCTGTAAATTGTGGGGGTTGGATGTTCTCTCGTTTTTTCTCGCTGTTCTGTTAACGTCTAGTGGGACTGTTTGGATTCTCTCTTCCTCCTTGTGGTCCGATAGGTCATATGTTCGGATTAAGGCCAGCGTTTCCTCTTTAGATAGTGATTCCGTCCTGTCTGGTCGGTTGTCTCTCTGTATTAAACGCATGTTCGCCTCGATGCTCTTTCTGTGTGAGGAATGTACAAGATTTTGGATATCCGTGACTTTGGCGTGAATGTTCTCCGTCCTCTCTTCGATTTTTTCTATCGCCTGTACGGTATTCATAGTGGCTTGTGTTAGCTTGCTCACAAGTTTCTGAAGCTTAATAAAGTCCTTCTTGTTCTGGTGGGGTTTCTTTGGGGCGGCCGATCTGTACATCCGCTCAACTCTTCTCCTTTTTGGAACGGTTCTTCGTTGCGCTGCCATTTTCTTTATCTTCTCTTTTTGATTGTCTATTCCATCTCCATTCGGTGTGTCGTTGGTGCTGGATATGTTCTGAGTTGGTAGGATCGTGTTAGAGGTTGAGGGTCTGTGAGCCGCTGGTGTTGTATTAGCGTGAGGTGTAGGGAGGTTGATGGAGTTAGATAGGTCCTGTGTTGTTGGGAGTTCGTTTATTGATGTATGTGTGTACGAAGTTGGTATGGTGCTGGCGAGGGTTTGGGATGTAGGAAGGCTGATGTCTTCTGTCTCATCCAATTCCTGGTTGTTGGGTGGCGCTACCCTCACTGTCTCACCCTCTTCAGTCTCATCCCACTCCTGGTTGTTAGGTGGCGCTACCCTCACTGCCAGTGTATGATCTACTTGAGGGGTCTCATGGTTCGGGAGTAGGGGCGATTCTTCTCTAAGGCGCTGATTTTGTTCTTTGTTTGTTTGATAGGTAGACCTCTCAGTTCTTCTAGTCGTGTTCTCTGGTAGAGGCCTTACTAGACCAGTTAACTTTACCTGGGTAGTCGCTAGTGTTGACGCCGGCGTATGATGGCTCCTGGTTCTAATTGCGCCTCTGATTGTGACATCGTGAGTGTCTAGCGTGTCTACTGGTGGGGTAAGGAGAAGTTGATTACTCGGGTCGTCCATTGAGCCTTTTATCGATAGGAAAGTCTTGGCAAATCTCTCTAGATCTCGGTTTGCTGCTTGTATCAGCACTGTTCCGGATTTATATATCGTGATGTTTAGTTCGGCTCTGCATCTTTGTGATGGTGCGGTTGACATTTTTAATCCGTGAGGAATGTTTTTCGTAGTTTTTATGGTAAGCATCCTAGTGAAGGCATTGCGCCATTTAGCTGTTCTGGATGTATAGAATATGAGGTCATTCATTTTCGTACCATTAGTTGCATTAAAGTATAGGTCTGCGAATAGTATGTCCGGTTTTTTTCTCAGGTAGTCGTGTTTAAACTTCTTAGCTGCATTTTTAGTTAAATTATTGGGGTATTTTATACTCTGGGCACTCAAGCCAGTAGCTTCTGGGTATCTTTCGCTCATTTTTGCTCCGTTCTGCATTTGTTATGGTGTTTCTTTTTCAGTTTTATTCCAGGTAGCCCCACTGTTGATGTTATTTATTGCTGCTTTTAGTCCCAGATCTAGAATTTTTTCATTATAGTTTCACTGAGTAGTACTGGAAAAGGCTTCTCTTTTTCATAATTATTCCACATTTAACTCTAGTAGTTGTACTTTCAGAGTGCTTATTAATTAATTAATTAATTAATTAATTAATTCGCCAGCTGACATTTGTTCTGCTCTATGCTTGGTGTAAAAAACAATCCTTGTAAGATGGCTGCCGTTATGTTTGTTTTTATACAGGCAGGGAGTCCTTTCTCACTTTCCACTTCTTTCTCTGGTCCAGCTTCCCTCATTGATTGGTCCAATTTCCATGGCTTTCCTCTAGTAAGTTAGATTGATTGCTGTTACATGTAAACTTGCAGGGATTCCGCTTTTCTGTTGGTTGTACCTAATCTGGTCGAGTTCAACTTATCCCACAAGTGTGTGGATACTTGTGTCAGGACCTCTGCGCTATATATGTAACTGTTTATTCGTTACTTGTCCGCATTGGCCGCCATTTTAAGGTCAGGCGGGGCGGACTGCAGACCTTTCTCCCTTTCCCGGTCTGTCTTGAAGTGCGGGGGGGGCGATGACTGGGCGCCGTGGGGCTGCACCGCAGCAGCGCGAGTGCCCTCACCTCCTCGTCTCTGCGCTCGGTCCCCGATCCCCGTCCTGGGTCCCGGTGAAGCCGCCTCGTCCCTCTCACGGATCGGACCCCGTCAGCACCGCTCCAAGAGTTCTCCGCTCTCCGCCCGCTCCGCAACAGTCTCCAGGGCGTCCGCTGATGCTGTCCCCGCCCGGGCGCCCCCGAGTCCCCTCTCGGTCCGGATGATGCCAGGCTGCTACCTCTCCTACGGAGGTAATCACAATATCTTCTTTTCCTTCTGTTTCCGAGTCCTAGGTCGCCAGTCTCGGGCTGTACAGTCGGGATGTTCAGGGATTTATGCCGGAATTGGCGATCCCAAATCCCGGAGCCCTTACCTAGGACTCCTGGTCAGCGGCCATCTTGGTGCATGTGGGCCCTGAGCCCGGTCTGAACCAGTTCTGGGTGGTTCCTGAGTACTTTGTTTTGCTGGCTGCTTCTTTCCTTTCAGAGTGAGGGGCAGGGTCCTCAGCCGCCCAGCAGGGGGGTGGAGCCAGCATTGTGGAAGGCAGGCACAGCCCTATTCAGCCCAGGTGCTAACTCCTCCCACCACTCCAGTTGCAAATGCAGTCATTCAGCCTAGTGCTGACTCATCCAGCCTCCTGGGGAATTCCCCAGCCCCTGTCACTCTCAAACCAGACAGTCAATACACAAACAGGCCCAGGCACACAGAAGGGTCAGACAAGAGAACAGCAACTTTCTAAAAGTGCTGTTCTCAAACACAGGATTTAAAAACAACCTTTCCTAAAAGATGTGTTATTAAATTCTGAGTTCAGGGATACTAGATACTTATGTCCTATCTTGCTCCTATGGGAAGAAATGCTGTTAACCACTGTAGCCAGCATCCCCCATGTTAATCTATGGAGCAAGATAGCCTTACAATAGTGAAAAACGAAAATGGCTGTAATTCACTACCAGAACATGTTACCTGCACCAGTACATGCTCTACCTTTCACATACACTGCACCCTGCCCAGGGGGGTACCTTGGGCCTTCCATAGGGGTGACTGATGTGTACAAAAAGGGAAGGGTTAGGCCTGGTCAGTGGGGACACTGACCAGGAGGACATGGCAGTTCTAAACTGCCCATAGGCACTGCAGTGGCAGGCCTGAGACACCATTTTAGAGATACTCCTGTGGGTGGCACAATCAGTGCTGCAGGCCCACTAGTAGCATTTGTCATCACCAGCCCTGGCACACTCAGTGCACTTTACTAGGGACTTCACGGTGATACAAATATGCCAAACATGTATATCCAATCAGAATAACACTTTACATAGGAAGCACTTACACTCTGGCACTGATCAGCAGTGGCAGAGTGTCCAAAGCATCTAAACCAGCAAAAACGAAATCCAGCACAGCATAAAAAATACAGGAGGTAGAGGCAAAAAGATAGGGGGAAACCACGCCAAAGATGCCAGGTCTAACAGTATACATCACTACACGATATGAATTTTATATTTTATGATTCACAGCTCAACCTTGGGAATAGAGTACATATCAATCAAATATCTATTAACACACTGAGACTCATCGTACTACAGAAGATCGGGTAAGTCCTTAATCTGATCTTTAATAGCCCTCCCTAAAAATCGATGACAAACGTGTTTAAAGCATATCGCTGCAAGTCCTTTTTCTGTGTTAGTTTCTCTAGGTACTCATCACTTCAGGACGCCGTTCATACCCTTACAGGCAAACTTCGGGCAAGGTTTTGAGTGAGTAATTCTGTTAGCTCATGGCCACGACTTAACATCCCCCTCATCCTCTCCATGAGTTAACTCAGAACGTTTTGAAATCCTAAAAGGTTACGGGAACCCCATGTCACTCCTTTCCCCCCGTTATTTATTGCAATACGTTAACACTGTCTGGTGGTGCCTATTCTAGGCATACAGTGCAATTGTGTAACTCGTTATGATATCACAGATTATGATTAGAAAATAAGATCCAAATGAAATATTTTTTATTGCAGTGCCAGTACCATGGAACCTGAAATTAAGAAGAATAAATTAAGTACAAGTTGTCCCCTGATGAAGGGTTCATAGTAACCCGAAATGCATTGGGCTATTCTTATTTGTTTACTCAATATTTGAATGTCTAAGTCTCTTTTGTTTCACTTTTGAACTTGCTTTCTATTTAGTATGAATAACATGTAATTCGTAGAACCTCATGCGTAATTACAATACAATTCTATTAGTTCAAGTTCAAGTTTATTTCACGTTTATTCGGTCCGTTGGTCCACAAACAATACATGTCGATAAAAGGTTCTTCAATTCTATTAACATGGAATGACTTTTGTTGTTCATTTTCCATTTTTTTTTCATGAGTACGTTGTTTGAAACTTGGCATAAATTGATATAGGTTGATTGAAACCTTAGGGTCTTAGATTGAGTCCCCGGCAGGCCTGGTTTCTCCCAGGTCTCGACAGTGCTCTCCTGCATGTCTGTCATGGTGACCTTCTTAAACTGTGGTAAAACCAACCCGCAATCATTGCCTAATGCCTGTCCCTCTAAGCCATAACCTCACGGGGCATGCCACTGTTAATGTCTATCTATAGCGACCAGTAGTGCTTGCAATGGGACAGTACCAACAGTTTTCATCAGTAGTGTAACGTTTTGTATTTAAGTCGCACAGCCATTTCTCAGAAGTGCTATCACAAAAGAGCAGTAAAGAACGGGGCAGTCAGAGCGAAGCTGGAGAGCTGTAGAGTTGTGCATTTTCTGTAGTAACAGTCTGTATATATGTATAAAGTGACTGGACAGGTTCCAAGTTTCACTGTCAAGACAGTTTAACAAACAGGAACCACCCACTGTTGCAGGTTCAGGCCTGTTTAAAAAAAAACATAACTCAGTGTGATAATGTGTGCATCAAGTGTGTTTACTGTGTCCATGGGTAAAAGACATGGTCATACAGCGCCAAAACCTCTAGCTCAAGCAAAAGCGAGACCTGTTGCATCTGCAATGCTTGTTTTTATAGCAGCCCGTGTCTATAACTGGACAGGTGCTGCCCTAAAAATGTTTACCTCCTGGGAGGATCATGCAGTGGTTCATTTGATCAATGTCTGCTTCTCACGACACCCCTGCCATGATTCTCAAAGGAGAAGCTGCCTCACAGTGACACTTTACCCCTTTCAAATCAGTTACTACTGGGTCAATGGTGTACGATCCTCATTGTGGTCACAGACTGTTGATACATACAATGGGAATTCGCAAATAGGAAGGTGAAGCTCCTTTTACAACCCTTTACATTTGTAATTCCTAATGTTTTGCAAAACACGTTATGTTTTATAGATACAGTTTTATAGTTCTCAAAATGGATTTTGTACATTACACAAAGGGGTAACTAACCCTGTGTTTTTGCAAATCGCTGGTTTTGTAACCACTAAATACATCGCTCTCACCAATCCTAAAAATACTGTCTATAGATTATAATATACCATTATAGCGGGCTGGTGGGGACTATACCAGTTGTTAAAGGCCTTCTACTCAAGCTATAGGCCACAGCCAAGGCCTTTAAGGTGGGTGCGGCCCTATTAAAACCGTGTAGCCCGTGGCAGAGGGGAAAATAGTTTAGCACATTCCACTCATGTGAGAAAGTAGCTTCGGTGCTTCATGATATATCTGCAGTCCATTTCCATTCTGCATTGCTATTGTGATGCCCAGCTCTATATTTATTTCAGTAAGTGGTTTGGCATGCCAGATCTCCAAAAATAGGTGCAGGGTTGTTTTTCTATGCTCTGCGCAAAATGAGGCTAGCAATAATCATTTCAGAAAACGGGATGAAGTATGTGGCTTTTGTTTTTCAGAGAAACCTGTTTATTTGTGCCAAAAACAATAACCTCTGAACGGCAGGCTAATTCTTCCATAATGTTGACATTCATCACTGAGAACACCCACGTGCAGAATATAGCAAAGTGGTGACCGAAAAACGACAACTTCGACTGACCTGTATGCATTGCATTGACTGCATGTAGGATCATTTTGTTGTCAATATATAGATGCTGTCAGGATCGATAGTAAAAGCAGTGCTCATTTTGTAACTGCTGCCCTTGAAATGTATATCATTCTGCTTTCCACTGTGCAAAAGCGGCTATTGCAGGAAGTGGTGAAACGCACAGTGATGAGGCCCCAGAATGTGGCGAAGGGGTTCATACATCCCGAATATCTCACATATATTCATTGACCTTGGGCGGAAGTACCCCCTTTCACCGGAAGGTCTCGGGCCTCTGAAGTGACACCCCCACCTCTACCCAGAGGCGCAACTAGAGCCAAATTTCATGGGAGGCTAAGAAGAAATGTGTGGGGGGGGATTGGGGGGCAATTGTTCCAGCAATAAGCAGAGTGGAGATGCAGGAGCTCTAAGAAGGGATTAAAAACACAACAAAGCCTCATTTATAAGCAAATGGTCTTTTAACCTCATCGATGCTGGTGACGGAACCACTCCGTCACCAGCCACGGACGCGCTGTGCTGGTGACGGAGTGGTTCCGTCACGGCCCGGTCCCCGTGCCTGCGCGGCGCTGATTTCGTGCCTGCGCGGCGCGTTCTATTGAGCGGGCGGGGCCGTGACGGAACCACTCTGTCACAAGCACAGCGCGCCCGAGGCTCGTGACGAAGTGGTTCCTTCACGAGCATGGCGGCGCCGCGCGGCCCCCCTTCCCCCTAGCGCTGCGGCGGAATTTCCGCCGCAGCCAAGGGGTTAAAGACCTGTGAAGTACTCGGGTGCAGCTGTCTCTGCCCGGGCTGCCATACACAAGGGGGTGGGGGTGAAGCCCTTCGAGCCCAATGGGCGTAGCACGCCTGCCTCTACCCCCTCTAGGCGCACAGGGGCAGTAGTAGCCTTCCTTACACATATAATTACAAGTGAACCCTGCCTTCCAAAGGTACGGAATATAGCCAGAAGAATCACAAGATTATATGTTTATACGTTCCTGGTTTAAAACTAAGAATGCAATTGTTCACCTTAACCCTTGTGAGCCATTGTGTTTTTTAAACACAAATATACCAAATTCAATTTCAAAGTAGGTTTGTGTTGTGTTTCAGAGCAAGTTTCATCAATAATATGGGTTTCTATATTCCAAAATGATGCAGGAGAAATTAGGATTGTTCATTCGTGCACATTTGTTATTTCAAATATAAAGCCAATTTAACCTATAGACTTAGGGCCAGATTACAATCTCTTTAGGAAAGCCCTCTGTGGGAGTGTGATCCGGAGGACATTCCAAGCGAATCGCACTGTGTGAGTCTGACCGAACGAGTATGATGCAGCTGTATGCTGATGGACTTAGTTTGCTCGGACTTCCATTGAACTCTATGGGAGCCCTTGTACCGACGCGTACATAGGCTCCCATAGCAAAAAGGGATGAGTGGGACAAAGCGTACACCCTGTGGTGGGTACCCCATATTGCCCACCACACTGTGCATGCATGGATCGAGGCGACCCATGGGCTCCCCTCGTGACCGATTCAAAGGGCTTCGGGTAAAAGGGGGCCTGTTACGGCCCCTCGAACTCCAATTCCGACAACCGTTTTGTCTCGCTGAGACCGAGGCAATACTGCTGACCGAATCGCGCATCATACTTGCTCAGTCGAAATTTGGCTCCATTTCGCAGCACGATTTGTCTGCGAACATGTCAGTCAGACAGGATTGGGTTCCGGAAAAGATTCGGTCAACTCGGATGAGATCTTCGCATTGTACTTGGTTGTTCCGAGTGGGTGATGACTCGGTCGGAAACAAAGGCGCCAAATTGGTTTTGCACGTTCTGGTGCTCATCAGGAGTCCTTCCTAACAAGCTCGTAATCTGGCCCTACATATTCTTCATTATCACATTGCTAATTTAGGGGCGTTCAAAAGGGCCTATAAAGTCTCCAGGTTTTGCAGGGCTAATCACATCTAAAAGTAAGGTTAATCTTTGGCTAAACATTTCTTGGGCACAAGTAATAACATATCTTCCAAATGATGCAGTGATATTTCGGGCAGTGGCGGCTTCTCTATGGGGGCGTTTGGGCGCCGCCCCCCTGCTTTCTCGCCGTGCGAGAAGGCAGAAACAAATGATAGTTATTAGCATAATAACTACCATTTGTTTCTGCCTTCTCGCACGGCGAGAAAGCAGAAGTTCCTGGTTGAGAGTGGGCGGTGTTACTCGAGGGCAGGGGGTAGTGGCTTGCCCACTGTTGGTAATACTGTCTGTTTGGGCAGCCTGAGGCCGCCCAAACAGACAGTATTAACAACAGTGTGCAAGCCACTCCCCCCTGCCCTCGAGTAACACCGCCCACTCTCCCTGTTCTCTCCGTATGCTGCAGCATACAGAGAGAAATGACGCGGGTGGGGCAGCCGGCAGCACCAATCAACGCTGCGGTGGAGGGGAGGGAGGCTGCCTGCAGCCTTCCTGTCTGATGACGTGCACTGCAGGAATTCAAATCCAGGTCGGCGGGAGTCTGGAGTCTGGAGTCTCGGCCCCGGGATTTAGGAAAAGCGGGAAGCCAAGGTAAGTTTTACTTTTTATTATTTGTCCAATATCCCACCTCCCCCCTCCCATCCCCTCCGCCGCAACAACCCCATTTCGATATGTGGTAAATCAATGCTCCTCCCCTCACCCCCATTTCCCCTGCAGGCTGGAAGCCTTCCTTCATCATTTATGCATTCGGAATTGTAAGGTTACCCATGAAGCTCTCTGATTCACACCACACTGTGATACCTTATCTCAGTCCTTCAGTCAGTTCAACAATGAGGGCTAATTCTAATGGGGCAATAGGGCAACTAGAATGCTAGCTAGTACAATGTAATCCTCATTAGGATACATACTTTAAAGTAATGAACGAACATTTCTGCAAGAAGTAAGCACATATAATTAAATTAAGGCATATATTGCACGTAAGGTCTCCGGTAAAGAGATGAGAGGCACGTAGGGGCAATCAAGGGGCAACTGACTGTGATTCCCTAGCTCATACCACAGCATGCTTACTGTGCTTATTTTCAGTTGAAATTACTATAAATAATAACCCAGTTTAAATGTTGGTACCAGGGAACACACCAGTGGTAAGTGCATGCAGCTGTGCGCAAAGAGCTGTACATTTGGGATACATCCCTACAATTCATATTTATTGGTTCACTGGAGCTCAGTGATGCACTGATGCAAAATCCAAACTTGCAATGGTCCAGTGGAAAGTGAAAATAGTTTGCACATTAACTCAAAAGTGCCCTTATGCTCTGCTGCTGCCTGCTCTGCATGTCTTGATTTGCTCGAGATTATGCTGCTGCTGCCTGCGCTGCTCTTTGTTTGTATGTGTGTCTGTGTCTTTTATCACTACTGCCCGTTCTGTACCCATCCTCTGTGTAGGCAGAAAGCATGCACTGGCAGAGTGTGGCACTGTTGGAGGCTTGCGCTGAGGCTGTTCGTGCCGTGCCTGCCCTGTGTGAAGGAAGCGAATAGCGCTGCCGTCCATGATGCACCATCACTGTTTGTTCTTCCGTGCTAGCCTACATACAGTTGCAAGTGTGCCTTGGGCCGTAAAGCCAGGTAGGCGTGGAAGAGCCGCTATGTATATCCATTGTTTTATGGTTGTGGTCGACTTTCGACTACCCGCTTTTGTCAAATGGGCACTTGCTTTGCCCCTGCATTTCTTGGTGCCAGGATGATTACATATCTGGTGTTGCTCTTCCTGTGGTTCAGCCGGTCAGTGTGATCCGCTGCAAACAAACAAAAAAAATGCAGTGCCTTCAAGGGGGTTTTATAAAGGGGTCCCTGACCTGTTGTTGGATAATTGACTAAAACGTGCCTCTCCTACAAGGAGAGTCAGTAAGTTGAGAGTGAAATGCCACTCTTGGGGCCATGGCGTTTCTCATATATACACCAGACTCATATTAACAGTGACCTTGCACGGTTCACCAGCTGAGGTTATCACCACCACCGCCACTGAGAGTAGATTATCTTAATTGCCACCGCTGGTGCAAGCAGTACTTTTTCATTAGCTCCCCCTCCTTTCTCCTTCGCCTTTAAACATTACTAATGAATGGGAGGACTGTTCCATAATTAAACAAGTGCCTGTAAGATTTACCAACGGAGCAGGGATAGTTCAGGCCAGGGCGCTCCCCTCCACACCAGGCCTTGATGGAACACTTATGGCTTAGCTGGCCGTGCCCTCGATAGTGAACTACTTAACAGCTGGACTCCACCAGTAGTTTAGTGAACCTCCCCCTTCTCTCATATAAGTGGTCCCTGCGATATGTGCAGTTGTTCAGTGCTTGCACCTCAGAAAGTCGGTCCAGTGCCAATGGTTTCCTGTCGGGGCAGGCAGGTGAAAGCGATGTGTGACTTGCATTTCTACATCAGGCTGCGATGGCTCAGCTGGACAGGAGGAAAGTGTGACTCAGACAGCTGTTGTCACGTCTTTAAGATGATTGCAGGGGGTTGTGCATGTCACTCACAGGAAGGAACAGTGCTGGTGTTTGCTTGTGCATGTGAAGTGGAGGAAGACGAATCATACACTGTAAATTTGGCACCTTTTAATGCTTCTATTCACCTGGTTAAATCCTGTTGGTTGACTTTAAGTTGCTAATTTAAGCATGTCTATTGCGGCTGGCTTTAGAAGTAATCCAGGCCCTTTTAAGTAAAAAGTGACACATGTTTGCATTTTCACAATTGCTTCATTAACCTTCTTGCTATCTCAAATTTGCTTGAAAATGCACCATTTGCCCACTCTTTTTTTTAAAAATTCTCGGCGGGGGCATCCTCCCCGTCATTGCAGTGCGGGTATTGTTTTACGCCTCACCACTTTCGAATGTCACCAGCCGCCACTGATCTCGGGATTGTGCTGCATTTCAGACAAAGAAGTGATCCACCCAAATCCAAAAGGAAATACCTATTATGCGAGCTCAAGACATAAATACTGTTATGTCTGAAGATAGGCGTCACAATACGAAGAGAACAGTGGCCATTGCGCCGGAAGGGGAAACATCCTTTACAACGCAACTTTTACCACGCAGTGCCTTTACGACGCAACTTTTACAACGCAAACCATTACAATGCATTGAGCTGGGGGGCGCTCTAGGATAGGGAATAAGTTTAATTTACTGTCCAACACCTTCCCTAGTGTCCACAGGGACTGGAGTTGGAATAGTAAATTAAACTATTCACTATCCAGCACCCCAAAGCGCTATGCGTTGTAAAGGTTTTCGTTGTAAAAACCGCGTTGTAAAGGCATGCGATGTAAAAGTATGCGTTGTAACGTCATACATCCCCCCGGAAGCTCAGTGTGTGACTCACCAGAGTAAAGGTCAGATCTAATTAACGCAGAAAACTCAAGCTATCCAAAACTGTGACGAGATACATGCACCAGGAGAAGCACAACCCATGCATCATGTCAGTGGACAGATGAGGAATTTGGGCAAAAATCTGCCCGATAATTTTTTTCAGTTGCGACCACAATATTAAGATGTTTCTTGCACGGACTTGCCTATAGCTACGTTCATGTAAGAAATAGGTTGCTACTGAAGAACATCAGCAAGGTTCTTCTTCCCGATCAGATTCAAACAGAAATCTTCGTGAAACAAAGGCAATTTCACTTTTGAAGACCTTTAGCACTCTAAGTACCAAAAGGAGACATGCAGCGCTCTGCAAATCTTAATAAACAAATTCAGATTTAAGGAAACCCTTGAGTCTTCTGTAGCTAGTGGGTAAGATACAGAGTGAAGTTATTCTGCCACTTTGCCAAAAGGAGACACTGGCAGCTAGCAAACGGGGGAGTTAGACAGAAAACTAGCTAACAATTGGTGAAAATGGCGCAACAAGGAGCATATCCGAGGTCCTGTTGCTACAGCCTTTGGAAAAAAGTGACACGGTCCAATCAAGTGAGGATTTAACTTTTTGGTTATTGTTGTTAATTTTTTTTATATCTAATTTTTCAGCTATTGTTGTTAATACTTTTTAGGGCAACCAGCATTTCTATAAAACCACGAGATAAAGGAGGATAAGTGCTTCTACTTCGAGAGCAGAGACCGCCGAGGCCTGTCCATAATAACCCTCAAAAGACAGATTTAGGAAACATAGTTCAACCGAGAGACACTTAACACACCTCCATCAGGGCAACAATACACTAAAGTAGAATATAGTAGGGAAATATCAAACACTTGCTCAATAGAAATGATTAAAGCAAAAAAACTAGATGTCTAACACAGGATGGAAAAATAGGAGGTGAAGAAAGCAAACATGTAGGGCCATATTATCAAGAACGGGGATAACATTATCGCCACTAAAGCGGCAATAGGGGGCTTTATAATATGCCCTAGAGCACAGCTTTCCAAACTTTTCATGTTGGTGACACACCTTTTTGTGAAAAAAATTTCAGGGACACGGTAAAGCGAGCGAGCGCAGCGAGCTAGCCCGAACCAGCCACAACCCCACACACAACCCCACATACACAACCCAACACACACACACGCCCACCCACAGACACCCACACACACCCACACAACCCCCCCACCCACACAACCCCACCCCCACACACACACAACCCCACAGCCCCACACACACACACACCAGAGCTGGATTTAAAACCAAAAGTTCCAGATCACCAGGTCACCAGTAGTTTCGCCCCTAGACTAAATCTCTGTGGTCTAGAATCCCAGAATGTTGCATGTTCTTGGAGGAATTCTGTCTCGTAAAACTCTGCTCTTCATGGCCAAACTTTTGATCTAGTATCCTGGCTTCAGCTGGGTTTGCTTTTCCTCACAGTGGGCACTGCCCTCACTGCAGTGAGAGCCACCACTTCTCCCCATTCTTATGCTTTCTCTCGTGGTTTTCTCTCCCTTTAATCACCCGGCTCTCTTCCTCTTGTTGTATTTCTCCTCCTGTGTTTCACCCCCTCCCCTCTCCTATTACACCTCTGCCCCCAGAGCTCACCCTTCAGTGCAGGGCCTCTTCCCGGAAGCTGCTCTTAGAATGTTTGCCTTTCCATTCCTGGTGCACTACAGCGCTCACTCAGGCGGACCTCTCTCCAGGGCCACCTCCTGCCTCTGCCGAAGACTAGAGGGCACATGTCATGCACCCCCTCCTTTCCCCCATGCCACATCTCTACTGCCCCCTGTACTCCCCTGCCCCGATCTCACCACTCTTCCTTTACCCATGATTCCCCTGTGCACATCTATAATGCTGCTCCCTTCTTTTCCACGCCCACCTCTTTCTAGCCCGGGCTGTGCTGCCCACCTTTATTTATCATCAAGAAAAGCTGAAAACCTACTGCTTGAACCTCCCACTTTCAAGTGTCATTGCTTGATTTTGCTCCTTGGAAAGCGTCACTCATAGTTGATAAAATGTCACTCATAATTACACTGACATTATAAAAATGTCACACATAGCGATCTGAAACCATGGCAGCTATCCCCTCCTCCCATACAGATAACTGCATGCTTCCCTCTCATGACCCCTGCTGTGAACAGTCACTGCGTCCCTGCACACTTCTGCCTGCTTCTTACCCACGGCCCTGTGTAATTACTCCCTTCTTGTGGTTGTGGCCTTGTCACTGCCTATCCCATCTTTCTGAGGATGGTGGAAAATATGGTGAATTTCCATTCTATGCCTTTTAGAAATTACCAGTGATTGCTTCAATCTCAAACTGTAGGACAAGGTCGAAAACACAGACACAGCCTTATATAAAAATCATTTTTTTTCCAATAAGTTCGTTAACAACAGAAGCAATGTAGCCACTCATATTTGAAGCAGGTGTTGCTAATGGCTGCATATCAACAATACTTTGCCCGATATTTTTGTGCCTTCAGGCACTCGAACATTTAGCAAATGGAAATTGGTACATAAACGTGTGATTGCGCTTTCGCAGTCAGATTCTTTTATTACACGGGCAATAAATTGAAGAGGGCGACGGATGGTTCATTAAGGGCAGTCCAGCTCAACATGTTTGCGGCACTATTTATAAAGACCCTGCCAGGTGTTGTCAAAACAATAATTTTCGGGTAGAAGTTGAAAGTAAATAAAATATCCTTTCGTTTTTTTGTGGCTGGCTGGCTGCAGATAATGCCCGTATGAGAGAGAAGAGTATGTTATCCCGCTCTTGTACTGACGCCGACTTGAAAGCTGCATTTCTTATCATAAAGGAGCGCAGTTGGGGGCCGATTGTGGGCCATTGTGAAAATATTTGTTAATTGCAGCGCATGATGGTGCTGTAATTACCAAATATTTTCACAAAGGCTCACTAACAGCCTCTGGCTGCGCTTCATTAAGAAATAAATGCAGCACTTGCAGAAGAAGAAAGGAAATTAGCATTTTTCGCGACGCCACTTTTAAATGCGAGCGCCGGAATGCTCTCCTGGGATGTGCTGTGTGTGCGCGCTTCACACACAGCACTGCACGCTCCTGGGAACAGTGGTCATCACATCACATCCCGCCGCGACACACCTACGCATGGGGCGCGACACAGTAACGTGTCGCGCCACACAGTTTGGAAAGCTGTGCCCTAGAGAATACCAATAGAAGCCCAGGTTTGATGTCCTTGACACCAGAACCTGGGCTTCTATTGGAATCCTCTAGGGCATATTATCAAGCCCATTATCGCCGCTTTAGCAGCAGTTTTCTGCCGCTAAAGCAGCATTAATGTTATCGCTGTTCTTGATAATATGGCCCATAGTCTTCAGACCCGACCTAAATTAATGTTATAGTATTTTAACAGACAGGTAGATACTATATTGGGGAAAGGTGAGAATTAAGAATGCAGTGGTCCTATTGCTCTCGGGACAGGGGATTGTCATGGGCTCACTATACCCTGTCCCTAGTTCATGCTGCTATTTTGTAGAAATGTTAATTCATTGATTATTACTATGACACTCTGATCTTGTATTATCACCGCTGTAAAACACATCACTCATTGTATGTTTTACCTTCTCATCCATGTTTTACATTTTTTTTATTATTCACTCTTTTATGGCTCAAAGTCAGCCGAATAAAGATATTTTGATGACTGAAGAATGCAGTATTCTCATATAAAACTACAGGGAAATACAGAAGGATAGTTAGTAACAACTACAAGTAGTAGAATACGAATACCTACCCTGGCTTTATAGATGGAGAACAAACATTGCCTTTCAGGAAACAAGAAACACTTCATTGACATCTAGGGGAAGAGAATACAAAAGAAATGTAGTGACTGCCTACTAAAGGAAAATATACACCAATCAAAAACATTGTTTGAAGACAAAAAACATTTCTTCGGGCGCATATCCAATAAGAAACAAGACAAACAGGATTAAACCAAAACCTAAAGAAGACTTTCCTCTGGTAACTGGAGACCCTGATATCATGTTATTTATAGAATTCAGACACAATATAATGTATGTTAAAATCACAGTGATATAATACTGCCAAATAATGTGCCAAATTAGGCAGCATAGTTTTTCTTTTCATTGATGCACGATTTAGACAACCATGTCACATCATTTGATTCTCCATTATTGCTTAATTGCAGTGGCCCCAGGTCCTCCATTGTTGATTAGTTCTGGTGGCTCTAGATATAATATGTGTTCAAAGATTACCTCAAAACTCCATATGCAAGTCTTGCACTCCATTTAGAAATAGTAAATTGTGTTTCCTTGAGGGTAAAACATAACCAGATATCCAGGCGAGATCACCATAATCTCAATAGCCCAGTTGAGGAGTAGGACCTTCAAAAGATGATTGGGTGCTCAAAAAATGATGATGTCCAAACTCCAGATGGGATCTGGGAATGCTACAAAGTCTTCAAAAGCTTCAAAGGCATTTGGGGGGCAGATGACCTTGGAAGGAGTGTTCCCCATGGTTTTTGACAGATGGGATATCCGGCTCCATTTGGACTGATTTTTGAGTTTGTCAGGTTGGGGAGGTGACCCGCAATATAACCAGCCATTTTAATGCTCTGGCCACCCTTTTGGGTAAAGTGACATGGTGTCGGGTGCACAGATAGATTTTTTTTTTCTTTAAAAAAAATATGTTGGCAGACGAGTGTGTGAGGAAGTGTCAGGATTCCTGCCACCACTCACCTCTCTTGACTATCACAATATACCGGCATGACTCATACCATTCCTCCCAACACTTATGAATGAACAAACGTCTTGTACCCTGACTTTTGACCATATTACATGCTGTTGGTAATAGCTAGCTGCAGCTGGTGTTCCCCGGTTTATTTGAAAAGGCTTAATAGCTTTTACAAATGTTTTAACATGCATATGTAAGGTCAGGTTTCAGGCGCCGTGGAAACATCCAGAAAATCGACTTCAACATGCACTTTATAGAAGACAGCCCTCATCAAAATAATACCCTGCACCTTAATGTAAGCCCAAGCACACATACAATATTTGTCTTTGGAAAATTCAGACCAGTTCAATACATAGACAAAAGTTTGTTTAAAAGGGATTCTTATGTTTTAATTTTCTTTTCTTTGGTTGCTCCAGCCAACACGTGTTTCGCTGACCTCGATTAACCCATGACTTCCTCAGGGCTGGAAAGACAAGTTTATAAACATATCGTAATTTATTACATGGAAACATCTTCCATTTACGTTAGTGATTGGTGGTACCCACAATTTGATTAATATCAATATACACCAGCATTATGGACCTGTCATGTGCTACAGCAAATTGTAGGGCAACTTATCATTGCCTCTAAAAAGAGCATAAATCTGTAATGATTGAAAGGGTGCAGAATATCTATACCACTATAGGTGCATAGGCGTTGTTAAGTCCAACATCATAAGCCAATTGTTGTGTCCAATATGAGTGCTCTTATCCTTATTCCTGCTGATGATAGGAGAAGGTGCATCTGGCATATGGTGGGGAGTGTGCATATCAATTATTTATAATGTGCCGGTGAACCTCATGAAAGAGGCTAAAGAGTGAGAAAGGGCGTACCTGTATTAATGCAACAAAGTTGGTAAGCCTAAGAGATATTGTTAAATAGAGTTATGGTAGTATAAGAGAAGATACATACAGGTCTCAGTAGATATTTTAGAGTGTTAAAGTGAATTACATCCTACCTCTGTACCAGTTATAATTCCGTCCCGGCCAGGGAGGCAAGTAAAGGTAAAGACGGTCCGATATTCTATTTCTTTGCTTTTTAATGAGATCTATATTCTAAGGAATATTGTACTCAAAATAGTATTCAAAATAATCCTTCTGAGCATATATAAGAGTCCAGATGTAGAACATCCACTTCTACAAGCATTTCCTTCACATATGATTGAGTAAATCTAGAAACGCCAACCAAATTATATCGTAAATATCTGAATTAAAAACCCGACCAAGAATCGGGGTTGAATTTCTTTAATACTAAATCTGTATTTAATAATCTCACTATGGGCAGTATGTCCTAGAATAGTCCGGGAGATCCGTATTTCAGCCAGCAGTCTACATTACTAGAGAAAAATATAGAGCAAGTATTAAAGGTGAGTATTCAAGATATGCGACCAATACCGTCCAAGAGATTCCCGTCCTCCCCGGCTGCCAAGGACGCATCCGTACAGCCTAAAGGATCTCAAATATGACCACAAGTTGTGCACAATAACTTAAATGTCTTACCCAACAGGTCACGTGTGATAGCGTGTTGTCGACGGTAGAATGTATGAGCGTCAAATATACGCTTGAATAAGGCACTGTAATATAGAATAATAGTATAAGTATCTATTTTTTGTTACAGAAGTTTCAATAAAGTAGGTCATAAAACTAGTTAATGACAGATTACAGGGGCTGTCCAACCACCCTGAACTAGGGACAATAGATTATTACACCTAACAAGAGGTTCAGGTGAAAAAGTCAAAATCAACAGTTAAACAATAAACATTAAGACAATAAAAAGAGATTGAAGAAGCCTATATACACACATTGACAAATTTACAAAAGCACTTATAATTTATTATACATTTATTTTATTTTATTTTATTTTATATGCTTATAAAGCGCCAGACTAGACCCCCGAAGGGGTATCTCCGCGCTATAACTGCAGGTAGAGAGAGAGTAAGAGACAGTGTCCAAGGATGGGAAGACAATTAATAGCTGGGAAACAAATGGGTTTTTAGGTTTTTTCTAAACACCATGTGATTGGTGATTGACCTCAGTCCGAACGGCAATGAGTTCCATAAGATAGGTCCGGTATGGGCCAGTGCACGGCCACCTTGCCTGGTTTTCTTAATTCTAGGTATTTTGAGTAGTAGCTGGTCGATGGAACGCAAGGAGCGTCCTGGGATGTAGGGCTGAAAAATGTCTATGAAATACTTAGGGCCCATCCCCATTAGACTCTTGTGTATAGTGCACAGAGTCTTAAAATGAACTCGCTTCTTCACAGGAAGCCAGTGAAGCTGAGACAGTAGGGGGCAGGATGGTGTCCTGGGAGGAGCATTCATGACGATCCTTGCGGCTGTATTTTGAATGACCTGCAATTTCTTGATTTGCTCCTCATTGGCTCCTTGGAGCAATCCATTGCAGTAGTCGATCCTACTAATAACAAGAGCCTGCACCAAAGTTTTCCTATGGTGATCCGGGAGATAGGGAAAGACACGTCTTAGCATCCCTATAGCCCGGAAGCAGGTGCCGGCTACTTGATTGACATGGTCCTTAAAAATGAGTTGTTGGTCAAATAAAACTCCCAGGTTCTTGACCTTACTTTTGGGGGTAGGAACAGGGCCAAGTTCCAGAGGCCACCAGTCAGATGACCAGTGTGTCGTCGCTTGACCGAACAACACAACTTCAGTTTTCCCGACATTGCACTGCAGACAGTTAGATGACATCCAGTCTGCAATGGCTCTCATCCCCTCTGCAAAAGATCTTTTTATTGCAGGTGTAAGAGTTTTAAAGGGAAAAAGAAGTTGGGTGTCGTCAGCGTAGGATACATGTACTTTTTTAAAAAGGTTACCAAGAAAGACCAATAATGCTCAAAAAAGAAATGTTGACAAAACAAAAACGAACAATTCACATGCCAAACCAGTGGCTAACAGACAAACATTATATATACAAAAAGGAACAACAAGGGCAAAATGATGTGTCCTTTACAGATTATGGCCACAAAAAGTGTCAATGGCGTTTCAACCGCTAGGTAACTGTACGGTCATCATCAGGACAACGGGTTGTATTGAGCGTTTAGTTTCTGTGTAATAAAGATTATAAAATTAGATTACATATACGGAGTAGGCTTCTTCAAAGGAAAAGACTGGGGGAAGTAAACCACCAAGTGAGAGTAGTTAAGACACAGGGCGAGCTAGCACCACACCGCTCCTGATTACCCTAACCACAAAAATAGAGAAATAAAGATAATAACCTTTGCATAAATCAAGCCAGTCGTGAATAGAATGACATATGGATAAAGATTCCAATTCTACACATGAAGCGGATATACATTTAGTAATATACCGCCAGTGCAGTGAAACAGAAAATCCCAATAGTTAATTAATAATTAATTACTCCAGGTTACTCAGACTGATAAATGATTGGAGGAATCCTATATTTTAGGTCCAGGCATGTAAATATTGCCTGTCTGTGTCTCCGAATGAATGGAGGTAGTGGGTGGCCTATAGTTGCGCCAACCAATCTGCTGAGTTAATCAGCTGTAAAACGAGAAAAATTGGATAAACTAGCTGAGTGCCTATTCACATAGAAGCTGACTTGCACGCAAACAAACACGTTATTAGAGCGTGGTCATGTAAATTAGGAAAGCCTCAAACTGACACCAATGTATGCGAATAGCACGAAGGATGTAAAAGTTCAGTGCACTTATTTAATACTAGCAGAAAGATAAAATAAAGATTAATGCATTACTCGAGACATATCTGCCAATATCCCAGATTAAGTAGATGTAGTGAGTGACCTATAAGTGTACCCACCATTCTGCCTAATCAGTCGATTGCAAGACGCGTAAGAAGGTAATAAACTCACTACGTTTGTTATCATACCCAGGCTAACTGGCACGCAAAAAAACTTATTTCTGCGTAGTCCTGCCAATAACAATAGCCTCTGTGTAGCTCCAATATATACAGGTAGCAGGAAAGATGAGGAAATACTGTGCATTAAATGCAGCATGAAATTTTACCAAACTCGCGACGTGTCAGCTAAACAGCAGACGCGTTCAGCGTTACATTAAGAAACGCATTAATTAAATACGCTACAAACAAAAATTGGTCAAATAGTGTGCACAAGCCACTTACCAAATTTAATTCTCAGGATGCACACCCAGCAAGGAATATCCAAACGAGTCGCTAATCGTGGAATGGTGGCGTGGCTTGTAGAAATAGAAAACGTCCACGCAAGTCAACCGCACATAGCGGACATACAGAATCGGGAAATTGCACGATTCCAAGCGCCATCTTGGAAGGAAGCCGATAGGCCCGTAATGGATGGAAAATGTTTAAATCTTGGTTCAAAGAGCATTAACGGGACAGAGCATCAGTTCATAATCTAAAAATTATGTGGTCATACCAAATTGTATAAATAATATTAGACGGACCTGCATAGTAAATTAATGTTACAAAGTGGCAACAAATAAAGTTGCTGAATCAAAAAGGAAGAAAAGACTTCCGTCTGTATCATGTATTAAGAATGAGGAGCATCCAGATGAAATCAAGTGGAAAGACGCAAAGCGCCCAATAATGATGATTTAAGTACTAAAAAAAGTCACAAAAAACGTGAACGTGGGATCCATAATGTTGGAATTTATAACGGGCAGTATATTGCATTAGCCAGCCAATGTCAAAAAGAAGAAAAACAGAGAAGGGACAACTAATTGTATCCACCTCAATAAAATGCACCTACATACCCTATACATCCACACAAGCACTGGCAATAGGAAAGTAGTGCAAAAAATATAGAACCCAGCACCAAGTGAATGGCAAAATAAAATCTAAAAAAGGGGTGTTTTCCTTTAAACAGGTCTAGTTACACAGGATCACACTTGTAGTACAGTCACAGAGCATCAAAATATAGCATATGTCAACTGTTATGTTATGTTATGTTATATGTGGATTTATAACGCGCTCCGATAGTCAAGACTGTCCTGGCGCGGGGATGAAACTAGATCTGAGTGAAAAAGGGGTCAGCTATTCATGAATTTGAAAGAGGTGAGTTTTAAGCAGTTTCTTAAAATTGGTCAGATTGGGAGCGTGTCTGAGGGCGTCTGGTAGGGCGTTCCACATTTGAGCTCCCTTTACCGTCAGAGATTGTCCACCCAGGCGAACTCTTTTAAATCTGGGGACAACCACCTGCTTTCTGGAGGTAGATCGCAACTGACGGGTCGGGAGGTAGAGAGTGAATCTTTTGGCTAGATAGGGAGGGCACGGTCCATTGAGGGCTTTGTAGACGAGGACCAAAGTTTTAAAGTGCACTGTGGGAATAACATCATAGAAGCAATCATAAACATTTCATAGGTCTCATGTAGTGCTAACGTACTCCCCCATTAGACTATACATTACAGGTTCATTTTCATCATAGAGAGTATGCTGTCAAAATTGAGAGAGGGTAAGTGGAGGCCCTTTCGAGCCCCCTTGAGGGTGTGGCCACGTTCACTGTGATCTGGATAACCGTCTCAATCAGGCACTGATAGAAGGAGGAACAATAAAGTGAGATGACAACTTTTCACGTTGGAGTGGCACGTTTATTTTCACAAACACATGTATATCAATAAGGCATATTGCTAAAGAACACTCTTTAAGAAAACCTGGCTTCACTCTGCCAGAGAAATAAGCAGGATATCAATTGTTTCTAAAATATTGCGATGCAAACAGAAGTGAATATCTACTAATATAGGACTTTCAGTGTAAACTGGAAGTTGAGAAGACATAAAAACCTGTTCAAGAAAACACTTTGTTTTCATACAACTTTCCTGAAGAGAACCATCATTGCAGGTTTGAGCATTTTAGCAAGAATAAAATATCAGAGGTTAAGATCCTTAAAAAGGCCTAATTGAATTTTAGCTGGATTATGCAGAGTACATTTCTATCAGGCCTAGTGCCTTAAAGCACCTACCTAGGGAGAAGGACCCTAGAGGATCTAATGCTAAAAAGATACCTTAAATGCAAGGAATTGGGTATGGATGAAAAAGCACTTGGCAGGTTGAGATAATTAAGAGAGCTTAGAATGCTATCTTATTCAGGAAGTCATCACCTGATAGAAGTAGGCTTAGGCAGTCCCAAATCAGATATACGGTCGACCGGAGAATCACCAAAAGACAGTTTGGAGAGTTCTGCCTTCTGACTGTGATGGTGAATCTTTTATACCTGAAATTACAGAAGTGACACTGTCCTGCCGTACTTTCTGACGCAGGTGGCCTGACCGCATTGTCCTCGGACAGTGGGGGGCGGTCAGGTGTCCTAACGGTTGGTTGGCCATGCTTGACCGCAGAACATAAACAAAGATCATTTTGTTCTGTACATATTTCTAAAACTGTATGTGAGAGCGGAACTTACGCCAGGTGCTAGTATTGCAAGACGTTGCGGCAAGCTAAGTTTCAAAACAATGTTTCAGTGGAAAGTCCCAATATGTGTCAACGTGTACCAGCTGGGTTTGTATACGTGTGTGTGGGCGTTAGTCTTGATGCTGTGGAAAATTACTGTACTACACTTCGTGGTGGGCCAATTTACCGTTGTTGTTTTCAGTACAACAGAAAATGCAGGTTTTAACATTATTTAGGGCCTAGTGGATTTTTGTGAACCTAAGGCATGTCTTTTTAGCCTCTGGCGTGGGTCTATAAACCCGGGATTCAGGGAATAGGTGGGATTTCATTTGCTGACTAATAGTATGGCAGAATTGAGGGTTTTTAAAGCATATTTTCAGATTCTTTCTGGTAGGGCCATATGTGACTTTTATACTACCTAGGTAGGTAAGAAGTGCTCTTTTTATTGATCAGATGGTAGATCGTGATTTTGACCCTTCATCATGTCCCCCGTCTTGTTCATTTATGAACACACTCTTTACTGAGTATCTTGGTGACCCTTCAGCTAGTGGCGGTATCCAGGGTATGTCGTTAACATAACACTTAAAGCTGCCTTGGAGCATTTCCTTGTTGATGGCTTTTTTTCCATCTGGCCTAAGGAGTATTTTGACATATTCTGCATCTCGGTCATTAAGCAGGCGTGCATATTGGGCTGCTGTAGGGCTTTTGCTCAGGGTGACCCTACCTGGGGGAAGTGGGGGAGCAGTTGGTATGCCACAGTGGGTGCCTGGTGCAGCTATCTTGCTCATTTCTAATTGTACTCCAGTCCCATCCCCGGGAGCTCGAATCATGTCTTCATACTTCGCTATCTGGTAGATCCCTGTGCTAGCATAATTCATCCCTACTGCCTTGGTACTTAATCTTTTAATGCAATGACTCCCTATCTGAAAGGCGCAACACAGAATTAACAATAGTCCAACTGTAGGTATCACTAATTTCAGGATTGTTGTGAGCCATGAAGGTATCCAGATTGAACCAGTCCGTTGGAATAATGTCCGCAGGGGCACCTCCTTCATCGGTCATTTCATTTCCCAAGTTGGTTAATTCCTCAATGGCTCTTGCTATTGATCCGTTATCCTCGTCATTTCCTGGTATGAAAGTGCTGCAGGATTTTCCTATTTGATGACACAAACCACCATCTTTGGCAGTCAGCATGTTGAGGAAGTAGCGGTGTTCCAGAACCATTTGTCTCAATGGGCGCAGTTCTTCCCTTATTGCATTTAGTCCGTCTCTGGTGCTGTTTATTGCTTTCATGACCTCATAGCGGGTCACTTCCAGCCAACGGGCATATGCATTCGTTTGGAAGACTGGCATTACCCCTCCGAAGAAAAGCTGGGCCTCGTTGAAGAGGCGGAATTCTTCTGGAACTTTACCTAGGGCCTCTGCTGCGAAGTACTCCGCTGTTCGCCGGTGGCGGTGGAGGAATGTCACGTCGCCTGACATGGGGTGTGACAGTGTGTGGGAGGCATTCGATGCCGGCACAACCAGATGTACTTCATGCAAAGTCACCAAAGAGCACAGTCCGAGCCACTGAGGAGGTAGGTGGAGATAGAGGTGTTCTCCACAAGCCCAATAGTAGTCCATTAAGGTGGAGGTGCCGTACTGCATATCGAAATTAAAAATAGTCGAGTTGCAGTCTGTGTTACGCCCAACAGAGACGGAGCCATTACCTATGAAGCAAAGAGAAGGGTTTTTTAGTTTAAATGCTTTTTTATGCTTGTACATTCTTTCCCCACCCCAGGTGTATCTGCTTCCTGCCTCATTCCAAATTTGTTCACAGTTATCCTCGACATCCCAGTCAATGTTTTCTTCCCAGTCTGTTTCACCTGCCCAAGGGGGGCCTAGAGATGCTGCTTTGCAGTACACGTTGCTAGGTTCATGCCACTCATTGTTGTAATAGACTCGTGCCCGCAGCCTCAGTAATGTTCTATTTTGGCATAAGCACTCACTGGGGGAATGAGGAGCCTGGTGCTTTACATGGTCACATGCTGCTATGGGGGTTGATTGCACAACGTATCCTAATTGTCTTATTATCGGTGCCCAGTAATCCATATTAGGTGAACCTCTCTTTCGCATTCCCTTTATATGCTTCTCTATTTCTGAACTGTCAGAAACGATCCTGAATATAACATTGTTGTAGTCCCATTCCGTTATATTTACAACTCCGATCCATATTTCAACCCCACTTACTTGGACCGGTCCCTCCATGCGGCAAAGATACAGGTGTAATAGGCACATGACAATATGTGGGGGGACTTCTTTAGGAAATGTTAGTCTGTCGGCCCCTATTGCATGGGGGATGTATGAACATACATAACAGGAATCGTTTCTTCTTGATTTCCCTACTGCTGTCATGTTCCTATACCAGGAGTTGTCTACTAGGGAAGAGTGGACTGAATGATCTCTTACTGATAGTTGTAAGTCTAGCATAGGCCCTAGGCCTTCTTGTATCTCTACAAGATGTTGGAATGTTTTGGATGGGTATCCTTTAGACTTGCTTCGACTTTCTATGTGGGAGCCAGGGACGAATGGGGAAGGGACACGGGGCTTTGACTTTGTTAAGTAGGGGGGGATGGCGAAGGCAAATCTGCGTGTTCTATGGTGGCGAGGAAAGCGATGGCGGGACACTTGTTCTGTGACGTTTGTAGCTGTATTTCACGAGCCATTCCTTTCCCCTGGGGTGAAGTGTGAAAGTTCAAGATGCCCACTAGTGTGTGTTGCTAGCAGTACTATTTTCTGGGAGTTCAGGACCTAGTGTGCGGTGTGTTGCTTTCTGCTGTTTGAGTGTGACCGCTGGTACAGTGGCTGAAACAGTGGATGCTAACGCATTTTTGTTACCTATCTCATTAAAACTTTTTACAGCAAGAAAATAGACACACCAATTGAAAGTTATTAGTGCCATTCCAACAATGATACAAAACATGAGTGTGATAAGAGTACATAACTTTGCATCACGGCTGCTGTATTCCTGGAACAGCACGGGGGTGCCTTCTTCTTCTTCTTCTTCAGCAGTGGACGGGAAACCGCTGTCCTCATTTAGGGGGACCATGGGCATGTCGCTTTCCTCTCTCAGTCCATTGTCTATTGCTGTGAAGGCGCAGGATCGAGCCGGACGTCTCGTCGGTGGATCTATGCCTTGTGCTCAGCTATCCGGACGGCAGTTGGAGATGAATCAATCACTGCAAAGGGACTGTCGAATTTGTGGTCTTTCCACTTCCTGACGTGCCTCTGGACAAAGATCAGAGTCCCAGAATGAATAGGTGGCAGTTCTAGATCGTTGGAGCTCTTCTCCTTCCTTTTGGACACCTGGGCAGAAAGGAACTGCGTAGCGCGGGTTAGTGTGCAGACAAATTCGTATAGCTCAGCTTTGACAATTTCAGAGGATGACTCACTGTCAGTTTTGGGCCTGGTGGAGGGAACAGTTACATTTATGGATCGTCCAGTGACATGTTGGTGGGGCGTGAGGTGGTGATCCGAGCTTGGGGAGTTTCTTAGTGAGTAGAGGGCAAGTGGAAGGCAGTAGAGCCATTTCTTACTGATGGTGGCGCTGATTTTGCTTATTTTATTTTTGAGCAGGCCGTTGAGGCGCTCGCAAATACCATTGCTTTGGGGATGGTAGGCAGATGTTAGTTTGTGTCTGATGCCTAGCATTGTGGTCAGGGAGGAGAAGATGGTGTTTGAAAAATGGCTTCCGTTGTCAGTTCTTATGGCGGCGGGAATTCAAAAGCGTGAGATGACGTCACGCAGTAGGAATGTGGCTGCTGCTTTGGCATCGCAGTGGACGCATGCTCCAGCTTCGATCCATCGCGAGAATGGGCATACCACCACAATGAGATATCGGTAATTTTGGCACCGATCGATCATATCAACATCGTCGAGGTGGAGTTCTTTGAAGGGGCCAGAGGGTTTGGGAATGGTGGAAGTAACTGTTTTGAGCGTTGGATTTGGTGAATACTGTTGGCAGATGAGGCAATTATTAACAAAGAGTTGTATTAGTTCGTGGGCATTAGGAATGACCCAATCTGCTTGCAGTGTTGTGGACATGTTATCTCGGGAGACATGTGCGAGATGGTGGAGTTGGTCCAGTGCCACCTGCAGTAAAGCTTGTGGCATGACCGGTTTCCCTGACATGGTCTGTCTGTAGATAAAATCAGCAGGGTCCTGCTGTACTCCCATCTTCTTCCATAGCTTTTTCTCTTGATGTGGTGCACTTTCTTGTATTTCTCTGAGGTGCAGTTGGGCAAGGGAATCGTATTGTTGCGTGTCATCTAAGGGGCAGGGAGCATTTGTGTCGAATGTCATTGGTCTTGTCTGTGCGCTGTGCTGGAGCTGCACTATGTTCATTTGTGTTTGTCTGTTCTGCTGGAGCGACAGTTTAGGCAAGCAATATTGGGGCGTTCTGGGGATCTAGCGTGTTGAAATGGAAGGGGGGTCTGTCTGCAGCTTTGGTGATCCAATGTGCCAGAGGGTCATCTCTGGCGAGAAAGTCTTCGGGAGTAGAGAAAGGCACATAGGGGCCTGGCTGCTTTTTTGGCTGCCCAATCTGCCAGGGCGTTACCTCTGGAGACGAAGTCCTGTCCATTAGTGTGCGCTGCACATTTGACAACCGCTACCTCAGTTGGAAGTGTAAGGGCCTCAATTAAGTGTTCCAGCAATTGTTTGTGGCACACAGGTGTTCCATCTGATTTGAGAAAGCCGCGCCTCTTCCAGCGCAGGATGCTTGAGTGTGTTGTTGTCGTGACATAAGCAGAGTCTGAATACACTGTGATGCGGTCACCAGTTCCATTGTACAAGGCGGAAATCTGTGCCACTAATTCGGCAGCTTGGGCTGAGTAGTGTGGAGGCAATGTAATTTGCTGTACAATGTCTAGGGAATCAGAGGACCCATGCTGCTGGGCCCTGACTACTGCAGCTCCTGCGTGCCTAATCCCTGTTTCTTGGTCAATGGTGGAGGACCCATCAACAAAATACACAGTGCTGTCTGGCAGGGGGTCCTCCTTTGCTGCACCTGACTCGTCTGGAGAGTATGTGGCACAGTTATGGGTGTCGTCATCTGAGGCTGCAATGGGATGGGCAAAGAATGTGGCAGGGTTGACTGTGTGACACTTGACAACTTTCAGGGAGGGCAGTGACAGGATGACTTCGTAACCTGACACTCTCTGTGTAGTCAATGTTGTCTTGGCTTTCTGAATTATAGCAAAGACAGCATGCTCTGTTTACATTTTCAGCGAGGACCCCATGACAATGGGGGCGCTTTAGTCCACAGCAAAGACTGCAGCAGCGAGAGCCTGTTCGCAGGGATAATGACCTCTCATAACTGAGTCTAGCAAGCCGCTGAAGTAGGCAATTGGCTTGTGGCCCATGGGGTATTTCTGAGTAAGGACAGCAGTCATGACCTGACCATTGCAGTGGGTGAAAAGATAGAATTCCTTTGCGTAATCAGGTGTCCCTAACACTGGTGCATTTGTTATCTCATCTGTGAGCTGTTTGAAGGAAGCTGTCATTTCAGGTGTCCAGTCTAGTCTGTTGCGTCTGTCTTTTGCTGCTTTAACTGCTTTCAGCAAGGGGGCAGTTATTGTGGAGAAGTCAAAGATCCATTGACGGAAATAATTCACAAGTCCGAGGAACTTTTGCATCTCCTTCACAGTTTGGGGCTCTGGGGTGTTTCTTATGGCCTCAACTCTGTCTGGTGTGACTCTTCTCCCTGATGCTGATAGTACCTGGCCTAAATAGTGTATCTCTGTTTGGCAGTACTGAAGCTTGTTCTTGTCCACTTTATAGCCTCTGTGAGCTAGGGTGGTAAGCAGAGAGATGGTGTCTGTTCTGCACTGCTGTTCTGTGGTGCTGCAGAGCAAAATGTCATCGACATATTGCAGCAGGGTGCTGTCACATTGGAAGTTTGATAAGTCTTCTTTGACAACTCTGTGGAAGACGCTGGGGGACTCACAGTACCCCATAGCTAGTCTTGTGTACGTCATCTGCACCCCTTTGAAGCAGAAAGCCAATAGGTACTGGCTGTCTGGGTGAAGGGGGACGCTGAAAAATGCATTTTTCAGGTCGATCACGGAAAAGTATTGTGCATTCGGGGGAACATTGGTGAGGATGACAGAAGGGTCTGGGACGATGGGAAACTCTGGTACCACTATGTTGTTAATCGAACGCAGGTCGTGAACCAAACGCCATTGATTGGTCTTATTTTTCCGAACAGGAAAAAGGCACGTGTTACAGGGAGATACACAGGGGTATATGACTCCCTGATCTAGCAGGGCCTTTATGGTCGGGGCAATGCCTTCCTCTGCTTCCTTAGAAAGTGGGTACTGTTTAATTCTGGGTAGAATTGCGCCTGGTTTCAGTGTTATTTTAAATGGAGTGGCCGAACGGATGAGGCCTACATCATTGGGACCAGTAGTCCACAGATGCGGCGGGACTTGAGCCAAGTCTGCTTCACGCACTGAATCATATTTCGGTGGGGCAGCGGGTGTTCTCTTTTCCACTGTCACCGAGAGGGGTACCTCATACTGATAGAGTATCTCTGTTATCGGATATTCATCAGGATCACCAAAGAGTTGCTCATCTGAAATGTCTCTCACTTGGTGTCCGGGCTCGATGAAAATTACACAGTTCCAGGAGCCCATATTGTCGTCTCCTGCTATGAATGCCCCGTAAGTAGGTGTAATGTGAAGAGCGAGTATGCCTAGGATCATGCTTTTGTCTGATATCTGGTAGTGCTGGGACTGTGGGCGAAAGAGAAATTCCTTCGGTAGTTGGGCCCTTTGTTGCCCCATTCTATTTCCTCGTCCCTGCATGCTTGTGTTTCTGTTGGAGTTATTTCTGTCATTGCTGTAATACTGTTGTTGGTCATTCCCGTATGCAGGTAGTGGTGCCACATACTGCACAGGAGGCTGTTGTTGCACGTACTGCACTGTGGGTTGTTGTTGGGCCTGTACATACTGTACTGCTGGCTGTGGTTGGGCCTGTGCATACTGTACTGCTTGTTGTGGTTGGGCCTGTACATACTATATTGCTGGTTGAGGTGGGGTCTGCACATACTGTACTATTGGCTGTGTTTGAGTTTGTGCCTGTGGTTGCACATATTGTATGGCAGGCTGCTGCACTTGTTGTTGGGCAGACTGGGTATTGGTGGCAAGGGCATTTTGAGCAGCCTGTGGAAAGGTAGTAACTACTGTCATTTGGCTGACAGGTGCAGCCAACATGACAGTGCCTAGGGCGTCTTTTTTCTTATTAAGCTTCTGCTGCACCAATTTTGCAGCTGCATTCTCTATAGCTAGTTGTCTACTTTTTTCCTGTTCTATTTTCTTTTTGCAGAAATGTATAATGTGGTCTTGTATTTCAGGCCATGTTTTTCCTTCCATGGCTACTACCCCATCTAATTTCTCCTGCACATCGTCTGGCAGTCCTCTTTTAACCATGTGGTAAAAGAGTCTGCTGTTTCCTCCAGTGGTATTCTAGGAGTCCCCTAACTCCTGGTGCCATTTTTCTTTCATCCTGGAAATAAAGTTAATCGGGTCTTCATTTGTTTGCATAGTCAGTGACATGAGAGACCCAATATCTGGAACATCAGGGTATTTTAATCGTAATTTAGTCCAGACTGCTGCCCTTATTTTATCGAATGGTTCTGCATCGCACTTGGTGTTGTTCATAGTTATTAACCCTCTACTGAAACTTGTGAAAATTTCTTCTGCTTCCCCTCCCATGAGGGAGATAAGCAATCTTTTCATATCGCCTATCGCAGGGGTGGTGCCTGTAGTATTTTTCTCTAGGGCCACTATCCATTTGCTGGCACCCTCCGTGAGGGGCGGGAGGTTCTTTTTAATGGCTTCCTTCTCTGCGTACGACCAACAGTTGTAAACTGGGGGTCTTTGGCTTCTTTGTATAGAAGTGGCATCTGGCGGGTAATTCCTGCACCTTGATGCTTTGGTCTGGTGGGGTCGTATTGTCTGGCATACTTCTGCCAAATTTTGAGACTGGCCCGCATGTAGGCATAGTCCCAATCCTCATCTCCTACACCCTGGAGGATACATTCTACTGCTGTGGCCATGTGCTGAGGTTCGAAAGATCCTTCTCTTGGCCAGGGGAGCATCTGCGGGGCCAAAGACTCTGTCCCTCCGGCCAGATCGTCTGTGAAAGGGTTGACAGCATAATCTGACTCCTCACCTATAGTGACTATTTCGTTGGGAGTCAGGCCATCGTCTCGCAGGGCACATGGTCTGCTGAGGAACATGCCATTACCCTTGTTTGCTCGAGTGTTGCGCATAGACGCGGTGCCAGTGACATCATTCTTGATGTCCACTGGGCGTCCGTGTGTTCCCAATACTCTAAGATTTTCTACCTCTGTGGTCCTAGTCCTCCGTCTCCCGCCTGTATCCCCTGAATTTGGGAATTCCTGATGTTGGTAGAATGGGTTTGTCACATTTGTGGCGTGTGGCTGGCTGGAGGAATTTACCATGGCTGTGGCGGATGGTAGGGCAAACGGATCTACCACAGGTGCCGTATGTCGTGGTGGTATGTCTGGGTGTGTGGAGTGGACCTGTGTTGTCATGGCAGTCGTGTGTGTGTTGTCTGGCATAGTTGTCTGATGGCAAGGGGAGGGGAACCTATGGTACTGTACTTCTGGCAGTCCTTCGTAGTCTCTTATGTCCCTAGAGGGACCCGCGCTCGGCAAAGGTGTGGATGGGAAGTGGGCTGTCTGCTGTTTACTACGGCCTAGTTCCCCAGTTCCTTCCGTACTTTCAAAGGGGTCCGCCTGTCCAGTAAGTTGTCGTGAAGTATCCATTGTTGCTTGAGTATTTGGTGAGTTAAAGTGGGCAATCTTGAGGGTCTCGCATAATTTGTCACTTATTTGTTCTAACTTTAGTGAGGCACGTCGGACTACCTGGGATATGTGGTCATGTTCGGGGCTGTGTGGCAGTTCTCTGATGAACATGGCAGTTCGGGCATCCCCATTAGGACTGCCCTCTAAGCTTTTATTGAATTCTGCGGCCGGTCTCCATGTGTCATAATGGACTAGATATGGTGCCGGCGGGCCCTGTAGCTCTCCATCCTTATTCTGTTGTTGGACAGAGGAGAATGTGATCAGTTGTTCGCCTGTGTTTGTGCCGCAAAATGGCATGTGTTCTCGGAGGGCGGCCTCCTGCTCCTGTAGATGTGGAGCATGGGCGTCACGGAGGTCGGTGAGATCGGGGTAGTGGGGTAGCACATGGCGAAGCGAGGTGGATGAGTGGTGAGGTGACGTGCGTGAGTTGTTAGATGGAGCTAGGGACACATTGTCTGCCTTGTCCTCGTCATCCTCAACAGGTAGGGGTATGATGGAAGTGGCATTCAGTTGTAGCAAAATTTGCGCATTTATTTGTCCTGGCAATCCTGGCACTGTGGCGTGCAGTGTTGGACCACCACCGGTGATAGGTGGTACAGGCACGGGGATGACAGGGGCTGGCAGTGCGATGGGCATGGGCGGGCCACTGCTGGTGCCGGGTGGTGCCGATGGGGCAGTGCTATCGTTAGTGATGTGTTGAGGGTGTTCAGGCGCAGTAATGAGGTCACTTGGGAGTTGACTGTACCCCACAGTTGCCATATTATTAGTTGTACACTGTAGGTCTAGTTCTTTATTTTCGGCGGATGCTATTGCGGTATACATGCCATTGGCCTGGTACGGTGGGGGCGCCGAAGGGACAGTGGGCCGGGTAGCAGTGTGTTCTTGCATATTGTCCTCTTTAAAGATACGCCAGAGATCTAAGGTGGCTTTCCTTTTTTGTAATTTGGTGCCGGAATATTTGGTGTTTAGGAAGGTGGTGGCGTGCTCAAGCATATTTACATCAAAGCTTCCTTCTGAGGGCCATGGATAATTCATATTTCTTGTTAACTTGTGGAGTTCCCTACAATGTTTCAGTATGCGTTGTTCCTGCCCACTAAACATTTTCAGGACATGTTGGAGCGGTGTCGCCATGGTGAGATATTTGTGTGGACGGAAATTAGACTCTGCAATGGGGGATGGTGCGTTCTATGCGGTCCTAGAGGTCAGGTACGAGTTCACCTGCTACTGCCTCAAGGATGCGGTCACATATGGCGTTCTGTAATTCAATATTCTGGGAGGGAGTGCACCCTTAGGAAAAAGAAGCTGGCCCCCAAAGCAAGCATCAGCTATTTTAGAGTGGTGTGGGTGTCTGGGGAAAACGCTTGATAGGACTGTCGGTCCTCCCCACCCTTCAAGGTCTAGGATGAAATATATATAAAAGCCAGCAGGTGTTTGATATATAGTGGAACTCAATATCCTGTTCATGGGGATATTAACGTATTGGTGATGCTGGGTGTTCTGCACAGGAGGGCGAGTGTGCCTCACCTATGTATTTCTGTCCTAGACGATGGGAAAGTTGGGGAATTGATCTTTTATGAGTTCCTCTCCTACTTCACAGAAAACAATGTGCATAAGTATTAGCCTGAAGTCCAATTCGTCGGGTCCCCGATATACACCTGTACCTGAGAAGTCAGGGAATTCAAGATTATAGCGGGCAAGGGCCAGGATTATTTTACCTTGTATGGGGTTTCGGGGCCAGGAAGAAGTAAAAGTGGTGGGTATTTCTAAGCCTGGAGATACTAGGCGGACATGTATGTGGATCCACTCGGGTGTTTTGAGCGATAATACGCTTATTATTCTTTTGTCAAATAGTGCCCGAAGTGCTTGCATTAAGCTTGTAATGAAATGAGTTGTGTCCTGTGGGAGGGTGTGCTATTTGCGTCTGTGTTTGAAGGCGTTTGGTGCCACCTCAAGGGGACACGAAAATGCTGGTGCAATAGATAGAGTAATTTGTCTGGTGTGGCTATAGTCAATGTTGAGTGCTTGAAAGATTGTGAGAATAACTGTGCTGGTGAGGGGTGTCCCGTGGATAAAACAAGACGGGCGTCCGTCTGAAATACCCACAACGTTATCGTTGATTAGAAATATTGTGATATTATCATGAGTATTATCGTTCATTCCCCTATATAAAGTTGGAACAGTGGGGTAAGTTGTCGATGTTAGGTAGGGATGCAGAGCCTGCGGGATCTTGTAAATAATCGGACAACAGTGCTCTTAACAGAGGTGTTGTATCGTCCTCAGACTGTGAGTGGAAGGAATTGGCGTCTGAGACTGAGGGTGGAGGAGAGTCAGGACCTTCACCTTCCAGGGGTGGGATGGACGCCGCTTCAGATGGGGCAATTGACTGTATGGAATCTACTGAGGACTCTTCGTCAGTGATAAAGATGGGTGAGTTGGCACGATGGTGAGGGTATCCTAGGTATTCACGGGGTAGAAAGGGGGCAGATAGGGTGGAGGAATTGGAGGCTTCTTCTGCGTACAGCATGTCAGGGCGGGTAGTGTCTGGAGAGGGCGGGGTGAGAGATATATCTGGGAGGGCGTTATATATGTCGTTCAGAGAAATCGCAGAAATGTGAACTTGGGTGTTTTGAGTGAAGTTGATGCCTAGAAGTGCCCAGGTGGCTGTCAGTAGTTCTCGGCGGCCGTCGTCAAGGGTAGCAATTCGGTCAGTGGTGGTATTATGAACAGTCGCAGGGATGCAGTTAATAAACTGGATATTACAATGGATGAGGCGTGGTGGGGCGTTGGACATCACAGATGTAAGAGGAGGCAGGACATAACTGGTGGGGCGATGCAGAAAGAAGGAAGCAAGGGGCGGGAGAAAATATAAGTTTTCCCCCCTCTTTTGTCACTCAATTGCACGAGCAAATGAGAGACAAAAATGTGTATTGAAATGTAGGAAACGCGAGGCAGCAGTAGGCAGTGGAGCATGGGAGGGCTGGGCTACCTAGCAGAGAAGCAAATAAAAGGAGATGGCAGTGAGTATGCAATCCAGACACCGGGGGGGGGCTGTGAAGAAGGAGGTGGTACAAGGTGTTGGCAATGGTGCAGATGCTATCAAAGGCACAAGCAATGTTATCAAAAGCACAAGCAATGAGACTGATGACCTGAAGCACGACAAATGAACACGGGACAGAAAACAAAGACAGCGAAAAATGTATTTTAACCACAAATGCAGACGGAGCAATAAATACTGATCAGGTAAAGAGGATGCATCTCAAAAAGGAGGAAGGAAATGGACGTGATATGTAAAAATGAAACAGAATGATGTAGATGGTGTAGTGAAGGGACGGATGAAGCAGGCAGGGTAGGACTCAGAAGGGAAGTAAGAGACGTGGTCATGAGGCAAGTGTGCAGATACAGAATGGAGAGGGGGTGGGGGGGGGGGTGTTGGGGCGGGGAGAGAGACAGAGACAGAGAGAGAGACAGAGAGTAGAGAGGGATGAGGAAGCAGCGGAGGAAGGTGGTCAGGAGGTGGGGAGAGAGAGAGAGACAGAGAGAGAGGAGAGAGGGATGAGGAAGCAGCGGAGGAAGGTGGTCAGGAGGTGGGGGGTACGCGAGGCAGGCTCTCACAAGCGTCGGAGGAAGAGGGAGGGGTGAGGTGCCATGGGAGGTAATGAGCGACGGTGGCAGGGCTTGTCCTGCAAATAGCACAAACCACTTCCTCTTTTTCTGCGTGCACAGGGAGGGCTGTTAAAGGCGATCGGTACTGCCGAATGAGAAGTGGAAGCGCAAGACAAACAATAATACCCACTCCTTGCAGAAATAACTCATGAAGAGGAGGAAGGGGAGAAGTGAAGACCGGAAAGGCAGTCCTCATAAATGAATTTGCAGGGGCGAGAGGCTCCGAGGAGCAATGTGCAGAGTAAAAAAGAATATGAGATGGAAGGTCAATGTACAATTTTAAATCATGAGGAAGACAGTAAATGACATCTTTATATAACAACTCATAATAAAAACAGTAAATGACAGCCTTATATAATATGAAACCATGTGAAACCAGAATGCAAGACGGAAAAATGCAGTGACTAATATTCGTAATAAGAGACGCAGAACAGGAGTGTTTGCAAAATGAAACAATAGAAGACAAAATCAAACAGAAGAGAGCTGAATAGTAGTAACTGTCAGGGAATGGAACCCAGACCCCATGCAAAACCTGAAACGCTGAGGTAAGATGAATCTAGATTTTGTCGAGGAATTAAACCTTGACTCCATGCATGCTGAGGGACCAAAACTAGATTCCCTCGGAGACTGCAACTCCAAGCCCATGCAGTGATCAGTAATGCTGAGGGAGCGAAAATATAGGTCCCTAGGACCTTTCTAACGTCTGAATCATCCCCTCCGGGCGTACAACCGGTCAATCATCCCCTCCGGGCTTACAACCGGCAGGGGCAAAAACAGAAAAACCACAAAAGTCACTGCATCTAAAGCCACAGGAAGCCACAGGAAACACAAGGGCGTAATCGAGAGGCGGCTCGTTATTTGTAAGAAGGACGAGTAAAGACGAGCAAAGTCGTGACCACAAAGAGGGAGAGAAAGAGAGAGAGGGTACTAATCTTGGCCAGACAGACTGCTGACAGCAGGTCAAGAGCCAGCAGAGAGGCCCCAGAGATCCCGCCTCCAATCAGACACTAAGGGCAATTCAAGGAAAAAAACAAAGATACCCCTGGCTTACCCCGTGGTCAGCAGAGGAGACCGGACTCTTTGGCACACTCTGTAGCATTACTCCAGACCCACCACCGGCAAAAATCATCGTTGCAGGATGGATCAGTGGTCGCCAGCTGAGAGAGGGTAAGTGGAGGCCCTTTCGATTCCCCTTGAGGGTGTGGCCACGTTCACTGTGATCTGGATAACCGTCTCAATCAGGCACTGATAGAAGGAGGAACAATAAAGTGAGATGACAACTTTTCACGTTGGAGTGGCACGTTTATTTTCACAAACACATGTATATCAATCAGGCATATTGCTAAAGAACACTCTTTAAGAAAACCTGGCTTCACTCTGCCAGAGAAATAAGCAGGATATCAATTGTTTCTAAAATATTGCGATGCAAACAGAAGTGACTATCTACTAATATATGACTTTCAGTGTAAACTGGAAGTTGAGAAGACATTAAAACCTGTTCAAGAAAACACTTTGTTTTCATACAACTTTCCTGAAGAGAACCATCATTGCAGGTTTGAGCATTTTAGCAAGAATAAAATATCAGAGGTTAAGATCCTTAAAAAGGCCTAATTTAATTTTAGCTGGATTATGCAGAGTACATTTCTATCAGGCCTAGTGCCTTAAAGCACCTACCTAGGGAGAAGAACCCTAGAGGATCTAATGCTAAAAAGATACCTTAAATGCAAGGAATTGGGTATGGATGAAAAAGTACTTGGGAGGTTGAGATAATTAAGAGAGCTTAGAATGCTATCTTATTCAGGAAGTCATCACCTGATAGAAGTAGGCTTTGGCAGTCCCAAATCAGATATACGGTCGACCAGAGAATCGCCAAAAGACAGTTTGGAGAGTTCTGCCTTCTGACTGTGATGGTGAATCTTTTATACCTGAAATTACAGAAGTGGCACTATCCTGACGTACTTTCTGACGCAGGTGGCCTGACCGCATTGTCCTCGGACAGTGGGGGCGGTCAGGTGTCCTAACGGTTAGTTGGCCATGCTTGACCGCAGAACATAAACAAAGATCATTTTGTTCTGTACATATTTCTAAAACTGTATGTGAGAGCGGAACTTACGCCAGGTGCTAGTATTGCAAGACGTTGCGGCAAGCTAAGTTTCAAAACAATGTTTCAGTGGAAAGTCCCAATATGTGTCAACGTGTACCAGCTGGGTTTGTGTACGTGTGTGTGGGCGTTAGTCTTGATGCTGTGGAAAATTACTGTACTACACTTCGTGGTGGGCCAATTTACCATTGTTGTTTTCAGTACAAAAGAAAATGCACGTTTTAACACTATTTAGGGCCTAGTGGATTTTTGTGAACCTAAGGCATGTCTTTTTAGCCTCTGGCGTGGGTCTATAAACCCGGGATTCAGGGAATAGGTGGGATTTCATTTGCTGACTAATAGTATGGCAAAATTGAGGGTTTTTAAAGCATATTTTCAGATTCTCTCTGGTAGGGCCATATGTGACTTTTATACTACCTAGGTAGGTAAGAAGTGCTCTTTTTATTGATCAGATGGTAGATCGTGATTTTGACCCTTCATCAAAATATTACAGGATAGATACAGCGTTACAACAGATAGTCGAGTAAAGAGCTCAGCTAGTTACAATAGAATGGCACTCTTCCATAGAATTGAGGCCATGATTAATGCTGTTACTGCGGAGCATCCACCGCCATTCAGTTCTATTCAAAATATTCGAGATGCTCCCTCCCCTTTCAGGCATTTTAACTACCTCTATAACCTGCCAACGCATATCTTCGGGGGTATGATTAAATTGTTGATAGTGTGCCACTAAGGGTGCGTTTTCTGTTTGGCAACGTATTCGGCTCTTGTGTTGTCCAAGTCGTATCTTGATTTTCTGTGTCGTTTGACCGATGTAAATCAGATCGCACGGACACCAAATTGCATATACGACATTAGCCGTATTGCAATTTGACAAACTGCGTAGGTCATATTTGATGTTGCCATGTAAAAATTGTTTGGTGTTCAGGCAGGACACACATGAGGCAGCCGCCACATTTGTAATGTCCAACGGTTTTGTTAAGGCCCCACATAGATGTTATAGTGGGACTCTCAATGCGAGCAAGAGATGATCGCACCAAATGGTCACGAAGATTTTTGCCACGCTTAAAAGAGAACAACGGTAGCTCATGTGTGATACCGGTGGCCACAACAAGTGGCCAGTGTTTTTTGATGATACCTGAAATTTGATTGCTGCGGGTCCCAAACGTAGTCACGCATGGAATGCGGGTCATAGATTTTTTAATTTTGGGGTTCAGCAGGGTATCACGAGGATTATACCATGCCCGTTTCATTGAGCGTTTAACAAGTTTACGGGGATACCCACGTAGTAACAACTTCTTAGACAAAGTCTCAGCTTCCCGAAAATAGTCGTCTTTAAAGTAACAATTTCTCTGAATCCGTAAAAATTGTCCAAAGGGAAGCCCATCCCTCAGCCCTCGTGGATGATTACTTGAATACTCCAAAAGAGTATTACGGGCCGTGGCCTTACTGAATAATTTCGTGGACAGCTTCCCTTCATTCGGAAAAATGGTAAGGTCCAAAAAGTCGACATGGCAATTACTTGAGTTGGATGTAAATTTAAGGTCATTAGAACATAAATTCAACCAAATCATAAACCTGTCTAATGAGTCCTTGGTCCCAGTCCAAATGAAAAAAACATCGTCAATCTAGCGTCACCAATGACGAACGCTATCAAAAAAAGGGTTGTTATTACAGTAAAAAATAAAGCGTTTTTCAAAATCGTCGATAAACAAAATAGCACAATTGGGGGCATAAGAAGCCCCCATAGATGTTCCCTTAATCTGTAAATAATATTGTCAATCAAACTAAAAAAAAATGTTGTCAAAGAAATAGTCAAAAGGTCAATAATGAAGTCAGTTGGTACAGGCATTGGAGCGACCCGCGTGTCCAAAACCTTGCGAATCACTTCAATGCCTTCCAATTGAGGAATGTATGTGTATAAGGACTCAAGGTCCATACACACCAACAGCTCAGTCTCAGGGCAAAACTGCATGACCTCGACTTGGGAGATAATGTCCCCACTGTCGCGCACATAGCTGCGAGTGGCACAGGCAAAATCCTTAATAAATATGTCGATGTACTTACATAATGGCTCCAGAACCGACCCACAACCAGAAACAATGGGTCGCCTGGAGGAGAAAGAGCACTCCTGTGCACTTTTGGAAGTGTATACAACACAGGTGTTCGTGGCGATTTAGCATTCAGAAATGTAAATTCCTTTTGGGTTATAAAGCCATCAGTTTTAGCTGCTGTAGTCACAGTGAGGATCATATGTTGGATATCAGCCAAGGGACTAGTTCTCAACAAGAGGTAGTAGTTGGGATTATTCAGTTGGCGTTTGATTTCAGTCTTATAATCAGTTTTGGACTGCACCACTATGCCCCCGCCCGTATCGGCCGGCTTTATTATGACTTACTGGTTTGTTTTAAATTTCATTAGTGCTTGTCGTTCGGCTAAAGAGATGTTATATGGAATGTATTCGAAGTGTTTATTTAAAGCAAGCACGTCATTTAAAACCATTGATTCAAAGGCCAACAATTCAATAGGGACCTGATTAGTCGGAGGATTAAAGGTCGAGGGGGGCCGTAATCCAGAGAAACTTTCATTCATACTGTTATCCTTACCAAGAAAAAATGCTTTGATACGTAGTTTTCTAAAGAACTGTAATAGTTCTAGCTGAATATCAAACAGGCATGATTTCTCTGTAGGAACAAAACTGAGTCCCTTGGATAATAGTGAGACTTCAGCCAAGGACAATAAATGTTCAGAGATATTGAAAATAGGGATGGTATTTACAACGGAACCATCCGGTTCAACTACAGCGGGGGGCCCCACTGGTAAAATTTCCCACGTGTCTGCCTCTCCCCTGATTGGAAATTCCAATGGTGTATCTGTGGATTGGATAACGGTTCTCGAGTTTTGACTCTGCCTCTCCCCCTCCCTCGTGATTCTAAAAAAGGTGGTGGAGGGTAGTTAGGATTAGAGAGGCCAGGACGGAACCCGGCACCTGAGTCACTGTCATCACCAGAGCTGGCAGATGAGTCGGAGAATGTAACTCCTATATTTTTCTTAAACCTTCCCCAAGTAGGTTAGTTGTCTGAATACTGTTGCCTAGGTTGAGAAAAAAACTCATCCTGTATATAAGGATGGAAACGGATTTGGTCAAAATTAGCAATATCTTTCTGCATTTTGTTGGTTTTCTTTGTCCTCTCAATATGTTCAAATTCAGCTATGGTTTTGGTGACTTTGTCCAATGCTGCCTTAGCATCAGCAACTACATTTACTTCTGAAAGTCTCTTTTCCAAATCTGCTATGATCTCTAATTCTTTTTTACTATGTTCAAGAGCCGTATCGATGCCATGTACCAGCCAATGGCGGGAACACGTAACCCTTTACGTAATTTAGGGTCATTTGTGAATATTACAGGTACATTGCGCACCTGCAAACCCATAGGGATGACATCTTTCTTGAGGTATTCAGTCATCATAAGGGCATGTAAGGTGGTTCTTACTTGTTTTTTCCGGCACTGTTCCAATTCATCTAGCAGTGCTTGTCCTTCATTCAAAATAGGTATAGCTGCTGCAGCACCCAGGAGAGATGGAACACTCTTAATGCGTGCAATGTACTCCTCAGAATAAGTAAGAGCTTCAGTATTTGCCATCGTGTGTATGAGAAATACCAAGGCGCAAAGCCCTCACAACCCACCGGTTGTACTTAAATCATTGACAGACTACAGGGGCTGTCCAACCACCCTGAACCAGGGACAATAGATTATTACACCTAACAAGAGGTTCAGGTGAAAAAGTCAAAATCAACAGTTAAACAATAAGCATTAAGACAATAAAAAGAGAGTGAAGAAGCCTATATACACACATTGACACATTTACAAAAGCAATTATAATTTATTGAACATGTACTTTTTTAAAAAGGTTACCAAGAAAGACCAATAACGCTCAAAAAAGAAATGTTGGCAAAACGAACAATTCCTATGCCAAACCAGTGGCTAACAGACAAACCTTATATATACAAAAAGGAACAACAAGGGCAAAATGATGTGTCCTTTACAGATTATGGCCACAAAAAGCGTCAACGTTACAAATGTGGCGGCTGCCTCATGTGTGTGTCCTTCCTGAACACCAAACAATTTTTACATGGCAACATCAAATATGACCTACGCAGTTTGTCAAATTGCAATACGGCTAATGTCGTATATGCAATTTGGTGTCCGTGCGATCTGATTTACATCGGTCAAACGACACAGAAAATCAAGATACGACTTTGACAACACAAGAGCCGAATACGTTGCCAAACAGAAAACGCACCCTTAGTGGCACACTATCAACAATTTAATCATGCCCCCGAAGATATGCGTTGGCAGGTTATAGAGGTAGCTAAAATGCCTGAAAGGGGAGGGAGCATTTCAAATATTTTGAATAGAACTGAGTGCCATTCTATTGTAACTAGCTGAGCTCTTTACCTGACTATCTGTTGTAACGCTGTATCTATCCTGTAATATTTTGACAGCATACTCTCTATGATGAAAATAAACCTGTAATGTATAGTCTAATGGGGGAGTATGTTAGCACTACATGAGACCTATGAAATGTTTATGATTGTTTCTTTGATGTTATTCCCACAGTTGACATGTGCTATATTGTGATGCTCTGTGACTGTACTACAAGTGTGATCCTGTGTAACTAGACCTGTTTAAAGGAAAACACCCCTTTTTTAAATTTTATTTTGCCATTCACTTGGTGCTGGGTTCTATATTTTTTGCACTACTTTCCTATTGCCAGTGCTTGTGTGGATGTATAGGGTATGTAGGTGCATTTTATTGAGGTGGATACAATTAGTTGTCCCTTCTGTTTTTCTTCTTTTTGACATTGGCTAGCTAATGCAATATACTGCCCGTTATAAAGTCCAAAATTATGGATCCCACGTTCACGTTTTTTGGTGACTTTTTTAGTACCTAAATCATCATTATTGGGCGCTTTGCGTCTTTCCACTTGATTTCGTCTGGATGCTCCTCATTCTTAATACATGATACAGATGGAAGTCTTTTCTTCCATTTTGATTCAGCAACTTTATTTGTTGCCACTTTGTAACATTAATTTACTATGCAGGTCCGTCTAATATTATTTATTCAATTTGGTATGACAACATAATTTTTAGATTATGAACTGATGCTCTGTCCCGTTAATGCTCTTTGAACCAAGATTTAAACATTTTCCATCCATTACGGGCCTATCGGCATCCTTCCAAGATGGCGCTTGGAATCGTGCAATTTCCCGATTCTATATGTCCGCTATGTGCGGTTGACTTGCGTGGCGGTTTTCTATTTCTACAAGCCATGCCACCATTCCACAATTAGCGACTCGTTTGGATATTCCTTGCTGGGTGTGCATCCTGAGAATTAAATTTGGTAAGTGGCTTGTGCACACTATTTGACCAATTTTTATTTGTAGCGTATTTAATTAGTGCGTTTCTTAATGTAACACTGAACGCGTCCGCTGTTTAGCTGACACGTCGCGAGTTTGGTACAATTTCATGCTGCATTTAATGCACAGTATTTCCGCATCTTTCCTGCTACCTATATATATTGGAGCTACACAGAGGCTATTGTTAGTGGCAGGACTACGCAGAAATAAGTTTTTTTGCGTGCCAGTTAGCCTGGGTATGGTAACAAACGTAGTGAGTTTATTACCTTCTTACGCGTCTTGCAATCGACTGATAAGGCAGAATGGCGGGTACAATTATAGGTCACTCACTACATCTACTTAATCTGGGATATTGGCAGATATGTCTCGAGTAATGCATTCATCTTTATTTTATCTTTCTGCTAATATCAAATAAGTGCACTGAACTTTTACATCCTTCGTGTTATTCGCATACATTGGGGTCTGTTTGAGGCTCTCCTAATTTACATGACCACGCTCTAATAACTTGTTTGTTTGCGTGCAAGTCAGCCTCTATGTGAATAGGCACTCAGCTAGTTTATCCAATTTTTCTCGTTTTACAGCTGATTAAGTCTGAAGATTGGTTGGCGCAACTATAGGCCACCCACTACCTCCATTTATTCGGAGACACCGACAGGCAATATTTACACGCCTTGACCTAAAATATAGGATTGCTCCAATCATTTATCAGTCTGAGTAAGTGGAGTAATTAATTATTAATTAACTATTGTGATTTTCTGTTTCACTGCACTGGCGGTATATTACTAAATGTATATCCGCTTCATTTGCAGAATTGGAATCTGTATCCATATGCCATTCTATTCACGACTGGCTTGTTTTATACAAAGGTTATTATCTTTATTTCTCTATTTTTGTGGTTAAGGTAATCACGAGCGGTGTGGTGCTAGCTTTCCCTGTGTCTTAACTACTCTCACTTGGTGGTTTCCTTCCGCCAGTCTTTTCCTTTGAAGAAGCCTACTCCGCATATGTAATCTAATTTTATAATCTTTATTACACAGAAACTAAACGCTCAATACAACCCTTTGTCCTCATGATGACCGTACAGTTACCTAGCGGTTGAAACGCCGTTGATGCTTTTTGTGGCCATAATCTGTAAAGGACACCTCATTTTGCCCTTGTTGCTCCTTTTTGTATATATAATGTTTGTCTGTTAGTCACTGGTTTGGCATGTGAATTGTTCGTTTTTGTTTTGCCAACATTTCTTTTTTGAGCGTTATTGGTCTTTCTTGGTAACCTTTTTAAAAAAGTACATGTATAATAAATTATAATTGCTTTTGTAAATTTGTCAATGTGTGTATATAGGCTACTTCACTCTCTTTTTATTGTCTTAATATTTATTGTTTAACTGTTGATTTTGACTTTTTCACCTGAACCTCTTGTTAGGTGTAATAAAACTAGTTAAAGCTCACCTTAAGTACATTCACGTATTTGTGGCGTCCTACGCTGGCTCCCAGATGGCTGATGTGTAAAAGGGAACCGGAAGTCATTCTGTTATATATCCTGTGCCTGTGACTGTTACACCGCGTCTTGACAAAACATCATGCAAAAAGCAATCCGCCATGTTTAATAGTGGAAACCAAGCAGCCACACATATCAGTTGGAGACCTTATGATATCTCCCCGTGTGTGTAGTCCTATGGTAGGTGGATCTATGTCCATGTTCGGATTGTAGCGCAATGCTAAATCACTTGACCTATATTTGGACCTGTTGTGTACGAACAATGGTTCATTATATATACAATTCATGCGCCTGAGTCACTATAATACTATAATATACATGTATGCTCCGTCAAATATGCTGAGCAGTTGTCCCCTAACGCGTAGTAATGTATTTTATGAGAATGGTCCTGCAATAATTAGTAAAGGAGCCCGAAGGCTCGGCCATATGTAACAAGATAAAAGACATGTCCATCATGGCTGTAATCTTAGCAAAGTAATTATGTGGTCATTACGACCAAGAAACAGTATAAGATAAAATAGTGTATATCAGTGATTAGTATTAAGTCAAGTAGCAGTAGTATAAGATGTGCTGAAAGATAACCATAGTGACTGTGGTAGACATTTTAAATATCCATCAAAGAATCAGCAAAAAATACGCCTTCGAGCAGGGTGTGAACAAACATGCCAGTTTAAAGAATCACATTGGTGGTGAATATACATTCAGCAGGATATGATAGTGATAAACCCTGGATTATTTTGTTTTGAAATGTGATTAATGAATAGATAGGTATTTGGAAGTGTTGTATTTCACAGTAACTATGGTTGCTGTTATAGTCAATTAAGTACACATGATTTGTAAGAGGAAGAGTCAGGTGACAACGTATTCAATATATGTGGGAATGTTCAGTACATTTCATAAGTTGATATACATCGCATATAGTGACAACGTATCCAGTACATGGGGGAATGTTCAGTTGAATTACATAAGTTGATATACATTGCATATAGTTACAAACATCATTGGTGCAATCCTACATCTAACTAGGATGATGTGATCCATTAATATAGAAGAAATGTATTCCCCTAAAAAATAATGCAATTCATGATCTAGATTTAGTCCGCACTCTACAGTGCGAAATTTCATGATCCATGTGGCCTCTCTACGTCTCAGATGTAGTTCTTTATTGCCTCCTCTGGGATCCGTCTAGATCCGATTGATACCACAGAATATGAGTGTTTTGTGTACACTCTGTGACGTACATTCATTAATATGTATAGCTGTGGGGGATCTGATGTCTTGATATTTGATGGCTCTCACAGGCTCACTGATCCATTCCTTCAGTGGTCTGTACTGCCAATGTAAAATGTCCTACATTTGCATTTCAGCATGTATATAACATATTTACTGTTGCAATTTATCATCTGTCTGATATCATATTTTAGGCCCTTAGGATCTGCAAAGTGTTTTATATTGTCCATTGCTAGGTCACATACCCTTCAATTACCACATGTGGGGAACCCTATACATCTTTGCGATAACCAATTGTCTCTGGTTTTGTGCATTGGGTAACTAGGGTTTAAGAGCGATCTTATGGTTTTGCCTCTCCTATATGTAATGAGTGGCATATCAGTATGTAATTACTCAGGGATTTGTCCGACGACAGTATTCACCAGTGTTTATTCATACTGTTTCTCAGCACTTTTGACATTTCATTGTAATCCGTGATTAGACTTATTTTGGATGGTGCCATATCTTGTCAATGTCTGTCTCTCAGGGTGTCAGCCCTACTGATTGTTAGTATTTTCTGTTCCGCTTTCTCAATAGTACATGAGTTGTAACCTCTGGTTGAGAAGCGTTGCCATACATTATCTACAATTTGTGTCATTACTGCAATTTCTCCTTGCCCTAACAAATTGACTATATTGGATTGCTTCTTTTTGGTGTCTCGAATGAGCACTGTTAGCATGTAGGACTGCATTGCAGGAGGTAGGCTTTCGGTGTAACTCCAGAAAATTCAATAACCGAAGAACATGTAACCAGTGAAATTCACTATGCTGTCATCTTGCAACACTGTAAGTATCCAGTAACTATCCATGTACTTGTACAATGACTCAGGCATTAACACATGCAGTGCTACAGTCAAATATGCACTATCCATGCAGTCCTCTTACCACTTCCACACTTCTGATTCACTCCTCCAATTACCCAAGTAGTACCCATGCAGTCCAGCAATCACACTGTCACTCTCCGTGCACTCATCCACAAATTCAGCCAGGACCATGTCCTTATCATATCACTGCGCCAAAACCCAACCACTCATAAATTAACCATGTTGTCAACCTGCAGCACTCTAATTATCAAGTCACTATACATGTCCTTCTACAACGACTCTGGCATTAACACATGCAGTGCTGCAATGAAATTTGTACTATCCATGCAGTCCCCTAACCACCTACACACTACTGATTCACTTCACCAATTACCCAGGTCGTACGCATACAGCCCAGCAATCACACTGTCACTCTCAGTACACTTCTCCCATCATCCAGCCAGTACCATGCCCTTATCTATTCACTGCACCAAAACCCAAGCACTTATGAATTAACCATGTTGTCAACCTGCAGCACTCTAAGTATCCAGTCACTATCCATGTACTTGTACAATGATTGAGGCATTAACACATTCAGTGCTACAATAAAATGTGCACTATACATGCAGTCATCTAACCACCTCCACACTACTGATTCACTCCTCCAATTACCCAGGTAGTACCCATGCAGTCCAGCAATCATACTGTCACTGTCTGTCCACCCCTCCAATCATCCAGCCAGTACCATGTCTTTATCTAATCACTGCGCCAAAACCCAACCACTTATAAATTCAACATGCTATCAACGTGCAGCACTTAACTATCCATTCAGTCCTCTAACCACCTACACACTTCTCATTCGCACCTTCAATTCCCCAAGTAGTAGCCATGTAGTCCAGCAATCACACTGTCACTCTCAGTCCACTCCCCCAATCAGCCAGCCAGTACCATGTACTTATGTAATCACTGCACCATAACCCAAGCACTTATAAATTCACCATGCTGTCAACTTGAAGCACTCTATGTATCCAGTCACTATCCATGTACTTGTACAATGACTCTAGTATTAACATATGCAGTGCTACAAGCAAATATGCACTATCCATGCAGTCCTCTTACCACCTCCACACTACTGATTCACGCCTCTAATTACCCAGGTAGTACCTATGTAGTCCACTGTCACTCTCTGTCCATGTAGGAGAGTAGGGTCTGCTTCCTATGGTCACCCCCACTTTTTGCTGTGATTCTCTGTGTATTCCACTTTAATGTGGCTGTGGGCCTGCTAATCAGACCCCAGCCCAGCTGTTCTCTCTCTAAATTGATACCATTCATTTTATGTGCATACCAGATTGGTTACTGGGTCACTCTTGCGAGCCCCTGTATAGTGTACCATAGGTACCCAGGGCATAGGTGTACCCTAGGCCTACCAGGGGCTGCAGCATGTATTGTGCCACCCCTGGTTTGCCTTCCAAACTGACACCACAGGTCTGTTCACACAGCCTGCGTAAGGTGGTGTAATCACCCCTTACTTAGATATAGTATACCTATCCAGACGGGCGCGCCAAAGGCAAGCCCGTCTGCGCCTGTCCGCGGCCGGTCCGCGTCCAGCGCCTGCCACGCTGCCGGTGAGTGCAGGGAATATAAGAGGGTTGTCTGGTCTAGGTCGGACCTTCTGGCGATGAACGCCGTTAAGCCGTGCCGGGCGACTAGGCTTGACCTGGCTAACTCTGATTTACCGCAATCCTGTCTGTTCTGCGGTAAGGTACTTTGTGATGGCCCTATATTAAACAACTCACATTCAAAATTAAAAAATAAATCTACAGTTAACCCCTCCGAGACTTTATTCAGGGCTGGCCTATTGAACTGCAGATCTCTCCCTAGGCATGCTGATGATATCTGGCTGTTACTGGCGGACTCTGAGTGGGACGCCTTATTTCTTCCAGAAACATGGCTGAATGAAGACAGCCTGGCCTCCATTGCCCTGGCTGTCCCGATGGGTTTTAAAATGAGCTTCTCGAATAGAGGGGATGATAGAAGGGGTGGCATTTAATTTTAAGGACAAATACACACTGGCGTCCTCTACACCTACTACTATACCCGGCATAGAGGGGCTACATTTTTGTCTGCAAATTAACCCCCAACTGTCTTTAGCCGGGCTGATTATTTACAGACCCCCTGACTGTGCTTCAACCAATACTTGCGAACTTATGGACCTCATAGTCCAAAGCTCTTTAGCGCATTCACACTACATTGTAGTTGGTGATTTTAATGTCCATGCAGATAGGCCTAGCTGCCCGCAGGTCATTCAACTTATGACCACGCTGAAAGCAGCTAATTTAACTCAAATCATTACTGGACCTACGCACCGGTCAGGTCATATGTTGGATCTGATTTTTTCCAACATACAGGATACGACAGCCAAGGCCCCGCAACCATTGCTCTGGACGGATCACTTTTTAATTCCCTTCCTAATATCACTGTCATCTCGCAATCAGACAAAAGGGAGACGCTCTTATGTGCGCAGGAATTGCAATAATATTTCAGCAGACACCCTTTGTCCTGCCCTTACAGTTGCTACCCCAGCTTTGACTACAGACGTGAATACTGATGCGGTGGCGCTGAATCTTTGGATAGGCAATACGGTGGAAGCTATCGCTCCAGCAAAACTCGCCACGTCTCGTAGAGAAACCCCTTCTGCCCCATGGTTCTCCACAGAGTTGATGGCTGAAAAAAGCAATTGCAAGAGGCTGGAGCGTGTATGGCGGGCAAAGTATTGTGAATCAGCAAAAATTTGCTATAATAAAGCCCTCCGCGGTCTTCACAAATCTATAAAAAAAGCCAAAAAACTATTCATCGTGACTTCCATTCAGCATGTGGAGCAATCTAGCAAAGAAGTCTTTAAGATTGTCCAATCCTTTTTCAAACCTAGGGTTATTGAGACTGAAGTCACTCCTTCGGAGAGACTCTGTGAAGACATCTCGGACTTCTTTGACAATAAAATCATGAAAGTCTATGAAACTTTCACTAATCCTGGCTCCACAGTAATGGCGGACACGGTTGAAAATGGGTCCCCCTCCCCTTCCTTAGTTCAATTCCATTCTATTTCCTTCTCCGAGGCACTGGAGGAAATAAACAAATGCAAATCAGGGGCCCCTGACGACCCCTGTCCGCCCAAACTCTGGAATATGATGTCTGACGCAATTGCAATGCCACTCCTACATATTTGGAATACGTCCATTGCATCAGGGGTGTTCCCTGAGTGTTGGAAACATGCTACACTTCTTCCTCTGAAAAAGAAACCCAATGGTGCCCCTGAGGATCTGAGCAATCTCCGCCCAATCTCCCTACTAGCAGTCCCAGGCAAAATGCTTGAAAAGTTGATACAACGTCAATTGAACAGCTTCATTGAGGAAAACGGGATTCAGGCTTGTCCCTCACTTTCACTGGCCTCATATGTCAGAGGATACCAAGGAGTTTTGTTGCTCCTGTGTCACCTGCCAAGCCAGTGGCAAATCAGGTGGCACCACAAAGGCCCCTCTAATACCACTACCTGTGGTGGGGGTTCCTTTTGAACGGGTAGGGATTTACATTGTTGGACCAATGGATCCCAAAACAGCCTCTGGGCACAGGTTTATTCTGGTGGTAGCGGATCATGCCACCAGATACCCAGAAGCCATTCCCTTAAGGACAACAACAGCCCCTGTTGTGGCAAGAGCCCTCCTGGGAGTGTTCTCAAGAGTGGGTTTTCCGAAGGAGGTTGTCTCAGACAGAGGTGCAAACGTTATGTCTGGATATTTGAATGCTATGTGGAAAGAGTGTGGAGTGAACTACAAGTTCACCACACCCTACCATCCACAGTGCAATGGTCTAGTTGAGCGATTCAACAAGACCTTAAAGGGCATGATTAAGGGTTTACCTGAAAAGCCTAGGTGAAGATGGGACATCCTGCTGCCCTGCCTTTTGTTTGCTTACAGAGAGGTCCCACATAAGGAGGTTGGCTACAGCTCTTTTAAACTTCTGTTTGGGCATCCTGTAAGAGGACCCCTTCGTCTGGTGAAGGAGTGGTGGGAGTTACCTCTCAAGCCTCCCAAGCAAGACATTGTGGACTATGTACTTGGTCTCCGCTCCAGGATGGCTGAGTACATGAAAAAGGCATTCAAAAACTTTGAGGCTAGCCAGGAATTGCAAAAGGCCTGACATGACCAAAAGGCTGTGCTGACTGTTTACCAGCCAGGACAGAAAGTGTGGGTGTTGGAGCCAATGGCCCCAGCAGCTTTCCAAGACAAGTGGAGTGGACCCCACATTATTGTTTAGCAGAAGGGAGAAGTCACCTATTTGGTTGACCTTGGAACTCCCAGGAGCCCCCACAGGGTGCTTCATGTCAACAGACTGAAACCACATGTTGACAGGGCAGACATGGGCTTCCTCATGGCTACTGATGAAGGACAGGAGGAAGAGAGTGACCCTCTCCCAGACCTGCTCTCTCAGAACTCTGACGATGGGTCAGTTGATGGTGTAGCCTTGGCAGGCAGCCTCACTGATCAGCATCAGATGGACTGCAGACAAGTTCTACAGGCCTTTAGACATATGTTTTCACTGACTCCAAGTCAGACTACCTGGTGCACTCATTTTTAAAAAAAATATTTTTATTCAGTTCTTGACAATCCATTCATAACATTGATTACAGAAAATCCAAAAAAACACAATGATAAGCTGAAGAGCAAATAATAAAATATAGCATCATCTCAAAAAAGAATAAAGCCTGAAAGAAGAAATTTCATGTACAGAAACATATATAGAATTTTAATCAAAATACGTCCCCCATATTTTTTCAAATTTACACAGTCCCCCAATCCTTTGTGCATATATAAATTCACTTTTCCTTACTCTCTTCATTTTCTCATACCATTCATCCAAAGATGGTACTACATCTGTTTTCCAATACTTGAAAATCAGTGATCTAGCCACCGCTACTATAATATATATCAGTTTTGCCAGTGACTCAACCAGATTAAGCTCTGGATCAATACCAAATATAATCAGTCTTTCATAATTAATAATCATACAATGCATATGAAGTGAAAGCAAAGAAAAAATGCCCTCCCAGAAGGCCCCAATTCTGGGGCATAAGGCTACTATGTGAGACCAATTAGCCAAATCTGGTCGAGAACATCTAAAACAGATAGAAGATGTATTACTAAACATTCTAGCAAGGACTGCAGGTGTGTAATATAGCAGCCATTTACTAAAAAACAACATTCGCCTCCAATTAGAGCCTCTCAATACCGAGAAATTAAACGTATTTAATGTTTTCCACATATTGACTGTTAAGTTGAGACTTTCATGTTTCTGCCATTTTCTAGTTGCTTTGATACTCAGGTCCTCCTCTCTACTTTGTGCTCGGCTTCTTCTCCATTTTCCTGGTTTCATAAATAGTGAAGACCAAAAGATATCATTGGATAAATCTGAGGCTCGACTGATCTGTACTAAGTCATTTTGAACAAAAACTTTATATAGTAGATTATATGAACCCATAAGAAGAAAATTTCCCCCAGTTAGAGAAAGCATCTCGTTAGGAGTTAGCCAAGCTCCATTTTTCACGAAATTCAATAGTGATGTAAACCCCAGTCTAACCCAATTTTGAATAATTTCTGGCCCCATTTTTATACCAAAACCCATAATAGCATCACTAAATGGAGTTTTTAAACTAAAGACAGAAAGTGAGTATCTCTTCAACAAGGCGTCTCATTTAAAAAAAAAACCAATTTAAAACCTTGTATCTAACTAGTTTAGGAGATTTGGGTATGGATAATGGAGAAGAGATTTTGGCTTCCTTACATATTGTTTCAAAAAAGAAATTTATAAACAGTACTTGACTTGACATTGAATGTTTGAATCTTGAGAGATACTGTGCAAAATAAGCAAAGTAATAGTCTCTAAGGTTTGGGAGACCGAGACCTCCTTGTTCTTTTTCTTCATATAGAGTATTAATGGCAATTCGAGAAGTCTTTTTAGCCCAGACAAAAGCTGAGAACATAGATTCAATTTTTGAAAAGAAAGAGCCCGGTAATGAACATGGGATAGTGGAAAACAGAAAATTAAATGGGGGGAGAACCGACATCTTAATTAATGCCACCCGGCCTAGAATGGACAAAGGTAGGGTATTCCAACGTAAGAACATATCGCGAACTTTTTTTATTAAGGGTTCAAAATTAAAAAAATACAATTCACTTACAGATGACGTAAAATAGACACCCAAATATCTTTTGGGTCTATTATTAATACAGTTTTGAAAATCCGGGTGTAATTCGAGAGTAATACTTACCTGGTGCACTCATGAAGTGGCCACTGGCTGTTAAAAGTAAGATATACAGGCAACCTGATCATGTCAGGGACTGTATCAGGACAGAGGTCCAAAAGTTGTTGGAATTGGGAGTCATTGAGCCCTCAGAGAGCCCTTGGGCCAGTCCAGTAGTCCTGGTGCCTAAACCTCACTCCCAAGATGGTAAGAGAGAGATGAGGTTTTGCGTGGATTATAGAGGCCTCAATGCTGTCACTATGACAGATGCCATCCAATACCAAGGGCAGACGAACTCATTGACAGATTGGCATCTGCCAAGTTTTTGAGTACATTTGACTTGACAGCTGGCTACTGGCAGATCAGACTAGCTAATGATGCCAAGCCAAAGACAGCATGTTCAACCCCTGGTGGACATAATTAGTTTGTGGTAATGCCCTGCCACATTTCAAAGGCTGGTGAACCACGTCCTCTCAGGCCTGGATGACTACTGTGCAGCGTATCTTGATGATATTGCTGTCTTTAGCTCCACTTGGGAAGATCACCTGTTTCCACCTGAATAATGGTTTAGAGGCCCTGCAGAAGGCGGGCCTAACTATCAAGGCTACCAAATGCCAGATAGGGCAGAGTCAGGTTGTATACCTGGGCCACCTTGTAGGTGGAGGTCAGGTTAAACCATTGGAGAGCAAGATCCAGACCATAAAAGACTGGACTGCTCCCACCACCCAGACACAGGTCAGAGCTTTCTTGGGCCTGACTGGTTACTACAGGAAATTTGTCAAGTGGTATGGTTCCATAGCGACACCCCTTAATGACTTAACTTCCAAGAAATTGCCAAAGAAAGTTCAGTGAACAGTAAGCTGTCAAAAGGCCTTTGATGACCTGAAGCAGGCCATGTGCACTGCTCCTATTCTGCAACGTCCAGACTACTCCAAAGAATTCATTGTTCAAACAGATGCTTCTGAGTTGGGGGTAGGTGCTGTTCATTCACAACTGAATAAAGATGGTCAAAGCCAGCCAGTAGCTTTTCTTAGCAGAAGGCTGACCCCTAGAGAGAAACGTTGGTCAGCTATTGAGAGGGAGGCCTTTGCTGTGGTTTGGGCACTGAAGAAGCTGAGCCAATACTTGTTTGGTACTCACTTCAGGATTCAGACAGACCATAAGCCCCTCTTGTGGCTAAATCAGATGAAGGGTGAAAATCCCAAACTGCTTAGGTGGTCCATTTCACTACAGGGGATGGACTTTACAGTGGAACATAGACCTGGGACTGACCATGCCAATGCAGATGGACTCTCCATATATTTCCACTTAGAACATGAAGACTCAACTGGTCAAGGTTAGTTTAATGTCCCTGCGTTTGGGGGAAGGGGTGTGTAGGAGAGTAGGGTCTGCTTCCGTCGGTCACCCCCACTTTTTGCTGTGATTCTCTGTTTTTTTTTTTACTTTAATGTGGCTGTGGGCCTGCTAATCAGACCCACAGCCCAGCTGTTCTCTCTCTAAATTGATACCATGCACTTTATCTGCATACCAGATTGGTTACTGGGTCACTCTTGTGAGCCCCTGTATAGTGCACCATAGGAACCCGGGGCATAGGTGTACCCTAGGCCTACCAGGAGCTGCAGCATGTATTGTGCCTCCCCTGGTTTACCTTCTAAACTGACACCACAGGTCTGTTCACACAGCCTGGGTAAGGTGGTGTAATCACCCCTTACTTAGATATAGATACCTATATCTACCTTTATATATAGACAAATATACACCTGTAAGCCACTCCTATGGTATGCCTCGTCAATCCTGGAGGCAGAGTGCTTCGTTTTATGTGAGAGGGTGCCCTAGCTCGAGCTGAGCCCCTTTGCAGCTTTCGGAACCATCTCCTTATAGCTGTTCTATGATATAGCCATACCATATACTCTTAAGTGCATTATAATCCTTGTGGTTAATGCTAACTTCGGTTTGGCTTTATCAAAACATGTTGTGTAAGGTGTCAAACACTTTGGAATACTACCCCCTACCAATTCTGGCGGCGGGGTAGCATTCCATCCTTCTAGAGGGAAAAGACATGTATGTTACCGCTTTACCCCGTTAAAGTTAAACAGAACCTCAGCATTACAAAATGGATGCTGCTGCCACAGACACGAGTCCGACCACCTGGTGCTGGGGGAAACTCCAGCAAGGGTGGCCTGGACAATAGGTTTCCTGTCCAGGGAGGTGCCAGCACCTCCCCAGACAGGGGTTTTGTGTATTGGGGCAGGGAGGGCTGCATTCAGTGCATCTAGACACTGCCTGGGGCACACAAGGTGCTCCATGCATAGCCCGGTTCACACCAGTTGCTGGGACACTCCAGCCCTGGCACGAAACTGTACAAAGGGAAAGGGGTGTAACCACCCCCTTCTACAGGTCCACCCATAGGAGGTACCTATGCAGGTAGTCCAGCCCCTTAGCTTAGTATAAGTATAGGAGCTGTGTCCCCAGGACTTTAGATTAGCCTGGAATGAAACTCTGATACAGCACTCTTGGACCTTCGACATTCTATTCTGACTAGAAGACGGAAGACATCTCCCTTGTGGTCAAGGAGTGACCACCCTGTTCAAACAGGCACCAACAGCAACTTTGCTGGTCTGCAGTTTCAAGGCTCCTGCTGGAACCTGAAGACTCTGCGACTCAAGAACTGGACTTCCAGACTTTTCTGACCCGACCCACATCCACAGCAAAGCTGAGACCCATGGCGGACATGAGAGACGTGGGACCAGACATCTTGGGCATCCTGCATTTTGCTACCTGCACTCCTTTCCTGAAGCTTCAGTAAGTTGTGCATTGGGTTACGAGAAGCCCCAGCCCCGAGCATTATACGACCTGAAGCCCAGGCCCCCACACTCCATGAGTTTCCTGCGGGCCCCGCCTTTACATTTGTGCTGGACTCATCTTCCTGGCTCCTTGCCTGTTGGCTAGTGAGCCCCCTGAAATTACCATTTTGATTTTGACTTGCAATCCTTGTTGCTCCATGTTTGCCCCAGCTTTCCTACAAAGAAGAAGTGCCACAGACCTTGCTGGTCTGCAACAGAGCGAATCTTGTCATGTTGCATGGGTTGCGGTTACCAAGGCTTGATGGGTCCAATCCAGATACCGACACTGCAGTAAACTAGATCCATTGTGATCCAGCTCGTATCCAGCTCCTGGTTATCATCGATGCCTCCTGGACCTCGTGACTGAAGAGACAAACTCACCTTCAAGCACGCGACATCGTCTGGTTCCTTCCTGGTCACTGGCTAGTGACCCAGACTCTGTCCCCACTGCTTTCAGGTTCTTCACATCACCGATACACCCTTGGATCCACCCGGACACTTTTCCTCTTGTCGCCTGCAGCACTTCTTTGCAGATCTCCATAGAAATTGACGACGAAACCCGATACGAAAAGACACCTATGCACCCGGCTTCCCTGGGTGAGGTAACACAAGTTCTCCGGTGCTCCCATATGTCTTGACTCTCGAAGTGTCCTAGTTTAAAAGGGTTCCATCCTAGTCCATCCGGAAGTGTCCTTAAACAGTAACTTTGAAACTTCTTCGTTTCCCATTATAAGTCAATAGTAACTCGCGACTGTGTTTAGACACTGCACGCGTCTCCGATGGGCCTCCTACTTCCTAAACTTTGCTTTGTTTAGTGTAGTCCCAGCGATTCTACAGGCCCTAGACCTGCTGTCTAACTCTCACGTGGTACTTGTACTACTTTCTTAGTATATGGTTAGTGAGGCCCCTAACGTATACTGTGCAACTTATTATGTATTAACTGTGTGTCTTGTATTGTATTTTTACATCTGACCTCATAAAGAGTGCAGAGGGGTTGTGTGTAGATTAAATACATATATATTTGATATATACCTTGTGTGGTGTCCTTTCATTTGGTATTCAAGGGATTATATATGGTAAAACAACTTGCTTAACTCGCCTACAGAAGTCTTAGCCTATGACTGCTGGTCCATGCTACCACTAGGATAGCTTTCTATAAGGTTGACTTTACAACCATCATCAATAAGGGTCGATTAGACTGGTGCAAGGTGCCCACTAGAACTAGTGGACATCATATGCCAGGCTAACTTCTCACAGTCCACTCCTCCAATCATCCAGCCAGTATCATGTTCTAATCTAATCACTGCATCAAATCCCAAGCACGTATAAATTCACTATGCTGTCAACATGCAGCACTCTTAGGGCCAGATGTAGGTAAATGTGAAGTACTGATTTCTTAATACCGAATTTTACCGATTCGGTATTAAGAAATCGGTATGTCCGATGTAGGTAAAAAAATCGGTAATTTTTACCGATTCGGTAAAATTCGGAAAAATGAATACTGAATCCTTAATTCCGATTGGTATTACTGAATCTGTATTACCGAATCAGTAAATACCGTATCGGTAATTCAAAATTCCTGGGATTGAGGAATCAGCCAATCCTGTGAATCCACACCTCCTCCCAACCAGGAAGTGGCCACACCCATGCAGCTGCACTGAATCAGAATCTGCTGGAGAGGCAGGGAGTGCAGAGGAGAACACAGGAGCAACTGTAAGAATTTTTCCTGACACAAACTGCAGAATGGCCAACAAGTAGACTGAAAATGAAGAGGCAGAAAGGAAAAGAAAACTAAAATTTAGTGAAAGGGAGCTGGAGGTCCTGATTAAGGAGGTGGCAAGAGAACACACAAAGCTGTTTGGGAAACAGTCACTGCAAGTGCCAGAATCCCAGAAAAGTAAATATGGACTAGAATACAGGAACATGTAAATGCCATTGGAGTGTACCACCGTGAAATAGACGTACTCAAGAAAAGGTGGTACAACGTCTGGAGCCTGGCAAAGAAGAAGATGGCCGAAAGGAAAAAACAAGCCAGCCTGACAGGTGGAGGAAGAAATAGGGGCACCTGCACTGACTGCATTGGAACTGCTGGTGGAGTCCACCATTGAGCCTGAGTGTCAGCACAATCGGGGATGCAGACAGCTCAGCCAGAGCTGGCAACAAACAAGGTAAGATGCAAGCACACCAAGCTGCGCCCCCAATCCCTGACCCCATTCCCCAATGAGGCAGTGTGAATACCACTCCAGTACATGTTTTAGTAAACTCCAGCAATGCATTATGGGAGATGTAGTCAGTGTAACACCTATCATAACAGTCATCCCACTGAACACAAAGGCATGTGATGTTAGGAATCAACAGCCTTGACTTGTGTGATTGATGTGGTCTGACACTTTATTGTGGCCCCTTATCTTGTGAGCCTGTACTTTACAGACCTTCCCTAATGGGACTAAGGAGGAGCAGCGAACTACCGCCGTTGCTTGGCTTACTCCTTCGTGACCACGCCCCCTCTCCACTTCCTGGTTCCTGTTCGTGCGCTTTGCTGGCGTCTTGAGGACTCTCTGTTGGGTTCTTGAGGATACTTACGCTAAAATCTTGTTGCTACCCCTTGTCCCTTTTATTTTCTACTCTTGGAGTGGTGTGTGTATGTCTGCCGGTCCTCGGCATTTCTTCGCCGCTTCACGAACCGGTGAACGCGACGCCCCTACCAAAGCTCACGCATTTTGCGGGCGTCGGCAGTTCTCTGCATTCATTCCCTTCTTTCTTAGTGGCTGCATTACCTCCTTTGCTTGTATCATTCTTTTGGGTAATTCCTATTGAGAGTGAGCGCTCCGCCCTGTCATACTAGGGGCCGGGTGTCTCACCTCCTGAGTGGGTACTGCTCCGCTGTACTTGCCCCCTGTGCAGCCGGTCGGTGCCCCTCACTCCTTTTCAGTATTTGTTTGGTTGGGTTTGGTGTATGGTTGTACTGCTCCGCTGCACTTGCCCCCCCTTCATGCAGCCGGTCGGTGCACCTCACCTTCCTTCATGCTTTTTGTTTGCGTCTGAGGTGTGTTGAGTCCTTCGTGAGTTCTTCTAGCCCCCTCCCTGTTACCTGAACTCATCGATGAAGCTCGCCCGACCTACAGTTGGGGTAAGATCAATGATTAATCACACATGTCAATGTTTTTTCTATGTTTAAACAGAATAACATTTAGGAGTGTTACTGTTTATAACTTGCTTTTGTTTCCTAGCCTGGACCATCCCTTGAGACGCCTTCTGTTATTCATTACCCCTCGTATGAGGAGAGTGGTGGACACTCCTTGGGTAAATTCCCTCATACTTTTAGGAGACAGTAGACAGGAGTGTTTTATATTCTTATATCGCATTCTTGCTTCTGTGTCCTGGAGGTGGAGGGATTCTTCTTCGCTCCCGTGGAAGTTGGCCCTTCTCCTAACATGTGACACACATCAGTGATAAGCAAGCAGAGGACAGTCAGAAAGATTGGCAGACATGAAAAAACTTTTTTTCGAAATGCTGCCAGACAAGTGAGCTAATGTACAATTTGTGTTCACAGGCGAGACATCGAGCAGGTCTGCATATGTCAAGGCAGGAAAGGCACCCCGGAGGGAGAGAACGGAGGAGGCCATTTCAAATGCAGGTCACACCACACCACCACCACCGGCATCACCACCACCACTGGCATCACCGGCAGCGTCACCACCGGCATTACCAAGACCCAGGAGGCATGCAGTTGCTAGACTCCAAGAGAATGAGTTGTCAGTGAAAGACTGCAGGGGTGGAGAACAGTCAAGGGTGCCAGTGGATGGCAATAATGCAGGATCACAGTCCCCCACAGAGCGATCACACACAGGTGCCAGACGTTGCAGGGCTAGGGAACCCAGTCCACATTTGCAGGGTGAGGAGCATGGTGTGTATGCAGGTCTGGAGGCGAACATGTTAAAGGTCCAGCGCCTGCAAGGGAAAGCAATCCAATCAGTTCAGCGGCAGATGAGACATGTGACAGCAAACATGCAGAATATAGATAAGGGCATCTGCTCAATGAACACAACACTGGCTGAGGGCATGAAGGACATGGCTGAGGGCATGAGGGACATGTCCCAGTCAGTGAGGCTGCTGTGCAGCAAGCTGGATGAGGACAGGATGGCACGGCGCAGGGAGAGGCAGAAAATGGAGAATTATGCAAAGGCGGTGAACCGCCTCTCCAATTCCACTTCTTTGCTCTGCAGGTGCTCCGTGGCCATGCAGGAAGGGATGGCACACTGCAGCCATGATGTGTCAAGGGGGCTTGTGAAAGTGACCACTGCACTTGAAGTGCTCCTAAATAATCAGGCTGCCAATACTGCTGCAAGTGATGTGGGGGACAGTTAGGAGACAAGAAGTCGCAGCAGTGTAACGCCCCCTGCAACTAAGTCCAGGAGGAGCAGCAGATGACAAGATGCTGGCAATGGATCGATTGCCAGTGACGACAGTCAGCAAAGGGAATGCAGCAATGTTGTGCGTGGCCGCAGGCGGTAATGCAAGCCACACTTAGTCTAGCTAATTGGGTATCTTAACCCATGACATCTTTGTAGGGTGTTTAAGAATAGGACTGCCATGTTGAGCCCTTCCTGTGGTGGCGTAATGCCAATATATTAAACTACGTCATTCAAATACAACAACTGGCTGTGTCTCCTTACTTACTCAAAAATAGTTGCGTGTGATCTCAGCCCCTCTTTGTCTCCCATCTGGTGCTGGCGCCACTCCTGCTGCGTTGGGCTCTGGCTGTGCAAATTCATCATCATCGTCCTCAGAGTCATTTCATTCAACTTCTGTACCTTTCTTAGTAGCAAGGTTATGCAGCATAGCACAAGTTGCGATGATCTTGCAGCAGGTGATGGGTGTGTACTGATGTGCGCCTCCGCTTTTGTGGTTGCATGTTGATTTGTGCACCACATTGTATCCTCTCGCACTTGGGGTTGATGGGTTTAGGTAAGGAGTGAGGATTAATGACCGCACAGCATAAGCACTATCACCTAGGTGGGGAAGACAGTGCCATTAATAACAGTCACCAACACATTCATCAGCGGGATACATCAGGGTGTGTCACAGTGATTTACCTAGCAGGTATCCTTCTCCAAATTCTCCCGCAGCCAGGCGTGTGTAGATCCCACTGTTACGGAAAATGTGTGAGTCGTGGGTGCTCCCTGGAAATTTGGCCACAATGTCGGTGATTAAGTTGGCTGTATCGCAGATTACCTGCACATCAATGGAGTGGGTGGATTTTCTGTTTCGGTAGATGTACTCAGTGGCTGCAGGTGGGCAGATTGGAATGTGTGTCCCATCAATGCACCCTATAACATGCGGGAACTGTGCCTTTTGGTAAAAGTCTGTCTTGATTTTCTGCAGTTACGCCTGTGTGGTTGGGAAGCTTATGTAGTGAAGCATTCTCTGCATCATGGCATCCAGGAACTTGTTAAAGAAACGGGACAGGCAACTCTGTGACACACCACCTACCGCAGCTATCACCCCCTGGTAACTGCCAGATGCAAGTAGATGTAGGCTACAGAGCACCTGCACATGTGGTGGTATAGTGTGCGCCCTTGGTGTTGGATGCTCCAAGAGTAGGTGCAGGTCCCTTATCAGGTCCAGGATGGTTTGGGGGTATAGCCTGTACCTTTCATGGATCTCTGCCTCAGTCAGTTGGAACAGTGTGATGCGCTGACTGTAAACGCGCTCCTCCCGTCTCCAGATCCTAACTCCTGCTGCCTGTAGCCGTAGCTGCCTTGCAATAACATAGATGGCCGCCATAGAAATCACACTGTTGCATTTTGGGGCTGTTTGAATACAGTGCACCTGATTACCACCTGCTTTGAGTCCGTGGTAATTACCAACTCTTAAATACCGAATTTGTGGAAATTCAATATTACCGAATTTTTCTACATCTCTTTTCTCGTTTTTACCTTTTCTTATTTACCGATTCGGTATTTGGGTGTTCGGTAAATCCGAATCGGTAAATTAGGAATCGGTGATAAGGAATCGGTATTTACCGATTCCTTATTACCGATTCCTTTCCTACATTGGGGATTGCTAAATACCGGTAGGTAACACTAAAATCTATAGCGGTATTTAGCTACCTACATCTGGCCCTTAGTATCCAGTCACTATCCATGTCCTTCTACAACGACTCAGGCATTAACACATGCAGTGCTACAATCAAATGTGCACTATCCATGCAGTCCTCTGAACCTCCTACACATTTCTCATTCACTCCTTCAATTCCCCAAGAGGTACCCATGCAGTCCAGCAATCACACTGTCACTCTCCGTCCACTCCTCCAGTCATACAGCCAGTACCATGTCCTTATCTAATCACTGCGCCAAAACCCAAGCACTTATAAATTCACCATGCTGTCAACTTGCAGCCCTTTAAGTATCCAGTCACTATCTATGTACTTGTACAATGACTCAGGCATTAACACATGCAGTGCTACAATCAAATGTGCACTATCCATGCAGTCCTCTGAACCTCCTACACATTTCTCATTCACTCCTTCAATTCCCCAAGAGGTACCCATGCAGTCCAGCAATCACACTGTCACTCTCCATCCACTCCTCCAATCATCCAGCCAGTACCATGTACTTATCTAATCACTGCCCCAAAACCCAAGTACTTATAAATTCACCATGCTGTCAACGTGCAGCACTCTATGTATCCAGTCACTATACATGCACTTGTACAATGACTCAGGCATTAACACATGCAGTGCTACAATCAAATGTGCACTATCATTGCAGTCTCTTAACCACCTACACACTACTGATTCACTCCTCCAAGTTCCCAGGTAGTACCCATGGTGTCCAGAAATCACACTGTTACTCTCCGTCCACTCCTCCAATCATTCAGCCAGCACCATGTCTTTATCTAATCACTGCGCCAAAACCCAATCACTTATAAATTCACCATGCTGTCAAATTGCAGCACTTTAGGAATCCAGACACTATCCATGTAATTGTACAATGACTCAAGCATTAACACATGCAGTGCTACAATCAAATTTGCACTATCCATGCAGTCCTCTAATCACCTACACACTTCTCATTGCGCTCCTTCAATTCCCCAAGTTGTTCCCATGCAGTCCAGTAATCACACTGTCACTCTCTGTGCATTCCTCCATCTGTGCACTCCTCCAATCATCCAGCCAGTACCATGCCCCTATCTAATCACTGCTCCAAAACCCAAGCACTTATAAATTCACCATGCTGTCAACTTGCAGCACTCTAAGCATCCAGTTACAAGCCATGTACTTGTACAATGACTCAGGCATTAACACATGCAGTGCTGCAATCAAATGTGCACTATCTATGCAATCCCCTAACCACCTACACCCTACTGATTCACTCTTCCAATTTCCCAGGTAGTTCCCATGCAGTCCAGCAAACACACAGTCACTCTCCGTGCAGTCCTCCATTCATCCAGCCAGTACCATGTCCTGATCTAATCACTGCGTCAAAACCCAGGGACTTATAAATTCACCATGCTGTCAACGTGCAGCACTCTATGTATCCAGTCACTATACATGTACTTGTACAATGACTCAAGCATTAGCACATGCAGTGCTACAATCAAATGTGCACTCTCCATACAGTCCTCTACCTCCACACTACTGATTCACACCTTCAATTTTCCATGCAGACCAGCAATCACACTGTCACTCTCAGTCCACTCCTCCAATCATCCAGCAGTACCATGTCCTTATCTAATCACTGCGCCAAAACCTGAGCACTTAACATTCACCATGCTGTCAACTTGCAGCACACTAAGTATCCACTCACTATCCCTGTACTTGTACAATGACCTAGGCATTAACACATGCAGTGCTACAATCAAATGTGCACTATCCATGCAGTCCTCTAACCACCTACACACTTCTCATTCGCTCCTTCAATTCCCCAAGTAGTACCAATGCAGTCCAGCAATCACACTGTCACTCTCTGTGCACTCCTCCAATCATCCAGCCAGTACCATGTCCTTATCTAATCATTGCGCCATAATATCCAGTCACTATCCAATTACTTGTACAATGATTCAGGCATTAACACATTCAGTGCTACACTCAAATGTGCACTATCCATGCAGTCCTCTAACCACCTCCACACCACTGATTCACTCCTCCAATTACCCAGGTAGTACCCATGCAGTCCAGCAATCAAACTGTCACTCTCCGTCCACCCCTCCAATCATCCAGTCAGTACAATGTCCTTCTCTAATCACTGCACCAAAACCCAAGCACTTATAAATTCACCATGCTGTCAACGTGCAGCACCTTAAGTATCCACTCACTATCTATGTACTTGTACAATGACTCAGACATTAACACATGCATTGCTACATGTAGGAGAGTAGGATCTGCTTACTATGGTTACCCCCACTTTTTGCTGGTGTTTCACTGTTTTTCGACTTTAGTCTGGCTGGGGCCCTGCTAACCAGGACCACAGCCAGCTGCTTCCTCTCTAAATTGATTGTGTGTACATTAGGTACACTCCAGATTGGTTACTGGGTTACGCTTCTGTGCCCTAGTATATGGTACCTTAGGTACTAAGGGCATAGGTACCCCAGAGGCCTACCAGGGGCTGATGCATGTATTATGCTACCCCTGGAAAGCATTCCAAAATGGCACCACAGGTCTGCAGCCTGGGTAAGGTGGTGAATGCACCCCTTACTAAGATATAGGTTACCTACATCTACCTTTAATCACAGATACATATAAACCTATAAGTCACTCCTATGGCATGCCTTATCAAGCCTGAAGGCAGAGTGCTTGGTTTTGTGTGAGAGGGTGCCCATGCATGAGCAGGACCCCTCTGCAGCTTTTGGAATCTATTCTCTGTAGCTGTTCTGTGATGAAGCCAGACCATATACTCTTAAGTGCATTATAACCTCGCGGAAAATGCTAACTTTGGAATGGCTGCATGGAAAAATGTCATGTTTGGTGTCAAACACTTTGGAATCCTACCCACGCCAGTCTTTTCATTGGGGGTAGAATTCCACCCTTCTAAAGAGAGAAGACATGTACACACTTACCTAACCGTTAATAGTTCAAAAGAGCCCCAGCATCACAAAATGGGATGCTGCAGCCACAGCTGGACACAACTCCAGCAGGGAGGGCCTGGAGAATAGGTTTCCTGTCACTAGGAGGTGTAACCACCTCCCATACAGGCTTTAGTGTATTGGGGCTGGGTGGGTGCATTCAGAGAATGCTTTTCAGGCAGTGCTGGGGGCACACTTGATGTCCCTGTGCATACCCCAGTTCAACCCCCCAGCCCCTTATCTGGCACGAAATTGGACAAAGGGAAAGGCGTGTAGCCACCCCCCTCTTTCGAACCTCCCATAGGTGGGTCCCTAGAGTAAGTCCAACCCCTTAACTTAGTATAAGTATGGGAACCCAGTCCTTAGGACTTCAGATTACACCTGGATGAAACCCTGCAACATATATCCTGGAACTTCGACATTCTATTTCGACGAGAAGATGGAAGAATCTCCATTGGGGTCAAGGAGTGACTCCCCTGTTCAAACAGGCACCAACAAAGCATTTGACAGTCTGCATCTTCGCCACTCCCACCAGACTCTGAAGTACCTGCAGCCCAGGAAGAGGATTTCCAGACTACTCTATGGCCGATCCAAGTCCCCAGCAAAGCTGAGACCGCAAGCCCGAACAAATGACCTGGAACCGGAACTCCTAACACCGTGCACATTTGCTAAGTGCATTGACTTCCCGATTTTTTTCTGAAGTTGTGCTTTTGCTTTCTTGTAGCCCAAACCCCGATCAGCATCTGCACTGAAGATTGTGGGCCTACACTCCACGAGTGTTCCGTGGGCCTGCTTCTAGCATTTCCGCTTGAGGCTCCTTCGCGATCCCTGGTCCATCAACTGTTGGGTCCCCACAAAGGTTACTGTTATGTTTCCTGAGCTTCTCTGGTTGCTCAAGACGTGCCCTGACTCCCCTCCAAAGGGGGAGTCCCTTAGACCTTGCTGGTCTGCACCAAAGCCAATCTTTGCTTTCTGCGTGGGTTGCTGTTGCAAATGCTTGTTGGGTCCAATCTGGAAACCGACACTGCAGCACTCGACATCCTTTGTGGGACAGCTCGAATCCAGCTTCTGGTCATCCTCGACGCCTCCTGTTCCTCATGGCTGAAGAGTCAAGCTTCACCTTCTTCGCCAGAAATCCCAGACTCGGTCCCCTCTGCTTCCAGGTTCTTCAGTTCTCCAATTCACCCTTGGATCCACCCGGACACTTTCCACTTGGTCGCTGTTAGATTTGGGGATCTCTGGTTGGCATAGGTAGGTACTTGTGACAAATAGGGACACTCTCCTCTAGTCAGGGAAAGGGGATTACACACCTAAAATAACCCCAGCTCACCCTCTAGGTTGCGTGGCGCCAGCAGTCAAGGCTTATTTCAGAGGCGTTGTAAGTTAAGCAGTTGTGACAACACTACAAATGGACACCACACAGGTTTTATATAAAAAATAAGGAGACTTTATATAGAGTTACCACAAGACCATAAACGACAAAAATACACACTATAATTACTTTAAGATGGTAGATTTAAGCTTAGTTCAGTTCAGTTCCTAGATGCAACACTCTGCGTCCATGTACCCTAAGTTGCGTTGCGCTTCCACGACAAGCAATGTCGCAGCGATGGGAAATGCGGCAAAGTCAGTTGCAAAGAAATAAAGACGTGAAGGTCTTACAGATGCGGCACGCTTCTCAGGGATGCGAGACGCTATCGGTTCAATGCGTGGACTGCAGCGGCGACCCCTTACGATGCGACGGCGACGCTCTTCTCTACGATGCGGGAATTTTCCGCTCGATGCGATAACTACAGTGGCGACATCCAAGATGCGACGGCAGCAGCTCCGACGGCCGTGCGCTTCTTGGGGATGCTAGGTGCTCTTGGTCGATGGAATGCAGTGCGACAGTTCCAGCGGAAATACTCTCCTTCTCCGGAGTTACGACCGCAGGCAGCAGCAGCGACGGCGACATGCTTACTCTTCGTTGCGGCACGCTTCTCTCCGATGCGGTTCAGTACGACAGTTCCAGCGGCGACGCCCTCCTTTCTCCGGAGTTGCGATGACAGGCACAGCGACACGTTTTTTCTCGTTGAGTCGCGCTTCCAGCTCCTTGCGACACGCAGTTTCTCAGAAGGCCCAAAACAGCAGCAGGCACTTCCAAAAGAACTCTGGGGAGCTGGGGGGTGAAGTCTGTTGTCCCTGAGACTTCAGCAGGAGGCAAGCTCTTTTCCAAGCCCTTGGAGATCCTTCACAAGTTGAAAGCAAAGTTACAAAGTTCCTTTCCCCTTCCTTTGGCAATAAGGTTACCACTGCAGGCCAATCCTCCAAGCTGCACTACAGCTCGGGAATAGTCTCTCCTCAGTTTCTTCAGGTTCCTCTCCACAGTAAAGGTTTCTTCTTGTAGTCCAAAAGTGATCTAATTTCATGGGATCAGGGTTCCAATATGTATACCCAGAAATCCTTTGTTCTCTGAGGGGAAAGGGGCCTTTGCCCAGTCCAAACCAGTTCTGAAGCACTCTGTTTACCAGACTTCTCCTTTCCTTTCACAGTGCAGGGCAGAAGCATCAGACTCCCCACAGGAGGTGGAGCCTGCATTTTGGAAGGCATGTACAGTCCTGGAGCACTTTGTTTACAGGACTCCTTCTCTTCTTTCAGTGTGCAGGGCAGAGACATCAGCCGCTCCCCAGGGGGTGGAGCCAGCATTGTGGAAGGCAGGCACAGCCCTATTCAAGTTTCAGGTGAACTCCTCCCTCCCATCTAGATGCAGATCTCTCTATTCACCACTGGGTGACTGAGCCCGTCTCCTGAAATTCCCAGCCATGTCACTAACAGAAACCAGACATAGGAATACACAAACTAGCAGAGGCAGGTTTGAATGGTTAGACAAGCACATACCTACTTTCTAAAAGTGGTATTTGCAAACACAGAATATTAAAATAAACTTTACTAAAAGATGTATTTTACTATTCTGAGTTCAGGCATACTAAACTCGACTTTCTACCATGTTCTCTGAGACGGTTAGGATTATAAAATGTAATAACTCTAACAGCCCAATCTGGCCTATGGAGAACAGGTAGCCTTGCAATAGTGAAAAAGGAAAATGGCTGTAATTCACTATTAGGACATGCCACACACATCAGGCCTTGTCTTAACTTATACTTACAATGCACCCTGCCCTTGGGCCTACCATAGGGGTGACTGATATGAAGAAAAGGGAAGGTTTAGGTACTGGGAAGTGGGTGCACTTGCCCAGTCAGCATAACAGTACCAGACTGCACGTAGGCTCTGCAATGGCAGACCTTAGACACATTTTACGAGGCTGCTTCTGTGGGTCGCACAACTAGTGCTGCAGGCCCACCAGCAGCATTTGGATTACACACCCTGGGCACACTCAGTGCACTAGACTAGGGTCTGACAAGTAAGCCAAATAGCCAAACATGGAATCACTAATCAATACTTCAATTTACAGTAGGGAGCACTTGCACTGTGGCACTGAATAGCAGTGGCACAGTGCCCAAAGCAGCTAATACCAGCAAAAACACATGAGGCAAGCAGCAAAAATTGAAGGGAGACCCACGCCAATGGTGCCAGGTCTAACAGTCGCCTGCAGCAATCTTCAGCAGCTCACCATTGAAATCAACGACGAAACCCGACACAAAAAGTCACCTATCCACCCGGCTTCCCTGGGTGTGGTAACTTGAGTGCTCCGGTGGGTGTTGACTCTAGAACCTCCTAGTTCTAATGGGGTTTGCTCCAAGACCTCTTCTAAGTGTCCTTAATCTGTAAATTTTCCAACCGCGACTTTCCCCATAAAAGTTAATGGTGATTCGTGGCTGTGTTTAGACACTACCTTGGGTGATTCCTGGTGGCTCCAGCATTTCTAAAGGCTCTAGGCCTAGTATCTATGTCAGTCGTGGTTCTTATACCACTTTCTTAATATATGGTTTGGTACGCCCCTAGGGCTCAACGTATATTGTGCTAATTTACTGTGTGCTAAATAAGTTTTCCTTATGTACTTTTGCCTCTAGCCTCATAAAGAGACTAGAGGGATGTGTTTAGAATAAATACATATATTTTATATATATATACCTGGTGTGGTTGTCCTTTCATTTGGTCATTCATGAGATTATAGACTGGTATAACCAGCTGCTTTACATTCCTTCAAGACTTAGCCTGAAGGCTGCTCTCCACAGCTACCACTAGGATAGCTTTATATATAGGTTGTCTTTAAACCTACCATCAATAAGGGTCTTTTGGACTGGTGCAAGGTGCCCACTAGAATAGTGGACAGCATATGCCAGACCAACTTCTCACATTGGTGTGCAGCATGTGGGATTCCAGCTTGCCATTGTTTTACCAGATACTATCAAGTGATTGATCATTTGAAAACCACTAAAGGTACCCGAGGTACATATAATAAAGCGTAAATACAGTAAGTTCTACTGAACTTAGAGTTGTGTGTCAAGGGCTAAAGCACACCCTTTATACAACTCAAGAGAGTTTAGTAGATAAACAACTAGAGTAGGTAGTGCATACACCACACCTCACTAGTTATGTCTTCAGTGCCAGGACCTAGTGTGTCCTTGCCAAATGTCAGTAAATTACAGACATCTAAGTATGACACATTCCATTTCTTTGAGTTAAGGACTCTGTGTACCATGAGAAAACTGAAGACTGGCAAAGGTGCTACCACCCAATGCCTCAGAGCGGTATTTCTGTTAGACAACCTTATTAAGGCTACAGAGCCTGAGGGGTTAGGCAGTGGGGTGGAAGCAGCAGATGAGGAAGATCCCAGTGGTCCAACCCCACAGGAATCAGACTCTGAATCAGACTCTGATGCTGACCAGGCAGGTGACAATGACCTATACCTGGGCAATCCAGCTACTACTAGAGATGGAAAGGGAGGCACAGTGGGTCCCTTCTTTGTACCCCCAGAAACAATTGGGGGTGTGCCTTGAAGGCCTATATCACCTTCAGTGGAATCTAGCCATTTTGACACATCTGTAGGGACCTCTGTCTCTTCTCTTAAGAGGGACACCTCCCAGGAGAAGAGAGAGAGCATCAGATGAAACTTGAAGAAGCTCAACTGAGAATAAGGAGACAGAAAGTAGACTTAGAAAGGGAGTCCCTAGAGCTTGAAAAAGCTAGAAAAAATGGGGCTAGAGCCCCATGGTGGCAGCAACTTCCCTACTGGTAGGGAAAAGTCTTATGACCATAGAAACCTAAACAAGATTGTCTCTCCATATCAGAATCGGGATGGCATCCACAAATAGATAACTGCATTGGAAAGGGCCTGCAAAGTACAGAAGGTCCCCCAGGAGCAGTAGGCAGCACTCTTGTGGCTCTCCTTTGCAGACAAAGGTAGAGACAAGCTCCTCACTGTCAGAGAAGAGGATGCTGATGATTGCAAAGTCCTGAAGAGTGCTCTCATAGCTGGGTATGGCCTAACCACTGAGCAGTATAGAATACAGTTCAGAGATACCCAAAAGACACAGACTCAGGACTGGGTTGACTATGTAGATCGTGCTACTAAGGCTCAGAGGGGCTGGTTACTGGGCAGCAAAGTGTGTGATTATACAGGATTGTATAATTTGATCATGAGGGAGCAGATCCTTAATAACTGTCAGAATCAGCTGTTGCATCAGCACCTGGTAGACTCTGATATGTCCTTTCCCCAATGGGAAAGAAGGCAGGCAAATGGGTCAGAACCAGGGTGAAGCATAAGGTACAAAACCAAGGTGGTGATCATTTCATTTCAATCTTTATTATGTTTTGGAACTCCTTGGAGGTCCACATAAGAAAAAGTACAACACAAAAGTATCATTGAGAATGAAAGTAGACAAATCATAGCCATTGCTAGAACACAAAGTGACACATTAATAGGCATGCCGGTATTCAAAACATTTCTAAAAAACATTTAAAAAAGTTATATATATGAAAGCAAAATCTCTCATTAGGGGGATTATGTAAGGCATTCAAAAAAGAGTTCACATCTACAATACCCATTTGCAGACATATTTGTCTTAACCATTTGCTGCGATAAGAACGCAGCGCTGGGCATATAAAAAGTACATGTGTACGATCTTGAATAGATTGATGACAGAAATTGCAAATTGCAGATACACCATACCATTTAAACAAAAGGTTATTCAGGGGTAACAGATCTTGTCTCAATAAAAACCAAAATCTCCGAATACCATGAGGTAGGTTCCAAGTAACATAGGGTTGTATGGATTTTCTTGCGAATGTATTAGTAAGGAAATTGACACCCTTTTTAGCAAAAATTGAAGTAAAGTCTAGCCTAAAGCTAAGATCCCAAGTAGCTTCTTTCAGGACAGACTTTAGCTGGGATGCAGGAAGAGAAAAGAGAGTACTCTCTTCCAACTGCAAAAGGGATACAGCTTTTCTAAAGTTGTTAACAATTAGAGAGTGTTCCCCTAGACTTCCCAGTAGTTCAGACTTTAAGAGGAACCTCATAGTCCCCTCTTCTCCTCTGGCTATGCTTGCGACCCAACGTACCACAGCTGCCAGGCCCTGCACCCAGCTGCTGCGCAAACCAAACTCAAGTCGGCAGGCTGCCACGGAGCAGGCAGAACTAACGGTGGATATGCCTCTTAGCAATTTACCCTCCACCTTATTTAGAAAATCCCAGTACTTAATATCAATTAGTTCTAAACCATATAAAAGGGTGGAAGGGACTTTTGCCTTAAAGACTTCCAATAAGTGTGAAAAATGCCTTCTTCCCAATGCCGAATACAGTGCACTTAAGCTTCTCCCTTGGGCTAAAGCCTTCCGGGCACTGTTATCGGTATGGGGTTTAGCGCTTAGGTTATCACAAATTAATTTTCCGAGGAAAATATAACTCTTTACTACCTCCAATTTGTCTTCTCCCACAGACCAGGTAAAATTCCTAAATTTATGTTTTTTCCGGCCTGTGATACACATAATTTTGCTCTTAGATGCATTGATTTTTAAGTAATGAGCAACTGCATACTGATGTAGAGCAAGGAGGCGTTTGGCAAGACCTTTGGGCATAAGATCCATTATTATGATGTCATCCGCATATAACATACATGAAATGTGTTTTCCGCCCAAGATTGGAGCAATACCATCACAGGAGGAGAGGGAAGCTGGTAGGTCTGCAATATACAGCGAAAAAAGTAATGGAGCAAGGAGACAGCCTTGCTTAAGGCCATTACATGAGGGGATAATCTTAGAGAGCCCCCTATCTCCTCCTTGCAGGACCTGGCACCAGGTGTCTGTATGTAGCAACTGAATCATATCTAGTAGATAAGGTGGCAATCCCATAGCAGAGAGCTTTCTCCACAGCAGTGGACGATCAACCTTGTCAAATGCTGTGGAGAAGTCTATAAAGGCCACATAAACTCTTCCGCCACGTACCCCTATATATTTATCGATAATTGTCTGAAGGGCGGAGAGGTTATCCAGCGTTCCGTGACCCTTACGAAAGCCTACTTGTTCTAAGGGTAAGATTTGTTTTTGCACCACCCAATCATTAACTAGGGATAATAAACATTTACAGAACACTTTCCCAATAGCGTCTAAAAGAGCTATTTGTCGATAGTTAATGGGTAAGTTTCTGTCGCCCTTTTTAAACATCGGAACCAAAATACTCCCCTTCCAGGATGCTCGAATACATTTTTTAATATAGCAAGTCCTAAAAAGAGGAAAAAGAATTTTACTCCAGGATACTGGATTTTGTTTCAAGACAGATATCGGGAGTTCATCAGGACCCATGGCGCCTGATGGGCGCATGTCCCTTATAGCCAATTCTATAGATAATTCTGAGGGGTATTCAGACATAGAAATAGTATCTTCCTCAATACCCCTAAGTTTCACATGCTGATCATTCTTAGCATACAGACTTGAGATGTAATTAACCCAGGTTTGTTCGGAAATGGGGATTGGAGATGGACGCACTCTAGAACCACATCCCTCCCCAATAAGGGTCCAGAATTGTCTAGAGTTCCCATGAACTGCGGCTTCCCGCAATCCAATCCATAGCAGGTCCTCTTTTTCTCTTTTCATTTTTTTCCTTATCCTGCTTCTCCTCCTTTTAAGGAGAGATATTTTCTGAGATCTTTCTACTGCACCACATATGTATTGTTCCCTCACCAGTTTATTTATCTCCTTATTAAGGGAAACAACTGCTTTAGGGAGGTTGTTTTTTTTTTCCTAATTAAATTCAATTTTTTTACAGTACAAATAATCTCCTTTATAAAAGCATCGAAAGAGGACTGTTCCACCCCCTTCCAATTGCTTAAATTGGATAGTGTTTTTTCAAGAAGAGGTTCCACGCCCTTCATAGCTTTATAGTCCCAGAAACATCTTCCTGTTTTTTGGAAGGTGACCACATCCCTATCCAACGCCCAGGAGTCAGAGTTGGGGAGCTCCAGAGAAAGCGTTAGGATGATAACATTATGGTCACTAAGAGTAGTGTCCATAACAACCAAATCCCTTAAAAGAGAGAAAGTAGGGTGGTCAACAATTATGTAGTCTAGGATTGATTTGCTATTGGAGGAACTATGAGTGTAGTTTGCAGGAACATCGGATGGGAGCCTACCGTTGACTATAAGTCCCTCCGTGCTATGTAGTTCTTCCAGCAGCAGTTTACCCCGTTTATTTGTTTTTATGTTATCTGGAAAGAGGGCTTGGGGTATCAGTGAAACCTCCTCTTTTTCTTTATTCCTGAATAGTTCCAGACTATAATTGGACACTTTACAGTTTAAGTCACCAACTAACAAAAAATTAGAGAGAGGAGCTATTTTTTTAATTTGTCTAATAAAGATGAAAATTTTCTTCATCAAAGTATTAAAAGGATCACCTGGTGGAATATAGGCATTTATTATAACAAGGGGGTATCTCTCCCCAGTTTTATCTAAGTTGGAGAGGGTCACAGCCTGAAAAAGGTTGCTGGGATCTATATGGTGGGAGAAACTCCACTTTATTGTATTGGATAATAGGCAAGCAATTCCCCCTTTTGCATGTCCTCTAGTAGAAGGGGTTGCCGCTACTTCCAATACATAATAGTCCTTCGCTATATCTAGTTTATCGGTACACCAAGTTTCCTGGATGCAGATTATATTGGCATTCAAAGAAAAAAGATATGATAATTTTTCAGGATTGTTATTGATGCCAGCTGCATTCCAGGAGATAATGGAAAAGATACTGCTAAAGGTGAGAGAACAGTCTGGGGTTGACCGTCACCTTAGTCACTAGGGCACCAGGTAGCCAGTTCCATTGCTGTTCGTTTTCAATTATACCCCTATTTATTGTTATTGGGGGAGGAATAACATGTGTTACTAACCTTTTTGATTTTGAGACATGGATTTTTAAATCATCAAAAGGTTGAGAGAGACCAACCTGACCCAATCCCCTATGGTGGCCATTGACAATATGATTATCAACACCTGTGGCAGTGAACGGCACCACATCGATCCCCCGACTCTGGAAAATTTCTGCTTTATTTAATATAAGATTCACTATCAAATTTGAGTAGAACCTTACCCTAGTAAATGACATAGAACCTGATCCCAGTATTGTTACTAGGTCAATGTCGCTTGATTTAATTAATTTTAATCCCTCAATATCTTTGCAGCAATTCAGCAAAAAGGATCTATTTAGGCTTAAATCAATATCAAATAGTGGGATGAAGTCTAAAAGCAGAGAGTCAGTACGGGTCTCCATAGGTTTATAAACAGAGTTATGACATACAGCTGCCCCCTCTGCCCATGAATGGAAAGAAGGGGCTGAAGGATTTAAGTCAATGGAAACCACGGGGACAGAGCTTCTTTCATCTACTGCTAAGCAGTGAATCGTGGGTTTTTCTTTTTCTACGCCCTGTCCTATTAGATTTAATTTAGAACAATTCGTTATAATTTCATCAGAATTAACGGGAGGCCCCAAGAGTTCAGAAGATGACCTAATTGAGTCATGCCTCAGGGATCTGTTATCGTTAACACTCTCGGCCTCCATAAAGGAGGATTTAGAGGAAACATGGGGATTGTCAAAGAGGATTTGTCTCTGCTTCCTCTTCTTGAATCTACGGAGAGACTTCCTCTTTTTTTTCCCCTTCTGATTTCCATGTTTTCCCACTTTTTCCTCCAATTCCGGTCCCTTAGATTCTAAATCAAAAATAGGATATAATGCCTTTTCGGCATTAGCATTTGGCAGTACAATATTATTTTCCTCAGACACAATATCTAGAATGGAATCACTTATACAGTTATAAGCAGATGATTTCAAAATCGCATTTGGCAGTACAATATTATTGCCCTCAGAAACAATATCTGGAGTGGAGTCACCTATACAATTATAAGCAGATGTTTTCAGAATAGGATGTAAGTCCATCACTGTTGGTGCAGCCAGTATATTCTCAGTTAACAAACCAGGTGAATTAGCCAAAAGATTTTTTGGGGGTATTATATGGGGAGAGTCTGAGCCACCACCCCTTTCACAGGATTTTGATACTAATGCTTTTAAAATTTGTGTAACAGAGTCCAATACACAATCCGAGCTACCCACAAATTTATTCAGTAGCGTCAGAATTGAAGATAGCAGATGTTCCAAGGAAAGTAGTGAGGTTCCGTGACGATTTTACTCGTGTTTATAACATTGTCGTAAATACATAATTTTGGTATCAGTGAACCGCAAATGATCCATTTAGTATATCCTGGTGTTTTCGCTATGCTACGAGCAAGAGCACTCCAGTTACAAACACATTTCTGTTCTACCCGTGACATCCATTTTAGAACACGGAAGCCATTTTGTATTCCTTGCCCTCACATAGTCAATGGACACGCAATGATCTCTTTTTCATTAAAGGACACGTAGGCTTTAACCGGCAATTCACCTTGCTAGTGACACGTGCACCTTAGGCCAGCAACGCTGTAGCAGCATGACTCGGCAAGAACTGCCTCCCCAGCCTGAGGCCAGTCCTGCTATACTGGTTCTTGTGTTCGTTGGCCTGATCATGATTAGGCGGCCGAAGCTGGTAACCGTGCCCATTTACGACCCACAAACATTTCTTATCCTGTCTTTCTATCTTCTACACCTGGCTCTGCTCCTTTCCTTCTGGGCCTTTATTAGGGGGAGGTAACGAAATTTACGATGAGGCGGTCCGGGTCTTGAATGAAGAATTGACATGGGATTATGATGGACTAGTGGGAACCCCTCATTCGTAATGTTTTGACATCAGATACTGTTGACGATTCCTGTGCAACGCCAAATATTTATTGTTTAAGACACGAATGTTTAGAACTGTGGTAACATGTAAAGAATTTGCCTGAAGCCCAATATTTAGTATATAAGGAGCAATCCTCTTTGTACAAATCGAACAGGCTCCTAGATACTGCCCATGTGTAGTTTCTGTGACTTCTGTGTCCCTGCAGTAATAAACCTTTGGTCTTTGACGCCACCATCGAGAAGCCCGTGTTTCTGTTTGTTTGTGTACCAAGACAGGTTGAACTCCGGGGTCTTCGGGTGTTGTCCCTGACACCTCTGGACAGAACAAAAAAAGTCCAGAACTCCATTTGGCGCCCAACGTGGGGCGACGTCATTCGGTACCGGTCCAAAAGCCTGAAGAGTTCGAGGAGCTTCGTGTGAAGATTTCAGAGGGAGGCGCCCCACTTCATCGATCCCGGCATATCGCAAAAGTGGCCCCGACGTCCTCTTCCACGAGGGTTCCCGTTCAGACGGCTGCAGTGCTCCGTTGCCTTGACCGTCGCCCTGTCTTGGACCCGAGGTGCAGTCCTCAGTACGGCGAAACGTGACGGGTTTCTCCTTGGTGACGTCTTCAGTGCCTCAGTTAAGTATTCAGTGGTTGCTAGTTAAATATTTTGTGAGGATTGCTCCTGTTTGGATAATCCTTTTAGTTCTCAGTTCAGTTCAGTTCTGTAAGATTATCACTGGTTATTCTGGTTACGATAATCATTCTGTTCAGTTCAGGTATCGATACATTTGTCAGTTCTGGTAGGCCTAAGTTCGTGGTTCGAGTGCGCATCTTTTCTGTTTGTGTCTTGTTTGTCTTGTGTTCCGGATTATAAAATGGTAAGTCGGAAAAATTGTATGTTGTCTTGTTTTAGTTGCAACAGTGATTCCCGGTTGGAGGACTCGTGTTTGGTTCCTCCGATTGGAACTCCCCTTTATGATCTATATTGCAAATTTGGTGTGGGCCCTATCTCTTATAATGAGGTATGGATCCGCTTCACAGAGAAAGACGGTGTCCTTAGTTGGCCACTACATGGTAGTTTTGAACCTGAAGTTCTTGATAATTTAGAAAGAAGGTTGTTTAAGAAGAAAGCCCGGCCGGCAATGTTTGATTCTTTCCGTTATTGGCGAAAAGAATCTAAACAGAGAGAAATTAAAAAGTTGAAGAAAGAACAGAAAGAGCAAGAGTTGACTTTAGAACAGTCTGCTAGGCAGCTGCAACTCAACGAGTCTGAGAAAGCGATGGAGGTGGCCGATAGAGAGCGTAATTTAGCGATAGACAAGTGCTATCCTGCTTTGCCATCGAGTACGGCTAAGACAGTAGAGGACCCTGAAAAGGATCCCCTATTGTCTTACTTGTTACGATCACCCCCACCGTATGCACAGGGTGCTACGGCTCCACCTATACCGAATGTTCAATTACCGGTTGCTGGACAACCTGGTGTCCCTGTTCCCGTTCCCCTGAATCTAGTTCCTGTACCTCCTGTGGTCAATATTAATGTTCCTTCGACAACCCCTCTTCTAGGGTTGCCGGCTTCTTTTCCTATGCCTGTGTCACTCACACCTGCCACTTCACAAGCTATTTTGCCTGCTACTCCTACTATTCCTGATCTATCTATTCCAACTACTACTCTATTCACTGCCTCTGCAAGTATTATGACTCCGCTTTCTGTTCGACGAAGAATCACTGATTCTGTCTCTAATATTCTATCTCCCTTCTATAAAACTCTGATTAAGACTCCTACCTCTGACTCTGTGCAGAGACGTAGTCAGCTTCCCAGTACTGAAGAAAGAGGAATACTAGATTCCACTGCCCTTAGATGGGTTTCGAAAGTTGGAAGATATAATGTACAAAATGTATTAGATACATTTATGCAATGGAACGAACCGACACAACGATATGTGTTCGATGAAATGTGTTTCCTTCTACGTGAGGAATTGGAAGAGGATGACCCTGAATCAAATTTAGGAGAATTAATTAATGTTCAGAAAGAGTTTGCTACAGGTATGATAGTTGGTCAAAATATAAAAGAAGCGATGGAACTAATTTTAAGTTATAGATCCGACTCATCCCTTCTTTCACCGAGAGAGTTAGAGAAACGTAGTACGAAACGAAATCGTCAATATCCAATGAGAGAGGTTCCACCAATTTGGCGCGAAGCTGTGCAAGCTAATGCACCGCTTGGTATTGCAGCCGCTCCGGCCCAATTCCAGAGAGTCTGGATACATATTCCATGGAAACGAGCTGAAGTGTTAGCAGTAAAACAGGCCTTGCCAGATCCGCGTAAAAATCCTGCAGGGTACTACAAAGAGTTGGCTCAAACAGTTGACGCTTGTGTATTGAATCTTGCTGACATAGATCTGCTATTTGGTAACGTAGTACCGCAACCAATTTGGGCTAAAATTCGTAAAGAGAATCATCCAGTTGCCCTAGGTGGTGACTGGGCAGCTATAACTGCAGCGGATGGTCAACAAATAGGTGGTTCCAAACCTGAACCTTTAATTGCTAACTTGCCTGGTAGAATAATCGATTTAATGAAAACCTTAATGCCTGCATTACGCGTTAACTGGGATAAATTGTCCGCATGCAAACAAAAGAAAGACGAAAGCGTCTCCGACTTTTTCACAAGATTCGAAGAGACTTTCGTAGATCATAGTGGTCAGGATATGAGCACAGAAGGGGGCCAGAGATTATTTGTTGATAAATTTGTGCACAATCTGTTGCCAGAACTTAGTGGTAAATTAAAGAATTCTGAAAGTGCGTGGGCTGTCTCTACGACTGCGCAAATACTTGCGACTGCTCAGTACTACGAAAATAGGGATAAAGAAGAGAAGGAAAAATCAGATAAAAAGACGAAAGATTTAAAAACTAAAGTACTTTTACAGCAAGCTTATCCGCCTCGCATGAATCAAACTAATATGCAGCAAGGGTCATATCAAAGAACGGATTATAGCGTGGCTTGAGCGCCGCACAAGATGGCGGCTTAACTGCGGAGCTCCGGACGTCGAGCGCCGACACCAGCGGCTCTCTCCTCTCCTGCTGCACCATTCTGGACGCCGACTGCATTTCCACACGTCGGAGCATGAGGTGAGCAGACTGATACCGCCTGCGACCCTCTGCTCCGCTTAAATGCAATTTCTGCGTGAATAACGCGGCGCGCTTCCCAGCGGCCGCCATTTTCTATCGACTCTGCCACGTCTTTGATTCTGTCAGCGGAAAACCAGCGCCAAAGTGCGACGCTCTACAGGTGAACCGCGCTCAAAACAGCAATGATGAAATTTATGCTGTTCCTGCTCCTCAGTGGCTAATTCTTCATGTTGGCGCTTTTCAGCCTTTGATACATTCTTTTCTTCAGGATTTCTCCACACTAATGCTATTTTCGAGCTTTTTTCCTCATTTGGACGCCGCTCTTCAATGACAGTCATTAAACAGGACACCGTTTGTTTCTGGCTACCCCCAATAATTTCTCTCAACTCTTCTACATGATGCAAACGGTTTCCCCTGTATTATGCACCATATGCAGTGTAATTCCAGCTGTGTTATTTTATTGATGTCCTTGTGTGACGCATTTTTCTTCACATGTGTACACGGCCCTGACATCACTGTCTTTGAGCTCTACCTTCCAAACACTGCTATTTTCTCAGTTTAAGAGCGCCGTCTTCACATAACCTATTTCTACGCAGTCCACAGGCACATTATTATTTATTTCCCATATCATTTATGGGGAAACTGCGCACTCTCAAGCCCACGGCTTCCAAAACCAAATTGCCTCTTTCCTCTGACTCTGACTCAGCGTCACCCGTCATGGAGGACACTATTCCTTCTAAAACGGATATCACTCGTGGGGCAATACCTAAGGCTACTGTCACCAGTAAACTTCCACAACCTGGCTCCACGAAGCGTCACAAGAAAGATCCTCCATCTCCAGGTTCTGACCCATCTTCCGCATCCATGGATCTCATTCTGGAAGAACTCCGAGCTCTTAAACCCTTTATGGCTGAAACAACCAAAACATTGCAATTTCTTCACGATAAATGGTCCACTCTCGAATCCAGAGTCCTGTTAGTGGAACAATCAACGGAGGCTCTTCAATCTTCTTGTTCTAGAATTTCTACTTTGGAGAAGGATGTCTCTCTCTTAAGGCGACAGACAGAAGAGTTGGAAAATAGAAATCGTCGCAATAACCTACGCCTTTACAATCTTCCAGAGCTCACCGAAGGGTCTAATCCAACCTCCTTCTTCCAAACCTTTTTACCGAAAATTCTAGACCTTCCATCTTCTGTCACTCTTAATATTCAACGTGCACATAGACTGGGTCCGAGAGTTTCCTCCAAACCACGTGGAGTCATCATGCTCTTCCTACAATATACCGATTTACTTCAAGTTCTTTCGGCAGCCAAGGCAAAGAAACAGATTATTTGGGAAGGTCATCGTCTGTATTTATCTCAAGATGTAGCCAAAGTGACAGCTGACCGAAGGAAACAATTTCTTGATCTGCGACCACGACTGCGCGACCTTGGTGCCAGATTCGGTCTCCTACATCCTTGCCTCTTCAAGGTTACGTATAAAGAAAAGACGACGACTTTTGAAGATCCACAAGTCCTTGAAGAATTCCTTCGTCATCATGAAACCATCAACATGGACACTGCCAGACCAGTTTAATAATTCATGAGTCTTCTTGATTGATTGAGTATTTATCCTTTTATTTCCCTACTGTGCCTAGTATCGACTTCCCATATCCTATTGTTCACATATTTTCCTTGTTTATTATGTTATAATGTTGCGTAGTCCCTACAGTTAGCGTGCTTATGTATTCCTAACGTCTCTCCTCCATTTTTTGTCTCATCACAGATTTTCTCCTTTTGTTCCCCATCCCGGTGTAGTTTTCTGCTTCCTTCAATTGATCCTAAGCTGGTTCCTCCGGTGTTCGATGACGTGAGTTTCTGTTGTTGATGTCGTCCTCTTCTGGCGTCGTCACACCCCAGTTCTCATTTGTATTTGTTGTAATGTCTCTTCTCTTGCCTTGCTCTCTTCTCTTCTTTTATACTCTTTTCTATCTCTCATATTTTTCTTACTCTCACCTTTTCTCTCTATCTCTCTCGTACATCTGTTCTTGTAATCTTACTATTTTCCTCAACACTTCTCATCTACCTTTTTATCCTACCTTATCTTTTCCTTTATATCATTCTCATGCTAATCTACATTCCGCGTAGTCACCTGGAATGTTAAGGGGTTAAATAACCCCATTAAACGTCAACGAGTTTTAACGCATTTAACCAGACTTAAAACAGATGTAGCCCTTCTTCAAGAGTCCCACCTCACAGATTCAGAGGCTACTAAACTTAAAAGATGTTGGGTGGGTCATGTTCTCTATTCACCTGCTGTAGGTAAGAAAAATGGTACTGTTATACTCTGTCACAAAAAGTTAAATGTTTCAATTGTATCTCAAGAGTGTGACGATGATGGTCGTTGGGTAATTGTTAATCTTCTTATAGATAAAATACCTCTAGTTATTTTCAATGTTTATGCCCCAACTGGTGTTGATAAAATGTTCTGGCCTGCTATTTCGGACAAACTTGTTACCCTCAATGACCAATACGTTATTCTTGGTGGTGACTGTAACCAAGTTTTTGACCCCTTTATTGATAGAAATTCAAAAGTTAAATTTGTTCCTTCCAAGATGCACACCCAGTTTATCTCATCTATACAGAATAATGCATTAGTTGACATTTGGAGGCTTTGTAACCCTGACCTCAGAGAATATTCTTTTTATTCCCCCACACATCACTCCCAATCGCGTATTGATTATCTTTTTCTTAGCAAACCACTGGCCCAACTCGCCCTTCATTCAGATATAGGCTCCATCCTAATTTCCGACCATGCCCCCGTTTTTGTAGACATTGATCTTCTTCCCTACTCCCCTCATTCAGGCCGTTGGAGATTTAATAATTCCCTACTTCTTGATTCTAAGTTTTGCACCCAATTTAAACAATTTTCCACTGAATTTTTTACACATAACCATCTTCCTGATTCCCCCTTTGTCATGATTTGGGACTCGTACAAAGCAGCTGCACGAGGTTTTATTATTAATTTCGTTTCCCAAAAGAAAAAACAATCAATCTCTAAGTCAACTCAACTCTTGGATAAAATTAAGAAATTGGAGTATGCATACTATAACTCAAACTCTGAAGCTTCTTTACGTGAATTAATCGCAGCCAAATTTGAATTCAATAAATTCACCACCAACGCCGCCTCTAACTCTCTTCTAAAATGCAATTCCCGCTACTACGGCGGACAAAACAAGATGGGCAAACTTCTAGCTAACTACCTTAAAATACGTAAAGAACGTACAAAAATTGAATCCTTGCAAAACCCAAATGGAGTATCTTTCTTCAAAGATAAAGACATACTTGCTCAATTTGTTTCCTTTTACCAGAATCTATATACCCCAGAATCTATTCCTGACCCTCAAGATCTTACTTCGTATTTTCAAAACATCCCTCCTCCAGAATCTTCCCATCTTGACTTTCACTCATTGGACCTGGACATCACCAAATCGGAAATTTCTCATGCAATTTCTATTCTCCGTCGAGGTAAAGCCCCAGGGCCCGATGGTTTTACCATTGAATTTTATAACCATTTCTCCTCTCTTCTTCTCCCAAAATTGCATTCCCTATTCCAATCCTTTGCGGCCTCCGGATCCTCTCAAGGAACTTTCCAAGAAGCATTGATTTGTTTAATACCTAAACCAGATAAAGATCATACCCTTTGTAAGAATTACCGCCCCATATCACTAGTAAACACTGATTATAAAATTTTCGCCAAAATTATGGCTCTCCGACTTGACCCCTTATTACCTGATCTTATAGGTCCTGAACAATCCGGCTTCGTCAAGGGTCGCCTATCATCAGATAATTCTCGTGTCTTTTTTAATATCCTGAGTAAAGCTCCATCCCTTTCCTCCCCCCTTGCGGCTATCTCCCTTGACGCTGAAAAAGCATTCGATAGAATTGGATGGGACTTTATGTTCCAAGCTCTCCATTGGTTTGGCTTCCCCCCTAAATTTATTTCTCTAATTTCTCTACTATACTCCAGCCCCCATGCTTCAATCTTCGCAAATGGTATGATTTCCGATTACTTTCCTCTCCAAAGAGGGGTTCGTCAAGGATGTCCACTGTCTCCTTTATTATTTATTATAGCCCTAGAACCCTTTCTAACTAAGATTAGACTTGATGACACGATTACTGGTTTCCAATATGGTACTCAACAACAAGCTAAACTGTCTGTATACGCTGACGACATTTTATTTTACTGCTCAAATCCTCAAACAACTCTACCTTCCTTCCTTGGCCAAGTTTCTTCTTTCTCTACAGTATCAGGATATCGTCTTAACATTGATAAATGTGAAATTTTGCCTTTAAACCCCCTTTGCCAAAAACATCTCTTTGATTCTTCTGGTTTTTCATGGCAACCCACAAAGATTAAATACTTGGGTATCTGGTTTGCCCCCCGTATTCCAGACACTATTAAATTTAATTTCGAATCTCTTTCTCACAAAATCAATACATCAATAACACGTTGGAATCCTCTGTTCCTTTCTTGGTGGGGCCGGCTAGATTCCATCAAAATGATGTTAGCACCCCTAGTCCTCTATTCTGTTTCCATGATTCCCATCCGTATTCCAGATCATTACTTCAAATCGATAGACTCCCTTCTATTAAAATTTTTATGGAAAGGCAAAAAATCTCGGATTGCACTCTCTTCCCTGAAAAAAGACAAATCCCTTGGTGGTGTCAAGTTCCCCCACTTTAAGTCATATCATAACGCATTTTCATTAAAACAATCTATGAGATGGCTCTCTTCAGATCTTCCTCGCATTCCTCCCCTTTGGCTCACATTAGAATCTTCTCTTCTGCATCCTTACGATTTTCGAGAAGTCCTATCCTTTACCTCTAAGGTGTCATCCTTATGTTCCCCCATCATTTCTCACTCTTGCTCTCTTCTTCGTCCATACTTAGTATCCACCTACCCATCTGCCTCCTCCACCCACGCTCAACCTATCTGGCATAATAAATTCCTCAAAATTCGCAACCGTTCCTTATATTGGAAATCCTGGCATTCCCTTGGTCTAAAATGGATCTCACAACTTCTCTCAGATAATCAGCCTCTTTCTTTCCAAGATCTTCAAACTCAATTCTCGTTACCTGCCTCATCCCGTAAACAATATTTATCGATACTCCCATCCCTTACTCAATATCTTTCTTCTCTCCCAACCTCTAACTCTATCCCTACCACTTATCTATCGATTTCTAATGCTATTGATCAATCTCTTTCTGCATCATTTATTTATAAATCTCTACAATCCTCTGTTGATCGTTCAAAATCTAAGGTTGAGTTGGCTTGGGAAGAAGATTTCTCTCACACGTGGTCCACCATTTTATGGGACAAAATTTGGTCCAAGATTCACAGTACATCCAGGGCTGCAAATACCACACAAACCTTATTCTTTATTTATAATCGTTTATTATTCACCCCGTTGCTCCTGTCTTCCTTTTCCCCAGACACTCCATCTACTTGTTGGTCCTGCACGTCCATTTCAGCTGATTTGAAACACATGCTATTTGAATGTCCCCCTATATTACGTTTCTGGCACTTAGTTTGGTCCCAGCTACAAAAAATTTTTAAATTTACGGTTTCATTCTCCATTTCACACATTTTCTTAGGTTCCCTATCCCCCACCTTTGTTGAGTCCAACTCCAACCACAAATTACTTGACTTATGCATAGCCATTGCTTTCCACCATATTACATCGCATTGGAAACAAGCTAGGGATGTTTCTTTTACTGCATGGTGGAATGCAGTGTGCTTTAATCACCGACTTGACACTAATTTTGTCTCTCCTATCTCCTTAGCAATCAAACGTGATCTCTTATGGCTTCCCCTCACTGACTATCTATCCTCAGTTGCTAAACCTCCTCCTCCACTTCCAATACGTACGGTTGAAGTTTGCAAACCTCCATAAATGCATTACCTTAATTTATTCGATTATCATATTGTTATTTACAGCAAATGTTTTATCATATTTTTAATCTATTTTCATATTTTTAAAGATGTCTCCTCACCCTCCTATGTTCCTCATTCTCATTGCTTATTTATTCATATTTTATGCTTCAGTTTCCAAAATGTACTGCGTTCATATGTAGGATTACTCTCATTTTCTCATAACCTTTGATTGTTTCTTCATTTTCTGTCTTTGTTTCTTTATATTTCAATAAACTTCAAACTTAAAAAAAAAAAAAAAAAAGAACGGATTATAATTTTCAAAGGCCACAATACCAATGGAATCAATGTGCTTATTGCAAAAAGGAAGGTCATTACAAAAGTGATTGTCCAGTTCGGGCGCAAAATAATGATGCGGCCGCTCAGAGAGGTCGTGGTAGTTCCATGCAAAACTCTAGAGGTCGAGGACGAGGTGCTATGCCTCCACAGACAAGTGATCGCCCCTCTAATTATTTCGACCAGCGTAATGGACAATCTGCCCAACAGAATAGGTCTCCACAGTATCATGTTGAAGACTATTATGAAGCTAGTGAGGAAGGTCAGCAAAGTGAATACTAGGACAGCCATGGACAAAGAGAGGGAGTAGTATCAGTTCCAGTAGATCAGAGTGGGCCTTATGTCGCAGTAGCAACATCAGGTATAGTCGAACCGTTTCTGTTGGATACTGGTGCAGCAAAAAGTTCTATCATACATGCGAAACTCCCTGGCGCACCTTTGTCTGGCTCAACAAACGTTTCAGTAGGTTTTTCGGGCGCCCCTGTTCACCACCCTGTTTCGGGTCCTTTGTCTATTTCTGTTGGACCCCGTCAATTGAAAGCACCCCTGATTTTGACGACGGGTTGTAACGAAAATCTGCTTGGTTTAGACTTGTTAAAACGCCTGTACGCGACATTGTACTGTTCTCCAGCAGGTGTACAGCTTACGTTGGGTAAAAGAATAATCTCCCCGATGTACTTGTCGATGGATGCGCTCCCACCAGAGCTGCGTTCACTCCCTGATACTCTTTGGGCGACTGGTCCTAATGATGTAGGCCTATTGGAAATTCCACCCTATGTAGTAACTTTGAAAGCAAATGTCAAACTTCCACGAATTCCACAATACAGAATCTCTAGTGAAGGTGAGCGTGCGCTCCTACTGATAGTACAAGACCTGATCAAGAAAGATGTTGTAGAAGAGACTAGAAGTAATGTCTGTAATAGTCCTGTACTGCCTATTTTGAAACGAACTGACCCTACAAAGCCTCCAGTATATAGGTTCGTAATTGATCTTAGAGAGGTTAATAAAATTGTGATCCCACAGTTTCCTGTGGTTCCAGACATTACTGCATTGTTAACGTTGATTCCTGCTACAGCAGCATGGTTTTCGGTTGTCGACTTGAAAAATGCCTTTTTCAGCATTCCGATAGCCGAGGAAAGCAGAGATATCTTCGGTTTCTCTCTAGGAGGACGAAGTTTTAGATTTAAACGCGCTCCACAAGGTTATTGTGAAAGCCCATCCATTTACAGTCAAGCATTAAAAAGCCAGTTAGATTCCTTCGTACTTCCTCGTGGTTCTGCTTTAGTACAGTATGTCGATGATCTTCTAGTGGCTGCCGATGACAAGGAAACTTGCAAAACAGCTACGATTTCTTTATTGCATCACTTGTCAGATTTGAATCACAAGGTGTCACCTTCAAAAGTGCAATACTGCTGCCAAGAAGTGACCTACCTAGGTCATCTCTTGTCAAAGGAGGGAAGGAAGTTGACCCCAGAGAGAATAAAAGCAATTACACAGATGAACGTTCCTAGCACGCAGAGAGAAGTACGTGCCTTTTTGGGTATTACCTCATATTGTAGGCAATGGATCCCAAATTTTTCTCTTCTAGCAAAACCATTGGTAGCCTTGACTGGGAAAGGTGTCCCGAGTCCGGTACCATGGTCTGCTGAATGTCAGCAGAGTTTTTCTGAGTTACGAAATACACTGTGTTCAGCACCTGTATTGGGTACACCCGACTACAGTAAGCCATTCACGCTCTATGTCCACGAGAGAGAAGGTTGTGCATTGAGTGTTTTGACGCAGAAATTTGGTGATAAACAACGCCCTTGTGCGTATTTTTCATCAACATTAGATCCAGTAGCTAGAGCATTGCCTAGTTGCTTGAGAGCTACAGCCGCAGCTGCAGTTTCCATTCGACAATCTGCTGGTTTAGTAATGAACAACATGCTAGTAGTCATGGTTCCTCATGCTGTGGATACACTCATGAACCGAACCAAGACGCAACACCTTACCAGTGCTAGATTATCAGGTTATGAACTGACACTGTTAGCTAGTCATATTCAGATCAAAAGATGCAATGTATTGAATCCAGCAACATTGTTGCCGACTAGCGAAGAGTCGAGTGATTCCGAACCACACGACTGTTGTTTCAGAACTGAGGAAGAAACAAAAGGACGAATCGACCTAAAAGACACTCCGTTGTCAGAACCAGATGGCACGTTGTATGTTGACGGGTCTTGCTTCAAATTGGAGAATGGTGATGTGACTGCTGCTTATGCAGTAACGACCTTGAGTACGATTGTGGAGACTGCAAGAGTGAGTCAGAATTCTGCCCAGGCTGCAGAATTGATCGCGCTAACAAGAGCGTGCGTTTTAGCTAAGGGAAAGAGAGTGAACGTGTTCACAGATAGTCAGTACGCGTTCGGCGTGGCCCATAGTTTTGGCCGTTTGTGGAAAGAGAGAGGTTTCATTACGTCCCATGGGACTAAGATTCAACATGGTCAGCTAGTTAGTGACTTGTTGGAATCTCTAACCTTACCGACTGAAGTTGCGATTGTGAAATGCAGTGCTCATAAAGCAATCACGGATAATGTTGGTCGTGGGAATGCTTTTGCTGATGAGACTGCAAAACAGACAGCCAGAAATATGATGAGTAGAATGTATGTTGCAACGTCTGCAAGATGGATTTCTGAGTCTGGAATGTGTGAAGACACAGTGGAAAGCGTGAAAGAAATTCAGAAAGAGGCGACTGAGGAGGAAAAACTTGCATGGAAAGAGAGCACGGGTAAATTGGACTCGAGTGGGTGTTGGATTGACTTGTCGGAACAACAGCGTTGGATGTTGCCCGATGCGTATGTGCTTGCAGTAGTGACGATGGCACATGGAACAGCGCACATCAGTTCAAAAGGGATTTGTAAGATGTTGGCTCCGGTCTGGAAGAATGACGGGATTAGTAGGTGTGCAGAGAGAGTGGTGAGGAATTGTATGGTATGCTTGATGCATAATCCTGGCAAGGGAATCCCCACACCTGCAGGTCACTTCGCTCCTCCTTCCTGCCCCTTTGAAGTGATCCAGCTAGACTTCATTCACATGGATCGTTGTAATAACCTGAAATACGTCCTAGTGGTAGTTTGTGCTTTCTCCAGATGGATCGAAGCATACCCACTGAAGGACAATACTGCCTTATCCACTGCCAAAATTCTTCTTAAAGAATACTTCCCCAGATACGGAATGCCACGGATTGTATGGTCAGACAACGGAAGTGAGTTCATAGGGAAAGTTATGCAGAGTGTGTGTGCCGGCCTAGGGATTAGACAGAAATTTCATAGTGCGAATCATCCCCAGTCCGCGGGTTTAGTCGAGGGTTACAATGGTACCCTTAAACTGAAACTCGCTAAGATACAAGCATCCACGGGTTTGTCCTGGCCAGACGCATTGCCTTTGGCTTTGCTATCAACAAGAACAACTGTACATTCTAGAGTAGGGCTTAGTCCCTACGAAATAGTTTTCGGTCGTCCTGCAAATGTTTGGGGGGTACCTAGACCGAAAGAATTTAAGCAGCTGGAATACCCAATGTTAATTGATTACCTTTTCGAATTGACTGCTAAATTGAGTCTTATTCACCAACAGGTTTTCGACGCATTGCCAAAGCCATCGGAGAGTCCAGGCCATCAGCTGAAACCGGGTGATCAGGTGGTCATCCGAAATTTTGCAAGAACGAAAAATCTTCAGCCCAGATTTATTGGCCCGTTCCAAGTCCTGCTAGCAACGAGAACTGCTATTCGTGTGGCCGGAAGAAGAAATTGGATCCATACGACTCATGCTAAACGTGTGCCTCTGCCACTTCCTTACGACAACTGGGTAAAGAAAGGAATCGGTGCCTCTGAAACGGAACAAATCCCCAGGTTCATACCTTTCAGCGATGCAGAACTGATCACGGATTCACCAAATTCTGACTCTCCTCCTGAAACTGCTCTTTTGAACCCTGAACATTTGTCATCTGTACCAAAAGAACATTTGTCATCTGCGAACGTGAACATTGCAACGTCAGCTGAAAATACATTGTTCCCAGATCAGACAGCTCCTGCAAAATTGAGATACAACTTACGTTCTTGCAATATGGACAAATAAAGCAGGAAACTGCCTATTTTCAGATTTGAATTTGCTATACATCGCCTCCAGCCAGGAAGTTTGCTAATACTATGTATTGTTTCTTTTTGTTTTAAAATTGCCTTGCCGTCTGGGTAGCCGTAGGGTCGTGGCTGTGTGCCTAGTTGAATCTGCGGGGGTCCGACACAAGGTCGATCTTTCTGTTAGCTCTGGGAACTCCCAGGGCTGATAGAGGCATTTTCATCTACGTACACATCATCAGTGGTCGCGAACGGTCGTAGAAGATGGAGCTTCCTGAGCTACAACGAGAAAATGTAATTTATGTTCGCAGAAATAGACTGAACAGAATACTACACAGCAAATGCTTTCTAATGCAATGTGCAGTTACATTTTTAATCGTTTTAATAACGTTGGTGGGTGGAATCGTCTTTGGTGTACATTTGATTTTTATGCCAGTAACTACAGTACCTTCCCTTGATCCTACTACTTCTACGGTTTCTTCTATGCATTCTTTCCACTCATTTCCTGAACACGAACAAGCTCGACGCTCAGAATTTATTAACAATACATTTGTACAGCTCTTGCATCAACACCAACTGATAGTTAATACTACAGACTGCTGGGTGTGTGGCTTGATACCTCACACTATGGATAAAGGCATTCCCTATTTAGTCTTGCCTTTCAGCTATAATGGATCATTTCAGGCTTTTCAGACCATTTTTTCATATGCCCTTGAGACCTATCCTCCGCGTCCACCACGGTCCACTAAATACAACTCAGCCAACAAAGCTTTAGTCCAGGGAATTATTGATATGATTAAAGACGTCAATAATACTCCATCTTATCCTAGAGATGAATTACTGGTGTATTTGAGTTGGAACTCTACAGAGTATCGCCTTGGTTTGGGAGAAAGCAAGCGTAAAAGCTCCACTTCAGTTTGGGTCGTGCCTCACCGAGGTCAGGTCTGTTTGCAAGGAAATGGGAGAAATCCGAGAGCTCAGCTAGGGAGCAGTGAGTGCGTTGAGACTTACGTATTTCCGTCTGACTCCTCCCCTGCCTTTCTGACTGCTAGGGGTACCTACTTCATTTGTCAGGACAGAGCATATACATGGCTGCCTGCTGACTTTTCAGGTTCATGTTATATTGCTCGATTGTTACCTCCGACATACACTGCTTCTTCAGATTATCACAAAACCAGAGTAGCAAGAGGTGTCTTCAGCAAGGAAGATACCGCTGGTCAAGAAGCTGGAGACTTTTTCAAAGGTTTCCTTCCGTTTTGGGGGCCTATGGCTAATAGTAGAAGTATACGTCAACTAACACGAGTAGTTGAATCTACTATTACAGAAACTGCTGGTGCCCTTAGTAACTTAACAGCTGAGCTTCAAGCGGATCGTCTCATGACGTTGCAGAACCGTATGGTTCTAGACGTAATACTTGCAGATCGAGGTGGGGTATGCAGAATGATCCAATCGAGCTGCTGTGTCTTTATTCCAAATAATGCTCCAACAGTCTATGAAGCAATCTCTAAGCTACATAAGATTTCCGACTCTATACACGTAGATAAGGGAAACTGGTCCTTCATGGAGTGGTTTTGGACTCTGGTATCAGAGTGGGGATGGAAGGTTCTGATGGTCATTGGTGTCATCCTAGTATGTCTGTTCTCGTGCTGTCTTATTATCTAATGTGGTCCCGCTCTGTGTAGCCTCTGTGCTGCAACCTGTTTCAGAAAACCACCTGCATTAGGAGAAAAGACACGAGACAGGATGATGATACAACAACATGTCACTGACCTAATGAGCATAGAATTAGACTCTGACTCTGATATAGACTGAGTAATTGCCTATGTAAGGGCAAAAGGAGGGTCTGAGGTTCCGTGACGATTTTACTCGTGTTTATAACATTGTCGTAAATACATAATTTTGGTATCAGTGAACCGCAAATATCCTGGTGTTTTCGCTATGCTACGAGCAAGAGCACTCCAGTTACAAACACATTTCTGTTCTACCCGTGACATCCATTTTAGAACACGGAAGCCATTTTGTATTCCTTGCCCTCACATAGTCAATGGACACGCAATGATCTCTTTTTCATTAAAGGACACGTAGGCTTTAACCGGCAATTCACCTTGCTAGTGACACGTGCACCTTAGGCCAGCAACGCTGTAGCAGCATGACTCGGCAAGAACTGCCTCCCCAGCCTGAGGCCAGTCCTGCTATACTGGTTCTTGTGTTCGTTGGCCTGATCATGATTAGGCGGCCGAAGCTGGTAACCGTGCCCATTTACGACCCACAAACATTTCTTATCCTGTCTTTCTATCTTCTACACCTGGCTCTGCTCCTTTCCTTCTGGGCCTTTATTAGGGGGAGGTAACGAAATTTACGATGAGGCGGTCCGGGTCTTGAATGAAGAATTGACATGGGATTATGATGGACTAGTGGGAACCCCTCATTCGTAATGTTTTGACATCAGATACTGTTGACGATTCCTGTGCAACGCCAAATATTTATTGTTTAAGACACGAATGTTTAGAACTGTGGTAACATGTAAAGAATTTGCCTGAAGCCCAATATTTAGTATATAAGGAGCAATCCTCTTTGTACAAATCGAACAGGCTCCTAGATACTGCCCATGTGTAGTTTCTGTGACTTCTGTGTCCCTGCAGTAATAAACCTTTGGTCTTTGACGCCACCATCGAGAAGCCCGTGTTTCTGTTTGTTTGTGTACCAAGACAGGTTGAACTCCGGGGTCTTCGGGTGTTGTCCCTGACACCTCTGGACAGAACAAAAAAAGTCCAGAACTCCAGTAGAAATTCAGATATGGGTTTCTCTGATAGTTTCAGGCAAGGATCATTAATAGCCTCAATCCCTGTAATATTGAGCATTGGACTTTTAGACATATTTGACTGAAGGGAGAGATCTTGTGAGTTGGAAGAAGGGGTACTGCTAAAAAGATGGAGACCAGAGGGTGTTGCACCCAATGGGGTCTTTACAGCTTCTAGTAATGCCCTAGGTACATCAACCAAATAACGTTCACATAGCACTGGGTCAATATCTAGGGGCAGTGAGTCTTCGTTTATATCCTCCCTCAACTTAGAGAGGGAAAGTATCCCATTGTGCAAGACATTTACAGATGCTAATGGAGTCTTGATATTTTTGGGATTATCTGGGCTGAGATTTAAACATTTATCATTCTCCAAAGGTAGAGAAGTAGTAGATGGTATACCCTTAGTAATACATGGGCTTAGATCAAGAGTTCCCGATTCCACCTCCTTCGAATGATGATTAAACGCTGGATTAGGTGGTGAAATCAGAGAGACACTCTTATTAGAAGCAGTTTTTTCCTGGGGTACCCTATCGACCGCTTTCTCCCACAACTGGAAAATTTGGTTTTGGCCTTTCAACTGAATCGTTGAAACATTCTTATTTCGGAGAGGGTTAGATCTAGTCTTAGCTGTTGATCTTCCCCCCAACAATCTTCCAGATCTTAGCTTTTTAGCAGTCATATTACAACTTATATCAGGTTATGTAAAATAGGGATATATATAATGCCAGCAAACAAGTTAAAAAATATATAAAATGAATACTATCTAGTCATGAAGTCAATCAATCAGAGGCAGAAATTAAATCACTGTATAAGCAGCAATGGCCAATCATGTACAAACAGTCAATGGGTTAAAAGACTAGGATTGTCTCTATATAATCAAATATAAATAAGTGGGCCCAGCCCAGCCTACTTCAGCCACTGAGGGCCACAGAGGGCCCGCTCTTTGTCCGGTCTTCGTCCGCGCGCGTCCCGCGTTCGCGTTAGGCTGCAAGGCTAAGTAGTAGGAAGAGGGGGCGGGAAGAGGCACCAGGTGTGCGCAATCAGCAAGCGCTAACACCTCTGGGCCTCGCAGTCCCGCTTCCACTGATGTTATGAAGGGCTCTCTCCCTCCGCTGGCACTGAAAATCCGGTGTGGAGCAGAAGAAGCAAGATCCTAATAAGGGTGGGGAGAAGGGTAAAGACCAGAAGTCTTCACAAGGCCCCCAAAAAGCTTCTAATGGTGGGGATTCCCAATCTTCCTAGAAGAAAGGCCAAAAGAAACCATGGTGTAAAATCTGTAGACAAAATAGCCATTGGACTAGTGATTGCCCCAAGAAAGATTCAACTCCAGCCACCATTGCCCCTAAGGCAACTGTTCCCCTAGTACATCTACAAGTGGTGGTACTCAGCAGAAGGGTGTAGTAGGGTTAACACTGGGTACTGAGATGGGTCTGGCCTAGTCAGAGTGCCAACTCTGGCTGTTCTGATCTGTGATGGAGGCATGGGTATGTCCTCCCCTGTGAGTGCCAGTAACCTGGGCAAGTACAGACAACAGCCTTTAATAGATGGAAAAGAGGCTTTGGCCTACAGGGACACTGTGGCAAGTGTAACTATGGTGACACAAGACATTGTGGACCCTGGACAAATCATACTTGGTGAACTTTACCAAGTGACCAATGCTAGCAATGTCAGGACCAACCATGCACTAGCAGTTGTTAATTTGTCCTGGGGAGGGGTAACTGGCCTTAGGAAAGTTGTGGTAATTGTAGACCTCCCTGTAGAATGCTTGCTTGACAATGATTTAGACACTTCAGCCTGGTCTGTAGTGGAGTTTAGGACCCATGCAGAAATGTTAGGGATCTCCCCACATGTGTTTGCTGTGACTAGGTCACAGGTCAAAAAGTCTAACACTGGACAGACCCTGGATTCTCGAATAATGGACCAAGTGCCTTCCACGAAAAGGAGCACTAGGGTTAAGGCAGTGCCTTCCCCCCTGACTCAGACTGATGATCAGTCTCTTGAGGGAGATGATTGTTCTCCTGAAGAAAGAACTGCCCCAGAGGAGGTTGAGCCTGATCAGGTTGAGTTCTTGGGGACAGGGGGCTCTTCCAGGGCAGATCTGAGTCGGGAGAAGCTGAGCTGTACTTCTCTTGAACCCCTCAGACAGGAAGCTGCTGCTGGGAATGCTAGTGGCACCCATAAAATATATTGGAAAGATGGACTCCTGTATTCAGAGAGTAGAGACCCCAAGCCTGGTACAGCCAGGATGTTGGTTATACCTTTGAAGTTCAGGTGCTTCCTATTGACACTAGTTCATGATATTCCTTTAGCAGGACACCTGGGCCAGAACAAGACTTGGAACAGAATTGTCCCTCACTTTCACAGGCCCCACATGTCTGAAGACACAAAGGGGGTTTGTTGCTCCTGTGTCACCTGTCAAGCCAGTGTTAAGGCAGGTGGCATCACAAAGGTCCCCCTGATACCACTACCTGTGGTGGGGGTTCCCTTTGAAAGAGTGGGGATTGACATTGTTGGACCAATGGATCCTCAGACAGCATCTGGACACAGGTTTATCCTAGTGGTGGTGGACCATGCCACTAGGTACCCAGAGGTTATACCCCTTAGAACCACTACAGCACCTGTTGTGGCAAGAGCCCTATTGGGAGTGTTCTCAAGAGTGGGTTTCCCTAAGGAGGTAGTGTCAGACAGAGGTGTAAACTTTATGTAAAGCTACTTGACTGCAATGTGAAGGAATGTGCAGTGAACAAAAATTTCACCACACCCTATTACCCACAATGCAATGGTTTAGTTGAAAGATTCAACAAAACCTTAAAAGGTATGATCAAGGGTCTCCCAGAAAAGTTCAGGCGGAGATGGAACATCCTACTACCCTGCCTTTTGTTTGCATACAGGGAGATTCCTCAGAAGGGGGTTGGCTACAGCCCTTTTGAACTTCTGTTTGGGCATCCTGGAAGAGGCCCATTGTGTCTGGTGAAGGAGGGATGGGAGTTACCTCTTAAACCTCCTAAACAGGACATAGTGGACTATGTACTTGGTCTCTGCTCCAGGATGGCTGAGTATATGAAAAGGCAACTAAAAACCTTGAGGCTAGCCAGGAATTACAGAAAGCCTGGTATGGCTAAAAGTCTGTGCTGACTGCTTACCAGCCAGGACAGAAAGTGTGGGTGTTGGAGCCTGTGGCCCCAGCAGCTCTCTAAGACATGTGGAGTTGACCCCACACTATTGTTGACAGAAGGGAGAGGTTACCTATTTGGTGGACCTAGGAACTCCCAGGAGCCCCCATAGGGTGCTTCATGTCAACAGACTGAAACCATATGTTGACAGGGCAGACATGGGCTTACTCATGGCTACTGATAGGGACAGGAGGAAGAGAGTGACCCTCTCCCAGACCTGCTCTCACAGAACCCTGATGATGGATCAGTAGATGGTGTAGCTTTGGCAGGCAGCCTCACAGATCAGCAGCAAACTGATTGCAGACAAGTGCTCAGTCAGTTCAGACATATGTTTTCTCTGACTCCAAGTCAGACTACCTGGTGCACTCATGAAGTGGACACTGGGGACAGTCTGCCTGTTAAAAAGATTTACAGGCAACCTGATCATGTCAGGGATTGTATCAGGACAGAAGCCCAGAAAATGTTGGATTTGGGAGTTATTGAACCCTCAGATAGCCCTTGGGCTAGTCCAGTGATCTTGGTACCAAAGCTTCACACCCAGGGTGGTAAGAGAGAGAAGGTTTTGTGTTGACTACAGAGGTCTCAATGCAGTCACTAGGACTGATGCCTATCCAATACCAAGAGCAGATACGCTTATAGATACTTTGGCCTCAGCCAAGTTTCTTAGCACATTTGACCTTACAGCTGGCTACAGGCAGATCAGATTAGCTGATGATGCAAAGCCAAAGACAGCAATTTCAACTCCTAGTGGGCACTATCAATTTGTGGTAATGCCCTTTGGTCTGAAGAATGCACCTGCTGCTTTTCAAAGGTTGGTGAACAAGTGAACAACGCCCTAACATGTCTGGAAGACTACTGTGCAGCATATCTAGATGATATTGCTGTCTTTAGCTCCACCTGGGAGGATCACCTGGTCCACCTGAGAAATGTTTTGGAGGCCCTGCAGAAGGCAGGCCTAACTATCAAGGCTACTAAGTGTCAGATAGGGCAGAGTCAGGTTGTGTACTTGGGCCACCTTGTAGGTGGAGGCCAGGTTCAACCATTGCAGAGCAAAATCCAGACCATCATGGACTGGGTTGCTCCAACTACCCAGACTCAGGTCAGAGCTTGATTAGGACTGATTGGGTACTACAGAAGGTTTGTCAAGGGGTATGGTTCCATTGTGACACCCTTGAATAACTTACCTTCTAAAATGATGCCTAGGAAAGTTCAGTGGACAGTCAGCTGTCAAAAGGCATTTGATGACCTGAATCAGGCCATGTGCACTGCACCAATTCTGCAAAGTCCTAACTACTCCAGAGACTTCATTGTCCAAACAGATGCATCTGAGTTGGGGATAGGGGCTGTGCTATCACAATTGAACGATAAAGGTCAGGAGCAGCCAGTAGCTTTTATTAGCAGAAGGCTGACCCCTAAAGAGAAACGTTGGTCAGCTATTGAGAGGGAGGCCTTTGCTGTGGTTTAGGCTCTGAAGAAGCTGAGGCCATACAATGTTTGCACTCACTTCAGTTTCAGACTGACCATAAGCCCCTCTTATGGCTAAAACAGATGAAGGGTGCAAACCCCAAACTTTTGAGCTGGTCCATTTCCCTACAGGGGATGGACTATACAGTGGAACACAGACCTGGGAGTAACCATGCCAATGCAGATGGACTCTCCAAATATTTCCACTTAGAACAAGAAGACTCAACTGGTCAAGGTTAGTTTAATTGCCCTGCATTTGGAGGGGGTTGTGTAGGAGAGTGGGATCTGCTTACTATGGTTACCCCCACTTTCTGCTGGTGTTTCACTGTTTTTTACTTTAGTCTGGTTGGGGCCCTGCTAACCAGGACTCTAGCCTAGCTGCATCCTTTCTAAATTGATTGCATGTACATTAGGTACACTCCAGATTGGTTACTGGGTTACCCTTGTGAGGCCCTAGTATATGGTACCTTAGGTACTAAGGGCATAGGTACCCCAGAGGCCTACCAGGGGCTGAAGCATGTATTATGCCACCCCTGGGAAGCATTCTAAAATGGCACCCCAGGTCTGCTACTGCAGCCTGGGTAAGGTGGTGCATGCACCCCTTACTAAGATGTAGGTTACCTATATCTAACTTTAATCACTGACACGTATAAACCTATAGGTCACTCCTATGGCAGGATTTATCAATCCTGAAGGCAGAGTGCTTGGTTTTGTGTGAGAGGTTGCCAATGCATGAGCAGGACCCCTCTGCAGCTTTTGGAATCTATTCTCCGTAGCTGTTCTGTGATGCTGCCAGACCACATACTCTTAAGTGCATTATAACCTTGCAGTAAATGCTAACTTTGGAATGACTCCATGGAAACATGTCATGTTTGGTGTCAAACACTTTTGAATCCTACCCCCCGCCAGTCCTGGCAGCGAGGGTTGAATTCCCGCCTTCTAGAGGGAGAAGACATGTACACACTTACCTAACCGGTAATAGTTTAAAAGAGCCCCAGCATCACAAAATGGATGTTGCAGCCACAGACACGAGTCTTAACTCCTTCTGCTGGATGAAACTCCAGCAGGGGAGGTCTGGACAATAGGTTTCCTGTCACAGGGAGGTGTAACCACCTCCCAGACAGGCTTTAGTGTATTGGGGCTGGGTGGGTGAATTCAGAGAATGCTTTTCAGACAACGCTGAGGGCACACTTGGTGTCCCTGTGCATAACTCAGTTCAAACCGTTTGCAGGGGCCCTAACTCCTGCTCTGGTGCAAAACTGGACAAAGGGAAAGAGGTGTAACCACCCCCCTCCTGGAACCTCCCATATGTGGGTCCCTAGAGTATGTCCAACCCACTTACTTAGTATAAGTATGGGATCCCAGTCCTTAGGACTACAGATTACACCTGGATGAAACTCTAAAACATATATCCTGGAACTTCGACATTCTATTTCGACTAGAAGACGAAAGAATCATCCTTGGGGTCAAGGAGTGACTCCCCTGTTCAAACAGGCACCAATTAAGCATTGCCGGTCTGCATCTTTGCCGTTCCCACTGGATTCCGAAGTGCCTGCAGCCCAGGAAGAGGATTTCCAGGCTTCTCTAAGGCAGACCCGAGTCCCCAGCAAAGCTGAGACCCACAGCCTGAACGAGTGATGTGAAACTGGAACTCCTGACACCGTGCACATTTGCTAAGTGCATTGACTTCCCAATCTTTCCTGTTGTTCTTTCGGTTTCTTGTAGCCCAAGCCCCAAGCAGCATCTGCACTGAAGATTGTGGGCCTACACTCCAAGAGTGTTCCGTGGGCCCGCTTCTAGCATTTTCGCTCAAGGCTCCTTCGTGATCCGTGGTCTGTCGACTGGTGGGTCCCCATGAAGTTATCTCTTCTGTTTCTTGGGCTTCCCTGGTTGCTGCAGATGTCCCTTGACTCCCCTCCAAAGGGGGAGTCCCTCAGACCTTGCTGGTCTTCACCAAGCCAATCTTTGCTTTCTGCGTGGGTTGCTGTTGCCAAGGCTTGTTGAGTCCAATCCGGAAACCGACACTGTAGCACTTAACATACTTTGTGGGACAGCTGAAACCCAGCTTCTAGTTGTCCTCGACACCTCCTGGTCATCGTGGCTGGAAAGTCAAGCTTCACCTTCTTTACCTGAAATCACCCAACATCTTTGGGAATCTTCTCATCGCCTTCCTGGTCACTGGCTAGTGACCCAGACTGTGTCCCCTCTGCTTCCAGTTTCTTCAGATCTCTGATCCACCCTTGCATCCACCTGGACATTTTCCACTTAGTCGCCTGCAGCAATCTTCCGCAGCTCGCCATTGAAATCGACGACGAAGCCCGACACAAAAAGACACCTATGCACCCGGCTTCCCTGGGTGAGGTAACTCGAGTAATCTAGTGCTCCCGTGGGTGTAGACTTTAGAACCTCCTAGTTCTAAAGGTGTTTGCTCAAAGTCCTCTTCTAAGTGTCCTTAATCTGTACATTTTCGAACTGCGACTTTCCCCATAGAAGTTAATGGTGATTCGCGGCTGTGTTTAGACACTGTACGCATCCCCTGTGGGTCCCCTGTGTCACTACCTTGGGTGGTTCCTGGTGGCCCCAGCGGTTCTAAAGGCTCTAGGCCTTGTATCTATGTTAGTCGTGGTGCTTATACCACTTTCTTAATATATGGTTTGGTACGCCCCTAGGGATTAACGAATATTGTGCTAATTTACTGTGTGCTAAATACGTTTTCCTTATATACTTTTGCCTCTAGCCTCATCAAGAGACTAGAGGGATGTGTTTAGAATAAATACATATATGTTATATATATATACCTGGTTTGGTTCTCCTTTCATTTGGCCATTCATGAGATTATAGATTGGTAAAACAAGCTGCTTTACATTCCTTCAAGACTTAGCTTGAAGGCTGCTCTCCTCAGCTACCACTAGGATAGCTTTCTATATAGGTTGTCTTTAAACCTACCATCAATAAGGGTTGTTTGGACTGGTGCAAGGTGCCCCCTAGAATAGTGGACAGCATATGCCAGACCAACTTCTCACACTACAATTAAATGTGCACTATCCATGCAGTCCTCTAACCACCTACACACTACTGATTCACTCCTCCAATTACCCAAGTAGTACCCATGCAGTCAGGCAATCACACTGTCAATCTTTGTGCACTCCTCCAATCATCCAGCCAGTACCATGCCCTTATCATCATCATAAAAATGTTATTTCGGCAAACAAATGCCATAAAAGCATCAATAAAAACAAGTAATAAAATACATTCAATACATAGGCTATAGACAAATTTTAAAAATATGATCTAAAAATTAAGTACAGTGCTAGTCAGTGGGTCAAATTGATAAGAATAATATAGCCCCACCCGCATCCCAGAATATGACCAGACAAGTGCAGTGTAAAAATAGCTCAAGCGGTTCCTGCATTATCATTTTGCTGAGTCAATCCTTTAAGAATGGCCCTTCGAGGGCACCACATATTAAATAGAAAACGTGAAATGGAATAAACAATGGGCGTTTGCGTACTTGATTTAAATATCCTATACACTTCACTGCAACGTCTAGACCCCAGATTTCTGCAAAGTTGGATTAGATAGCATGTTCTGGCCTTTCCGTACCCTTTGCAGAAAAATAGCGCATGCAATTCCATTTCATTGGGGTGGTTACAGCCTGGGCAGCCCCCATTTAGAAGTCCCTCCCAGTTTTGAGTAAAGGCACGTAGCGGGAGAACTCCGTGTCTGAACTGGACATAAAGCTTTTTGGCAAGAAGGGGCTGGATATCGTCCAGGGCCAGTTCAAGACTGCAACTATTTTTTGTCACCAGGAATTCCACCGTCAAACGGCAAGCAGTAGATCTTCGTTCACAGTATAATTAACAAGGGGATCCCGATCAAGTAGCTTTGGACCTCGGCGATTACTTATTTTAAAGAACATAGGGCCCGATGTAGGTAGCCCTTTACCGATCGGAATCGGCCGAAAATACCGATTTTCGGCCGTTTCCGATCGGTAAAGGGCCATGGAGATGTAGGGGCACATTTTCGGTAATTTTACCGATTCGTTATCATTACCGAATAGGTAAATTTACCGAGTCGGTAATATTTACCGATTCGGTAATGATAACGATTCGGTAAAATTACCGAAAATGTGATGTAGGTAGCCTATGTTCCGGCTGCACATGGCTTACAGAATCGGTATATTACCATGGAATACAAATCCATGGTAAAAAACCAATTCCTGTGTACATGCACATCTGTGCATGTACACATGTGCCATGTGACAGACAGACGTGCCCTTAGGGCATGTCTGTGTGCCACATTGCACACATGGCCGTTTTGGGGGTGCTAGAGGGTGTCAAAGTGACACCCCCTGCGTCCTTGTGAATTCCTTAAATACCGATTGGGTAAATACCGAATCGGTAATGCCTAATCATTCCTATGGGCTTCAAAGCCCATAGGAAAGAATGGGCATTACCGATTCGGTATTTACCCAATCGGTAATTAATGAATTGTTAAGGATTCGGTAACGAATCCAGATGTTGGGACCTACATCCCATTTACCGATTTTAAAATACCGAATCGGTAAGATTCGGTATTTCAAAATCGGTAAATGGGATTTACCTACATCGGGCCCATAGGTCCTTAGCCTAACAATAGATAATGAAAACATTTCAACATAGACTTCAATAAGAACTATGGACAGTCTTCCAATGCCCAGCCGGACAGAGGAATATTTATTAAAACAAATGCAAAAAGAATAAACCAAAATGGAAGCACCAAAATGATGAAGCGAGGGCACAATCCTGTACCAAGCGTGAAAGAAGAAGAATGAGAGGAATACAAAGTAACAGGCAAAAACGTTGGAGCGAGTGGTGGCTTACAATACAATGCAAGCTTCAGTAAGCTCTACCAAGCAGTTACCACAATACAATTTACACAATGGATAAATTGCGGTACTGTTTTGAAAAAATGCCTAGGACTGCTTTGAATGGTGTCAACCGTCCCGAAAAAATTGTCTTAAATACACTAGGGATACCATTCGTATCTGAAATGTTTAAGATTCGGTTTAGCATTTCTGCGAAATGTAGGGGGCAATTTGTATCTCTGCCGTTGTCCTTGCAACTTGGAGATCATACGTTTCTTTCGATGACGTCAAGGGCACAGGCGTCTGTAGAAGAACAGACTTCATTCTGCTTAAAGTATCAATTCGAATAGAAGAGATTTTCAAACTGGGCCAAATTTTTCCCTCCCTGTCTGGAGTGTCGTTCGGATACAATACTTGCATACAACAAGTGACCATGGATGAAACGCTTACGAGAAAAGCTTTTCCTGGCACCAAGCCACAACATCTGTGGTCCACAATTAGAATATAGCTCCCGTTAGAAAGCCGTCTAAAGAATGGCTCTATTCGAGTTGCAGGTGTGCCAAGCTGGTGACATGAAAGGTTATTTGAAGTCCCCTCACAGGCCCCATGCAAATTTATACCCTGACACAGAAGTATACCACTTAGTGATTTTTCACAATTATTACCACTAAGAAATACATTCTGTCCTTTTTCACTATAACATGTGTGTGTGTAAGGTAATTTCCATGTTGACTTAATGTATCCTTTACCCAACCTTTCATACTGGCTTGCCTATATATAGTTTTGGCAATATCGAAATTGGAAAGTTGTTATCGGAATAGTTATGATTCCGTGTATTATCCATTCAATGACAGGTCGTTCTGACATTGTCAATGGTAATCTCTCAAGTTTTTCAATGCTCAGAATTGTATATTCTGCTCCCTTTTGTGCCAAGCTGATTTGTGTATCAGTAAGGTTAAAGATAGAGAATAATGACGTTGTGTTGATTAAACGCCAAGGCACGTAGCCTGAACGCAGATTTTGTAACGTCCAGCCAAGCTGTACAATAGAACGCAATTGAGACTGACCATGTTGTAACATTAGTAAGTCCTGCTCTATTATATCAATTGCAGATGATACAATACTGTCCAGTGAATATATTCTGGAAGACAGTCATTAACCCATTGTCCACAACAGAAAGTGATTTTTCCAAATGAATACGGTCAATTTCCCGTATTTTCTCTGCTGTCTCAATTTGAGTTTCTTTCCAAGCTTCGTTGTAAGCTGCATATATAGAGGCTGCTATGAAACGTTTTTGACGCTGTTTGCGCGGTCCCATTATGAAATCACGCAAGTCAGCACCTTCTTTAAGTAAAGTCAAGTGTTGCTTAATTTCTGCCAGTGTGGATGTCTGTAGCCATTCGAGGCAGAGTTTTCCTACACTGTATGTTGTTATTATCCCTGGATGTTGTCTCTGGGAGTATCTAGGGTCTGGCCTGGTCAATTTGAACCCCTGTATTTTGTTCAGGAATCTATCTTTACAGTTATTTGTGTCTGTGGGCCAGATCAACCATTTTTTCCAATCAGGATGTGTTCTGTTTTGGTTTAAAATATGGGATACGTCTATTTCAACATCTGTAGTGCTATTACTGTCAGGTGTTGGCTTCGGAATAGACGGTTTGTTTAAGTCTTTAATTTTGGCTAGGCCAAGACAGGTTGTCTGTTGAATTGTGTCATTCAAGAATATAATTTGTTCTGGGATCATGCAGGCTCTGAATAATGATTCTATACCTTGGACCTGCCAATCTCTGGTACCCCAGATGGTTTTTGTTTCAATATTATTGTTCCAAAAATCAAAACCAAATGTATTCATTTTTTCAAAAAATGTTTCTGAATAGATTAATTTTGTGTTTGTCAGCATGGTTTTCATTCCTGTCTTATTTAACAGTTTGAAATAAAACGTTTCTGCATCACTTGTGTTAAACCCTGAGAAGTATGGGAATTTATCATAAAATGTTTTTGAACTGCCTTTTGGTGGAGTTGCACAATGTTCCCATTGATTATAATTAAAAACATTTCTAGGTTGAGCCGATTTATGCAAATAATGGTTAGCATAGTGGTTGTAACATTACATCTGGTCATAATTAGATGAACCCTGTAAATAATCATGTTCTGTAAATTATGCTGACATAACTAAGTCTGACATCATATTATTAATACTTTCAAAGTCCCAATCATCAGAGAATGTGCTCGGTTTTACAAAGTCACTTAATGAAACCTTAAATTGATGAGGATACTTCAAGAGCTCGACCGGGCCATATATTTCATAATCTGTTTTGTCCCATGCTACCCCACCGGGTATCGGATTGGCTGTGAAATTTACTGAAGAAAGTTCTCTTTTCTTGTTGTGTGAAGACTTGTGTGGTTTCAGGACCAAGTTGATATTCTGACTTGCTGTGTCCATTGTAATATATTTTCCCTCAATGAAATGTCCCAAGCATAGTACCATGATGAGCCAAAGCAGGAGAAAAAATACACCTAGCACCACCCAAAATTCAATCCATGGAGAAATCAGATAGGTTTCTTGGAGTTGATGAAAAAGTTCTTTAGCTTTGTCTTTAAAAGTCTTTGTTGATGTTGGCTGTTCCTCAGGTTCGCTTGGATCCTCAGAAAAATCATCGAAATTGATGAAGTAGCCTGATGCAGTTCTGTCAATTGTTGGAATTGCTTCTGGATTTTTCTTTGTTTCATTAGCATAGTCTGTGGCTACATCGTTGTAGACAGGTGTTTCTTGACGAACTGTTGCAATTTGGGTTTTAAGAGGCATAAGTTCCATGGCTTTGTTGCATAGTCCTTGTTGATTCACTGTAGGTTTATCAAATGTGATTAGTCTCTCAGTTTGAACCTCTTGATTTGTAGCAAATGTTGGTACTCTGCTATTTCTTGGGAGTCCACTGGGCCTACTACTTATTATTGGCCACATGATTGTGGTTTAACCAGGTCGATGGATACAACTCGGTTCTCCTTTTTACCAGCAAGGGGCGGTAGTACAACTGATCTTGTTCCGTTGATAGCTAAGACAGGTACTGCTTTTCTGTAAGAAGGCCCACATTCCTTCTTCACCGCGATTTTCTCTCTGACCAGATCCCCAATCTTTGGAATCCAGACAGGCCTTGCTGGGACAGGTGGTTTCTCTTCAGTGGCTGTTGGCTGTTGTTTCAACTTTATGTTGCTCAGGTCTTTTCTTTTTCATTTAAGTCCTGTAAAATAGCCAAACGATCTTTGATATCAAAGCTTTTTCCTTCTACCACTGAAGTCTGACTATCGAGGTCCTGGATATGCATTCTAGTCCCGAACAATAGTTCGTACGGACTGAAACCTTTTAGAGAATTTCTTGGCAGTTTATTAAGACTACGTTTGACACTTGTTAAATGTTTGACCCACCCAACCCCCGAACCTAATACCTTTGCCATTATAGATTGCTTTATGTCTCGGTTTTTTCTTTCCACCATCCCATTTCCCTCAGGAAGGAAGTGATAAGATTACCGCAATGCAATGCCCATGCTGGTCATGGCCTCCTTATAGGCTCGAGAGCTAAAAAGCAGGACCCTGTTCAGAATGTAGCATGCCAATTGCGTCTATGCCGCTATAGACTCGCAAATCTTTTTATAACAGTTCAGACGTCAGCCGAGAGCTGGGGTCTATATTTTAAGTGAATCTAGTCTTAAATAATATACAGTCAGTCAGTCAGTCAAAAAGTCTTTATTTCGATTAATTAAAATCATAAAAGCAGCATCAAACATAAAAACAGGTTGCAATAAAGTCCACAGGTAGATTAGTGTGCAAAGTATTAACAGCTATTCTTTCATATATACAGAATTTTCAGATCATAATTTGTTCATTTGCTAAACTTTGTAGTGCCACTAACGAAACTACAGTTTAAAACTGTACTATATACAATAAAAATGGAGAAAAGTTTTGCAATAATTCATATATATACACAGTATTTACAGTTCATGAGTTTTGCAAGTGTCAGGCTTTGCGACGCCAAATTAGAACAAATACAATTTAAATTCCCCTTTCTTCTTCTATTCTATTTTCTAATAGACCGGTGTTCATACTTTTCCTATTGGTCCTTACTGCAGCCACCAAAAAACTTGCTACACTAAAAATAGTATGCACACTTCCCAAAAGTTGCAAGAACAGGAGGGCGGGTCTTACTTGCACGAAGCCTGCTTCTCGTAATATGGGAACCAGAAATTTTTTTCGAGCCTCAGCAAACTTGTCACAAAACATAATTAGGTGAAGTGTGTCTTGTGTGGAGACATTGTCACAGGAGCAAGGTGCAGAATCTTCGGGTTTAGCCCAGTGCGGAAAAGAACCCAAAGTGAGATGTATTAAATTAAACCAAAATCTAATCAACAAAAAACGGTGGAAAGGGTTCGTAACAATCTTTAAATAAGGTTCAATATGAATGGACGTCTGTAAAAGATACATACTTCTTACACCCCTTTTTTTTAAGCTCCTCTTCCTCCCTCTCCACCTCCAGCAGTTTTCTAAAATTATGTTTGATCCAAGGTACATCCTCTTTCTTAATTCCTTCTGGGACTGTGTATAATTCAGGGCGTCCCAGTCTGACACACCCCGCTCTAACGTATGCCAGCCATGGGATTTCCTCTGCTTTCTCCAGAGCTAGGCAGTCTTTGAGGATAAGATGGTTAAGTGTAATTTCCCCGTTAAGCCAAGTATTTGCCCAGCAGGTCAGAGGGGCTACTTTGAGTTGATCTGTGATGTAGCCAAGACCTAATTCAGAATGTATAGAAAGGATTGGAGTTGATTGTGGGACTGACAGAATAGATCTGAGAAATCTATTTTCGACAAGTTGTAATTTACTGACTGAGGCATATCCCCATATAGAAGCCCCATATGATGCAATTGCACAGCATTTGGACATATACATTTATAACATGGCCTCCATCGGTCTTGCTCCCAGCCTTTTAGCAAAACTAAGGAGTGCTGCTGTGGATCTTAAAACTGCATTACTCTTCTGTTTCTGCTGTGGTAACCAGGTGCCCTTCTCGTCAAATAAGACGCCCAGATAATTGAACACCGGTACCCTAGAGAGTTGATTACCCAGGCAACTAAAAGAGATGACCTTACCGATCTTCCTGCGACCCCCCGCTATCATTACATGGGATTTGCTGGTGTTGACTTTAAGGTCTAATGACTCCATGAAGGTGCCAAAATTGTCCAATAGCCTCTGTAGACCCACCCCCGTACGGGCGATCAGGACGGCATCATCCGCGTACAGGAGGACCGGGATCTCCGTACCCCCTGCACGCGGGCTGTCCGCCCTGACCCCAGTCAGGGATTTTTCCAATCCATTAATGTAAATTGTAAATAGAAGGGGTGCCAGGATACATCCTTGTCTTACACCCCGCCTCGAGTTAAAGTGGCTCGTGCACCTACCCTCCTGCGTGACCCTGACTGCTGCTGTAAGATTCTGGTGTAGGTCACTTAGAAAGTAGACTAAAGGTGCCTCTATCCCCAGATCCAGTAGGATCTTCCAAAGTTTGGAGCGATTCACCAAATCAAACGCTGAGGATAGGTCCATAAACCCTAGATATAAATAACCCTGTTTCGCGATAGTATATTTGTTAATCAGCAGGTGTAAGTTCAAGCACTGGTGAATTGTGCTTCTATGTTGCCTGAATCCATATTGAAGGTTCGAGAGCTCCCCCCTGTCAGACATCCAATTTCCCAATTTCTGCAGAATGACTCTGCCCATGATCTTAACGGCTGAGCCCAATAGGGAGATGGGTCTGTAACAGGAGGGGTCGCATCTCCTCCCTCTTTTGAATATGGGTACAATTATTGAAGAGGACCAGGAAGGGGGAAAACCCACTAGTGATGCTGCATTAAAAACATTTGTTAAGATCTTAGCCCATAAAGTCGGATATAATATGTAAAGGTCAGCAGGAACCCCATCGGGGCCTGGGGCCTTGTGTTTCGTTGTTTCTCGGATGGCCTTTTCTACATCTGCAATTTCAAATTTAATAGGTTGCATTGGGCGGACTAAGGCGGAACCATTCATGTTTGACTCTTGATGGTCTTTGTCACTATAAATGTTCATAAAATGTGTAAGCCATGCCTCATCCGGGATTACACAATCTGTGTCTATATTCTCCTTTTCCATAAAAAAGGACTGGTTTATAGTGGCCCAGAATTTTCTGCTGTCCTTAAGCACGTCAGTTGACTGCAGGTTGTCCCATGCCTCCTCTTTTATTTTATTTTTACGTTTAACTATAGCACATTTATACTCCTTACGGAGGGTAGACACTAGGGCCCTATCCCTTGGGGTGCACTTTAAGGCTTTTAGGAAAGCCCTATGAGCTTTGGTACACGCGGAGTCGAACCAACCAAATGCCTTCTTATTATTGATCTTACTCTCTTTGTGTAAGTTGCTGGTTATCTGATTACAAATTACAGAAAAAGAGGTTATGATTTCTGAGCCCCCCGCCTTCTCATCCAGACATATACCCAAATCAGACTCTACTTGTAAGGATAGGGTCTCAAAAAAGACCTCAGGAACTACAGCCTCCCATTTTATACGTCTTCCTTGATCTTTCGAAGATAGAACCCGTGGGACGCCCTTGCTTTGGTCAGTAGTAAGAGCTTTACACCTCATTTCGACTTCCAATGCAAGTGGGTTGTGATCGCTAAAGGCTGATATCATAACCTTATACGCCCGGGTTTTAGTCAGGACACCCGGCGAAACAAAGATGTAATCAATCACGGACCCTGCTCCTCGTCCTGTGAAGGTGGGAACAGTTTCGCCACCGCTTCTTTATCTGGTTAAGTTAAATTTAGGTTAGATAATAACTCCTCTAAAGCGTCCCCCTGTTTGGTATGTTCAAAATGGGGTAAACTCCCATTCAGTGATCCCATTATCTCTTCCCCATAACAATCCCACTGACAAGGGTGCAAATTAAAATCCCCCATAAAAATTATCTCAAAATCAAGAGTTCTTTGACTTGTAGACTGACAAACAGTGTTCTAGTACACTAAAATGATCCTCTTGCGGGGAGTTTCCGATTGAATTATATAGGTTAATGAGGAGATAATGTTGGTCTAGGATCTGCCAGTCCAATATAAGGAAGTTATCTGAGTCTTCCTTAAAGTTTTTAAAGGTACCAGTTAGGTCTAGAGAAATAAGAAAAAGTAGACCCCCCCCTTGGATCTCCCTGCAGTGCCCCTTACCGCGGGGATTGAGAAACTACGGTATCCATCTAAGTAGAAACTGGACTCTGCATCCCAAGTTTCCTGAAAGGCCAGGATATCATATTGCTTTAAAAGCTGTAACCAGATAGTATCAGAGCTTTTAGATCTAATCCCTGCCACGTTCCAGCTTATCATTTTACATGTGGGCACCTGCTGTACTGTTATTTGAGTTGAGTCAGTTATTTCAGAACCAGGATCCCCGAGTTCATCTCTCAGTCAATCATTAATATCCATCTGTGATAGAGGAGAAAAACGATTGTGTAACTCTATGGTGTCCCCCTGTGGAAAATGTGCCAGGGAATCCGAGTGTGGGTATTATTGTGGGTGTAGGTATAGGTAGGCCAGTGGACTGCACCCCCCTTTGGGGCCCCTGTGTGGCTCTCTTCAACACACTCATCCTTGCCTGATAGGATGTAGAGGCTGTGGTGGCTGTGTGATTAGGTAAGGAGGTGTGTGTGGGGTATTGGTTCGGGTACAGGTTGTAACTGTGGGCACCTGTCGGGGGATAGAAAAAGCCCAAAGGGAGTGGCCTAAACCCCTGATTATCGATATTCGAGCCGTCCCAGAATAGCTTTTCAGCGCTAGACCTATTGCTGAAGTTAACCACAACACAATCTCCAGGGATTTTCTTTGGGCAGCGCCCCACCCAGGGAACTCTCCTCGCCATAGTGAGAGCACAAACAACCTCCTCACCACCTGTGCTAAACTGATGGCACCACTGTCTGGCTTTTGTCATTAAGTCAGCGGTGGTTTCGATAGTATCTCCCCTTAAGGGGGGTACCCCAGTAAACACTGCTACCAGTGGGGCTGCCTCAGGTGGCAATTTCAGGTTACGTCCCATATTTCGTTGACCCTTTTTCAATCCGGGTGGCTGGCTGAGAATAGTAGTTACTCCTGGCGGGCTAGCCCCCACCTCCGACCCCACATGAGAGACCACTGTCCGTGTAATTGATCCCCCTTGGGTAGGATTTATACCCGGTGATTCAACTGTATTTTTGTTAACAGCACTGGCCACAGGCTGAGTGGGGCCCTCCATTTTCCCCCTATATTCATTAAGTGTTTCATCAATTTTCTCGCATTTTTTCAGGATGCCAGCTACACATGTATTTAAAGTTTCAACAATGTCTTTGGCTATAGACACAAGGGCGGGTTCCAACAGTGAGGTAAATAGGTCCTCCTTCATTTTTCCAATTTGAGCTTTAAAGACGGGTCCTATTCCAGCTTTCTTTATCACAGAGGACTTTCTTCTACCCGCCATGTTTATGATCTTTCGCCTCTGTATGAAGAGGGGTTTATGTGCTTTAGAAACACGAATGATGGGTGGTGGGTCCTAGGGAGCTGCCTGAGGGATGGGTTAGTTTGTATGGGTTAGAATAGGCCCTTGAGTAGTAATCACAACCTTAGGCTCCAAAGGTATCACCCGGTTATTGACTGTCAGGGGCTCTTGTGAGGACTGCGATAGTTCTATGGTGTTCAGGCCCAACTCCTTTTCCGCATGCGCAATCTCTTTGGTTAGGACCCCCACCGCCGAGGTCAAGTAAGATATGATGGATTCCGACTTTCTAGGGTGTTTTGTTTTAGTCCCCCCATCCTCGTTGGCACATACCTTTTTCCTTTTGCCCATTGCTAGTATCCGGATGTGGTTGTCAGAGGGGTTGGCCGGCCCGGCCTCCTTTGGCCCCTGACGGCCACAGACAGCCCGCCCTCTGCCCGGGCTCCGACCGGCATCGACCGCGCGCGTCCGCGCCGCGGAGGGAGCTCCGCGATTTTATGCGCCTCCGGGCGCACGGGACCGGAAGTGGACGTCTGCCACCGCAAGGGACGCTGGGAACCGCAGTTCCTCCCCTCGGCAGCCGGGATGGAAGTCTGCGCCTGCGGTGGGAGGAAACAGCGGCGTCAGCGGCCCAGCGCCCTGCAGCGGTCCCTGTGGATGGTGAGTGGGCTCCTGCCTTGCCCTTCGTGCTCCAAACAGTGTCCCCCTTAAATAATATACATTGGGACGCATGTTTCCTTTTTAATCATGCGTATAGATCGCCTTATGCTTTCTATTAGCTGTTCTGGCACTACGTCGGCCAGTTCGCCACTGCGATCTCTGTTGCAGTTTTCACAATTTTTTGCAAATTTGGGATTATCCACGCTCATTCCCGGCCACCAGTATTCTGATTGTAATTCTGTCAGAGATTCTTTGATCATCTGATGCCTTAGACCTAATCCCATGTGTGCTTCTTGTATTAAGAAGATTTTCCTGTTCGTGTTTGGAATCACTCTATCCCCCACTCCAGGGATTTGAGCAAAAGGAACGGAGTTTGCATCGATTATGTATGTATAATTGAGTGGATAGTTGACGGGTAGTGCTGCACAGTCGCCTTTTGATGACATTTTTACCACCAGCATCGTTTCCCCGTCTATGTATTTTCCTGAACGCTTTTTTGTAGCTACGGAAGCCGGCTTAGTTGCTTCCGCTGTGGCTGTCTCAGCCAATGAATTCCCTGCAACGTGAACGCCATCACGCTGATGACTCAATGAATGTATCACGTGAGTCTTTGGTAGTTCTTTCTTTACAAGAACTACTTGTTCCCAAAGCGATTTTTGCTTGATTGTGGCACCTGTGTCATCTTTGTAACCGTTTTGAACCCATTTCTGCAAGTCGTTATTGTATGTTTTTACGCAGTAATACGAATCGCACACTATTAGTGTCGGGAATTCGCGATCGGCATTATCTAGCGCCATTTTTAACGCTATTACTTCAGTTTGTTGTTCTGAATTGTTTTCTACAGAGTGTGATATTGTTACCAGAGGTCTCAATTTACCTCCGCGCCACACGTTTTTTACAATCTCGCATGTGGCGTTATAGGCTTGCTTTCCCCAAACTGAGGGTTGTGCATGTCCGTCTGTATATATTACACAGGCGTACTGTTGTATGGGCAGAATGTCGATTGGCAGAGGATATTCTCTTTCATATTCTAGATTCTTTAATTTTTTCATGTTCGGGCCAAAATAGTATTTCACTTTGTCTGTAGCAAGAGAATTTTCCCATTGTATCCATTTTGGATTTAATGCCACGGTAGTTAAATTACATGGGCTTGTTAATGCTTCAAAGGCTGATTCTGCTGTTACAACAGTAATCCGTCTGCCTTGGGCTTGGTCTCTTTCTTTTGCTACAGCTATTTGAACCGCATGTACAATGTTTTCTTTAATACTGAATGTTTTTTCAGCTTCTGTGTACAAATGTGATTTGTATGCTATTGGTACCGTTTCTCCCTCATTAGAGGTTAGGTATGTGAATCCGCATCTTCCTGGGATGACTCGAATCACAAGGTTGCGTGTGTTATCGCGTGTTTGCAATTTTGTTTTAGCTAACATGTCTGTTTGCAATGATCTCAAAATTTCTGTGTGTTTTTGAGTCCAATTGATTATTTTAAAATCTGGTTTTATTAGTTCATAGAGAGGTTTAACTCTCTCTGCATAATTTAGGATGTAAGTTCTTCCGAAATTCAGGAAACCTAGAATTGATTGTAAGTTTTTCAGCGTTCTTGGTGCTTGGATTACAGCGCATTTCTCTAAGAAATTGTCTGCCAGGCTTTTGCCTTCACTTGATAATTCATATCCTAAAAACAGGACAGTTAGATGGGCAATTCGTGACTTTTTAAAGTTGAATTTGTAACCCTCTGCTGCGAACCCAAGTATTATGGTGTTCACTCTTTTCAAGTGAGTATCCAAGTCATCATCTGTTAGATAGATGTCATCAACATAAGATAATGCCTCATCATCATACATTTGTAGTAACTCTGTTACTCTTGCTGAGAATAATCCTGGGCTGTTCTTGAACCCCTCTGGGAGTCGACAGAATTTTTCTGCGAGCCCATTATTGAGAAAGCGTTCAAATATCTGCTTTCAGGTGCTATGTTTTGACAAAAGAATCCATTAGAGATGTCTAATGTTGTTTTGTATTTTTTGCGCACGATGTTATTCATTAGTGCTGCACTGTGCGAGTTTTGTACTGCAAAAGTTTTGCAACATGAGTTTAGATGTCTGTAGTCCAAAACTAGACGATATGAATCGTCTGGCTTGGAGACAGGAAACAAAGGATTGTTCATTTGTGAGGTGCAAGTTTCAATCACCCCCTGGTATTCAAGTTGATCTAAGATCTCCCTGACCTGTTTTTTAGCTTCTTGCTTAATTGGGTACTGCCTCTGTGCAGTCGGTTGTGATTTTAACTGGATTTTGTGAGGAGGAGAGTCCTCATCCCATCCAACATGGTTTTTATATAATGCAGGAGCTTGGGCTACTGCCCACTTTCTTGCAAGTGTATATTTTTTATGAATTGGAATATGATTTGAGAAGGCAGGCATAATCATTTCTTCGCCATGAGGGCACTCCCTGACAAACTCTGGTGGCCAGTCTTTTTCAGCTAAAAGGATGTCATAGCCTCTGGAGAGGTTATCCCAAAATAGACCCCTTATTTTCATAGTCTTATCTCCCTCTATACGTAATGTTATTTCGTATATTTTATGAGGTTTGCTAACTCTGGTATCTGCAGTTTCCACCTGAATGTATTCATTCGTGTCCACTGTCTACAGATGATTCATCAGGATCTTGCGAGCTATGCTCACTTCTGCTGCGCTGTCTAGCATTGTCTGAGCCCACTCTCCGTTTTTCAGCTGTGTCCTCAGTATCCTCGGCATGTTTGATTACTTTAATACTGGCTACCTTCATTTTTGGAAATTGTAATTTTTTACTTTGATCAGCAGGTTCCTTGTCTTTGGACTTGGTGTGCTCTTCCCTGTGTTCTGACCGTCCTCTTCTTTCCGATTTCTGCGAGGAAGACTGAAAAGATCGAGAGGGACGTGTATCAATATCTTGATATCTATCAGGTTTCTTCAAATTATCCCTATTTCTAAGGTTGTATCTTTTCTCAGAGGGCTCCCTCTGGGGAGACTTGTGTCCTTGGTCCGGAGATCTTTCTCTCCGCCGAGGAGACCTTCCTCTGGACTGGAAACTTTTTTCTTTGGGAGTGGATTGTTTATTTCCATCCCAGCCCTTTTTTGGAGTGTTTAGATTATTTTTAATAAATATCTTTTCAGGATTTTCAGTTAGTTGGGGTTTTACTGGTTTCCCACCCAAACTATCTCTTCCTAGTTCTTCATAGGATTTTTCTATGATTCTGGCAAGTTCAAATGGTTGTTCTGCTATATCTGTTTCTTTCAGCTTCTGGAGGAAAGTTATATCCTCAGTTGCCAATTGAACTAAGTCTCTATATGCCTGTGTTAACTCTTTTATTTTAACTAAGAGTTCTTTGCTTGACATTCTATTAATGTCAGGATGTGATGTGTAGCTGGCTAGAACCGGCCATGTTGCTCCTGGTCTACCTAGTGGACCGAGCCTGGTGATGTGATTATTATGTTTTAGGGCGCCTTTAAACCAGAGCAGGTGCTCTTGGTATTTTAATGGGATTTCCACCTCCTCGAAAGGAGTGTAGTCATCCGGAGGTTCCTCTATTTTGTAATAGTGAAACTCACGTGTGACAGCGTTTGCTGCTGGAAAGTTTATCCATGAATAGAATACCTCTGTCTGCCGATATTCATGTGCCTCAATTACGAATATGACTGTACCACCTCTCGGTGTCAGTCCATTTTCTATAAGTTTAAGTGTTATAGTTTTTCTTATGTTGACCGGGATGATAATTGCACCCGGTTCATTTTCATTAAACCCTGTAACATCGAAACCCCGTTGATTTGCATTTACTGCAGTTTCACCGGTTTCGTTGCTGTCGCTGTTAGTTGACATTGTTTTAATGAAAGTTTGCAGAGCAGGTTTCCAAGGAAACAAAGATTAGGTGCACAATATTTTGGAACACTGTATCCTTCAACCTTGAATAAACCAAAAACCATACATAGGAGTCTCCTCCTACTAAGTTTCGGCGGATTTTAACCTTTGACCCACTCCAGACGTCTTTGGAGTATTTACGGGAAAAAAGGTCTGTGTGAAAAAGCACGACTGAGTTACTCTAATGTCTTGCGTTAGATTTATCGCCTTACCAAACGTTTGGGCGCCATGTAGTGTAGTTCCTATAGTCCCAATAGGCTCTGCGCATTGGAATAATATCTTCAGTAGTGTAGACGTAGGACAGAGGTTAACTAGGTCTCTACTGACTATACTAGACTTAAGGTTTTTGCCAGCTAGCTCAGAGTTCACTAGAAACTTTCTTGAATAAGCGAGGAGGAGTTGAACCTCCCTGGATAGACAAGAAGGGATTTAGTTTCTGACAACCATAAAACATGACAACTTTGCTCTCCCTGAATAAGAGTGTATCTCTAGAGTCGTGTGAAAACAAAAGACATCTATTTCACTCAGTCAATAAGTGCGTACTTAGTTTCACCAGATTGCAGAGAAAAAGAGAGACGGGAGTTTTCAATAAAAGGTGTTATTTATTGAGCAGTCTCTTTCCTCAAACAAGATAAATGAATTGCTACAATTGCAATACTTATAGTTAAGTAAAGTGCATACAGTAAAAGCAGGATTATGAAATAATACTGAAAAAGCATGGATATGGTTTCTTAGCCATATGATACTTTAAAATGGATAAAATAGATACATACATATATACATTGACTAATCGTACTCAACTGGTGCTTCTAACTACGCCTACCCTGGTGTACCTGACCTAAGCCTAATACGTGGGAAGGAGTAAGTAATTAGCAGTTTAAGTTAAGTTTGTTTTGCCAAGAATCTGACTCAAGAATTCTCTGTAAGGGTTTAGTCAGTTCAGTACCTGGGTATTAGAAGGCAGGAGAGCTGGTATCTCTCTCTCAGGACTCGGTATCCCAGTCACCCGCAAGGGCAAGCTGGAAAAGCCGGAGGCTGGATTTCTCGGCAAGAGAAAAGACAGCGTCTTTCTCAGCACGTCAAAAGGGAGGGGCAGCGTCCGTGGGCTCTCGCATCAGCTGGGCTCTTCCGAAGTAGATAGCTGCTCTGCTCCAGGATTACCACCGTGTGTTTGCTTAAGGCAGCGTTGGTATATTTATACCTGAGAGGTGCTGGGTTTGACGTAAGGATGGACATAAGACGTCAATAAAGATGTCACTAAGAACTGGTCGTTCTTACAGTGCTTTACAGGAGTTCTCGGACGAAATCAAAACAATAGCAGGCGGGGATTTCCCAGATTGCTGGAGGCTTGGATTTGTTTAAGAACTAGGTGTGCTTTCTAGGGGGCTGGAGGAATAGTGCTTGCTTAATGTGACAGCATGCGCTATGACTGAATTATGAAAAGGGTTTCTATGCCGTTGTAGGGATATTATTGATTTATAACCGGACAAGGGCAAACAATAGGAATATCGATTCAGGTACCTAGATAAACACACTACAGGTTAACCTAGGACTGCTTGGGACTGGAAAACGAAGGATCCAATCCAGACCCCTAAGTAGGCCTAATGGTGAGTACAGAAGACCCAGATCACTTTCCAGTGCATCTGACCATTCTGATTCATCAGTGGGGTCCAATGCCTCTGATCTGAGGAGAATGCCTTCACCTCAGAGGAGGGAGCATAAAGCTAGGATGAGAGAAGCCAAGCTTAGGATCAAGAGGCAATACATTGCCCTCGCAAAAGAGACCCTAGCTCTTGAGAGAGAGTAAAAGTTGAGTGGGTTAGAACCCACTGGTGGCAGCATAATTTCTAAAGAGAGGGAAAGGTCTTATGACCATAAAAACCTGACGAAATTGTCCCTCCCTACAAGTGTGGGGATGACATCCACAAGTGGATAACTGCTTTGGAGAGGGCCTGCAAAGTACAGCAGGTACCCCAGAGTCAGTGGGCAGCAATTGTGTGGCTCTCCTTTGCAGACAAAGGCAGAGATAAGCTCCTGGCAGTTAGTGAACAGGATGCTGACAACTACAATGTCCTGAAGAGTGCTCTGATAGATGGGTTTGGCCTAACCACTGAGCAGTACAGGTTGCTGTTCAGAGATACCCAGAAGACACAGACTCAGGACTGCACTGACTTTGTAGATTGTGCTACTAAGGCTCTGGAAGGATGGTTACTGGGCAGTAAGGTCAATGACTATACAGGATTGTATAATTTGATTATGAGAGAACAAATTCTTGACAACTGTCAGAACCAGTTATGGTATCAGCACCTGGTTGACTCTGATCACACCTCTCCCCAAGAATTGGGAAAGAAGGCAGACAAATGGGTCAGAACCAGGGTGAAGCAGAAGGTACAGAACCAAGGTGGTGATCAGAAGAAGCAAGATCAAAAGGGTGGGGAGAAATCAAAAGACCAGAAGTCTTGTCAAGGTCCCCAAAAAGCTTCTAATGGTGGGGATCCCCAACAATTAAAAAAGAAAGAAGGTCCTAAGAAACCATTGTGCAAAGTATGTAAGGTAAATACTCACTGGACCAGTGATTGCACCAAGAAGGAGGCAGCTCCAGCCACCATTGCCCCTAAGGCAACTGCCCCCCCCCTAGTACAGCTAATAGTGGTGGTTCGCAACAGAAGGGTGTAGTAGGGTTAACCCTGAGAAAACTGAGATGGATTCTGGCCTAGTCAGAATACCAACTCAAGCTGTTCTTGTCTGTGATGTGGACATGGCTATGTCCTCTACTGTGAGTCCCAGTAACTTGGGCAAGTACAGACAGACTCCTTTAATTAATGATAAAGTGGCTCAGGCCTATAGGGACACATGTGCTAGTGTCACAATGGTGACACCTGACTTTGTGGACCCTGGACAGATCATACTAGGTGAAAATTACCTAGTGACCAATGCTAGCAATGTCACTACCACTCACAGAATGGCAATTGTTAATTTCTCTTGGGGAGGGGTAACTGGCCTAAAAAAAGTTGTGGTTAGCTCAGACCTCCCTGTAGAATATTTGCTTGCCAATGACCACGAGACTTCAGCTTGGGCCGAAGTGGAGTATAGGACCCATGCAGAAATGTTAGGAATATCAGCACATGTCCTTTCTGTGACCAGGTCACAGGTCAGAAATAGCAACACTGAACAGGCTGTAGGAAAAGGGTTCAGGCAGATCAGGTCGATTACCCCTTTTCAAGGTTTGCCCGGCGTTAGCCGCTTCTCACCCAACTCACGGTTACCAAATAAAGAGGCAGGCGCTGGAGACTGGAAGGCAGGAAACAGGAGTTTATTTCCGACGGAGCAGAACACATCAGATCAGACAACGAGGTATTGTTTCGAGGTGCTCTAACCGCATCTCTGAGGCCTGGCCTCTTATACACAGTTTTATGGCTTTATTACATTTGTGACATCCGTGGTATTGCTTTGAAGTACGTAAAAGGCATCTTTGGAATCCCCGGTTCAGGCCCGTTCCCACACATATCTAAAGTCGGAGTCCCCACTCCTAATCTCAGCATGATGGCTATCGCGCAGCTGGACATTCCGCTGGGAACAGAAATGCGGGCGATCGGTCGGATCTAGGGGTGTGAGGGCATTGATTAATCCCCGCTCCTTTGATGTGAGGCGAGGTCCTACTGTAGGGGCAATAAACTGCATCTGTTGGGCTAAGTGATAGCCTGGGATCAGGCCGAACAATCGGGCAAGGAGGAAGAGGTTATCAAAGCGCCTGTTTTATGAATGAGATGAAAGAGTGTGGGGGTTCAGCACGGGATGTGGCTCGGAGGCAGGGTCGCGCTGGAGGTGCGTTTAGGGCCCAAGCAGGAGAGACCGGGGGCTGTCAGGGGGGGGGATGCTTGCGAGGCCGGGGAGTGAGGGGGAGAGACGCGCTGGCTATCGGCAGTAGGCAGAGAGGCCAAGGCACCTAAAATGGCTGCTGTGCATATTTGTGCGTGAGTCTGAGGAAATGGACAAGATGGCGCAGATGATGTTCAGTTCACAAACTAGATTTCAACAGTCCTCCCTTTTAACATGTCTCGCCAACTTGTCAATTCGGATCTATCCCCATAAGGCCACGTATTTCCACCTCATAGAGGGGACTCATGTGCTCAGTTCCGAAGTCCAAAGTCTTAGGGCACATGCAGTTGGCAATGAGTGAACACAAAGGTGGCAAGCATTGAATACCTAGGCAACACCCACACAGTACCACGACCGGTATCAATATAAATGTAAACAACCTCCATCCCCAGTCCTTCAAAGTACCCCAGAACCAGCTCCCAAGCGACCATCCTTCCCGCTCCTGGTGAACCTCTGAGGAAAGTCTGTGGAGGTGCTCGATTGCTTTGTAGACTGAGGGCGAGTTATCTGGCACGTAGGTGCAACAGCTGGACCCGATGATGCGGCATGCTCCTCCACGGTCAGCTAGAACCACATCTAGAACAAGGCGGTTCTGAAGAGCCACCAGGCGGACTGCCTGAAGCTCGGCCGTATTGTTAGTGAGGATGCCAGCCGTCATGTTCATGGTCGTTTCTACTGCCTGGGTCAGGTGTCGGATGCGCGGCTGTTTGCCATTGGGCCCCACAGAGGAACAAGTCCCTTCACTGCATCCAGGAACTGTGCTCCGGTGGAGTCGGCTTGTTCAATGTCTCTTGCGCGCTTCTGCCGGTGATGGTTTGCTGGGGCCACTTACGTTGGAGGGAGAATGAAGGCGATGTAGCAAGTACCCCCCCAACCTTTTGGAAGCCAAGTGTAAGCTTTGGTGCGACAAACAAAGTACATATTCGGGGAAGCAACAAAGGAGGGGGGATCAATTGAGTCCAATGTTCTGGTGATGTGGCAGGAACTGTGACCCACCAGTTGTGTTCCCAGGCCTTCGAGGCACACGAGGCCCGTGACATTGATAACAGACAAGAGCCACAGTCAGAGTGGCAGCAGTTCGTTTCCGTAGGTAGGAGAAGGTGGGTCTGGCTGGATTATGGAACACCTGCATTTCAACTCGTTCCTTGGCAGGGATGTCCATCTGGAAGGAGGGACCAGAGGTCAAAGGACAAAAGGGAGCAGATGTTCTTCCGGTTTTGTTCAGCCAGAACCCATGGTAGAAGTGTGACACTGTTTGACCAGAAGTGGCGTTGTCCTTGTAGCTCTCTTGCAAGAGGATCAACCAGGCAAGGCAGGAGCCGTGAACTGAGAAAGGGGAAGGGATGAAAGGGATGGAGTGTCCGGTGGCATGCGGGAGCAACCCGCAGATCCAGCAGTTGGTGGCGTTGGCGGCAAGGTTGTGTTGGTGCAACAGTTGCACGAAGGAATTGTTCCAGAACTCCTTACGCCTTTCTCGGAGCTGAGGCGAAAGGGAGATCAGGTGATGCTCTTTCATAGTGGTTGGCTGTGCAGTGGTCAGCAATATCTGATGAGCGGGTGCGCTCTCTTCCACGATCCAGAAGGAAGTCATGAGGAGGAGGCAAAAGAGGAGGACAATGAAAAGGGCAATTGTCTTCGATTTGTGTATAATGTCAGTCTTTGGGTTTCGGTAGTGGGTATTTCCGGTTGCTTCCATCATCTTCTTATCTGGCGCTTCCATCATCTTCGAGGTGCTCGGTAGTGGGCAGAACCGCAGACTTCGTTTAGCTTCTCTCCGGGTAACCCTTGGTTGTGTTTAGGCTACCGTTCTGAGATTCAACTTAGTCTGTGGTCTACTTAGCCGAAGCTCCCTCCTTTCGACGCAGGAAATACCCTTCCCTGGATGGCACAGTGGGATCAGAGATTTTTGCAAGTTCGAGTGCCTCGGTATCAGGATAACAGTTCAGTGATGGCCGGTCTTTGTTCAGCAGTTCTTCTTGGGTGCTAACGTTTTCTGTTGTGGCCAGGGTCGAGGAGACCTTCTTACAGTGGTGTGCGTGCAGCCAGTGTCGTTTCCCCTCCACTCGAAGAGCCGTCCGGGTGGTGATCAGTACTTGCCAGGGGCCCGTCCACCGGGGTTCCAGACTCTTCGCCCGTTGGAAATTTCGGGTCAGCACATAATCCCCCGGTTGGATATCGTGACCCGGACCCCTGGAAGCATCGGGGATGGCCTGCTGCACCTGCTGATGAATGACAGACAACGTTTTAGTCAATTTGCACAAGTAATCAGACAGTAGGACGTCCGGGACGTCGTGAATGGAGGTCGGTTTAGGGGCAGTCCAGAGGTTCATCGGTCGCCCAAATAAAACCTCGTAGGGGGTCAAATGGTGCTTAGTGGAAGTGGAGTGCATCGATAGCAATGCCAGTGGGAGGGCATCTGGCCATTTAAGTCCTGTGGTGGCCACTATCTTCGACAGTTTTAGTTTCAGTGTGGCGTTGTGTCGCTCAACTAAGCCAGCAGATTGGGGGTGAAAGACTGCATGAAACCTCTGTTTTACACCCAACCCTTTCAAGATTAGTTGGATAACTTCAGCTATGAAGTGGGGGCCGTTGTCGCTCCATAGAATTCGACAAAGACCGTAGAGAGGGAAAAACTCTTTCAGTAGTACCTTGGCAGTGGTCATGGCAGTGTTATCACGGGTTGGATAGGCTTCTACCCATTTTCTGAAGGCACACACAATGACTAATACATACTTCAGGCTTTGGCATCGTTCTAGTTGGATGTAGTCCATCTGGAGGACCTCAAAAGGATGGTCGGGGACCCCAAACCCTCCCCGGGGTACCACAGTTCCTTTCCCAGGGTTATGTTGCAGGCAGATAAGGCATTGCTGGACCAGGCGTCTGGCTGAGTCGGGGATTTTGTCGTTGTGCCAGACCTTGGAGATGAGTTCGATCATGGGGGCAGATCCTATGTGTGCAGGGGAGTGAGCCATAGTCAGTATGGGGATCAGGTATGAATTGGGTAGCAACCATTTGTTAGTGTCCTTTGTCCGCCAGCAGCCTTCATCGTCTTTCATTCCCACCCATGTCCATTCAGTCAATTCGTGTGGTGAGCTGGCCATCTGGATGTCCCTAATCGTTTCCCTAGCGTCAGTCCATTTTTCTGCTTGTGACCTGGTCACATACATGCGTGTCGTTGTCCTATTCTCAGCTGTGGTTCGGGCGGTGATGTCGGCCAGCGCGTTTCCCTGTCCGACTAAGTCTGTCACCTTCCTGTGTGCCTGGCATTTGATTACAGCTAATCGTTTGGGGAGGAGAACTGCTTCAATCAGGGCGGAGACTAGATCTCCGTGGAGGATGGGCGTGCCGTGGGACGTCAGGAATCCCCTTTCTCTCCACAAGAGTCCAAAATGATGAACCACTCCGAAGGCGTACTGGCTGTCCGTGTAAATGTTTGCCGTAGTCCCTGTTGCTATAATACATGCTCGTGTGAGGGCAATCAGTTCTGCCGCCTGTGCGGATCGTTGCGTGATGCGGGCGGTTTCAACTACAGTTCGGGCTGTGGTAACTGCATAGGCAGCTGAGGTGGTGCCGTCGGGGAGTTTTATGCAAGAGCCGTCTACCCATAGCTCTCCGTCAGGGTCTGTGAAGGCGGTGTCTCGGAGGTCAACCCTACTCCTAGTCTGTTCGTCTGTGAGGGTCACACAGTCATGTATAGGGGGGACATTTGGGTCATTTTCGGGCAGAGGCAACAAGGTGGCTGGGTTCAGTGTGGTGCATCTTTTCAGCGTGATGTGGGGTGCAGGTAGAGTCAGTTCATATCCGGTCAGTCGTGCGCTAGTCAGGTGTTGCGTCTTGGTCTGGTTTAGGAGGGTGTCAACAGCATGGGGCACTAATACCGTGAGGGAATTCGAGAGTACGATCCCCTCACTTTGTCGGATAGAGACAGCAGCGGCAGCTACGGCTCGAAGGCAGGCAGGCAAGGCTCTCGCTACGGGGTCAAGGGTGGCAGAGAAATAGGCACATGGTCGTTGCTTGGGGCCAATAGTTTGAGTCAGGACAGACAAAGCGCACCCCTCCCTTTCGTGGGTGTAGAGAGAGAAGGGTTTGGTGTAATCGGGGGTTCCTAGGACTGGTGCAGAACAAAGGGCGTCTCGAAGTTCTTTGAAGGAAGATTGGCATTCGGGGGTCCAAGGGAGTGGGAAGGGACATCTTTGGCTAGTAGGGAAAGTAGTGACTTTACAATGAGGCTGAAATTTGGCAACCACTGCCGGCAGAAGGAGGTGAGGCCTACCAGGGAGCGAACTTGTTTCTGGGTCTTTGGGACAGGGGTGTCTAGAATGGCCTGAATTCGATCGGGTGTAAGCTGTCTCCCGTCTTTGGACAAGAGGTGGCCTAGGTAGGTGACCTGGGGTTGGCAGAATTGCAACTTCTTCTTGGAGACCTTGTGGCCATTTTCCGCAAGGAAGTGCAAGAGTTGGATGGTGGCTGTGACTGCAAGTGGAGTTGTGTCGGCCGCCAAAAGGATGTCATCGACGTACTGTATCAACACCACTCCCTCCGGTAGTTGAACGGCGTCCAGCTGCCTCTTGAGGGCCTGGCTATAGATACTGGGACTTTCTGTGTAACCTTGGGGAGCTCTACAAAATCTATATGAGCGGGATTTTAACGTGAAGCCGAAAAGGTAGCGGCTGTCTGGGTGGATGGGGATGGAGAAGAAAGCGTTCTTGAGGTCTATTACAGTGAAGGTGGTGGCTGTGGAAGGAATCCGGGTCAGAATGGTGGCGATATCTGAGACTACGGGGTACTGAGGTACAACTACCTTGTTGACCTCTCGAAGGTCGATGATGAAGCGGTACGCTTTCTCATCTCCCTCGCCCTGCTTCTTCACAATGGGTAGGATAGGGCTGTTGCAAATATTGCTGACTACTTCCTCTACCACTCCTGCCTCTACCAGGGACTGGATTATCATTACCAATGCCTTCTCACCTTCGGGCGATATCCGATACTGTGGGAGTTTTGGGAGTATCGCATCTTGGCGAACAGTTATGCGCACGGGGTCGATCATCATTCGTCCTACATCAGCGTCAGTTTTAGCCCACAGATACAGAGGTAGAGAGTCAAGTAAGGATGCGTCAGCGTCAGAGATGGAGAACATGGGTCGTGCGGGATGAGGTCTGAGCAGAGTCGGGTTATCGTACAGAATGACTCGAACTCCGTCCTGTGAACACCTGATAGTAGCTCGGAAATGCTTCAGTAAGTCAAGTCCCATAATGGCATCGGGGGTGTTGGAGGAAAGCAGAAACGTCGTGTCAGTGGGGTTACTGTCCAAGTCGAAGGAAACCGGTGCGGATAAGGGGTTAGTGGAGGGCGTTCCATCAAAGCCTATTGATGTTATGTGTGAGCCAGACAAGGGTGCCCTTGGAATCAGTCGTTTAGATAACGCACTACGTGTCGCGCTAGTGTCTACCAGGAATGGAGATTTCGTACCTAGGACCTTAGCGGTGACATAAGGACCTTGCTGGTCAACATAGAGCTCGACTGGATCCCTTCCTTGCCCTTGGCAGTCCTATGCAAAGTCGCGGGCATTGTCGCAGTCAGACTGTTGGCACTGATTCTGCCGGGGACGGTCAAACGTGTTCGGTCTGCCAGGTCTGTCATTGTTGGTGTCGTGGGTGTGCCCTCGTCCCTGCCCTCTAGTCCTGGGGCCATTCGTCATGTCCCTCGTCTCTTTATTTTTAATCATTTCCAGAAGAACCGGACATTGAGACTTCCAATGGCCAAATCCTTTGCAAAACGCACACTGGTTCTCATCGAGGTCTGTTCGTGGAGCGCCGGGTGTGGGTGTGCGGTCTCTAGGGGGTGGATTTCTAGGGGCATTCGACTGGTAGTTTCCTCTCTACTGTTCCCTTCCTGTCGTCACTCCTTGCAATTGAGCAATCATCACTCGTTCTTTCAAGTCCTTTTTCTTTTTCTCAGTCGCCCTATCGTTCTCGTTCTTTTGGTGTTCGTAGTACTGAGCCATCTGAAGGATAGCTGCAGGTTTGGAGGCCCCCCAACTACTCTCGCTCGTCTGTAACTTCTGGGAGACCTCTTGCGATAGACCCTTTACGTAGTTTTGCACGAATAGGTGTTGTCCGGTTGCAGTGGTCATGTCTTGGCCACTGTAGTCGGAGAACACCGTCTCAAATCGGGAGAAGTATTCTGATACGTCTTCCTGGGGTTTCTGACGGCAAGCCGTGACTATCGACCAGTCTACCTTCTTCTCTGGGATCAATGTCTTTAGCTTCTGAACTATTTTGTCCGGGAGTTCCAGTATGTCTTTTACAGGCTTCTTTCCGGGCTCTCGCTGTCTATCTAGTTCACTAAGTTGATTCCAGGTATGTCCGAACAGATCTGTGTGGTCGGTTTTCCGGATTTGCTTCCACACGTCAGCCGGCAGACATAACCCAAAAAACAAGTCAATGTCCGCTAGAGTCATTATTGTTGAACCCAAGGCTGTACCTAGTTCGGTATAAAATGCTGTCGGGTTCTTTCTTAAATCGGGCAGGGTTTGCCTAAAAGTTAAAATATCTTGCCGATCCCATGGTTGATAAACCCAGTTGTACACAACCCTCCCCTTCGCATCTGCGTGGTTGATATCGTCGTTTGTTCCCTGACCTCGCGGGGGAACCCAGTAGGGGGCGGCTTCTCTGATAGGCATCATAGTGTTGGCTACTTCTGATGAGGACCCAGTTGTTTCAGGGACTGTAATCTTAACTTCTGGTTTCTGTTCCGTGAGGTGGCGGAAGACCTCAAGCGTTTGCATGAAGAGGTCCGTCACGTCGTGCTCAGCCTCGTCTCCAACATTGACTTTTCTATATAAAGCTGGCAGTTTAGCAGGACCCTGATTCTGATACCTATCCTCATATGCGTTCAGGGTGTGGTAGCTAAACCGTAAAATGAAATACCGTCTGTGGCTACCGGCATGTGAATTGTGCATATCTATCGTGTATTCTTCGCTCTCCTTCCGTTCTACCAGTGTCTTTACTATCTTGTCAATTCCATCCCGCTCATCTTTGCTCAATCTATTCAGTCTGGCTGGTGGCTGCTTGCTAGTCTCGAGTTCATCTGATGTCATTACTAATGCGGCCGGTGCGGAGGCCGTGAGGGCTGGGGTACTAGCTCCAAGGTTATTCTCATTTGCACTCGGAGCTGGCAGGTGCTGTACTAGAGGTTGGGAGGGGGCATATGGGGGGGCATGTAGATGATCGGAGGACCTAGCAGTAACTCATCGTTCGCCCGTTGTTTGGAGGGCAGCTCAGGGTAGAGCGTAGAGGGGGTCCTAACAGGGCATTGACCTGCCGACTCAGATTCCTGCTTTTGTCTGCCCTCCTCTCTTTCTTTTATTTCTTCTTCTAGTTTCTTAGCGGTCAGGTGGGCTGCCTTTCGCAACTCTTTTCCTATTCTTGCTTCTTCTCTTTTCTTTCGTTGCTCTGCTTCTTTGCGCCACATGCCGAAACTATCAAGCATAGTGGGCGTTGTTTTATTGTTACAAAGGGCTGTTTCCAGCACGCTTATTTTTGCGTCATCGAAGGATCCTATCAGTGGCCACTGATTCTCCTGATCCTTTTTAGTATATTTATGCCATAACTTACTATAAGCTACGGCGACTAGTCCATACTTTAAAAACATATCCTTATTAGGGGTGCCCTCCAGAGGAGCCGGATGATCCACCTCTAATAAGCGGTCCGGGCTGAACCAACTACTGAACAATGGGGAGAAGATAGGCATGACGGGTTACAATGGGGACAAAAGTCTGCACTACCTATCCTTCACTACTTTGCGAAGACTAGACAGAATATTTCTATTCTACAGTATTCGCAAATAGGGAATACCCAAAGAGAGAACCAATTCCAAACAGTCAATGTTCGGACAAACAATCAATCAATCAAATGAGGAAAAAAAAATAGGCGCGACGGGTTACAACGGGGGCAAAAGCCTGCGCTACCTACCCTTTCACTGCTTACAAAGACTAGACAGAATATCTCTATTCCACGTTATTTGTAAGCAGAGAATACCTCCAAAGAACCAATATCGAACAATCAATGTCCGTTCAATCAAACAATCAGTGGCGAGAAAGAAATAGGCACGACGGGTTACAACGGGGCAAAAGCCTGCGTTACCTATTCTTCACTATCTGCAAAGGAGGACAGAATACTTTTATCCTTCCCCGTTTGTAGACAGAGAATTCTCGAGAAAGCAATCCTCGAACAAACAATGTTCGGGCAAACAATCAATCAGTGGGGGAGAAAGATAGGCACGACGGATTACAACGGGGGCAAAAGCCTGCGTTACCTACCCTTCACTACCTGCAAAGGAAGAGGGAATACTTTCTATTCCTCTCCGTTTGCAGACAGAGAATCTCCAAGAGAACCAACAATTCGGAGAGTAATACTAGTATTTTCCAATCAATCAATCAAATATTTCACAGTGTGTCGTGTTACACGACCTTACCCGGACCGCATGGACAGTTTCCTGTCTTCCGATTCCAGCGCCCGATCGTCCTCTATCTTCTGTCGTGGCACTCCTGATGGTTCCCAGTCAGGACCGTAGATCACTCGAGAGAGAGGTCTGCTCGAAACCAGTGAAGTTCGGATGATCGGCTGCCAGACGAGGGTCTATCGGGCAGGTGCACTTCCCGATCGTTGCAGTCGTTCACTCCGTCGTCAGGACCTCTCCCACTGGATCCACGTGTCGCTGATGGGCCCCACGTTTGGGACGCCAATTGTAGGAAAAGGGTTCAGGCAGATCAGGTCGATTACCCCTTTTCAAGGTTTGCCCGGCGTTAGCCGCTTCTCACCCAACTCACGGTTACCAAATAAAGAAGCAGGCGCTGGAGACTGGAAGGCAGGAAACAGGAGTTTATTTCCGACGGAGCAGAACACATCAGATCAGACAAAGAGGTATCGTTTCGAGGTGCTCTAACCGCATCTCTGAGGCCTGGCCTCTTATACACAGTTTTATGGCTTTATTACATTTGTGACATCCGTGGTATTGCTTTGAAGTACGGAAAAGGCATCTTTGGAATCCCCGGTTCAGGCCCGTTCCCACACATATCTAAAGTCGGAGTCCCCACTCCTAATCTCAGCATGATGGCTATCGCGCAGCTGGACATTCCGCTGGGAACAGAAATGCGGGCGATCGGTCGGATCTAGGGGTGTGAGGGCATTGATTAATCCCCGCTCCTTTGATGTGAGGCGAGGTCCTACTGTAGGGGCAATAAACTGCATCTGTTGGGCTAAGTGATAGCCTGGGATCAGGCCGAACAATCGGGCAAGGAGGAAGAGGTTATCAAAGCGCCTGTTTTATGAATGAGATGAAAGAGTGTGGGGGTTCAGCACGGGATGTGGCTCGGAGGCAGGGTCGCGCTGGAGGTGCGTTTAGGGCCCAAGCAGGAGAGACCGGGGGCTGTCAGGGGGGGGGATGCTTGCGAGGCCGGGGAGTGAGGGGGAGAGACGCGCTGGCTATCGGCAGTAGGCAGAGAGGCCAAGGCACCTAAAATGGCTGCTGTGCATATTTGTGCGTGAGTCTGAGGAAATGGACAAGATGGCGCAGATGATGTTCAGTTCACAAACTAGATTTCAACAGTCCTCCCTTTTAACATGTCTCGCCAACTTGTCAATTCGGATCTATCCCCATAAGGCCACGTATTTCCACCTCATAGAGGGGACTCATGTGCTCAGTTCCGAAGTCCAAAGTCTTAGGGCACATGCAGTTGGCAATGAGTGAACACAAAGGTGGCAAGCATTGAATACCTAGGCAACACCCACACAGTACCACGACCGGTATCAATATAAATGTAAACAACCTCCATCCCCAGTCCTTCAAAGTACCCCAGAACCAGCTCCCAAGCGACCATCCTTCCCGCTCCTGGTGAACCTCTGAGGAAAGTCTGTGGAGGTGCTCGATTGCTTTGTAGACTGAGGGCGAGTTATCTGGCACGTAGGTGCAACAGCTGGACCCGATGATGCGGCATGCTCCTCCACGGTCAGCTAGAACCACATCTAGAACAAGGCGGTTCTGAAGAGCCACCAGGCGGACTGCCTGAAGCTCGGCCGTATTGTTAGTGAGGATGCCAGCCGTCATGTTCATGGTCGTTTCTACTGCCTGGGTCAGGTGTCGGATGCGCGGCTGTTTGCCATTGGGCCCCACAGAGGAACAAGTCCCTTCACTGCATCCAGGAACTGTGCTCCGGTGGAGTCGGCTTGTTCAATGTCTCTTGCGCGCTTCTGCCGGTGATGGTTTGCTGGGGCCACTTACGTTGGAGGGAGAATGAAGGCGATGTAGCAAGTACCCCCCCAACCTTTTGGAAGCCAAGTGTAAGCTTTGGTGCGACAAACAAAGTACATATTCGGGGAAGCAACAAAGGAGGGGGGATCAATTGAGTCCAATGTTCTGGTGATGTGGCAGGAACTGTGACCCACCAGTTGTGTTCCCAGGCCTTCGAGGCACACGAGGCCCGTGACATTGATAACAGACAAGAGCCACAGTCAGAGTGGCAGCAGTTCGTTTCCGTAGGTAGGAGAAGGTGGGTCTGGCTGGATTATGGAACACCTGCATTTCAACTCGTTCCTTGGCAGGGATGTCCATCTGGAAGGAGGGACCAGAGGTCAAAGGACAAAAGGGAGCAGATGTTCTTCCGGTTTTGTTCAGCCAGAACCCATGGTAGAAGTGTGACACTGTTTGACCAGAAGTGGCGTTGTCCTTGTAGCTCTCTTGCAAGAGGATCAACCAGGCAAGGCAGGAGCCGTGAACTGAGAAAGGGGAAGGGATGAAAGGGATGGAGTGTCCGGTGGCATGCGGGAGCAACCCGCAGATCCAGCAGTTGGTGGCGTTGGCGGCAAGGTTGTGTTGGTGCAACAGTTGCACGAAGGAATTGTTCCAGAACTCCTTACGCCTTTCTCGGAGCTGAGGCGAAAGGGAGATCAGGTGATGCTCTTTCATAGTGGTTGGCTGTGCAGTGGTCAGCAATATCTGATGAGCGGGTGCGCTCTCTTCCACGATCCAGAAGGAAGTCATGAGGAGGAGGCAAAAGAGGAGGACAATGAAAAGGGCAATTGTCTTCGATTTGTGTATAATGTCAGTCTTTGGGTTTCGGTAGTGGGTATTTCCGGTTGCTTCCATCATCTTCTTATCTGGCGCTTCCATCATCTTCGAGGTGCTCGGTAGTGGGCAGAACCGCAGACTTCGTTTAGCTTCTCTCCGGGTAACCCTTGGTTGTGTTTAGGCTACCGTTCTGAGATTCAACTTAGTCTGTGGTCTACTTAGCCGAAGCTCCCTCCTTTCGACGCAGGAAATACCCTTCCCTGGATGGCACAGTGGGATCAGAGATTTTTGCAAGTTCGAGTGCCTCGGTATCAGGATAACAGTTCAGTGATGGCCGGTCTTTGTTCAGCAGTTCTTCTTGGGTGCTGACGTTTTCTGTTGTGGCCAGGGTCGAGGAGACCTTCTTACAGTGGTGTGCGTGCAGCCAGTGTCGTTTCCCCTCCACTCGAAGAGCCGTCCGGGTGGTGATCAGTACTTGCCAGGGGCCCGTCCACCGGGGTTCCAGACTCTTCGCCCGTTGGAAATTTCGGATCAGCACATAATCCCCCGGTTGGATATCGTGACCCGGACCCCTGGAAGCATCGGGGATAGCCTGCTGCACCTGCTGATGAATGACAGACAACGTTTTAGTCAATTTGCACAAGTAATCAGACAGTAGGACGTCCGGGACGTCGTGAATGGAGGTCGGTTTAGGGGCAGTCCAGAGGTTCATCGGTCGCCCAAATAAAACCTCGTAGGGGGTCAAATGGTGCTTACTGGGAGTGGAGTGCATCGATAGCAATGCCAGTGGGAGGGCATCTGGCCATTTAAGTCCTGTGGTGGCCACTATCTTCGACAGTTTTAGTTTCAGTGTGGCGTTGTGTCGCTCAACTAAGCCAGCAGATTGGGGGTGAAAGACTGCATGAAACCTCTGTTTTACACCCAACCCTTTCAAGATTAGTTGGATAACTTCAGCTATGAAGTGGGGGCCGTTGTCGCTCCATAGAATTCGACAAAGACCGTAGAGAGGGAAAAACTCTTTCAGTAGTACCTTGGCAGTGGTCATGGCAGTGTTATCACGGGTTGGATAGGCTTCTACCCATTTTCTGAAGGCACACACAATGACTAATACATACTTCAGGCTTTGGCATCGTTCTAGTTGGATGTAGTCCATCTGGAGGACCTCAAAAGGATGGTCGGGGACCCCAAACCCTCCCCGGGGTACCACAGTTCCTTTCCCAGGGTTATGTTGCAGGCAGATAAGGCATTGCTGGACCAGGCGTCTGGCTGAGTCGGGGATTTTGTCGTTGTGCCAGACCTTGGAGATGAGTTCGATCATGGGGGCAGATCCTATGTGTGCAGGGGAGTGAGCCATAGTCAGTATGGGGATCAGGTATGAATTGGGTAGCAACCATTTGTTAGTGTCCTTTGTCCGCCAGCAGCCTTCATCATCTTTCATTCCCACCCATGTCCATTCAGTCAATTCGTGTGGTGAGCTGGCCATCTGGATGTCCCTAATCGTTTCCCTAGCGTCAGTCCATTTTTCTGCTTGTGACCTGGTCACATACATGCGTGTCGTTGTCCTATTCTCAGCTGTGGTTCGGGCGGTGATGTCGGCCAGCGCGTTTCCCTGTCCGACTAAGTCTGTCACCTTCCTGTGTGCCTGGCATTTGATTACAGCTAATCGTTTGGGGAGGAGAACTGCTTCAATCAGGGCGGAGACTAGATCTCCGTGGAGGATGGGCGTGCCGTGGGACGTCAGGAATCCCCTTTCTCTCCACAAGAGTCCAAAATGATGAACCACTCCGAAGGCGTACTGGCTGTCCGTGTAAATGTTTGCCGTAGTCCCTGTTGCTATAATACATGCTCGTGTGAGGGCAATCAGTTCTGCCGCCTGTGCGGATCGTTGCGTGATGCGGGCGGTTTCAACTACAGTTCGGGCTGTGGTAACTGCATAGGCAGCTGAGGTGGTGCCGTCGGGGAGTTTTATGCAAGAGCCGTCTACCCATAGCTCTCCGTCAGGGTCTGTGAAGGCGGTGTCTCGGAGGTCAACCCTACTCCTAGTCTGTTCGTCTGTGAGGGTCACACAGTCATGTATAGGGGGGACATTTGGGTCATTTTCGGGCAGAGGCAACAAGGTGGCTGGGTTCAGTGTGGTGCATCTTTTCAGCGTGATGTGGGGTGCAGGTAGAGTCAGTTCATATCCAGTCAGTCGTGCGCTAGTCAGGTGTTGCGTCTTGGTCTGGTTTAGGAGGGTGTCAACAGCATGGGGCACTAATACCGTGAGGGAATTCGAGAGTACGATCCCCTCACTTTGTCGGATAGAGACAGCAGCGGCAGCTACGGCTCGAAGGCAGGCAGGCAAGGCTCTCGCTACGGGGTCAAGGGTGGCAGAGAAATAGGCACATGGTCGTTGCTTGGGGCCAATAGTTTGAGTCAGGACAGACAAAGCGCACCCCTCCCTTTCGTGGGTGTAGAGAGAGAAGGGTTTGGTGTAATCGGGGGTTCCTAGGACTGGTGCAGAACAAAGGGCGTCTCGAAGTTCTTTGAAGGAAGATTGGCATTCGGGGGTCCAAGGGAGTGGGAAGGGACATCTTTGGCTAGTAGGGAAAGTAGTGACTTTACAATGAGGCTGAAATTTGGCAACCACTGCCGGCAGAAGGAGGTGAGGCCTACCAGGGAGCGAACTTGTTTCTGGGTCTTTGGGACAGGGGTGTCTAGAATGGCCTGAATTCGATCGGGTGTAAGCTGTCTCCCGTCTTTGGACAAGAGGTGGCCTAGGTAGGTGACCTGGGGTTGGCAGAATTGCAACTTCTTCTTGGAGACCTTGTGGCCATTTTCCGCAAGGAAGTGCAAGAGTTGGATGGTGGCTGTGACTGCAAGTGGAGTTGTGTCGGCCGCCAAAAGGATGTCATCGACGTACTGTATCAACACCACTCCCTCCGGTAGTTGAACGGCGTCCAGCTGCCTCTTGAGGGCCTGGCTATAGATACTGGGACTTTCTGTGTAACCTTGGGGAGCTCTACAAAATCTATATGAGCGGGATTTTAACGTGAAGCCGAAAAGGTAGCGGCTGTCTGGGTGGATGGGGATGGAGAAGAAAGCGTTCTTGAGGTCTATTACAGTGAAGGTGGTGGCTGTGGAAGGAATCCGGGTCAGAATGGTGGCGATATCTGAGACTACGGGGTACTGAGGTACAACTACCTTGTTGACCTCTCGAAGGTCGATGATGAAGCGGTACGCTTTCTCATCTCCCTCGCCCTGCTTCTTCACAATGGGTAGGATAGGGCTGTTGCAAATATTGCTGACTACTTCCTCTACCACTCCTGCCTCTACCAGGGACTGGATTATCATTACCAATGCCTTCTCACCTTCGGGCGATATCCGATACTGTGGGAGTTTTGGGAGTATCGCATCTTGGCGAACAGTTATGCGCACGGGGTCGATCATCATTCGTCCTACATCAGCGTCAGTTTTAGCCCACAGATACAGAGGTAGAGAGTCAAGTAAGGATGCGTCAGCGTCAGAGATGGAGAACATGTGTCGTGCGGGATGAGGTCTGAGCAGAGTCGGGTTATCGTACAGAATGACTCGAACTCCGTCCTGTGAACACCTGATAGTAGCTCGGAAATGCTTCAGTAAGTCAAGTCCCATAATGGCATCGGGGGTGTTGAAGGAAAGCAGAAACGTCGTGTCAGTGGGGTTACTGTCCAAGTCGAAGGAAACCGGTGCGGATAAGGGGTTAGTGGAGGGCGTTCCATCAAAGCCTATTGATGTTATGTGTGAGCCAGACAAGGGTGCCCTTGGAATCAGTCTTTTAGATAACGCACTACGTGTCGCGCTAGTGTCTACCAGGAATGGAGATTTCGTACCTAGGACCTTAGCGGTGACATAAGGACCTTGCTGGTCAACATAGAGCTCGACTGGATCCCTTCCTTGCCCTTGGCAGTCCTATGCAAAGTCGCGGGCATTGTCGCAGTCAGACTGTTGGCACTGATTCTGCCGGGGACGGTCAAACGTGTTCGGTCTGCCAGGTCTGTCATTGTTGGTGTCGTGGGTGTGCCCTCGTCCCTGCCCTCTAGTCCTGGGGCCATTCGTCATGTCCCTCGTCTCTTTATTTTTAATCATTTCCAGAAGAACCGGACATTGAGACTTCCAATGGCCAAATCCTTTGCAAAACGCACACTGGTTCTCATCGAGGTCTGTTCGTGGAGCGCCGGGTGTGGGTGTGCGGTCTCTAGGGGGTGGATTTCTAGGGGCATTCGACTGGTAGTTTCCTCTCTACTGTTCCCTTCCTGTCGTCACTCCTTGCAATTGAGCAATCATCACTCGTTCTTTCAAGTCCTTTTTCTTTTTCTCAGTCGCCCTATCGTTCTCGTTCTTTTGGTGTTCGTAGTACTGAGCCATCTGAAGGATAGCTGCAGGTTTGGAGGCCCCCCAACTACTCTCGCTCGTCTGTAACTTCTGGGAGACCTATTGCGATAGACCCTTTACGTAGTTTTGCACGAATAGGTGTTGTCCGGTTGCAGTGGTCATGTCTTGGCCACTGTAGTCGGAGAACACCGTCTCAAATCGGGAGAAGTATTCTGATACGTCTTCCTGGGGTTTCTGACGGCAAGCCGTGACTATCGACCAGTCTACCTTCTTCTCTGGGATCAATGTCTTTAGCTTCTGAACTATTTTGTCCGGGAGTTCCAGTATGTCTTTTACAGGCTTCTTTCCGGGCTCTCGCTGTCTATCTAGTTCACTAAGTTGATTCCAGGTATGTCCGAACAGATCTGTGTGGTCGGTTTTCCGGATTTGCTTCCACACGTCAGCCGGCAGACATAACCCAAAAAACAAGTCAATGTCCGCTAGAGTCATTATTGTTGAACCCAAGGCTGTACCTAGTTCGGTATAAAATGCTGTCGGGTTCTTTCTTAAATCGGGCAGGGTTTGCCTAAAAGTTAAAATATCTTGCCGATCCCATGGTTGATAAACCCAGTTGTACACAACCCTCCCCTTCGCATCTGCGTGGTTGATATCGTCGTTTGTTCCCTGACCTCGCGGGGGAACCCAGTAGGGGGCGGCTTCTCTGATAGGCATCATAGTGTTGGCTACTTCTGATGAGGACCCAGTCGTTTCAGGGACTGTAATCTTAACTTCTGGTTTCTGTTCCGTGAGGTGGCGGAAGACCTCAAGCGTTTGCATGAAGAGGTCCGTCACGTCGTGCTCAGCCTCGTCTCCAACATTGACTTTTCTATATAAAGCTGTCAGTTTAGCAGGACCCTGATTCTGATACCTATCCTCATATGCGTTCAGGGTGCGGTAGCTAAACCGTAAAATGAAATACCGTCTGTGGCTACCGGCATGTGAATTGTGCATATCTATCGTGTATTCTTCGCTCTCCTTCCGTTCTACCAGTGTCTTTACTATCTTGTCAATTCCATCCCGCTCATCTTTGCTCAATCTATTCAGTCTGGCTGGTGGCTGCTTGCTAGTCTCGAGTTCATCTGATGTCATTACTAATGCGGCCGGTGCGGAGGCCGTGAGGGCTGGGGTACTAGCTCCAAGGTTATTCTCATTTGCACTCGGAGCTGGCAGGTGCTGTACTAGAGGTTGGGAGGGGGCATATGGGGGGGCATGTAGATGATCGGAGGACCTAGCAGTAACTCATCGTTCGCCCGTTGTTTGGAGGGCAGCTCAGGGTAGAGCGTAGAGGGGGTCCTAACAGGGCATTGACCTGCCGACTCAGATTCCTGCTTTTGTCTGCCCTCCTCTCTTTCTTTTATTTCTTCTTCTAGTTTCTTAGCGGTCAGGTGGGCTGCCTTTCGCAACTCTTTTCCTATTCTTGCTTCTTCTCTTTTCTTTCGTTGCTCTGCTTCTTTGCGCCACATGCCGAAACTATCAAGCATAGTGGGCGTTGTTTTATTGTTACAAAGGGCTGTTTCCAGCACGCTTATTTTTGCGTCATCGAAGGATCCAATCAGTGGCCACTGATTCTCCTGATCCTTTTTAGTATATTTATGCCATAACTTACTATAAGCTACGGCGACTAGTCCATACTTTAAAAACATATCCTTATTAGGGGTGCCCTCCAGAGGAGCCGGATGATCCACCTCTAATAAGCGGTCCGGGCTGAACCAACTACTGAACAATGGGGAGAAGATAGGCATGACGGGTTACAATGGGGACAAAAGTCTGCACTACCTATCCTTCACTACTTTGCGAAGACTAGACAGAATATTTCTATTCTACAGTATTCGCAAATAGGGAATACCCAAAGAGAGAACCAATTCCAAACAGTCAATGTTCGGACAAACAATCAATCAATCAAATGAGGAAAAAAAATAGGCGCGACGGGTTACAACCTGCGCTACCTACCCTTTCACTGCTTACAAAGACTAGACAGAATATCTCTATTCCACGTTATTTGTAAGCAGAGAATACCTCCAAAGAACCAATATCGAACAATCAATGTCCGTTCAATCAAACAATCAGTGGCGAGAAAGAAATAGGCACGACGGGTTACAACGGGGCAAAAGCCTGCGTTACCTATTCTTCACTATCTGCAAAGGAGGACAGAATACTTTTATCCTTCCCCGTTTGTAGACAGAGAATTCTCGAGAAAGCAATCCTCGAACAAACAATGTTCGGGCAAACAATCAATCAGTGGGGGAGAAAGATAGGCACGACGGATTACAACGGGGGCAAAAGCCTGCGTTACCTACCCTTCACTACCTGCAAAGGAAGAGGGAATACTTTCTATTCCTCTCCGTTTGCAGACAGAGAATCTCCAAGAGAACCAACAATTCGGAGAGTAATACTAGTATTTTCCAATCAATCAATCAAATATTTCACAGTGTGTCGTGTTACACGACCTTACCCGGACCGCATGGACAGTTTCCTGTCTTCCGATTCCAGCGCCCGATCGTCCTCTATCTTCTGTCGTGGTGATGGTTCCCAGTCAGGACCGTAGATCACTCGAGAGAGGTCTGCTCGAAACCAGTGAAGTTCGGATGATCGGCTGCCAGACGAGGGTCTATCGGGCAGGTGCACTTCCCGATCGTTGCAGTCGTTCACTCCGTCGTCAGGACCTCTCCCACTGGATCCACGTGTCGCTGATGGGCCCCACGTTTGGGACGCCAATTGTAGGAAAAGGGTTCAGGCAGATCAGGTCGATTACCCCTTTTCAAGGTTTGCCCGGCGTTAGCCGCTTCTCACCCAACTCACGGTTACCAAATAAAGAGGCAGGCGCTGGAGACTGGAAGGCAGGAAACAGGAGTTTATTTCCGACGGAGCAGAACACATCAGATCAGACAACGAGGTATCGTTTCGAGGTGCTCTAACCGCATCTCTGAGGCCTGGCCTCTTATACACAGTTTTATGGCTTTATTACATTTGTGACATCCGTGGTATTGCTTTGAAGTACAGAAAAGGCATCTTTGGAATCCCCGGTTCAGGCCTGTTCCCACACATATCTACAGTAGGAGTCCCCACTCCTAATCTCAGCATGATGGCTATCGCGCAGCTGGACATTCCGCTGGGAACAGAAATGCGGGCGATCGGTCGGATCTAGGGGTGTGAGGGCATTGATTAATCCCCGCTCCTTTGATGTGAGGCGAGGTCCTACTGTAGGGGCAATAAACTGCATCTGTTGGGCTAAGTGATGGCCTGGGATCAGGCCGAACAATCGGGCAAGGAGGAAGAGGTTATCAAAGGGCCTGTTTTATGAATGAGATGAAAGAGTGTGGGGGTTCAGCACGGGATGTGGCTCGGAGGCAGGGTCGCGCTGGAGGTGCGTTTAGGGCCCAAGCAGGAGAGACCGGGGGCTGTCAGGGGGGGGGATGCTTGTGAGGCCGGGGAGTGAGGGGGAGAGACGCGCTGGCTATCGGCAGTAGGCAGAGAGGCCAAGGCACCTAAAATGGCTGCTGTGCATATTTGTGCGGGAGTCTGAGGAAATGGACAAGATGGCGCAGATGATGTTCAGTTCACAAACTAGATTTCAACAAGGCACTGAATTATGGAACAATGGACCAGTTGCCTACCAGGAGGAGAAGCAGTAGGGTTAAGGCAGTGCCTTCCCCCTTGCCTCAGGAGGAGGATCAGCCTTCTCAAGAAGCTGATTGTGAGACCCAGGAGGAAACTGTCCTAGAAGAGCTTGAGCCTGATCAGATTGAGTTTCTTGGGACAGGGGAACCCTCCAGGGCAGATCTGAGGCAGGCGCAGTTGGACTGCCCTTCTCTTGAACTCCTCAGACAGCAAACTTCTGCTGAGGCTGCTGGGAATGCTGGTGGCACCCACAAAGTCTATTGGGATGATGGGATCCTGTATTCAGAGGCTAGAGACCCCAAGCCTGGTGCTTCCAGGAGGTTGGTCATACCTTTGGCATTCAGGGGCTTCCTTCTCACACTAGCCCATGATATTCCCCTTGCAGGACATCTTGGCCAGAATAAAACTTGGGACAGGCTTGTCCCTCACTTTCACTGGCCTCATATGCCACAGGATACCAAGGAGTTTTGTCGCTCCTTTGTCACCTGCCAAGCCAGTGGCAAATCAGGTGGCCCCACAAAGGCCCCCCTAATACCATTACCTGTGGTGGGGGGTTCCCTTTGAACATGTAGGGATTGACATTGTTGGACCAATGGATCCCCAAACAGCCTCTGGGCACAGGTTTATTCTGGTGATAGTGGATCATGCCACCAGATACCCAGAAGCTATTCCCCTAAGGACCACAACAGCACCTGTTGTGGCAAGAGCCCTCCTGAGAGTATTCTCAAGAGTGGGTTTTCCAAAGGAGGTTGTCTCAGACAGAGGTGCAAACTTTATGTCTGGATATTTGACTGCTATGTGGAAAGAGTGTGGAGTGAACTACAAGTTCACCACACCCTACCATCCACAATGCAATGGTCTAGTTGAAAGATTTAACAAGACCTTAAAGGGCATGATTAAGGGTCTCCCTGAAAAGCTTAGGCGGAGATGGGACATCCTGCTGCCCTGCCTTTTGTTTGCTTACAGAGAGGTCCCACAGAAGGGAGTTGGCTACAACCCTTTTGAACTTCTGTTTGGGTATCCTGTAAGAGGACGCCTTTGTCTGGTGAAGGAGGGATGGGAGTTACCTCTCAAACCTCCCAAACAAGACATTGTGGACTATGTACTTGGTCTCCGCTCCAGGATGGCTGAGTGTAGGAGAGTAGGGTCTGCAATCCTATGATCACCCAGATTTTTGCTTTTTGCTGCACTGGTTTACGACTTTCCCTGGCTGTGGGCCTGCTAATCAGACCCACAGCCTAGCTGTTCTCTCTACCCAAATTGTACTTAGGTACTGAATTGGCACTGGGCCCTCTCCAAGTCCCTGTACCCAGGGCTGAGGTGCACCCAGAAGTCTCCCAGGGGCTGAAGCATGTATTATGCCACCCCTGGATTGACTAACTAAAACTGACACAACTGGCTGCACGACAGCTGGGGCAAGGTGGTGTACTCACCCTTTGCTTTAGATATAGTATACCTATATCTAACCCTAAAAATGGACACACAGATCTCCTATCAGTCACTCCTATAGCAGGCCTTAACAATCCTGAAGGCAGAGTGCTTGGAATCGTGTGAGATGGTGCTCTAGCATGAGCTGAGCCTGTCTGCGGCTTTCGGGATCCATCCCTTAGCCGTTTCCATGATATCGCATACCATATACTCTTAAGTGCATTATAATCCTCGCGGTTATGTGCCAACTCTGGTATCGCTTTATCAAAACATGTCGAGTAAGGTGTCATACGAATTGGAATACTAACCCCTCGCCAATTCTGGCGACGGGGTTAGCATTCCACCCTTCTAGAGGGACACGACATGCCTGTAACCTATAACCCGGTTAAAAGTCAGACAGAGCCTTAGCATCCACAAAATGGATGCTGCCACCGAGACACAAGTCTGCCCTCCTGCTGCTGGGAGTCCTCCCAGAGCAGGAGATAAGGACAAAGGGTTTCCTGCCAGGGGCGGTGCCAGCACCGTCCCAGACAGGGTTTTGTGTATTGTAGGTAGGCAGGGCTTTAGAGGAAGGTGACTGCAAGTAGCACCCCGGTGCTCACTGTGCATAGGCCGGCTTGAACCAGTTCCAGGGTCACTCCAGACCCTGTGCTGGGGAAAAGCCCGCCAAGGAAGTGGGTGTAACCACCCCCCTCCTAGTCCCACCCATAGGGCAGGACTTAGTCGCGTGCCAGCCCCTTTTTACAGGATAAAGGTAGAGACTGGCCCCCTTCCAAATCAGATCATCTTTGAATCCTGAAACTACTTTCTGCGAAAGGAACTCAAGACTTCTTCCTAAGATTTCTCCCTTGTGACTAAGGAGTAGTCACCCTGCATCCGCAGGCACCATCTAAGAACACTGCGGTCTGCTGCAAGTCCTTCCTCCGGAATCCGACTGCCCAGCTCGACGAGAACCGGCTTCCCTGGCACCTCTGACCTCTACCCACCTCTACAGCCCAGCTGAGAACCGTGGGTGCGACGAGACCTCAAGGGACCGGCCATCTGCAAGACTGCACGACTTCTTTCCAGCAAGCCCGCCGAGTGAATTCCTGGTGAGTGCTTTGGGGTCCGAGAAGCCCCCACCCTGAGCAGCTCCAGCACCGAAGAGCAGCCCCCCAGCATCTCCACGATCTGCGTGGGGCCCTTCTGCTTTCCGCTGCTCACCGCGTTGTTTGGCTACTAGCCCGTTGGCTTGTGGCCTCCCTGACGACGCCCGACGACATTTCTGCTGCTGGTCTGGTTGCTCCAGACTGGCCCTTGCTCCCTCCCAGAAGAGGAGCACCCCGGACCCTCCTGGTCCACTCAAGACGCCATTTTGAGTCCACCGCGTGGGCTTGAATTAGCCAAGGCTTGTTGCCCAATCCTGGGTAACTTCGACGCCAACGACTTCATCCTCCGTGGGACAGCCCGCACCTCCATCCTGGTCGCCGACAACGCCTCCTGGTCCGAGAGACTGCAGAGCCCAGCAGCGCCCACTCACCTGACTGCGGTGACTTCGCCCGGTGCCATCCTGGTGCCCACTTAATCACTGGCTAGTGATTCAAGAACTTGGTCCCCTCTGCTTTCAGGTTTCTTCTTCCTTGATCCAGGCTTGGATCCATCGAACTTTCCTTCACTGGTCGCCTGCCAGCAACTTCTTCCTTCCAGGCTCCTGGTCCGGCAACGAGATCCCCGACGTCTTTTCAGACCTATGCAGGTGCAGCCCCTGGGCTAGGTAACTTCGGCACTCCGGTGTCCCAGCATAGCCTCACTATCGAAGGGTCAGGATCCACTGTCGTTTTCTCCCTACCAGGTCGGGTTCGCCCGTGAACACTAACTTTGTGAATTCTAGCTTCCATAGACTTTGTCCCGCATCCCGCGTGAGAGTGCACACTCTGCACCCGAGTTCCCTAGGCCTCCTGCTAGTAATCTAAAGGTTCAGTAGTCCAGTCCTAGCGATCCCAAAGCCTCTGAGAATCGTTACTTACCTGCTAGTAATTCGCATTCCACTTTGAAAGTATATGGTTTTTCGTGCCCCTCGGGCATTTGTGTAACGTGCTAACTTAAAAGTATTTTCGTAAGAGTTTTGTTGTGTGCTTAGCACCCTGTCCTCATAAAGAGTACAGGGTTGTTGTGATTCTAATAAATACATTGTTTATTTTCATAACACTTGTGTGGTGTCCTTTCACTGGGTGTTCAAGGGGTAATGTGATGGTAAAACAGCTGGCTTAACACGCCCTCTAGAGTCTTAGCCTTAGACTGCTCGTATCCATGCTACTAGGATAGCTGGTCTATAAGGTTGACTTACAACCAATCATCAATAAGGGTTGTTTGGACTGATATATAGTGATCACTAGAATAGTGAGCACTGCACATCAGGCCAACTTCTCACATTGGTGGCAGCGGTGGGATTTGAGCTTGCTGTTGTTTTACCACACATGCCCTAAGAATATCTTGTGAAAGATCACATAAGTACTAAAGGTACATATAACTTAGCTTAGAATACTCTGAGTTCTACTGAACCAGCTGTTGTAGCTCCTAGGGCCTAGCACACCCTAAACTACAACTCTAGCAAGGGATCAGTAGGCAAACATATAGTGTAGGTAAGTGCACCACTTACACCTCACTAGAAAAGCATGTCGACTCAGGGGGACTCTACTGAGACTCCCCTGGTCAGTGTTGACCCTCCACAGGTCACTTCAAGATATGCAGCTCTCAATTTTCAGGAGATGAGGCAACTCTGTGTCTCCAGGAAACTGAAGCAGGGGTCTAACCCCACCATTCCCTTTCTGATAGGTCTCTTAGAGACATATGATGCCAGAAAGCTCTCTCAGTTACATGAGAGCATGCCAGCCTTAGAGGGAACCTCTGGGGATCCAGACCTCCCCAACACTGATTCAGCAGTTGAGGAGGAGGATCAGGAGGTACTCTCTGGGGATGAGGTAGACAAGGGTCTTGAGGTAGTCAGAAGGCTAACTAGGACCAACTTAGACTTACTTGGGCTAGGATCTGGGGGCCCCCCAGTACTAACCCGAAGTGGGCCTAACCTTGGAGTTAGGAGAGATAGATCTCTTTCTAGGGACTCCAATAGATCTCTGCACTCTAATGCCTCTTCTCAGGGGAGAAGGAATCCTCCACAGAGGAGATTTACTTCCCCTCAGAGAAGGGAGCATGAGGCTAGGATGAGACAAGCTGAACTGAGGATTGAAAGGGAAGAAATTGCCCTGGCCAAAGAGAAGCTTGCCCTGGCAAGAGAGCAGCAGATGAGTGGGCTAGCTCCCACTGGTGGCAGCAATCTCCCAAGAGATAGAGAGAAGGGTTTAGATACTAAACACCTGACTAAAATAGTGCCCCCCTTTAAGCAAGGGGATGACATCCAGAAATGGATGGCTGCTCTGGAGAGGGCCTGCACTGTGCAGAACATTCCCCAGAGTCAGTGGGCAGCTATACTGTGGCTCTCCTTTGATGGTAAAGGTAGAGATAAGCTCCTCACTACAAGGGTGGAGGATGCTAACAATTACCAGGTTCTGAAGAATACACTGGTTGATGGGTTTGGTTTAACCACTGAGCAGTACAGGTTGCTGTTCAGAGACACCCAGAAAACTCAGTCTCAGGACTGGTCTGATTTTGTGGATTGTGCCACTAAGGCTTTGGAGGGCTGGTTGCTGGGTAGCAAGGTTACAGATTACACAGGATTGTATAATCTAATGATGAGAGAACAAATTTTGAACAATTGTCAGAACCAGTTGCTGCACCAGCACCTTGTCGATTCAGATCTGACCTCTCCCCAAGAATTGAGAAAGAAGGCAGACAAATGGGTCAGGACAAGGATCAAGCAGAACCAGAACCAGAACCAGGGTGGTCAGAAGAAAGCAGACCAGAAGGGTAATGTTAAGAATGAGCAAAATGACCAGAAGTCTTCACCAGGTCCCCAACAAACCAAAGAGGGTGGGGGTCAGGCTTCCCAGAAGAAGAAGACTCAAGAAGGCCAGTCAAAAAGGTGGTGCCAGTACTGCAAAAGTAAATCTCACTGGTTTAGTGAGTGCACCAAAAGAGGAGGAGGACAAACTCCTGCCACTACAGCTCCTAAAGCAACTGCACCCCCTAGTACAGTCAGTAGTGGTAGTGTCACTCCCAAGGCATTAGTTGGGTTAACCTTGGGTACTGAGGGGTCTGACAACTTAGTTGGCACACTCACTCAGGCTGTCCTTGTCTGTACAGGGGATATGGATATGTCCCCTGAAATAAGTCCCAATACTTTGGGCAAATACAGGCAGACACCTTTGATTAATGGCAAAATGGCTCAGGCCTATAGGGACACTTGTGCCAGTGTCACCATGGTGACACCTAACTTTGTGGACCCTGGACAGATCATGCCAGGTACTGATTTCCTGGTGACCAATGCCAGCAATGTCACTACTAGTCATAGTGTGGCAATTGTAGCTTTCTCCTGGGGTGGAGTGAAGGGACAAAAGAAAGTTGTAGTCAGTTCAGACCTCCCAGTTGATTGTTTGTTGGGCAATGATTTGGAGTCATCACAATGGTCAGAAGTGGAGCAGAGGACTCACATGGAGATGTTAGGCTTGCCAGCACATGTGCTTGCTGTGACTAGGTCACAGGCCAGAAAATGCCCCACTGAACAGGTGCTGGATCCTGAAATAATGGACCAGACATCTTCCAAGAAGAAGAGCAGTAAGGGTAAGGCTTTGCCTTCCCCCTTGCCCCAGGTTGAGGATCAAGTCTCTGAGGAGGCTGATCTAGAAGAGCTGAGGGAAACTGAGCCTAAAGAGCTTGAACTTGATCAAGTTGAGTTTCTGGGCTCAGGGGGACCCTCCAGAGCGGACCTGGGGAAGGAACAGTTGAGCTGCCCTTCCCTTGAACCCCTCAGACAGCAGGCTGCTGCTGAGGCTGCAGGGAATGCCACAGGTGCCCACAGGGTATACTGGGAAGATGGACTCCTGTACTCTGAGTCAAGAGACCCCAAGCCTGGTGCAACCAGGAGGCTGGTCATCCCCTTGTCTCTGAGAGGTTTCCTTCTCACCTTGGCCCATGAGATTCCCCTTGCAGGTCATTTAGGTCAGACAAAGACTTGGGACAGGCTTGTCTCGCACTTTCACTGGCCCCATATGAATGAGAATACCAAGGAGTTTTGTCGCTCATGTGTCACTTGCCAAGCCAGTGGTAAGTCAGGTGGCACAACAAAGGCCCCCCTCATACCACTACCAGTGGTGGGGGTCCCCTTTGAAAGAGTGGGGATTGACATTGTTGGTCCAATGGAACCCCAGACAGCATCAGGACACAAGTTTATACTGGTGGTGGTGGACCATGCCACCAGGTATCCTGAGGCTATTCCCCTTAGGACCACTACAGCCCCTGTAGTGGCAAGAGCCCTAGTTGGAGTGTTCTCCAGAGTGGGTTTCCCTAAGGAGGTCGTTTCTGACAGAGGTACAAACTTCATGTCAGGATATCTGACTGCCATGTGGAAAGAGTGTGGTGTGAACTACAAGTTCACCACACCCTATCATCCACAATGCAATGGGCTTGTTGAGAGATTCAACAGGACCCTGAAAGGGATGATTCATGGACTACCTGAACCTCTTAGGAGAAGATGGGATGTCCTGATCCCCTGCCTCTTGTTTGCTTACAGAGAGGTCCCACAGAAGGGGGTTGGCTACAGCCCTTTTGAGCTTCTGTATGGGCATCCTGTAAGGGGACCCCTGTGTTTGGTGAAGGAAGGATGGGAGAGACCTCTCAAAAAGCCTGCAACCAACATAGTGGACTATGTACTTGGTCTCCGCTCCAGGATGGCTGAGTATATGGAAAAGGCATCTAAAAACCTTGAGGCCAGCCAGGAACTTCAAAAAGCTTGGCATGACCAAAAGGCTGTACTGACTGTGTACCAGCCAGGACAGAAGGTGTGGGTGCTGGAGCCAGTGGCCCCAGCAGCTCTAAAAGACAAATGGTCTGGGCCCCACACCATCATTGAGCAAAAGGGAGAGGTTACCTACTTGGTGGACCTTGGAACTCCCAGGAGCCCTCTCAGAGTGCTCCATGTTAACAGGCTCAAGGCATATGTTGACAGGAAGGACATGAGCTTGCTCATGGCCACAGATGAGGGACAGGAGGAAGAGAGTGACCCTCTCCCAGACCTGCTCACTCAGAATCCTGATGATGGGTCAGTTGATGGTGTTGTCTTTTGTGGCAGCCTCACTGAACATCAGCAACAGGATTGCAGGCAAGTTCTGCAATCCTTTCGACATATGTTCTCTCTGACACCCAGCCAAACTGATTGGTGTACCCATGATGTTGACACTGGAGACAGTCTGCCTGTCAAGAGTAAAATCTACAGACAGCCTGATCATGTTAGAGACTGCATCAAAACTGAAGTGCAGAAAATGTTGGAACTGGGAGTCATTGAGCCCTCAGATAGCCCTTGGGCTAGCCCAGTAGTTCTAGTGCCAAAGCCTCACACCCAGGGTGGTAAGAGAGAGATGAGGTTTTGCGTAGACTACAGAGGCCTCAATGCAGTCACTAAGACTGATGCCCACCCAATACCAAGAGCAGATGAGCTTATAGATAGATTGGCTTCTGCCAACTTCTTAAGCACATTTGATTTGACAGCTGGGTATTGGCAAATCAGGTTAGCTGAGGAAGCCAAACCTAAGACAGCATTTTCTACCCCTGGAGGGCATTATCAATTTGTGGTAATGCCCTTTGGACTGAAAAATGCACCTGCCACCTTCCAAAGGTTGGTGAATCAAGTCCTCACTGGGCTGGATGACTTCTGTGCAGCTTATCTTGACGATATTGCTGTCTTTAGCTCCACCTGGGAGGATCACCTGGTCCACCTGAGGAAAGTGTTAGAGGCCCTGCAAAAGGCAGGCCTCACTATCAAGGCCACAAAGTGCCAGATAGGGCAGTCACAGGTTGTATACCTGGGCCACCTTGTAGGTGGAGGCCAGGTTCAGCCACTGGAGAGTAAGATACAGGCCATCAAGGACTGGACTCCTCCAATCACCCAGACTCAGGTTCGAGCTTTCTTGGGCCTGACTGGGTACTATAGGAAGTTTGTCAGAAATTATGGGTCCATAGTGACCCCCCTTAATGACCTGACAAGCAAGAAGATGCCAAAGAAAGTTCAGTGGACAGCAAGCTGTCAGAAAGCATTCAATGACCTAAAGCAGGCCATGTGCACAGCACCTATCCTCAAGAGTCCAGATTACTCCAAGCCATTCATTGTCCAAACAGATGCTTCTGAGTTGGGTGTGGGAGCTGTTCTGTCTCAACTGAATTTTGATGGTAATGATCAGCCTATTGCTTTCATTAGTAGGAGGTTGACACCCAGAGAGAAAAATTGGTCAGCTATTGAGAGGGAGGCCTTTGCTGTGGTCTGGGCCCTGAAGAAGCTGAGGGCCTACTTGTTTGGCACTCACTTCACCATTCAGACAGACCATAAGCCCCTCTTGTGGCTAAATCAGATGAAGGGTGAAAACCCCAAACTGCTTAGGTGGTCCATTTCCCTACAGGGGATGGATTTTACAGTGGAGCATAGACCTGGGACTGATCACAGCAATGCTGATGGGCTCTCCAGGTATTTCCACTTAGAGCAAGAAGACTCACCTGGTCAAGGTTAGCTTATTGTCCCAAAGTTTGGGGGGGGGTCATGTAGGAGAGTAGGGTCTGCAATCCTATGATCACCCAGATTTTTGCTTTTTGCTGCACTGGTTTACGACTTTCCCTGGCTGTGGGCCTGCTAATCAGACCCACAGCCTAGCTGTTCTCTCTACCCAAATTGTACTTAGGTACTGAATTGGCACTGGGCCCTCTCCAAGTCCCTGTACCCAGGGCTGAGGTGCACCCAGAAGTCTCCCAGGGGCTGAAGCATGTATTATGCCACCCCTGGATTGACTAACTAAAACTGACACAACTGGCTGCACGACAGCTGGGGCAAGGTGGTGTACTCACCCTTTGCTTTAGATATAGTATACCTATATCTAACCCTAAAAATGGACACACAGATCTCCTATCAGTCACTCCTATAGCAGGCCTTAACAATCCTGAAGGCAGAGTGCTTGGAATCGTGTGAGATGGTGCTCTAGCATGAGCTGAGCCTGTCTGCGGCTTTCGGGATCCATCCCTTAGCCGTTTCCATGATATCGCATACCATATACTCTTAAGTGCATTATAATCCTCGCGGTTATGTGCCAACTCTGGTATCGCTTTATCAAAACATGTCGAGTAAGGTGTCATACGAATTGGAATACTAACCCCTCGCCAATTCTGGCGACGGGGTTAGCATTCCACCCTTCTAGAGGGACACGACATGCCTGTAACCTATAACCCGGTTAAAAGTCAGACAGAGCCTTAGCATCCACAAAATGGATGCTGCCACCGAGACACAAGTCTGCCCTCCTGCTGCTGGGAGTCCTCCCAGAGCAGGAGATAAGGACAAAGGGTTTCCTGCCAGGGGCGGTGCCAGCACCGTCCCAGACAGGGTTTTGTGTATTGTAGGTAGGCAGGGCTTTAGAGGAAGGTGACTGCAAGTAGCACCCCGGTGCTCACTGTGCATAGGCCGGCTTGAACCAGTTCCAGGGTCACTCCAGACCCTGTGCTGGGGAAAAGCCCGCCAAGGAAGTGGGTGTAACCACCCCCCTCCTAGTCCCACCCATAGGGCAGGACTTAGTCGCGTGCCAGCCCCTTTTTACAGGATAAAGGTAGAGACTGGCCCCCTTCCAAATCAGATCATCTTTGAATCCTGAAACTACTTTCTGCGAAAGGAACTCAAGACTTCTTCCTAAGATTTCTCCCTTGTGACTAAGGAGTAGTCACCCTGCATCCGCAGGCACCATCTAAGAACACTGCGGTCTGCTGCAAGTCCTTCCTCCGGAATCCGACTGCCCAGCTCGACGAGAACCGGCTTCCCTGGCACCTCTGACCTCTACCCACCTCTACAGCCCAGCTGAGAACCGTGGGTGCGACGAGACCTCAAGGGACCGGCCATCTGCAAGACTGCACGACTTCTTTCCAGCAAGCCCGCCGAGTGAATTCCTGGTGAGTGCTTTGGGGTCCGAGAAGCCCCCACCCTGAGCAGCTCCAGCACCGAAGAGCAGCCCCCCAGCATCTCCACGATCTGCGTGGGGCCCTTCTGCTTTCCGCTGCTCACCGCGTTGTTTGGCTACTAGCCCGTTGGCTTGTGGCCTCCCTGACGACGCCCGACGACATTTCTGCTGCTGGTCTGGTTGCTCCAGACTGGCCCTTGCTCCCTCCCAGAAGAGGAGCACCCCGGACCCTCCTGGTCCACTCAAGACGCCATTTTGAGTCCACCGCGTGGGCTTGAATTAGCCAAGGCTTGTTGCCCAATCCTGGGTAACTTCGACACCAACGACTTCATCCTCCGTGGGACAGCCCGCACCTCCATCCTGGTCGCCGACAACGCCTCCTGGTCCGAGAGACTGCAGAGCCCAGCAGCGCCCACTCACCTGACTGCGGTGACTTCGCCCGGTGCCATCCTGGTGCCCACTTAATCACTGGCTAGTGATTCAAGAACTTGGTCCCCTCTGCTTTCAGGTTTCTTCTTCCTTGATCCAGGCTTGGATCCATCGAACTTTCCTTCACTGGTCGCCTGCCAGCAACTTCTTCCTTCCAGGCTCCTGGTCCGGCAACGAGATCCCCGACGTCTTTTCAGACCTATGCAGCTGCAGCCCCTGGGCTAGGTAACTTCGGCACTCCGGTGTCCCAGCATAGCCTCACTATCCAAGGGTCAGGATCCACTGTCGTTTTCTCCCTACCAGGTCGGGTTCGCCCGTGAACACTAACTTTGTGAATTCTAGCTTCCATAGACTTTGTCCCGCATCCCGCGTGAGAGTGCACACTCTGCACCCGAGTTCCCTAGGCCTCCTGCTAGTAATCTAAAGGTTCAGTAGTCCAGTCCTAGCGATCCCAAAGCCTCTGAGAATCGTTACTTACCTGCTAGTAATTCGCATTCCACTTTGAAAGTATATGGTTTTTCGTGCCCCTCGGGCATTTGTGTAACGTGCTAACTTAAAAGTATTTTCGTAAGAGTTTTGTTGTGTGCTTAGCACCCTGTCCTCATAAAGAGTACAGGGTTGTTGTGATTCTAATAAATACATTGTTTATTTTCATAACACTTGTGTGGTGTCCTTTCACTGGGTGTTCAAGGGGTAATGTGATGGTAAAACAGCTGGCTTAACACGCCCTCTAGAGTCTTAGCCTTAGACTGCTCGTATCCATGCTACTAGGATAGCTGGTCTATAAGGTTGACTTACAACCAATCATCAATAAGGGTTGTTTGGACTGATATATAGTGATCACTAGAATAGTGAGCACTGCACATCAGGCCAACTTCTCACACTGAGTACATGAAAAAGGCATCCAAAAACCTTGAGGCTAGTCAGGAATTGCAAAAGGCCTGGCATGACCAAAAGTCTGTGCACTGCTGACTGTTTACCAGCCAGGACAGAAAGTGTGGGTGTTGGAGCCTGTGGCCCCAGCAGCTCTACAAGACAATTGGAGTGGACCCCACACTATTGTTGAGCAGAAGGGAGAAGTCACCTACTTGGTAGACCTTGGAACTCCCGGGAGCCCCCACAGGATGCTTCATGTCAACAGATTGAAACCATATGTTGACAGGGCAGACATGGGCTTGCTCATGGCTACAGATGAGGGACAGGAGGAGGAGAGTGACCCTCTCCCAGACCTGCTTTCTCAGAACCCTGATGATGGTTCAGTTGATGGTGTAGCCTTGGCAGGCAGCCTCACTGACCAACAGCAGTAGGACTGCAGACAAGTTCTACAGTCCTACAGAAATATGTTTTTTCTGACTCCAAGTCAGACTACCTGGTGCACTCATGAAGTAGACACTGGGGACAGTCTGTCTGTGAAAATTAAGATTTACAGGCAACCTGATCATGTCGGGGATTGTATAAGGACAGAGGTCCAAAAGATGTTGGAATTGGGAGTCATTGAGCCCTCAGAGAACCCTTAGGCCAGTCCAGTAGTCTTGGTGCCTAAACCTCACACCAAAGATGGTAAGAATGAGGTTGATACGACAATTGTGAAAATCAAATAAAAAGAATTTAAAAAAAAGATGGTAAGAGAGAGATGAGGTTTTGCTTGGATTACAGAGGCCTCAATGCTGTCACTAGGACAGAGGTCCATCCAATACCAAGGGCAGATGAGCTCATTGACAGATTGGCATCTGCCAAGTTCTTGAGTACATTTGACTTGACAGCTGGCTACTGGCAGATCAGACTAGCTGGTGATGCAGAAGCCAAAACAGCATTTTCAACCTCAGCAGTACATTATCAGTTTGTGGTAATGCCCTTTGGTCTGAAAAATACACCTGCCACATTCCAAAGGTTGGTGAACCAAGTCCTCTCAGGTCTGGATGACTACTGTGCAGCTTATCTAGATGGTATTGCTGTCTTTAGCTCCACTTGGGAAGATCCCCTGATCCACCTGAAGAATGTTTTGGAGGTCCTGCAAAAGGCAGGCCTAACTATCAAGGCTACCAAGTGCCAGATAGGGCAGAGTCAGGTTGTATACCTGGGCCACCTTGTAGGTGGAGGTCAGGTTCAACCATTGGAGAGCAAGATCCAGACCATAAAGGACTGGACTGCTCCCACCACCCAGACACAGGTCAGAGCTTTCTTGTGCCTGCCTGGGTACTACAGGAAATTTGTCAAGGGGTATGGTTCCATAGTGATTTAACTTCCAAGAAAATGCCAAAGAAAGTTCAGTGGACAGTAAGATGTCAAAAGGCATTTGATGACCTGAAGCAGGCCATGCGCACTGCTCCTATTCTGCAAAGTCCAGACTACTCCAAAGAATTCATTGTTCAAACAGATGCTTCTGAGTTGGGGGTAGGTGCTGTTCTTTCACAACTGAATAAAGATGGTCAAAGCCAGCCAGTAGCTTTTCTTAGCAGAAGGCTGACCCCTAGAGAGAAACGTTGGTCAGCTATTGAGAGGGAGGCCTTTGCTGTGGTTTGGGCCCTAAAGAAGCTGAGGCCATACTTGTTTGGTACTCACTTCAAGATTCAGACAGACCATAAGCCCCTCTTGTGGCTAAATCAGATGAAGGGTGAAAATCCCAAACTGCTTAGGCGGTCCTTTTCCCTATAGGGGATGGACTTTACAGTGGAACATAGACCTGGGACTGACAATGCCTATGCAGATGGACTCTCCAGATATTTCCACTTAGAACATGAAGACTCAACTGGTCAAGGTTAGTTTAATATCCCTGCGGTTGGGGGGGGTTGTGTAGGAGAGTAGGGTCTGCTTCCAATGATCACCCCCACTTGTTGCTGTGATTCTCTGATTTTTTTACTTTAGTGTAGCTGTGGGCTTGCTAATCAGACCCACAGCCAGCTGTACTCTCTCTAAATGTATACCTTGTACTTTAGGTACATACCAGATTGGTCACTGGGTCACCCTTGTGAGCCCCTGTATAGTGTACCATAGGTACCCAGGGCATAGGTGCACCCTAGGCCTACCAGGGGCTGCAGCATGTATTGTGCCACCCCTGGGTTGCCTTCCAAACTGACACCACAGGTCTGTTCACACAGCCTGGGTAAGGTGGTGTAATCCCCCCTTACTTAGATATAGTATACCTATATCTACCTTATATATAGACACATATGCACCTATAAGCCACTCCTATGGTAGGCTTCGACAATCCTGGAGGCAGTGTGCTTGGTTTTATGTGTGAAGGTGCTCTGGTATGAACTGAGCACCTCTGCAGCTTTTGGAACCGTCTCCTTATAGCTGTTCTATGATATAGCCATACCATATACTCTTAAGTGCATTATAATCCTCGCGGTTAATGCTAACTTTTGTTTGGCTTTATCAAAACATGTTGTGTAAGGTGTCAAACCCTTTGGAATACTACTACCCCCACGCCAATTCTGGAGGCGGGGGTAGCATTCCACCCTTCTAGAGGGAAAATACATGTATGTTACTGCTTTACCTGGTTAAAGTTAAACCGAGCCTCAGCATCACAAAATGGATGCTGCTGCCACAGATACGTGTCTGACCTCCTGTTGCTGGGGGAAACTCCAGCAAGGGTGGCATGGACAATAGGTTTCCTGTCCAGAGAGGTGCCAGCACCTCACCAGACAGGGGTTTTGTGTATTGGGGCAGGGATGGTTGCATTCAGTGAATGCATCTAGACACTGTCTGGGGCACACAAGGTCGTCCATGTATAGCCCGGTTCAAACCAGTTGCTGGGGCACTCCAGTCCCAGCTCTGGCGCAAAACTGGACAAAGGAAATGGGGTGTAACCACCCCCTTCTCAGGTCCACCCATAAGAGTGACCTAGTCAGGTAATCCAGCCCTCATCCTTAGTATAAGTATAGGAGCTGTGTCCCCAGGACTTCAGATTATCCTGGAACAAAACTTTGATACAGAACTCTTTGACCTTCGACATTCTATTCTGACTAGAAGTTGGAAGACATCTCCCTTGTGGTCAAGGAGAGACAACACCGTGTGCAACTAGGCACCATCAGCAACTTTGCCGGTCTGCAGTTTCAAGGCTCCCGCCGGAACCTGAAGACTCTGCGACTCAAGAACTGGACTTCCAGACTTCTCTGCCCCAGACCCACATCCACAGCAAAGCTGAGACCCGTGGCGGATACGAGAGACGTGGGACCGGACATCTTGGACATCCTGCATTTTGCTACCTGCACTCCTTTTCTGAAGCCTCAGCAAGTTGTGCATCGGGTTACGAGAAGCCCCAGCCCCGAGCATCATTTGAACCGAAGCTCAGGTCCCCACACTCCGTGAGTGTCCCATGGGCCCCGTCTTTACATTTGTGCTTGAAGCATCTTCCCGGTTCCTTGCCCGTTGGCTAGTGAGCCCCCTGAAGACACCATCTTGAATCTAACTTGCGATCCTGGTTGCTCCAGGCTTGCTCCAGCTTCCCTAAAAAGGATAAGCACCACCGACCTTGTGGTTGCGGTTGCCAAGGCTTGTTGGGTCCAATCCGGATACCGACCGACAGTCAACTAGATCCTTTGTGGGACAGCTCGAAACCAGCACCTGGTCATCGTCGATGCCTCTTGGACCTCATGGCTGAAGAGACAACTCACCTTCTTCACCTTCAAGCACGCGACATCACCTGGTTCCTTCCTGGTCACTGGCTAGTGACCCAGACTCTGTCCCTTCTGCTTCCAGGTTCTTCACATCTCCGATCCACCCTTGGATCCACCCGGACACTTTTCCTCTGGTCGCCTGCAGCACTTCTTTGCAGATCTCCATAGAAAACGATGACGAAACCCGGCACGAAAAGACACCTATGCACCCGGCTTCCCTGGGTGAGGTAACACGAGTACTCCGGTGCTCCCGTGGGTCTTGACTCTCGAAGTGTCCTAGTTTAAAAGGGTTCCATCCTAGTCCATCCGGAAGTGTCCTTAAACAGTAACTTTGTAACTTCTTTGTTTCCCATTATAAGTCAATGGTAACTCGCGACTGTGTTTAGACACTGCACGCGTCTCCCGTGGGCCTCCTACTTCCTAACCTTTGGTTGTTTAGTGTAGCCCCAGCGATTCCCTAGGACCTAGGCCTACTCTCTATTTCCACCGTGGTTCTTATACCACTTTCTTAGTATATGATTTGTGAGGCCCCTAGGGCATTACTGTATATGTGCAACTTATTGTATGCTAATTGAGTAACTTGTGATGTACGTTTACCTCTGACCTCATAAAGAGTACAGAGGGGTTGTGTTTAGAATAAATACATATGTATTTGATATATACCTTGTGTGGTGTCCTTTCATTTGGTATTCAAGGGATTATAATTGGTAAAACAACTGGCTTCACATGCTCTCTGAAGTCTTAGCCTATTGACTGCTGGTCCATGCTACCTAGGATAGCTTTCTATAAGTTTGACTTTACAACCACCATCAATAAGGGTTGATTAGACTGGTGTATGGTGCCCACTAGAAATAGTGGACATCATATGCCAGGCTAACTTCTCACAGGCTCGATGCACAATGTCCCCAGAGTTCTGCTTCATAGAGGGCAGCTGACCTGGCTCGTAGCTTATAGATTTCCAGTACTGGGCTAAATATTTTTTTTGTACAAGTCCTATATAATTTTAGGATGCCCCCTGTTGTTTGAGTGAATTTCAACCATGCTTTATTTATTTGGGCACCTCAGTCCATTTGCTCAGTCAGCGCCAAACCAAGGTAATCAAATTAACCGTGGGCGCAAAATCCGTTCCGTTCACGAATTTGAGGATTTTTGGCAATTTCGCGGTCCGCGAATCCCGCAAATTTGCCCAAAAATCCGTAAATTCGTAAAGCTGGCGGATTTTTTTGCTTGGTCGCGCTTGAACAATACAATATCGCGCACGCGGCGTTGACTTACCGTGATTCTGTGTTCGCCGAGTTATTTTTCTCCCGGTTTGCGTGTACTGCGCCATTTTGGATCTTGCTGCGTGATCGCGCGAGAGTTGTTAGACCGCGATTACGTCATCGCGGCCTGCTATCTTACACAGCGAGAGTTTGACAACGCGAGTACGTCATAAGAGCCCGCGATCACGCATCGCGGGAGTAAACAATTGAGAACACGTAGATGCGGCGCGCAGCTGACTTCCAGCGGGAGATTTGAACAGCTCGCTTTCCCGAACTTGCAAAAATTGCAATTCGGCACAAGAAATCCACCGCAGGCAGCATAAACCTTCTGAAAAGGATGATTTTGATCAGAATAACTCCTCAGATTGACATGTGGCTGCACTTTTTTGTGAAAGGAGTCCATTTTTGGGAGGGTGGAGGGAAGGAAGTGCTCCAGAGTCTCCAACTTCCTGTTCCTGTCCAGCAGTCTGCTCCCAGTGCTTTGTCCATGTCCTGGTCACTTTTGATTTGGATCTGGAGCTGGAAGGATTCATTTTTGTGGCTGCTGCTGGATATTTGTACTTGAGGACTTTTGGGTCTTTGGAGTTTGTATCACTTTTGGATTTGAGATTTTACAAGTAAGTTGGTGTTGTTTGTTTGGGGCATTGCAGTTGCTGCAACTACAATTTTAAAACTTTTTTCACAACTTTAAAAAAAATATATTGTGGGTAGCCACAGTATCCAGTAGGCCCAGGGTTCGTAATGGGTGCATGATACAATTGTTTCTGTGATTTTTTTTAACTTAATTCTCATTTATGTCATGGAATTTTAACTCACTGTTATATGTTGAATTTTTTTTAAATTTTGGGGTGCCTGTAAAGCCTCACTAGCCATTAGGCCCAGGGGTACTCAAAGGTCCATGGACCAAGTCTTTCTGTGGGGTGTCTTTAATTTAGACATCATTGAGGGCATGGGTGGCATTGGATTGTGGTGATTTGTGTGTTTTTCGGCTTTTTGGGGTGTTGTTGGGGCCTGGCCATGTGGGTGGGGGCCATTTTGAGGCTTGGTCCAGGCAGGGCCTGGCCATGTGGTGGGGGACAAGTGCCCATTTTGAAGCCAGGCAGTGTGCTCAGGCCTGCACCCAGTTTGCCTTGCTTTCTTCCATTAGGCTTAGGGATAGTGAGTGGTGCATGGACCAAGTCTTTCTGTGGGGCGTCTTGAATTTAAACATCATTGAGGGCATGGATGGCATTGGATTGTGGTGATTTTTGTGTGTTTTTTGACTTTTTGGGGTGTTTGGGCCTGGCCATGTGGGTGGGGGCCATTTTGAGGCCTGGTCCAGGCAGGGCCTGGCCATGTGGTGGGGGTCAAGGCTCAAGGGCCCGTTTTGAAGCCAGGCAGTGTGCTCAGGCCTGCACCCAGTTTGCCTTACTTTCTTCCATTAGGCCCAGGGGTAGTGAGTGATGCATGGACCAAGTCTTTCTGTGGGGTGTCTTGGATTTAAACATCATTGAGGGCATGGATGGCATTGGATTGTGGTGATGTTTGTGTGTTTTTCCACTTTTTGGGGTGTTGTCGGGGCCTGGCCATGTGGGTGGGGGCCATTTTGAGGCCTGGTCCAGGCAGGGCCTGGCCATGTGGTGGGGGACAAGTGCCCATTTTGAAGCCAGGCAGTGTGCTCAGGCCTGCACCCAGTTTGCCTTGCTTTCTTCCATTAGGCTCAGGGATAGTGAGTGGTGCATGGGCCAAGTCTTTCTGTGGGCTGTCTTGAATTTAAACATCATTGAGGGCATGGATGGCATTGGATTGTGGTGATTTTTGTGTGTTTTTCGACTTTTTGGGGTGTTTAACTGATGTTCCTCTGGCTTCCATTGCTTTTAGGTGCACAAGAGAACCTCCAGTGCCAGGAAGAAGTCCTGCAGCGGTGTGTGCAGCACAACGTCACGTGACGTAATGTGTGGCCACAGACAAGACAACTCTACAACTCGTGCAACTGCGGCCTGCTGTTCTGACATCTGAAGAAGAGGGGCCCACAGAAAGGTGGCCATAGCGCCTCAGCGAAAAAAGTTGCCAGTGCCACTGCCAGTAAGAAGGAGCAGAAGAAGGAAGTGGCACCACCTACCAAGGAGACTGGTGTGCCCACCGACACCTTTTTTGGGGGAAAAAACTACGCCTGCAGCAGCAGCGGTGTCCGCCGGGGACCAAGCTGGAAGCAGCACCTCCGCTTCATTGGACTCGGTGCCAGCACACCAAGTTAGGTCCAAGACCATGAGTGCTGCTGAGGCAGCCACTTTACTTTCTCAATCACCATCAACCAGTGATGTTGGCTCATCACAAGAAAGTACCATCCAATCAACGCCGGGTGTAACTCAGCTGATGAGTGTTCAACAACCACAGCCGCATCGACAACCACAGGTGCAACTAGTACAAGCGCAAGTACATGGGCAAGGAGAGGCGCAAGGAGAGGCGTAAGTGGAGGAGCAAGGAGAGGCGCATGGAGAGGTGCAACTAGATGTTCATGGAGCGACACAACTGCTTACAACGCTTGTTCCTCCAGAAGTAGGGGCACATCAGGAAATTGATATTCAAGCAGAGATATCATCCGAGGAAGGCACTCCTCCTGATGATGATCCATTGTCTTCCAGATCCCCAGCAAGAAAAAGGTCAAGGAGGGCTACTACTACTACTACAAGTTCTTCTTCAAGCCCCCTTCATTCTGATGACCTTGAGCCTGATTGGAACCCACAAATGCAGTCTGAGAGTGAGACACACCATGAGCCGACAAAGGTAGCTAAGCCTAAAAGGAAGGTTCCCGCAAGGCTTCGACTTATGGGTGATGACAACGAACAAGAAGTGGTGTCTTCTGATGCTGATGAACAGTCTGACGACGACCCAGTCATCACAGTCGTCACTCCAGCCCCAGCGGGCATGCAGCAGACAGACATTTTCACCCTATCCCAAATGGCTGCTGAGCGGGATGTGGGCGGCGTGGCACTGGTACCACCACCAACGCAGTTAACTACAACACCAACACGACCTACAGCTTCCATATTTTTTAGTCAGAAGGGCCTGCAGAGACCTCCATCCAGCTCGACCTCCATTACCTCAAGTAGTGGTGCTGTAAGTGAACAACAGAAACGAATTCAGCCACGCCCCTCCTCCACTTCACCTGGCATTGAAAGTCAAAGTAGCACCTCCACCACCAGCAGACATCTCCAGTCCCCGGTTTGGGACTTCTTTACTGTTAGCGAAAAGGCAGAAAACATGGTTGTTTGTTCAATTTGTAAAGTATTAGTTAGTCGGGGTAAGCTTGGTACCAGCTATGGTACCGGAGGCCAGAGAGGTCATCTAAAAAAAACACCACACTATCAAGTGGGATGCGCACCTAAGGAACATCCAGGAAGCCCAAAGTAGAATTGATCCAAATGTATCCATTCACATTGCATCTGATGCTGACGAGGGACTGATTGTGCAGTGGGGGAAGTCAAGAACCGACCGACATTTTTTCTGGTACACCCAGTACCCCTGGCAGCAGCACTGCAGTGGTAGCGCCCACACCCTCTACCCCTGCAACAAGTATGAGGCACACTAAGAGTCTGGAAGAGACACCAATGCGAAAAACTACATCAATGAGCCTAACTGGTTTGAAGAACTCTGCATCATCATCATCACGCAAAACGGTCCAGCCCACCATTAGAAGCATGTTTTGGTCGGATGCGCCATTTGAACGCAACCACCCAAAGGTACGTCTGTATAACGCAAAGCTGGCTAAAATGCTAGCGCTGGACCTTCTCCCTTTTTCTTCCGTGGAAGGGGTGGGTTTTCTAGAATTTGTGGCAACAGTCTGCCCTAAATGGAAGGTTCCTAGCTGGTCCTATTTTGCCAGAGTTGCGGTTGCAGCACTACATCAAGATGTGCTGGAGGTGATAGGGGCAGCTTTGCAGAAGAGTGCTGTTCACACTATCGACTTGACAACAGACATTCGGACCAGTTGCCGAGCCCTTGATTACATGTGCATCACTGCACACTGGGTTTCTTTTGCAGGGGTTAGAGACAAGACAAATCCAGGTGTTGACCCGGACACAGTTTTTCAAGCTACTCGGAAACATGCAACATTAGCCATGTTTGCCATGGAGAATACTCATTCTGCACCTAACCTTTTGTACGAGTTTGATAGGAAGGTCTCTGAATGGCTGCATCCAAGAAATCGCATAGTTGGTTATGTTTCCACGGATAATGGCACTGATATAGTTAAGGCCATGCAGCAAGGTGGCTATTTCAAAGTGCTGTGTTTGGCGCACAGTATTAACATCGTGGTGCAGTATTTCTTGAAAAAAGAAAACACAGTTACTGAGCACCTGCCGAAGAATCTGCACACATTTCAGCCATTCTTTTAAGGCCCGGAAGGAGCTGAGGAGCATTCAACATGAACGTAGACTGCCAGTCAAAGGACTCATCCAGGAGGTGGCAACACGTTGGAACTCAACCTTTTACATGCTTGAGCGTCTGTCTGAGCAGTGGGGGGTAATAAATGATTATGTCTATAAACTGGGTTCTACTATGAAAGACATGAGGCTAGAGTTGGAGGAATGGAAGCTAGTTGCAAGCCTGACAGACATGCTTCGTCCTTTTGAGGTCTTCACACGTGAAGTCAGCAGGGAGAATTGTTCTTTGGGCAAAGCTATCCCATTGTTGGTCATGCTAGAGCACCAACTGAAGGCGGTGTCTTCAACTTTCCGAGATGATGCTAAAAAGCAAGACGCATATCAGTTGGCAGAGAGGTTATTAAGCCGCCTAGTTGCCAATGAAAGGCTTAAAACCATACATACAGAACAACATTACATTTGTGCCACTATTCTTGATCCACGGTACAAAAAGGCAGTGGCCAGCAAAGCATTCATTCCTTTTGATGAAGCAGATGTTTCAAAGTACAAACATTTGGCTAGCTGTGTCAGCCACTCGGTTCGAAAAAGAGCGGCAGAAAATTCAAGGAGCCGGTAGAAGTACAACTGAATCAGCAGGCCATCCGGCGTCAAGTTCCACTTCTGAATCTGTGGCCGAAGGATGTCACTTTCCCTCACAGCCTTTAATGACACCAGCAGCAATCTTATCATCATCCTCACCTGCCCCAGGCCCAGCCATAATATTGTCGGAAGCGCATTCGCTAACTCATCAAGGGTTTGCTCATTCCAGTGCTGCAAAGGCCACAGATGGTACGCAAAGTGGAGCAACCGTGGAGAACCTTGAGTCGATGGTGCGGGCCTATCTGGATGACCCAACAGAGGAAATTGTTAATCAGAACCCATTGCTGTATTTGTATAGGAAAAGGCCTCTATGGCCACTGATCACCAACCTGGCTCTAAATTATTTGTCTTGCACACTCGCAAGCGTGTCTTCTGAATGTGTTTTCAGTGCTGCTGGTGCCATTGTAACTTCAAAAAGGACCAGCCTCTCGCCCAAAAATGTGGAGAGGTTAACACTGATCAAGATGAATCAGCACTTCATACCACCAGATTACAAAATATGTGAATGCATGCAGGAAGAAGAGGACACCGACTTAGGTGACGGAAGTTCTTCTCTGTTAGCTGACCTACTCTCGTCTCAGTTCATAGAGTTTGAGGACGAGCTCTACTTCCCTGACACTGAGGCCTGAAAATTACTTCCTTTTTTTCGTCCTTATTCACTTTTATTCCTGTGTGTCTTTCTTTGTTTTGCAACTTTTACCACAACAAAACTCTCACAACAAGTCCATCAGCAGCACTGTCTTCATCTTATTTTCCTTATTGCTTTGAAGGTGCCGCAGTCTGCATTCCTGAGGTTCACAGGTTCACAACTCAATCATGCTCCTATATCCTCCTCCTCCAGACTCCACCTATCCATTTCCCTCAAGGCAGATGGATTACCAAGAATAAAGAAACTTTGTTTTCATAGACGAGTCCCCTCAAGTGGGACTGAACTTACTGACTGACTACATGCTTGCTGATTGCTGACAGAGTTACTTCTGAAATTGACAGGAGAAGCTGCCCTGTGGGCCCTCACTTTCCGAAGAAGATGAGGACAAAAAGTAGAACAGGTAATGAATAATTGAGAAGATGGCATGCAGTGGACAGCAATGGCTGTCTGGCTCTGATGAAACCAATTGCTGTTTGTTTTTTGTGCATGAAATGAATCATATGTCTTGTCTTAGTTATTATTTAATCTTTTACACAGTAATTGTAACTCATGTCAACTACTCTGTTTTTTTTACCTTGTTTAATTCAAATTGTACTTCAAATTCAGGGGCCACTATGTTGCATTTTACAATATGCAAAATGTCCTTGGAGTGGACTCACTTGCCAATATACCATGATGATTGATTAAATAATATATATTTTTTCTTTACAGTCACTCACTGGGATGGATGGATCATCAGCTCGGTTTACGGAAGAACTATGGCCAATTCGTGAGTGGCAAATGGGTAAACCAGTCTACAACAACTACTACAGCACAACTACATGTCTGTCTATTCGTTGTATGTAGTGGTCGAGGGCGAGGCAGTGTACTGTTGTTGTTATGCCAGGCAGAGTCCACTCCAGACAGCAGTTCATGTAAAATTGGGGCTATGTGTCTTGCTGCATACAATTAGATATGCTTTGTCTGACTAACTAAGAGCCTAGGTATGCTACATCAGGTCGCTTCACTCAGTGGTGCCTGCCTTGACCGTCTGCATGGCACTGCCTCAAGCTTGGGCCAAACATCCGTTATGTTTGCAAAATGTGCTGTTTTTCGCGAATCTCGCGAAATTACCGAAAAATCGAAAGTTCTTGACGGAACGGATTTTTGGCCCATGCTTGCTGCAGGGCCATGCAGACGGTCAAGGCAGGCACCACTGAGTGAAGCATCCTGATGTAGCATACCTAGGCTCTTTGACACAGACAGACAGAGCATATCTAGGGTTTAGGGTTCAGTGCGATTTACTAGGGTTTTTGGGTTTAAGTTGGTAGGGTTCCCTCTGAGTCTAGGGCTCAGGGCCCGATGCAGGCTCATTCATAATGATGTTGGCAAGGTTTTAGGGGGGTTTGGCGTTCTTTGGCCCAGAATTGGCAGAATTTTGGCCTTTTTTGGTGTTTTGCGGGCCCGTGTGTTTGGGTGAAAACTAAGTAAAAACTAGTGGTAGACCTTCTTCTTCTTCTTCTTCTTCTTCTTCTTCTTCTTCTTCAAGGAGCGCAGTGGTTCGATTTTGTTCTGTCTTGCTGAGATTCTTGGGAAGCGCTGGAACAAGTGTCCAGGTAAGTTTCAAGAGGATCGAAGTAGTGGAAGTGCTGAAAACAGCAATTGTTTGTGAACAGCGCAATTTGCCATGTTTTGAATATACCAGTATTGCATGTATTTGGGGGGCTGTTTGGGGGTGTTCTAGACTTGTGGTGGTGAGTTGGGGGGTCTTGGAGCACTTCTGGGAAGGTCTAATTTTGATTGCTAGTGGTTTCAAGAAAATCTATGGTGGAAAAGGGGGGTTTGGGCCTAGTTGCAGACAGCGTTTTGGCACAATTTAAACTGAGGCCTACCAGTATTGCATGTTTTTGGGGGGCTGTTTGGGGGTGTTCTAGATTTGTGGGGGTGGGTCGGGGGGTCTTGGAGCACTGCTGAGAAGGTCTAATTTTGATTGCAAGTGGTTTCAAGAAAATCCATGGTGGAAAAGGGGGGTTTGGGCCCAGTTGTAGACAGCGTTTTGGCACAATTTAAACTGAGGCCTAGCAGTATTGCGTGTTTTTGGGTGGCTGTTTGGGGAGGTTCTAGTTTTTGGGGGGGTCTGGGAGCACTGCTGGTATAGTCTAATGTTGATTGCAAGTGGTTTGAAGAAAATCCATGGTGGGAAAGGGGAGTTAGCGCCTAGCTGCAGAGTGCGTTTGGAGTGATTTTGACTGGTAGGTCGAAAATTTTCTGTCAAATTTTCCATTTTTGCTTTTGGCCTCTTTGGGGTATTGTACTTTTTTGCGGGTGGGTTGAGGGGTCTGGGGGCATTGCTGGGAAGGTCTAATATCAGATGCAAGTGTTTTGGATAAAATCCATGGTGAAAAAGTTTTTCCGTTTTTGCTCACTTGCTTGTTTTTGGGTGGCTGTTTGGGGGGGTTTTATGTTTTTGCGGGGGTCTGGGGGTCTGGGAGCACTGCTGGGATAGTCTAATTTTGATTGCAAGTGGTTTGAAGAAAATCCATGGTGGAAAAGGGGGGTTTGGGCCTAGTTGCAGAGAGGATTTTGTCACGATTTTAACTTAGGCCTCTTTGGGGATAGCAGTTTTGCATGTTTTTAGGGGGCTGTTTGGGGGTGTTCTAGATTTTTGGGAGTGGGTTGAGGGGTCTGGGAGCACTGCTGGGAAGGTCTAATTTTGATTGCAAGTGGTTTGAAGAAAATCCATGGTGGAAAAGGGGTGTTTTGGGCCTACTTTCAGAGTGCGTTTTGGCACGATTTTAACTTAGGCCTCTTTGGGGATAGCAGTATTTCATATTTTTGGGGGGCTATTTGGGGGTGTTATTGATTTTTGGGAGTGGGTTTAGGGGTCTGGGAGCACTGCTGGGAAGGTCTAATTTTGTGTCCAAACAGCAGTTTGGTCGTAGGTTGAGGGGAAAGGTGATTTGGCCCTGTTTCTAAGGTGCATTTCGGCCCATAGGCTAACGTTGCCGGTAATGCGTTAGTGCAGATGTCACTGGAGACAACTCTTCTGGCACTTTACGCCGCTGTAGTGTAGGAAAAACACTATACATTTACCCAACGAGGTAGCACTTACTGGATTAGCCAGTAGAAAGTACTCCAGTAATAGTTATGCAAATCGCAAAAAAGTCCGCGAGTTTGAAGAAAAATCTGCGAATTCGCATTTTTTCTGCGATTTCCTGCAAATTCGCGGACCGCAGATCCGCACAATTCGCCCATACTTACTAATTACTATCCTTGAAAAGGAGACTCAGAGTACGCACTTTCGAAATGATCCTTGTATGCAATACTGTCGCCTCTGAAACTGAAAGTGTTATTTTTGTACTGCACAGCGTACTTTATATTTTTTTCTCCGTTGTGTTTTAATATCACTTCCTGTTTTTACATCAACAATTACAGGCCGGCTTTTACCCTGTGCGATTAGAAAAATGATTAACTCCGGCTTACCATTAGCGATCCGCAATTCCGCATCCAACAGGCAGTCAGTGGACAGTGTGTCTGGTCACCATGATTGATCGATGGAGCGTCAGATGGAATGGAGGAGTACCGTGAATAAGAGGAATGGCTGGATGCACGCAACTTCCCAAGTTCAACAGGACAACTACAACATACTGTTACAGTATTCTCTTCACTTCTCCATATCTTTTAAATAATGTTATTGCTGTGAACTTCTATGAGTGTGACTCTGTCAAATTCATCCCTCCATCCATTGTATACGTTTTTGTTTGCTATTTTTAAAACTAATTTCATGTACTAAGAGTTGTTTATTCTCTCTGAGGGCAGATAGGCAAGTGAAATTGCGTAATTACTTCAGCCCTGTACTGTCACATTGTTTCTTCATAGTTAGTAAGTTGTAGAAAGTCTTACTTAGTTTAAGTAACCTAACCATCCATTTAGAAATCAACTTCATGCATGCAGTAGTGCATGCACTTCCTTTATGTCCCTTAAAAGATTTATGGATATCTTCGTATCCAAAGATTTGCTTATCTTCATTTGTTGTTTGTCCATGCTGTGTTTTTCTTTCCTCTCTCCACAAAACTTTCCCAAAAAACCCAATTCCCATCCAATTTTCTAACCCTAACCCTCTTCCCCGGGCTGTGTGGTTTTCATTGAGGTGTGACTAAATGACAACAATAATTCCACACACTTGCTGGGGAGGATAAGGTCAAAGCAACAGAAAATCTATTTCAAGGCTGGTGAAGGAATCCGAGGATATATTCTTACTCAACTTGACACAGACCCATGACTATTTGCAAATCAAATCTGATTTTCATGGCCACCATCAACTGGATTGATCATCAAGAACATCCTCCTCCTACACGTGGCGAATGATTACGCTGCTGTGTCCTTCACCTTCAGTACTATTTCTTGTAGTAGCCAAAGCCAAACTCCATGCAACTAGTAGTTATACTTTGAATACTTTAGCATTTGTTAGGCTAAATTATGGCACTGTTCTTGTGTACTGTGCTATCTATCATACTGTTCTAATGCTCCGCTCAGGCCACTCAAGGTTTCATTTTCTTTTTATTCATATGCTGCTACTGCCACTGTGTACCACCACTTCTACCACCACAACGATGCCATTTCATCCGCCCAGGATTGCCAACCTTAATCGCCATTTGCCATGCAGCCAGCCCTGTGCCTAGCCCTATTCTCAAGCATGAATCACGGGTAAGATAAGCGTTTGGGGGAGGAAGAATAATGGAGTAGGAGGAGAGAGGAGAGACTGACGGTAGAACTAGTAAAGTAGTAGGACAATTAAATTCACTAACTCTGTGTGGCACTTACTTTTGTAAACATTTGGGCGATTACTTAGACAATTTGAATCAAGCATCCAGTTAAGTTTCAGGAAAATAAACGTACAGTTAACCCCCCACCCGCCTCCCCCGCAAAACAGTTAAAACGCGTATGCTATGTTTAAGTTGAAATTAAATAATTATTTTTATCCCGAACAAAAATACACTATCCCGCAAGACCCGACCCACCCCCCCAACCCCAAAGAATGTCCGTGAAATAAAAAAGTCCCCAAAGTCCAAAAAACCCAACTCCCAATTCCCACCTCCCCAAAAGTCTTTAAAAAAGGGGCAAGGGACAGTCTCTCCTCCTTTACTGCCGCCGGCGGTGTCCTTTGGCCAGGTGGTCCCGTTGCTCCCTGGGGAGTTTCCTGATCAGGGTTTTGACTCTCTCTATCTCCTGCTCAAGGTTGGACACCCTGAGGGTTAGGCGGTGGATGCGTGCCTTGCACCTGCTGTGGGGGGCAGCTGATTTTTTGGCTGCTTGGCGGTGGCGGGTTGCTGCGGTACCACGGCTCCATACTGCTGAAGGCTTGCGCTGACTGGCTGACCCAGGGTGCGCGGAGGAGGATGCAGCTGTCGTGGTGGATGTTGTGGACTGAGACTGCGCGTCCTCCTCCTCTTGGGCCACCAGCCGCCAATATTCGGCGACAATCGCCTCCAGCTTCCTTTGCCGGGCCCAACTAGCCAGCTCCTTCCGTGTTGTTTTGGGAGGAGCATCTATATGAAGAAATAAAAACATACTGTAACCAATGCTCTTTAAGATTAACACAAAATAATTCAGCAGAAAGTTGTGTCACAGTGGCACTAGCAACTTGCAAGCACAGTACATAACATTTGTGGCCTGTATCTATCTAACCTCCCACTTCGTCAGCCTCTGCTCTAATATTAGTGGGAGTTTCAGGAATCAATTCTACTAGCACTATATGGACTCACTACATTAGACTCAGACAGTACACCAGTCTTCTTCTTCTTCTCTCTTGTTTAGCAAAATTGGTACGTAAACTTCTGGAAGCAGGCATAATGCCAGCGCAGTCAACTTGCACCCGAGAAAAACAGACGGAAGCCATGATGACACAGACTTGCGTTACTGTACCACTCTAGTACATGCAGGTGGGAAAGCTCTTACTTTTCTATTACGGGTGGCACTGGCCATACTCTGTTACAAGGGCTGCTGCTTAATTAATTTAACTTTCACCCTGCAGTGCCAATGACTACTAGAAAAGGAAAATGAAGAAGATAAATAATATGATTATCTATCCCTTCACAGGATATTTGCTTACATATGGGATGCTTTGGTTTTTTTTGAGTGAACACTGATAGGCCACACATGAATGACAGAGTTGTAATAAAATTATTAACAGAGGTAGTGAGTGGCCCCCGTAATGGCAGGATATATGCTGTGCTTGCAAACTACTGTTACTAGTCATGGTAGTATTCTGAAAAATTACAACTTCTTTTCTTCGCCTTTGCTACACTGGAACGGACGTGCGGTGTGGTTTTAAATGCTCTTCAAAGTAATACTTACATCATCCAGTGACCGTCTACTCTGTGTACATACACCTATGCTATCTATGAGTAAGATAGTACCATGATCCAGGCATCCATCCATTCGAAGTAAATGTCAATCATTCTTCTTAATGTCTCAACTGGACAAACCTTAGTTTTTCTCATGGAAAAATTACCTTTTTATTTTATTTTGGAAACCACCAGCCATGCATCCGTGCTTGACTTGCATTTGAATTTGAACCAAAGGATATATTGCGCACACATACAGTTTCTGTTTCACCCACCCAGGCAGTCCCCTTCTCCTTCCACCCACCCTTGCTTCAGCCTTCAACCGGCCATGCATCATATACCCAGCCACCTCGGGCAGCATTCAAAAACACGTATCATTCTTTGCAAGTCATTACTTTTAACTCGCTCGTCCTTCCTTACACCCTTCTTTCCCTTTTCCTTCATCCCATCCATCAAGTTCATCTCTGATCTGACTTGGCTTCTCGATAAAACTTTCACAGCTGAGTTGAAGTCAAATTTAGAGGAGGCCATTGGTTACTCGTCAACTCCCGCCGCTAATGCTATTGTTCATGCGAAGTCAAGGGTGAATGTCTTCTTCCTGGTTGACAAAAACTTACTTCTAAATTTGTAAGTCTTCTTAACAGTAAAGTGTACTTGTACTGTACAACATATACACCCATGCAGAGAGCACACTCTGCATTTTGCAATCTCAATAAGTAAGGAATATAATAGCTTACCACTGCTCGCCACTACCGTGGCATCCCCCACAGCAGTTCCGGATGGCTGTTCCACCACCTCCGCCCCAGGAGTGCCCACCTCTGCGCTGGCCCCGGCAATGGTGGATGGCTGTGCCGATGTTCCGCCTAGAAAATACATTTCATATTCTTAGATGCCATATACACCACTCCCTATTTTGTCTAGGAATGAAAAAATGTTACTAGTACTACATAAACAAATGTAATATGCCATAATTTGTGACTCTAGTCTCTAAACTACAAATTTCCCTTTCTTCAGGGAAGTTTTTATTTTATTTATGCTTAGCCGTAACATGTCTTGCTACATTTTTTGGCACAATTGACAAATGCTTGCTTTTTAACACGCACCATTTTTCTCAAAACAGACATAAGCTTCCCTTCTAAGAACAAGAGCAAGATCAGATCATCATCACTTGGAGTCAGCAACTATTTATCCCCACAAAGAATACTTGAGGTTCCAACCAGGTGAGGGCTCTCACACAATTATTGTGTGAAATCAGCCACTTTTCAGTTTTGAATTCTTCACTGTTTATCTTATATGATGAAGTTGATTTTAATAAATGTTTTTACTTTTAAACTTACATAGACTCTGTGGTTTTTGGTCCTGAGTGAGTGAGTGAAAGTGTTTGCAATTTGCAAGCATGAGTCCGTGGCTCAGAGAGGTCGGGACTCTGACTCCGTAGTGTTATGTCCTGGGTTGTATAATCATTGGGGATCAATCCTCGCTGCATTCGGGAGCTAAATAATGACTCTGACACACTAGCTAGTCAGTAAGGAGATTGGGGGTTCAACTTCTGTTATGACTGAGGTATGTGGAAAGTCTAACTGCGCCTATTATAATTTATAACCAATGCCCTATTTCTTGTCCATAGTTCTGTTTGTGCAGAATAGTCTCTGCAACAGTAGTAGTATGGATTGTCCTCCTTTCCAATCAAAAAGTAAACTAGTATCTTATTCTTGGTGGCCATTGACATTTTATTGTTGGGAATTGTCAAGGCATAAACATTTAGAAGGCTTCAATAGACATTAAGAACAACCCAGAGGACTGCACTCAGTGCATAGAGCTATTGCTGAATAGAATAGGAGTTTTGTTTAACACCTTTTGCCAACTGTGCAAGCTTAGTTAGCTAACCAGACAGACTAATAATAATCTAGTAGTACCACAGGGAGTCATACTAGAGGCAGGATAAGAATTTAGAAACAGTCTACAAGGAGATCAAAGACGATTTAGGAAAAAATAGAATGAGGAACGTTTGGAAAAAATACAGGTGCTGTAAAAGATAGGGAAGTATAATTATTAATAGTAACAGGAAAACTTACTAGGGCCAGCAGAGGAGCCCTCGCTGGACCGATCCTGGCCTTCCTCTTGTTGTCCCTGCTCCGCCGGTGCCGCTACCTCCTCCAGTGTCCCCTTGCCCCTGGGGGAAGCTGATGTACAACATGAAAGAAAGACACAAACATGGATGATTGTTGTCAACCACTTCAAACATTTAAAAAAACCAATAACAAATTATTTCGGGGAAATAGACAACAATTGCACTAAATTTATTGACCTATCTGATGTGGTCTACTAGGATATTGCTGGATTCGCGGACCGTCTACTTGGAAAGTTATGTTACTCACTAAACCAACTACAAAAAGGTTCTACTAGAAATGGCAGGCAGCACTCCGCAGCACGCGAAGTGACAGACACAGTCTGTCATGATCAGCACCACTATCTCTTCTTAGTGGCAGGAGTACAAAGGAAGGACTGGGCTTGAGTCTCTAATGTCTAGCATTACGCAGTTCTGTAAAGTACACTGATACATAATCATCACCCAGGCCAAATGAACACAAAATTGAAAACAAGTAAGCATAGTAGCACCGCCAGTGAGCAGACCAGCACCTGCAATCACAGAAGCTTTCGAAACATAATTTACCTGCAATGTAATCGGCAGCATTCTTGCCCTTTGGAAAAAACAAACATTTGTAATATGATAACATAGAGCAGGAGAAAACAGAGTAGTGATTAAATAGCTACTACTACTCACCAAGCCCAGGGATCTCGATGCCTAGCAGGTCGAGCAGGTCGTGTTTACGGTCCAGGACGTCGGACCACCGGTGTGTCACTTGGCTGTAGGTGCGCCGGACCCCAGAATCACGATACATGGCCCGGCACACCTTCCCCCATAGCTAGTGACGCTCCTGGAGCCCGTACCCGGCACCGAGCCTGCCGCCTGCCGTGATGGTTTTGGGGAGGTGGCGCTGAATGGAGAAAATCAGTGCTGAAAATCTCCTGGGCTATTACTGCTTCCCCCCTTAAGCGCCCGCATGGGAGCCGGGTACGGGGTGCGGGGCCCTTCCCCTTGCTCTTCCCGGCTCCCTTTGCCATGGTCCTGGACAGCTGGAAAAAAAATAGGAAAGAATAGGGAAAAAGTAAAGAAAAGAAAAGAGTTTAAAAAAGTAGCTTTAAAGTAACCAAAAGTAGAAAAAGACACAAAATATAGATGTAGAAAAAGAGAGGGATAGATAATGAGTAAAAAAGATTTTAAAAAAAGTTAAAAGAAACAAAGGATTGCAAAGATTAGGGGAGGATTGAAAAAGCATGCCCAGAACCATAGCAATGAATGAAAAACAAGATGGCCGCGCCCATTGAGTACCGTGTGGGTAGGTTCGCGCGATATTTCCCAGCGAGCACGTAAAAAAGCACGCGAACACGTAATCGTGCCCCGCGCCCAACGCGAGCTTGCAAACAGCGCCCGGAAAAGGAAATACGCAATACGGACAAGATGGCCACGCCCATGTACGACCACATGGGTAACTTCACGGTCGATGCACTGCAAGCGGCCCGCAAACACACAAAAAGCCCCACGAACACGCAAAAAAAAGCCACAAATTTGCACAAATTCGCGGATTATGCAGAACGCGAATTCGCACATTTCGCCCATACTTAGATCAAATATATTTACTCTTTCCAAGGGTCTGCCGTCCAAGCAGGGGTTGGGGTGGGTGGATTTGCCTATGTTAAAGGCCATGTACTTTGTTTTTTGCAGGTTAATTTCCAGGACCCGATGCTTACAGAAATCGCTAAAGTTGTCCAGCGTCCTCTGAATTCCCATTGGGGATTTTGCAAGGAGAAGCGTATCATCTGCAAACATCAGGGCCGGGATCTTGCGCTGCACCAGTCTGGGGGCATCGATGTTCTCCCCACCAATCTATTAGCCCGTTGACATAGTGGGAAAAAAGTGTGGGTGCTTGGACGCAGCCCTGGCGAACCCCTCTCTCCACGGGCAAATGGGCTGAGAGGTCACCGTTCTTTCCAAATCTAAAGCGTGCATACTTACCCACGTGGAGCAGTCTTCTCTGGCGGCACAGGTATTCTGGCACTCCCATATCTCTTAGTATTTCCCATAGTTTTTCCCTCGGGACCAAATCAAAAGCAGATTTTAGATCTACGAAAATAAGGTAGAGGCTACCTCCCTCTACGTGAACAGATTTCCAATGTATCAGCTGCAGCCTAAATAGTTGGTCAATCGTGGATGTTTTCGCCCTGAACCCGGCTTGGAGGGGGGTTAGGATATTATGTTTCTCCATCCAAGATTGTAGGCGCCCCAATAAAACTCGAGCAAAATGTTTTTCACCAACGTCTATAAGACTAATCAGGCAGTAGTTGGTAGGCAAGAGCGGAGAGCCCTTTTTATAAATCGGTATGATTTCGGCTCCTGCCCAGGTGGTGGGAATTGCCATGCCTTGTAATATGGCATTGAACAACGAAGTCAAATAAGGGGCCAAAATGGTGGGTTCAGATCGGTAGAGATCACCAGGGATCCTATCCAAACCTGCCGCTTTTGAATGAAGATCTTCCCTAGGGCGTCGGTGATTTCTCTTACCGTAACTGGAGGGGCCTCGCAGTGGCAGCTGGTGAAGTTTAAAAGTAGTGGGGCGTAAAAATGAAACCATGAATTTAATAGAGAGAGGGAGCACAGTGAGGGAGCGCAGTGAGCGAGTGTGACTGTCATATAGAAGGTTTGGGAAGGGGAAAGGAGGTTCTGTAACAAGTGGGGAAACCATAATTTGAACTCTGGTCTCTTGATTCAGCAAGCGGCCATATACCATTTGTGAAATCTCATTTACTTTTAAATAAAGCTGCACACTTAATAAATAGCAGGTCACATCTATTATATGCTGTAGAAGCTCCTGTTTTTTTGAGACACTGGTAAGACTTATAGAACACAGCGTCTCCAAGTGCCTCTTGACTAATCATGCATGCCCAGTTTTACATACCGGACTTCATTTTGAAAAAGTTACATAATATTGGCAAGTAAGAGGACTGTAAGGTGGCGAAAATTCGGGAAGATAATGTGTTAAGACCAATAAAGGGCATAATAAATTGAGGGAGCACAAAAGAGTTCATACAGTGTTAAAAGTGTATTCTGAGTTTGCAGGGCACGATGTAGTATCACTACACTTGTATTTTCATTTGGCAACTCATGTGTAGTATTCCTTGTGGGAGTGGCTGATATTCACCGATGTTCACAAGACATTACAGAAGCGGCAAAGCAATATTTTTAAATCAAGAATCATGACCCTCGATCTTTGGCCACAGGGCCAGGTATAGCCTAGTCAGGAGTCACAAATGTAAAAGTGTTTATGGATTCCTTTGGTTTAACATATAATTATTGCCCGAAGCATGCAAGTATTTTCTGTGTGTTTAGAATGTTTCTTCAGTGTGGCTGCTGGTAATTTGTGTGGTGTGTTATGTATATGTGCATATCTGTTGTGTATGCTGTACGAGAAGTGACGGTGTGCCTGTTTTTCCAACAATTTGTTCAATTGGTCCCCCTCTGCAACCTATGAAAAGTCCCAGTAACTATGCACAGTATGCACTCTTTTCACTCGTAACCTGTCCTCGACCAGCAGCATTCTCTCAACCCTCATCATTTGCGTGCTCTGGTTTTGTAAACTGGTGGCTTCCAGGCCCAGGAGCAGCCACCTCCCTCTGCTGGAGAGGTTCGTCTTGTGATCATGGCAGTAAGCCTGTCATGGGCTGCTGCGTTCCTTTTCAGTGCGCCGCTCATTTACTTTTCTTCACTGCAAACAGATAAATCTACTCACCACGAAGAAGCTCTCGCTGTGTCAAAGGACGGAAAGGAGCTCCAGTGTCCGGACTACTTCCCCTCACCGTCCCACAAGTACATGGCAAGGAGAGACACAGCAGATTTAATGGCCTCTCTCTGGCGCCGTTCTTTGTCCTCTTAGCAGCGGCAGTAATTCCTCCAACGGACCCCCTCCTGTGAGCCTGGGTGGTTGGTGTACATTACAACGGTCGCACGCACTGACTCGCAAAAAACTGCATGGCGCCAATTTGAGGTGCAGGCACTGTCACAGCACAACTTTCACAGTGCACAGCATAATGCCTCATCATCATTACACTGCAGTTGGGCTGGAAAAACAACAGTAGATGCCGGATCCACGTGAGGTAGGACCAGCGGCATTGCCATTTGTTTTAACTGTAAGGGCAACGTCGCGTTTGTAAGCCTGAGGTTCTGCCGGTATGGTATGGCAGCTACCAATAACTTCAAATGCGCCCTGGCCCGCGCTCCCACAGGCAGTAGAAGGGAACTGACAGACACCATAATTTGATTAGTCACAGTCAGGATAGGGTGGGGTTAGCTCTACAGTGAGGCTTGCTCAACTGTGATTGATGTGTAGCCCTGGCTCTGCGGAGCTGAAGCCGACAGCGCCCAGGGATAGCTTTATTGGTGGGGAGGTCCTTCAGCAAGGACTTCAATGGCTTTGCCAAGCTGGTGACGTCACAAGCCTGAGGGCTGTGAGCTCCTCAGCCGGCAAATCTAGGACTGCTGGCGCATGCTCCAAGTGCATGATTTGTGCCTGCCATAAACCTGACTTGCGAACGCTGCCTGAAATCACCAGACAGCCCGAGTCAGTTTACTGGCAGAAAGCTGTTTTGACTCGTAGTTGTAATTGTACAATAAAAAGCACAAATTAGGGCGCAGAAAAGGACGAGGGCGTAGCCCCTTTGCCCATATAAAAGAACCGGCACTGCCTCATCGTGGGATGGGCCCGGGTACGTCAGGGCCCTAGCCGTTTTATCTTTCCCTTCTTTATCACTTCTATAGAGGAGTTCGAAGTGCGCCCTCCAGACGGTTTTGTCTATGTTGGGTTCTATAGCCGATCTACCAGCCTGGGAGTCAGTGTTTACAATGTTCCAGAAGATCTCAGATCGTGAGTGGTTAATGTGTTTCTGAGGTCTTCCCATTTTTGAGCTTCCCAGTGTTGTTTAGCTTGAATTATGGTTAAGAAAAAAATGGTTCCATTGGGTAAGACACATTACTTTGTTATTGCTGATCAGTGCAAACAAGAACAGAATAATCTCTGATACACGCCTAACTTGAGAAATGAATGCTCAAATTACAAAATCGTGGAATCAAATGCTCAAATGCTTGTATTGTGTGATTTTTCACAGAATTCATTCAATTTATATCAGAATTACTTCATTCAAAGATAACATACAATGCATGATAGAACGGTCAGAAATAGTACAAAAAGGTGACTTAGAGTGAAGAGTGCTCAGTGAGTAAAGAAATATACAGTGCAAGGCGATTTCCTATATACAAATATATACAAGTGTTTCATTGGCCAGATGCTTGTTTTCAACTAAGGAATCCTAGTGTTCCTATTGGGATCCTGGTGGTTCTGGACCTATGACATGCGTCGACGTTTCGACCCTGTTTGCGCCCCAGTCGGTGGTCGCGGCGGGTCTTTCTCAAGACAGGATTACAGGTAAATAGTGATGACAGTCTGAAATGGTAATAGAGACTGTGTATCAGAGATGTTGCGGTGCACATTTAGGTAGCACCTGTGGGAGATATGATATAATTCAAGTACTCACTTGCGTTTCAGACTTGGGATTCTTATCCTGAGGTCGTGTGGCGCAATGGCCAGTCGTATCTGTGAAGGAGGGGATATAATTTCAGTGCGGCCTGCGGTATAGACAGATGGAGCTGTATGTCACACAATGCCAAGCGGGTGAAGCAATGGGATGGTCCCTAGGCAAATACAAAGCATGCAAAATGGGCAGGATGGTTGCCAAAGTACAGCTTGGAAATTATCGTGTGTACTGGGCAGGCAAGGCTCAGATGCGTTATTGCAGTTTAGAAGATGTGCTCGAGGATACTGAACAATCAGTTCAGTCCCCGGTAATTCCGAGTAAAAGATCACAGGGAGGTCATGTAAGATTCTGTGACCCTCGTGCTAGGCATTTTGGAACGGCCAACTATGGCGGCGATATGAGCCCGCAGGAAGAAAATATACTACCACTCATATGGACCCAATTACCGGTAGGGTGCCCGAGTGTGGTGAAGAGATGGCCATTAAATGAACCAATTCGCCACTGATAGGAGCCTGGGGCAGGGTGCTTAAAGCCAAGGCTCCCGAGCGGAGGAGAGTCAGTGCGAACGAGGCGCGGCCTGGGCGGGGGAGAGTCAAAGCTCGAGGCGACCTCAGTGAGAGAAAGCTAGCACTGGGCCCGCGGTGCAAGCATGCTGAGGAGCAAAGTATCAGGCCGCGCTATAACTGGTTACGGCTCAGGGATCAAAAGGCGTGCCTGGGGGTGAGTGGGGCGGGAGGGGAGGCACAAGTCACGCTTACCCGGGTAATAGATCAGGAATCAATCAAATGGGGAGGAGGTGCAATGTCCCTCCTGCAGGCTGTATACATCTATAGCTGCCGGCTCCTGTGTCAGACAGCAGTTTATCAGCAGTCTGGGCTGACGCGTGCACACCGATCTCGTGGTTGCTAGGCAACAACGTGCTAGCGATCACTGTATCACGCAGTGTGGGTGATAGGACCCATAGGTTTGAAGTATCACGTGGGTCCGTAATGCCAGGTTGCATTGATATAATCGGAATGCATGTAAATAGGTATAATACCTTCAAAAACTTGACATTACAAGATAACTATGAGGAGGAATATCTGTACTCATGTGAGAACCCATTCATTGACTCAATAACTATCTGGAAAAGGTATATTGACAATGTCATCATGATCTGGTCAGGCACAGAATCCAATCTACAGAAGTTTTTCAAATGGCTCAATGAAAGGAGCAAACACATTCAATTCACGATAACATATGACAGTAACAGCATAGCCTTCTTAGACCTCTCATTCCAGGTGGAGAATGGCATGTTCTACTGTGACCTCTACAGGAAAGCCACAGAGAGAGACTTGCTTTTAAAATACAACTAGCACCACCCACGCAACCTTTGAGACAACTTGCCATATGGCCAATACTTGCGAATGAGGAAGAACTGTACCAGAAGGCAAGACTTCTTCAAAGAAAGTGAGGTACTGACTAAACGCCTACGTGAACGGGGCTACCCACTAGGCCTACTTAAACGCGCCAAGAAGAGGGTGTGGTATTGCCCAAGAGACCAACTGCTTAATCCTAAGGACAAGAAACCAGCAACTAACAACATAGTGTGTTAGACCACATTCCACTCAAAAAGTAACATGGTGAAGAAAACTGTAATGAAATACTGGAATCTGGTGGCACCAGAACTGAATATGGAAGAGAATCCCTTGTTCGCTTTCAAAAGGGGATGCAACATAAAAGACAGTGTTATTACTATGGAACCTGCGCACACATATATAGTCATTGATCCAATGATCAAAGTTTCTGAACAGCAATTAATACAATCCAGGCGGTAGAGTCTTCGTTTTCAAACATGTCTGATTTTAATCATGTGACTAATATAGTTGTACAAACGGCCAGCCGACACGTGTTTCGTTGTGGTGAACTGTGTCCAACAACTCTTCAGGGCTGGGAAATACAAAGAAGTAATATCAGTAAGGACATAAAAAAGCTCCATGTCCACAATCATTAGAACCAATTCTTGATAGTATTTACAACAGGAGAAAGTGGATTAATTCCCAGAATTAACAAGTCACCATAGAATGGTGGTAGGGAACAAGAGAAAACATAAAAAAGCCCACACGCTTGGAGACCATGAAGCCCACAACTTCAAAGGAACGCCTAGTGTGTTAAATTGTAAATCAATTTCACACACATATTGCTAACAATCCGAAATACATAGTTGTTATTTAGTCATCATATGGGAAGAAAGAAGTGCAAAACACCTGAGAATGGTGTACACCCAACCACCAAAGGAAACTACAATGTCAAGTATTGTTCCAAACGATACCTCAATGGCTGGATCAAACAAACTTTGTTGGGCTATTAGGGTAGAGAAAGAAAGAAAAGAAGCAATAGAGAATGAGAGGAGAGAGGAAGTAGTATTCAGATTATTATACTACTTGAGAATTAGCCGCAATTCCCGAATCACAATGTGAAATTCATAGAACAACGCTTACCCTTCTTCCGGTGCTAATTCCAACCCGGCAGGGTAACCAAAGGAATCTTAGTACTGAAATTTGTTGAAGGTGCGTATACCAGCTAAATTGCGCAGCAAACCACAAGAGAAAAACACAAAATTGTGTATCAATGTATATAGTTAATGTCAGAACCCGCAACAGTTCCAAATCAAATTTCAGTGTGTCTAAGCATTGGTCCATATCAGTTTGGTAATTCCAATATTGGGCCAAAATTAGTCAGCAAGAGTCAAGGGAGCTTATTCATATACTAGTAATCACACTTAAAAGACAAAATAAGATAATGCATTGTATAAGGCCGAGTAAACCAAAATTGATAAAGAAATAATAATAATAACAACTGTTTGAACTATTTTCTCATCCATGACGTGTCCGAATCTAACCAAGTCATATTGAAAATAGTAGTGCTAATTCTAGTTCCCTCCATAAGTGCACAGGGGACCCATTAGAAGGAGTATAGTCTGATGGCTCACAAGCCCTAATAAAATTTCTTCTTACCTATAGGTTGATAGTAAAACTGTGCACGCCGAGTAATTCCAAATCGCGTCAGTTAAATTGTAGGATCGGTAAGTTGAACCTAAATGGTGACATAAACATAGCGGTATAACTACTATCTCTCACTTGCTCAGAACATTTTTTTGTGTACCCCTTGTCTAAACCGATAAATTAAGATGTTGAAAAAAGTTCAATCAAAGCACCCACGTGAATTAACGTACTAAATATAGCAGTAAAATGACCGGCAGGATCCCGGTGTAGCACTGTTGCGTGCCCTCTTAAGGAATCACCTAAAGGGAGACAAGAACGGAAATCCGCACTCTACCGATTTCCAGCTACCAAGTTTCACATATTACCAAGTCTACCCATCACAAATTTTAAAAAAACAATTCAAGGGGCTGCAGCAGCTTAATCGTACCTCTTCCAGTTGGGCGGCTATCCCCTAGGCGTTTCTTTCACAGTCTCGTGTACGATTAAACCAAAACCAGAAGTGGTTAAATAGTCAGGTGCTAGCGAAAACACTAGAACGTGTAAGTCCACGTCTAGTGTTAAAGGAAATAGACGAAATACTCTGTGGTTGAGATAAGGCCATACCTGATAAATACTACTCATATGAAGAATTCAGTGTATCCGCTACGGTATGCGACGTTTACGACGCAACCATTACAACGCCGTTCCATTACGACGCGGTCATAACAACGAAAGTTGTTACAACGAATTGCGCTGGGGGGCACTCGAGGATAGTAAATCATTTAATTTACTATCCCAACACCTTCCCTACGATCCACGGGGACTGGTGTTGGAATAGTAAATTAAAATTTTTTAATTTGCGCCCCCCCAACGCAAGTCGTTGTAACGACTTGCGTTGTTACAACCGCGTTGTAATGGAACACGTTGTAAAAGTGTGCGTCGTAATGACGTACATCCATCCGCTACGTTATTACAAATGGAATGCCACGCTCTCCAAATTACTACATACCCAAAACAACCAATAATAGTTATTCGTAAATTTCTCATATTACTACATAACCAAAACGACCAATAATAACCCATCGTGAATTTCTAATATATAGTGAGAGTATTGATTAAAACCTCCCACAATTGAGTTATGGTTAACGGGGATTCAAACCCGTACTCCTTACATAAAATCCAAAGTATAGGCCAAAATGAGGTCAAAGAGAGGTTGGTTGCGTCTCAATCCGGCAAGACATTAAAAAGTCCAGTGTGAATATCCAAAAGAGAAAAGGGACAGTTAAGAGAGAATACAATTATTCACTAGTAATCATGTGAAGCAAATACCAAACATCCCTAGTTTTAATGTAAACATTTAACTATCCACTAGTAATGAGGTCTGGATTTACCGACATTACTGCTCATAACAGTGGTTATGAAACACTTGTTTGGTGTATATCCAAGAGCAGTTTACAACAATTACTCCCCCTATTAATTATAGATACACTATGAAAGTGAAAAAAGTATCAATAATGACCGGAGTTTACAACATTTACTTCGGTCATTAATAACAGTGTTTGATGTTAATGATGCCAGGCAGTAAATAAATAAGTATGATCATTTACTGTACACAGGGGTTAATCCCCCAGAAAATATTGCATCTCGGGATCACAATTTAGCCCCCGTTCAACAGTATGTAATCTCATGATCCAAATGGCTTCCCTTCTCCTGAGGTGAAATTCTCTATTCCCACCCCGGAGACTGAGTGGAATGTGTTCAATTCCAAAAAAGCAGAATTCCTTTTGTGGGCCTTGAGCAGTACAGGATGTGGCATGTATAGCTACTGGGTATCTAGCATCCTGCTGCACAAGTGCCCTGACATGTTCCCCGATTCTCTCTTTCAGAGTCCTGATTGTGCTCCCTACATATTTTTTGCCACATTTGCACTCAATTATGTAGATTGCAAATCTGGTCAGACAATTGATGTTGGTCTTAATGTCATATATTTTGTTGTCACAACCTGTGAACTTCTTGGTTCTATGTTTCACCCATCTGCACATACAACAGAAGCCACATTTGTAAAAGCCAGTATTGGGTGTAGTCAGCCAGTTGTCAGTCCTTATCACCCTCGGTACAGTCGGGCTAAGTCTGTTGCGAAGTGTGCGGCCCTTCCTGAAAGTGATTTGTGGCTGTTTTGTAATGTGACTTACTAAGGTATTGTCAGCCAAAAGAAAGTTCCAGTGCTTCTTAAGACTTCTACAAGGATATGTGACTCAGTCCATTGAAATCAGTTATCATACGTGTGGTTTGGTTTAAAGTTTCTTTTATTGGCTTAGGTTTAAGAGTATCCACCCTTTTGACCTTCTTTATCCTTTTTTCAGCTTTGTTCAGGTATGTAGTTGGATAACCCCTGCGTAGGAATCTACATTTCATGTCATGAACACACCCCTCGAATTCCTTGTCCTTGCTGCAATTACGTCTAGCCCTCATGAACTCTCCATAAGGGATGGAACTAATCTGATGTGTTGGATGTGATGATTCCGCATGTAGAATGGAATTACAAGCGGTGTCCTTGCGAAACAAACAGCTTTTAAGTTTGTCTCCTTCTGTATATATTTCAATGTTAAGAAAGTTAATGTATGTATGGCTATATTCAATGGTGAACTTCATGCCAAAATTGTTAGTGTTTAAATACTCATAGAACAATACTAATTCGGGTTGAGTACCTGCCCATAGTAATAGGCAATCATCTATGTACCTACCCCAAAAGATAATTTTGTCAACCCATTCATTTCTGCTGTTTCCCCAAATCCAATCTTTTTCTAGGCCACCCATAAAAAGTCAAGCAAAAGAGGGGGCAAATTTCGACCCCATTGCGACCCCCTTGATTTGCTTGTACCATTTTTCATCAAAGAGAAAGCAATTGTTGTCCAGAATGATACGCATCATCATGATAAGCATCTCATTATGTAGCCATTCTGAAGCTGGCCTGCCACCAAGCATATGTTCTAATGTGTGTATTCCCAGATCTGGTTCAATGTTAGTATAAAGAGAGACAACATCAAGCGTGACCATTAGCAAGCCTGGTTGACACTCTAGATCTGCTAGGATGCTCAGTATATGTTTAGAATCCTGTATGTAACTCTGTATATTTCTGACCAGGGGACCTAAAAATAAGCCCACATACCCAGACAGTCTTTCTGTGGGACCCCCTATTCCTGAGACAATGGGCCTCCCAGGAGGAAAGGCTCCCCGTTTATGTACTTTGGGTAAGGTGTACAGGTAGGGGTAAGTGGGTCTGAAAACCTTAAGATAGGCTAGTTTGTCATCATCTAATAGACCCTTCGAATTTTGGTTTACTCGGCCTTATACAATGCATTATCTTATTTTGTCTTTTAAGTGTGATTACTAGTATATGAATAAGCTCCCTTGACTCTTGCTGACTAATTTTGGCCCAATATTGGAATTACCAAACTGATATGGACCAATGCTTAGACACACTGAAATTTGATTTGGAACTGTTGTGGGTTCTGACATTAACTATATACATTGATACGCAATTTTGTGTGTTTTTCTCTTGTGGTTTGCTGCGCAATTTAGCTGGTATACGCACCTTCAACAAATTTCAATACTAAGATTCCTTTGGTTACCCTGCCGGGTTGGAATTAGCCCCGGAAGAAGGGTAAGCGTAGTTCTATGAATTTCACATTGTGATTCGGGAATTGTGGCTAATTCTTAAGTAGTATAATAATCTGAATACTACTTCCTCTCTCCTCTCTTTCTCTATTGCTTCTTATCTTTCTTTCTCTACCCTAATAGCCCAACAAAGTTTGTTTGATCCAGCCATTGAGGTATCGTTTGGAAAAATACTTGACATTGTAATTTCCTTTGGTGGTTGGGTGTACACCATTCTTAGGTGTTTTGCACTTCTTTCTTCCCATATGATGACTTAATAACAACTATGTATTTCAGATTATTAGCAATATGTGTGTGAAATTGATTTACATTTTAACACACTAGGCGTTCCTTTGAAGTTGTGGGCTTCATGGTCTTCATGCGTGTGGGCTTTTTTATGTTTTCTCTTGTTCCCTACCACCATTCTATGGTGACTTGTTAATTCTGGGAATTAATCCACTTTCTCCTGTTGTAAATACTAACAAGAATTGGTTCTAATGATTGTGGACATGGAGCTTCTTTATGTCCTTAATGATATTACTGCCTTGTATTTCCCAGCCCTGAAGAGTTGTGTGACACAGTTCTCCACAACGAAACACGTGCCGGCTGGCTGTTTGTACAACCATATTAGTCACATGATTAAAATCAGACAAGTTTGAAAACGAAGACTCTACCGCCTGGATTGTATTAATTGCTGTTCAGAAACTGTGATCATTGGATCAATGACTATATATGTGTGCGCAGGTTCCATAGTAATTACTAATTGTTTAGTTTTCTAGACAGATTAAGGGGTTGTTGAGGGTGTCCCCTTCCTGCTGCACCAATTTACTCTAACCACGCAATACACACATTACATTAATATTGCTGGTACGCCAATCTTCCTGTATACTAAAATCCGTTCTTTTTAACATAAAAGACAGTGTTGTTAGGGCTTTCCTTGAACCCCCAAAGCAATCCAATCTACGAGACCACCAGGGACTCCCTCCCATCTTGGGTCATTTTAAATGTGGAACATGCAAGGTATGTCCCCTGAGCATCGAAGGCCCGGCTCTGGTTCATAAAAACAAGACGAACAAATTGCCTTCACTGACAAACTGCAACACTACCAATGTCATATACATTATTCTGTGTCCCTGTAACATACCATACATTGGGCAGACAACACAGAAGGTTAAAATCAGAATCTTGCAACACATGAGTAAGATTAGATGTAAATTCCAGATTACACCGTTAGTGGAACATTTCACTAACTTAAACCACGGTCCAGACAGCATACACTGGAGGGTTGTTGAAAAAATCAATGCTACCCCTAGGGGTGGCTCCATGACAAAACAGAAAAGAATGCAAGTGGATACACACTCTTAACTCTGTGTCTGTTGGTTTGAATGAGCATGAGGAGATATCGAAACAAATGGGCCTGCTATAAACACCTTGTAACCTCTTAATCACTGTAGACTCACTACTTCGCTGCAACCTCCACACTGTTGCCAGCTATGCCTCACCTGCTTAATTGAGTGTACCTGTTAGAACAGTTAGCCGTGCCTCACCTCCATAACTTACTGTACCGGTTAAAACTTTATGCTTTGTCTCATGGTCTGAACTTGTAATGTAACCGACATTCTAGCATTAAGATGTCTTATCGTTAGACCATGCTTGTCAACAATTTTAACGATGTTCCCAACACATTGAACCATTTTGTGCTTGTCACAAGTCAGAGCAACTTATACCATGCCTGTCAGAATTTTTCTAACAACGTTCCCCACACACTGTATCACTATGTACTTGTTAATATGATTATGCTTTATTGTCACAACTCGGTACCATCTACAATTTGTCTTATCCTTAGACCACACTTGTCAGCAATTTGACGACGTTCCCTGCAAATTGTACCTTTTTGTGCTTGTTAACATGAACATGCTTTATTGTCACAACTCAAAGCTACTTAGACCGCGCTTGTCAGCTTTTTCTAACAACGTTCCCCACACATTGTACTAGTATGTGCTTGTTAACATGAGAAATGCTGTATTGTCACAACCCACCGCTTTCTATAATTTGTCAATATCCAACTTTTTAAAATGTTGATCCCACGACTACAAGATGGGTGCTTGCCCGCAGCCCCTATGTAGTCAAGGCCGCTAATGACCAAATCAACTCTAATGCATTCAAATATGCTGATGTTTTGAATACACTATCGTCCTGATAGGCACTAGCAAGTATTATGCCTTTATGTGGTTCATTTATCTTGTAATGCCAAGTTTTCGAAGGTGTTATACCTATTTACATGCATTCCGATGATATCAATGCAACCTGGCATTACGGACCCACGTGATACTTCAAGCCTATGGGTCCTATCACGCGCATTGCGTGATACAGTGATTGGTAGCATGCCGTTGCCTAGCAACCGACGCGATCGGCATGCACGCGTCAGCCTAGATTGCCGATAAACTGCTGTCTGACACAGGAGCCGGAAGCTATGGATGTATACAGCCAGCAGGAGGGACGTTGCACCTCCTCCCCATTTGATTGATTCCTGATCTATTACCCGGGTAAGCACGACTTGTGCCTCCCCTCCCACCCCACTCACCCCCAGGCACGCCTTTTGATCCCTGAGCCGTAACCAGTTATAGCGCGGCCTGATACTTTGCTCCTCAGCATGCTTGCACCGCGGGCCCAGTGCTAGCTTTCTCTCGCTGCGGTCGCCTCGAGCTTTGACTCTCCCCCGCCCAGGCCGCGCCTCATTCGCACTGACTCTTCTCTGCTCGGGAGCCTTGGCTTTAAGCCCCTTGCCCCAGGCTCCTATCTGTGGCGAATTGGATAATTTAATGGCCATCTCTTCACCACACTCGGGCACCCTACCGGTAATTGGGTCCATATGAGTGGTAGTATATTTTCTTCCTGCAGGCTCACATCGTCGCCATAGTTGGCCGTTCCAAAATGCCTAACACGAGGGGCACAGCATCTTACATGACCTCCCTGTGATCTTTTACTCTGCATTACCGGGGATTGAACTGATTGTTCAGTATCCTCGAGCACATCTTCTAAACTGCAATAACGCGTCTGAGCCTTGCCTGCCCAGTACACAAGATAATTTCCAAGCTGTACTTTGGCAACTATCCTGCCCATTTTGCATGCTTTGTATTTGCCTAGGGACCATCCCATTGCTTCACCCGCTTGGCATTGTGTGACATACAGCTCCATCTGTCTATACCGCAGGCCGCACTGAAATTATTTCCCCTCCTTAACAGAATTGACTGGCCATTGCGCCACACGACCTCAGGCTAAGAATCCCAAGTCTGAAACGCATGTGAGTACTTGAATTATATCATATATCCCATAGGTGCTACCTAAATGTGCACCGCAACATCTCTGATACACAGTCTCTATTACGATTTCAGACTGTCATCACTATTTACCTGTAATCCTGTCTTGAGAAAGACCTGCCGCGACCACCGACTGGGGCGCAAACAGGATCGAAACGTCGACGCATGTCATAGGTCCAGAACCACCAGGATCCCAATAGGAACACTAGGATTCCTTGGTTGAAAACAAGCATCTGGCCAATGAAACACTTGTATATATTTGTATATAGGAAATCGCCTTCCACTGCATATTTCTTCACTCACTGAACACTCCTCACTCTAAGTCACCTTTTTGTACTATTTCTGACAGTTCTATCATGCATTGTAGGTTATCTTTGAATGAAGTAATTCAGATATAAATTGAATGAATTCTGTGAAAAATCACACAATACAAGCATTTGATTCCACGATTTTGTAATTTGAGCATTCATTTCTCAAGTTAGGCGTGTATCAGGGATTATTCTGTTCTTGTTTGCACTGATCAGCAATAACAAAGTAATGTGTCTTACCCAACGGAACCATTTTTTTCTTAACCATTAATTACCCATGTTCTGAGGGACACAGGGTTACCTCTTTTTCTTTAATATAGCTTGAGTTATGGTACTTTTATATGCTGCCCTAACGTCTTTGATTTTAATTTTATCCCTGCTTTTAATGACAGTTATTAGTTCAATTTTGGCGGCTCGGCAGTTGGCGTTGAACCATTTCTGTTTGGGCTTGTTTGGTGCTTTCAGTTTTTTATTTTGGTAGAAAAAAGTGGCCAAGATGCCAACCAGATCATGGTGATTTTGTGAGATCTTTAAAAGAGAGTTTGAGACTCCGATGTCCTCTGTTAGTTGGGAGATGGTTAGAAGATAAGGGGCTACTTGTTGGTAAAGTTTGGCCAATTTGACTTGTGATTGGGAAATTTCGGCCCAGCGTACTCTTCTCCCTCCCTTGGTTTGTCTCAAACTTTGGGGTGGTATCTGGAGATTGACCTGTGCCGTAGTTTTACAAGGCAATACTATTTCTAAAATAAGGGCATCGTGGTCACTGTCATGTCGCAGGCTGATTTGAAATCTAACACCTTGTGCCAGGACTGTAGGTCCAACATAATATAATCAATTATTGAGATGTGGCCTGGTCTATTAAAAGTGTGGATCCCCGGACTATCAGATCTAGTACGACCATTGCATGCTCTCAGGGAATAATTTAGTGTTAGAGCTTGTATTTGGAGTGCTAACGGGGTCCAAGTCCTTAATGGCGGGATGTTAGGTTCGGGAATGGACCTGTAATGGTCCTCCTCATCTATTAGGCCTCCTAACAAACCGTTCAGGGGCTCAAATTGGCAGTTAAAATCGCCGCCAATGATTACTCCACAGTTTAGTAGGAATGTTGGAAGGAAGGTATTAAGCTGATCAAGGGTGCTAGGCTCTTGGCCCGGGCGTCAGGCGTGAGTATAGGTTTATAAGCATGATGCTTTGTTTTGACTGAAATGTTAAAAGTACACACAGGATATCACGAGAGGAACTCTCAATGAGTTTAGCCCCACAGCCTATGAGGACTCCCACCCATGTGGACAAACCACCTGAGGGCTTACCTCTTCCCGCGTGAGTCGCTGCAATGTTAAAGACAGCATACCCCTGCCTGCTCAATTCGACCCTGGACCATGTTTCTTGGAACATGTAGATTTCTTGATGTTCGATAAAGAGTCCCCATTCAGGGTTCCCCAGTTTAGATGTTAATCCTGCTATGTTCCAGGAAAGTATTTTCATGCTTGAGGTATGCCCTGTGGGGGTGTCAATGGTTGTACTGTCTACAATAAGCTCTTTGTCCAGAACTAAACTTGGGTTGGGACTTGGGTTAGGGCGTTTCCAGTTAAAAATGAGAGATTTCCATCCCCATTTACTGATTTGCTTGAGTGCATGGCTACAGATGATTTATCTTTATTCTGTATGCCCTCGCGATCTTGATTCAATTTGTCATTTATTTTACCACTTTTTCCAGCATCTGTGGGCTGCTCTCTAGCATTAGGTAGTGTAAGAGAGTCACCCCTTTGGACAGTCCCACTTGCCTGTATGGTGCGCATACTGGGTTGGACTCTGTCTGGTGTGGGATCGCCACTTTTGATAGTCAGTCAACAGCCTCAAGGGGGCTGAACCTATTATTCACTGGGATATTAAAGAATAATGGGGTTGAATGCGCCTGCAAGGGTGTGGGGAATTGGATGCTCTGGTTCGTTACCCACTTCTGGTAGTCGGCTCCTCTAAACCCTAGTGGATGCTGGCGAGGGGGATAAAAGTACCCTAGGGGGAATAAGTTGACAAATCTCCGAGGCCTGGATGAGTGATGGTCTAGAAGGTAGTTTACCATCCCACTATTCCTGAAGTTAATAATAACACAGTCCCCAGTAATATCTTTGGGACTTCAGCCTACCCATCACACCCTACGAATCATAATGATTTTGGTTATGTCCCTGTTGATGAACAAAGTATTACTGGTTAGCCAGTGGATGCATTTATTCTTCAGGTCGTAATAGGTTCCCCTGGTACCTTTCTTTAATCGGGGACTCCCACTAGAATAACTACGAAGGGTATTGAGGCTGGGGGTAGATTAATGCATGGGAGGGTGGTCTCTACCTCTTGTGGACCCTCCTGTTGCCTACTATTTCTTCTAGCCCTAGTGCCAGTAGATGTACTTTCATGGGTCCCTACAACCCCCCTAACATTAACCTTCTCCTTCTGAACTCCTTGCTTGGGCTCCTGGCCATAAGTAATATATCCTTTCTCCACCCCTTTGGGACTGCATTGTTGCTTTCCCTCCTTCTCCTGGTTTGATTGAGATGTTTTATTGGGAGGGAGCGTGTTAACTTCTATGGTCTGGGGGCCGAGTCTTGTGTGGGATAGTGAGTTGACTGGCACCTTTTCTTTCAGGATCACCTCGGTCCTATCCACACATCGTTCTGCTAAGTTTGCAAGATTGTCGACACGATCCCATAGATTTTTTTGTTTGTCCCTCACTATGGTCCTTACTTGGGCCTGCATATCTACAATCACGCGCATGACCCAGACTGGGTGTTCTAGTCCTCCATTAGATGGGGGGCTGTAGTCGTTGCCCCTTATAGCAATGGGGGACTCTGGTGCGAGGACTTTTTTTTGGGCCCTCTTGGTATAGTAACTTTAGCTTTTCCGTTTTTTGAGCGGGCCCCCCCTGGATGTAAAATGTCCACCCTACTTTCTGCCAAGGGTCTTTGTCACATGAGCAAGTTCCTGGTTTGTAATGAGAGGGAAGCCTGTTAAGTCCAGTGGGCTTAGAGGAGCGACAAGGTTGGGTGTGAGTGATAGTCATCTTTCAGTTAGTTCGATCTCATTTGCCACTATGCCATCTGCTCTCTGGAGCATCCGGTCTATTGATGTCTGTTAAATAGAAGAGGCCGGCTGTACTGGGGCTACATTTGATTTTCCCACCCCGGCTCGCCTTCCCATCTTTGCAAAGGGGTCGATTTAGTGGCCAAGTATAGGAGGACAGGGAGCCTTAAGTCACTAACCTTGATGATGATTTGGGGGAATCCGCTTACAAGGTCTGTCCTGCGCCCCTTTAAAATCTTGGGGGGTGGCCAGCCCAGTCTCTTCAGGCCTCTGATGGGCGCAGACGGGCCAATCCTTGGCCCGGGCTTTGCCCGCGCGCTCGTCCCGCGCTGCGGGAGCCCAAGTCAGTTTTTCAAGCGCCTCCAGGCGCTGGATATGACGCTGTTGGTAGGTGCCACAAAGAGCAGGCAGGCAATGTGGACGTTGTGGTCTTCTCCCCAGGACCAGTGAAGGCAGCAGCAAAGAGCGGGACCCGCGCTGAGGGAGCCCGCGACTGTTTTTCAAGCACCTCCAGGCACTGGATATGACGCTGTTGGTAGGCGCCACAAGGAGCAGGCAGGCAGTATGGACGATGTGGTACTCTCCCCAGGACCAGTGAAGGCAGCAGCAAAGAGCAGGAGCCACTAACACTTGTGGGTCCCGGTGTTACTGCACCTGTTGCACTGTTCCTAAGCCTGTCCTTCAACTCCTACTTGACTGTGAAACCACGCAGCGCACAGTGGCTGTTTGAAGTAAGTTTATTTCGTCTAAGTCACATGACAAATATCGTGAGGGAGTTCGGGGCGGAGCTCTTCCGTCCGTGTTTAAACCAGTGTGTGACCTTCTCATACCCTGCAGCCAAAACCAGCCACAGGACTCTCGCTCGGAACCTCTTGTGAAAATGCGCTTCACTCAGCAAGGAGGGTTTGCTGGCGCAGAAGCCGGGCACGCTTGGTCTTGCCCTTATCTAATCACTGCACCAAAACCCAAGCACTTATAAATTCACAATGCTGTCAACTTGCAGCACTCTAAGTATCCAGTCACTAATCAAGTACTTGTACAATGACTCAGGCAGTAACACTTGCAGTGCTACAATCAAATGTGCACTATCCATGTAGTCCTCTAACCACCTCCACACTACTGATTCACTCCTCCAATTACCCAGGTAGTACCCATGCAGTCCAGCAATCACACTGTCACTCCCCGTCCACTCCTCCAATTATCCAGCCAGTAATATGTCCTTATCGAATCACTGCACCAAAACCCAAGCACTTATAAATTCACCATGCTATCAACTTGCAGCACTCAAAGTATCCAGTCACTATCCAATTACATGTACAATGATTCAGGCATTAACACATTCAGTGCTACAATTAATTGTGCACTATCCATGCAGTCCTCTAACCACCTCCACACTACTGATTCACTCCTTGAATTACCCAAGTAGTACCCATCCAGTCCAGCAATCACACTGCCTCGGTTTGTGCACTCCTCCAATCATACAGCCAGTAACATGTCCTTATCTAATCACTGCACCAAAACCCAAGCACTTAAAAATTCACCATGCTGTCAACTTGCAGAACTCTAAGTATCCAGTCACTATCCGTGTACTTGTACAATGATTCAGGAATTAACACATGCAGTGCTACAATCACATGTGAACTATCCATGCAGTACTCTAATCATCTCCACACTACTAATTCACTCTTCCAATTACCCAGGGAGTTCACATGCAGTCCAGCAATCACACTGTCACTCTCCATCCAGTCCTCCAATTATTCAGCCAGTAACATGTCCTTATAGAATCACTGCACCAAAACCCAAGCACTTATAAATTCACCATGCTATCAACTTGCAGTACTCTAGGTATCCAGTCAATATCCAATTACATGTACAATGATTCAGGCATGAACACATTCAGTGCTACAATTAATTGTGCACTATCTATGCAGTCCTCTAACCACCCCCACACTACTGATTCACTCCTCCAATTACCTAGGTAGTACCCATGCAGGCCAGCAATCATACTGTCACTCTCCGTGCACTCCTCCAATCATCCAGCCAGTACCATGTCCTTATGTAATCACTGCGCAAAAACCCAAGTACTTATAAATTCACCATGCTGTCAACTTGTAGCACTCTGAATATCCAGCCACTATCCATTTACTTGTACAATGATTCAGGCATTAACACATGCAGTGCTACAATCACATGTGAACTATCCATGCAGTCCTCTAATCATCTCCACACTACTAATTCACTCTTCCAATTACCCAGGTAGTACCCATGCAGTCCAGCAATCACACTGTCACTCCCCGTCCACTCCTCCAATCATCCAGCCAGTACCATGTTCATATCTAATTACTGAGCCAAAACCCAAGCACTTATAAATTTACCATGCTGTCAACTTGAAGCACTCTAAGTATCCAGTCACTATCCATTTACCTGCACAATGACTCAGACATTAACACATGAAGTGCTACAATCAAATGTGCACTATCCATGTAGTCCTCTAACCACCTCCACAATACTCATTCACTCCTCTAATTACCCAAGTAGTACCCATTCAGTCACTCTCAGGCCACTCCTCCAATCATCCAGCCAGTACCATATCCTGATGTAATCACTGCGCAAAAACCCAAGCACTTATACATTCACCATGCTGTCAACTTGAAGCACTTTAAGTATCCAGTCACTATCCATGTACTTGTACAATGACTCAGACATTAACATATGCAGTGTCACAATAAAATGTGCACTATCCATGCAGTCCTCTAACCACCTCCACACTACTGATTCACTCCTCCAATTACCCAAGTAGTACCCATCCAGTCCAGCAATCACACTGCCTCTCTCTGTGCACTACTCCAATCATACAGCCAGTAACATGTCCTTATCTAATCACTGCGCCAAAACCCAAGCACTTATAAATTCATCATGCTGCCAACTTGCAGAACTCTAAGTATGCAGTCACTATCCGTGTACTGGTGCAATGATTCAGGAATTAACACATGCAGTGCTACAATCACATGTGAACTATCCATGCTGTACTCTAATCATCTCCACACTACTAATTCACTCTTCCAATTACCCAGGTAGTACACATGCAGTCCAGCAATCACACTGTCACTGTCCGTCCAGTCCTCCAATCATCCAGCCAGTAACATGTCCTTATAAAATCACTGCACCAAAACCCAAGCACTTATAAATTCACCATGCTGTTAACTTGCAGTACTCTGAATATCCAGTCACTATCCATTTACTTGGACAATGATTCAGGCATTAACACATGCAGTGCTACAATCACATGTGAACTATTCATGCAGTCCTCTAATCATCTCCACACTACTAATTCACTCTTCCAATTACCCAGGTAGTACCCGTGCAGTCCGGCAATTACACTGTCACTCAACGTCCACTCCTCCAATCATCCAGCCAGTGACATGTCTTTATCGAATAACTGCACCAAAACCCAAGCACTTATAAATTCACCATGCTATCAACTTGCAGCACTCCAAGCATCCAGTCACTATCCAATTACATGTACAATGATTCAGGCATTAACACATTCAATGCTACAACTAATTGTGCACTATCCATGCAGTCCTCTAACCACCTCCACACTACTGATTCACTCCTCCAATTACCCAGGAAGTACCCATGCAGTCCAGCAATCACACGGTCACTCTCCGTGCACTCCTCCAAAAACCTCAGCCAGTACCATGTCCATATCTAATCACTGCGCCAAAACCCAAGCACTTATAAATTCACCATGCTGTCAACTTGAAGCACTTTAAGTATCCAGTCACTATCCATGTACTTGTACAATGACTCAGACATTAACACATGCAGTGTTACAATCAAATGTGCACTATCCATGCAGTCCTCTAACCACCTCCACACTACTGATTCACTCCTCCAATTACCCAAGTAGTACCCATCCAGTCCAGCAATCACACTGCATCTCTTTGTGCACTCCTCCAATCATACAGCCAGTAGCATGTCCTTATCTAATCACTGCGCCAAAACCCAAGCATGTATAAATTCACCATGCTGTCAATGTGAGGAACTCTAAGTATCCAGTCACTATCCGTGTACTTGAACAATGATTCAGGCATTAACACGTGCAGTGCTACAATCAAATTTGAACTATCCATGCAGTCCTCTAACCACCTCCTTCAATTCCCCAAGTGGTACCCATGCTGTCCAACAATCACACTGTCACTCTCAGTCCACTCCTCCAATCATCCAGCCAGTACCATATCCTTACGTAATCACTGCGCAAAAAACCCAAGCACTTATAAATTCACAATGCTGTCAACTTGAAGCACTTGAAGTATCCAGTCACTATCCATGTGCTTGTACAATGATTCAGACATTAACACATGCAGTGCTACAATCAAATGTGCACTATCCATGTAGTCCTCTAACCACCTCCACAATACTCATTCACTCCTCTAATTACCCAAGTAGTACCCATGCAGTCCAGCAATCACACTGTCACTCTCAGTCCACTCCTCCAATCATCCAGCCAGTACCATATCCTTATGTAATCACTGTGCAAAAACCCAAGCACTTATAAATTCACAATGCTGTCAACTTGAAACACTTTAAGTATCCAGTCACTATCCATTTACTTGTACAATGAGTCAAGCATTAACAAATGCAGTACTACAATCAAATGTGTACTATCCATGCAGTCCTCTAACCACCTCCACACTACTGATTCACTCCTCCAATTACCAGGTAGTACCTATGCAGTCCAGTATTTACACTGCCACTCTCTGTGCACTCCTCCATTCATCCAGCAGCGCCATGTCCTTATCTAATCACTGTGCCAAAACCAAAGCACTTACAAATTCACCATGCTGTCAACTTACAGCACTCTAAGTTTCCAGTCACTGTTCATGTACTTGTACAATGACTCAGGCATTCACACATGCAGTGCTGCAATCAAATGTGCACTATCCATGCAGTCCTCTAAATCCCTCCACACTACTGATTCACACCTCCAATTACCAAAGAAGTACCCATCCAGTCCAGCAATCACACTGTCTCTCTTTGTGCACTCCTCCAATCATACAGCCAGTAACATGTCCTTATGTAACACTGCGCCAAAACCCTACCACATGTAAATACACCATGCTGTCAACTTGCAGCATTTTGAGTATCCAGTCACTATCCAAGTACTTGTACAATGACTCGGGCATTAACACATGCAGTGCTACAATCAAATGTGCACTATCCTATTTCATTACTTTATTCGACAATTAAGTCATAAAAGCGTCACAAAACATACATTTATCACAATATAAAATTCTTTAAAAAAATACATTTACACTTGTCACAATATAAAATCCTTTTAAAAAACATTTACATAAATATTTAAAATGTTAAGAAAGGATTAAACTTCATAAGACTAATGTCGAATATTCTTTAAAAGTAGGGGATGGAATTTTTTTTTACAAAAGCTATAAACATCAAGTTAATTTTCTCTGTTCAATTAAGCATAACAATAAGCTCCTCCTCATTAAATGTTTTACATCTATCCTTGCTATTGTCAATTAATTTTTGATCGAATGACCCACGCCCATTTCAGAAACTTTGCCATTGCTATGACAATTGGGAGGCTGGGATCAGTACTTAACATTCTTATCGCCTCATCATGTTTTCGTGTGCCAATTAATCGACATATTGGTTTTATCCATTTATCCCGCGGGGCTGTATATTACGGACAAAAAAACAGAAAGTGACTAATAGATTATTTTTTGTCCCTACACTTGGGGCATTTGTCATCATTTGTCCCAGCCACCTAGAGGTAAACGACCTTATGGGAAGAGTACCTGCCCTAAATTGAAAATAGAGCTTGCGATCTAGGGGTTTCTCAATAGCGTCCCAATATAATTCCAGCGCTGGGTACGCCTTGAACTCAAGAAATCGCTCTGTGAGATGGGATGAGATCCCCTTGTCACATTTCTCTGTGATAACTTCTCCCAGTATATCGCCTTCATATCTCTTTTGGATGGGAATAAAGCATTTGCTGGGTCATCCCACAGTTTACTCAAACCCATTCTAACTAGCTGATATCTAATTGATTTCAGCCAGCTAATTTTGTGAAAGTGATCCTTCTCAATAATTTCTTTAAGTCCCGGGCATAATGATATAGTTCCTCTGTTGTCCAGATTCTGCGCCAGTATAATACAGGTTGCAGAGTGGCCAGATCTTGCACTGTTCTTTTACCAAGATCCCAAAACAGGGGAGTTAAAGGGGTACTTTGGGGGACATGAGTAGATTTTCTCAGGAATTCATTTTCTACTAGTGTTAAGTTCTTTAAGTTTGCGAACCCCCATAGTTCGGAGCCATAGAGGACAGAACTTAAGACTTTCATCCCATAGATCTCGAGGAGTGGTTTTACTGGTTTAGTATAAGATGTTTTAAATCTTTTGAGGAGGATACCTGCCTGCTGCTTGTGCCTTAATACAGTCATATCTAACTGGCTGTTCCAGCACATATTAGTCTGTAGATTCACCCCTAAATACGTAAAGGCGTCAACCTGCTGTAGTGGGCAGTTATTCATATGTATACTTCCCTTGAACCGTTTAACTGCATTGGGGCGTTTAGGTTCGGTAAGGACCATAAATTCTGTTTTTGCAGTGTTTATTTCAAGCCCACGCTGCTGGCAAAAGTCTGTAAAGCGCTGCAATGCCTGTTGGAGACCACTAGGTGTTTTTGAAATAATCAGAGTGTCGTACGCGAACATAAGGATCGGGACGCACTCTCCGGCCATCACAGGGGCATCAGTAGGGACCAGGGAGAGGTAATCTGCAGCCCCATTCACGAAGAGTGAGAACAGGGTAGGCGCCATAACGCAACCCTGTCTCACTCCCCGCTCAACAGGGAAGGCCTCTGTAACCTCACCCTGCTTACCCCACCTGACCCTAGCATAGGTGTCCTCGTGCAGACGGGCAACCAAGGTCAGCAGTTCCGGGGCCATTCCTAACTCCCCTGAGACTTGCCAAAGTTTTCCTCGGGGGACAAGGTCGAACGCCGCCCTCAGGTCGACGAAGACTGCATATAACACTCCTTTTTCCAGGACAACTGTCCGCCAATATAAGATAATGAATCGAAAGACCTGATCAATCGTACTGGTCTTCGGGCGGAAGCCGGCCTGTAATGGGCTCAGGATGTCCCCTTCGTCCATCCAATCCTGAATTTTCCCCAGAACCAGGCGACCCATTATTTTTTGTATGGTATCGATCAGGCTAATAGGCCTGTAGTTGCCTGCTTGGGACTTGTCCCCTTTTTTGTAAACCGGCACAATTTCCGCTCCCTTCCATGAATGCGGAACAGTCATCCCCTGAGCAATAGCATTAGATAGATGAGCGATATATATTCGCCATCTCTCCTTGTCATGTAAATATAGGTCCGCGGGTATACAGTCCATCCCCGAGGCCCGCCCCTCGGTTACTGAGTTCAGGGCTCTATCCACATCCCCTAAACTAAAAACAGCACCTTTATAATATGTAAAAAGAAAAGCCGCCGCACTTTGATTATCTTCTATGTTCTCATACTGGGGCTTAAAATACTCAATCCAAGAATTTTGGGGTACGTTATTATACGGGCTATTTGCCCGACCATCCCCATCCCATTTATAAGTATCCCAGAATACCTTTGGGTTTTTGGACAGACATGCGCCTTTAAGTTCCTGCCACAATTGCTCTTCCCATACTCTTTTTGCCCCGCTAGTGACTTTTCTATAGTTATGTCGGGCAGCTTTTATCATTATAGGATCTCTGGTTTTTAACGCTAGGCCCAACTCAACCCGAGTTTCCCTACATAGCTTGTTGTACCACCTCTCTGTTTTTTCCTTTCTTTTACCGTGGCAGTACCAGGTTTACAAAAATGGGCTTTAACCGCATGCGTGCGGGCGGAATTCCGCTCGTACGCTGAGATTTTTTAAATCGCACTTTACGTGACAAGCTGGGCTCGTCATCAGCGTGCAAGGAGGCTACGCCATGACGAGCCCAGCTCGTCATCAGCGTCGAAGGGGTTAAGATTGGAGAAAAGATCAGCGTCGTCTTCCCCAAATGGTTTATACCCCTTCCCATCAGCTACATCTAGCCCTATTTTGCCAAGCACCTTATCTACACTGTCTTTGATGGCATTTATTGTTTCTGGTTGGTTACTCACTTTAGCCCACTTGAGGTGACGCTCATCATTTGCTAGAATGGTTTCTGGGGCAAATAGGTCTTCCGACATTGCTGCCATTCCCTCAAGGCTCAATCTAAATGATGCTGTCAAAGGATTATGGTCACTCTCAATATGATTCTTCACTTCCATATCAGCAAGTGAGTGCCAAAGCTTCAAATGGACAAGCAGATAATCTATTTTACTCGACCTATACCATTGTCATATGTTTTTCTCCCCATCCTATCAGAGGGTGTTCGGCCATTTGCGGCCCTTAGCTGGTTACCTATGCAAAGGCCATTCAACTGCAAAGCAGCCTCAGTCCATTTGACTTTAGGGTTAGTCTCTAATTGGGGTACCCCCCATCTAGAGTCTTCTTCCTCTGTCATATTCAAATCTTCCAATCCCAGGGGTTCAAAAGATGTGTTAAAATCGCCCACAATTAATGGCATTATCCCTTCTGGCAAAGATTCTATCAGTGATTCTAATACGTCTACCACCTCAGATTTTTTCCCACCATGTATCCCTCTAGCATAAACATTAAAAATATCAATTTTCATGCTACCCGGGATGCTGAGCCTGACTGCAATTATATCACAATGCCTAGCTGGGAGTAATTGAATACTGCAACTTAAATGTTGTGTAACCCAAATCACCATTCCTCCCATTGGACGTCCCTTTAACCCTCTTACAGCAGGGACATAAAAATTCAAGTAGCCTGGTCTAAATACTGGTTCAACAGCCCACGTCTCTTGAAAAAGACAAATATCAAATTCATCAATAAAACTTAGCCAGCATGGTGACACTAGCTTTGGCCCCATACCCGCCAGGTTCTATGATATTAACGAGGTCGAGGGGGCTGTGCACCTAGGCCCTCAATCTACATCGTTCCATACTACAACGGGGCTAGATTGCTGCAACGGGCAAGATACGGTTGGCGGTACGGGACTTACCCTACATGCAGTTAGCTTAGTAAGGGAGTTGCCACCATTCTGTTGCGTGGCAATTCCATTATTTGCCTGAGGTCTCGTCCCACCTACATCTGGTCTAGCATTTTCGTTCACCTGTCTCTTGCTTCTAGCTACAGAATTCTTGGGCGATCTTATTATGATCTTATGGCAACGCCCTACCTCTATGTGTGGTCAGTCGCACTCCTCCAATCCCGATAAAACCGATAATCTATTATATAATTTTAAACTCCGCGGCACAGGATAGCCTACTACCTCATTTCTAGTGAAAATTTCCCTATGTGGGTCCTGTACTGGTACATAAAAGTAAATCAGTGGAAATGCCTGAATCTGGGATCTAATATCTACTTGAGGCCAGTTGCAAATGTGCTCCACACATCTCCTATCCCTAAACTTATTAATAACACAATCGCCCCAATTGTCTTCGAGCTTCTGCCCACCCAGTTGACCCTTCTAACAAATAGTATTTCTGCACGTATATGGGTTGGCATAGGTCGATTAGCATTAAGCCAAAAAATACATTTATTTTTTAATTCCATGTACGTCTCCCTCTTTCCCTGGCCTAGTAATGGAACCCCCGCTAGTACTACTACATAAGGGGCTGACCCAGGGGGGAGTTCTATAGTTGGAAAATTAGATACTACATGCTCTGAGGGGCCACTGGATAATGGGTTTAATTGCACAGCCGGTATACTAGTCACCCCTTTTTTATCCTTGGCTATCTGTCCAGATTGAATTACCCCTTCAATGTTGGTTAAAGGATTGGCAACAGGGGGGACTTCAGGTGTATTTACTGTGGTATTAATAATACTACCATTCGGTGGAACATTAGGAACAACAGGAGCAGCTCCTACAGTCATTTGCCCTACCGGATTTGGTTGTATACAATGTAAGCCACCGCCCCAATTCCCCACCCGCTTCTGTACCGAAGCCAACGAGAGTTCCAGGCATACCAATCTATTCTCAATGCAGTCCAGTCTCTCATGTATCGGGTAGATTGTTTTCTTGACGATGAGTTCCAGCTTTTTCCAGAACAAAACGCCTGGATCGCCCGATGATTCACCCTCCACACTTGGCAATGAATTAGCCTCTTTACTAGCTGGAGTCAATGAGTCGCGACACTCTACAGTGCTAGATGTTGCGATCTCCTTGGTTTCTTTTTCTATTCCTTTTTCCCCTTTTTTTGCTAGAGCTTGTGCTTGAGCTTGGACCCTTGGGCATTTATTCATTGGTGCCATGCCCTTTGATTGTAATGCTCGAGCCGCATTAGCAGCACTCGTTGACCTAGACTGGATACTACATGTGGTCAGCACTTTCGAAGGGTTACCCTGGTTTGTCTTTGCTGAGGAACCTGAGGGCTGTTGTTCCGGGGATGCGGTATATTCATCAGCCAGAAAATTGGAACTACTGTCATCATCCCCAAAGGAACATAATGTGTCTTCAGGACCAACCTCGTTGGAGACAGGCTACCTAGCCTTAGCCAGCCTTCCCATTGACGACCGCTTATTAAAAAGAGGGTCTAAGGATAATCTTTTTTCAGTAAGTTCAATGTCTTTTGCCAGAGCTGATGACACTCGTATGAGAAAGTTATCTAAAGTACCCATTAGTGCCACTCCAGTATTTTTCCCACTATGCTCTCCTACAGTAGAAGGTGTAGACATGGTAAATCAGGCGGATATCACAACTTTACTTTTCCAATTGCTTTAGTAATCCGGCCGCATAAAACAGTCTATGCCTAATCGGAAATTCACTGACCTGATTCCAGTGTAGATGTTAGAGGGGTAGCCCTTCCCGTCCTTGTTCGTGCTTGAACGGGCCCACCCTTGGCCCGGGCTTTGCCCGGCGCACGTCCGCGCGCGTCTGCGCTGCGGAGATAATGATGTGCTATATAGGCGCCAGAGAGCTTCAGATGCGGACGAGGTGTGGGCATTCACAGCATGCCCCCTGGGAGTTGTAGTCGGGTCTCTTACCTCCTTGTAGTGCAACCAGCAGCCCAAAGCAGCGATGCGGCCGGTGAGGAGTTATGTAGGCACCAGAGAGCTACAGATGCGGACCAGGTGTGGGCTTTCACAGCATGCCCCCTGGGAGTTGTAGTTGGGTCTCTTTCCTCCTTGTAGCGCAACCAGCAGCCCAAACCAGCGATGGCGAGGAGTTATGTAGGCACCAGAGAGCTTCAGATGCGGACCAGGTGTGGGCTTTCACAGCATGCCTCCTGGGAGTTGTAGTCGTGTCTCTTTCCTCCTTGTAGCGCAACCAGCAGCCCAAACCAGCGATGTGGCTCCCGCGGTAGCGGGAGCGGCGAGGAGTTATGTAGGCGCCAGAGAGCTTCAGATGCGGACCAGGTGTGGGCTTTCACAGCATGTCCCCTGGGAGTTGTAGTCGGGTCTCTTTCCTCCTTCTAGCGCAACCAGCAGCCCAAACCAGCGATGCGGCTCCCCATGCAGTCCTCAAACCACCTCCACACTACTGATTCACTCCTCCAATTACCAGGTAGTACCTATGCAGTCCAGTTTTCACACTGTCACTCTCCATTCACTCCTCCATTCATCCAGCAGTACCATGTCCTTATCTAATCACTGTGCCAAAACCCAAACACGTATAAATTCACCATGCTGTCAACTTGCAGCACTATAAGTATCCAGTCACTATCCATGTACTTGTACAATGACCCAGGCTTTAATACATGCAGTGCTGCAATCAAATGTGCACTATCCATGCCGTCCTCTAACCACCTCCACACTACAGATTCACTCCTCCAATTACCAAAGTAGTACCCATCCAGTCCAGCAATCACACTGTCTCTCTTTGTGCACTTTTCCAATTATACAGCCAGTAACATGCCCTTAACTAATCACGGCGCCAAAACCCAAGCACTTATAAATACATCATGCTGTTAACTTGCAGCACTCTAAGTATGCAGTCACTATCCGTGTACTTGTACAATGACTCAGGCAGTGCTACAATCAAATGTGCACTATCCATGTACTCATCTAACCACCTCAACAATACTGATTCACTCCTCCAATTACCAAAGTAGTACCCATCCAGTCCAGCAATCACACTGTCTCTCTTTGTGCACTGCTCCAATCATCCAGCCAGTACCATATCCTCATGTAATCACTGCGCAAAAACCCAAGCACTTATAAATTCACAATGCTGTCAACTTGAAGCACTTTAAGTATCCAGTTACTATCCATGTACTTGTACAATGATTCAGACATTAATACATGCAGTGCTACAATCAAATGTGCATTATCCATGCAGTCCTCTAACCACCTCCACAATACTCATTCACTCCTCTAATTACCCAAGTAGTACCCATGCAGTCCAGCAATCACACTGTCACTCTCAGTCCACTCCTCCAAGCATCCAGCCAGTACCATATAGTTATGTAATCACTGTGCAAAAACCCAAGCACTTATAAATTCACAATGCTGTCAACTTGAAGCACTTTAAGTATCCAGTCACTATCCATTTACTTGTACAATGAGTTAAGCATTAACAAATGCAGTACTACAATCCAATATGTACTATCCATGCAGTCCTCTAACCACCTCCAGACTACTGATTCACTCCTCCAATTACCAGGTAGTATCTATGCAATCCAGTATTTACACTGCCTCTCTCCGTGCACTCCTCCATTCATCCAGCAGCGCCATGTCCTTATCTAATCACTGTGCCAAAACCAAAGCACTGACAAATTCACCATGCTGTCAACTTGCAGCACTCTAAGTATCCAGTCACTATTCATGTACTTGTACAATGACTCAGACATTAACACATGCAGTGCTGCAATCAAATGTGCACTATCCATGCAGTCCTCTAAATCCCTCCACACTACTGATTCACACCTCCAATTACCAAAGTAGTACCGATCCAGTCCAGCAATCACACTGTCTCTCTTTGTGCACTCCTCCAATCATAACGCCAGTAACATGTCCTTATGTAATCACTGCGCCAAAACCCTAGCACTTATAAAGAGACCATGCTGTCAACTTGCAGCACTCTAAGTATCCAGTCACTATCTATGTACTTGTACAATGACTCAGGCAGTGCTACAATCAAATGTGCACTATCCATGTACTCATCTAACCACCTCCACAATACTGTTTCACTCCTGCAATTACCCAAGTGGTAAATTATAGGCAACAAAAAGGGACCCCCTGTTAGGTTTGAAAGAACTCCTAGGACAGGGCAATAATGCAACATAACAAATTCCTAGGCAGTTAGAATATAATTAACATGCTGGCTGGTCAAAACATTAGGGATGCAGTCCAGCAATCACACTGTCACTCTCCGTCCACTCCTCCAATCATCCAGCCAGTACCATGTCCTTATCTAATCACTGCACCAAAACCCATGCACTTATAAATTCACCATGCTGTCAACTTGAAGCACTTTAACCCTTTCGATGCTGATGACGAGCTGGGCTCGTCATGGTGTACACTGGTCGTGCGCTGATGACGAGCCCAGCTCGTCATGAGCCACATCCTTGGGGGAAGGGCTGGCGCTCCTCTCGAGGGTGCCCGATCATGCTGGCTGGTATGGGGATGGCAGCGGAAGAGCTTCCGCTGCCCCCCGCCCCTCCCCATGGGAATCCCGTGACATTGGCGCGCACAGCGCGCGCTGACATCATCCCGGAGTCCCCGGCGCTCGGGAAGCCATTTGCTTCCTGAGCACCGAGGAGTCAGGTAAGGTTTTTGCCTGTCTGGGGGGGTTTGGGGCCGCAAGGAGGCATCAGGGAAGAGGAAAGAGATTTTCCTCTCCCCTGATGTCTCTTTGCAGGGCATTTCTGCCTCACGATCGCGCACAGCGTCGCGATCGTGCGGCGGAAATGCCCACCACTAGCACCAGGGATTTAAATTTAGTTTATAGGAAGCGACCCCTTGGACAAGGGTCGCTTCCAGTTGGGCTCTGATTATGTTTTGGATTTTCTGCCCCCCCTGGGGGCAAATCGGCCTGTTTTTTTGGCCGTTTTGCCCCCAGGGGGGGCAGAAATTCCCTACTAGCACCACGGACATGTTTTGGGGTATATATGTTTATTTGGAAACGACCCCTTGGGCAAGGGTCGCTTTCTGGTGGCTAATAATTTTGTTTTTGATTTTCGCCACTAGCACCAGGGATATTTTTTTGGCAAGGTAGTAGTGACCCCTTGTGCAATGGTCACTTCCAGGAGGGGGCTTAATTTTTAATGTACATTTTCTGACCCCCCGGGGGCAAATGGGCCCGTTTTTTTGCCCGTTCTGCCCCCAGGGGGGGGGGGGGGGCAGAAAATGCCACTAGGCACCAGGGATTGTTTTTTTTGCAATGGAAGTGACCCCTTGGGCAAGGGTCACTTCCAGGTGGGGGTCAAATGTAGATTTACATTTTCTGCCCCCCGGGGGCATTTAGGTTTGTTTTTTTCAGCTTCTGTGCCCCCTGGGGGGTGGGGCAGAAATACACCACTAGACACCAGGGATTTTTTTGTTAGTAATGGCGGCGACCCCTTGGGCAAGGTTTGCTTCCTAGAGGCAACTTGTTTTAGGAATGTTTTTCTGCTCCACCCCACCCCCCTGGGGGCGAATTGGCCCTTTTCTTTTCTGTTTTTTGGCCCACTAGGCCCTAGGGATTGTGTTTTGTAGTGTCTGGAAGTGAGCCCTTGGGGAAGGCTTGCTTCCAAAGGTGGTTATATTTTTGGATGTTTTTTACTGGCTGCCTCCCTTGGTGCCAGTCGGTCTTTTTTTGTCCTTACTGCCCCTGTGTCAGGGGGGTACAGTTAGGACCAAAAGACCGACTGGCATCAAAGGGGATAGGCAGAAAAAAACATCCAAAAATGTAACCAGTGTCTTGATGGAAAACCTCACCTAAACCCCATTGGTCTAAGCCCTATTTGATGGCCCATCTGGGCAAATGTAAATTTGGGGGGCACATTTTTGTGTTGTTTTTTTAATTGTTATATTGTTTGCGAAATGTAGTAGTGATTTTTTTTTCTTCTCTATTTTCTTCTTGTTCCAGGCTTTTGCTGTTCGGATTGTTGTAGGTAGCGGTTCTGTTACTGCTGGTTTTGAAGCTTGTGTAGTTGCATGTGCTTGGTAAGTGAATGTATTTTGTACTACTTTCCCTAGATGAATGTGTTTTTGTAAAAGGTGTACTTATAGCAGTTTGTGTGGCTCTGTGTTTTTTGTTTGTTACATTTTTTTTAGCATTAGTGCTTGATGTGTACTTTGTTGTCTAATCTGTACTTTTTTTTCTTTCTAGAGGGATATCATTTCTTTTTGCTGTGTCTCAGCAGAGTAGGTGCTGGTGAGTGTAGCTATATTTGGTAAGAGTTAAATTGTTTTGGATTGTATAGATCTTTGCGTGAAAGCCTTACCTTGTTTACTTCTTACTTTGCACAGTGTAGGTTGTTGTTCACTTGTGTGTGCAGTCTACTTGCTTTGTAAGGATAATGGCTAGTCACAGGATGACTGCTCAGCAGGTTCTTGGTTTGCTTTTTGAGTCTTCCTCTGACCATGGTTCAGAGACTGACTCCGATTCGGACCCAGAGGTAGGTGCAGAAGATTCAGGCAGTGAGTTTTCTCTTCACATGGAATCATCGGATGATGAATCTTCTTCTAGTGCTGATGAAGTGCCTGTGGTAGAGGAGGACATTGATGTGCCGGTAGTGGGCCAAGAGGCATCTGGGCTGCTGCCTAGGGCCGCAAGGTTTCCCTTTTTTTTACGTCCGCAAGAGGCATGTGGGCTGCAGGCTGAGCCCAAAAGGCTTCACATTGCTGTGGTGCGCCAAGAGGCATCTGGTGCTGTTCGTCTTCCTGTTGGTGTAGTGCAGCAAGAGGCATCTGGGGCTGTTAGGTTTCCCATTGGTGTAGAGCGGCAAGAGGCATCTGGGGCTGCTAGGTTTTCCGTTGGTGTAGTGCAGCAAGAAGCACCTCAGGCTGCTAGGCTTACCGTTGGTGTAGTGCGGCAAGAGCCCTCTGGGGATGCTAGTTTTTCTGTTGGTGTTGTGCAGCCAGAAGTATCTGTGGCTGTTAGGCTTCCCGTTGGTGTAGTGCAGCAAGAGGCTTCTGGGCTGCAGGCTGGGGTGGCTGCTCCTCCCGTTGATAGGGATGGCCTCTGGGTTCCCCCTGGCATGGTGCAGCCAGCATTGCCAGATTTCACTGGTGTTCCTGGGAGTAGAGTGAATACTGAGAATTTTCTGCCAATACATTTTTTTCAGTTGTTTTTTGACAATGTGTTTTTGCAAGAGATTGTTGAGCAAACTAATTTGTATGCAGAACAGTATTTGAGGGACAACAGTGCCAGCCTTAAGCCCCATTCTAGAGCTACCCGGTGGACTCCCACAAATGTTGAAGAGATGAAGAAGTTTTTGGGATTAACTTTTTGATGGGCTTGCTAAGGAAGCCATCAATGTCTTCATATTGGTCCACTAGTCCCTTGATGGCAACAGATATATTTCCAGCAGTCATGAGTCGTGATCAGTATATGCTTCTTCTTCGGATGATGCATTTCGTTGATAATGGTTTAGCGTTGCCACGCGATCACCCTGATTGTGACCGTCTTTTTAAAGATTCGGCCTATCCTTGATCACTTTGTTGATCGTTTTTCTGAGATCTTTGCTCCTGGTAAAGAAATAGCAGTGGACGAGTCTTTGCTATTGTTCAAGGGCCGCTTGGTTTTTAGGCAATACATTCCTAGTAAGAGGGCACGCTATGGAATCAAACTGTATATGCTGTGTGACAGTGGGACTGGATATGTCTATAATTTTAGGGTGTACACTGGTAAGGAGTCCAGCATTAACCCTCCTGGTTGTCCTTCCACTTTTGGAGTGACTGAGAAAATTGTGTGGGAACTAGGTAGAGGATTATTTAACAAAGGCCACCATTTATATGTAGATAACTTCTACACTGGTGTGCGGTTGTTCAAGGAATTTGCCAAAGTGGGTGCTGTTGCTTGTGGCACAATGCGCTGTAACCGTAAAGGTTTCCCAAAGGAACTTGTTTGCAAAAGGCTTGTGCGGGGACAACCCGTGCTCGTGAACTGCCCAGCCTCTCTGTATTACAAACAATATGAAGTCATTCTCCCCGCAGCCCTCCAGTCACAAAACTAACCTGTGCTCCCCCAACTACCCATGCCTTTCTACAAATTCCTCCGTATGTTCAATAGAAACCGAAATGCATTGGGTGCTACACGTTCGTAATTTGGATGGATCTGAAACCTCTAATGTTCATGAATAGGCCTGGATGGGCAATTCTAGAATTATAAAACGCAGAAAAGTTAAAGAAGTTTCATACCTTTGTCGTGACAGGTGAACTTGAAAATACTTTGTGGAATAAAAAGGACAAAATTGGATTACTGTGGTTTAAGTGTATTAAATGAATACCTATGTGCATAAGGCTGTGCAACCCGTTTATGATTTGCATCACTGCAAGTCATTACTTGGCTGTTAAATATTCCAGTGCTAAAGGAATGGAGCACTGTCGGGTGCATGCACGCCAAATTTGATAAAAAGTTAAATGGAACATTAAGAGTAAAAATGCAGGGTGTGCACCAGGCTACTGACAGATTTAGATTTAAAGATCGCCACTTTCCTGAATACATTCCTCCTACATCCGCAAGAGACTTTCCGACTAGAAGATGTAGAGTCTGTTGGCGAAGAGGTGTGCGGAAGGAGTCTCGTATGTACTGCCTTGACTGTCCTTCTAAGCCTGGATTGTGTGTGTCAGCTTGTTTTAAATCGTACCACACGCAAAAGAAGTTTTGGGAGTTTTAATGAGCTGTAAAGTTAACTGCCTGGTTTGTATTCTGTAAAATTTTTTAGTTTGTTTCAAGGATTGGCATTAGTGCAATGTGTTTAGTTTTAGAATTTGTGTTAGCAGATTTGTAGGTATTTCCAATTGGTAAGTGTTATTTTGAAACAAAGAATTCTAAATGTGATTGTGGTGTGTGCAGGCTGGTGCTTGGATGGCGGTGTGCGTGGACTGGCGCTTGGCTGGTGGTGTGCGTGGACTGGTGCCTGGCTGGCAGAGTGCATGGATTGGTGTTTTGCGGGTGGTGTGTGTGGATTTTTGTTTGGCTGGCGGAGTGCATGGTTAGGTGCTTGGCTGGCGGTGTGAGTGGATGGTGCTTGGCTGGTGGAGTGCAAGGATTGGTGCTTGGCTGGTGGTGTGCGTGCACTGGTGGTTGGCTGGCGGGCTGCGTGGACTGGCGCTTGGCTGGTTGTGTGCGTGGACTGGTGCTTGGCTGGTGGTGTGCGTGGACTGGCACTTGACTGGTGGTGTGTGTAGACTGGTGCTTGGCTGGCAGAGTGCAAGGATTGGTGTGTGGTTGGCGGTGTGTGTGGATTGGTACTTGGCCGGCGGTGTGTGTGAACTGGTGCTTGGATGGCGGTGTGGGTGGACTGGCGCTCGGCTGGCGGTGTGTGAGTATTTGCTTTCTGTTGGTCACTACACACACTGCTAGCTAAGTGAGTGCCATCATTTTGTGTAGTTGCTGTGTCAGGAATATGGGCGTGTGAAAGTGATGGGCCCTTGAATGGCGCTGTCTGCTGGTGTGAGTGTTTTAATGTGACGGGCCTGCGGCTGGCGGTGTGAATGTTTTGTAAGTGTCACATGTATGAAAGGTGTATGAATGGCCTGTAAAGAGGTTGGTGCCTTGTCGTGGCTTTACAGCTCAAGAATTGTGAGGCAATGGTTCAGTTTTTCGTCCTTTCATTTATTAACAGTGCATTTCTTTTTTGTGAAATCACTTGCTAATACAATTGTATATACTGAACCATCACTCACCCTCGTGTCAAATCCAACCAGTATGTGTGTGTGTTTGAAAACTTGATGTCTGTGTAGTTTTTTATTTAATTTTTTTTTTTTAAACAGGACGAACCTTCTCACTTTTTTTGTAAATGTTGTGATGTGTTGCTTTTATGCCTGGTGGTGTGAATGGTCTTCTGTAAGGGTGGGCGTCCGAATCGGCTACGCCCACTCCGTGAGCGTAGCCGAGTCGGCCGCCACCCGCCTCCCTCCCGCCCTCCACTAGATACTTTATTTAAGCATTTGCACGGATAAAAACAACTTAAAAGCACTTACCTTGTCCGGGGCTCGTCCGGGTCTTCATCTTTGAATAGCGTCCTTTGCCTGTATACCAATGCGCATGCGCGGGCGGCCGCGCATGCGCATTTCTCGGGAGAAATGCGCATGCGCGGCCGCCCGCGCATGCGCATTGGTATCCAGGCAAAGGACGCTATTCAAAGATGAAGACCCGGACGAGCCCCGGACAAGGTAAGTGCTTTTAAGTTGTTTTATTCCGTGTAAATGCTTAAATAAAGTATGTAGGGGAGAGCGGGAGGGAGGTGCGTAGTGGGGCTACGCGGAGTGCGGGAGTGGGCGTAGCTTCTCGCCCTCTCCGCGTAGCTTCGCGGAGCCCCACTACGCCCCACTACGCCCAGGGTGTCAGGTATGAAATGTGTGTGAATGGCCTGTAAAGCGGTTGGTGCCTTGAAGTGGCATTACAGCTCACGAGCTGCGAGTCATTGGTTCAGTTTTTTTGTCCATGTAATTGACAGTGCATTTCATTTTTGTTAAATCTCTTGTTAATAAAATTATATATACTGAACCATCACTCGCCCTCGTGCCAAATCCAACCAGTATGTGTGTGTGTTTGAGGAACAGATGGCTGTGCAGGGATCTTGTTTTTTTTTAGTCTCTGTGCAAAGGTGTACATTTCGCCTACGAATAATCTGCCAATTGTAGATATTGTTGAAAACCCATGGGACTACATAGTGATGTCTCTCTGGTGAAATCTAACAATTAATGTTATCCACAATATCCTGCAAAACTCACAATGTCCGTCATATTTTCCTTGCAATATTGCGCCCAAATTGTCACTCTGCACAAGTAAACAACTAAATTTGTCAAAACTAATTGGTTTACCTAGGGTTTTTCACTCCTTCCTCGGTTGCCATCTAGGGAAACTTAGCAAACCCACACATTTTTGGAAAGTAGACACCCGGGGGCTTTCAAGGGGGTATGGCTTGCGTGGATCCTCCAACGTTCCTTTTCTCAGAATCCCTAGCAAACTTTGAATGTAGTTGAAAAAATTTGTTTTTTCAAAAATTTTTGTGTGTAAAAGTGTGGCATCACTGGGCTCACACAAATTTCCACCCACCCAGAGTTCCCCCATGTCTCCTGAAAAAATGGTACCTCACTTGCCTGGGTCTGCCTTGTGCCTGCGACAGGAAACAGCGCAAAACACAACGTGGTCGGACCTCAATTTCGCAGTGAAAACTTGCCCTTTTTTTGCCAAAGAGCCTACCTTTCGTCTTTGAACCCTAGCTCTGCCGGCACCTAGGGAAACCTAGGAAACCTATACATTTTTCAAAACTAGACACCCAGAGGAATTCAGGATAGGGTGACTCGACTGTCTCCTACCAAGTTCTGTTACCCAGAATCCCTTGCAAAGCTAAAAAATTGACAAGAAAAACGCATTTTCCTCACATTTCTGTGGTGGAAAGTACTGGAATCTGCGTGGATCAACAAATTTTCACCCACCCAGCGTTCCCCCAGGTCTCCCGAAAAAAATGGTACCTCACTTACGTGGGTAGGCATAGTGGCTGCAAGAGGAAAAGGCCCAAATCGTACGGTGGAGACTTAAATATTACCTTTAGCAAAACTACCTTGTTTTTGGGGGGGGGCACCTGAGTTTTTGGCCCAGGGCTCGGCGGCCATCTTTGGAAACTACCAAACCCACACAGTTCTGAAAACTAGACACCCGGGGGAGTCCAGGGAGGTATGGCATGCGTGGGTCCCCCAATGTTTTCCTACCCAGAATTCCCTGCAAACCTTAAATTTAGGTTAAAGAAAACACTTTTCCATACATTTTTGCGTGGGATCTCGGTGCCGGCACAAATGTCCTACCACCCAGCATTCCCCTTGATCTCCCGAGTAAAATGATACCTCACTTGTGGGGACCCACGCATTCCATACCTCCCTGGACTCCCCCAGGTGTCTAGTTTTCAGAACTGTTTGAGTTTGGTACTTTCACAAGTTTGCCGCCGAGCCCCGGGCCAAAAACTCAGGGGACCCCCTGTAGGAGAGTAGGGTCTGCTATCCTATGCTCACCCCAAATTTTTGCTTTTTGCTTCACTGGTTTATGACTTAATGTGGCTGTGGGCCTGCTAATCAGACCCACAGCCTGCTGTTCTCTCTCTAAATTAATGCCAATGCACTTTAGGTGCATTACGAAATTGGAACTGGTTCACCTTATTGGCCCCTGTAACAGTGTACCCAGGTACCCAGGGCATAGGTGCTTCCAAGGCCTACCAGGGGCTGCAGCACGTATTGTGCCACCCCTGGCCTGGCCTCCATATTTGACACAACTGGCTGATCACTCAGCTGGGGTAAGTCGGTGTAACCACCCCTTACTTAGGTGTAGTATGCCTATACCTAATCCCAAATGGACACATATGTTCCTATCAGCCACTCCTATGGAAGGCCTCATCAATCCTGGAGGCAGAGTGCTTGGAAATATGTGAGATGGTGCTCTGGCATGAGCTGAGCCTGTCTGCAGCTTTCGGAACCATGTCCTTCAGCTGTTTTATGATACTGCTATACCATATACTCTTAAGTGCATTATAATCCTCGCGGTTAAATGCTATCTTTGGTTTGGCTTTATCAAAACATGTCGAGTAAGGTGTCATACGAATTGGAATACTACCCCCTCGCCAGTTCTGGCGACGGGGGTAGCATTCCACCCGTCTAGAGGGACACGACATGTACCTAACCTGAACCCCGGTTAAAGTTAAACAGAGCCTCAGCATCACAAAATGGATGCTGCCACCACAGACACAAGTCTGACCTCCTGTTGCTGGGAGTCCTTCCAGCGAGGGCAGCTTGGACAAAGGGTTTCCTGCCTTGGGAGGTGCTAGCACCACCCCAGACAGGATTTTGTGTATTGGGTAGGACAGGGCTGAATAGAATCAGACATGCCTGGGGCACACAAGGTGTCCCCGTGCATTTGCCAGTTCAAACCGGTGCTGGGGCTTTCCAGCCCCAGTCCTAGCATGAAGCTGGACAAAAGAAAGGGGGTGTAACCACCCCCCTTCCTGGTCCCACCCAGAGGAGGGACCTAGCAGGTGATCCGGCCCCCAGAATTGGAATAAGAGTAGGAGCTGTGTCCTGAGACTTCAGATCATCCTGAACTCGACTTGAAATAAGAAGAAAACTGGACTTCGACATTCTGCTGCACAGAAGACTGAAGAGAATCTCCCTTGTGGCCAAGGAGTGACCACCCTGTGAATACAGGCACCAACCAGCAACTCGACGTCTGCTTTGCCGCCGCCTCCCGCCGGAGTCCGAGCCCAGAGCCTGACAAGACCCAGACTCCCAGACATGCACAGCCCGATCCACAGTTCCTGCAAAGAAGGGACCCGTGGAGGCACCGAGAGACATGATACCGGACCTCTTGAAAGACCCCCGAGAAGCTGACTGCGCAGCACCCGAGGCACCCTCGATGCTGTGCTTTGGTGTTTGAAAAGCCCCAACCTCGAGCAGTATTTGCACTGAAGACCAGCCCCCCACAATCTGCGTGGGGCCCTTTTGCACTTTTCCACTCGACGCGCCATCCCGGCCACTTGCCACGTGGCTAGCGGCCATCTTGGCGACGAAAACTATGACTTACACCACTGGTCTGGTTGCTCTAGACTGGCCCTTGCTCCCCTGAAAAGGAGCACCCACTCTGACCTTGCTGGTCCGAGTGAGAAGCTTGAATCGATTCCTGCATGGCTTGCTTTAGCCAAGGCCTGTTTGCTCCAATCAAGTTGCCGACACCGCCATCAGTGAGAGCCTACGTGGGACAGATCGTGATCGACTCCTGGACGTCCTTGACCTCTTCGTGTCCACGTGGCTGCAGAGACAATCTTCACCTCATCGCCTGTTTGCACCCGACATTGCCTGGTTCCTTCCTGGTTCCACGGTAGTCACTGGCTAGTGACTTTGAACATTGTACCCTCTGCTTTCAGGTCTTCACCTCTTCAGATCCACCCTTGGATCCACCGGAACTCTTCTCGACGACCCGCCTGCAGCATCTTCAGCTCCAAACACCATCGACCTGCGTGACGAAACCCGACACTATTTCGCACCTGTGCACCCGCTTCCTGTGGGTGAGGTAACTCAGCAACGCCAGTGTTCCCACACTGGTATACACCTCTAGTGCCTGTGTCTAAAGTTTTGTCCTTGTAGGTTCATCGGAAGGTTCCTAAAACATTAACTTTCACGCACCATTGACATTGCATTGGTGCATGCGTGCGCTTTCCGCACTGCACCTGAGTCCCGCGGGCCTTTCCCGACTTCATCACTGCTAGTCTCGAACAGCTCCAGCGATTCCCCAGGCCCTAGGCCTCTTCCTCTCCCCATAGTGGTTCTTATACCACTATTTTAGTATATGGTTTAGGTGGCCCCTAGGGCTCATCCATATTCGTGCAACTTTTGTATATTTAAACTGTGTTTTGTTTTAACACATATGCTTCTGTGCTCATAAAGAGTATAGGGGATATTTGTAGAAATAAATCTATATATATTTTCAATATATATCTGTGTGGTGTCCTTTCATTTGGTATTCAAGGGGATTGTGTATGGTAAAACAGCTTGCTTCACATGCCTTTACAGAGTTTAGCCTAAGACTGCTTAGTCCATGCTACCCCTAGGATAGCTTGTCTATAAGGTTGACTTTACAACCTCCACCATAAGGGTTGCTTGGCATGGTACAAGGTGATCATTAGAACTATTGAGCATCATATACCAGGCCAACTTCTCACACCCCCCAAAAAAAGAAGGTAGTTTTGCTATAGGTTATTTTAAAGTCTCCACCGTACGATTTGGGCCTTTTCCTGTTGCAACCACTATGCCTACCCACGCAAGTGAGGTACCATTTTTTTTGGAAGACCTGGGGGAACGCTGGGTGGGTCGAAATTTGTTGATCCACGCAGATTCCAGAACTTTCCACCACAGAAATGTGAGGAAAATGTGTTGTTTTTGACAATTTTGTAGCTTTGCAAGGGATTCTGGGTAACAGAACCTGGTGGGAGGCAGTTGAGCCACCCTATCCTGAATTCCCCTGGGTGTCTAGTTTTAAAAAATGCATAGGTTTGCTAGGTTTCCCTAGGTGCCGGCAGAGCTAGGGTTCAAAAACGAAAGTTAGGCACTTTGCCAAAAAAGGGCCCATTTTCATTGCGAAATTGCTGTGTGAACACGTTACGTTTTGCGCTGTTTCCTGTCGCAGGCACTAGGCAGACCCAGGCAAGTGAGGTACCATTTTTTGGGGGAGACCTGGGGGAATGCAGGGTGGGTGGAAAGTTGTTGATCCACGCAGATTCCAGAACTTTCCACCACAGAAATGTGAGGAAAATGCGTTTTGTTTGTCAATTTCTTAGGTTTTCAAGGGATTCTGGGAAACAGAACCTGGTGGGAGGCAATTGAGTCACCCCATCCTGAATTCCCCTGGGTGTCTAGTAGGGGTGAGCGCAAAATCCGTTCCGCTCGCGGATTTTGCGAATTTTCGGTAAATTCGCGATCCGCGATCTCCCGCGAATTCGCAAATCCGCGAGCGGCGGATTCCGGGGGCAAAAGTTGAAGCCTGGCTGGCCTGTTGTAACTATTTTACAATGGCGCCGGCAAGCTGCCAGCGCCATCCTAAAATAGTTACTAAGTTAGCTTCAACAGGAAGCTCTAATAGATAAAATAAAGCAGGTGCTCGAGCACCTGCTTTATTTTATCTATTAGAGCTTCCTGTTGAAGCTAATTTAGTAACTATTTTAGGATGGCGCTGGCAGCTTGCCGGCGCCATCGTAAAATATTTACAACATGCCCTTCCTGTGACTTCAGTGACTCATTCATCAGCCCAAAAACAATCGTGAGCGTCGTCGAGGCAGGTGTGCCTTCTTCCCAAATCTACCGTCGAAAATCAGCTGTGATGCTGGATAGAGGCCTTTGCATCCTTGACTTTCACGAGCGCAATCCTCGTGCTGTTCCTGTGGCCAGGAAGCTGAAGGGACCCCTGCACCCCTCGGGGCGATTGCATAGTAACACACACATGGTCGCTGAAACTAGTTGAAGCTCAAATGCAGTGACTCATTCATCTGCCCAAAAACAATCGTGAGCGTCGTCGAGGCAGGTGTGCCTTCTTCCCAAATCTACCGTCGAAAATCAGCTGTGATGCTGGATAGAGGCCTTTGCATCCTTGACTTTCACGAGCGCAATCCTCGTGCTGTTCCTGTGGCCAGTAAGCTGAAGGGACCCCTGCGCCACTCGGGGCGATTGCATAGTAACACACACATGGTCGCTGAAACTAGTTGAAGCTCAAATGCAGTGACTCATTCAGCAGGGCGGATCCGCGGATCCGCAAATCCGCAAATCCGCCGATTTTGCGGATCCACGATCCGCAAATCCGCAAAGTCCGCGGATCGTGGATCCGCAAAATCCGCCCATGCTTAGTGTCTAGTTTTCAAAAATGTATAGGTTTGCTAGGTTTCCCTTGGTGCCGGCGGAGCTAGGGTTCAAAAAGGGAAGGTATGCACTTTGCCAAAAAAGGGCCCGTTTTCACTGCGAAATTGCGGTGCGAACACATTGCGTTTTGCGCTGTTTCCTGTTGCAGGCACTAGGCAGACCCAGGCAAGTGAGGTACCATTTTTTTTGGGAGACCTGGGGAAACATGGGGTGGGTGGAAATTTGTTGATCCACGCAGATTCCAGAACTTTCCACCACAGAAATGTGAGGAAAATGCGTTTTTTTTTACAATGTTTTAGCTTTGCAAGGGATTCTGGGTAACAGAACCTGGTGGGAGGCAGTTGAGTCACCCCATCCTGTATTTGCCTGGGTGTCTAGTTTTCAAAAATGTATAGGTTTGCTAGGTTTCCCTAGGTGCCGGCAGAGCTAGGGTTCAAAAACGAAAGGTAGTCACTTGGCCAAAAAAGGGCCCGTTTTCACTGCGAAATTGCGGTGCGAACACGTTGCATTTTGCGTTGTTTTCTGTCGCAGGCGCTAGGCAGACCCAGGCAAGTGAGGTACCATTTTTCTCGGGAGACCTGGGGAAACGCTGGGTGGGAGGAAATTTGTTGATCCATGCAGATTCCAGAGCTTTCCACCACAGAAATGTGAGGAAAATGCGTATTTTTCCCCAATTTTTTAGGTTTGCAAGGGATTTTGGGTAACAGAACCTGGTGGGAGGCCGTTGAGTCACTCTATCCTGAATTCCTCTGGGTGTCTAGTTTTCAAAAATGTATAGGTTTGCTAGGTTTCCCTAGGTGTCGGCAGAGCTAGGGTTAAAAAAACGACAGCTAGGCACTTTGCCATAAAAGGGTCAATTTTTAACTGCAAAATTGAGGTGTGACAATGTTGCATTTTGCGCCATTTTCTGTCGCAGGCACAAGGCCGACCCACACAAGTGAGGTACCGTTTTTATCGGGAGACATAGGGTAATTCAGATTTGTAAATCAACTGTTATTACCTATTGAGTTTTCATGCATTTCTCCCTTCCCAATGAAAGACTTTGTGTAAAAAAAAAATATTTTTGAAAAAGGACCAATATTTCTCATGCTAGTATGAGTATTCCCAATTTTGAAAATGTACAAATATATACTGTTTCAAAACTCTATGATTTGTACCCAATTCAGAAATACATAGGTGTCTTTCATACCGATGTTTCCATGTATACATTTTCCAAAAATAAGTGCTCTATACCCAGTAAATAATAAAATAGCATTGAAAGTTGCTGCTCAGTTTTTGGCTCTGGGTTCGTCGGGTTCTTGGTGAAACTACAAGTCCTATATATCCCCACAACCAGGAAAGTCAAACGGATGTAACGGTATATTGCTTTCAAAGAGTTGTCAAAATTACAAGAAGTTATAGGTGAAAACGTTGAGACAAAAGACTGTTTTTTTCAACTAATTTTCAATTATTCCAGTATTTAACTGTTGGTTTATATGAAGAAACGTTCATGGATTTAGACAAATGACCCCTTTCTGAATTCAGAATTTTGTCTACTTTTCGAAAATGTATAGCTTTCCAGGATCCATTATTGCTTTCAAACTCATTTCTACCATTAACTGGAAGGAGGTTGAAAGCTCTAAAAATAGCAAAAATAGGCTATGTCCCAGAAAAATGCCAAAACTGTGTGAAAAATGTTGGTTCTCTGACAAAAGACTGTCATTCCCTAAAAGCTGAGAAAATGGAGATTTCAGCCCCACAAACCCTTTTTTGTTAACATTTGCAGGGAAAAACCCAGCGGCTTTCATTTGCAGCCCGTTTTTCCCATTTTTCTGAAAAAAACTAAAATTTCACTGTATTTTGCTTAATTTCTGGGACCCCTCCAAGGGAATCCACAAACCCTGGACACCTTTAGAATCCACATGATGTTGGAAGAAAAGGACGCACATTTGGCGTGGATACCTTATGTGGTCAAAAAGGTACAGGGGCCTAAGCGCGCACTACCCCAAATCGCCAAAAAAAGGCTTAGCACAGGAGGGGAAAAGGCCTAGCAGCTAAGGGGTTAAGTATCCAGTCCCTATCCAAGTACTTGTACAATGACTCAGGCATTAACACATGCAGTGTTACAATCAAATGTGCACTATCCATGCAGTCCTCTTACCACCTCCACACTACTGATTCACTCCTCCAATTACCCAAGTAGTACCCATCCAGTCCAGCAATCCCACTGCCTCTCTTTGTGCACTCCTCCAATCATACAGCCCGTAGAAATTCCTTATCTAATCACTGCACCAAAACCCAAGCACGTATAAATTCACCATGCTGTCAACTTGCAGAACTCTAAGTATCCAGTCACTATCCGTGTACTTGAACAATGATTCAGGCATTAACACAAGCAGTGCTAAAATCAAATGTGAACTATCCATGCAGTCCTCTAACCAGCTTCACACTTCTTATTCGCTCCTTCAATTCCCCAAGTGGTACCTATGCAGTCCAACAATCACACTGTCACTCTCAGTACACTCCTCCAATCATCCAGCCAGTACAATGTCCTTATCTAATCACTGCGCAAAAACCCAAGCACTTATAAATTCACAATGCTCTCAACTTGAAGCACTCTAAGTATCCAGTCACTATCCATGTACTTGCACAATGACTCAGACATTAACACTTGGAGTGCTACAATTAAATGTGCACTATCCATGCAGTCCTCTAAATCCCTCCACACTACTTATTCACACCTCCAATTACCAAAGTAGTACCCATCCAGTCCAGAAATCACACTGTCTCTCTTTGTGCACTCCTCCAATCATACAGCCAGTAACATGTCCTTATGTAATCACTGCGCCAAAACCCTACCACATATAAATACACCATGCTGTCAACTTGCAGCACTCTAAGTATCCAGTCACTATCCATGTATTTATACAATGACTCAGGCATTAACACATGCAGTTCTGCAATCAAATGTGCACTATCCATGCAGTCCTCAAACCACCTCCACACTACTGATTCACTCCTCCAATTACCCAAGCAGTACCCATCCAGTCCAGCAATCACACTGTCACTCTCCGTGCACTCCTCCAATCTTATAACCAGTAACATGTCCTTATCTAATCACTGCGCCAAAACCTAAGCACTTATAAATTCACCATGCTGTCAACTTGCAGCACTCTAAGTATCCAGTCACTTTCCATGTGCTTGTACAATGACTCAGGCATTAACACATGCAGTGCTACAATCAAATGTGCACTATCCATGTACTCCTCTAACCACCTCCACAATACTGATTCACTCCTCCAATTACCCAAGTGGTACCCATACAGTCCAGCAATCACACTGTTACTCTCAGTCCACTCCTCCAATCATCCATCCAGTGCCATATCCTAATGTAATCACTGCGCCAAAACCCAAGTACTTTCACCATGCTATCAACTTGCAGCACTCTAAGTATCCAGTCACTATATAATTACTTGTACAATGATACAGGCATTAAAACATTCAGAGTGACAATGAAATGTGCACTATCCATGCAGTCCTCTAAACACCTCCACACTACTGATCCACTCCTCCAATTACCCAGGTAGTACCCATCCAGTCCAGCAAACACACTGTCACTCTCCATCCACTCCTCTATTCATCCAGCCGGCACCATGTCCTTATCTGATAACTGCGCCAACACCCAAACACTTATAAATTCACCATGCTGTCAACTTACAGTACTCTAAGTATCCAGTCACTAATCAAGTACTTGTACAATGATTCAGGCATTAACACATTCAGTGCTACAATCAAATTTGCACTATCCATGCAGTCCTCTAACCACCTCCACACTACTGATTCACTCCTCCAATTACCAGGTAGTACCTATTCAGTCCAGTAATCACACTGTCACTCTCAGTGCACTCCTCCATTCATCCAGCAGTACCATGTCCTTATCTAATCACTGCGCCAATACCCAAGCACTTATAAATTCACCATGCTGTCAACTTGCAGCACTCTAATTATCCAGTCACTATCCATGTACTTGTACATTGACTCTGGCATTAATACATGCAGAGCTACATTCAAATGTGAAGTATCCATGCAGTCCTCTAACCACCTCCACACTTCTCATTCGGTCCTTCAATTCCCCAAGAAGTATCCATGCAGTCCAACAATCACACTGTCACTCTCAGTCCACTCCTCCAATCACCCAGCCAGTACCATTGCCTATTGTAATCCCTGCGCCAAAACCCAAGCACTTTTAAATTCACCATACTGTCAACTTGAAGCACTTTAAGTATCCAGTCACTATCCATGTACTTGTACGATGACTCAGGCATTAACACATACAGTGCTAGAATCAAATGTGCACTATCCGTGCAGTCCTCTAACCACCTCAACACTACTGATTCACTCCTCCAATTACCCAAAAGGTACCCATGCAGTCCCGTAATCACACTGTCACTCTCAGTCCACTCCTTCAATCACCCAGCCAGTACCATGTCCTTATGTAATCCCTGCGCCAAAACCCAATCACTCATTAGTTCACCACGCTGTCAACTTGTAGCACCCTTAGTATCCAGTCACTATCCAGGTACGTGTACAATGACTCAGGCATTAACACATGCAGTGTTACAATCAAATGTGCACTACTCATGTAGTCCTCTAACCAACTCCACACTACTGATTCACTCCTCCAATTACAGATTGTACCTATGCAGTCCCGTAATCACACTGTCACTCTCCGTCCACTCTTCCAATCATCCAGCAGTACCATGTCTTTTTCTAATCACTGCGCCAAAACCCAAGCACTTATAAATTCACCATGCTGTCAACTTGAAACACTTTAAGTATCCAATCACTATCCATGTATTTGTACAATGACTCAGGCATTAACACATGCAGTGCTACAATCAAATGTGCACTGTCCATGCAGTCCTCTATCCACCTCCGCACTACTGATTCACTCCTCCAATTACCCAGGTAGTACCAAGGCAGTCCAGCAATCACACTGTCACTCTCGGTCCACTCCTCCAACCATCCAGCTAGTACCATGGCCTTATCTAATCACTGCACAAATATCAAGCACTTATAAATTCACCATATCAACTTGCAGCACTCTAAGTATCCAGTCACTATCCAATCACTTGTACAATGATTCAGGCATTAACACATGCAGTGCTACATTCAAATGTGCACTATCCATACAGTCCTCTAACCACCTCCGCACTATTGATTCCCTCCTCCAATTACCCAGGTAGTCCCTATGCAGTCCAGCAATCGCATTGTCATTCTCCATTCACTCCTCCATTCATCCAGCAGTACCATGTCCTTATCTAATCACTGCCCCAAATCCCAAACACTTATAAATTCACCATGCTGTCAACTTCCAGCACTCAATGTATCCAGTCACTATCCATGTTCTTGGACAATGACTTAGGCATTAACACATGCAGTGATACAATCAAATGTGCACTATCCATGCAGTCCCCTAACCACCTCCACACTACTGATTCACTCTTCCAATTACACAGGTAGTACCCTTGTAGCCCACAAATCACACTGTCACTCTATGTGCACTCCTCCATTCATCCAGCCAGTACCATGTCCATATCTAATCACTGTGCCAAAACTCAAGCACTTATAAATTCATCTTGCTGTTAACTTGCAGCACTCTAAGTATCCATTCACTATCCTTGTACTTGTACAATGACTCAGGCATTTACCAATGCCCTGCTGCAATCATATTGGGCACTATCGATGCACTCCACCTAACCACCTACACAGTACTGATTCACTCCTCCAATTAACCAGGTAGTACCCACACAGTCCAGCAATCATACTATCACTCGCCGTACACTCCTGCAATCATCTAGATGTTACTATGTCCTTATCTAATCACTGCACCAAAACCCAATCACTTATAAACTCACCATGCTGTCAACTTCCAGCACTCAAAGTATCGAGTCGCTATCCATGTACTTGTACAATGACTCATGCATTAACACATGCAGTGCTACAATCAAATGTGCACTATCCATGCAGTCCCATAACCACCTCCACTCTATTGAGTCACTCCTCCATTTACACAGGTAGTACCCATGCAGTCCAGCAATCACACTGTCACTCTCCGTTAACTCCTACACTTATCCAGCCAGTACCATGCACTTATCTAATCACTGTACCAAAATCCAAGCACTTATTAATTCACCATGCTGTCAACTTGCAGCACTCTAAGTATCCATCCACTATCTGTGTTCTTGGACAATGACTCAGGCATTAACACATGCAGTGCTACAATCAAATGTGCACTATCCATGCAGCCGCCTAACCACCTCCACACTACTGATTCTCTCCACCAATTACCAAGGTAGTACCTTTGCAGTCCAGCAATCACACCGTCACTCTACGTGCACTCCTCCATTCATCCAGCAGGTACCATGTACTTATATAATCACTGCGCCAAAACCCAAGCACTTATAAATTCACCATGTTGTCAACTTCCAGCACTCAAAGTATCCAGTCCCTAGCCATGTACTTGTACAATGACTCGGGCATTAGCGCATGCAGTGCTACAATCAAATGTGCACTATTCATGAAGTCTTCTAACCACCTCCACAGTACTGATTCACTCCTCCATTTACCCAGGTATTAACCATGCAGTCCAGCAATCACACTGTCACTCTCCATCCACTCCTCCATTCATCCAGCAGTACCATGTCCTTATCTAATCTCTGCACCAAAACCCAAGCACTCATAAATTCATCTTGCTGTCATCTTGCAGCACTCTAAGTATCCAGTCACTATCCATGTACTTGTACAATGACTCAGGCATGAACACATGCAGTGCTCAATCAAATGTGCACTATCCATGGAGTCCCCTTACTACCTCCACTCTACTGATTCACTCCTCCAATTAACCAGGTAGTACCCATGCAGTCCAGCAATCACACTGTCACTCTCCGTGCACTCCTGCAATCATCCACCCAGTACCATGTCCTTATCTAATCTTTGCACCAAAACCCAAGCACTTATACATCTACCTTGCTGTCAAATTTAAGCACTGTAAGTATCCAGCCACTATCCATGTACTTGTACAATGACTCAAGAATTAACACATGCAGTGCTACAATCAAATTTGCACTGTTCATGCAATCCCCTAACCACCTCCACACTACTGACTCACTCCTCCAATTACCCAGGTAGTACCCATGCAGTCCAGCAATCACACTATCACTTTCCGTGCACTCCTGCAATCATCCAGCCAGCACCATGTCCTTATCTAATCACTGCACCAAAACCCAAGCACTTATAAATTCACCATGCTGTCAACTTGCAGCACTCGAAGTATCCAGTCACTATCCATGTACTTGTACAATGACTCACGCATTAACACATGCAGTGCTACAATCAAATGTGTACTATCCATACAGTTCCCTAACCACCTACACAGTACTTATTCACTCCTCCAATTACCCAGGTTGTACCCTTGCAGTCCAACAATCACACTGTCGCTCTCCGTCCACTACTCTAATCATCCAGCCAGCCCCATATCCTTATCTAATCACTGCGCCAAAACCCAAGCACTTATAAATGTATCTTGATGTCAACTTGCAGCACTCGAAGTATCCAGTCACTATCCATGTACTTGTACAATGACTCATGCATTAACACATGCAGTGCTACAATCAAATGTGCACTGTTCATGCAATCCCCTAACCACCTCCACACTACTGATTCACTCCTCCAATTACCCAGGTAGTACCCATGCAGTCCAGCAATCACACTATCACTTTCCGTGCACTCCTGCAATCATCCAGCCAGTAACATGTCCTTATCTAATCACTGCACCAAAAACCAAGCACTTATAAATTCACCATGCTGTCAACTTCCAGCACTCAAAGTAGTCAGTCACTATCCATGTACTTGTACAATGAATCAGGCATTAACACATGTAGTGCTACAATCAAATGTGCACTCTCCATGCAGTCCTCCAACCACTCCACAATACTGATTCACTCCTCCAATTACCCAGGTAGTATACATGCAGTCCTCAAATCACACTGTCACTCTCCATTTACTCCTCAATGCATCCAGCCAGTACCATGTCCTTATCTAATCACTGCACCAAAATCCAAGCACTTATAATTCACCATCCTCTTTCCTTGCAGTACTCTAATCATACAGTCACTACCCATGTACTCATGCAATGACCCAGGTACTAATACATGCACTCTTTCCATCCTCTATCCGCTGCTGATGCAGTCCTCTAAACACGTAAACACTACTTATTTACTCCTACAATTATCCAGTTAGTACCTGTTTACTGCAGTAAATAATTGTTATTTCAAAACGAAGCGTTTAAATAGTTTTTATGTAGAACGTGTTTTAGTACTAGAATAGTATATTTTATAGATTTATTTTAATAATATTATATATTTTTTTTAAAGATATTCTTCATCATCTCTAAAAAAAAAAATTACCATGACTAAAAAACAGAAAGAAGAAACAACAAAAGAATGCTTATTATTTGAAGAAAACCCAACAGCAAGAATTAGATGAACTACAACATGTGGGAAAAAAGAAAAAGTCTTGTGGTAAGAGAACAAAATAAATTATTAAAAGACTTTCAAAGGCTAAAATTATTTGCACAATGTAGAAAGTAGAAAGAATATCTCAATAACAAAGTAGAATGAGAAGAAAAAAGGAGGAATTAATGGTAAATCAAGTTTTCAAAAAACAATATATGGTAAAAGGAGAAAGAATCAATATGATGAACTAAGGAAAGCAATGTTTTACAATAGAGTACTCTTTAATTTGTTAAAAGATGTGAAGAAATATAAAAAAAATCAGCATTTTATAAAAAGAAGAAACAGATTGAAACTATTGTTGAGAAGGCTTTTGAATTAAAAAGGAAATCATTCATTTTAGTTTTAAACAGAATTCGATCATCAGATAAGCCAATACATTTTATGGAGGACAAAAGTAAAAAGAAGACACTAATTAACTGAACTAACTTTTGTGTTTTTTTTTTTGGGTGAATGGAAGCGCAGTTCAAGTTCAGAGCCTTTTTGAATACCAGTGACCGTGCTCATGAAGTAAAAAATGGTTTTCCAATTGAAAAAGAAAAGATGGTTCCTAGAAATGTAGAAGAAGTGATAGCTGATGAAGTTCTAGGGAGACGTACTAAAGCCCCAGTGTATACTTCTGATTGTAGTAGTATTTGAAGTATACGACAGTAGTCTATTGATATTTTATGGAATTTATTACAAGCATTTAGTAAAAAAAGTGTTAAACAAATGATTAAGATGCTGCAAGGACTAGATCCTTGCAAAGTGAGACGAAATACTGGTTTGCCAGGTCATTTTTTGGCTTGTCTTTCTAGAAAAGTGTGTCAAAGTGTTTTTAATCATTTCAGAATGTTAGCAGTACATCATTCTCAAATGCGGAAGTTAGTCAGAAGATTGTATTACACAAAAAGTCCAGCACTAATTTTAAGTGACTTAAACAGTGCTCTTTTGCATGGGTCCGTATCAGATGTAAAAAAAGTTTGTGATGAAATAGAGTTTTGTTACTTTGGTCCTGAACAAGAGTGTAGTCAAAGTGAGACATTGATAGAAGTAGGTGTTGAAGAAGGCGTGGAACATAGTAGTACTGAGAAGTTTGAAGAAGAAATTACGAATTTTAAGGTAATTTGTTGTGAAAGACCAAATTATATTTGTATTTGTTGTCGACAAACTCACTATAAAAATCAGACTAGCAATGTTGATCTGTATTTAAAAAGTGAAAAAGAAAACAATGATAAGTGGAAGGAATTTGCAACTTATTTGTTGGTAGAAGATTGCTTTGATTTTGGTAGTGATCAACATATTTGTCAATATTGTTATACCAAATTAGAGGACAACAAAATGCCAGCTAGAGCTGTACATAATAACCTAGAGTTGGTAGCTATTCCTCCAGAACTGGTAGATTTAAACATATATGAGTGTATTCTGATTCAATCTTTGCACCCAATTCAGGCTATTGTTCGTATGGAGCCTAAAAAAGGTAAGTTGCCTCCCACATATTTACAGAGAAGATTAAAAGGAAGAGTTGTATATTTACCTTTAGATTTAAAGAAAAACATTAAAACTATTGGTGTAGAGAAAGAGGAAACTGAACTGGTAGTTATTCTAGTGAATGGTGTTCCTACGAAGAGTCAGAAAATATAGCAAGAATTAGTAGATGTCAGCAAAGTGCAAAAGGCAACATTATATCTCATAAAAAGCAATGATTACTACAAAAATGTGTATGTGGAAGAAGAGGAAATACTTTTAGGAGAGGATAGCGAAATGTCAAGTGGCCAAATTGAAAAAGTGAAGAAATGTATGAACATTTTAGTGTACATCCTCTACATTCCAGAGAAGTGATAGGAAATACTACTGAATTACTCCAAATGAAAAAAGCAAAGGGGAATCCCATGAGTTCAGGAAAAAAGTTTGGAAGCTCGTTGTTTTCCACAGCTCTTCCCCACTGAAAAAAGGTGGACGATATGATGAACGACCAGTACAGATTCCTGCATCAGAATATCCGACAACCAGATTGTACTCAGAAGATCCAAGATTTTGACAATGTATGCCATATATATTTAATCTTGTTTGAAAGTGACTTGTCTGGACTTTCATAAGCAGTCAACCACATATTAAAAACTGGAGTTCATCTTCAAAATGTTTCTGTAAAGGAACTCACAGACAAAGTACATGAGAGAGATAATCATTTTGAATCTCAATTGATTCATTTGATGGCGTGTCAGCGTGGTACTAATGAGTATTGGTATCGTCGTCATGGAGAACTTAAATGCATGTTAAGGAGCTTAGGAACTCCTACATGGTTTTTTACACTAAGCTGTGCTGAATAGGCATGGGATGATTTACCTGAATTTCTTCGAGAAGCAAATTCAAATATTAAAAACATTGAATTCAGGACACCTGGAGAACCATGTTCCTTGGATCCTGTAAATGTATGCAGATATTTTAATCATAGGTGTCAAGCTATGATGTCTTTTATCTGCAATAAAAGCAATACTCCTCTTGGTGAAGTTATTGATTTATTTTGGAGAAAGGAGTATCAAGCTAGAGGTGCTCCTCATGTACATATGCTTTTATGGGTCAAGGATGCACCTAAATTTGGAACTGATTCGGATGAGACTGTTTTATTTTATTGAAGACAATGTTACATGTGCTATACCGAAAATAAAGAGAAGAAAACACCTTAAGGCAACAAGTGTTACGTTTTCAAACTCATCGATTTGGCAAATACTGTCGGCGGATGTGAGAAGTTAGCCTGGCATATGATGTCCACTAGTTCTAGTGGGCACCTTGCACTAGTCTAATCGACCCTTATTGATGATGGTTGTAAAGTCAAACTTATAGAAAGCTATCCTAGTGGTAGCATGAACCAGTAGTCTGCAGGCTAAGACTTCAGTAGGCGAGTTAAGCAAGTTGTTTTACCATATATAATCCCTTGAATACCAAATGAAAGGACACCACACAAGTTATATATAAAATAAATATATATTTAATCTAAACACAACCCCTCTGCACTCTTTATTAGGTCAGAGGTAAAAATACAATACAAGTCACACAGTTAATAAACAATAAGTTGCACAGTATACATTATGCCCTAGGGGCCTCACTAACCATATACTAAGAAAGCGGTATAAGTACCACGTGAGAGTTAGAAAGCAGGCCTAGGGCCCGTAGAATTGCTGGGGCTACACTAAACGACCAAAGGTTAAGAAGTAGGAGACCCACGGGAGCCGCGTGCAGTGTCTAAACACAGGCGAGGGTTCCCATTGACTTTCTATGGAGTTTTTAAAAGTTACAAAGTTATAAGTTAAGGACACTTCCGGATGGACTAGAATGGAACCCTTTTAAACTAGGACACTTCGAGAGTCAAGACCCATGGCAGCACCAGAGTACTCATGTTACCTCACCCAGGGAAGCCGGGTGCATAGGTGTCTTTTCGTGTTGGGTTTCGTCGTCGTTTCCTATGGAGAGCTGCAAAGAAGTGCTGCAGGCGACCAGGGGAAAAGTGTCCGGATGGATCCAAGGGTGGTTCGGTGATGTGAAGAACCTGAAAGAAGAGGGGACAGAGTCTGGGTCACTAGCCAGTGACCAGGAAGGAACCAGGAAGGAACCAGGCGTTGTTGCGTGCTTGAAGGTGAAGAAGGTGAGTTTGTCTCTTTAGCCACGAGGTCTAGGAGGCATCAACGATGACCAGGAGCTAGATACAAGCTGTCCTACAAAGGATCTAGATGACTGCAGCATTGGTATCCAGATTGGACCCAACAAGCCTTTGCAACTGCAACCCATGCAGGATGACAAGATTGGCTGTGTTGCAGACCAGCAAGGTCAGTGGTGCTTCTCCTTTATAGAAAAGCTGGGGCGTGACTGGAGCAACTAGGATCACAAGTCAAATTCAAGATGGCAACTTCTGGAGGCTCACTAGCCAACAGGCAAGGAGCCAGGAAGATGCATCAAGCACTAATGTAAAGGTGGGGCCCACATGACACTCGCAGAGTGTGAGGGCCTGGGCTTCAGGTCGAATGATGCTCGGGGCTGGGGATTCTTGTACCTCAATGCACATCTTACTGAGTCTTCAGGAAAGGAGTGCAAGTAGCACATTGCAGGATGTACATGATGTCTGGTCCCATGTCTCTCGTGTCTACCATGGGTCTCAGCTTCACTGTGGATATGGGTTGTGGGCAGGGAAGTCTGGAAGTCCAGTTTTTGAGTCACAGAGACTTTGGGTTCCAGCGGGAGCCTTGAAACTGCAGACTGACAAAGTTGCTGTTGGTGCCTGTTTGAACAGGGTGGTCACTCCTTGACCACAAGGGAGATGTCTTCCGTCTTCTAGTCAGAATAGAATGTCGAAGTTCCAAGAGTTCTGTATCAAAGTTTCGTTCCAGGATAATCTAAAGTCCTGGGGACACAGCTCCTATACTTATAATAAGCTAAGGAGCTGGATTACCTGCCTAGGTCCCTCCTATGGGTGGACCTGAGAAGGGGGTGGTTACACCCCTTTCCCTTTGTCCTGTTTCAGGCCATAGCTGGGGCTGGAGTGCCCCAGCAACTGGTTTGAACCGGGCTATGCATGGAGCACCTTGTGTGCCCCATGCAGGGTATAGATGCATTCACTGAATGCAGCCCTCCCTGCCTCAATACACATAACCTCTGTCTGGGCTAGCACCTCCCTGGACAGGAAACGTATTGTCCAGGCCACCCTTGCTGGAGTAATCCCCAGCACCAGGTGGTCAGACTTGTGTCTGTGGCAGCAGCATCCATTTTCTGATGCTGAGGCTCTGTTTAACTTTAACGTGGTAAAGCGGTAACATACATGTCTTTTCCCATTAGAAGGGTGGAATGCTACCCCCGCCGCCAGAATTGGTGGGGGGGGGTAGTATTCCAAAGTGTTTGACACCTTACACAACATGTTTTGATAAGGCCAAACCAAAGTTAGCATTAACCGTCAGGATTATAATGCACTTAAGAGTATATGGTATGGCTATATCATAGAGCAGCTATAGGGAGATAGTTCCGAAAGCTGCAGAGGGGCTCAGCTCATGCTAGGGCACCCTCTCACATAAAACCAAGCACTCTGCCTGCAGGATTGTTGAGGCCTACCATAGGAGTGGCTTATAGGTGTATTTGTGTCTATATGTAAAGGTAGATATAGGCATACTATAAGTAAGTGGTGATTACACCACCTTACTCAGGCTGTGTGAACAGACCTGTGGTGTCAGTTTGGAAGGCAAACCAGGGTGGCACAATACATGCTGCAACCCCTGGTAGGCCTAGCGTGCACCTATGCCCTGGGTACCTATGGTACACTATACAGGGGATCACAAGGGTGACCCAGTAACCAATCTAGTATGCTCCTAAAGTGCATGGTATCAATTTAGAGAGAGAACATCTGGGCTGTGGGTCTGATTCGCAGGCTCACAGCCACATTAAAGTCAAAAAACCAGAGAATCACAGCAAAAAGTGAGGGTGACCATAGGAAGCAGACCCTACTCTCCTACAACGGAAATACAAGTTGAAGGAAAAGTTTTATACCAAATGTCGTTTTGGTTTTTCACGTCCAGTAATATCCAAAGGAAGAGTAAATAGTTTCATGTCAGCAGTGAGACATACCATCACTAGAAAATCTTCCAAAAATACTTACAATTTAAAAAGAAGTGAACAATCAAAGTATATTAATTATTATAGTCCAGTTATTTTGTTGATGTGGAATGCTAATATGGATATCCAGTATGTTGTGGATAATTCCATTGCTGTTTCTCGGTATGTAACATCATACATAACAAAATCAGAAAAGACGGAGGTGAAAGGAATGTGGGAATAAATTTCCCACGAGCAGAGTCTTAGTAACAAATTGTACAGCTTTAGTTTGAAGATGCTGTCCCATCGAGAGATTGGATCCTATGAATGCTTGGATCGGTTTTCCTCTGCAAGTTTATATTCAAAGTCAAGAGGAATAATTTGGGTTGGTCTCGGTCTTGCTGCAACGTGAAATCGAATTCTTAAATGTGTACAAGAAATCGAATATTTAGCATTAAATGAACTGAAAAGCACAGATATTGTTAAAACAAACATGTTGGATACGTACTATCCAAATAGAAGTCCTCATCTTGAAAACATATGTCTGTATGAAGTGCTGCAATATTACAGTTTTAAGAGAAATATTACAGAGAACATAAATGAAGAAAAATATGCAGTGATTAGTTCAGGAGGATGTCCGGTGAAACATAGTAAAGGAAATCTGATTAATAATAGGCAACTGAGTTATGATACTCCTGATAAAAGAGAATTTTACTATTTAACATTTCTGCAACTCTTTAAGCCTTGGCGTACGGACCTGGAATTACCTGGAGATTTCCAGTGCTATGAAGGTTCTTTTAATGCATGTAAAGACAGCATTGAATGCACAGTATTTGTAAATTATCTCAAAATGTTGAATGAAGAAATTGACCAAGAAGCTACTATTGCAGCTGAGATTGCTAGAGACAGTTCTCAAGACAGTCAAAGCTCTGCTTCACTGAGTCAAGATCCACTAGGACAACAAATTCTTTAAAATGAAGCAGCAATCGCCATGAGTGAAGTGGAAACAGCAATGCATCACGCTCAATAGATATTATGGACTTAGGAAACTTGGAAGAACATCTAAATATTGAACAGAAAGAAATATATCAGCAAGTGAGAGAACAGATCGAACATGGTTTTCTTCATGAAAAGAAAGACTGCACATGCACATCATTTGAACCTATCTGAATGTATGTCAGCGGTCAAGCTAGTACAGGAAAACATTTTTTTATTAAAGTTTTGACCAGTTATCTACAGAAAACCACTGAATCACATTTATCCTGTGTTGTAACTACTCCAACTGGGTTGGCAGCACACAACATTAAAGGAATTACATTACATTGCTTACTAATGCTACCTGTAGGGCATAAAAACAAATTGGAATATCACAAGCTATCTGGAAAAGCGTGTTATAAAGTTTCAAGAGTGCTAAAGAAAATGAAACTTCTGATTATTGATGAGGTGAGCATGGTCTCAAACTTAATGCTTGCCTTTGTGCATTTAAGAACGCAGCAAATTTTAAAAACAGATTACCATGTCTTATTTGGAGGAAAACATGTGATAGTTTTTGCTTGTGCATGAAGACACCAGAAAGTCATTGGGAAGTATTGGAAACGTGAACATTTGGTCATATTTTGAATACAAAGAACTTACTAAAAATATGCGACAGACAGTGATGAAGACTATTCTTCAAGATATAAGAATTTGTGTATTGACAGAGCATGGTAAAGAAGCTTTGCAAAGTTGTCTACTTACAAACTTGTTTCCAAATGAAGATGTTGCTTCGGAAATAATATACAAACAAATCGGAGAAAATAAATCTATAATCTGCCTAATTCCAACACCGCGAGAGTGTTTTACATTCAATGAAGAGCTTTTAAAGATGGAAAAACAACAAATAATAAAAATTGAAGCCATTGATAAAATAGAGCACAAAGGTATTACTATTATTGTGACAGAAAAATGTAAAAGAAAATTGGATTAATTGGAAAAATCTGTATCTAAAATTGCTGGTTTAGAAAAGAATTTATATGTATGTGAAAACTGTCGGGTAATTTTACAGTGTAATTTGGATGTAGAAACAGGTTTAATAAATGGAGCAATGGGAAAAGCTGTTGATTTTATTAATTAGCAATAAAAAGGGATGAAATTGAAATTTTTAAGATGAAATTTGATCAGATTGAAGAAGTAATACAGATTGGACGTTGTTCTGTTTGTTTTTTGCTTGTTAAAGATTTATATGTTCATTGAAAACAGTTTCCTCTTTCTTTAGCATATGCAGTGATCATTCATAAGTCTCAAGGTTTAAGTGTAGACATAGCTTTGGTAAACATTGGAAATACCGTGTTTAAAGAGGGAATGGCATATGTTGCATTGTCCCGAGCAAGAACTTTATCTGGATTGTATTTGATTCATTTTGATGAGAGAAAGATTAGTGCAGATGCAAATTGTGTAAGAGCGTATAGTCAGTTACGAAGACTGCATGCTCCCGATTTAGGTGAATATCCTATATTGAAAAGCGTGTAGTAGGTCAAAAATGAAGATATGAGATTCTCTGTAGTGAAGTTGGAAAGAAGAAAAAAAATCATGACAATGTTGAGATTCCAAACAAAAAGAAAAGGGACAGTGTTGTACAGATTGTTAGATATCAGTTAGAAAATAGTTCAGGTATCAACTGCTATGCTAATGTAGTGGTGAACATTGTATTTTTTCTAGAAAATCTCCAACAGCAAATTATGGAGAATCGAGAAAAAAGGTTTTGTTCCTTGTTGCATTCTATTTTAGAAAAATTGAGAACTGATAAAACTAAAATACAAAGTGTTTCTGGTATTCGGAATCTTCTGGATATATGTTCTGGTTCTTCACAATTTACACAGAATATGTAACAAGATGCTCAGGAATTTCATATGTATATGCTTGCAGTATTAGAAGTTGAAGGAATACAGATTGAAAATCTGTTTGGACTTTGTTATACATGGAAACATGAATGTGAAAATTGTACATTTACTTCTACCACTAAGATAGACACTGAAAGATTTATATATTTGACAATACCAGATTGTAAAACAGTGTCTTTTAACAAATTAGTTAAATCAAAATATGGAGTGTAGGCACTGCCAATCAGAAATGTTATCAACATTATTTATACAAAGATTTGGACAATATATATATTTATAATGATACAACGTTGTAGAGCACATGGAAGAAAATTGGAAACTTTTATTACCAATGTTGTAGCAAGTCAATTATCAATATCAGGAAGAACTTTCATAGCAGTAGCAATTATTTTCCACAATGGACCTTCTACGACATCTGGACAATACACTGCCTATTTAAAGTGCAATAAAGGATGGACACATTGTAATGATGCCCATTTGGTTTTCAAATATCGTTTGCCTAACAAATTACCAAAGTCCTACCTAATATTCTTAATGCCAAAGTTCTGAGAACATAATTCGGCCTATTGGGAATATGTCAATATCAATTAATGAATTTATTTTGGATAATTTCAATATAAAGGATTTCAAAAATATAATTCTGCCTAGTGGGAAGATATCAATATGAATTAAGAAGTTTATTTTGGATATTCTCACTGCAAATGTTTAAGGAACATCATTTAGACTATAGGGAAGTTATGAAGAATTGCTGAATCAATTATCGTTTCTGTTCTTTGATATTGTATTTAGAAAATTTTCTTACAAAGAAGCCTTTTATATATTTGATATGTATATTCAATTCAATTCAATCCAAATTTATTTTATTCGATATAACAAATATCATAAACGCATACTACATATGAGAAGTCACTTTATAAAATCTTTAAAAAAAAAGCAAATAAATTCATCCTGTATGTAAAAATGTTGTTCAATTTTACATTGTAAATATTCATTTAAAACCATTAATAGCTACTATAAAAACAGATCAAGCTGCAGTATAGAATCGATAGATTACTGAGGTGATAGAGATAGAAGCTTGTGCCTTATTATCCAAGCACAGCCCAAGCATTTGGCCACACCACAAACCAGAATTAAAGAGGAAGTGTCAGTTCTTAAAATGCGTAATGCGACACAATAATCTGTGCAGCCAAGTACTTTGCATACTGGTTTGAGACATTAGGCTCTTGCTGTCCTGTAGACAGGACACGCAAAGAGAAAATGGATGAATGGACTCTTTAGGAGCGGCACAGCCTGGGCATGATTCAGATGATGTGTTAAGCCTATTCCAAGCTGCAGTTGTGCTGTCGAGTGGGAGTGTCCCTAATCTCAACTTCATATAAAGAACCCTATCCCTAGGTATTTGTATAAAATCTAGATAGGGTTCTAATATTGCAATGGATTTGTGCACGAAGAACTCCTCAGTGAGTTTCCCAAGTTTAGGGTTGTGCAACTCTCTATTCTGTATCCATTTCCAATAGGCATTTTTAAGCTCCTGCTTGGTCGGCAGAATCTGTCTAGTCCAAGCCTCCCCAAAGCCAATTTCCACTAGGAGCTGCCTAAGGTTGGTCAACCATCAAATCCTATTCCCTGTGTCAGCTTGTATCACTTCGCTGAGTCCTGCTGCGTAATGGGTGAGCTCTGGAACCCTTCTAATGCGAGCCCAAAAAAGTAATGGACAAAGACGTGCAAAGTCCTGAATAGAGCGCCTTCCCATATCGCAATATAAGGGTTTTAGCAGAGTGGATATCGGAAGGGAGATAAGATCTCTAAGAAATTTGTTCTCAGATCTGACAAGTTCAACAGCATTTTCAAAGCCCCATAATTCTGCCCCATACAGGGCCGAAGGCAACACTTTCCCCTCGTAGACTGCGAGTACAGGGGCTACTGGTCTACTCGAGGAAAGATGTTGAACTCGTACTATGGCCCCTGAAACCCGTTTGTGACTGAGGAGCAGTTTGGCTAGATGGGAGCTCCATTTCATGCCGTTAGAGACCCAGATTCCCAGATAGTCAAAATACTCCACAGTATCTAATATGGTATCGTTAGGTTGATGTTATTCCTAAAGCGTTTTGATGGGTTGATCGCCATGAGCTTTGTTTTGATTGTGTTGATTATGAGCATACGAGATATACAGAATGAACTAAAGCTGTTTAAAAGTTTTTGGAGGCCTTTATGTGTGTTTTGGATATCAGAAGAGTGTCGTCTGCGAAGAGGAGCGTTGGTGTATTTTCCCCTGCCTAAATAGGGGCAGGCAGGTCCTCTCTGAGATGGCTTACCACCCGGTTCATATATAAAGAGAACAGGGTGGGGGCCAGCACGCACCCTTGGTGCATGCCCCTGTTCTCTTCGACCCCCTCTGTCAGCTGGCCCTGTGCACCCCACCTAACTTTGGCATAGTTATCCTTGTGCAGACGTTTAACAAAATCAAGAATCTGTGGAGAAATACCCATTTCTTGTAACACCAGCCAGAGCTTGTCTCATGGCACTAGATCGAAAGCAGTCTTTAGCTCTATAAAGGCCAGGTACAAACTGCCCTTCCCAATTGTCACAACTTTCCAGTTGATCAGTAAAAATCTGAAGACCTGATCCATTGTGCCAACTTTTTGCCTAAAGCCTGCTTGGTAGTGGGAGAGGACCTTTTCGTCCTCCATCCAGGACCTTATCCTCATAAGGAGAACTCTGCCTACCACCTTCTGAATCACATCAATTAAGCTAATCGGCCTGTAGTTGGCAGGGTCCTCCCTATCTCCTTTTTTATAGATTGGGATGACCTCGGCCCCTCTCCATGAATCGGGGACTGCAGCCCCCCTGTCGATTGCATTCATTGAAAGTAAAATGAACTGAGCCCAAGGCTTCGGATCGTGCAGAAGAAGGTCTCCAGGGAGGCCGTCAGGGCCCGCAGCTTTTCCAGGAGAAATGCTATTTATTGCTGATTCTACCTCATGAAGATCAAAACAGTCTGAAGGAAAATAAGGTATGGGAAGGGTAATTTCTACTCCCGTGTGGACTGTGGGGGGGACCTTCGTTACCCGAATATAGTGTAGTGAAGTGGGCTTGCCATATCTGCCCAGTAATGTGGTTTAGGATAGGGTCTGATCCTTTCCTCTCTCCACTTTTGAGTAAGTCCCAGAATAGGGTTGAATCCCTCAATTTTGATGCATGTATGAGTTCCTGCCAATGATCCTCGTTCCAACTGTGTTTTGCATCAGCAAGTGACTTATTGTATGCTTTCCTTGCTGATTGAATCGCCGTAGGAACTTTCTTTTTGAGCGCTTCAGTCAAAGCCTGCCTCTTCGCCCTACATGTTGGTGTGAACCATGCATTTGTGGTCCGCGCCAGACCTCTATTTGGGCCTGTTTCCCTTCGACATTAAAAAAGGATCCTATCCTATCTGTTGTTTCTAGATAAACCGCAGGAAATTTCGCTTGGGTCTCTGCATCTCTGGATAACCCTTCAAGTTCCATGATCTTTTGGTCCAGGATTTGGCTGATGTTTGATATTTTGGATTCGTGTTGTGACACTATAAGCCATTTAAGCCGTCTATTGCAGTTTGAGGGAATTATTTATCTTGTGGACATTAAGGGAATTGTAGGTGCGTCTAAAATGAAAGATGACCAGACATTATTCACTTGAAGGCAAAGCGGGTTATGATCGCTTACAGAGGTGGATTTGACAACCATATCCAGAAGGTCCCTCCATAAACAAACACCAATTAGAATATAGTCAATATGGGACGGGGAACTTATCCTATTAAAGGTATTAGAGCGCATGAGATCAGATCGTGTCCTCCCGTTTACAGCTCTTAGATTGAATTCCTGGGTGAGCACGTTGATTTGAACTGCCACCTGCGACCATTTTTTGATTGGGGCTACGTTGAGAGACGGGATGTTCCATTTACTATCCTCCTCGCCATTCCCAAAAGGTCGTCTGCACTCAAAGGTTCGAATGTGCAGTTCAGGTCGCCAGCTACTATGATGTTGGAGCGCGGCAGAATGTTAGTCAGCTCTTGCTCCAGTGCTGATACGGTCAAAGATGTTTGGCCTCCCACAGTTCCCCTAGCATATACATTGAAAAGCTCTAAAGTTGCTCCGTTGGGTGACCCCCTAATGATCAGATGGAGAATATCTGGAAACGAACAGGTGTGTGATGTGACTGTCCAGTTCAATGAAATGCTGATCCAAAATATTAAGCCCCCTGACGGGTGGCCCTTACCCGTACTGGTAGCTGGCACAAAGTAGGAGGTGTAGCCAGATTTGTGTATGGGAACTAGGCTCCAGGTCTCCTGAAATAAGCAAACATCGAACATTTTGACAAACTCATTCCAGTCAGGCAGCAATACCTTCTTCTGGAGTCCAGCTATATTCCACAAAATGACTTTGAGCAAATTTATATTTGGAATAGCAACAGGAACTTTGTTGCGTAGAGTACTACCCTGAGGGCATGACTGGGTATCAGACAGTGCCTCTCCCATGTTTCCACCCCTAGGAGAGGGATTCCCGGTTGGGATAGTCATCCTTCTGCTGGCTCCATATAGTTCAATGTCATTAGTCTGGTTTGAGCCCCTATTTAGTCAATCAACCACATTCAGGCTAGACTCACCTCCCGATGTCCCTAAATCTTCATGGCCTTTTGGCCTAGATAGAGACAGAAGAGGGAAGCGTCTTATTTGAATGGCGGAAGACTCTGGGGCGGAAGTACGGAACTCTAAGGCCAGCAAATTCTCAGCTAGATTGACATCTGATAAGGTCAGCTCTATGCAGTCCAAATGAGAATTGTGCGATGTAAGCCTCCTTACTTTGACAATGTCTTCCCGGATTACAGACCTACAACCCCGCACATGTCGTATCCAATGTGTTGCTTTATTACATAAGGACTCAAACCCATGCGTGGTAGAGCATTTTGGGACTTTAACCATATACACTATTGGTGGATTATCCCCCTGGAGGTAGGGATTCAGTTTTTGTGGACCCCAACCTGGATGTTCACGGCAGTGGATGGATGTTGATACTGAGAGGTTATGTCAATGTTGGGGGGACTAGGAAGGGCCCCTGTTGATTTGATCGCATCGACAAAGGATTTTTTTTGTAATGTAATTTGAAGTGGCGGTCTGAGGATGGGGGTCTTTCACCAGATTCGGAGGCTCAGGATGAGTCCCACCTCCCGCCCGGGCTAGAGAACTACTCTGCAGCCTGCTAGAGAAGGTGGAGTGGAGAAGGTGGAGTGTACTGAGTCAGGACGCTCGATCTGGGAACGGACGGCTGGAGGGAGGGGCTCGAACCTATGGTTTAGCTCCACCACCAGTCTCCTTATTGACTTCACCTCCATTTGCAATAAACCCACAATCTGTGTTAAGTCCTTGTTTAGGCCTGCACAATTACATTTATGTAATGAACCAGCAATTTCACTAGGCACTGGTTCGCATAGTGCGGGAAGTGAACTTTTCTCGTCTAATGTTTCCAGGGCGGCATACCTATTTGTGCAGACAATATAAGTAATCTTCTTATCACTGGCATAACCTCCTAATTCTTCTGGAACACATGAATCTGCAGATGGGGAAGGGGTTGCATCTAGGGTCGATTTCTTGGGCTGGTCGAGAAATGGGCCAGACTGGGTAGGGCTAGGTGGTTCCCAAAGCTTCTTCCTAAATATTAGTGGAATCACTCACTTGGATTTACTGGCAGATAGCTCCTGTGGGTTATTATTGGGGGTGTCTGCAACAGCGGTTTTTGCCCCTAAAATCTCTTCAAAGTCGCTGACTATCGACTCAATCCTATCTAGAACACAATTTCTGGCTGCATGCTTTGCATTCTTGGCCTTTTTCCCTTTCTTGCCCCCAGAGGAGCCACCTGATCCGTCCCCTCTCCCACCCTCCATTGATTTCCTCCTACCCATGACTTTAACTGTAATTCCTCAATGGGAAGTAGGACTGTACATGTATTAGGTCGTTATTAGAGGGGGTAGGGCGGCAATCTCCACAGTAAACACCTCTTAGGAATAGTAATGGAAGGGGACAATAGACAAATGAAAGAGGAAAATAAATAAAGGTCCGTGTCATTGGCTACAAATTAGATAAAAGTACCTTTAGTCCCCAAAACAGAAATATCAGGTGGGTAGCCCTGCCCTGCCTCTTTCGGGCGATGACGGGCAAAGACGGGCCCGCCCTTGGCCCAGGCTTCACCCGGTGCACGCCCGCGAAACGGGTGTCGCGAGCAGCAATATAGCCGGTAGTGGTGGGAGGGGCTGAATGAGGCAGCTGGTTTTGCCCCGCTGGATCCTGGGCTCAGTAATCCTTGCCCGTGTTGAAGAGCCCCCAACTAAGCTGCTAACAGCGATCCGTCACCCGCAAAGCGTGTTTTGCGAGCAGCAATATAGAGGGTAGTGGTGGGAGGGGCTGAATGAGGCAGCTGGTTTTGCCCCGCTGGATCCTGGGCTCTGAAGTCCTTGCCCATGGTGAAGAGCCTCCAACTCAGCTGCTAACAGCGATGCGTCACCCGCGAAGCAGGTGTCACGAGCAGCAATATAGCCGGTAGTGGTGGGAGGGGCTGGATGAGGCAGCTGGTTTCGGCCCGCTGGGTCCTGGGCTCTGAAGTCCTTGTCCGTGGCGAAGAACACCCAGCTAAGCTGCTAACAGTGATGCGTCACCCGCGAAGCGGGTGTCGCGAGCAGCAATATAGCCGGTAGTGGTGGGAGGGGCAAGATGAGGCAGCTGGTTTCGCCCAGCTGGATCCTGGGCTTTGAAGTCCTTGCCCATGGCGAAGAGCCCCCAACTAAGCTGCTAACAGCAATGCGTCACCCGCGAAGCGGGTGTCGCGAGCAGCAATATAGCCGTAAGTGGTGGGAGGGGCTGGATGAGGCAGCTGGTTTCGCCCTGCTGGATCCTGGGCTCCAAAATCCTTGCCCGTGGTGAAGAGCCCCCAACTAAGCTGCTAACAGCGATGCGTCACCCGCATATATGCAATGTTATTGAGGATGTTTATTTTAGGAAAAGTGAAGAGATAGTTGACTTTGTTGTAAATATTTTGGACACAGATTTGTTTTTTTTAACAATCTTATTGAGTGTATTTTTTTGCCCGCTGTTATATGATGAGTAACATTGAAATCACTGTTTATGGTGAAATCCAATAGATTCTGAGAACAGCAAAAAAGGCAAACTGAATATGTTATATTATGGTAAAATATGTTGTGTTCTTAAAATTTTAATATTATTGGTTATAACTGTATATTTTCTTCTCTTTTACAGACCCTCATTTTAAAGTTTGAAAGTTTTTAAAATTTAAATGATAAAAAACAACTGCTAAAATTATTTCTAATACTTTGATATCTACTATTGGAAAGGTAAGATTAAGTAACCCAAACACTATCCATACAGTCCTCTAACCACTTAGATACTGCTCATTAACATCTTGAATTCCCCAGGTACTATCCATGCAGTCCAGCAATCGCCCTGTCACTCCCAATGCACTCCTTGATTCACCCAGCGAATACTATGTACTAATCCAATCCCTCTGTCAATACTGAAGCACTTATAAATTCAGTCAGACACTCTCCTTGCAGTACTCTAATCATCCAGTCACTACCTATGTAGTCATGCAATGACCAGTCACAAACACATGCACTGTTGCAATTCTTTGAGTGCTACATATACAGTTTAGTAATCTCCCTGTTACTATGTATGCACTCCTCCAATCACCCAGCCAGTCACATGTCCTTATCCAATCACTCTGCCAAAACAAAAGCACTTATAAATTCACCAAGCACTCTCCTTGTAACACTCTAAGTATCCATTTACTATCCATATACTCATGCAATGACCCAGGCACTAATACATGTAGTGCTACAATCGGATTTGCACTATCCATGCAGTCCTCTAACTACCTCCACAATACTGATTCACTCCTCCAATTACCCAGGTAGTACCCATGCAGTCCAGCATTCACACTGTCACTTTCCGTGCATTCCTCCAATCATCCAGCCAGTACCATGTCCTTATCTAATCACAGCGCCAATACGAAGCACTTATAAAGTCACCATACACTCACATTGCAGTACTCTAATCATCCAGTCAGTGCCAATGTACTCATGCAATTACCCAGGCACTTATTCATGCACTTCTACATTCCTCTGACTGCTACCTATACAGTTTACCAATCTCCCTGTTACTGCCTATGCACTCCTTCAATTACCCAGCCAGTCCCATGTCCTTATCAAATCACTCTACCAAAACCCAAGCACTTATAAATTCACCAAGAACTCACATTGCAGTACTCTAATCATCCAGTAAGTGCCCATGTACTCATGCAATGACTCAAGCACTAACTCTAGCACTTTTACAATCCTTTGAGTGCTACCTATAAAGTTTAGTGATCTCCATGTTACCCATATACCATACACCATATACTCCTTCAGTTACCCAGCAAGTCCCATGTCCTAATCCAATCACTCTGCCAAAACCCAAGCACTTATAAAATCACCATGCACTCTCCTTGCAGTAGTGTAGTCATCCAGTCAGTACCCATGTACTCCTACAAAAACACAAGCACTAACACATGCAGACCTACAATTACCTGTGCATTACTCATGCAGTCCAGCCATCTCCGTGTCACTACCCATGCACTCTTAGAATCAATCATGCTCTACACATGTACTCTAGAAATCACCCAGATGGTAGAATGCAGTTATTTCTCTTTTTTTAACCAAAAAAGGTAGTTCTGAAGAGAACAGTTTTTTTCTTCTATTTTGTTAAATTTTTTGGGTGTTTTTTAAACAATTTTGAGATTTTTTGGATGTTTTTTATAAAATCAAAAAAACAAACTGACAAAACTTTAAACTTTTGGAATTAAAATGTCATTCCAACTGATTTTTTTTTAGCAGCGATGATTTCTTGCTGTTGAACATACAGAGTCAACTGATTACTCCCCGCAGCATAAAATGGCATTGCATTTTATACAATGCTGTTTGAGCGTCGCAAACTCTGTACGAATATCCGGACCATGAGATGCAGAGGTTGAGCCTCCAAAAGTACTGGGACCAGCTCCCTGGTCAGTTTATGATGTGGCCTCTTTAGCTCATCACAGTTGTTCTCTTGCGAGTTGTCTGGCATGTATAGTCTGCAGAGGTTTATACATACTAGAAGTGCCACATGAGTATTTTTTCTCACTGCCTCTTGATAAAACTCTGGGAAACAGAGTGCAGCTCACCTTCCTGCCATTCACTTTTCTTTCTCCCTCCGGAATTGTAAAGAATTTCCATTAATAGACTCTGGTCTTTTTTTTGGAGGTGGAAACAAATCTTCTTCATCAGATGGAAGGTCTACTGGTGCATTAGAAGAAGATATTGCAGAAGTTTTCCAAGTAAAGACCAAAAAAACTCTCACTATTGCTCCTAAAAACACAGCAGGTGTCTCTCCTTTGATGCATCAGAGAGAATGACTAAAAAGGGTGGGGTCCTCTAAGTTCTATAATGGAAAACCTTGTCAACCAATGAAAAAGTTTCTTTTAAAGTCACATGGGAGTCGCGCATCCAGTGCGCAACCAGAGTGCACCCAAGGCGATGTCGCGAAAATATATTTAACAATAATATAAGTTTATTACAAGTACAAATATATTATTTTTATAAATAGTTTAGATAATGTCTTGTTCTGATATGTACATTAAACTTATATACATATAGTTTTAAAACATAACATTTTTTCCAGGAGTTGCGCATCTGGCACGATCCAGCACGTATATGACGTTACGCGGGTCCCGGCACGCGCTCACGTCACATACGAAATGCGCACATGACGTAAACCCAAATGTATATGAGGTTACGCGGGGCCACGCATCATGCACCTGTCTCCAACAAAACGCGTCTCCTTCTCAATTTTTCCAATATGGCAGCTTGAACTCGCGCACCCAACGTAATAGGTACACGATGGGTACGCGACTCCAGTATTTTTTGAAAAATGAAATTAGAATGAAAAACAAGAAAAGAAAATACTTATAGAATATTAGAGTTACAAAATATTTTTTTTAAACTTGTAATTTACAGAAAAACCTAAAAGGTTTTATAAATAATACATTTACAAATTAGCATTTAAAAAACTCTGCTAATTCACAGAAATAAACATAGGTTTATAGTTATAAATTAGCATTTAAAATCTAAGGTTTTTTAAATGCTAATTTCTAACTTTACCTAGATATGTAAGACGTGTGCAGAAAGAGAAAGAAAGGCACAGAAAGAAGCAAGAGAAGTACAGAAAGAAGCAAGAGCAGTATAGAAAAAGGCAAGAAAATGCAGAAAAAAGCAAAAGAGGTGCAAAAAGAGGAATAAAGGTGCATAAAGATGCAGGAGAAGTGGTGAAAGAGGCAAGAGAGGTGCATAAAGAAGCAAGAGAAGTGTGGAAAGAAGCAAGAGAGGCACAGAAAGAAGCAAGGGAGTTTCAAAAAGAAGAGAGTGAGGGGCAGAAAGAGGAAGTAAGACACAGAAAGAGGCACGTGCGGTGCAGAAAGAGGGATGAGAGGTACAGAAAGAGACAAGAGAGTTGCATATAGAGGCAAGGGAAGTGAAGAAAGAGGCTAGAGAGAGGTCCAGAAAGAAGAACAAAAGTGCAGAATGAGGCAAGAAATATGCAGAAAAGGGAAGAAAGGTGCAGAAAGAAGCAAGAAAAGCACAGAAAGGAGCAAGAGAGGTACAGAAAGAATCAGGAGAGGTACAGAAAGAAGAGAGTGTGGTGCAGAAAGAGGCAAGAGGTGCAGAAAGAGGCAAGAGAAGCACAAAAAGAGGCAAGAGAGGTACAGAAAGAGGCAAGAGAGGTGTTGAAAGAGATAAGACTGGTGCAGAAAGAGGCAAGATATGTGCATAAAGAGGCAAGAGAGGTGCATAAAAAGGCAAGAGGGGTGCAGAAAGAAGAGAGTGAGCAGCAGAAAGAGGGAAGAGAGGTATAGGAAGAGGCATGAGAGGTACAGAAAGAGAATGAGCTGCAGGAAGAGGCAAGAGAGGTGCAGAAAGAGGCAAGATAGGTGCAAAAACAGGCACGAGAGCTGCAGAAAGAGGTAAGAGGTGTAGAAAGAGTCAAGAGAGGTACAGAAAGAGGAAGAAAGGGGCAGAAAGAAGCAAGTGAGCTACAGAAAGAGGCAAGAGAAGAGGAAAAAGAGTTAAGAGAGGTGCATCAAGTGGCAAGAGAGGTGCAGAAAGAGGAAGAAATGTTCAGAAAGAGGCAAGAGAGGTGCAGAAAGAGGCAGGAGAGGTACAGAAAGAAGAGAGTGAGCTGCAGAAAGAGACAAGAGAGGTGCAGTAAGAGGCAAGAGAGGTACAGAAATAGGCAAAAGAGGTACAGAAAGAAGAGAGTGGGCTGCAGAAAGAACCAAGAGAAGTGCAGAAAGAGGCATGGGAGGTGCAGAAAGAGGCAAGAAAGGTTAGGAAAGAAGAGAGTGAGTTGCAAATAGAAGGAAGAGAGGTGGAGAAAGAGGCAAGAGAGATACAGAAAGAAGAGGGTGAGCTACAGAAAGAGAAAGAAAGGCACAGAAAGAAGCAGAAGAAGTGCAGACAGAAGCAAGAGAAGCACAGAAAAAGACAAGAAAAGTGCAGAAAAAAGCAACATAGGTGCAAAAAGAGGAATAAAGGTGCAGAAAGAAGCAGGAGAAGAGCAGAAAGAAGCAAGAGAGGCAGAGAAAGAGGCAAGGGGTTTTCAAAAAAAGGAGAGAGTGAGGTGCAGAAAGAGGAAGTAAGACACAGAAAGAGGCAAGTGAGGTGCAGAAAGAGGCATGAGAAGTACAGAAAGAAAAGAGTGTGGTGCAGAAAGAGGCAAGAGAGGTGCAGAAAGAGGCAAGAGAAGTACAAAAAGAGTCAAGAGAGGTGTAGAAAGAGGCAAGAGGGGTACAGAAAGAGGCAAGAGAGGTACAGAAAGAGATAAGACTGGTGCAGAAAGAGGCAAGATATGTGCATAAAGAGGCAAGTGAGACGCATACAGAGGCAAGAGAGGTGCATAAAGAGGCAAGAGGGGTGCAGGAAGAAGAGAGTGAGCAGCAGCAAGAGGGAAGAGAGGTGTAAAAAGAGGCAAGAGAGGTGCAGAAAGAAGAGAATGAGCTGCAGGAAGAGGCAAGAGAGGTGCAGAAAGAGGCAAGATAGGTGCAGAGAGAGGCAAGAGAGCTGCAGAAAGGTAAGAGGTGTAGAAAGAGTCTGGCGAGGTACAGAAAGAGGTCGAAAGGGGCAGAAAAAAGCGAGCTGCAGAAAGAGGCAAGAAAAGAGGAAAAAGAGTCAAGACAGGTGCATCAAGTGGCAAGAGAGGTGCAGAAAGAGGAAGAAATGTTCAGAAAGAGACAAGAGAGGTGCAGAAAGAGGCAGGAGAGTTACAGAAAGAAGAGAGTGAGCTGCAGAAAGAGACAAGAGAGGTGCAGAAAGAGGCAAGAGAGGTACAGAAGGAGGCAAGAGAGGTACAGAAAGAATAGAGTAAGTTGCAGAAAGAACCAAGAGAAGTGCAGAAAGAGGCATGAGAGGTGCATAAAGAGGCAAGATAGGTGCAGCAAGAGGCAAGTAAGGTTAGGAAAGAAGAGAGTGATCTGCAAATAGAAGGAAGAGAGGTGGAGAAAGAGGCAAGAGAGGTGCAGAAAGAAGAGGGTAAGCTACAGAAAGAGGCAAGAGAGGTGCAGAAAGAGGCAAGAGAGGTGCCCAATGAGGAAGAAAGTGCAGAAAGAAGCAGGAGAAGTGATGAAAAAAGCAAGAGAGGTGCAGAAAGAAGCAAGAAAAGTGTGGAAAGACGCAAGAGAGGCACAGAAAGAAGCAAGAGAGTTGCAAAAAAGAGAGTGAGGTGCAGAAAAAGGAAGAAAGGTACAGAAAGAGGCAAGTGAGGTACGGAAATAGGCAAGAAGGGTACAGAAAGAGACATGAGAGGTGTTGAAAGAGGCAAGAGTGATTTGCAGAAATAAGCAATAGAAGTCCAGACGGAGGCACGAGAGGTGCAGAAAGAGGCATCAGAGGTGCAGAAAGTGGCAAGAGAGGTGCAGAAAGAGGCAAGTGAGGTACAGAAAGAGGCAAGAGATGTGCAGAAAGACTGACTGACTGAACTGAACTTGTAAAGCGCACTACTCACCCGTGAGGGTCTCAAGGCGCTGATGGGGGGTGGCTGCTGCTACTGCTCAAAGAGCCAGGTGTTGAGGAGCTTCCTGAAGGTGAGCAGGTCCTGGGTCTGCCGCAGGTGGGTGGAGGAGGGTGTTCCAGGTCTTGGCAGCAAGGAAGGAGAAGGATCTGCCACCGGAGGGGGTTCATTGGATTCGTGGGACGGCGGTGAGAGCGAGGTTGGCAGAGCGGAGCTGGCGGGCGGGGGTGTACAAGTTGAGTCTGTTGTTCAGGTAGGCTGGTCCGGAGTTGTGGAGTGCTTTGTGTGCGTGGGTGAAGATCTTGAAGGTGATCCTCTTGTTGATGGGGAGCCAGTGAAGGTCTCTGAGGTGGGGGGTGATGTGGCTGCATCGGGGGAGTTTGAGGATCAGGCGGGCCGAGGCGTTCTGGATGCGTTGTAGTCGCAGTAGGTGTTTGGTCGGGATTCCTGCGTAGAGTGCATTGCCGTAATACAGCCAGCTGCTGACGAGGGCTTGGGTCACCGTTCTTCTGGTTTCGATCGGGATCCACTTGTAGATCCTGTGAAGCATGTGGAGGGTGTTGTTGCAGGAGGAGGAGACGACGCTGACCTGCTTGGACATGGAGAGGGAGGAGTCGAGGATGAATCCTAAGTTGCGTGCGTGGTCCGCGGGCGTCGGTGCTGTTCCTAGTGTTGTCGGCCACCAGGAGTCATCCCAGGCAGACGGGGTAGGGCCGAGGATGAGGACTTCCGTCTTGTCCAAGTTCAGCTTCAGGCAGCTGTTCCTCATCCACTCGGCGACGTCCTTCATACCCTTGTGGAGGTTGGTTTTGGCGGTATGCGGGTCCTTGGTAAGGGAAAGGATGAGCTGGGTGTCGTTGGCATAGGAAATGATATTCAGGTCGTGTTGGTGAGCCACTTGTGCGAGGGGGGCCATGTAGATGTTGAACAGCGTCGGGCTGAGGAATGAGCCCTGGGGTATGCCGCAGACGAGTAGAAACCACCGCAATGGAGCGCACACCGCTAGGAGGAGGGGCTAGCGGTGTGCGCTCCATTGCGGTGGTTTCTACTAATTGGCTCCCTTGAGCTTTGAGCCGACGGGCTCCTGGATGCTGCCCTGTGTGCCGGTTCGGGCATCGAGGCCATTGACGGTTGTTTGGCGGCCTTCTCCTCCACCCCTAACCATTTCTCTACTGATGAGGGAAGTTATCCCGAAACCCGAGCCATGTCTCGGGCGATACCCAAAAACCCGGGACATGTATCGGGTCTAGAGATTCATCAGTCCAACAAGTACCGACTTGCACCCACCTGGGTGATCCACTATTGAACTACAAGTACCAGAGTCCCGAGGGGCGATCCGGAGGAGGGGCTAGCGGTGTGCGCTTCATTGCGGTGGTTTCTATTAATTGGCTCCCTTGAGCTTTGAGCCGACGGGCTCCTGGATGCTGCCCTGCGTGCCGGTTCGGGCATTGAGGCCATTGATGGTTGTTTGGCGGCCTTCTCCTCCACCCCTAACCATTTCTCTACTGATGAGGGAAGTTATCCCGAAACCCGAGCCATGTCTCGGGCGATACCCAAAAACCCGGGACATGTATCGGGTCTAGAGACGCATCAGTCCAACAAGTACTGACTTGCACCCACCTGGGTGATCCACTATTGAACTACAAGTACCAGAGTCCCGAGGGGCGATCCGGAGGAGGGGCTAGCGGTGTGCGCTCCATTGCGGTGGTTCCTATTAATTGGCTCCCTTGAGCTTTGAGCCGACGGGCTCCTGGATGCTGCCCTGCGTGCCGGTTCGGGCATCGAGGCCATTGACGGTTGTTTGGCGGCCTTCTCCTCCACCCCTAACCATTTCTCTACTGATGAGGGAAGTTATCCCGAAACCCGAGCCATGTCTCAGGCGATACCCAAAAACCCGGGACATGTATCGGGTCTAGAGATTAATCAGTCCAACAAGTACCGACTTGCACCCACCTGGGTGATCCACTATTGAACTACAAGTACCAGAGTCCCGAGGGGCGATCCGGAGGAGGGGCTAGCGCTGTGCGCTCCATTGCGGTGGTTTCTATTAATTGGCTCCCTTGAGCTTTGAGCCGACGGGCTCCTGGATGCTGCCCTGCGTGCGGGTTCGGGCATCGAGGCCATTGACGGTTGTTTGGCGGCCTTCTCCTCCACCCCTAACCATTTCTCTACTGATGAGGGAAGTTATCCCGAAACCCGAGCCATGTCTCGGGCGATACCCAAAAACCCGGGACATGTATCGGGTCTAGAGATTCATCAGTCCAACAAGTACCGACTTGCACCCACCTGGGTGATCCACTATTGAACTACAAGTACCAGAGTCCCGAGGGGCGATCCGGAGGAGGGGCTAGTGGTGTGCGCTCCATTGCGGTTGTTTCTATGCCGCAGACGAGGTTGGTTGCTTTGGATCGGTAGGGTGGGAGGCGGACACTCTGGGTTCTGCCAGAGAGGAAGGAAGTGGTCCAGTCCAGGGCTTTCTCCAGAATTCCAGCTTCTTGGAGGCATGTTCTTAGTGTGTGGTGGCAGACCGTGTCGAAGGTGGCTGACAGGTCCAGGAGGATGAGAGCTGAGGTTTCGCTATTGTCTAGTTGGTGTCGGATGTTGTCTGTGGTAGCAATGAGGGCTGTCTCGGTGCTGTGGTTCTGTCTGAATCTGGAATGCGACGGGTCTAGGATGTTATTGTCCTCGAGGTGGCGGGTCAGCTGTATGTTGGCGATTTTCTCAATGACCTTTGCCGGGAAGGGGAGCAGGGAGGTGGGGTGGAAGTTCTTGAGGTCCTTGGGGTCCGCCTTGGGCCTCTTCTGGAGGGCTTTGATTTCGACGTGCTTCCAGCTTTCCGGGAATGTTGCTGAGTCGAAGGAGATGTTGATGACCTTTCATAGTTGGGGTGCGATGGTGGCGTCTGCTTTGTTGAACACGTGGTGTGGGCAGGGGTCTGCTGGCGATCCTGAGTGGATGGAGTTCATGATCTTTCGTGTCTCGTCATCATTGACGTGGGCCCAGGAGGTCAGCTGGTTGGTGCAGGCGACGTTCTGGGTGGGGTCTGTCTTGGTTGGGGCTGGCGGTGCGTTGAAACTGTCGTGGATGTCGATGATCTTGCAGTGGAAGAAGTTGGCCAGTGAGTCGCACAGTCCTTGCAAGGGCGGGATGTCGTTGGTGTTGGCGCTGGGGTTGGAGAGTTCCTTCACGATGCTGAAGAGCTCTTTGCAATCGTGTGCGTTGTTGTCCAGGTGGGCTTTGAAGGAGGATTTCTTGGTTGTTCTGATGAGTTGGTGGTGTCTGCGAATAGCGTCCTTGTGGGCAGCGTGGTTGCCTGACGTGCTGTCTTGGAGCCATTTTTTCTGCAGCATCCACCATGTGTGCTTGGAGGTCTGGAGTTCTTCGGTGAACCAGGTGGCTTTCTTGCTGGAGTGGTTGATGGAGGGCTTCTTTAGCCGGACGAGGGTGTTGGCGCAGTTTTTCGATCCCCTGTGTGAGGTCCCGGGTGGCGGTGTCTGGGCCGGTGGGGTCGGTTGGAGGGTCCAGGGCGAGGGCGGAGGTCAGTTGGTTCTCGGTGATTTTGCCCCAGCAGTGGCAAGGTAGCTGTTGGGTGTGGTGGTGCATGGTTGCTTTCTTGAATGTGAAGTGGATGCAGTGGTGGTCGGTCCAGTGGAGTTCAGTGGTGTGGTTGAAGGTGACGTGGGTGCTTGTGGAGAAGATGAGGCCGAGCGTGTGCCCGGCGGCGTGGGTTCGGTGATGAGTTGTCGGAGGCCGAGGTTGGCAAGGTTGTCAATCAGGGTGGCGGAGTTGGTGTTGTTCTCGAGGGGGTAGTTCAGGTCCCCGAGGAGGATGTAGTCCATGGAGGCGAGTGTGTGGGTGCTGGCGAGGTTGGCGATGGAGTCGCTGAACAGGGCCCGGGGTCCGGGAGTTCTGTAGAAGAGTGTTCCTCTGAGAGTGGTGTTGGGGTTGGTGTGGATCCGGAAGTGCGGGTGTTCGGCGGGGTTGAGAGAGTCGTTTGCGAGGGTGTGGACCTGGAGTATGGACTTGTGGACGATGGCTATTCCTCCTCCGATTCCGTTGGGGCGATCCCTGCGGGTGGTCTTGTAGCCGTCTGGGATGCCTATGGCGATGTCCTGTGCCGAGGATTCATTCCACCAGGTCTCGGTCAGGAATGCTATGTCTGGGGCCGTTGTGTCGAGTAGGTCTCAAAGCTCGACGGCGTGTTTGCGTGCGGAGCGGTGTTAAGGAGTATGCAGCGGAGGTGGTTGGGTCTGGTCCTTGGAGGCTTGGTGGTTCTGCCACAGGTACAGAAGGAGGCAAGAAGGGTGCAGAAAGAGACAAGAGAGGTGCTGAAAGAGGCAAGAGAGATGCAGAAAGAGGCAAGAGAGGTCCAAAAAGAGGAAGGAAGGTACAGAAAGAGGAAAGAAAAATGCAGACAAAGGAAGAAAGGTGCAGAAAGAGGCAACAAAAGCACAGAAAGGAGGAAGAGGGCTGCATAAAGAAGCAAGAGAGGTGCAGAAAGAGGCAATAGGAGTGCAGAAAGAGGCCAGAAATGTGTAGAAAGTGACTGGACTGGTACTGAAAGAGGCATGATATGTTCAGAAATAGGCAAGAGAAGTGCAGAAAGAGGCAAGAGGGATGCAGTAAGAAGAGAGTAAGCTGCAGAAAGGGGGAAGAGAGGTATAGAAAGAGGCAAGAGTAGTGCAGAAAGAGGCAAGAGAGGTGCAGAAAGAGGCAAGAGATGTGCTGAAAGAGGTAAGAGGTATAGAAGAGTCAAGAGAGGTACAGAAATAGGATGAAAGGCACAGAAAGAAGGGAATGAGCTACAGAAAGAGGCAAGAGAAGAGCAAAAAGGGCCAAGAGAGGTGCGTCAAGAGGCAAGAGAGGTAAAGAAAGAGGAGGAAATGTTCATAAAGAAGCAAGAGAGGTGCAAAAAGAGGCAGGAGAGGTGCAGAAAAAAGAGTGAGCTACAGAAAGAGGCAAGAGTGGTACAGAAAGAGGCAAGAGAGGTATAGAAAGAGGAAAAAGAGGTACAGAAAGAAGAGAGTGAGCTGCAGAAAGAACCAAGAGAAGTGCATAAAGAGTCATGAGAGGTGCAGAAAGAGGCAAGAGAGGTACAGAAAGAAGAGCGTGATCTGCAGAAATTAGCAATAGAAGTCCAGATGGAGGCAAGAGAGGTGCATAAAGAGGCAAGAGAGGTGCATAAAGAGGCATCAGAGGTGCAGAAAGAGGCAAGAGAGGTGCAGAAAGAGGCAAGAGGTGTGTAGAAAGAGGCAAGAGGTGCAGAAAGAGGCAAGAGAGGTACAGATGGAAGAGAGTGAGCTGCAGAATGAAGGAAGAGAGGTGCAGAAAGAGGCAAGAGACATGCAGAAAGAGACAAGACAACTAGATTGCTAACATTCTATATTTATTACAAAAGTGTGGCACGCCTGATGTCATCTTCATGTAATCAAAAGCATTTCCTTTAGAAATTATAGAAATGAGAGGGTCTTGTTTGCATAGAAATTATGGTTAGTGCTCTAGAAAACTAAAATGAGGACATATTTTCTGAGTTCTCAAATAGGGACAAAGGCCCACATGCATCAAGCATTTTTGTAGTCGCAAACGGTGCGATTCCTTAAAATCGGCCGTTTGCGAATGCAAAAGTGCTTTTTGGGATGCATGAAGCAATTTTAGAATTCGTAATATTTTTGCGAGTTCTAAAATTGCGGGTGCTTTTAAGAAGTCGCAGATGTGCGACTTCTTAAAAGCAATGCATCATTACTTTGACAAGTGGAAATTCGCAATTAGGGTGCCAAATTTACCGAGTGGTTGAACCACTCGGTAAATTTGGAAAAAGTGTTTAAAATGGTGAAAAAGTATTTTTTTCAACATTCATGTTTAACACACACATGTCTTTAGGACATGTGTGTGTGAAACATGATGCGAAAAATACATTTCAGGGGTGCATGGGGGGGTCCTTTGGACCCCCCCCTGCACCCATGAAATTTTCTAAGTGCCACTCGCAATTTGCATTGACTCCTATGGGCCTTTTGGCCCATAGGAATCAATGGGAATTGCGAAAATTTACTTAAGAAATTGGTATTCATTTGGGATTCGGTAAAAATTGCGATTTTTACCGAATCCCAAATGAATACCGAAAATAATGATGCATAGCATTTTGCACTTCTTAATTTGCGATTCCTTATTTTTCGCAAATTAGGAAGTGCAAAATGTAACAATGATGCATGTGGGCCAAAGCCCTTTTAAATTATATGTTATCTTTATGTTTTTTTATCCAGTTGACCACTTGATTAAATGTTACGCTTAGGTGAGAGAATGTGGTGTTACTTCAGAGCTGTAGACTTTGCAACTGGGGAACCAAGTTGGAGTTTCTGCTTCAGCTCGACATTCTGTGATTCTGGTCAAATCACGTGCACCCACATGCATCAACGTCAATTGCATTCGCAAACGGTGCAAATCGCATTTTTCAGCCGTTTGCGAATGCAATTGACTAATTTGCAATGCATCATGCATTTCGCAATTTTAGGAATTGCAACCATGTTGCGATTTCTAAAATTGCGGTTGCATTTATGAAATCGCAATTTCAGATTCCTTAAATGCAATGCATGATCATTTTTTATTTGCGGATTCTCAATTTGGAATCGGTAAAATGTCATGAAGTTGACCTTCATGCTAATTTACCGAAAACTTACAAATATGTACAAATTGCATTTTTTTAAGTTTTAATTTACACACACACATGCCCTTGGGGCATGTGTGTGTGTAAATTGTATTGAAGGGTTTTCCTTAATTGCGATTCGCAAATTGAGAATCGCAATTAAGGAACAATAAGAAATCGCAAAAATATTTGCGAAATGTTGATGCATTGCCGTTTGCGAATTCTTAATTGCGATTCCTTAATTTTCGCAATTAAGGATTCGCAAACGGCAACATTGATGCATGTGGCCGTTAATCTCCCCATGCCCACAACCAAAATGAGTTTGTCCTAGTATGATGTAACCAATGCTCATGTAAAGCACTCAAATATCTGACCAGCCTGCACTACATAAGACTGCAAAAAAAAAAGGATAAAAAGTGTTTTCCACACTCCTGTCATTAGGCTATACGTGGGCTACATCTGGGTGATATTTGGCTACACTTGGGCTCCTTTTTCTCTGGTGACCATCTTGGGAGATTTCTTTTATTTACTTATTTATATCATTTGTAGAGCGCTTGCATCACCGCGGTTGGGGTATCTCCGCGCTAAGGCCGCAATCGAGTGAAGTAGATGGCTCAGAACAGTGAGGTTTTTCGTTTTTTTCTGAAGGCCATGAAGTTGGTGCATTGACGAATGTCCAAAGGTAGTTGGTTCCAGGTTTGAGGTGCTAGGTAGGATAAAGTAAAGGCTTCGTTTTATACGAGGTACAGAAAGTAGGTCCTTGCCTCCTGATCGGAGGGTTCGCGAAGGAGTGTATCTGACCAGTTTGTCCACCAGATATCTTGGTCCTATTTTATTTAAGGCTTTGAACACCATACAGCTGATTTTACATTTTATCCTTTTGCGTATAGGCAACGAGTAAGGGTGTTCTGGGGGAGCACTGGTTCCTAGGCAGACAGCCTTATACTGGACCACCTGTAGGCTGCTCAGGGAGGTTTCCTTTGCAGAGATCAGCAGGGCGTTGCTGTAGTCCAGGCGGCTTAGAACCAGAGCATGTACCAGGGTCTTGCGTGTGGAAGAGGGGGTGAAATGAAAGACTTTACGAAGCAGGCTGAATGCATGGAAGCATGCCTACTTGGTAGCCGCAACATGCTCATCCAGGTTCAGTTTGTTATCTATTAGGACCCCAAGATTCTTAACCACTGTTTTTAGGGATGGTGCTGGTCCCAGTTCCTTAGGGTGACCAGCATGTTATTGCATCTTTGAATAACATTATTTCAGTTTTTTCTGCATTCAAATGAAGGGAGTTGCTGCTCATCCACTTTGTTATGGTTTTCATACAAACCACGAAGATGCTCTTGGTGTTAGGGGTGTTTTTGTAGAAGGAAAGTGTGAGAAGTTGGCCTGGTATATGATGTCCACTATTCTAGTGGGCACCTTGCCCCAGTCCAAATGCCCCTTATTGATGGTAGGTTGTAAAGTCAACCTTATAGAAAGCTATCCTACTGGTAGCTCTGGAGAGCAGCCTTCGGGCTAAGACTTAGAGGCAAGTTGTTTTACCAATTTTAATCTCTTGAATGATGAAATAAAAGCACACCACACAAGGTATATATCAAATATATATGTATTTATTCTAAACACAACCCCTCTGGACTCTTTATGAGGTCAGAGGTAAAAGTACAATACAAGGAACTTAATTAGCATATGATAAGTTGCACAGTATACGTTATGCCCTAGGGGCCTTACAAACCATGTACTAAAATAGTGGTATAAGAACCACGTCTGGAATAGAAAGCAGGCCTAGGGCCTGTGGAATCGCTGGGGCTACCTAGAACCACCAAACGTTAGGATGCAGGAGGCCCACGGGAGACGCGTGTAGTGTCTAAACACTTCCGTGGGTTACCATGGACTTTCGATGGAGAACGAACAAGTTACAAATTTACAGTTTAAGGACACTTCTAGGTTAACTACGATGGAACCCTTTTAGACTAGGACACTTCGAGAGTCAAGACCCATGGGCGCACCAGAGTACTCGTGTTACCTCACCCAGGGAAGCCGGTGCATAGGTGTCTTTTGGTGTCGGGTTTCATCTTCGATTCCAATGGAGAGTTGCGAAGAAGTGCTGCAGGCGACCAGAGGAAAAGTGTCTGGGTGGATCCAAGGGCAGATCGAAGATCTGAAGAATCTGAAAGCAGAAGGGACAGAGTCTGGGTCACTAGCCAGTGACCAGGATGGAGATGGGAAGCTGCCAGCCAATGTCAGGTGATTTCAGGTGAAAGTGGTGAAGCATGTCTCTTCAGCCACGTGGTCCAGGAGGCGTCGATGACAACCAGGAGCTGGATTCGAGCTGTCCCATGAAGGATCTAGTTGACTGCGGTGTCAGAATCCGGATTGGACCCAACAAGCCTTGGCAAACTCAATCCACGCAGAATGTCGAGATTGGCTTCGGTGCAGACCAGCAAGGTCTGGGGACTTCTCCTTTGGAGAGAAGTGGGAGCATGTCTATAGCAACCAGGAAAACTCACTAAATCAAAGATGGCCCTTTCTGAGTTCTCACTAGCCAATGGACTAGGAACCGCAAAGGAGCATCAAGCGGAAATGCACAAAGCGACCCCACGGGACACTCGTGGAGTGTAGGCCTCTGAGCTTCGGTGCAAAAGGTGCTCGGGGCAGGGGCTTCAAATACCCAATACACAACTTCAGGAAACTTCAGGAAGTAGGTGCAGGTTGCAAAATGCAGGATGTCCAGGAGTTCTGATCCCACGTCTCTCATGTCAGCTACGGGTCTCAGCTTTGCTGGGAGCTCGGGTCAGCTTCAGAGATGTCTGGAAGTCCATGTCCTGTGTTGCAGATTCTTCAGAATCCGGCGGGAGAATAGAAAATGCAGACTGGCAAAGATGCAGTTGGTGCCTTTTTGAACAGGGTGGTCACTCCTTGACCACAAGGGAGATTTCTTCCATCTTCCAGTCGATATGGAATGTCGAAGGTCCAAGATATATGTTGCAGAGTTTCGTCCAGGGAAATCTAAAGTCCTAGGGACTGGGATCCTATTCTTATAGCAAGTTTAGGGGTTGGACTAACTCCAGGCTGCCACCTATGGGAGGACCTGGGGAGGGGGTGGTTACACCCCTTCCCCTTTGTCCAGTTTCACGCCAGAGCTGGGGTTGAGTGCCCCAGCAAGCGGTTTGAACTGGGAAATGCATGGATCACCTAGTGAGCCCCAGGCAGTGTCTGACAAGCATTCACTGAATGCAACCCACCCTGCTCCAATACACTAAAGCCTGTCTGGGGAGATAGCAGCACCTCCCTGGACAGGAAACCTATTGTCCAGGCCTCCCCTGCTGGAGTTTTGTCCAGTGTCAGGAGGGCAGACTCGTGTCTGTGGCAGCAGCATCCATTTTGTGATGCTGGGGCTCTGTTTAACTTTAATCGGGTTTGCCAGTAACTACATGTCTTCTCCCTCTAGAAGGGTGGAATGCTACCCCCGCAATCAGAACTGGCGGGGGGTGGGGTAGTTTTCCAAAGTGTTTGACACCTTACACAACATGTTTTTATAAAGCCAAACCAAAGTTAACATTAACAGCGAGGATTATAATGCACTTAAGAGTATATGGTATGGCTACATCATAGAACACCTATAAGTAGATGGTTCCGAAAGCTGCACAGGGGCTCAGCTCATGTTAGGGCACCCTCTCACACAAAACCAAGCACTCTGCCTCCAGGATTGTCAAGGCCTGCCACAGGAGTGACCTGTAGGTTAATATGTGTCTATATATATATATAGGTAGATATAGGTATACTATATCTAAGTAAGAGGTGATTACACCACCTTACCCAGGCTGCAAGTGCAGACCTCTGGTGTCAGTTTGGAAGGCTAACCATGGGTGGCACAATACTTGCTGCAGCCCCTGGTAGGCCTAGGGTGCACCTATGCCCTAGGTACCTAAGGTACCATATACAGGGGCTCACAAGGGTGACCCACTAACCAATCTGGCATGTACCTAAAGTACATGGTGTCATTTTAGAGAGAGAACAGCTAGGCTGTGGGCCTGATTAGCAGGGCCACAGCCATACTAAAGCAAAAAAGCCAGTGAAGCACAGCAAAACGCGGGGGTAATCATAGGAAGCAGACCCTACTCTCCTACAGAAAGGAGAAATTGAATGTCGTCCACGTAGGATATGGGTGTGAATCCAATGGTCCGAAGAAGTGACAAGAGTGGGGCAACATATATGTTAAATAATGTGGGGCTCAGGGAAGATCCCTGTGGCACGCCCTTGGATACCACGGTGGTGTGAGATTTGAAGGGACCAAGGTTTCCTGATTGGGTTCTCTCCTTTAGGAAATCTGTCAGCCAGTTTAAAGCATTGTCCTGGATGCCTATGGCTCGTAGTCTCTCCAGCAGTATCTTGTGAGAGATGGTGCTGAATGGTGAGGACAGGTCAAGCAGCAAGAGAATTACTGCCTGGCCAGCGTACACATGCATTAGAATGTCATCATGATATTTACCAGAGCTGATTCCGTGCTGTGTCTCGGGCGAAAGCCTGACTGAGAGTAGTCAAGGCAATCAGAGGATTCTATGAAAGAAGACAGGTGTGTGTTAATATGTTTTTCAAGTATTCTACTATGGAGAGGGAGTAATGATATTGATCGGTAATTGGAAATCAGGTTAGGAGGTAATTTGGTGTTTTTCCTAATAGGCATGGTCTGGGCGGCTTTCCATTCCTTAGGAAGCTTGCTTTCCTTGATTGAATTGTTTAGAATGTGGAATAATGGGGCTGCCAGCTGTGCTGTGAGTCCTCTGGAAATTTTAGCTGGGATGAGATCATTAGGGGATCCAGATTTCATTGATTTCAGTAGAGATTTAGTGTCTTGAATGGTAAGCAAAGGAAATTCCTTAAGTGTTAAAGTGCTTGGAGAGACGGGGGGTTGGACGTTGAGATTAGGGTGTGTACTGGTGGTGGCGGTTATTTATTTGTAGATGTTCTCAATTTTTTGGGAGAGATAATCTGCAATACTATCACAGAGAAACTGAGTTGGCACGCCCTCCGGGTTGCAGGCTTTGGGACTGATAAGAGTGTTTAGTACCTGAAAAAGGGCCTTAGGGGTGTTATCAGCCTGTTTGAGTTGGTTGGCTATATATTTCTTCTGGGTGAGTTTCAGGTTTTTGTGGTAATAGGCTTGGGCAATTTTATACTTTTCTTTGTCAAGGGGGACATGGGTTCGACGCCATTGTCGCTCTAACTTTTTACAATGACTTTTTTCTGTCCAGAGGTCCGTTGAGTACCAGGGGGTCTGGGGGCACTTGTGGGTCGCTATGGATCTTTTTAGAGGGATCAGCATGTCTATGGTAGATTTTAAAGTCTGTTGCACGTCAGTTAGACGCTTTTCACCCATGTCTGAGGTTGAAATGTGGGGGGGGGGGGTGAAGGTTTTATTAAAAAGAGTGGGTGTCAATTTGTGCCACTGTCTGTAGAATCAAGTGGTCGGTTTTTCCTGGGTTCCATGCACAGTGGGCCCCACTAAGCAAAATTCAATTTTGGAGTGGTCTGACCAAGACAGAGGGCTGGTAGATTTGTATATCCTGTGAGGAGAGTTAGATAAAACTAAATCCAGGGTGTGACCTGCAATGTGCATGGGTGCATCATTGGTTTTAGTGAGTCCGAGTGTAGATAACTCGGTCAGGAGGGTGGAGGTCTCGGGGTCATCGGCGTTCTCGCTGTGGACATTTAGGTCTCCCAGAAGAAGAAATTGATTAGATGAAATCCCGTAAGGGGAGATCAGGTCCATGAGTAGGGTGATAGAGTCGCAGAGGGGACCTGGGGGGCGATATACGAGGGCTCCTTTCCAGCTCAGCTGTGAGTGGAGGTCAATTCTGAACACTAAGATTTCAATTTGATCACTGCTGAGTTGATATAATACTGTAGTTTTTATTAGGTATTTGTATATGACAGCTACCCCTCCTCCTGCCTTGCGCAGTCTGTAGTTTTTGGATTCGGTACCCATCCGGTAATGCAAGTGCAATTGCAGGTGTTGTGGAGGGTTTCATCCAAGTTTCTGTTAGGAACCCCGATATCTGGGAGAGAGGAGGAGAACAAGTCCCAAATATTGCTGGTGTACTTGGGGAGTGAGCGAACATTAGCCAGGAAACATTCCCAGCTAGCTGTTTTCTTTTCGAGTTTTTGGGAGTGTGTTTGGATTTCGGAACCATGAGGGGCCACCGTAGAAAATGTTTGTATTTTCCGTATTGACTGTGGGTGGTGTGAGGAGTATACTTTGAAATCTACAGGTTTTCCACGCGAGGGGGCCCTCTACTGCTAAGGTAAATTTATGGGTGCATAAACACATTCCTTTCTTTATGGCAGGCGAGCATTTGTGGTCCCTAATGTATTGTAACTCATGGCTAGTATATGTTGTGCGGGGACCATGACTAAGTACCTGATATGAAGTGAAACCGTCAGGGTATCTGGATCCAGGCGACGACCAGGCGTGGACGGGCGCAGACGGGCTTGCCTTAGGCATGCCTTCGGCGCGCCAGCGGCGCACCTGCTGCGCACGTCCGCTGCGCGTCGACCTGGACATCAGTTTTTATAGTTCCAGACAGCTGGACTGCTGACCTGTGAACCAAGCGTCACTTCCAGGGTGTGGCACACTCCCTCCACTCGATCGGAACAATCCGCGGTAGACTGGGGAGGCACACCCTAGAATGACACCGAGAAGCGGCGAAGAGCAGGTGAGCACAAAGTAAAGTGACTTTGGTTAAAATAGTGCTCTTAAAAACATGTGAATCTGTTTTTAAAACAATGAAAGTGGTGAAGAGCAAATGAACACAAAGTAAAATGACTTTGGTTGGAAAGATGCACTTAAAAACATGTGAATCTGTTTTTAAAAGCAATTAAAGTGAGCGAGTATTCTAGGCATTTAAGCATTTCAATTAAATTCATTAAACTTTATTCGATCTGATTTAGAAACATAGATCATAAAAGTGTACATAAAAAAATTAAATGCTCTTTCTTAATACAATACAGTGAGAATTAATTAAAACCAGTAGGTAAAAACAGGTGTTACAAAGCCTGGTTCAGAGCAACTTCAGGTTAACAGAATAATAAAGTTCAATATTTTGCAAGATCAATCTCATGTACTTCGTGCAAAATACGCAAGAAGGGGTCCAAGTAAGATGCAACACTCCGATACCTGACCAGTCTGCACTATATAAAACTGCAAAAAACAAAAAATAAAAAGTGTTTTGCACACTTCTGTCATTGGGCTATATGTGGGGTACATCTGGGTGATATTTGTGCTACATATGGGCTCTTTTTTCTCTGGTGGCCATCTTGGGAGACTTATTTGTTTTGAAGTTCTTAATTTCCTCATTTACTGCAGTCTCCTCAGTAGGAAATGCTTTCAGTTTTTTACTTTGATTCCATCAAGAAGGCATTCAGATGTGTCACACATAATCCTTTCTTCGTGAGTCATCTTCCATCTCTTCAAAATCTGAAGTAACAGATTTTTATTCTTAAACTTGATTTTTTCACGTGCACGATGATTGGCGTACAGCAATGAGACTTTAAGTTCGTGTGGGATTACAGGACATGACAATTACTGCTATACATTGTCAAACCTAAATGATTTCTCATGAACATAGTGAAATACTTGCTCTAACATTTACGAGCATAGAGCACGAATCAGTCACTACTTTGTGGGGTCACTGGGGCACTAACCAGCCACCACCGAGACTCCTTTCCATTCCGCCCTCTGGGTGTAATAATCGTGTAATTTGCCTTAACATCCCAAGATCTGTGCCAAATGACTTTGCAATGACAGTGTTTATTCCGCGCAATTTTTACTTCTGTTTATGGGCATAAATATTAACATGATGGCTATTTCAGTATCCTTTCACATTCATGCATATCTCTGCAAAGGGATTATGTTTGATTATGACTTAGCGATGCTATACTCTATTTACCAGAATGCATCACATATACGGTCAGGATGATTACGCTGCTCCGATTTGAGTTACAATAGATTGTGTTGATTCTAATGATATGTTTGACATAAGCACCGTTAAGATACACAGAAGTAATGCCATTTAACATGTTTTATGAAATTTTCGGAAATGTTTGGCATGATGCTTGTCTAAACACTGTAAGATGGCGACTATATACACAGTCCTCTTTTCATGTCCATTATTTTGACGGAAGTGAAATGCTTTTGAACACGAACTTTATGTGTATTTATTGTGTGAACAAGCGCTCTGTGGAGAGCGAAACGCGTCACGACTAGGTTTATGAATTTAATAAACCTCACAGCTTTGGAACAAGAACCCTGACCCGGTGATATCTTTGAACTGAGTGCTCGGAGGTACGCCGTTCGAATGTGATATATATATATATATATATATATATATTCACTGAAAAAAACATGGGTTATAGACCATATATAGTTAGGAATTAGCATTTACAAAACCTTATTTTACTCACACAAAACCATTGAAATTCCATATATAGTTAGTTGCACTAACTATATATCGCGCACCCGCAATCCACTGCTGATGATGTCACATATTACATCATTCATGACATGGTCAGTGACATCACTGATGACATCACTGATGACATCTCAAATGACATCACTGATGACATCATCCAGTGACTGTGTGTTTCTGTAAAGTTTAAATATGTTTTACATATTGAAGAATGAGTAGATGTAGAAGTGTCTGGATGAAGGATTTAGTAGGTGCGTGACTGACTGTATGAGTGAGTGATTAAATGTGTCTCACTGAATGCATGGGTTAGTGACTAAACTGTCTTAATTTGTGCATCATTATGTCTGTTGTTCTGTAAACTGCTGCATGTGTTGATCAGTAGCTATATGAGTAACTATATGGGTTATTGATTGATTGTCCAAGTATTTGTATGGGAGACTGAGTGTGTGTGTGGCTGGCTGGGAGATGTGTGACTCTGTGCAGATCAATGTGTTCTTGTATCAATGATTGTATAAGAGAGTAAGTATGTGTTAGTATATGTTTGAAAATGTAAGGTACTCTATGTTTAACTGTATAGATTAGAAAATGGAAGTGTGATTGATTCTTTACAGGACTGACTAGGTGTGTGAGTAACTCCATGGATGAGTGGCAGAGTGTGAGTGTCTGTATAGGTGTATGAGTGCATATGATAGTGTTGTAAAGATGAGTGATTGTATGTATGAATGATTGTATGGGTGAATGAGTGAATGTGTGTGTAGACGTAGGAATCAGTGAGTGCATATGTAGTAACTAGTATTGGTGTGTCAATGGTTTAAAAAATTATATTCTGTATTTAACACTGGGTGTAACAGAGGTTATATTAAAGTGTGAGGAGATGCATTGTATTGTCACATGAATGATATCATCAGTGATGTGACCATTGATGTCAAATGAGATGTCATCAGTGATGTCATTTGAGATGTTATCAGTGATGTCATTTGAGATGTCATCAGTGATGTCATCAGTGATGTCATTTGAGATGTCATCAGTGATGTCATCAGTGATGTCATTTGAGATGTCATCACTGATGTCATCAGTGATGTCACTGACCATGTCATGAATGATGTAATATGTGACATCATCAGCAGTGCAACTAACTATATATGGAATTTCAATGGTTTTGTGTGAGTAAAATAAGGTTTTGTAAATGCTAATTCCTAACTATATATGGTCTATAACCCATGGTTTTTTCAGTTAATTTTCAAGGTTTTGTAAATGCTAATTCCTAACTATATATGGTCTATAACCTATGTTTTTTTCAGTGAATTTCAATGGTTTTTTATTAGCAAATATCAAAAGCTTTAAAATGTCAAGTACGTGGTAGGTAACATTTTTTCGTGTTTATGCACGCTGATGTGCTTTGAACGCTGCCCCCCCCCTCTTTTCTTTTAGGAGTATTCTCTCTTTGCAGATAGTGAAGGGTAGGTAACGCAGGCCTTTGCCCCCGTTGTAATCCGTCGTGCCTGCTTCCCTCTCCATTTGATTGATTGTTATCCAAGCATTTACTGTTTTGGAATTGCTTCTCTTTGGTTCATTCTCTATTTACAAACAAGCACAGAGTCGCAATACTCTGTTTAGTCTTTGCAGATAGTGAAAAATCGTTAGAAAAAACAAAAGGAATCAAGCAAAATCAGTAGGCCACTAATGGGATCTCTTTTTGACCTCGCTAAAATAGAAATATTAGGAACAACCCCTCATGAGAAATATGAAACTAGTGAGAGGAACCGAGCTCGACGCCATGATGGCTGCAAGACAGCTCGGCTCCACCGCCCACCCCGCCCAAAATAACGACAAACCCTATGCAAATATCATAAATATATACAACACACCAGCAAAGTAACAGGGTAAAACGTTTTATTAAATAACTATTTACATGGCAGCCTGCTGCAACATCGATCCAAATACATGCCGCCGTTCCCGGGATTTCTCCCCGACTACTCTGCGGCCTACGAGATGGAGAGGCCGGGGCGTTGACTAGGCGGGGCCTCCGGCTGCAACCACAGCGCCAACGATCGCTGCTGACGGAGGGGAGCCTTGCCGGTGGGACCACTTATCTGAAGAACCGCTGCCTGCGGTGCCTCCCTGAGCCGCTTGACGGAGGCCCCCGAGGGGCGGTGTGGTGGCGCGGACTCGGAGGGGGCGCTTGGCTCCTGCCCCCTCCCCAAGTCTTGTTGCCCTGGTTTGGCCTGAGATCGCCCCCGACATAGGCGGACGGCTCCCGGGGTCCGGCGGAACTTTTTGCCTTTTGGTGACTCTTCCATTCTGGACCTTGTCCCACAATCCGTTTGACCTGAAGACACGTCCTGCGGTGTCCTGGTCCGACCATCACATATACCTGCTTCAGGAGACGGCGTGGGGTGCACTGCTCTTGCTATTACAGCGTCTCACCCGCCATCCGCTGAATTGCACCCACTCTTGTGGTACAGCGACAGGCGGCTGCCACGGAGCTCACGAAATGGCGGTCCGCTCCACAGACTTGGGCCTGGCCTGCAAGGATGGCTCTGGGCAACCCTGGAACTCGGACGCTTGACTGCTAGGGCATGGGCCCCATTCCCAAAAGCGTCCCCTCAGCCTTGAAGATTCTACAAGAGTCACCGGGGCCCCCGACTCCCGCAGACTTCCGGTGGGGAGCGACTGCCATGATTGCTCGCGGAATGGCCACGACGTAGCCACGGGGTGCTCTCATGCTGACGCCAGCTTCAGTCTGAAACATCCAGAAACACTGTAGACTACCAATTTGATCAGTTCCGGTGGAGCCCCAACGTGACCCGGTAGAGAAGAACTTGCCCTCCCCTCTTTGACTGATGGTTCTTGTTGCCTGTCCCTTCTGTTGTCATTTAACGGAACTTTTTGGACTGCTGAAAGGGGTTCTGTTCCGACCGCTGGTTGGTGGAGACATTTTGACTATATTCTGGACCTGCCCGGCCTCGCCCAAAATGACGTCGGTATAAATGAGACTCGCAACTCCTTGATGTGTACTGGTTGCTCAGCCTTGATATCACGAGATATGTATGCAGTTTTGGAGCACATGGCGGGCGGGGACGGGTACTGATTGAACATTTGCACATCCCTATTGATATTAAGTTCTGATGTATTATTCATTACTGTACTATTGAAAGTTCGAATTAACGTTACTCATGGTACTTGCCCGCAAATGTATATCTAGATAATTTCATTGTAACTGGTCCTGTCGTACTTTCATTATAAAATTAACGTCCACCGATTCCGCAACTGTTAGACACCTTAATTCCTGCAACCTATTGGCCCGCCCGTTACGTTTTTCTACAGTGTAAAGGTCCCCTCATCATATACGATTCCAGTTTGCTCCGTGGCCGGCCCACGTGGTTGTAGGCCCGTATTTGTATACTGACATTTTTGCAAAAAAAATTTTTTTCGAAGGAAGTATGGAATCAGCGTCATAACAATCGTCTAGGTTGGTAGGATTTTAGAATAATGGCTGTTATTCCCAAACAATAGAAGACAGATAATGCAGACCCTTTGCCTGAATTTTGGATTGATTGAAATTTGTATCCGTCACACCTGCCCTTTTTCCAGAATTGTTAGAAAATGGTCGACCGTAGTTTAAGGTATCTGCCGAATGTAAGGTGTGGTATTTTGTCCCATAAGACTAATTGAGAAACAAATACACGAAGAGGGAACTCGAATTTAGAGACAAACAAAATGAAAAAAATTTTGGCATCATAAGAAGGGGAGGATATGTTACACAGAAAAATAATGCGAAAGGGATAGCCAAGATCTGTTGTATCACACGTTCCTGCAGCTAGTCTGATACATGGTAAGTAGAAGCTTTTTCGTGTTTGCGCGCGCTGACATCCTCTTAATGCTGTATCCCCCCCCTTTCTTTTCTCTTCTGTAGGTTACATCGGAGTTCCGACTGAAGAATGAAGTGGACATGGACCGCACCGTGCTCCATGTAGGGAAAGACATAGACAAGCGCTGTGAGATATTGCATGGAGTGCAGACCATCACTGTGAACGTGAAAAATTGTATGGTGTGACTGAGCGTACATGCCCTGATTGTATGGTATGAATGTGTATGTATTCCATATGCCCGGCCGATAAACGTTCTGTTTGCGCAACTGCCGCGTTAGAAAACAACATCGTGACGCGTCGCGTAACCGCGACATATCGCGTTGTCGCTTAATGCGTCATATGACGAGCCGCGTTAGCGCACCCGGAAGTGCTCCGGTGCACGAGGCGCGAAGCGCAGCTTCCCGGAAGCGATCCGGGGCGCGGCGCGGAGCGCGTAACGTAAGCATAACAGGTCATGTGACTTGTTAATAAAACTTTTCATTGGTTCATTTCACTTTTGGGTTCCTAATGATGTAAGGCTAGGTCATGTGACCTAAAAATAACACTTTTCATTGGTTTAGAACTATTTTTTGTCCCAAATGATGAAAACCCCTCCTTGTTTCCTCGCTCTGACTTTCATCTTTGTGAGAGGAAGACCTTTTTTCATCACTTAGCAATGGCAAGTGTTGTAGCTTCAGCTGGTGCATCACCACCACCACCACCACCTCCTAGGAAGAGAGTACCACCTCCTCAAGTGGTAGTTGAGCAAGAGGTGCCCCCCCCACCTTCTTGTTGCCTGATTCGGCCAGCTCAATCGATCGAGCATGAGACTCTGTTGTGATCTGAAGAACCGCTGCCTGCGGTGCCTCCCAGAACCGCTTGACGGAGGCCCCCGAGGGGCGGTGTGGTGGCGCGGACTGGGAGGGGGCGCTTGGCTCCTGCCCCCTCCCCAAGTCTCGCTCGGCCAGCTGAGTTCCGCCCGCTCTTGCGGCACAGTGCCTCACTCGGCCGGTTGAGTTTCACCTACTCTTGCGGCTACAGCGTCTCACCCGCCATCCAGCTGAGTTGTGCCCACTCTTGCGGCCTACGACATGGAGAGGCCGGGGCGTTGACTAGGCGGGGCCTCCGGCCGCAACCACAGCGCCAACGATCGCTGCTGACGGAGGGGAGACTTGCCGGTGAGAGCCACTGATCTGAAGAACCGCTGCCTGCGGTGCCTCCCTGAACCGCTTGACGGAGGCCCCCGAGGGGCGGTGTGGTGGCGCGGACTGGGAGGGGGCGCTTGGCTCCTGCCCCCTCCCCAAGTCTCGCTCGGCCAGCTGAGTTCCGCCCGCTCTTGCGGCACAGTGCCTCACTCGGCCGGTTGAGTTTCACCTACTCTTGCGGCTACAGCGTCTCACCCGCCATCCAGCTGAGTTGTGCCCACTCTTGCGGCCTACGACATGGAGAGGCCGGGGCGTTGACTAGGCGGGGCCTCCGGCCGCAACCACAGCGCCAACGATCGCTGCTGACGGAGGGGAGCCTTGCCGGTGAGAGCCACTGATCTGAAGAACCGCTGCCTGCGGTGCCTCCCTGAACCGCTTGACGGAGGCCCCCGAGGGGCGGTGTGGTGGCGCGGACTGGGAGGGGGCGCTTGGCTCCTGCCCCCTCCCCAAGTCTCGCTCGGCCAGCTGAGTTCCGCCCGCTCTTGCGGCACAGTGCCTCACTCGGCCGGTTGAGTTTCGCCTACTCTTGCGGCTACAGCGTCTCACCCGCCATCCAGCTGAGTTGCGCCCACTCTTGCGGCCTACGACATGGAGAGGCCGGGGCGTTGACTAGGCGGGGCCTCCGGCCGCAACCACAGCGCCAACGATCGCTGCTGACGGAGGGGAGCCTTGCCGGTGAGAGTCACTGATCTGAAGAACCGCTGCCTGCGGTGCCTCCCTGAACCACTTGACGGAGGCCCCCGAGGGGCGGTGTGGTGGCGCGGACTGGGAGGGGGCACTTGGCTCCTGCCCCCTCCCCAAGTCTCGCTCGGCCAGCTGAGTTGCGCCCACTCTTGCGGCCTACGACATGGAGAGGCCGGGGCGTTGACTAGGCGGGGCCTCCGGCCGCAACCACAGCGCCAACGATCGCTGCTGACGGAGGGGAGCCTTGCCGGTGAGAGCCACTGATCTGAAGAACCGCTGCCTGCGGTGCCTCCCTGAACCGCTTGACGGAGGCCCCCGAGGGGCGGTGTGGTGGCGCGGACTGGGAGGGGGCGCTTGGCTCCTGCCCCCTCCCCAAGTCTCGCTCGGCCAGCTGAGTTCCGCCCGCTCTTGCGGCACAGTGCCTCACTCGGCCGGTTGAGTTTCGCCTACTCTTGCGGCTACAGCGTCTCACCCGCCATCCAGCTGAGTTGCGCCCACTCTTGCGGCCTACGACATGGAGAGGCCGGGGCGTTGACTAGGCGGGGCCTCCGGCCGCAACCACAGCGCCAACGATCGCTGCTGACGGAGGGGAGCCTTGCCGGTGAGAGCCACTGATCTGAAGAACCGCTGCCTGCGGTGCCTCCCTGAACCACTTGACGGAGGCCCCCGAGGGGCGGTGTGGTGGCGCGGACTCGGAGGGGGCGCTCGGCTCCTGCCCCCTCCCCAAGTCTTGTTGCCCTGGTGTGGCCTGAGATCGCCCCCGACATAGGCGGCCGGCTCCCGGGGTCCGGCGGAACTTTTTGCCTTTTGGTGACTCTTCATTCTGGACCTTGTCCCACAATCCGTTTGACCTGAAGACACGTCTTGCGGTGCCCTCGCAATGCGGCCTGGTCCCTGAATGTGTGCAGGGGGACGGTATTGATTGGATCAAGATGGCGGCTTCACACAAAGCTGACTCAAGTGTTGCTGCTGATGCTATGCAGACAAAAACTGGTTTTCAATTTGTACATTCTTCAGGATTTTTCCATCCAAGGCTGGTTGAGAGTTTGTAGAACGATGGCTTCAGATTTTCAACATACTACTCTTCAACATTCTTCATAAATGTAACAATGTGAGACTCACTAGGAGAACGGCCGTTTATCTTTCCTTTCAAAATGCTGCCAACAATATTTTCTGAATGGAAGACACCATCTTGTAGCATAAAGGGCTGCGTCAAGGGTGGTATTGCCCAGAATGTCTTGTTTTCTAGTGCTCGTAATGACGAAGCCAGAACTGCCGAAAGGGATTCTGGTCCTGCCGCTACTTATTGGAGACATTGAACTATACTCTGGACCTGCCTGGCCTCGACCAAAATGGCGCCAGTATGGGAGCGAATTGCAACTCCTTATGACGTTCTAGTTACTTAGCCTTGACGTTATGGGGGATGTATGCGGTCTTTGTGCACATGGCGGGCGGGGAAGGGTACTGACTGGGAATACGGACAACCCTATTGATGTCGATTTTTCATTATTGATTATTGTATTAATAAAGCTTCGAAGTAATGTTACCCATGATACTCGCCCATGGTGTGCGTATGGACGATTTTATTGTAACTGATCCTGTTATACTTTCAATTAAAAAATCAACCTTCACTGATTCTGCAACCGTTTGTCACGTTTAGTTTTTTCAATTAAATGGCTCGCTTGTTACATACTCCTATACCCCTGGCTTTTGACCCTTTCCTACGCGCGGTCTGTACTACCGCCCTCGGGCGATCTATGTAATGAACAGACTACCATTGCCGAAACACAAGGGAATGCATCTCAGAGAGATAAGTCAAGTACGTGGTAGATCGAAAAAAAATTCGTGTTTATGCACGCTGATGTGCTTTGAACGCTGCCCCCCCCCCCCCTCATCATTTAGATTACCACCGTCCATTGCACAAAAGCGAACCGGGCGCTCCCCACGCAAAAAAAAAGTTGTTTTTTTTTGCCCCGCAGGGCCCTTTTAAAGCCTCCACATCAAACCTAGGGGGTCAGGGAGGATCTACTATGCCCCCTTATGGTCATTTCCCCCTTTGTTTTGGCCTCCTCTTGTCTCTCGATCCTACCGAGAGACAAGATGGCGGCCGCTCCGGACTGTTTAGAATGTTGACAGACACCGGAGAGCCAATCAGCTTCCCTTCGCGAAGTTCCGTTACGCGTCAAGTACGCGAACCGGAGCGCTACCCGGAGCGCTGTTACAGATATATATATTTTTTTGAACGTTAATTTATCAAAATCCACTGGAGCACATATATTGAGACCTAGCAAAGGCACATCGGGCCCTACAATTTTGCCAAGTTTCGTGCAAATCCATTCAGCCGTTCGAGCTAAAAGTGAGGCCAACCGCCCTATGGAAATTAACATGGGAAAAACGCTTTTTGGGACCCCCCTTTTTTCTCGGCCCCCCCTTGACGAAACCCCCCAAATTTTCAGGGGCTGCTCAGAAACAAAATGTTCCATTTTCCTGAATATGTCGGCCAATTCCGTCCACAAACGCCAAAGTTATTAGACATAGAATTTTCAAAAATCCCATAGAGAAAAAATCCTAACTATATATACCTACTGGCGACCACCAGTAGGTAATATATATATATATATATATATATCCCCCTCTTCAGGAAAAACTCCTCGCGCTTCCCACCTTTCATCCAGAGTTTCCACAGCACAGAGAGTCGGCAAGTGTTTTTTTCTTCTTTCAAAAGTATTTCATTTTCAAGTACACCATGGGTGCGAGCTTGTATGGTCGGTCAACGCGTTTCGGCGAATTCCTTCAACTGACAACATCCATAAACGGGCACGGACTCCATGAGAATTTGGCATACACATTTTTTATTCCAACAAGAACCCAGACCTGTTTCGACGGCGTAACCACCTTGATTACTACATCAGGTACTCTGCCATTTTCAACATTTATGTAAATCATTCTCACTTGGTTGTCACAGCAACCAAAAATCCAGCAGTAGACATAAAAGATAATCTCCACCGATATCTACATGACAGTGCAAAAACAGTAGAAAAGAAAATACATGTTAGATTAATACGTCATAAATCAAAGTTAAAGATTGCCAATGTTTTGTAATGTCACAATGGCAATCTGCTTAAGTTTAAGAAAAAAAAGTGAGTTTTAAAGCTTTGATCTGGTCACCAGTAATTTCCCAGCACATGCGGGAGGAATGGCAGCATATAATGAACATAAAAGTTAAAATAACTGTGCACAGGATAATGGCTCTGATTAATATTCTGCTAAATGTTTACAGAGTCATTGGTGCAAGTGCCTTATGTTGTGCTCTGCATTAATTATAAATAATCAGTAAGGCTTTAAATAAAACACTGAGTAAGATTGCTCTTTGGTGTTTTGCAACCCAATATAAAACGTTTGTTTCTAAATACTGACACATCTCCGCATGTCTACCTTATGTGGATACGTGTAGTTATGCCAAAATATGCAAACAGAGATGTACCAACGAGTGATATGCAGTAATAGCGGGGCATGTTAGGGCGCTTAGATATGGCCACAATGCATTGTAGAGGAGTCAAGCCCCAGTGGGCACACTAAATGTGTATCCAAATAGCCAACTTTCGCTTAACATTTTTGCACTTAAATAACAGTTCTTAAGTCTCACACATGTTAAGATTTGGTGCCAGTCATACAAGAGAGTGAAATTTTTAACACAGAATACAATGAAAAAGAGAACCTAACGCCGTGAGGAAAGGGTCAGGTGCATGTTAGGCATAGCATTCCATTATAAATGTACATTCATTGCTTTATCCGCATTCATCCCGTATGGGATTTTCGAATTCAACAGGATGATATATCTCGACTGTCTATTCCCTCCTCTCGGGTTTTTCGGGACTATGTAAATGATATAAAAAGACAGGTCTTGGTCTCTTCCCCCATGGCAGGAGGTTATGTCCCTTGCCACCGGGTAAGATTGATCATTATTGGAGATGGCCCTGAGATGTTACAAGATACGGACATGCACAGGGTGGATGGTACTCCCCACATCTTTTTTGACACACGTGCATTGTAAGACATAGACTGCGAAATCTGATTTACAGTTGTAACTGCCGCGTATTTCATAGGGTGTGTGTCTAAAGGGCATTTCCCCTGTTTTAGTATTTGTTCCATGCTTGCAGGCTTTGCATTTTATGCATTTAGTAAACCCCTTCTGTGTATGCAGCCAGTTCGGTGTTTTAACAATTGCTGGTTCATTGCACACTAATTCTTGTGCCATGGATTTTTCTCTCCTGAAGCTTATAGAAGGGACTTTGGTGCAAATGGGGTCAATGACGGGGGTCACTATGTACTGAGCCCCAGTGTTTGTATAATATTTTACGCAGCGAAGTGTGGTATGCATTAAAGCCTGTTATGAGTCACGGGGTGTCAATTTTACTCTTTGTGCATTTGTTCTTGCTTTTGCTGTTAAATAGCAGCTCTTCCCTTGTGAGTTTAGTGCTCCTAGCTTTTGCTTTTGCTAATGTTCTGTAGTGTATCCTCTCCTTCGCAATCTGAGTAAAAGGTCTATCAGTAGATTGTTGTAGACCCTCTCCTGTGCTACAATTGTGCTTCATGCGCAAACATTCTGCTTAGGGGATACTTTCTTTGACCGTATTATGAGGAAAGCTACTGGCATGCAGAATAGCATATCCCGCTGTTGGCTTTCTGTATGTTCTAGATTGTAATCTGTTAATTTCTGCATATATTTCTAAATCCAGAAATTGGATACAATCTCTACTGGTGTTGCATGTGAATGAAAGGTTCAGATTGTTACTATTTACTTCAAGTGCAAATGTCTCTGCACTTTGCAGTGTGCCCTGCCACAGGACGAAAATGTCATCAATGTACCTGCCATAGACAACGACATTTTCAGTCATAGCCCTTTTCTGTGTCTTCATGAGTACTTGCTCGTCCCACCAGCCCATATGCAAATTGGCATAGCTGGGGGAGAAGCAAGTACCCAAGGCAGTGCCCTGTAGTTGTTTATAATATAGTTTGTCAAATATAAACATGTTATTTTCCAAGCACCACTCAGCCATTTGCTGCAACATCATAGTATGCTGATGTAAGTGTATGGGTCTTTTTCCCAGGTAGGGTTTCAATGCACTCAGCCCGTCCCTGTGTCTGATGCTCCTGTACAGTGTGTTAACATCCAGTGTCATTAATACACAATTATCATTCCAAGTGACATCATAAATTTTAGTCAGAAAATCGCATCGCCGGTGTCTCTAATGTGTGAAGGTAATTCACACACAGTAGGTTGAAGAAAATAATCGATAAATCTTGAGGTGTTTTCAAATAGACCACCTATTGCTGCAATGTTAGGTCTTCCAGGTGGCTCAATGGCATTCTTGGGTATTTTTGGTATTAAATACAGTTGTGATGTTATCGGGTAGTCTGTTTTAAGATATTCAAATTCAAGTTTAGTGATGAGCCCATTCATAGAGTACTCTGTGGTATTTTTCCTTTATTCTAATGATACTGGTTGGGGCTATGCGGCTGTAGCACTCTCTATCTTGTCTTGCAGCTGTTCCTGTGCTTCCACGTTGTACTATTCTAATGGCCAGAGAACCACATTGCTGCCCTTGTCCGACCATCGGACCACTATGTCTTGGCATTGTTTGATCTTATTTATCACATTGTTATAGTTAGTCCTGTTTTTATTGTGTACTTTGTTGAACTCTGAGCTGCTTGTTTGAGCCAAATTTTTAAGGTCTTTCACCACATTCTCAGCGAAAATGTCAAGCCCATCCTTACCCATCATAGGATTAAATACAGATTTCAGTCGGAAAGGTGTGCGCACACTCCCCCGGGTGTCTAGCCCTGTGTCTAGCATTACTTCCATCGATGTTAGTAAACAATTAAGTTCCTCTCATTCCAACTGAGCCAGATTCTGTAAAAGAGACACGTCTTCCAAATTGAGATCACAGTTACTTTCACCACTCGTTGTATTTTGATAATTTTTCTTAATACGTTGAAAAAGTGTTTTTGTAGTTTTAATTTTCTTACGAATTGGAAGAAATCAGTTCTGGCCTGTGTGTAGTAAAAGTTAGTTTTATCACAGTATTTAAGGCCTAAGGCAAGAATTCTCTGTTCATCTTCAGTTAGTGCCGTATTTGTAAGATTTATTACTGTGTTTTCAATGTCTTTATTTTTGTCTACCTCCATCTGTTTCTTCTGTATGGTTGTTTGTTTGTTTTTGAATTGCGCTTGCCCCATCGTCTGTCCTTTCTATGCATTCCTTTTGCTGACCCCTGCCTGTTCTGTTGTTTTCCTGGCGTGGGGGCCTCAGTCGTAGGCTCATTGTTCTTTATATTCGTAAAAAACCCAATTCTTGGACAACGGTGGGTGGTTTTCGTTTTTGCGCTCCGCTGCCTATTGATTCAGTTTTTGACTCTACTTCTGAGCTCAATTCCAATGCACTCGGTTCCGCTTGTATGGCTTGTACTTCGATGGCGGTAGACAATAGCTGTCAGCGTGTATTTTCAATTTTTTTTAAAAATGTAAAATTTTCTTCCATTTATGTAGTCGTTCCTATCTCTTTGGAACTTGATTGCCTTCCTTTCTTTTATTGATTCCTCGTGTTTCATTAGTCTCCTCTTCATTTCAGCTAGTTTCTTTTTGATTTCCTCCTGGTTTTCACATTTCTCCAATTCTTTGAATAATGTTTCAATCTTCAATAGAGTGGTATTGCAATCACTATTAGCATATTTGTTAAGTATTTGCAGCATTCTCTTTGAGGATTCAGCGCTGTTGTCTACCTAATCCTTCAGCATTTCGGGGTCGGGATTCTCGTAAGTGGGAGATACCAGAATCCTGTGTCCCCTTGGGATGCATCCCACATTGAGGTATCGTTGAAGCGATTTGCATCCCCAGCACTTCGCAATCTCGCTTTTCCATAATTTCTCCAGTTCGCGTATCATAGTGCCCACACCACCAGCGCTCGCTCCACATTGTGCACCATAACACTTACATACCAAGGAAACTCACAAGACAGATTTGTGGGAAAGCAGTGGTGCAGGTTTATTTCGCACAACAAGAAGCAGATAAGGTGGGTCATCTTACAGGCGATCCAATGCGGCAGCCCCTCGCTGACCCGCATGCCTAACCAGCCATCTTGCACGGCGAGTCGATGCTCTGACGGTGCAGTACATTATCACTTTATTTCGATCTACTCCCGCCCCCCCTGTCAGGGCGGAGCGATGAGGCACACCCCCGGTCGGTTCAGGCCCCCCGACCGCCCGAAGGACTAACGGGGCGCCGATGCTGTTTCCTGGAACCCCCTCGGCTCCAGGTTCTTGGCTCAGGCACCCCTACTGTGCCAGGCAGAGGTATTGACTGTATCCTTCTGCCGCAGAGGTACCCCTACTGTCCATCTGCTTCCAGATCGCCCTGTACTCCGCCACAGCTCTGGAGGAGGCCCCCGTCGATGACAGAGCCCCCCACCCACCTAGCTACTTTCGCCGCTGTGTAGTGCACCTCTATCATAGTATCCTCCACCCCACCACTCATGGAGATTTCTTAGGACGGTTCTTAGGACTCGCCCTTGGTTACATAGGCCGCACCTCAATGGGGATTGCTTAGATACGGTTCTTAGGCCACGCTCTTAGTTACATAAGCCACAGAGACCTTGGTGGTTAGTTGTTTTTGTCCGGACATATTATACGGGGGATCGGCAAGTGACTATTTGCATTATTTCTCTGCTGATAGTGGAAAACCCATGATATTCGTCCAAGCAAAGTGGAGGGCTTATGGAAGTCATCCCGTAGTGAATCATTTACTCGCCGCATGGGCACAGCTGTAACAATCATGACAGGGAATGTCCTGGCAGTCACTGCAAGATCATTATTTGAGATGGGATAGAGCACAAACTAGCAGACGCCCGTAACCGACCAATGTCATTCCCAGCTCTCTGTTGTATTGCGGTATTTCACCTCTAATTATCCTGTATTTTCCCTTGTCACCTGCACACTGTCGTGCTGTTTGCTGCCTCCTGTATTTATTTCCTCACAATTGTCACTCTTACCTCATGTAACTTGCTGTTTTTGTAGGTTTTTTACCTGTCGTTTTCTGTAAAGTTTCTCGCCTGCAATTTCTGGGTTGGTTGTACACCCTTGCGTTAAGCAGTGATCCGCATGTCACTAGCGACTTACACTTGGAGCTTTGGTTGAGTTTCGCGGATGACTGCCCCTAACCACATCTGACGCCCGGCATCAGCTCCTATTACCAATGTATTATATCCTAGAGACTTGTATTAAGGTGTCTTGTATGTTTGTCACTTTTGTCCCAAAGTAGCCTGACTGATTCTACCTCAGGCACTTGCAGCCATCTGCGGTTTGTCAATTACCAACAGCTACCAGGCGTTACCTACCACACTTAACTCCGGCGGGGGTGGAACATGGGGCCCGCCCTTAAAACAAATCAAATTGCGATTATCATTGGCTATGGGAAAGTGCAGGGCCGCCAAAGACATCTGGAACTCATACAGTGCCCGCACTTATCCATAGAGTGAGCAAGTCGCAGGCATGCCTTCTTGAGTCCCTGCGGAGTATCTGCCATTTAATGCCGCATTGTGCTGTTTTGTAACATGCACCCGCCATTTCCTCTTGTAACATACTGTTTGCTACTTCTCACATGTTGTTTAAACGACTTTTACAATATGACCACAATTCCAACTCATTTGAGCCTGTCTGTGCCCTGCTAGTACAACCAGATATATTAACTGATAATCTGTTACATAACGTATACAGTGCCATGCATGTACCACCAGAGCTCACTCTTCACAAATGGATGCATTCTCCGTGTATACCTAAACTCACTCCGACTTAATGATGGAACTGTTAAATTAAAACTACAGCAGATTTGTGACGTTGCCAGTAATGGTTCTCTTAGTTAGAAAGACACATAAGCTAGCCTGAATTGTCATATACACATCGTTAGTTACAATCCCTTACCTTAATTCGACAGCTCCGTTAGGTGCCAGAATGTTAAGGGCATAGGCCACCATAGTCATCTCATATTACAGAAAATAATAGAAACCCTGCCCCCCAATCCTATGCTCTGCACGAAACCGGGATCAATAATGCCCCACTCGCGGCCCTGGCCAGGCCTGGTGCAAGCATTAAGTTAACATAGAACGGCTGTTAGCACTAAGCTAAACACTGCAACTCTGTATGTTAATAGTATTAACAACATCAGGTATACTCCTTTCGAATTGTGACTGGTGTACCTTAATGCAGAAAAGGATTTTTCAAGCGTTCACTAAGCCTCTATTCTACATAAGTGATGAAAGCAATACCGCAGCAAGTGTACATCAGGGGCAAGGAGATAGCCCCACTCCTAAGGCAAAGCGAACCCTAGATTGAAGTCTTTCTGATCGTAGATCATTAAAAGACAAAATATTTACGCTTTTAACTACCTAGCAACAAGGTGTTGCTCCCTATTTGCTACTTTTGTCATAAATCAAGTGACAGGGGTTTGACCAAACTGACTAAAGATACATTATCTGGCATACCTCCAGGGCACCCTCTGGACCCACCTCATCTGTTTATTACACAACCATTGGCAAATCTACTCTCGCTGCACCAACTGCAGACCCAATGTCTGCACATGAACTCAGGTCGGTACCCACCTTGGAATTTCGGATCAACCCTGCAAGAACAGTAACCTGCTTGATCCAGTTCTTGGATTGTGTATGTGTGAGCCAGCCATACAAGCACATGGGCAGATGCCAGGGGCTGGCCAGCATGATTGTTTCCTCTCCCAGCCCGTCTGGACCGACTCAGCACGATGCACACTAAGACGGAGCCCCCACTCCCAGCTTTCTTCTGGTTTGCCCGAGTCAGACGCACCACACCAAGGATACCGCATACCACTCCCAGCCTATTTTGTTTCATCTGTTGGGAAAGGGATATTAATCCGCGGTTTCTCCGCAATGAGCAGGATGACTAAAAGCTTGCAATTCCACCCTGAGAACATAAACTCGGCCTGTTTGTGGAGCCCAGCCATGGAGGGGAGTCTGTTTCTTATCAAATCCCCATTTCATTCGGAGTTTATATAAAGTGTTTGTCTGAGAGATTAATTAAACTGTTGTCAATGCAGGAAGATCAGAGAAAGGAGGCAAGCTGTCCAGCAAAAGTAACGAGGAAAGCTGTGTCCCTTTCAGTTCATTACCTCACATAGCTTCCCACATCACAACTTGGCACCTTTTCAAAATCTATCAAAGCTGTTAACGGGCAGGCAGGCCTGGTTGCCCCCTAAGCCCCTACCAGACACCGCAGTTAGGCTCCCAGCACGGCGCCCGCCCTGTTTCTCGTGCTTGCGTTACCGCCTGACCTACTCAGATTCTTCAGGTTGGAACGTCACACTACTGCCCAGGGGCTACCTAATATTTCCCACCCGGTGACTGCCCGCGTATCACTATCATGTGTGTAAGCTGTGCGCCCCACATCTGGAACTGGATGGCAACTGAGGAGGGGATGGGTCCCTGATCCTGGCAAACTGCCCCACGTGTTTTCCGACCATTATCCTGTTGCTAGCATGTGGTCTTCCCCTGTGGGTCGAGCGGTTCTCCAGCGCCGGTCCTGCATTTAGAGACAGAAGAAAACATTCATTAGAAGCCCTGTCCCCCCCCACTACTGCCAATCGTGCTATTCTGGAGTAGGACATGGGCCAACACTGTCCCATGCCTCCATGTATTCTCTTTACATTTTCTTGTCAATAGAAGCTATTTTATGGTCATATGGGGACATAGGGGTACGTGCATCCTTAGTAACACTCTGACTTGTCCGCAATTGCTGCACATCTTAGCCCACTTTGGGGATACTAACTCTTCATTAGGCTAAACTTAGACACCCCGCTATTCTCCTTAACTATGATAACTATGCCCCTGCAGATGTGACCCCGTGCCCGCGTACCAGGATCTGGAAATGTAGACTTCTTGGTTGAACCCCAGTATTCTGCTTCAATACTGTTACTTCAAGGACACTTCCAGTGCTAATGCATGCCCTCTCTATTATCTGAAGGGAGATCTTCAAGGACACTTCGAAGCCAATGCATGCCCTCTCTATTATCTGAAGGAGGATCTATTGGTATAGAAGAATCCCACCCCTCCCGAATCAACTGTTCCCTTCGTTTGCCTCCCCCGCGAGCAGCACGCTCGAGTCCTCCCTTGAAGCTAAACATCTGCTGTATTTACATGCAGCCTGACCCTCGAGGGCGATTTGCACCCCCGACAATGCACACTGCCGTGAACTGTTGAAGGTAATCGGGTTGTGATGAGGCAGGGCTGACTGATAAGTTCGGGGAACCCTGACAACCTATTGGAACTTGGTGACCTCTGGACCCTAATCCAACATCTTGGAACTCGGTGACATCTGGACCCTGATCCACGTAACAGTGTCATATTTCCCGCTTTACTAAAACGATGTGGATATTTATTATAACCCGCCCCTGATAAGCGCCCAGCCTAAAACTTCTATCTTGTCGGATTACCAGTGCTCTATTGTGCACCTAGCGTTGTTGCTGCTTTTAATTATATAAACGTGCTAAAGATCAGCTTAAAGTTAGATTATATTGCACTGAATGAAGCTTTGTGAGTCACAGGCAAAGAAGAACCGGCACTCTGAAATGCATTCTCCTCCCAATGATCCAACTAAACTGCTCTCTCCCAGGGACTTAGAACTAACCGAGTCGCGTGCACTTCTACAAACTGTAAAGGTGCGTTCACCGGAAGAATTGCATTCGTGAGTTATCTCGTACATACATGCAATGCCAGTGAAACTAAGTGTAGCCCAATAACACGTTGTTTAGGACGAGTATAGAAATATACTAAAAGCACACACGGTTCGATCCCCGGCGCCGGCGGCAGGCCAGCCCAGCACCATGTGACTCCGGGCAACAGCCCGCCCAATCTCCCCGACAGCGCCCAGAGACCCCCACGGGCGACCGTGCGCTTCACAAGTGTGGAAAAGAGCATACAATTAGAGTACTCTTTCTTTCAAGGAAACAAACCGTGTCCTCTGCAAATTACGAGTTACCGTGGCTTGTTCACGAGCTCAGAATGGTGTCTGAGTACCGGGCAGCATACAACGCGGCCGCTTAAGTGTTAATCAATCACACTCAGCACATGGGGACTCACTGAGAGGCCAGCTACTCTTAACCCTGAGAATTAAAGGCCGCGCGGCCTATGATTCACACCCAGCGCCCGGAGCTGTGATTCCAACGCACAGCTGCAGGACTGCCCTGCTCGCTGTGGTCACTGCATTAGAACTGCAAACCTCTGGAGATGATAACGCAGCTCCCGTACTAGTGCTTCAACCCGTCTGTTAACAGTAATGAGGGTGATGAGCTTCAGACCGGAAGTGACTAAAAAGTCCCGGCCTCGCTACGCAAGCCGCCATGCGTTACCCTACCATTGGCCCTGAATCTCCTTGGAAAACAAATCTGCTTTGTTTTCCCATGATGCCTTATAGGGAGACAAGGAAACATCGAAGACGGATGCATCAATGCTGGAGAAACAATGATAACGATGGAGGACGCTCCGTTCGTCCAGTGTCCTCCCGCCCTATATTATTTTTGGCACCAAAAGTGTGGTCGGCCTATGCCTGAATTAGCCACTGATGGGGCCAGTATCCTGTGTACAACTGTCCTGCGCAAATAAATTCAAGGGGTACAGGCCCCGCCATCTTAACCCACAGGACTCGCTCTCCTTACCCCCTCCGGGCAACAGGAACCACCTATAATCAATGTCGTTTTATGTCTGGCAGCAGCAGCCCTTCGCATCTCGAATATTTGCTTAATTGACTCGCAGCCTATTCGCTACGTGAAGGGGAACAATGGGAGGCAGCGACATAAAAAACACGGGTCACTTGGCACAATTGCGCCCGCATCATCCTGAGCCCTGCCCCGCTGCGGCCTAGGCCCTGGCCGTTCTCCACGAACCGCAGGATCCCGCAATGCCCGTGAAACCCCCCCGGTGCATCCCCATCATGTGCAACTCAAAGTTTAAAGCTCGACGCCACCCAGCCAACAAACTCGCTGCAAAGTTCAAAATACAATTCAGAACACGCAATCCCATCGAGGGCACCGTCCCCGATGAGGCCTAGACCAAGGCCCGCTCTCCCCCAAGCCGCAAGAATCCCGCAATGCCCGCGACACAACCTCCGGGCCTCCCCACATCATGCGTAGCCCCAAACATTTCAATGGACGCCAAAACGTCCAACTAATTAATGCCTATTAGACGAACACCCGCCGTAACCCACATTAACATTTTTAATTTGCTCGAGCCCCTTCCCCGATTAAGCCTAGGCCCAGGCCCGCTCCCACGAAGCCAAGAATCCCGGACTGCCCGCCAAACAAAGACCCTATCCGGCCGCTCGGCCTATCCACAAACATCCAAACAAATCAATGCATCTTGCGAACATCTGCTGAACGCCCAACAAAGACCCTATCCCGCCGCTCAATCTGACCCTCTCTCACGAAGCCGTAAGAACCCCGGACTGCCCGCCCAACAAAGACCCTATCCCGCCGCTCAATCTGACCCGTCGACCCACTACCAACTCCCCCGTGGACGAACCACTGGGCCCCATCGACCTGGTCATGCCCAGGGACAGGGCCGGGGGGAGGCCTAGTAGTGACAACATACCTTCTGCCACCGACGGATTCACCGACGCACAACAGCGCAGAGCAGCCCAGGGAACAAGCGCGGCAGGAAAGACCGAGCAGTGTTGCCGTGCTACCTATACACCCCTTGGGACCGCCCACAACGCCAGGGGACGCCCTCCCATTGGTCGCTAATGACGAGGGCGGCTCTGGTGCTGGCGCGCTGCAGTTCCTCTCGTGCGGCATGTGGTACTAAGACGCTGTCTCGCTCAGCTCCCCTTTGCGTCGCGCGGGCAGCGGCATTCTTGCATTGTCATATCCTGCCGCTTGTTATGTTGCCTTGGTTGTATTAGGGGCTAGCCCTGCACTGCTGTCCGCATCATTGAAGATGTCTAATGCTGCCTATTCATGCTCCCTGACCCATTCCTCGGCCATCGTTGGAATTGTACAGATTTTCTATGTCACTCACTTCCCGTCTCTTGGTGCACGGGACTACCTCTCCCATCAGCCACCACTCGATTCACGCTCACACCTTCCAAACAGCCCCGGAGAGCTTACCTGAAACTTTGATTGCCCTCCAACCACCGCAAGGATTAGGCGCTCTCCCCGTGGACGGAAAATCAGATGTTTGAGTCACGGGTTATCTTCAGGTTGTCTGCTGCGGGGGGCACTGCGTTTTCTTTTTGCAAGAACGTTTTACGATTCGGGGTCCGTATAAGCAGTGCACCAAAATGAAGAGGGTTGGTGTCACGATTCCGGCGAATCTTTAAATATAATTCCCAATCCTGGCAACATCCATAAATAGGCACCGACTCTGTGAGGATTTGGAATAGAAACTTTTTATTCCAACAAGAACCCGGACGCATTTCGATGGCAAACTGCCTTGATCACTACATCAGGTACTCTGCCATTTTCAACATTTATGTAAATCACACTCACTTGGTTGTCACAGCAACCAAAAACCAGCAGTAGACATAAAAGATACTCTCCGCCGATATGTGCATGACAGTGCAAAAACAGTAGAAAAGAAAATACATGTCAGATTAATACGTCATAAATTAAAGCTAAAGATTGCCATTGTTTAGTAAGTCACAATGGCAATCTGCATATATATATATATATATATGTATATATATATATATATATCCACACAAACAGGTCACCCCAAATGAAGACGCCACCACTGGGAGTTGAAAACACCTTTTAATTGAGGACCTCACAGCGCAACAAAGTAGCAGTCTCTTCCTTCAGCAATGGAAAGTACTCATTTCAAACATCAAGTGTTCTTGTTCACGGGTTGTGCAAAGACACGGTAATAGGAAGAACAGCAGCTCTTATCCACCCACGGGGCAAGAAACCTTTTAATATTGCACAAGCACGGCAACACCCACTAGGGAGGTATCGAGTGGAAACCACAAGTTCCAGAATGGCAATACTGCACTCGCTATTGAGCGTCCTGTCCAGCCGCGGAGATGCCCCGCTGCAGATAAGTGGTACTGCGGCACTTGAAACTCAGGACACCGTAAGAAGGGAGAGTCCATCATTGCAGGACATGGTCATAGCAAGAACATCGGCCCCCTACCTCTTGTCAACCTACGAGGGCAAGTTCCAGAAGGCATGCTGTACAATCCCACTGAGGCGGGACTTGGCGCATTTAAATATGGAGTTCCACAATGGGTTCTGTTGCTTTCTTTAATGCCAGTGAACAAGGACAGAAACGCATTTGGCTTTGCCAACTTGGTCAGAGCTGAGAGCAGTCACCTTTGCAACCCGCAATAAATATGGAGCCAAGCTCTCCTGTTTGTGGCATCTTCATGTGGGGCAACACTTGCATTGGTATATTGAGTGGCCTGTCCAGCCACGGAGACGCCCCGTTGCAGATAAGCGGTTCTGCGGTGCTAGAAACTCAGGACGCCGTAAGAAGGGAGAGTCCATCATTGCGGGACACGGTAATAGCAAGAACAGCAGCTCCTACCTCTTATCAACCCACTGGGGCAAGAAACCTTTTATTATTGCACAAGCATGGCAGCACCGACTAGGGAGGTATAGAGTGAAAACCACAAGTTCCAGAAGGCAATGCTGCACACGCCCACTGAGGCGGGACTTGGCACATTTAAATATGGAGTTCCACAATGGCTTCTGTTGCTTTGTTTAATGCCAGTGAACAAGGACAGAGAGGCTGTCCGAAATGTGTTTGGCTTTATGAACTTGGTCAGAGCTGAGAGCTGTCATCTTTGCAACCCGCAATAAATACGGAGCCAAACTCTCCTGTGTGTGGTGTCTTCATGTGGGGCAACCCTTGCATTGGTATATTGAGCGGCCAGTCCAGCCGCGGAGACGCCCTTCTGCAGATAAGCAGTTCTGCGCCGCTTGATACTCAGGATGCAGTATGAAGGGTGAGTCCATCATTGCGAGACATAGTAATAGCAAGAAAAGCAGCTCCCTACCTCTTATCAAACCACAGGGGCAAAAAACCTTTTAATATTGCAAAAGCACGGCAGCACCCACTAAGGAGGTATTGAGTGGAAACCACAAGTTCCAGAAGGCAATGCTGCAAACACCCACTGAACAAATTACTAAGAGGATAATGAGGCGGATAGATTCAGTGACAGAGAGGAAGAGAGGGAGAGAGAAATGAACTGAAGGTGAGTAAGATACTAAAGGAATGTGAGTTAGCAAAACTAAAGGAGGAAAGGCAAGTAAGGAAAGGGGAGTGAGTGACAGGGAAGGGGAAGTGAGTGAGGGTGCATTCACGACAATGAGGGATGGAAGGTGAGTGAGGGTGAGTGTAGGGGCGTAAGAGTGAGGGGACAATGGGAGTGAGGGTAACAGAGAGGGACTGAGGGAAGAGGAGTGAGGAAGTGCTGGCCAACTACCGCCCAATTTCCCTGTTACCTGCGTTCTCTAAGATCTTAGAGAAGCATATTCACGGTGTACTCTCAATGTACACGGAGAACAATAATCTACTCCATTTTACTCAGTCAGGTTTTAGGGCAGGCCATTCCACCGAGTCCGCCCTTTTGGGAGTCACCGAAAAGATTAGGGGACTTTTGGATGAGGGGCAAACGGTTGCTCTTGTCTTACTTGATCTTAGTGCGGCCTTCGACACCATCTCACACAACAGACTACTTGCTAGGCTGAGTGATGATGGTGTCGGAGGGAAAGCGCTTGACTGGATCGCGTCCTACTTGAGCAACCGGACGTTTCAGATCTCGTCCTCGCAAGCTCAGTCAGACACCTTTCTGTCTCCACATGGTGTGCCTCAGGGCTCAATCCTGAGCCCGTTGTTTTTTAATCTGTATCTCCGCCCACTCGCTGATCTAGCTGAGCGAGTTGGCCTAGAACTTATGTCTTACGCGGATGATTCGCAGATTATTTTTTCCCTTACCAACGCAAAGCCTTCATCCCCCTCTGCGTTGAAAACAGGCCTTCAGGAAGTCTTCAGCTGGATGTCAACTAATCAGCTGAAGCTTAACGGGGAGAAGACGGAGATTCTTCTCCTAGGGAAAAAGAGAGATCTTTGGCAGGATTCCCATTGGCCGCCCTCCCTGGGTGCTATTCCCTGCCCGGCCACTCAAGTCAGAAACTTAGGGGTATGCATTGATGACTCTTTATCAATGAAACAGCAGGTAAACAAAGTAGCTGGTACGTGCTTCACCATCTTGAAATGGTTACGGAAGATCATTTGGATGCTGCCTATGGATACCCAGAAGACCGTAGTCAATGCACTGATTACATCTAGACTTGACTACGGTAACATCTTATAACTGGGCTCCAATTTAGCTGTGATCAGGCGGCTCCAATTGGTCCAAAATTCCGCCGCCAGGCTGCTTTGTAAGATCCCTAGGACAGCTAGGATATCAAAGCACCTAAAGGATCTTCACTGGCTTAGGGTTGAGAACCGGGTCCGGTTTAAAGCATTGACCTATATGTTTAGGATCAAGGCAGGGACTGCACCAAAGTACCTGCAGAATCTGGTTAGGCCCTACGTTCCTGAACGAAACCTCCGTTCTTCAAATGGAGCCAACTTTGTGGTTCCTAGATTTAAACTGGCCCGTATGGGGGGAAAGTCTTTCTCCCATCTGGGACCAGTTCTTTGGAACTCTTTGCCTTTAGCCCTGCGTAAGGAGGTAAATCTTGCCAGTTTCAAGAAAGGTGTAAAAACCTGGCTTTTTGATAAATAATTGCAGGCTTCTAATGGGTTGTTTTCTGCGCTTTTTGGTGTTTTTCAGCTTTTACATCTGTTGCGCCGGGAAACCCTTTGTGGGTATCTGCGCGCATTATAAGTGCAAAAAATAAATAAAATAAATAAATAATAAATAAAGTGAGAGGACAGAGGGAGTGAGAGAAGGAGTGAGTAAAGTGGAGTAAGGTGAGTGAGGGAAGGGGAATTATTCAGGGAGCAAAGGAAGGAAAGAAGGGGAAGGGGAGGGAAGCAGAGGGACTGGGAAAAGGTGACTGCGTTAGGAGAGAAAGCGGAAGGGGAGTTAAGGATGGGTAATGAGGATAAGTGAGGGAACCGGAGTAAGGGAACGGGGTGAGGGAGGGTGAGAGAAGGGCAGTGAGGTTGAGGAAAGAGGGATGATAGAGGGTGGATAAAGGCGAGTGAGTGTAAGACAATGGGACTGAGGGAGTGAGGACATAGAGATAGTGAAGGAAGGAGTGAGAGAAAAGGACTGAGTAAGTTAGCAAAGAAAGGTAAGTGAGGGAGTGTGGGTGAGTTTTAGGGAGTGAGCGTGACAGAAGAGGAGTGATAGAGTGAAGGGACGGAGAGAGTAAGGCTAAGAGAGAGGGAGTGAGGGAAGGGGAGTGAGGAAGTGAGAGGACATAGGGAGTGAGAAAAGGAGTGAGTGAAGTGGAGTAAGGTGAGTAAGGGAAGGAGAATGAGTGAAGGAGCGAAGGAAGGGAAGAGAGGGGAAGGGAAGTAAAGCAGGGGGTCTGAAAGAAGGTGAGTGTGGGAGGGGAGTGAGGGAAAGGGGAGTAAACATGGGGCATGAGAATAAGTGAGGGAAGCGGAGTAAGGGAACGGGGTGAGGGTGGGTGAGAGAAGAGTAGTGAGGTTAAGGAAAAGAGTGACGAGAAAGTAAATTTTGTTTGTCAAACTTACCTTATAAGTAATGTAAACTTAATGACATATTTTTAATAAATTTAATATCTGTGGAAGAGGAAAAAGAAAAGTTATAATTTTTATAATATATATTTCAAAATACAAGAGACAAGGCAGGAGATTAAAAGTCATAAAAGGGTACTAAGAGATAAAGTAGGAGTGAAGGACACAGAAAGGGAAACAAAGGAATGGTGAAGGACAGAGAAAGAGAAAAAGAAATAGAGGGAGAGTAAATTACTAAGAGGATAATGAGGTGGATAGATTGACAGAGAGGAAGAGAGGGAGAGAGAAATGAACTGAAGGTGAGTAAGATACTAAAGGAATGTGAGTTATCAAAACTAAGGGAGGAAAGGGGAGTAAGGGGAGTGAGTGACAGGGAAGGGGGATTGAGTGAGGGTGCATTCATGACAATGACGGATGGAAGGTGAGTGAGGGTGAGTGAAGGGGTGTGAGAGAGTGAGGGGACAGAGGGAGTGAGGGTAACAGAGAGGGAGTGAGGGAAGAGAAGTGAGGAAGTGAGAGGACAGAGGGAGTGAGAGAAGGAGTGAGTAAAGTGGAGTAAGGTGAGTAAGGGAAGGGGAATGACTGAGGGAGCAAAGGAAGGAAAGAAGGGGAAGGGGAGTGAAGCAGAGGGACTGGGAAAAGGTGACTGCGGGAGAAGAGTGAGGGGAAGGGGAGTGAAGGAATGGGGAATGAGGGGTAGTGAGGGAAGTGGAGTAAGGGAACGGGGGTGAAGGAGAGTGAGAGAAGGGCAGTGAGGGTGAGTAAAGAGGGGTGATAGAGGGTGGAAGAAGGTGAGTGAGCGTGAGACAAGGGCAGTATAATATATATTTCACAATACAAAATACTAAATAACTTGTACAACATGTTATATGGTTTATTGTTGCTGTTTTCAGAATATATTGAATTTCACTTAAAACAGTGAGTTCAATACTACTCATCATATGACAGCGGGCAAAAAAAAACACAATCAAAAAGATTGTGTTTAAAAACCCATACAACGTTTCAATAAATAATGTAAAACTTAGAAAAAACATATCTTAAGTCATTTTTGATCCACTTACTTTTCCACGAGGCCAAATCGTATATGTTAAGTCCTTTTCTTTGGAAATTACTCAATAGTACTCTTAAACTTCCATTTACCCGACTTTCTGAAAGAAAAGCTCCAACATCTTTTTCATCATGTAACAATAGTTATATTTCCACCTCTGGCTCACTCATGATCAACATTTCCTATAATACTGATATCACTCACAATGTGATACACTTACACTACCTCTATGACAACTACAAGTTTTTTATTATCTTGATCACTCTCACTCACAAAGTAATTTTGAACAGCAGACTCAGTTTTTGTAACTGCTCCAATCTTCATAGGCCAATTACCTTTACTAAAATTTCGGTTGTAAAAACACTAGGTAAGAATTTTGTAAGTCAAACGGCAAACGTTGTTTGAAAGTCAATTGAGTATCATTACAATTAGTCCAGCCTTTTGACATTTAAAATAAGCTGTGTAATGTCCTGATGTTGTCGAAGGACCATCATGGAAAATAATTGCTGCAGTTGCAATGATTCTTCCTGAAATTGATAATTGAGAAGCCACAACATTTTTAATTAAAGTTGTCAATTTAGTTCCATCAGGTCTACATCGTTGGAACATTAAAATTACATACTGTCCACATCTCTGTATAAATAATGTTGATAGCATTGCAGATTTACATTGAGTACAGACCATGTTTTGATTTGCTTCTCTAACTAGATTATTAAAAGACACTGATTTGCAGTCTGGTAAAGTCAAATATATAAATCTTTCAGTGTCTATTGTAGTAGTACTTGAAAAGGAACAATTGTCGCAGTTATGCTGCCATTTATAAGAAAGGCCAAAAAGATTTTCTACATCTATACCTTCATCTTGCAATACAACAAGCATATACATTAGAAATTCCTGACAATCTTGCTGAATATTCTGTGAAAATTGATTTAGACCAGAACATATGTCTAAAACATTTTGAACTTCAGAAACACTTTTTATTTTTGTTCTATCACTGCTACATTTCTCAAACACAGATTACAACAAACAGCTAAATCTTTGATCCTGATAACAATCTGTTCTTGTAAAGTTTGGAGAAAAAAACAACATCAACCACTACATTAGCATAGCAGTTGACACCAGAACTGTTTTCAAACTGAAATCCAACAACATCTTTAACTGAATCCTTTTCCTTTCTGCTTACAATTACTGGTTCATCTACTTTTTTTCTTTTTGCTACATCTTCACTATCATTTTTCTCATTTCTTCTTTTTCGGCCTACCACACGCTTTTCAAATAGAGAATATTGAGGTAAATTTGGAGCATACTCTCTTCTTAACCTATTATATTCTTTTACACAATTTAGACCTGCACTCATATTTGTTTCATCAAAATCAATCAAGTACAATCCAGATAAAGTTCTGACTCCAGATAAAGCAACATATGCCATACCCTCCTTGAACACAGAACTTCCAATATTCACCAAAGCACTATCTACACTTAAACCTTGAGATTTATGAATAGTCACCGCATATGCCAAAGAAACAGGAAACTGTTTTCGGCGGACATATAAATCTTTCACAAGCAAAAATCGAGCAGAACAACGACTGAATTGTTGTACTTCTTCAATTCCATCAAATTTAATTTTTTTAAATTCAATTCCATCTCTCTTTCGGTAATTCACAAAATCAACAACATGACCCATTGCTCCATTTACTAAACCTTTTTCCACATGTAAATTCCGTCGTAAAATTATAAGACCAATTAAACATGCATACAGATTCTTTTCCAAACCAGCAGTTTTAGATATTGTCTTCTCTAAAGAATCCAATTTTGATTTCAACTTTTCTGACAAATAATAGTTGCTCCTTCATGCTCTATTTTATCAATAGCTTCCAGTTTCACAATCTCTTGATTTTCTAACTTTAACATTTTGTTGTTGAAGATTGAGCATTCTTGCAGAGTCGGCATCAAGCATATAACAGATTTGTTTTCAGCAATCTTCTTAAAAATATTCTCTTGGAGAATATTTTCGTTTGGAAACAAATTTCAAATTAATCGTGCATGTAAAGCTTCTTTGCCATGCTCACTTACTTTTCCAATTCTTACATCTTGTAGAATATTTTTATAATCTTCATCCTTTGCCTGTCGCATATTTTGAAGCAGTTCTGCATATTTGAAATTTAACCATATATTGACATTTCCAATGCTTCCTAGGCACTTCCTGGTATATTCATGCGTAAGCATTTTAAACACTGGTTGTCCCTTCACTGGAGTGAGCTGCAGTAGATCTCCAAAAACAATGATGTGTTTGCCTCCAAATAACACATCATACTCTGTTTTAAGAATTTCTTGCATTCTTAAATGCACAAAAGCAAGCATTACATTTGATACCATGCTTACCTCATCAATGATAAGAAGTTTCATTTTCTTCAGGACTCTGGAAACTTCACAACACGCTTCTCCAGATAGCTTGTGGTATTGTAATTTATTATCATGCTCTACTGGCAGCATCAATAAGCGATGTAAAGTAATCCCTTTAATGTTATGTGCTGCCAACCCAGTTGGAGCGGTAACAACACAAGACAGCGATGACTCAGTTATTTTCTGCAGATAAGTTGCAATTGCCTTAATCAGAAAACTTTTTCCAGTTCCTGCTTCTCCACTCACGTACAGTCAGACAGGCATAAATGACATACATGAGCACTCTTTTTTCTCATTACATAAACCATGCTCAATCTGTTCTGTGACTTCGTCATATATTTGTTTCTGCTCAATGTTTAGTTCTTTTTCCAAATCTTCCAAGTTAACTACATCCTCCTGAGCTTGTTCCATGGCTCTTTCCACTTCATCCATGGCAGTGGCAGCTTCATTTTGGATAATTGGTCCTCCTAGTGGATCCTGACTCAATGAAGCAGAACTCTGACTGTCTTGAGAACTGTCTCTAGCAATCTCTGCTGCAATTGTAGCTTCTTGCTGAATTTCCTCGTTCAACATTTGCAGATAATTTGAAAAAACAGGACATTCTATGGTATCCTTGGTTGCATTGAAGGAATCTTTATAACTGAGAAAATCTCCAAGTAGTTCCTCTTCTGTACGCCATGGCTTAAAGAGTTGCAAAAGAGCTAAATAGTAAAATTCCCTTTTGTCAGGAGATTCGCAACTCAATTTTCGATGATTAATCTAATGGCCTTTTCTTTGTTTCACCAGACATCCTTCACATCCAATTACAGCATATACTCCTTTATTGATATCTTCTGTGATGTACCTCTTAAAATGATAGCTTTGCAGAACTTCATAGAGACAAACGTTCTCAAGATGACTACTTCTATTTGGATACTATGTATCCAACATGTTTGTCTTCAAAATATCTGTACTGTTTGGTTCTTTCTCCGCCAAATACTCAATTTCTTGTACAGATTTCAAAACTTGGTTTCGTGTTGCAGCAAGACCTAGACTCACCCAAATGATTGTTCTAGATTTGGCATATAGACTTGCTGATGATAACCGATCAGAACATTCATATGCTCCAATTTCTCGATGCGACAACATCTTCAGACTGTAACTGTACAATTTCTTACTTGGACTCTTTTCATGTGAAATTTCCTCCCACATTTCATTCAGTTCCGTCTTTTCTGATTGTGTGCTGTAAGACGTCACATATCGAGCCACAGCAATAGAGTTGGACAAAATTACTGGGTTGTAGTCATTTATGTATTTGGACTCTTCATTTCTTCTTAAGTTGTATGTATTTTTCGGTGATTTTCTTGTCACAGTATGTCACAGAGAAGACATAAAATTGTTCACTCTTCCTTTAGATATTACTGGTCGTGGAAATCCAAAACGACATTTTGTTTAGAACTTGTCCTTGGATTTAAACTTTCGACGACAGTATTTTCTACAACGATGGGTTTGAAAGCATAAAACTTGATGTCTTAAATTGTTTTCTTCTGTACTTTTCGGAACAGCACATGTAGAATACTGTTCAATGAAACTCATCACTGTGCCATCCGAATCTGTTCCAAATTTGGGTGCATCTCTGATCCATAGCAGCATATGTATGTGAGGAGCACCTCTTGCTTGATACTCCTTTCTCCAAAAGAAATCCAAAACCTCTCCAAGCGGAGGATTTTTTTTGTTTGTAATAAAAGACATCATAGCTTCAAATCTGTGATTGAAATACCTGCATACATTAACTGGATCCAAAGAGCACAGTTCTCCAGGTGTCTTGTATTCTATATTTTCAATGTTTGCATTTGCCTCTCGTGGAAATTGAAGTAAGTCTTCCCAAGCATACTCAGCACAGCTAAGAGTGAGGAACCATGTAGGAGTTCCTAAGTTTCTTAGCATACATTTCAATTCCCCATGACGACAGTACCAATACTCGTTAGTACCACGCTGACATGCCATGAGATTAATTAGGTGAGATTCCAAAATACTGTCTTGCAGTTTGACTTTATCCATAAAGTCCCTTGCCGAAACATTTTGCAGATGTACTCCACTTTTCAGTATATGGTTCACACGCAATATGGCACACGCAAGGAGAGAGATGCCACACACAAAGAGAGAGATGACACACACAAAGAGAGAGATGGCAGGCACAGAGTGAGATGACACATGCAAAGAAAGAGATGACACACACAAAGAGAGATGACACGCACAAAGAGAGAGATGGGGCAGGCACAGAGTGATATGACACATGCAAAGAGAGAAATGACACACGCAAAGAGAGAGATGGTGCAGGGACTGAGTGAGATGACACACACAAAGAGAGAGACGGGGCAGAAACAGAGCGAGATGACACACGCAAAGAGAGAGATGGTGCAGGCAAAGAGTGAGATGGCACACGGAAAGAGAGAGATAGTGCAGGCAGAGAGTGAGATGACACAGGCAGAGAGTGAGATGTCACACGCAAAGAGAGAGATGACAAAGCAAGAGAGAGATGGTGCAGGCACACAGTGAGATGACACACGGAAAGAGAGAGATGACACACACAAAGAGAGAGATGACACACACAAAGAGAGAGATGACCAGGCACAGAGTGAGATGACACACGCAAAGAAAGAGATGACACACACAAAGAGAGATGACACAAACAAAAAGAGAGATGGGGCAGGCACAGAGTGAGATGACACACGCAAAGAGAGAAATGACACACACAAAGAGAGAGATGATGCAGGGACTGAGTGAGATGACACACACAAAGAGAGAGATGGTGCAGGCACACAGTGAGATGACACACGCAAAGAGACAGATGACACACACAAAGAGAGAGAAGACACACACAAAGAGAGAGATGGGGCAGGCACAGAGTGAGATGACACATGCAAAGAGAGAAATGACACACACAAAGAGAGAGATGGTGCAGGGACTGAGTGAGATGACACACACAAGGAGAGAGATGACACACACAAAGAGAGATGACACACACAAAGAGAGAGATGACACACACAATGAGAGAGATTGTGCAGACAGAGATTGAGATGACACACGCAAACAGAGAGATGACACACACAAAGAGAGAGATGGGGCAGAAACAGAGCAAGATGACACACGCAAAGAGAGAGAAGGCGCAGGCAGAGAGTGAGATGGCACACAGAAAGAGAGAGATAGCGCAGGCAGAGAGTGAGATGACATAGGCAGAGAGTGAGATGTCTTACGCAAAAAGAGAGATGACACACAGAAAGAGAGAGATGTTGCAGGCACATAGTGAGATGACAGACGCAAAGAGAGAGATGACACACACAAAGAGAGAGATGACACACACAAAGAGAGAGATGGGGCAGGCACAGAGTGAGATGACACATGCAAAGAAGAGAGAAATGACACACACAAAGAGAAACATGGTGCAGGGACTGAGTCAGATGACACACACACGGAGAGAGATGACACACACAAAGAGAGAGATGACACACACAAAGAGAGAGATGACACACACAAAGAGAGAGATGATAGACACAAAGAGAGAGATCGTGCAGACAGAGATTGAGATGACACACGCAAACAGAGAGATGACATACACAAAGAGAGAGATGGGGCAGAAACAGAGCGAGATGACACACGCAAAGAGAGAGATGGCAGAGCCAGAGAGTGAGATGGCACACGGAAAGAGAGAGATAGCGCAGGCAGAGAGTGAGATGACACAATATAAAAAAAAGAGTACCCTATAAGCAAAGAGATGCAAACTGTGAGGAGACACAGGTGACATTATAGAAAAAGGTGCAAATATAATTCCTTATTTCACACAGACACTCAGTGTGATCCTTGTCAAAAAAGTTAAAGCCATACATTTTACCCAAAAACATTTAGCATAGTAAATCGTTTTAGACACAGAGCACAGCCCATTTAAATGACCACTACATTACAAGGCAGAAACCTGACTCATTTCCAAAATACATTTCCAATATGCACCATTCATTTATTTGCCAGCATTACATAGAAACATGAGACACAATGCAAAAAGAAACAGTACCCTATAAGCAAAGAGATGCAAACTGTGAGGAGACACAGGTGATATCATAGAAAAAGGTGAAAATATAATTCCTTAATTGACACAGACACTCATTGTGATCCTTGTCAAAAAAGTTAAAGCCATACATTTTACCCAAAAACATTTAGCATAGTAATTCGTTTTAGACACAGAGCACAGCCCATTTAAATGACCACTACATTACAAGGCAGAAACCTGACTCATTTCCAAAATACATTTCCAATATGCACCATTCATTTTTTTGCCAGCATTACATAGAAACATGAGACACAATGCAAAAAGAAACAGTACCCTATAAGCTAAGAGATGCAAACTCTGAGGAGACACAGGTGACATTATAGAAAAAGGTGAAAATATATGCCCACATGCATCAAGGTATTTAGGAGTCGCAAACGGTGCGAATCGGTAAATTCGACCGTTTGCGATTCCTAAATTTCTTTTTTGGATGCACCAAACATTTTTTGGAAAATCGCTATTTTTAGCGAATTCCAAAAATGCGATTGCTTTTAAGGAATCGCAAATTTGCGATTCCTTAAAAGCAATGCATGATTGCATTTTAAATTGTGAATTCGCAATTAGGGGGTGAAAATTACCACGAGGTTGAACCTCGTGGTAATTTGCGAAAAAGTTTAAACATGCTCAAAATTGCATTTTAATCACTGTAATGTTACAGACACACATGTCCTTAGGACATGTGTGTGTGAAACATGCACTTAAAAATGCATTTCAGGGGTGCAGGGGGGGTCTTTTGGACCCCCCCTGCACCCATGTAATGCATTAACATTTTGCGAATCGCAAATAGAAATTCGCAAAATGTCAATGCCTTCCCATTGATTCCTATGGGCCTTTTGGCCTATATGAATGAATGGGAATAGCTAAATCGCAATTTAGAATTCGCATAATCCTTGCGATAATTCCTTAATTGACACAGACACTCAGTGTGATCCTTGTAAAAAAAATTAAAGCCATACATTTTACCAAAAAACATTTACCATAGTAAATCGTTTTAGACACAGAGCACAGCCCATTTAAATGACCACTACATTACAAGGCAGAAACCTGACTCATTTCCAAAATACATTTCCAATATGCACCATTCATTTTTGTGCTAGCATTACATAGGAACATGAGACACAATGCAAAAAGAAACAGTACCCTATACGCTAAGAGATGCAAACTGTGAGGAGACACAGGTGACATTATAGAAAAAGGTGAAAATATAATTCCTTAATTGACACAGACACTCAGTGTGATCCTTGTCAAAAATGTTAAAGCCATACATTTTACCCAAAAACATTTACCATAGTAAATCGTTTTAGACACAGAGCACAGCCCATTTAAATGACCACTACATTACAAGGCAGAAACCTGACTCATTTCCAAAATACATTTCCAATATGCACCATTACATTTTTTACCAGCATTACAAAAAAAACATGACACACCATGCAAGAATAAAGAAGCCCAATATGCTTCTTAATCTTCCCCATAGTGCATACAGCACTCTATCTATATTACATGAATCATTACTCACCTTTAAAAATGCTTTTGAAGATTTAGAACAGTGTCAGTCACATACACCAGATTTTCTTAAGCAGAATATCTGAAATGCACCCCAGACACTGCAACCACAAATGGCCCTGATTCCCTATAATTCTTCACACATATCCCTGGACTTAACCAATCAAAATTCTTCCCACACTATTTCAAAACCAAACTAACATTTTAATTGGTTCTACATTTCAACACTTTGAAACTCACATAATATTGACCCATCCCCCAGTGCTCATTCAGCCTGTTACCATGGTAACTCCCACCTAACTGAGCACACAGGTGAAAAGTTCATGATACTATGTTGCAAATGAACCCAGCAAGGGTGTTTGACTTCTCAATATAGCAGCTTATCCTGTGCAATGTTTCTTTCAATTACTTTTTCTCAACCATTAGAATTACTTCTTTCAAAAAACAGAAGCATGCACCCTAATTTGCAGTGGAGAATTTTAAGAAACCACCAATCATTTCTTATTTATAAAAGGGAACTGAATCTCAACCACTTTTTTTCATACCTCTTACTTTCAAACTGCCATTTCATTTCCACAACTCATCTGAATACAACCACATCTACCTTCAAGATGCCTAAAGTCTGGATTGTGGGTCATAGCTTTGTCCACTGGAGTGAAAAGTATGCAACAAACAGAGGTATTCCTAACCTTGATTTACCAAATGTGGATATTATGTGGATTGGCCAGAGAGGATTGAGATGTCACCAATTGATACCATTGGTAAAATCCTTTATGCATCTACCACACCCTGACCTCATAATTGTGCCCTGTGGTGGCAATGACCTGGGCACTTAGACTGGGGTGGGTCTGGAAATGCTTTTAAAGGACACCTTTGGGCAATTGATGTCACTTTTTCCAAAAAACTGCCTTGATATATTCTAATATATGCCAAAGGCAAATATGAAACTGGTCCAACCAATTTTGTCCACAGATTGAGAAAGCAAGGAAACATGTGAATAAATCTGTTTCTGCTTTCCTCAGAGACTATGGTATGGGTTCTATATACCACAACAACTTGCGTTACAACATGCAAGGCATCTATAGGAGAGATGGTGTACATTTTACAGATGAGGGAAATAGAGTCTTCCTCTTCAATTTTAGACTCTGCATCAGTACCTACTTGAAGGTACACAAAACACCCACATAACACAACAGCTCCTTTCAGAGCTACCCTACCTCTAAACACTCTAAATTCATTCTTTTTTTACTCTAATTTTTTTCACTGTTTTTCCCCGTGGTGCCCTCAGGGTACGCATACCTGTAAACACCCATGTATGCGCACCCTGAGCTTACTCCGCAAACTTTTCAACAAAAAAAAACCTAGAGGGTCAGGGGGTCTCTACCCTGCCCCCTTTAAAAGTTTTCCCCTTTTATTTTTCACCTCTTGTGTCTCGGTTCTACCGAGACACAAAATAGCGGACTCTCTGCACTGTTTCGAATGTTGACAGACACCCGAGAGCCAATCAGCTTTCCACTCGTGCACTTCCGTGGCGCGCCGGGTGCGCTTACCGGTACGCCTACCCAAAGCCCTCCGAGTGCGCATATTGATATATATGTGTATTTGAAGTTAATTTTCATAAAAACCACTGTAGCGATTTTAACCAAATATGGAAAAAGCCCTACTACGTACCAGTCCCTACCATGTTGCCAAGTTTGGTGCAATTCCGTTAAGCCGTTCGGGCTGTAGCCGTGTCTAAATGTCCCATGGAAAATTGCATGGGGAAAACACATTTGAAAGTGTTGAAATTTAGAACCAAATAAAATGTTAACTTGGATTTGAATTTGTGTGTGATGAAGTTTGATTGGTTATGTAGTTATGAAAAATGAGAGGGAAACACGGCCATTTTGTGATAGTACTGTCTGAGGTACATTTGTGAGGAATTTTTGGTGTTCAATTTCTGGTGTGAGATTTACACAGTACTAACTCTTCTACTGCTTTCTAAAAGGTGAGTTGTTAATTGTAAGGGGAACTATGTTGTACACTTTAAGTTAATTGGAAAAATGTTTTCTGTTAGTTATTTACTGTCCCTCTGTTATAGTTATGGATTGAGTTAGGCTTCATCACATGCAGTGCTTTATATTTCTAGTTCCTGCCTGATACTTTACACTGCCCAAAGATAACTTCACTGTTAAAAACGTAGAAGTAGGGGGCGTGGCTTAGCAGGCGTTGATGGCGGACGTAGCTTTCTAGAGCTCCCGCCAGCCCGATACTTATCCGACTCATAATCCTGGCCCCCGGACCCGAACTGCGGACCGCTTGTGGGGCAATTGTGGCGGAAGGTGACAGGAGTCCTCCGGTGCAGAGAGCGGCGCTCCTGGACCGTCCAGTGTGGTTGAATCGGCAGCAGCGGTCAGCGGCCTAGTCCCAGGAGGTAAAGCCGGGGCCTCGATTTTGGCGCACCCGGGCCGGAGAGCTCGCGCGAGGGCCGGCTGCACAGTCATTCTACCTGGGCCAGGAGCTTCATGGGGACAGCGGAGCAACGAACGGGTCCTCGGCCATCTCTGCTGTGGCGGCTGAGAAGACTAGTGCACAGAGGACGCCCGAGGGGAGCCGCGGCCTACCTGGACTCAGTGAAGCCGGGGCCTCGAGTTTGGTGGTTCCCGCCCGATGGTGCTGGAGTCCGATATCGGACGGAACAGAGACGCAGTGGGACCTGAGGAGCTGCGGCCCCTGGTGTGTGGCCTCGTCCGGATGGCTGGGCATAACGCTGCTGTTCTTCCTGGGGCCGTGGACTAGAGAGTGGCCGGACGGACCGGCGAGAATCGAGCCCGTGCCTGGCGCGGCCCTGTGGCGGACTCCGAAGCGACGGACGACGAAAGTGAGTGACTCCCCCGGGGCCCCCCCATATTGGTGTGATTAACCGATGGGTGAGGGTGGACGGTTGCTGGAGTGAGCAGTGCCCCGCGGCACCCGACGCAATAGCGCAGAGAGGCCGGGGGCTGTCTGGCTGCGAGAAAGCGGAACCACGAGGCCGTCAGTGAGGTGGGGGCAGGCCAGGGGCCCCGCGGCGGACAAACCGGGACTGGCCAGCAGGAAGTGCCCTGATAACGACCGGGGAGCCATCCCAGTAACCGACGATAGCAGCGTGGGGGACATTTACGCCCAGGGGCAGAAAAGACACTTGGTTAGACTATCTTAGACACTACTGGAGGTGCGGGGTGTCTGCGCTGGGACAATCTGCGAACGCTCAGAAAACAGCAGCACCGGGGTGGACCGCAGACATGACCAGAGGGGGCGGCGGTCCCTCCAAGCAGGGGCCCATCGATAAATTCACGGGGCCAAGTGGGGGGCCCGGAGCGTCTGGAGGAGGCCATGGAGCAGGGCCGGACAACGCAGCGCTCATGGCGGTGATCACCCAGTCCAGGGATATGCTGGACGCCAAGATTGGAGCAGTTGGTGCGGATGTGACCCTGCTGTGTCAGGACCTGCGGAATGCAGTGGCACGCATCACAGGGGCGGAATCCAGAATTTCAGTGGTGGAGGACGGCGTTGGGACCCTGAAACAGAAAATGGTGGCAATGGAAAACATTCAAAGGGGCCTTGCGCTCCATGTGGAGGATGCCGAGGGACGCGCACGCAGGAACAACCTTCGCTTTGTGGGTTTTCCGGAGAGATGCGAGAAAGGCAACATGGAACGTTTTTTATCCCAGTGGTTGAAGAGCTGGCTACCCACGGGGGTTCTATCCAATTGTTTTGTAATTGAGCGTGCCCATCGGGCCCTGACACAGAGGCCACAGGAGGGAGAGCTGCCCAGACCAGTAATCGCTAAACTCCTGAATTTCCATGATAGAGATACTATCTTAAGGGAAGCACGGGCCAAGGATTCCATTTTATTCAAGAATCAGAAGATCATGATCTTTCCTGACTACACCAGACTCGTGCAACAACAGCGGCATTCCTTTATTGCCGCCAAGGCGAAACTACGAGGTCTGAAGATTCAATACTCCTTGCTCTATCCAGCCCGACTACGGGTGGTCTTCCAGTCGCGGACACATTTCTTCTACACCCCGTAAGACGTCTTTAAATGGACAGACGAGACAGTGAGGGTCAGGCCGCATGCCCAACCGGGGCTGAACCCAGGCCAATCGAAAGGATCGTCGCGGGACCAGGGGGACCAGCTTGCCCGGGGCAAAAGGAACAGGAGGTCTAGATCGCGGAAGCGCTCCGCTTCCCTCGGTGGGACACAAGATGGTGCGTCTATAGACTCCGATCACTCTGGAAAGGACCATTGAGGGACCAAGGAGAACTGTGTCTATCCGTTGATTCCACGGGCTCCAGCTGAGGGGAGTCGCATAGCCAGGTCCCATCGCCTAGATGGATGAACACTGCCTATATTGCTATTTCTGAATGGTTTCTTGAACATGTGCGAGGTTGCGGGGTGGGGTTTGGGGTGCTACTTTACAGGGGCTATTTGCCTCCTACTAGAGTGGGAGTTGACTGGGGGGGTTCTATTGTTTACAGGGGTAGTTGGGATCCATTGGTATGGTTGGCCTTGGGCGCTCTGTTTTGGGCCCGAGGTTGCCCATGCCGCGACAGATACTTCAAAGTTCTATGAGGTATAGGGGTGGAGGGCAAGGGGCAAAGGGGGGGTGGGGATGGAGGGGCCTGGTTGGGAACAAGGTGGGTGGGGGGTTGTTGTTGGGGGGATCAGGGGTGGATGGGGGGGATTGCACATGATTTCTAATGCTTTGCTAATGACTGTGCTGTGTGCTTGGGTGTGGTGCCGGGGGCCTGCTTGGTTTGTTCCATTCGACTATGGCTGACGCGCCGTGTCCAGGGCTCCCCAGAGAGTCCATGCGTGTAGTAACTTGGAATGTCAGGGGGATGCTTGACAAGATCAAACGGGGGGCGATTTTGCGATGGGGAAGAGGGAGGCAGCGGATGTATTATTGTTACAAGAAATACACATGATGGGAACAAAAGTGCTTAGCCTGCAGAGATTTGGCTACCAACAAGTCTATCATGCCGGGTTTTCTAGGGGGTCCAGAGGGGTTGCTGTTTTGGTACATCGCAGGTTGGCCTACATCCATGAGAGACAATGGACTGACCCACAGGGTCGATACATTTTTATCAAGGGGATGGTGGGTACTGAACCAGTAGTTTTTGGGAGTATCTATGCCCCTCCTCCATTGCAGTGGTCCTTGTCTGAGAAGCTGTTTGAGGTGTGGGCGGACATCCCGGAGTCCTTGGCTGTGCTGGGAGGCGATTGGAATGAGGTAATGGATGTGTGTATGGACTGTCGGAGATTGCAGGGGATATTGACAGCTGCTACCCCTACCCGGCTGAATGCGATGGTGGAGGGAATGGGCTGGGTGGATGTGTGGCGACATATGCATCCCAAAGTACGAGAGTACACATATGTTTCGGCGGTGCATGGTTCCTTCTCGCGGCTGGACTATGTTTTTGTGCCCAATGCGTTCCTGAATAGAGTGCGGGAGGCGGGGATCTTGCCTAGAGGGTTGTCTGACCACTCCTCGGTGGCCGTCAGGGTCGAGCTGCATAAGAAACGACAGCCGTTCCGGTGGAGGATGTCCTCGTGGCACCTTCAGCAGGCCGACTACATCCAGCATCTGCGGGGTGCGATTGCACATTACTGGCAGGAAAATCTAGTGAAAGATATAGATGCAGTCGTGGTCTGGGAAGCCATGAAGCCCACCATAAGAGGGATAGACATTGCATGGTGTGCGCCGGCCCCTTCGACGGCGTCGAGAGGCCATCGCTGAGGCGGCCACGCAGGTGGAAACTCTAGAGCAGCGGTGCCAGGGAGGGGGAGATGAGGTGGCGGTGAGGTTGCTTCTGCAGGCACAGCAGTCATATGCGTCTGTGTTACTTGATGAGGTTAGACAGGCGTGGCTGGCCATGCGGAGTAGAGTCTATCAGTGGGGGGATAAGTCCTGTACCATGCTCCATAGGTTATGTCAACATACCCTCCAACCACTTACGCTGCCGGGTCTCACTGATGGGGACGGCGTGGCGATCATGGACCCAGCTGAACTGGCAGCGAGTTTCGCCCGCTATTATATGGAGCAGTATGCTCCGCGGGATGGTCTATCGGCGGATGCGATCGATAAATTCATTGAAGACTTGCCTCCGAGGGCGGTCTCAGATGAGACCAGAACAGCGCTAGACCTCCCCCTAACAGCGGAGGAACTGGGAGACGCGTTGGGACAGCTCAACACAGGGAAGGCACCTGGGCCAAGTGGCTTCCCGAGTGAATTCTATGAGAAATTCCAACTCCAATTGGGGTCCCATTACCGGAGTGCACTGGAGGCGGTGAGAACACAGGGTAGACTGCCAGCCGACTGGCGACACGCCGAGGTTGTGGTCTTCCAAAAGCCGGGCAGACCCCCAGACAGACAGGACTCCTATCGCCCAATATCCCTGCTCAATATCGAGGCTAAACTGCTGGCTAAGGCATTGGCGAACCGCCTTCTCCCGTATGTGACTGACCAGGCCGGCTTCATGCCACATAGGGCGACGCGGCACAACATCAGGCGGGCACAGGCGGCGGTCGATGCTATAGGGGCCACGGGGGAGCGGGCGGCTCTACTACTAGCAGATATAGATAGAGCCTTTGATTCGGTCAGTTGGACGTACCTGTTCGCACAACTGCCTCGCCTCAATCTGGGCCCGGTGTTTATCTCCTACATCAAACTGCTCTATACCGATTTCACGGCATCTGTGCGTGTCTCCGGGGCGGTCTCCGAGAGGTTTCCAATCGGCCGGGGGACCCGACAGGGGTGCCCGCTCTCCCCGTATTTATTTGCACTGGCTATGCAGCCCCTGGCCTCTTGGGTAAGCATCAACGCGCAGATGCGGGGCTTTGAGTGGGGTGGTAAACTCACCGATAGAATTGCACTATATGCAGACGATGTCCTCTTCTTCCTTACAGATTTAAACAGATCGGGCCCCGAGTCTTGGAAATGATGCGTATTTTTGGTGAGGTATCAGGCCTATGTCTAAACCCGCGTACGTCTACCCTATGGGTCTTGGGTGGAGGGGTAGAGGCAGACTCTTGGGCATCAGCGTTGCAGGTAGCGGCCGGGGGATTGAAGTACCTGGGAGTGTTCCTCTCCGAATCCGCAGATATTGCATGGGAACGTAACGTGGTACCAGTGTGGGAGAGGGTTCAGACGGATGTCAAAACGTGGTCCCGGATGCCTCTTACTATATTCGGTAGGTCTGCGATCTTCAAAATGGTCGCACTCCCGCGCCTTTTATACCAGCTGCAGAACTACCCACACCTAATCGCTCCCCAGTGGTTTCGGCAGGTTAACTCTGTTCTGGGCCATTTCCTGTGGGCTGGAGATGCAGCCAGGGTGGCGCTGCGGACATGCTTCCTGTCCACGTATTGTGGTGGCCTGGCCACGTCGGACCTATTGTCCTAATTTCAGGCCTCCCACTTGCTAGTACTTAACGAATGGTGGTATGGGGACAGAGGAGACCCAGCATATGCCCTGGAGCGCTCGCTGATGGGTGACAACACGCTACACATGATCCTATACTCGGCCAGGCTGCGGAGGAGGTTGCCTTGTGCCACGCGAGTGGTCTTTGTTATATGGCGACAAGCGTTGCGTCGCATGGGCTGGTGGGGAAGGTTAACAGCAGAGACTCCGTTGTGGAGGACCGGGCAGCTCCCCGGGCTGGCCTCGTTGACGGGGTTTGGTGGATGGGACGCCATCGGGATCTCGTCACTAGGACACGTTCTGACCGGGGTCACCCTCAAATCATTCCAAGAGCTCAGGACCGAGTTCCATATGCCCAAGACCCAATTCTTTCGGTACCTACAGTTTTGTCATGCGCTAGCACCTAGCATCGCTGACTTGGAGTCGCTACCGGAATTCAGCCCAGTGGAGGCGAAAGTCTTCATGGGAGACCTCGGTGATAAGAAAGTATCCCGAATCTATCAAACACTAGTCACTCACTGCTCCACCTCCCTACTTCCCCTCAAAGATGCCTGGGAGAAAGATGTCGGACCCTTAGATGACGATGATTGGAGGGAGGCACTGGAATCCCCAAGAGGGACTGCCATAGCGATACGACTCAGGCTAATCCAATTCAAATATTTACACAGGGCCTATTGCACCCGGGAACGGTTGTGGAAGGCGGGCCTGATCGTGTCCCCGGAGTGCCTGCGCTGTGGAGTTGAGAGGGGTACGCTGCTGCACACTGTGTGGTCTTGTGCCGGCCTGACCAGATTCTGGAGTGGTATTTGGAGTTGTTTGTCAGAGGTATTGGGATGGGATCTTTCCCGCACCCCTCGATTAGGGCTTCTCCATGTATTGGAGGTGTAGGTGGAAATATATACAAGCGCCATCTCTTGTTACTGGGGCTAGTTGTTGCCAAAAGGGACCTGGCACGAGCATGGAAGGGAGAGCGAGCCCCCCCACTGTGTGCATGGAAGGCTGGACTGGACTACTTTATGGGGCTGGGGCGCCCAGTGTTTGAGGCCAGAGGATGCCCCCGAAAAGGTGGGCGGAGTATAGGGGGTTGACTCTGGAACCTCCAGCAGAACCGGAGGATGGAATACGGGTGGAGGATGACCCTCAGGCCTACGGAGGTACGCCATACCTAGCACATTACGATCAAGTACTGAAGGCTTAATGTGCTCACGTGCATAGGGTTAGGGAGGGATAAGGGGTGGGTAGAAGGGCAGTTGGGTGGTTGGGGAAGGGGGGCGGAGGAGGGGTGTTCTTGTTTTACTCTTTTCATTGATTAGGCTTTGCAATAATACTAAAACGTGTCATGATACTTGGTGGTGATCTCCTGATTGTGGAGAGCCACATATGTACTTTTACCTGATCAATCAATAAAAATTTGTTGTGGGAAAAAAAAACCCTCAGAAGTACCTTTCTCAACTTGACCCCTACAGTGCCCTAACTCTACTGATATAGTTATATAAAGTATTTGAAAAAATGTGTGCATATTACTTTTAAAGAACTAAATACTTGATAAAGCTAGTTTTATATTATGTATTACTAAAAACGATAAATTAAACTGATTATTTTTTTCTGCAATTTACAGCAAGAAATTTCAAAATAAAATGGATCACAATGAAGAGACCGTTGAAATTTCTTTTGAATTTTCCACTACTTTTATTGAGATTTTGAATGTCTCGGGTATTGACAGCAGCAGTAATGAAGAAGTTTCTGTTGGAGGAGATGACATGAGGGATTTTTTTGATCAGTCTTTGGACGGCGAATTTCTCGAATGTTTGGAGACCATAGAGTTCCAGGAATCATCTTTGCAGACTTGTGATGAGGAGATTCCTGATGATGTGATTGATGAGGAAATTCCTGATGATGACATGTTACTAGTTCTTTTAAATTATGAAAATTCATAACAATAAATTTATATTTAGAAATTAAAAATTGTTTGAGACATTATTCATTTTTATTTGTAATTTATGAGGTAGTAGCGAAGTGATTGTAGTATAAAGTGAGACTTATAGTATAGAGTGCAACATTTTTGTGTTACATAGTAAGTTTACTCATAGTTACTTCCCTTCTCCCACTATATTATTTCCAATGTGTATTTGACATCTCTTCTTCATCTCCTGCCTCCTGTCTCTCACTGTCAGTCTCTGATGCACCCTATCGCCGCCATTTTGTGTAGTTTCAGAGAGACTGAAATGTAATAGTTGAGAACGTGAAAAGGGGGCAGGGTAGAGTGCCCCTGACCCCCTAGGCCTTCTCAGGGGGTCCCTAAAGGATCTGTTTCTGCTTTCCTGAGAGACTATGGTATGGGCTCCATATACCACAATAACTTGCGTTACAACATGCAAGATATCTGCAGAGGAGACGGTGTACATTTCTCAGATGAGGGGAACAGAGTCTTTCTCTTGAATTTTAGACTCTGCAATAGAAGGAGAAATCAATTTATTGAAATTCGTAGACAAATGTTTTATAACAGAATAGTTTCAAATTTATTAAAAAATGTAAAGAGGTATCAAAAAAGACTGCTTTTTACAAGAAAAAAATAAGCATAGTGAAGATTGTGAATGAAGCATTTAAAGTGAAAAATAAATTATATAGTTTAGTAATCAATAGAATTTGTACACTAGATAAGGTAATCAATGTATTCAAATCAAAATGTAAGTGGAAAAGAGTAATTAATCGGACTAATTTTTGTGATGTTTTTTCTGGAGAATGGAAGCATAGTTCAAGTTGTGAGCCATTTTTTAATGAAGAAAGTTACTTTCAGGATAATGACTTGGTGCATGCAGTTGACACCAGTGATCGAGCATATGAGGTGAAGGACGGTTGTCGGTTGAAAAAGAAAAGATTGTGCCTAAAAACACAGAAGAGGTGTTAGCTGATTAAGTTTTAGGGAGATGTCCTAAGGCTCCAGTGTATACTTGGGATTGTAGTAGTATTTGTAGTGTGCGACAGGACTCAATTGATTTGTTTCGCAGTTTCTTACGGACATATACTAAGAAAAGTCTAAAACAAAAAATGAAAATTTTGCAAGAGTTAGATCCTTGTAGAGTGAGAGAAAAAACAGGTTTGCATGGGCATTCACTGGCTTGTCTTTCAAGAAAAGTATGTCAGAGTGTTTTTCACCATTTTAGGATGTTAGCAGGGCATCATAATAAAGTGAGGAAATTAGTGAGAAGGTTGTATTATGAAAAAAGCACCGGGTTATGTTCAGGTTGCACTCCACATTGGAACGCACACTTTCGCTGAGACTGCGCCATCGTGAAATGAATGACTAACCGGAGACCAGAAAAGTACAAGATCTCCGATTTTCGTAAATATTTAGATGGAAGCAGTATGAACGTGTAAATACAGAATTCCTGAGGAAGGCAAATCGCCGAAACGCGTTGAAGGGGAATTGGTTCTGTATTCAATGAAATGACTTATCATTATCACGTCTTGATCTGTAATGCATAAACTTGTATATAATTATGTTTAAACAAATAAGAATGCATTGTGTAACGATTAACAAAGTATCTATTTACAAATGTCTATAAAAAATGAGAAATGTTTATAATTAAAATAAAACAAAAGAAAAATATATTTTTTTATAAAAAAAACGTTATTAGTATTTGACTTTATTATTTAGCGTGCACTTGTGTGGTTCAAATATATGCACATAACCCGGTGCGATTTTCTCCTTGCTTTCAAAAACATATAGTTTCCTTACCAGGGTTCATTCTTTAAGGTAGGGGCCCCCCTTTTTCCACATATTGTATTATGAAAAAAAGTCCAGCACTTAAGCTAAAACAGATAAACAGTGCTCTTTTGCATGGAACTGAATTAGATGTGAAGAACATTTGTGAAGAAATTGAGTTTTGTTACTTTGGTGAAAAAGAGGACAGTGCAGAAACTGATACAGTAATAGAAGGTAATGTGGAAGAGAATGTAGAGATTTCAAGTACAGAAAAATTTGACCATGAAATTACAAAGTTTAAGGTCAATTCAATTGAAAGGCCTAATTTTACTTGTGTGTGTTGTCAACGAACTCATTATAAGAATCAGACTAGATTAGTTGATTTATATGTAAAAAGTGAAATGGAAAATAATGAGTGGAAGGATTATGCAACCTATTTGTTGGTAGAAAATTGTTTTGATTTGGGTTCTGATCAATGTATTTGTAAATATTGTTATAATAAATTAAATGAAAACAGAATGCCTGCTAGAGCTGTTCATAATAATCTGGAGTTGGTAGACATTCCTTCTGAATTGATGGATTTAAATACCTATGAGTCTATTCTGATTCAATGTGTGCATCCTTTTCAGGCTATTGTTCGCATGGAGCCTAAGACAGGGAAATTGCCTCCTTCAGATTTACAGAGAGGATTAAAGGGAAGAGTTGTTTATTTGCCTCTAGATTTTAAGAAAAATATTGATACAAATGGTGTAGAAAAAGTAGAAGAGGAACCTCTGTTTATTCTAGTTAATGGTGTTCCGATAAAGAGTAAGAAAATCTGGCAAGAATTAGTGGATGTTAGGAAAGTCAAAAAGACAATGTTGTATTTGATAAAAAATAATCACTACTACAAAAATGTATATGTAGGAGAAGAGTATACAACTGTAGAAGAGGACAGTGATTTTTCAGCTGGGCAAATTGAAAAAGTTGATGTCTCTAGAAGTGAAGAAATTTATGAACATTATAGTGTTCATCCACAGCATTCCAAAGAAGTAATGGGGAATGCTATCGAGTTATTCCAAATGAAAGAAGCAAAAGGAAGTCCCATTAGTGTATGGGAAGAAAGCTTGGAAGCTTTTTGTTTTCCTCAGTTATTTCCAACAGGTCAAGGTGGACGATATGACGACCGACCTGTTCAAATTCCTGCATCTGAATACCGGACTTTAAGATTATATGCAGAAGATCCAAGGTTTCGTCATTGCATTCCATATTTGTTCCATCTACTGTTTGAGAGTGACTTGTCTGGACTTTCTTATGCAGTGAACCATATACTGAAAAGTGGAGTACATCTACAAAATGTTTCGGCAAGGGACTTTATGGATAAAGTGAAACTGCAAGACAGTGTTTTGGAATCTCAGCTAATTAAGCTCATGGCTTGTCAGCGTGGTACTAACGAGTATTGGTACCGTCGTCATGGGGAATTGAAATGTATGCTAAGAAACGTAAGAACTCCTACATGGTTCCTCACTCTTAGCTGTGCTGAGTATGCTTGGGAAGACTTACTTGAATTTCTACGAGAGGCAAATAAAAACATTGAAAATATTGAATACAAGACACCTGAAGAACTGTGCTCTTTGGATCCAGTTAATGTATGCAGGTATTTCAATCATAGGTTTGAAGATATGATGTCTTTTATTACAAACAAAAAAAATCCTCCGCTTGGAGAGGTTTTGGATTTCTTTTGGAGAAAGGAGTATCAAGCAAGAGGTGCTCCTCACATACATATGCTGCTATGGATTAAAGATGCACCAAAATTTGGAATAGATTCAGATGAGAAAGTGATGAGTTTCATTGAACAGTATTCTACATGTGCTGTTCTGAAAAGTACAGAAGAAAACAATTTAACCACTTGGATGCTAAGGCAATCAATGGAAACTCCATGACGAGCTGAGCTCGTCATGAGCGTCGAAGGAGTTAAGACATCAAGTTTTACACTTTCAAACCCATCGTTGTGGAAAATACTGTAGTCGAAAATACAAATCCAAGGATAAGTTCTACACAAAATGTCATTTTGCATTTCCACGTTCAGTAACATCGAAAGGAAGAGTGAACAATTTTATGTCTTCTCTGCGACATACTGTGACAAGAAAATCACCTAAAAATACATACAACCTAAGAAGAAATGAGGAGTCCAAATACATAAATGACTGCAACCCAGTTATTTTGTCCATGTGGAATGCTAACATGGATATTCAATATGTTGCTGACAATTCTATTGCTGTGGCTCGATATGTGACGTCTTACATCAAAAAATCAGAAAAGACGGAACTGAAGGAAATGTAGGAGGAAATTTCACATGAAAAGAGTCTCAGCAAGACATTATACAGTTACAGTCTGAAGATGTTGTCGCATCGAGAAATTGGAGCATATGAATGTTCCGATCGGTTATCATCAGCAAGTCTATATGCCAAATCTAGAACCATCACTTGGGTGAGTCTAGGTCTTGCTGCAACACGAAACTGAGTTTTGAAATCTGTACAAGAAATAGAGTATTTGGCAGAGAAAGAACCAAACAGTACAGATATTTTGAAGACAAACATGTTGGATACATACTATCCAAATAGAAGTAGTCATATTGAGAACATTTGTCTGTATGAAGTTCTGCAAACCTAAACTTTTAAGAGGAACGTCACAGAAGATATCCTCCCTCTATCTTCACTCTTTCATCAACCTCACTGCCCTTCACTCACCCTCCCTCACCCTTGTTCCCTTACTCCGGTTCCCTCAGTTATCCTCATTCATCATCCTTAACTCCCCTTCCTCTTTCTCTCCTCAAGCACTCACCTTTTCCCAGTCCCTTTCCTTCACTTCTCTTCCCCTTCTTTCCTTCCTTTGCTCCCTCAGTCATTCCCCTTCCCTCACTCCCCTAACTCCCCTTTACTCACTCTTTTTCTCACTCCCTCTGTTCTCTCATATTCTCACTTGTCTTCCCTCACTCCCTCTCTGTTACCCTCACTCCCATTGTCCCCTCACTGTGTTACGACCCTACATTCACCCTCACTTACCTTCCATCCCTCAATGTCATGAATCCACCGTCACTCACTCCTGCTTCCCTGTCACTCACTCCCCTTTCTTTACTCCCCTTTCTTTCTTTAGTTTTCCTAATGCACATTCCTTTAGTATCTTACTCACTTTCCCTTCATTTCTCTCTCCTTCTCTTGTTCTCTGTCACTGAATGTATCCATGTCATTATCCTCTTAGTAATTTGCTCTCCCTCTATTTCTTTTTCACTCTCTCTGACCTTCACCATTCCTTTGTTTTCCTTTCTGAGTACTTCACTCCTACTTTATCTCTTACTACCCTTTTATGACTTTTAGTCTCTCGTATTGTGAAATATATATTGTAAATATTATAACGTACTTTTTTTTCTCTTTCATAGATATTAAATTTACTGAAAATATGTAATTAAGTTTACATTACATATAAGGTAAGTTTGACATACAAAATGTAGTTTCTCAACACTCTTTTCCTTAACCTCCCTACTCTTCTCTCACCCACCCACACCCCCGTTCCATTACTGCGCTTCCCTCACTTATTCTCAATCCCCATGTTTACTCCCCTTTTCCTCACTCCCCTCCCACACTCACCTTCTTTCAGACCTTCTCCTTCACTTCCCTTCCCCTCTCTTCCCTTCCTTCGCTCCTTCACTCTTTTCCCTTCTCTTTCTCTCTTTACTCCACTTCACTTACTCCTTCTCTTACTCCCTCTGTCCTCTTACTTCTACACTCCCCTTCCCTCATTCTCTCTCTGTTAGCCTCATTCTCTCCGTCCTCTTAGTCTCTCACTCCTCTTCTGTCACGCTCACTCCCTATAACTCAGCCACACTCCCACACTCACTTTCTTTCCGATCTCCTGTTTTACTTCCCTTCCTCTCTCTTCCCTTCCTTCGCTCCTTTACTCTTTCCCCTTCCGTTACTCTCCTTACTCCACTTCACTTACTCCTTCTCTCACTCCCTCTGCCCTCTTACTTCCTCACTCCCCTTCCCTCGCTCTCTCTCTCTTACCCCCATTCTCTCTGTCCTCTTAGTCTCTCACTCCTCTTCTGTCACGCTCACTCCCTATAACTCAGCCACACTCCCTTACTTATCTTTCTTTGCTCCCTCACTCAGTCCCTTTCTGTCACTCTTTACTTCAGTACCTCTATCCCCTCACTTCCTCACTCCCTTTGTCTTACCCGCACTCACTTTTATCCACCCTCTTTCATCCCTCTTTACTCATGCTCTCTGCCGTTCTTTCACTCCCGTTCTCTTAGTTTGGTTCACTCACTACCCCTTATTCCCTATCTTTCTCTCCCTTTCCCTTTACTTTCATCCCCCCTTACCTTCTCTCAGTACCTATGCTTCAGTCTTCTTCCCCTCTATTCCCTTCATTCGCTCACTCACTCATTCCCCTTACCTCACTCACCTTACTCCACTTCACTCACTCTTTCTCTCACTACCTCTGTCGTGTCACATCCTCATTCTCCTTCCTTCACTTCCTCTCTCTTACCTTCACTACCTCCGTCCCCTCACTCTCTCACTCCTCTTCCGTCACGCTTACTCCCTATAACTCACCTACACTCCCTCACTTATCTTTCTATGCTCCCTCACTCAGTCCTCTTCTCTCACTCTTTCCTTCTCTCCCTCTGTCTCCTCAGTCCCTCACTCCCCTTGTCTCACGCTCACTTGCCTTTATCCACACTCTATCACCACTCTTTCCTCAACCTCACTGCTCTTCTCTTATCCATCCTCACCCCCGTTCCCTTACTCCGCTTGCCTCACTTATCCTCATTCCCCATGTTCACTCCCCTTCCCCTCACTCACCTCCCACACTCACCTTCTTTCAGTCCCCCTACTACACTTCCCTTCCCCTCTCGTCCCTTCCTTTGCTCCCTCACTCATTTTCCTTTCCTCTATCACTGTACTCTACTTCACTCACTCCTTTAGAATATGTAAAGAATATAGATCTTTTTGGAGAATTGGAGGTAGTTCTAAAAAGAACTGTTTTTTTTCTTCTTTTTTAGTTTTTTTTTTTTTACTTTTTCCTAACGTTTTTAAATTTTTTGGGTATTTTTTTCAGAACAAAAACAAAAATAGGAAATGCCAAACTGCTCAACAGGAGCAAAAAAAAGGGGAAAAATTAGGGCTGGGGAGGGCAGCGGTGTTCTTCCCTTTTTAGAACAATTAGTAGGATACTCTGCTCCCCATAACAAAGCAGTTCGTCTCACTGCTTACACCTAATTGTAATGTCAGAAAAAACTGGCTGAACATTAGGAATCATTTCTACTGGTCTTCCTCTCACGGATGATGTGCTGCTCCGGTGGAAGTCGAGGGGCCATCTCTCGGTGCATTCCGTGCCAGGTCCCTGACACTCTCCCGGGCATAGTTCTGGGGGTGCCTTCTTTGCACATGTCTTATCATGGTGGAGTTCCCAAAACTATATTTTTTTCTGGGGTCACCCCGTGAAAGAATTGTATGGCATATCTTGCACTCCACCTTTGGAGCATTTACCTTCTTCTCTCCTTCTTTGGAATGCTAAAAAACTTCCAAATGAAGTGCTCCTTCACTTTTGGCTGAGGAGGGTCCTCCTGGAGAAACTCATCAGAGTCACTGTTGCTTGGTGCTCTTGCAGCCATTCTTTCCAAATAATTGAAGAGGAGAAAAAGGGAATAGGTCTTGCTCTCTCCAAAGTGAAAGAGGTAGTGAAGGAAATGGGTGGGGTTTTCATTAGTTGTAAAAAAAAAACTGTTAACCAATGAAAAGTGTTATTTTAAGGTCACATGACTTGACGCGCTTACGCTACGCGCACCGGAGCGCTTCCGGGAGCGCTTACGCGGCACGTACGTAGGCGCTTCCAGGGGCGCTTACGCGGTGCGCCTGAATGACGTTTTGTTAGATTTTATGAAATGCGTTTAAAGTTAAAATACTGTTATTTAAAATCAAAAATACTACTTTTATAAGTATGCCACTGAATGTCTTGCATTATTATTTACTTTAAATATATACTTATTTTTTTTTCCGCACGCGGGAATAGCGCTCTTGCTACGTTTACGGGTGCGTTTACGGGTGCGCGCACCCTGAGCGCTCCGAGGTAAAATGATGAAGAAAAAAAAAACGCATGAAAAATACATTGCAAAATTAATTTTAGAAAAATAAAATATAAAAAATATAATAATTAATAGTTATAAAAAAAAACTACTAAAAAAACTTAATAATTCACTTTAAAAATCGTAGGTTACAAACTCGATATAGCAAGGAATTAGCTTTTAAAAAACCTTTGAAATTCACTGAAAAAACATAGGTTTCACAATCGTTATAGTTAGGAATTAGCATTTAAAAAACCTTTGAAATTCACTGAAAAAACCATAGGTTTCACAATCGTTATAGTTAGGAATTAGCATTTAAAAAACCTTGGAAATTCACTGAAAAAACCATAGGTTTCACACCAGTTATAGTTAGCTGAACATTTTACTCATACAAAACCATTGAAATTCCCATGTTATAGTTAGTTGGACTCACTATAACTCGCGCGCCCGCAATCCACTGCTGATGATGTCACATATTGCATCATTCATGACATGGTCAGTGACATCACTGATGACATCTCAAATGACATCACTGATGACATCACTGATGACATCTCAAATTACATCACCGATGACATCACTGATGACATCATCCATGTGATAATACGATGCACCTGCTCACACTATAATCTAACTTTTGATACACCAAGTGATAAATACAAACTACCATTCCTGAAATTATTGACACACCAATATCAGTAACTACATACACACTCACTGATTTCTAGGTCTACACACACATCCACTCATTCACACATGCAATCCCCCATACATACAGACAATCATCAATACAACACTATCATATGCACTCATACACCTATACAGACACTCACACACTGCCACTCATCCATGTAGTTACTCACACACCTAGTCAGTCATGCAAAGAATCAAACACACTCCCATTTCCTCATCTATACAGTTATACACACAAAACCTTACTTATTCAAACATAGACTAACACATACTTACTCTCTTTTACAATCACTGATACAAGTACACATTGATAGATACAGTCACTTATGCAATCACTGGCTCTCATGTATAGTCATTTATATACGCCAACTCTCACATGGACTGTATTTTACATATGTACTTACTTGGACATGTAGCACTGAGATATCCATTCACTCACCAACACACCCATGCACACAGTCAACCGACCATACAGTTGTTTTCACATGCATTCTTGAACCCATACACCAAGTGAATCAACTGCTCACACATGTATGCACAGAGTCACACACCTCCTAGCCACCCACACACACACACGCAGCCTCACATACAAATACTTGGGCAACCAATCAATAACTCATATAGCCACTCATATAGCTACTGATCAACACATGCAGCAGCTTACACAACAACAGACATACTGATGCACACATTCAGACAGTTTAGTCACTTACCCATGCATTCACTAAGACACATTTAATCACTCACACAGTCCGTCACGCACCTACTAAATCCTTCATCCAGACACTTATACATCCACTCATTCTTCAATATGTAAAACATATTTAAACTTTACAGAAACACACAGACACTGGATGATGTCATCAGTGATGTCATCAGTGATGTCATTTGAGATGTCATCAGTGATGTCATTTGAGATGTCATCAGTGATGTCACTGACCATGTCATGAATGATGTAATATGTGACATCATCAGCAGTGGATTGCGGGCGCGCGAGTTATAGTGAGTCCAACTAACTATAACGTGGGAATTTCAATGGTTTTGTATGAGTAAAATGTTCAGCTAACTATAACTGGTGTGAAACCTATGGTTTTTTAAGTGAATATTACCTACTGGCGGTCGCCAGTAGGTATATATAGTTAGAATTTTCAAAAATCCCATAGAGAAAAAATCCTATGTCTAATAACTTTGGCGTTTGTGGACGGAATTGGCTGAAATGTTCAGGAAAATGGAACATTTTGTTTCTGAGCAGCCCCTGAAAATTCGGGGGGGTTTCGTCAAGGGGGGGCCGAGAAAAAAGGGGGGTCCCAAAACGTGTTTTTAACATTGAGTTTTCCATAGGGCGGTTGGCCTCACTTTTAGCCCGAACGGCTGAATGGATTTGCACGAAACTTGGCAAAATTGTAGGGACTGGTAGCCCGATGTGCCTTTGCTAGGTCTCAATATATGTGCTCCAGTGGATTTTGAGAAATTAACGTTCAAAAAAAGATATATATCTGTAACAGCGGACCGGGCAGCGCTCCAGTTCGCGTACTTTTCGCGTAACGGAGCTTTGTGAAGCGAAGCTGATTGGTTCTCCGGCGTCTGTAAACATTCCAAACAGTCCGTAGCGGCCGCCATCTTGTCTCTCGGTAGGATCGAGAGACAAGAGGAGGCCAAAGCGAAGGGGCAAATGACCATAAGGGGGCATAGTAGATCGGCCTATCTCCACGGGATGCAGTCCCTACCATCTCGGCGTTTAAGCCCAGGGGGACCGGTAGTGTGGGAGAGATAACGGGGCATATTATCAAGGGGGTTTATCTCCGCTTTTTTGGCTTTAAAAGCCAAGAAAGCGGAGATAAAATTATCTTCGTATTACCTAGCTGTCGCTAACACCAGTTAGCGACCGCTAGTAGGAGATAGCGACCATCTTGGGCCCCACTTTGCATGTCAGTGATATTTATCACTAATGACATGCAAAGTGGGCATGCCAAGATGTTAGCGACTGGAAACAGTCGCTAACATCGCTATCTCCTATTACCAACTTTTGGAGATATTCGCGCTAAGCGCGAATATCTCCAAAAAGTAACACATGCCCTGAGCAGTTCTTAGCCATGTTATCCAATGGGAGGTGGATAACATGGCTAAGAGCATTAGCTCGGTAATGCATGAATATCGCTGACTTTTCAGCGATATTCATGCATTGCGGGCGGTTTTTATCGCATTTGCGATAAACCTTGATAATAGCAAGGTTTATCTGCGATAATTTCTGACGATGCTTAGCGGTAAAAAATTCGTTGCTAAGCATCGTTAGCGATAAATATCGCTTAACTTTGGTAATATGCCCCAACGTCTGTTAACGTTCGATTCGAAGGAAATCAGGAAGTGTTGAAAAACATTGTCTGCGCCATCTTGCCTTTTTTCAAATGCCACACTTTTGTCGTGCACGGCAGCCATTTTAGATGCCTTGACCAGACCCACTCTCTGCACGCTGTCGATCCGTAGCATGGCTCCCCACCCTCGCAAGCATCTCCCCCAGGCACTGGTCACCCCCGCTCTCTGTCTTATGCATGGGCAATAAACCTCCCCCCATCTGCGCTGCTCTTCCCTGAGAATCACACTCTGTGCCCGCCCGACACCTCCCTTTCGCCCTATTCACTACCGCACCCTCTGACACTCCTCTTCCTCTGTGTCCAATTGTCCAGGACGGTCCCAGGCTATCAGCTAGCCCTGCAGATGTAGTTTATGGCCCCAGCTGTAAAGAATCACCCCTCTTCAAAGGAGTTATAGTAGATCAAGGCCCACACCCGATGAGATCCGTCACACCACACGCGTTCCTACTATCTGAAAACCATCCTGTATTGTGATTGGGGAGGGGACCGAGCCTGAAGCGGAAGATTCCAGGGATGACTCTTTGTACATCAAAGTTTTTACAATTATGTGTCACATTAAAAATATATAGCACTCCAACAAAGTAGGAGGAATATAAAACTTTAATAACTTATAAATATATACAACAAAACAAAAACAGTAAAAACATTTAAACATTTTTAGGGAAAAAGAAGGAACAATGGTCAGTAGCGGTCGGTTGTGCGAATAGTCCCAAGGCAGCACAACGTCCAGATTTCTGGACGGCACCCAGGTGATGTTGCCTGGGTGCCGCACTGATTTGGGTATCCGGCGTGGGGCGTCCCGGGGGGTGGGTCGTCAGTAGCGGTCTGTTGTGCGAATAGTTCCAAGGCAGCAGAACGCGCTGAAATGTGGATGGCACCAAGGTGATGTCCAGTAAGTTGCCGCCCTCCGAATAACGGCGTGGGGCGCCCCGGGGGGGGGGGGAGGCAGTCCAAAGTTCCGTTAAAAGGGCAAAGGAAAGGATCGGTGGTTTGAACCATCAGTCAAAAAGGGGAGGGGGTGCAACAATTTTTCCTACCGGGTCACACTGTGCTTTCACCGGAACTGATCCGAACTGTGGTCTGCAGGATTCTAGTCATTCAAACTGAGGCTGGCGCCAGCATGGGAGCGCCGACGTCGTGCGGCTACAGTTTAGTCACTCCACGGGCGATCATGGCAGTCATTCCCCATCGGGGGTGTCTGCGGGGGTCGGGGACTCCCGCGGCTCCTCTAGAATCTTCAAGGTCGTGGAGGACTACGGTGGTGGAGTCAACCAGTGACCGGGCCATTTCTTTATGCTGGGCCCGCTCTTGCCAGGTCGACCGCCATTTTGAGAGTTCGGTAGCTACCGGCGATCGCGGGGTCAAATGAGCGGACGGGCTCCACCCTGCCGGGCGAGACGTTGCAGCATCGCCACAGTAGAAGAACCCTTTTCCGGGCGCCTGGAGCGCTGAGGGTGCAGCTGGGAAGCCTCCACCTGGGGAGGCGGGAGAGGCCTGTTCGCACCGTCTCTCCCTCCCAGTGCTCCCCACGGCGTCTCGCTTGACATTTGTTATGGCCGGACCAGGCGATGAGGACGAGGGGGGGGGGGTCGGAGGCATGTGCAAGACATCCCCCCCCAGTGTTGTCGCAGCCATTATAAAAGAAAGAAGAAATGTCCCGTCCGTCTTTGGGCCGGACCTCTGGTGGATGGCGGCCGGACGCCCTTTGCTCTGGCCCCATGAACGGGTTCCTTGGCTCATCCGGTGGGGCAGGCCTTGGCGTGTGGTGCCTCTCCTGGGCCTTTCGTGCAGTGGCCTCTCCACTCCCAGGCCCTCCATGGATGCTGGCCCAGACTGGGAGAGAGAGGGTCTAACCTGCAATTCTCCAGGGTTACCGCCACCGCGGCCGGATCCCGTCGGCCTCGGCCTCTGGTTGATGGTGGCCGGACTGGGAGAGGGGAGGGTCGAGGACACAGACATTCCCCCCCTTGCAACTCTCCAGGGTTGTCGTAGCAATCCCCCTGGCCGGGTCCCATTGGCCTCGGCCTTTCCTCCGGCTACACCCTACGTGATGATCTTCTGCCGACTGTTGGCAGCAGGACCCGCCTTATATGTGTTGCTTCCGGCTGGGCGTAGCCGCAAACCTGTTGCACTTTGGAAGTTTCCAGAATGGGGCGGATGTCTGCTGACTTGTATCTTTCCCAGTTTGCCGTTATTTGGCCGTGGCAGGCGGTGGGACAGACACGTTTTGGGGCAGTGAGGGGCGATGAAGCCTCGTTGCCTTGTGGCCGTTGCAATGTCACACTTGGTTTCTCTTACTGTTTTCAGGTTTCTTATTACGGGCTTACTTCTAACGTTTCTTGTTTCTAGGACAATAATAGGTTTTATCATTACGTATTGTTATCGTTTCTTTGTTTGTTATTTAATAAAAAGTTCATCAGTGGCCTACTGATTTTCGTTTTCCTATTCCTTTCTTTCCAGGTTGTTTCATGCTAAAGTTTCTGTTAACAGGATACAGTGATCACTTCGTTATTATTGCATATGTCCTTTTTACTAGGGGTGCTCTCTGGTCGGGCCAGATGACCTATCTCTAGTAAATGGTCCGGGTGAAACAGGTGCATCAATCAGTGGGGAGTAGATAGGCATGACAGATTACAACGGGGGAGAAAGGTCCGCATTACCTACCCTTTCACTACTTGCAAAGATTTTCCTACGTTTATTTGCAAACAGGGAATACCTCCAAAAAGAACCAATTCCCAAACAGTCAATGTTCGGGCAAACAATCAATCAATGAGGAACGAAATAGGCACGACGTGTTAAAGGTTTGCGTTACCTACCCTTCACTATCTGCAAAAGGAGAGAGAATATTCCTATTCTTCCCCGTTTGCAGGCAGAGAAGATCCTTAAGAGAACCAACTTCGAACAATTCAATGCTCGATTCAAACAATCAACAAGGGGTACTGTGAACACAAATGAACGCCGCTTATGTACATACACATTGCTATTTTCAACAGGTTGTTCCTAATGTTTCTATTTTAGCGAGGTCAAAAAGAGATCCCATTAGTGGCCTACTGATTTTGCTCAATTCCTTTTGTTTTTTTACACGATTTTTCGCTATCTGCAAAGACTAAACAGAGTATTGCGACTCTGTGCTTGTTTGTAAATAGAGAATGAACCAAAGAGAACCAATTCTAAAACAGTAAATGCTTGGATAACAATCAATCAAATGGAGAGAGAAGCAGGCACGACGGATTACAACGGGGGCAAAGGCCTGCGTTAACTACCCTTCACTATCTGCAAAGAGAGAGTACTCCTAATAGAAATGAGGGGGGGGCAGCATTGAAAGCAGATCAGTGTGCATAAACACGAAAATGTTTTTTCTTACCACGTACTTGACAATCGACAGCTTATGATATTTGCTATTAAAAAACCATTGAAATTCACTTAAAAAACCATAGGTTATAGACCATATATAGTTAGGAATTAGCATTTACAAAACCTTGAAAATTCACTGAAAAAACCATAGGTTATAGACCATATATAGTTAGGAATTAGCATTTAAAAAACCTTATTTTACTCGCACAAAACCATTGAAATTCCATATATAGTTAGTTGTACTAACTATATATCGCGCACCCGCAATCCACTGCTGATGATGTCACATATTACATCATTCATGACATGGTCAGTGACATCACTGATGACATCACTGATGACATCTCAAATGACATCACTGATGACATCACTGATGACATTTCATTTGACATCATTCTTGTGCTAATACGATAAACCTCTTCAGACTCTAATATAACCTTAGATACACTCAGTGTATACAAACACTCACACACTGTCACTCATCCATGGAGTTACTCACACACCTAGTCAGTCATGCAAAGAATCAATCACACCTCCATTTCCTCAACTATACAGTTATACACACCTTACTTATTCAAACATATACTAACACATATTTACTCTCTTATACAATCCCTGATACAAGTTCACAATGATCCATACAGCCACTCACACATTCAGTGGCTCTCATGCACAGTTATTTATATATGCCAACTCTCACATGTACTGTGTTTTACATATGTACTTACTATGATATGTAGCATTGAGATATCCATTCACTCATCAATACACTCATGCACACAGTCAACCGCCCATGTAGCTGTTTCCACATGCACTCTTGAACTCATACACCTAGTGAATCAACTGCTCACACATCTATGCACAGAGTCACACACCTCCCAGCCACCCCCACACAAACTCAATCTCCCATACAAATACTTGGGCAACTAATCAATAACACATATAGCCTCTCGTATAGCTAATGATCAACACATGCAGCAGTTTACATCACAACAGACATACTGAAGCACACATTCAGACAGTTTAGTCACTAACCCATGCATTTAGTACGACACATTTATTCACTCACTCATACAGTCAGTCACGCACCTACTAAATCCTTCATCCAGACACTTATACATCCACTCATTCTTCAATATATCAAACATATTTAAACTTTACAGAAACACACAGTCACTGGATGATGTCATCAGTGATGTCATCAGTGATGTCATCAGTGATGTCATTTGAGATGTCATCAGTGATGTCATCAGTGATGTCACTGACCATGTCATGAATGATGTAATATGTGACATCATCAGCAGTGGATTGCGGGTGCGCGATATATAGTTAGTGCAACTAACTATATATGGAATTTCAATGGTTTTGTGTGAGTAAAATAAGGTTTTTTAAATGCTAATTCCTAACTATATATGGTCTATAACCTATGGTTTTTTCAGTGAATATATATATATATATATATATATATATTAAAAAAACATAGGTTTCACACACGTTATAGTTAGGAATTAGCATTTACAAAACCTTAGAAATTCTCTGAAAAAAAACATAGGTTTCACACATGTTATAGTTAGCTGGACATTTCACTCATACAAAACAATTGAAATTCCTCTGTTATAGTTAGTTCAGCTAACTATAACTCGCGCGGCCGCAATGCACGGCTGATGACATCACATATTACATCACTCATGACATGGTCAGTGACATCACTCATGACATCTCAAATGACATCACTGATGACATCTTACAGTGAATGTGTGTCTTTCTGAATTATAAATATTTTTTATGCATGTATATCTAAAGGTCGATGGAAGAATAAATGGGTAAATAGGTGTCAAAATTGAATTTATTTTTGTAAAATTGATTATATCACTAACTTATTGAGTGTATCTTAGTGAATACATGTAATAGCGAGTAATGTTTAAATATTTAAATATCTGTATCAGTGTCTCACTTTGTGTATAAGTGGCTGCATGGGTTGGTGAGTAGCTACATGAGTGTCTAAATGGGTTATTAGTTGGTTTTTTTAGTATCAGAATGAGTGTCTGTATGGTTTGGTGGGGGGCATTACTTAGCGCACAGATGCATGAATGACTGACTCACTGTTTGTATGTGTTTTAAAGACAGCATGTGTGCAGGACTGTATGGGTGGATGAGTGTGTGTATGGGTGTGTTAGTGAGTGAATGACTGTCTCAATAGTATCTTTATGAGTAACTACATATGTTTTAAACTAGTATATGGGAGTATTGATGTATATAAGTGAGTATATGTGAGAGTGAGAGATTGGAAGAGTTTCTGTATAAATAAGTATGTGTTTCTATAAGGGATTGTTTAAGAGAGTAAGTATGTGTGTTTCTGTAGAAGTAAGTGTAGTGGAGTGTGTATAGCTGTATATGCAAGTAAATGGATATATGATAGTTTATTTGCATGTGTGAGTATGTGTGTGAGTAACTCTATGGATGAGTATCGGTGTAACAGGATATATACGTGTATGAGTACATATGATGAGTGAGTACATGTATGAGTGACTATATAGAACTGTTGGTGAATGAGTGGATGTGTATGTAGATGTTGCAATTACTGAATAGGTTGTTGTAACTGGTATTGGTATCTCCATTTTTTGAAAAATTTTAGTTTCTATTTTTGAATGTGTGTATCAAAGGTTATATTAGGGTGAGAGGAGGTCTGCCACTCTTTCACAAGGATGATGTCATCAGTGATGTCATTTGAGATGTCTAAAAAAGGGTAATTCGTGAGCGCACTACTGAAGGTGATGATGAAGTTGGTTTAGTTGTAGGAAGCTCCAGGGAATCACTCTCTGAAAGGGAGTGATAGTATAATACAAAAGGGAAGCATTCCCTCACACGTGGGGATATGTCCCCCAGGCTTCCTTATGGTCCTTCTATCTGAAGGTTTCACTGTTCCTTCATATATGATTAGACGTTTATTGCGTTTTCAACAATCTTTATTTCCACAAAAGACAATTCATGTATTCACAACATTCATCTGTTTCGTTATATTCCAACAATTAATCCATATTTAAGCTTTCCCAATGCATTTCGGCAGTCAAGATGCCTTCATCTGGGGAAATTTCTTGAACAAATAATATGACAGCACTTTAGAAAAGAGACCTCGAAAATCATGCGAGGAGATTAGTCAATTGGTGCAGAGCTTCATGCAATAATTCACCATGTTGGAGTTTGGGTGTGTCCGTTAGATTTAATCAAAACGAAAAATAAAACCGTGCTCATGGGTTTAAAAAGAAGCTGAATGTGTTAATTACCGCGTTTTTTTGAAACACAAGTGTTATCCGAAAAAGAAAACAACCTGTGATTTATACCACTGTGGAGAAAGAAACATACTAAAAAGGTGAAGACCCCGTTATTACTTTAAAGTTTACGCCGAGACTGCGCTTACCGCTATAGTATTATGGTAACATCTCTTCGTGTAAATGTAAATGTACATGTATTTATATAGCGCAAATCACCGACACGGTATCTAAGCGCTTGCTTAGGGAACCCGTCCTGGTATTCCCCTGTGAGATACCCCGGCAGGGTATCCACAAGGTGAAAGCCAGGCATCCCACCGCGAGGGGCCGTAGTGGAGATTAAGCAAGCTATTGCCCAGAGTCGCAGAGTGTGACCCCGTGAGTCGAGTAGGCACCGGAGCGAGAATTGTCGAGTCCGTGGAATTTTTGAGCCCGAGACCCGCCGAGGCGGGGAATCGAACCCTGGTCCACAGCCGATCTCCGCTTCCGGGTCTGCCGCGCTCATGGGTTTAAAAAGAAGCTGAATGTGTTAATTACCGCGTTTTTTTGAAACACGAGTGTTATCCGAAAAAGAAAACAACCTGTGAATTATACCGCTATGGAGAAAGAAACATAATAAAAAGGTGAAGATCCCGTAAAGTTTACGCCGAGACTGCGCTTACCGCTATAGTATTATGGTAACATCTCTTCGTGTGTGAACCGGAATCACTCCGCAAGTAAACAGGACATGAAACTGAATCACACACGGTGCTATTATATCGGCTAGTGGGCGGGTTGAATGTGTCACAGCCAATGGCGCTGTAGTGTGCAATGACAAAGAGACCGGGTGTAAATAAAAATCAAGCGAGGTGAAAAAAGTGCCGTGAAAAAACGGCAAGGAAAAAAGTGTCCGGATATAGTTAGTAATGTATAATGAAAAAGTTAGTAGTGCGTGATAAAAACGTGGACATGACATAAGAAATATCATGAATGGTTAAACACAATAAGCAAGAGGGTGTAATAAACATGGTAGGAAATTATATAGTACTGAATGAACAAGGGAACAAGTTCTCATAGATTACAAAGGTACTCTTACGGTCATTGAGACCGTGTGGTTTCTTGCTGGACAAAAGTGAAATCCAATAACTTTCTCTTTGTAAAAGAGAAATGTGAGTGTCCTTTCCTTCTCTTTTGTCAATCGTTTCCAGAACGCAAAACCGAATTTGGCTGACATTGTGGCCGGCTTCGATGAAATGTTGAGCCACTGTGGATTTAATTTGTTTACTTCTAATTGTCGATTTGTGCTCATTAAGTCTGGTCTTGATTTTTCTTTCGGTTTGACCGACATAAATTTTGCCACATGGGCATTTAAGCATATAAATCAAATTCGCTGTGTCACAGTTTGCTGTAGCATCGAATTTTAATTTTGTGTCCCTTCATAGGGTGATTGATAGTTGCCCCTTTAATAATGCTGTTGCAATGGTTGCAATTCCAGCATGGAAGTGTTCCTTTAAATTGTGTATTAGTTTGTTCTGGATGTTTGATACGTTCTCCGATATTTTTGCTCCTTGTGTATGCGAAGATCGGATCGGTATCAAAAATGTGGTTGAAGTCTGGTTCCAGTGTAAGGATTTGCCAATGCTTTCTTATGATGTTTTTATATGCTCTGCTCATAGTAGAACATTTTGAAACTACTGTGGTAGTTTGTTTGTTGTCTGTCCGATGTGTGGTCAGTAACTCCGTTCTGGTTTTTAGTGTACATCGTTTTTGAGCCTGCTCAAGTGTATGACTGGGGTAACCACGTTGCTTGAATCTCTCAATGGTGTTTTGTTGCTGGATTAAGGATGTTTCTGGATCCGATACGATGCGTTTTGTTCTGATGAGTTGACTGTATGGTAAGTGTTCTTTGAGTGATTGCGGATGAAAACTGGAAAAATGTAGTGTATTGTTTCGGTCTGTTTCTTTCCTGAATAAGTCAGTTTGGAATCCTGTTGATGTTTTGATTATTCTTACATCCAAATAAGATATTGATTCCTTCTGTATGTCGTGAGTGAATTGAATACGGGTGTCGATTTTGGTTGAGTTTGGTTAATTCCTGTATAAGAGTTGCCTCGGGGCCTTGCCAGAGGATGAAAATGTCGTCTATGAACCTTACAAAGAGTTGTAAGTGGTTTATCCATGGTTCTATGGTCAATATGTGGTCCTCCTCGAATCTGTTCATAAAGATATTGGCATAGGCCGGAGCCGCACAGTTACCCATCGACGTTCCTGTCAATTGTTGAAAACATTCATTGTTCCACTTGAAGTAGCGTAACAGCATAAATTCCATGAGTGCTAATAGAAAGACTTTGAGATCTTCCTGAATTGAAGTTCTGATGAGGCTATATTCAATGGCATCTATCCCCATTTGATGGGGGATGGAGGTATACAATGAATTAACGTCCACTGTGCATAGTATTATGTTTTCATAGTCCTCAAGATTGATGTCGCTAAGTTTCTGAAGGAAATCAGTAGTATCTTTAATGTAAGATTTCATAGTCATAACAACTGGTTGAAGATATTTGTCTAAAAATTTCCCCACCGGTTCGTGGATGCTACCACGTGTTGAAACAATCGGTCTACAGGGAGGTGTCTTTGGGTTTTCATGTATTTTTGGTACCATAAAGAATGTTGGACTTTTGGGATTTGATTGAGACAAATATTTCTTGGTGTTTTCGTTTAGCGTGCCATTGTCAAGAGCTCTCTTCAGGATGGCCTGTAGAGTCTCCGTGAATTCTTTGGTTGGATTATCCTGTAATCTCATGTAGGTATCTGGATCAGAGAGGTGTAAGGTTGCCTGGGCATTGTAATACGTGGTATTAAGGATGACGAGGGCGCCTCCTTTATCTGCCTTGGTGCAAATGATATCTTTATTGTTTGCGATGGTTTTAAGAATGCCAAGTTCCTTATTGGTACCATTTTTTTGTTTCACTCTTTTGTCACAATTAAGTTTTGATATGTCGTTCTTTACCAAAGTCTCAAATATGTCCAAGCTTTTGTGAGACATAGGTGCCATGTATGTGCTATTGGGTCTTAATCCCTTAAGTTGATCGTCCTCCTTAATGATGGGTTTCTCTAGGACGTTGTCAAAGAAATGTCTCAATCGAAGTTTTCTCATGAGTTTGAAGAAAGAAATGTTTAATTCCAATTTGTTGGTATGGGCTGTTGGAACAAATGACGTGCCTTTTTGTTAGGCGGTTATTTGTATTTGACTTAATTTATGATCCGAGATGTTAATAACCAAGTTATCTTCTATTTTACTGTCTTTGGTATGTTCTTCTTGGCTGTAACTGTGCGCGTTTGTGGTGGTTCATTGTCTTTGGCTTTTTCTTTCCCCCCTCCTGGTTCTTCCTGCCCGTCCGAGCCTATTTCTAAAAAAGGCTCACCGGTAGATGTTGTGGCTATGTTGCTCGAGGTTGAAGCTGTGATGTCTGTTGATGGTTTATGTGGAAATTGTCCTGTTCTTTTTTGATGTTGTCCGCTCAAATCGCTGTCAGATGATGAAGTGTCCGCATTAGCTGAGTAGGGTTTGTTTTGGCGACGTCTCGCATAGATTTCTGCCCACGTGTAGACCTCTCCCATTTTGTAGTCAATGGTATCCCTTTTTAGTTTACGTATTTTACGTTCATTTACCTCAGCTGTGTGTTTTGAAAGCTGGATATTGATATCATCCAAAATTTTGTGAGTTCTTCAGGTGAATAGCTGCTTTCAAGCTCAGTTTTTACTTTCGTTATTTCCTTTGTGAGTTCTTCCAAAATATTTGAGAGTTCCTCGATTATTAAAAGTATAAGATCCAATGAGCATTTATTAAGATAGCGTACCATATATCCTTGAATTTTTGGACGTTTTTGCACAATGATGGTTTTAAAGGAATCCTTAAACCTCTCGGAATTCTCTGTGCTTTGTGGTACTTAATCATAGTGCTTGCATGCAGGCGTTGGTTGATTGCTTTTTTAGAAAGGTAAAGTAGTTGTCGGATATTTTGTTCCCTTGTTCGATTCGTGACAATTTCTGTGTTCTCTTCATCTATAAGTGCATAAATTCTAGATGCTTCCTCGGTGCTGTAAGCAAAAGTATCAGCCCTGGTCTCTGTAATGTTGAATATTTCATCGTACTGCATTTTGAAGTTTGTAGGTGTGTGCTGCCCCAACAAGTATCAGAAGTAGATTGACTAAAAAAGGGTAATTCGTGAGCGCACTACTGAAGGTGATGATGAAGTTGGTTTAGTTGTAAGAAGCTCCAGGGAATCACTCTCTGAAAGGGAGTGATAGTATAATACAAAAGGGAAGTTGGCGTGGCTTGAGCACCGAGGGTGATGGCGGCGTGAGCCCTGAGCTCCGTGCCTCTTCCCCTCGTAGATCCTGAAAAAATCGGCGGAGAGCCCGCGTGAGCCCCGGCGCTGAACGAACATACTGTGGTGGCTGGAGAGGCGGGGTGTGAGCGGCTGCGGGGGCTGCTTTGAGTGAGCGCGGCCGCCGAACACCGGAGCGGCCGGAGCTGGGGGTGGACGGCGCTCAAGATGGCGGCTGCGACGAAGACCTGAAGACGCAGAGTTTGGCCAGGCCGCCCACAGCGCCGTAGCCCGGTGATCGGGCGCGGCCGCCGGCCACAAGGCATCCTGCGGCGGACCCCCCTAGGACCGGAGAACCCGCCGACCCTATGAGACGCGGCTGGCATAGCGGGACGGACCGGCCGTTGTGGTGCCGCGGGCGGCGGCGCTGGAGGAGGCGGCCGCCCGGATGAGCCTCTGTTGGCGGGTCTGAGGGGCCGCGAACTGTACCAAGAGAGCCAGAGGCGCAGGAGTCTGTCCCGGGCCCCAGCCGAGTACGGAGGTGAGAGGGACGAGACTGTGCAGCAGACCGGGGGGGGGAAGGAAGCTGTATAGGAGGGGCGGGCGCCCCCAACCCCCCCACACAGGCGGCGACCCACCGTGGAGAACTGGTGCCACTGAGGGGACCGGGCGGCGTGGCCCGAAGAGCGGCGGAGGAGCCCCAACAGCGCCAGGCTCCCCGGGGCGCAAAAGCACACGCATTGTGGACGTAGCAGAGAGGGGCTTGCAGCAAAGGTCCCGGAGGGCGCGTGAAGCAGAGGGCCGGTCGAGAGCCCTGGTTTCCCCCCAGGGCCACAGCAACAGGCGCAGGAGGGGAGCAGTGGCTACGCAACAGGGCTGCAAAGCCGATTGGGGCCAGAGAAACAGCGGAGGCCCTGGGGGGGCACCGGGCACCGTACAGTCGCCTGAGACAAGGCCCTGCCATAATGGGGAAGCCGAGAGCCAGGGCGGTGGGGGCGGCGACGTCGGATGCAGCGGAGGGTGACCCTGCTGAGCCAACGGACCTGCAGCGATTGCAGGATCGCATCTTGGAGGCCATAACGGCCACGCGCGACACGCTCCACAATGACATTGCGCAAGTGGCGTCGGGGCTCAGCCTGCTCCGGGCGGACCACGATAAGCTGAAGGACAGGGTCAAGGACAATGAGACCACGATAAAAGACCTGGCGCCCGCTCAAAAAGTGCTGGAGAGTAAACTTACGGAAGCCCTGGACCGCATTCAAGCCCTGGAGAGGCGAGCAGAAGACGCAGAAAATAGGAGCCGGCGCAGCAATGTTCGGATTGTAGGCGTGCCGGAGACGGAGGGGACGATGGACATGGTGGCCTAGCTTGATGGGTGGTTGAAGACAGTTGTAGCACCGGAGGGGCTGTCGCCATTCTTCACACTGGAGCGAGCCCACAGGGTCCCGTCTGGACCTCCTAAGCCGGGACTACCGCCCAGACCGATCATAGCCAAGTTGCTACATTACAAGGACAGAGACCTGCTCTTGCAAAAAGCTCGGGACGCTGGCCCATTTCAGATTGCGAACAGCAAGGTCACGCTTGTTGGACAGGCCACATGAAGGGCCGCTCTCCCCCGGCCCAACCAGGCCCGAACCAGCCACGCAAGTACCACACACCACCATTACACGTCCACCGTCCCCGCAGGGACCCCTACACTCGAACCTGTTGACCGCGTAGGCCGACCCACTACCGGCCTGCGCGCCCATCCTGGGCGCCATCTTGGACACTCCACCACGAGGCCGCCTGGCCCCCGATCGACCTCAACCCTGGGCCTGGCCAGACCTCAGACATTCCGGCACCAACATCCACCCAGGAGGTGAGCGGGCTACTTGGTCAGTCAATGGGAGCAAGAGGTGTCGATGGCTCTCCCCCGCCAAGTACCGCTCGCCCATCGCCTCCCCGGGCGCTGGCTCCACCCCCCTGCTGGGTGTCTGAACCCCCTCATCCCGGACCTCCCGACCTCCAAGTGCGAGGGTCCGGACATCAAAGCACACCAGCCCTATAACTGGGGCAGCTCCAGAGCCGGACGGCAGTTGTATCTTGGAGTCGAGAGACGCAAAGAAGAACTCATCCTTGACGGACTACTGGCGCTGCCGTAGCTCTGTCTTGTGCACCCTCGTCTTGCCTGCTGGCGCTGCCGCGGCTTTGGGAACCACCCTATCCTTCATCGTCGTCGGGACCTGCTGGCGTGGCCGCGGACCGTTTGTAACCACCACCTTCATCGGGACCTGCTGGCTCTGCCGCGGACCGTCGTCTTCCTTCATCCATCACGGGACCTGCTGGCTCCGCCGCGGCCCGTTCATCTACACCACCGAGCTCGAGGATTGAGAGCTATTTCCATCTCTTTGGTAACAAGACTGTCCCGCTACCCTTTTCCCAAACAGAGACCAGAATAGAGGGGACCCCTGAGTCCAGACCTCCTTGTACCATTCTACCGTACTTGAAGAATTGCCTATAAAGTATCGTTGAACTTTATCATTGTGTGGTGTCCGTCTGTGGGGGGGGAGTTACTTGTCTGTACGATTCCCTGGAGACGGCTCTCCCCGGAGACCTCTCCCCTTATCCTCGGCCGACCCTCCCGGTCCGTCTAACATTGGTGGCCAGCGACGGGATCCGAATCACCGCATAAACCGTACAGAGAGTAGCTCACCCCACGGCGAATCACGATGTCAACTAAAGACAGCGGATCAACGGAGAAATTCCAAATGGAGAAATTGGACGAGTACAGCCATCGTGAACTTAAACAGTTCTGTATCGAATTAGGTATCGCTACCACCGGACTAAATACCAAAGATGACTTTAAGCAGGCCCTGGAATCTTGGGCAGAAACCGGGGCTGCCGGAACCCCCGATCAAGACATCGCAGCACAAACCCCCATGGCCCCTGAAGAACGAAGAACGGGTCTCTCGCCAGACGAGATCCAGGAACGAGAAAGAACCCGACTACACGAGCTGGAAATGGCCCGGCTCAAAATGGACGTTGAACTAAAGTTGGCCGAACAGAAAATCAACTTAGAGCACCTGCGTCTCCGAGAAGAAAGAGAGGAGAAACAGAGACAAAGGGAGCTCGAGGAAAAGAAACTGGCATATGAACATGAGCGGAAATTAGCTGAAATCGACCTACGCAAACAGAATAAAGAAGCAGGGGTGCCCGAGCAACCCCACACTCCAGGGGCAACAGAGAAGAAGGTACACATCCCCAAGGATGTCGTTCGAGAATACTTCCGAGAGGACGACATCCAGCAATGGTTTAAGGCCTATGAAATCGCTATGACTGCACACCGGATCGATAGAAGCGATTGGGGGGCCGGTCTGTGGGGGAGATTCCTCAATGAGGGCCGCGACGCCCTGCTGCAACTCCCGGACCACCAGATGACCTCCTATGACCATATGAAAGCTGCACTCCTCACCCGCTATGGCCTCACACCCGAGATGTACCGTCAGAGGTTCCGAGACTGCACCCGCATCCCAGGTACAACTTGGGTGGACTATGTCAATTACTTTAGCCGAGCCTTCGAGGGCTGGATCAAAGGAAGCAAGGTCACAACCTACGAACAACTGTTCAATCTTATGGTATGGGAGCATCTGTCGAACAATTGCTTCATTGAACTTCGTCAGCACCTCCTCGACAGCAAGTTAACGGATCCCCGGCAGCTCGCAGCCGAAGCAGACCGGTGGGAGATCACCAGAGTGAGTCGAAATGGGTCCTCCGAACAGAACCGGAACAACAATGGTCAGCACCGTCCCCGAGGAGGTGGAGGCCAAGGACGCGGAAGAAGCAACGCTCCGGTCACCCTCACTACCAGCCCCACCCCCCCGGCCAACCGGGGCAGCACCCCAGCGCGACCGGGACATCGAGCCAATGTTACCTGCCATCGATGCCAACGAGTCGGACACTATGCAAACGACCCAAACTGCCCCCAGTACCAGAGCCCAAGACCCCGCCAAGTAGCCGCTGCTGCTCTGGGGGAGGAACAGATCTCAGAGGAACAAGAAGAATATGAACAGGAACACCAAGAATGGGAGCCAGCCGCCATGGCTCTCGCCTGCCTAGGGGGGAGAGACATGGTCCCGCGGGTCCCCCTACCCGCTAATACCCAGAAGTACAGCCAATGGGTGGGCATCAATGGACGCCGGGCTGAAGCCCTTCGTGACACTGGGGCCAGTGTAACAGCCGTCCGCTGTCACCTGGTGACCCCCGAACAATACTTACCAAACATTCTCTGCCCTGTACGTTCAGCCGATAACTCAGAAAGTCTGTGTCGGATGGCCTGCATCCCCTTCGAATGGGGAGGGGTCTCCGGCATGTTGAAGGTGACGGTCCGAGATGATGCCCCCGTAGACTGCCTCCTGGGTAATGACCTGGAAAGCTCTCCATGGGCAGCAGTCGAACGAAAAGAGCACCTGCCACCAGAAGATCTCGAAGGAAGCGATCCTGTGCCAGGTTGGGCGCATACACATTGCACAGCGTAAGACGGCGAGAACCCACCTCGACCGTCACCCTGAGGAAACGGCCATCACCACCTCGGAAGAGCTTATCAGTACCTCGCCTGATGCCAGCTTTGCACAAAATTGCCACCCCCGCCGTTTTCGTGTCCGCTGCCGCCCAGTATTGGAGGGGGTATCTAGGATGCGCCATGCGCCCAGTATCAGCCTGAAGAAGGTGGGTCTCCTGCATGAAAATGATGTCCGGGTCATGCCGCAGGAAATAGTGCCAGATCTGCTGGCGCTTATTAGGTGAATTAAGGCCCTTAACATTGAGGGATAAAATCTTAAGGGGTCTGGTCACATCACTCGCCATTGCAGGGATCCCCGGGATATGTAAGCAAAGCCATGCTCATCAGATCGCACACCGGCCAAATGCCCCACTCAGAGGACCCACCCCCCCAACTCCGTCCACCCCCACACCCACCACCCCCAGCCCCCCATAGTAGACAGAGGAAGGAAGAAAAGAGAGAAAGAAGAGGAGAAAGAAAGCCAAGCAAAGAAACCAAACATTCAGCAGCCTGTAGGGCTGATGGCATAAATCGTAAAGGTGTGGCCAACAGGGCCAAAGTACACTGTCCCCAGAATAGGGCATCCTACACCCACGGGTTTGAATGTCCATCGGGATGTCACTCCCCAGGGGACAGTTCCAGTGGGACATGACTGGCCGGAAACACTAGGAGGTATGGAGCCCCCACCCTCCCAGGCCCAGCACAAGGGGATCAGGAGCTCAATCAACCCACCCCATTACTCGTCCATCCCCCGCCCGCTGGAGGAGTGCGAGGGAGCAGTACCTCAATTGGAATGCCGCATGTGCGACGTCCTCCTCACGGTGTAGAGGGCCGCTCCCCAGGGGAGCGCTCCGCGTGGTCGATCTCCGCCTCCTCTAGAGCTCTAATGTGAGCTATGACGTCTTGTCGGGCTTGGCTGGTCGTTGATGCGTCAGCAGGAGGCGCGCGCTGTCTCCGCGGCACCGTGGTCCAGTCCGGGGCAAGCGGTGTTCTCTTGCGTGAAAGGTGCCTAGAGGGACTCCCCGGGGGAGAGCCCGCAATGTTGAGGAGCCGCGCCGCCTCGTTGTAGGACCGCAAGGATTTACGCTTACCCTCCCACTGAAAGATAAGCGCAAAGGGATGGCCCCATTGGTACGGGATGTTCATGTTCCGCAACTTCTCCGTTACTGGGCGAAAAGCGCGTCGTCGCTTCAGAGTATTGGGCGCCAGATCTTGGAAGAGTTGAATCTTATGGCCCTTGTATTGTAGATCCGGTTTGTCTCGTGCACGCTTCCAGATCTCTTCCTTCTCTACAAAGAAATGCACCCGCGTGAGGATGTCCGGGAGAAGACCCGATCTCCCCGCAGGGGCCGCCACTCGGTGAGCCCGGTCCAGTGTAGGAGGCGACACATCCTCATCACCTCGCACCTCGTGGAGGAGTTGCGCCACAAAGTCCATCACGTCCTCCCCTTCTTCACCGAGTGGCACGCCGCGAATGCGGAGGTTGTTTCGTCGACCCCGATTCTCCAAGTCCTCCTGCTTGATCTGGAGTTCAATATTTTGTTCCTCTAGGGCCGTTAAGCGCTTCCACAGGTGTTCCTGGTCCTCGGTGCACGTGTCCACGGTCCTCTCCAGACTGTCCACGCGATCCCCCAGTTCCGTGACCTCCCTCTTGAGCTCTGTAACGCATGAATGGACCTCCGTCCTCAGGGATCCGATCTCGGCCTTAAGGTCAGTCATAAAGGCGGCCATGAACGCCTGTGTGACCGGAGGTGAATCCGCCAGTTCTGCGGGCGGGCCCCCACTGGCCGCTTACGCTCCCACTTTGCCCCACATGGCCGTCACCGGGTTTCCCTTGGGGGTCGTCGCTGGGTCCGCCCTGCTGCTCCTGTTCGTGCGTGTCATCGTCCGTGCGGCCTAAAGAATTCCGCCCAGGCCGTGTCAGGGCCCCTGCCCGAGGTAGGTCGTGCGAGCAAGGCCAGAAGCGGGGGGACGGGACACTGGCGTGAAATCCTAATGCAGCCAAGGGCCCAGGGCTCTGCACCGTCACCCCCCGCAATAGCAAGCTCCCAGCACTCCCCCCACTGCAGAGCAGGTAGACCAGGGTCCACCAGGCAACAGTACCTCACAGTCGAAAGCACCAACGCGGAGCAGCCCTTCCGCTGTAGCCCTCCAGTCCAGGGGTATGCCTCAGGAACAAGAGGCCGATCAAGCCAGGAGACAGGCTCCGCACAGTAGTAGGACCCCGTGCACTGCCTCCGTTCAGCTCCCGCTGGCAACGTCCGGGGGAATCCGCAGGGGGTCTCCAGGGGGGGAGGCCGGCACAGGACAGCGCCACCCGCAGCAGCCCCTGGTCTCCGCTCCCCCACAGAGAGGAGCCGCCGCACTGCCGCACCTTCACGGCGCCTCTATGCAGGCCTGCAACATGGCGGGCGCCGTCCGCTTCCAGAAGTGCCCCGGGGGCACCGCCCGCGTCGGAGCTCCGCTCAGGTCCCCTCGGCCGCTCTCCGCCGCAGCTCCGCTCTCTCACCACAGTGCGCGGGGGAGCAAGGTCAGGAGCACCCCCGACTGATGTCAAGCCTGGACAGCAGGCCCCGCTGCCCCACAGCTCCGCCCTGGAACGCGGGGCGCCGAGCGCACCGGTCGCGGAGGACACCCGGGGGGGTCAGCCAATTCACTCCTCCATTCCGAAGTGGCCGCAGGTAAGGGGTCAGCAGTCTCCCCTCAGTGGATGGGCGGGGAGGGCGCTAGCAAGCGTCCGCCGGCGCTCACAGTGTCCGTTGGACCCCCACAGCAGGCCGCCTCTCAAGGGTCGCAAGATGGCGGGCGGGCAAGCAGGTCCCGCCTGTATCGAGCCGTCCGCTCGTTCCTGTATCCCACCAAGAGGGTCTCGGAGTCGCCGCACGTGGAATTACTACCCAGCTTGTCGGGGGCTCCGGGGAGGTGTGGAGTGGGTCTGGGCACCCCAGAATCCGCTTTAATTGCTAGTAAAAGGCCCAACGGCGGCGGGAGCTCCGCAGCAGCACGTCAGCTCACATCGCCGGTCAAGCCACCTTTAGCTGGTTTTTGACATAGTTGGCCTGGGATCCTGCTATTCAGGGCCCCAGGCTAATTGCTCTCTCCTTAAAATGGACTCCATGTACCTTAGGTACATACACAATTGGAACTGGTTCACCTTATTGGCCCCTGTAACAGTGTACCTAGGTACCCAGGGCATAGGTGCTTCCAAGGCCTACCAGGGGCTGCAGCACGTATTGTGCCACCCCTGGACTGGCCTCCATATTTGACACAACTGGCTGATCATTCAGCTGGGGTAAGTCGGTGTAACCACCCCTTACTTAGGTGTAGTAGGCCTATACCTAACCTAAAATGGACACATATGTTCCTATCAGCCACTCCTATGGAAGGCCTCATCAATCCTGGAGGCAGAGTGCTTGGAAATATGTGAGATGGTGCTTTGGCATGAGCTGAGCCTATCTGCAGCTTTCGGAACCATGTCCTTTAGCTGTTTCATGATACTGCCATACCATATACTCTTAAGTGCATTATAATCCTCGCGGTTAAATGCTATCTTAGGTTTGGCTTTATCAAAACATGTCGAGTAAGGTGTCATACGAATTGGAATACTACCCCCTCGCCAATTCTGGCGACGGGGGTAGCATTCCACCCTTCTAGAGGGACACGACATGTACCTAACCTGAACCCCGGTTAAAGTTAAACTGAGCCTTAGCATCACAAAATGGATGCTGCCACCACAGACACAAGTCTGACCTCCTGTTGCTGGGAGTCCTTCCAGCGAGGGCAGCTTGGACAAAGGGTTTCCTGCCTTGGGAGGTGCTAGCACCACCCCAGACAGGATTTTGTGTATTGGGTAGGACAGGGCTGAAAAGAATCAGACATGCCTGGGGCACACAAGGTGTCCCTGTGCATAGGCCAGTTCAAACCGGTGCTGGGGCCTTCCAGCCCCAGTCCTGGCGCGAAACTGGACAAAGGAAAGGGGGTGTAACCACTCCCCTTCCTGGTCCCACCCAGAGGAGGGACCTAGTAGGTGATCCGGCCCCCCAGATTCGAATAAGAGTGGGAGCTGTGTCCTGAGACTTCAGATCATCCTGAATCAACTTGAAACTAAGAAGACGACTGGACTTCGACATTCTGCTGCACAGAAGACTGAAGAGCATCTCCCTTGTGGCCTAGGAGTGGCCACCCTGTGAACACAGGCACCATCCAGCAACTCGACATCTGCTTTGCCGCCGCCTCCCGCCGGAGCCCGAGCCCAGAGCCTGACAAGACCCAGACTCCCAGACTTCTCACAGCCCGATCCACAGTCCCTGCAAAGAAGGGACCCGTGGAGGCACCGAGAGACGTGGGACCGGACCTCTTGAAAGACCCCCGAGAAGCTGACTGCGCAGTATCCGAGGCACCCTCGACATTGTGCTTTGGGGTTTGAGAAGCCCCAACCTCGAGCAGCCCTTGCACCGAAGATCAGCCCCCAGCATCTCCACGATCTGCGTGGGGCCCTTTTGCACTGTGCCACTCGACGCTCCATCCCGGCCATCTGCCACGTGGCTAGCGGCCATCTTGGCAACGAAAACGCCAAACTACACCGCTGGTCTGGTTGCTCCAGACTGGCCCTTGCTCCCCTAAAAAGGAGCACCCGCTCTGACCTTGCTGGTCCGAGTGAGAAGCTTGAATCACTTCCTGCATGGCTTGCTTTAGCCAAGGCCTGTTTACTCCAATCAAGTTGCCGACACCGCCAACAGCGAGAGCCTGCGTGGGAAAGCTCGTGACCGACTCCTGGACGTCCTTGACCTCTTCGTATCCACGTGGCTGCAGAGACAATCTTCACGACATCACCTGTTTGCACCCGACATCGCCTGGTTCCTGCCTGGTGCCACGGTAGTCACTGGCTAGTGACTTTGAACATTGTTCCCTCTGCTTTCAGGTCTTCACCTCTTCAGATCCACCCTTGGATCCATCGGAACTCTTCACATCGAGCCGCCTGCAGCATCTTCAGCTCCAAGCACCATCGACCGGCGCGACGAAACCCAACACTACTTCGACCCTATGCACCCGCTTCCTGTGGGTGAGGTAACTCAGCTCTGCCGGTGTTCCTACACTGGTACACACCTCTAGTGTCTGTGTCTAAAGTTTCATCCTTCTAGGTCACTCGGAAGGTTCCTTAATAACTAACTTTGTAACTTTTACGCACCATTGACATTGCATTGGTGCATGTGTGCCCTTTCCGCACTGCACCCGAGTCCCGCGGGCCTTTCCCGACTTCATCACTGCTAGTCTCGAACAGCTCCAGCGATTCCCCAGGCCCTAGGCCTCTTCACTTTCCCCATAGTGGTTCTTATACCACTATTTTTGTATATGGTTTAGGTGGCCCCTAGGGCTCATCCATATTCGTGCAACTTTTGTATATTTAAACTGTGTTTTGTTTTAACGCATTTGCTTCTGTGCTCATAAAGAGTATAGGGGATATTTGTAGAAATAAATCTATATATATTTTCAATATATATCTGTGTGGTGTCCTTTCATTTGGTATTCAAGGGATTGTGTATGGTAAAACAGCTTGCTTCACATGCCTTTACAGAGTTTAGCCTAAGACTGCTTAGTCCATGCTACCCCTAGGATAGCTTGTCTATAAGGTTGACTTTACAACCTGCACCAAGGGGGTTGCTTGGCATGGTACAAGGTGATCACTAGAACTAGTGAGCATCATATACCAGGCCAACTTCTCACACCCGCATACCCCCAAGGTAGACATGGAACAGATAGGAATATTGAAATCTCCACCCAGATAAAATCAAAAATAAAGTTTTCCCCTGCAATCAGTTCGCCAACAGCGACCTCCAAGTCCTTCGCAACTTGGTGCTGTGTGTTATCAAAGACATTATTATAATAATTGATTAAAAGAACATTACGGGCTTGTTTCTGGTGCAGCCACAGGATCTGAGAGTGAGCCCCGACCTTCAGATACCTTTTCACAGTGATGGGGAGGTTGACAGATACCAGTATCAAAAGGCCTCCCTTAGCTCTACCAGAGACCGAGGCCTGCGCTGGTAGATTAAAGGAGACGTGACCATCATATCTAATCATATCCTGACACCCTGTTTCCTGGAAACAAATAATATCATGTGACTTAATAAAATCTGTCCATCCCAATGTGTCGCCTTTTGTGGCTAATCCGGCAATGTTCCAGCTAACGATAGAACAGTGCGGGAGATGTTTCCCTATGTTCGGCGGGATGGTGGTCGGACCTTGACCTGGGCCCCCAATGCCATCATCCCCCTCTCTTTGTGTATTAATATGGCCAACCCCATCTTGGACATCTTGGGCATCATTACTAAGTTCAAACCCATGCATTATCCCTGATTCTCCCAGGTTATCCCACTCCTTTTCAACATTTCTAGGGATCACCACCTCCACCGTAGCAGTATGGTCCTGATTATGTCAATCGTTAACATCCAAGGTGCTCAAGGATTGAAACCGGTTGAAGATAGGGACCTCATATTTTCTAGAAATATCAAGGGGGGGGCGTGGGTCTTTATTGGGTTCACCATTAATTTGGTGCATTAGGTGGCTATAAAAATAACCAAGGGGGCATAAAATAATTCCCTGGTCGTTATATAGTAATGATGTTGCTCTAATCAGGGATGTGGTAGCAAAATGAGGGTTTTTTAAATTTATGATAACACATTCCCCCTTGATGTTTTTAGTCGATTTTCCAATCCAATTGACCCTTCTCGTGGTAAGGATCTGATTGGATAATGCCACCGGGAACCTGCATTCACAGTTTAGCCAAGAAATAGTTTTATTTTTAAGGAATTCATGGGTCTCCAGCTTATTGAGGGACAGATTTTCATTCAGTGGTGGGACGTTGGTTAAAGCTGCCACATACGGCGCAGTCAGGGGGTAAATTTATAGACTTACTACGCTTGGTAGTGTTTGTTGCTGTTTCCCCCCTAAGGTCTAGAACTGTCTTGCTCTTTTCGGCATTAGGGGGATGCCTATTCAGCTCTCCTGTAGATGTATGAGCCCTCCCATTACTATTTTGGGCTTCGGGTTTAGCCACTTCCCCGGTGGCCGTATTAACCCGGCAATTAGCCAGGGCATTCATATGGCTTTTTAATAATTCATTTTGAAGTGCAATCTCACCCCCAATCCGTTGGACCTCACTATTTAAGCAATCCAGTCTATCTGATAGGGGTTTAATAGATCCTTCAATTTTGGCAACAAAGATGTTCATCAGTTGCTCAAACTGTGCATTATTTAATATTACTTCATTAATATTGCCAAATGGTTATCTACAGTTGGTGCATTCCCGGTTAAATTTTGCCTCCCTTGCCCGAATTAATTGCACCTCGTTTAGATTGAGCTTTCCTACATCCCCTTATGGTTCTGGGAGCAGGCGATCCAGGTGTTGATAAATTAGGTGTAACAACCGGTACAGCAGATGGCTCAACTAAGCTAATATGCGGGGTAGTATTAATACTAATATTCGCCCTATTTTCTTCAGCAGCTACTAACGGGGCTGGGGGCAATGCTATAGAGTTACTTAAATCGAGCGAGAGTCGCCTCTCGGCTCTAATTATTTGGTCGTTGATGACACTCACAGCTTTTACAAGATAATTATCGAGAGTAGAACTGGCATGCTCAACTGGGGTCTTACTTACTTTACATTGTGACATTATGAGGTTTTAAAATTAACCAATTAAAAGACAAATAATAAAGCTTATGAAAAGATCAGACACAGAAAACTATTATGATTAGGTAAAATGATAAAATAAAGGTGCAGCACAAGGACAAATAGGCAAGCCAGTCCAAAAGAGGGAAGTTCAGGTAGGTCTTACCCACAGAGTGATCTTAAAGGTCCTTTTCTTTACCACTAGGGCCCGGTTCTAATTACAAGGTCTAGAAAATATTAGCCAAGAGCTCTGGCCCAGCCCAGCCTCAGCAGTCTCAGACTGGCCCGCCCTTGGCCCGGGCTTCGCCTGCGCGCGTCCCGCGCCGCGGAAGTAGGTAAAAGATTAAATAGCCCTCGATGGTAAAAAGGGAGGGGCCACCGGTGCTCTCGAATATATTTTACGTACATACTTATTGCATAACTAAAACTTTCAAAAACAAATGCAAAATACATACATTAAACACAAAATTTACTAACTACTTCTTCAACACCATTACTTATCATTTAACTTTTTAATACACCTATGCATTACATGTGCTCATATTTCAGTATAGTTGCAATTCCATAACTAGCACTAACAACATTGCAATTTTCAATGCCAACTGCTCAAACTTTAATAATTCGAGACCTATTGCATTGCCAATGCTTGTTTCTTCTTGTTATATATATCAATAACTTGGTTTACATGCTAGAGCATTGCAAGCATGATGCCCCGCGTCTGGCCAACAGGAAAGTCCCAGCTCTCCTGTTTGCAAATTACACATTATGGGTCTCAAGATCACCAATGGGTATCCAAAATCTTCTGGATCAGTTGGGAGTATTCTGCAGACAGAGAAGGCTGGAGATCAATACGAGCAAAACCAAGAACATGGTATAGAACACTTGCAAAACAGCTAGATCACTCCCACTCCTTAATGGTACCCATTTGGAGTGGGTCTGCACCTTTTAATACCTGGGGCTTACTCTCAATGAGCAATTTGGCTGGTCACCCCAGATTCACAAGTCTTAACTCACATTAGAACATTATAGGTGTTGGCCTTCTGAGAGCTCTGAAGGGAACTAGCTTCCGTCTGATGACACCAGCATTAAAGATTTACAACTTTCAAGCACTTGGGGGGGTCCCTTTATGGTGGGGAGCTCTGGGGGAATGCTAATGTTAACGATATGGAGTTGACTAAAACTTGTTTCCTCCGGCTCCTCGCAAACCTTCCCCCTAGCTCTCCACTGGTACCACTTTGCTTAGATCTTGGTATTCGCTCACTTACCGTCAGAGTAAAACTCCCACCTCTGATCTGGTCCTAAGTAGACTTAGTACTCTATCAGCTGGAAGAGATTATGAAACTCTCTGGGGCCACAAGAATTCCTTGGTTGGGGTACATTAAGAAAACACTTTAGGAGATCCGGTGAGGCAACATTTGGGCTTATCCGGAAACAGCCAGTGGCATTTCTAAGTCAATGCTCAAGGAGCGGTATTGGAGACACATAGGGGCTGATTACGATGGAGGATTTTCCGCATCCTCCGGGCCGGCGGAAGCCACCGCCGGCCCGGAGGATGCGGAAAATCCTCTGCGGACCCACCAAAGACCCACCGCCACATTAGGATGGCTGGTGGGTCCTGGTTCCAGTCTGCCGCTTTTTCGCCACGGTTGGCTTACAACCGCGGCGGAAAAGGCCTAATATGGTAGCGGTGTCTCTCAGACACCGCCAGACATATTAGGATGGCTGAGAAAACATGCTTTTTCCGCTGCGGCTTCTCCACCGAGGAAAAGCATGCGGATCTTCACCTCGGGGCCCGAATCGGGCCCCATGGGTGAAGGGGGGGTGGGGGTTGCACATGGGGGGTACCTATGGTACCCCCCTGCATTTGTATGCAGAAATCAGCAGGCACCGCGCGGTGCCTGCCGCTTTCTGCATACAAATGCAATGGATGCATTTGTAACATTGCGGCGGGTGCAGCTTGAAGCCGCACCCGCCGCAATGTTACAAATAGAGGATGTGACCGCCAGGGTGGTGGTCACATCCTAATTGGACAGGAGGGAACTCCGCATGCCAATGCGGAGGTTCCCTCCTCCTCGGTGATCGCGAACAGACTCAAGTCCGTCCGCGATCATAATGGGTCCCTTAGATGGCAGATTGCACCAGAATGGGGGAGCAGGTACTCTAACTTTTACCGTTCTGGAACTTAAAGACATATATCTTCTGGAAAGGTATAATTGAGCCTCTGGGTGCTAAGACACTGTCTATTAAGTTCCAAAATGGGACCTTGCCACGTCGATCATTTGCTTTGAAGTAGCAGCACACCCTCGTTTATGCTGAACCTGACCTAAGCTGCTCGTCCCGCCCAGAGGTTAAGGAAACTGTAAATCATGTTCTGTACTTTTGCCCGCTATATCATGCTCCCAGGAGGAAATGGATTTAGCTGTTATACCAGAACTTGGGCATTACGGATTACAAAATTCCAAATTGGGTACTCAGAGCAGACACAACTTAAGTAATTGTCTTTACTGACTTTTGGGTTCTGCTATACTTGTGGAGACACAGACAGAAAACTACTGCCCCTTTGTTGCCTAGTACATAGCGCTTAATATCCTTGTGTCTCCTAGTTGCATTTTGCTGTCATTTTTTTTTTCTTTTTATAGACTGTGTAGCAGAAGATAACTGATATAGGAGTTGTTGGATGAAATCCAATTTTGCTTCCTAAAATTATGTGATGTTCCCCTGACATGCCGCTAGTCTAAATTGTGGGTATCATAAATATTTTTAACTGTGGGTATAACAAATATTTTCCTTATTCTACATTGTATGTATTATGTTTTTAAATGTTTTTATTCCATGTTATATTTACAGTGTTTGCTTTTATGGCAATTGCTGAAATAAAGCTTATTATGGTATGAAGTTTCTCTCTGCAAAACTTGACAATCAACTGGGTCTCCTCCGCAATAAAGTTCCTCCTCACATTTAGAATGCTGCTGGCAAGGCAAGATGCAGAGCAGGCAGGTGGATGTGGAAAAACCAGAGTCTTGGAAGTGTGCTGCTTTTATATGGGTTGTAGTGCAAGGGTTGCAGGTGGGATAAATTGTCTGCAGATATATAAAATTACACTTACTCTGCCCCCGAGTGCGGAGTGTGAACATTCCTCCCCAAGTGGGAGATTCTGCCCCAAGTGCGGAACCTCTGCTCCGAGTGTGGAATGTTGGCTCTGAGTGCAGAACCTCCGTAGTTGTAAATATACTGCTCATAAGGCCCTGTGCGAATAGTGAAAAGTAATAAATTGAGACTTTTGGTTAACTTTGCCTTTGTGAATTGGACCCAGAGTCTGGTGATATGGCTCTTACACCTTTGGAGCACAGCAATGAGTTTTGTAGGAAGATGATAATGCATTTGTGGATGCATGCCTACATAAAGGCTTTTGTCAGCCTAATGCTATGGTCCTTATAGAGATGCGGAAGGATTTTTTTGCAAATGTATTTTCGTAACTTCTTGTGAATTTTCAGTTTTCTTAATTAAAAACTCTTCTTCGTGTTGAATATCCTATTCAAAATCATTAAAGTTCAATGTTTGTTATTCAGTGTTGAATGTTGATAATGGTAAAAATGGGAGTCCTTGGGTTGGTGTGGCTACATTTTAATGTACAATTGAACACCATCAGCATATTGCAAAGGGGAAACAACCTTTACAACGCAGTTGTTACATCGCGTTCCATATAACGCTGTCGTTATAGTGACCGCCTTGTTACAACGCAATGCTATTACATCGCAAGTCATTAGATCAACTTACTCTAGATATGCAGTCCAATCTAAGGAATAGTATGATTTACTATTCCAACACCTTACCTACTATTGCGTAGGGTGGAGTTGCAATAGTAAATATACTATTCCTAATGTTGGAACGCCATCTAGTGCAAGTCGATCTAATGACTAGCTTGTAAAGGTATCATGTTGTAACAACGCGGCCGTTGTAACAATGCGTTGTCATGGAACGCAATGTAAAAGCAAGCATTGTAGCATGCCATATTCATAGGAAAGAAGCGCTGACAAACTAAATAGGTCTATCTTTAATGTGTTAACACATGTAAATTCAGGAATTCTCAAAACCTTTTCTATTGACTATGGCAAGGATAGGTAAATAAGCAAAAAAAATAACTTTCAGTACAGAGTGCATAGAGGGGATACAGATTGAATATGATGAATGAGTATACATTTGAGATATAACTAAAGTCTCTCATGCTTTCCAATTAGGACACTACCTGGAAGGCAGCATGATACGCTGATGACCAACAGCGTGAGGTGAAAGAGCAATGCTCCTCTATGTGGAACTAAATCCCACTTGTTGGACTTGGCCCTTTTTGCAGGGTCATCCCTGAACTTTTTGCCTTCCTCCTATATTTTTTCTGACCTGTTGTTGGCTATTTTATGACTCTGGGCACTTTACCACTGCTGATCAGTGCTAAAGTGCATATGCTCTCCCTACTGTAAATTAATGTATGTATTGATTAGTGGTTCCATGATTGGATGTTTGGTTTACTTGTGAGACCCTAGTACAGTGCATTGAGTGTGCTCAGGGCATGTAAATCCAAATGCTGCTAGTGGTCTTGCAGCACTGGTTGTGCCACCCACAGAAGCGGCCTTGTAAAACATGTCTAAGGTCTGCCATTGCAGAGCCTGCATGCAGTCTGGTACTGTCATGCTGACTGGGCAAGTGCACCCACTTGCCAGTCCCTAAACCTTCCCTTGTCTTCAAATTAGTCACCCCTATGGTAGGCCCAAGGACAGGGTGCATTGTAAGTATAACGTAGGACAAGCCCTGATGTGTGTGGCATGTCCTAATAGTGAATTACAGCCATTTTCGTTTTTCACTATTGCAAGGCTACCTGTTCTTTATAGGCCAGAATGGGCTGTTAGAATTGTTACATTCTATAATCCTAACAGACTCAGAACACATGGTGGAATTTCGAGTTTAGTATGCCTGGACTCAGAATAATAAAATACATCTTTTAGTAAAGTTTATTTTAATATTCTGTGTTTGCAAATACCACTTTTAGAAAGTAGGTATTTGCTTGCCTAACCATTCAAGCCTGCCTCTGCGAGGTTGTCTATTCCTTTGTCTGGAGTTTGAGTGACAGGGCTGGGGGATTCCAGGAGACAGAATGAGTCAGTCCGATGGTGAATAGAGAGATCTGTATCTAGATGGGAGGGAGGAGTTGCACCGTGGGACCTGAATAGGACTGTGCCCGCCCCCCACAATGCTGGCTCCACCCCCTGTGGAGCGTCTGATGTCTCTGCCCTGCACACTGAGAGAAGAGAAGGAAGACTGTCAACAAAGTGCTTCAGGACGGTACTTGCCTTCCATAATGCTGGCTCCACCTCCTGTGGGGCGTCTGATGTGCCTGCCCTGTGCTGTGAAAAGGGAAGGAGAAGTCTGGTAAACAGAGTGCTTCAGAACTGGCTTGAACTGGGCACAGGCCCCTCTCCCCTCAGAAGTCAAAGGATTTTTGGGTATAAGGATTGGGACCCTGATCCCATGAAATTAGAACACTCCTGGAACTGACAAGAAGAAAACCTCTGCTGTGGAGAAGGAACCTGAAGAAACTGAAGAGAGACTATTTTCAAGCTGAAGTGCTGCTTGGGGGATTGGCCTGCAGTGGTTGCCTGGCTGTCTAGAGAGGAGAAAGGACTTTGTGGATTTTACCTTTGCTTTTCAACTTGCGCTAAAAAGATCTCCAAGGGGTTGGAAGAGAGCTTGCCCCTGACCGAAGTCCAGGACCAGTGGACTTCACCAGCCTTTGTGAATTGCTACAATTCCAGTGGCAACAGGGGCAGGGAGCTGTGACCGACTCTAACGACTAGCCCGGTGTCCTGTTGGCACCGCACTGAGCAACGTCCGCCTCGAACAACGCAAGCTCTGTGCTCACTGACTCCGTCTCAACACCGTCAACGAGCCGTAGCCTGCACCGCGACTGGAAGGACACCGCAACATGCAACGCCTCGCTACACTGAATCGAACTGGTCTGACCGACGCAGTCACTGCTGCTGACTTCCAGTCCTGTGACCGCACCGGAGTTAGGCACCACCTTGCACACTTGGCAACGCACCGCCCGACTCGCACCGATGTCTGGACTGACCGACGCCAGCTCCCGAACTCCGGCTCGAACGCCGCTTCGTAAAGCTGGAAGCACCACAACGAGCAATGTCCGCCCTGAACAACGCAAGCTCTGAACTCACTGATGCCGTCAACGAGCCGTAGCCTGCAACGCGACGGAAGGGACACGTGACCCGCAACGCTTTCTTTTCCTGCACCGCGACGATCACCAGAACCGGCTTGCACATCCGTGCCGGCCGCCCCAAGGAAAAGGTACTGTGTTTGAGTCTGTCGACATTTGAGTGGGCCCGGACCGCCGCGGTCCGCTGGATTTGTTAGACTCTGAGTTCTTTCAGCACGCTGTAGCCGGACAAGGCTACCGACTCGCACAGAACTTTGATTTACACCGTTTTAACCAGAACTCTTGAAATTTGATAGTACTGTGGATTCTTTTTGTCGTTTCTTGGTCTTGTGGTAACTCTATATAAAGTATAACTTATTTTTGATACAAAACCTTGTGTGGTGTCCATTTGTAGTGTTGTCACTGGGTTACTGTATGTAGCCACAAATGCTTAACTTACATCTCCTCTGAACTAGCCTTGATGGCTCGCGCTACGCCACCTAGAGGGTGAGCAGGGGTTATTTTAAGAGGGTAATTCCCTTGTCCTGACTAGAGGAGAGGGCCCCTGTTTGGCACAAGTACCTACCTGCGCCAACCAGAGACCCCCAATTCAGTTTCAATATTTTAACAAATTGGTAACAATAGCCTTGGAAACAACTATATTTTCAAGCTGGACTTAAAAAGAGATACAAAGTTTTGTTCACACAGGTGCATGGAGTTTGAAGAAAAGTGGGTTGCAAATATATTCCTAAGGTACTCTGCAAGAGTCATGTATAGGGATAGAGAAAGAATATGCAATTTTGAAGCGTTGCACCCGGTGAGAAAAATATGATCTGTGCCATTTTAGCTTTATTCCTCCAATGCCCATTCCTCTTTTTAGATCTTTGAGTAGCTCTGTCCTTTTTTTGTTTGCATAGTGCTATATTCTTCGCCACTGTTTTTGACCCATGATAAAGACAATAATATACTGCCTCTAAGTCTTTAAAAAATTATGGGGCATATTATCAAGGGGGTTTATCTCCGCTTTTTTGGCTTTAAAAGCCAAGAAAGCGGAGATAAAATGATCTCCATATTACCTAGCTGTCGCTAACACCAGTTAGCGACCGCTAGTAGGAGATAGCGACCATCTTGGGCCCCACTTTGCATGTCAGTGATATTTATCACTAATGACATGCAAAGTGGGCGTGCCAAGATGTTAGCGACTGGAAACAGTCGCTAACATCGCTATCTCCTATTACCAACCTTTGGAGATATTCGCGCTAAGCGCGAATATATCCAAAAACTAACACCTGCCCTGAGCAGTTCTTAGCCATGTTATCCAATGGGAGGTGGATAACATGGCTAAGAGCATTAGCTCGGTAATGCATGAATATCGCTGACTTTTCAGCGATATTCATGCATTGCGGCCGTTTTTTATCGCATTCGCAATAAACCTTGATAATAGCAAGGTTTATCTGCGATAATTTCTGATGATGCTTAGCGGTAAAAAATTCGTTGCTAAGCATCGTTAGCGATGAATATCGCTTAACGTTGGTAATATGCCCCTATAATTTTTATAATTTTAATATAATATTAAGTAAAAGTTAAACGTCATTTTGACCTGAAAGCACACGACATTCTGTAAAGGAAACTGTGTTTTCTATGGTGATGCTTGTGACCTTTATTACAACAATTGGTACAATACATTTATTGTGCAGTGTATCAAATCAACTACGCACAGTGTCCTTGTGTTTCTCAGAAAATAGAATGGAGATGCTCTTAGTCCAAACTTGCGATGGCATAGCAGATGGATGTCATCTGCTCCAAACATTCTATAAATATTGAGCCTTTGATAGAAATGCATCACAATAGATTATGTCATGATAGTCACATTGAAATATATTCTTTTCAGTTTTTACAATGTAGTTTTACTGTCTTTACAAAACCTAACCTTGTGATATTCTACTGCAACCATTCCAAGTTCTACTTCTATCAAACCAGCTAAGTGTTTTGTTTTTATGCCATTGTAAATGCACTTAATCAACCTGTTCTCCCCCACTCTCCATTTCGTTTTTTTTTTCTTTCTTGTTGAAAGATTTAAAAAGTCAAGTGGCACTCTGTTTAAATTGCAAAAATGTATGCGATAGAAACGTTTATTCCTAGTGACAGAAAGAAGACGTTGGCACTAAACGTATATGAGACTTTGAATAGGATATTCAACCCGAAGAAGTTTTTTTAGTTATGAAAACGGAAAACTAACAAGACTTTACGAAAATACATTTTCAGCAGTGATCCCTCATGAAAATGGAACATATGATGGTATGGATCAGATTTCTCAGTTTTTAAAGATGTATCCACAGGTATGTATTTTGAGTGGCTTAGTATTGGATATTGATCTTTATGTCACTGTGAACTTTGCATACTTCAAATAAAATCCAGCATTCTTTATTGATGGGGCTGCAGATGTCTTTGTGAATGGGTTTCAAACTTAAGTTAAACTTCTCCTGAAGAAATTAAATAAGAAGTAGCTTCCAACTGCTACATGCATAAGACTCAATCCGACTGACTGCTCTAGCACTGCTGTTTCATGATGAAGACAGAAAGGAAATATATTATCTCATAAAGGACGTAACATAGTTAGCAAATATTTGTATTTCTTTACTATCAACGTTTTCTTTGTTAATGATCAACATGGATGCTCAAGATCGCTTATTCTCGTTATACCTCAAAAACCTTCTCCTTGACAGCCTACATCTATGCAATTACTAACAAACCTTTCAGAATTGCAGTGTGAAAGATATGAATTTGACTTCAGTTACGCACCAGCCATTCTAGAGATTCATGTTCCACTTTTACCCTTCTCAAGTTGCCCTTTCCTGACCAACTATGTACCATGTGCACTTGTAAGCCCACCATTGATGATCACAATGTGGTTATCCACAGTGATAAATGAAGTGGTTGTTGACTTAGCGCCATAGCAAAGACACTGGACATAAGGGTGCAGGAATGCTGCAGCATCCCCAAAATAACCACGCTGGAGTTCAGAAGGTTAGTGAGCAATAAAGATACATTTAAATTTGTGTTTATTATGTCACATGCTGTGTGTGTTCAAAGACAGAAGTCAAATATCAAGTAATGTCGAACAAATTGCTGCTTATTCTTTTAACATGGAAACTGATATAGTTTCCTTTCTTTGATGGAATGGTTAGACGATTTTATAATGTGAATTGTGTGATGTTCTTGCTTGGATACAGGGAATGCAAAAGGTAACACTATAGGAAGTCAGTTTTTGCTAATACACAATAAAATTTAAATAAATGACCTGCATAGGTATTTCAACATATACCAGCAGTTAGGAAAGCTCACATTTTGTAATTTTGAAGTGTGATGGAAACAAAGATTATAATAAGATCAAAACAAATCAAGATAGTTTTGTGATGCTCAAATGATAAATATGTTCTGAAACCATATTTCCCCACATTTTCGTTTGTACAGATTTGTACAGTTTTATCGGTAAAACTACATGGCTGTGAAAATGTAGTGGCCATTTAAAAGGAAAATGTGCTTTATGTAAATGATATTGTGCTGCCACACCATGCTTTAGTTATATATTTGTGAGAGTGTGCTCCAAAATGTACCAGCTGTTACATACTACACCTTTACCACTCTTCTGATGAATGGACTTGGGTCATTTGTCGCTCTTGTTCTTTTTTCACAATCATTCAGTAATGAAATATTGACGTTAGCACCCCCACTCTAAAAACAAATGTCACTTTGCATTTATGGTATCACAGTTCTCTTTTTGTCATGATCCTGATGGGTGAATGCTGTAGTGTGGTTCTTTTATGGTCCAGCATTGCCATTTATTGTATCTCCTAGTTTCTTTTGTAACTGGTTGTTGAGCTCTGCTTTCACTTTCCTGGCATTATCCAACATCACCATTAATTCCAGTCACACGTTGCAACACTCCAGCTGGTTTATATCCGAGTTCCTTTTGGAGGGTACATAACTCTTAAACACAAATTCCCTTTTTAGGTACCACCTGCACAGCACTTGAGACGCACTTGTGAAATCTATTGTATTTAATGTAAATATTAAAAAGGTTTACATCCAGCACGAACTTGCCAGTCATTCCTGTGCTTGTCATTAACTTTTCCTCAATTTCTATTGGTTGTAGCATCCCATTTTCTGTTGTTATCTGTGTCTTCTTATCAGTGTCCAAAGGCCAACTGCCTCATTTTCATTCACTTCAAACGTCTTTAATATTTTACTTATGAACTAGCATGCCTTTTTTCGACGTATGTCTAGGTGACCCTGTTACTGCGCTTCTTACAAAATTTTAATTGAACATTTCTTTTATTTGTTGCAAGTACTTCACATATTTTTATATTTGTAGGCACCGGAAGATTAAGCAACTTTCTTACAAGATTCTGAGCGGACACTGAGACCTGAACCGGGGTCCCTAGGTCCGAAGTCAGAAGCTCTGAGTGCTACACCACATTCTCTTCTCATTGTTTTAGTGTGTTTTCTGGGACAGATCCAAGAGCACATAATTCCCTCCATAAGCTCACTTAGCCTCTTCAGTTGTGTGGCTTATTTGCATTTCCCAATAAGCACTCCTTGCGAGTGCATCTGCAGGCCACCTCTCTCCTCCCTGTGGTCTTTGAGCCTCCTCCCGGGTCATACTTTGTTGCTTCCCACTCGTTTTATTTATTTCTGTTTCCACTTATAAAACTCCAATCTTTTTGAAATCATTCACCCCCATCCAATGAACAAACCTCTGGGTCTTTGAAATTGTTTGCCTTTAGACTACAGGGATGAACATTAAGTCCTCTGTGCAGAAGCACACTAGAGACCTCCATGGCATGACTCAGCATTTATAGCTGTGAGATATCCTTCCAGTCAGAGCAAGACACAGCCAGTGACAAGTGGTGCAGTCTGAAGTAATCTCGGTCCAAGGCCTCTTCTGCATTCACACTGAGGAGACAGGGGCTGACATGAGGTGTTGATTGATCGAAGAAACTGGTAATCACAGCCCTCTGTAACATGGAGAATCACTGGGTCTGGTAAATGTTGTGTAACGTCCAACAAGCCAATACGTATACATGGATTTTTTCTGTAGGGTGCAATGCAACCAGGCTTTTAAGTATTTTGTTTCACTTCTGTTGTATAATTATTTATGTGTAGAACCAGTACAGATAGACTGGTGCTTAAGAGCACTCAGGGGGCAGTCATTACGTTTTGAGATGTAAATCGCCAAATACACTGCTATCAACATGTAGTGCTGTTAATGGGTTCTCTGTAGGGTTGTGTGGCGATATCCTGGCAAAGTAGGAAATCTGCTGTGTGCACTAGGAGAATTTACAAAATATCAGGATTGATATCTGTCGGATACAAAAGGCACATCTTTCATTAAATCTGCATGTGCTGTAACAGTCTAGAAGCCTGTCGCCACTCATGGTTGATTGACAAAGAACACGGAACAGATGGTGTCCTGATTCCTTTAAAATTAAAGTGTTTTTAGTGAGAAAAAAAAACGTATTTTTAGAGGGAGTGAACAATTGTTATATTACTCATAGGTGACATACCATGAATGAACTGAGCATCGTCACCATGAAAAATAGTTATATCTGCACCCAGTCTGAAACGTTCTTTATGCAGTTCAATCATTTTTAACATAAAATATGGATGCCTTTCTCATCCTTTTTAAATGTCAACACAGAAAAATGTTAAAAACAGCATGTTACAATGTTCTACCCCGGGGAAACAATGGACATTTCAGTATGTTGCTTGTATCTTAGTAACAGCTGCATCACGACTCTGCCAGTGCAGTCAAGTCTCTCCATGTGTTGATTTAAAATCTGGTAACACATAGCAAGCCTATTTGTTTCACAGTAATTGAATTATAACTAGGAATAGAGATGTGCATTAGAAACAAGTGATTGGCAATGCCAATTGGTCTTAATTAAATGTGCTACACCCTGCATTCACCAAAGCTTGCCACTAACACTGCATTCACATGGATGCATCTCTCATCCTGACACTCGTGCATACTGCAGTCACACAGGCACACCATGCACCTATCAACCTGCTCTCTCAAGTTCAAAATATCTTTATTCGATTGTTGAATGGCATCATAAAAGTACAAGTAATTTACAGATATACATGTAAAAAGAGAATATGTAAAAAATATAATAATTCATTAGATTCATAAAGACAATTACATTTTTAAAGTGCAGTTACAGTTATAGAAGCATTTGTAAAGTGCAGTTATGCAATCATACGTTTCCTAATGATCATGACATTTCTTAGGTATAAAGCTGTTGTCGCTACAGATACATGATTGTCTAACATTTGCATGTCAATCATCGCTGCACGGCAATGGCGAAATCCTAAAACTCTTAAGAAAGGCAGTAGCACAATTTTTCTCATTTCATGATATAATTTACAAAATAAAAATACATGAATAGTGCTCTGGGAGGAGACATTATCACAGGGACAATGTGGTAGATCGTGCGTCCAGTTGTTAATCATAGGGAAGCTAACCAATCTGTGGAAAATATTGAATCTAAAGCGTGTGAGTAAAAAACGCTCATATTTGTTGTTTACGTAAATTAAATAGGGCTGAATCCTAAAAGTTGCTAAAACCAATTGGTGCTGCTGGACAGAAGGTTTTAAAGTCTCCACAGCAACTCGGTGAGATCTAAGAGGGCTAAACACTCCTTTTTGAAATCTTTTCGTGAGATTGCAGAGATATCCAAGGGGTTCGTGAAATATTCCTCTCTCCCAATGTCTTTCAGAAAATTATAAACATACTTCACCCAAGGTATTTTGGTAGCACCTTCCAATTTCAGAATATCTGTTAGAACAGCTCTGTTTAGGTGTGTTGCCTCTTGGGTCCAGAGTCTGTGCCATAACAGGACTGGTTCTACTTTAATCAGGTCTGAGATATAATATAGACCAAGTTCAGAGTGGCAGTTAAAATTGGAGGAGCTTTTGGGGAGTGCCAATATATATTTTAAAAAGGAATTTTCAGGAACCTGAATGGGTAGTGAGTTTGCAAAACCCCAGACCCCACTGCCGTAGGTAGCACCTGCAACACATTTGGCTTTATATATTTTTATCAATTCTACAGGGGGTCTGGTCCCTAGTTTACTAGAAAAGATTTTAAGAGCAGCGGTTGATCTGGTAAGCTCAAGTTTTTTCGCAGAGACAGCTTGAGACCATGTCTTGTTTTGGGCAAAAAGTATCCCTAAGTAAGAAAAATGTCTTGCGAATTCGAGCTTCTGTCCCGCTATAAAGATCGGCCTCTTAGATTTAGTTTGTCTGCCGCAATACATAGTGAAAGTCTTTGCAGTATTGACTTTCAGGCCTAACTCATTCATGAAGCGGGAGAAGCTGTCAACCACCCGCTGCAGAAACACTTCAGTGGGGTTTTTAGAAAATCAGATTATTCTGGCGCACTGCCTAGGATATACGTTACAGGGTGTTGATAGACAATCAGACATGTAGTGCGTGCAGAGCAGGCGGAAAAACACCCTTAACCGTCTAAAAAGTCAAGGGACTAAACAAGGTATATACAAGTGTGCTCTCGCTACTACAACAGAAAATCACATACAGTACAATGACTGAAAATATATAAGAAAACAGAAGCAGAATCTTTGGTATGTTCTTGAAACAGCAAGAAGATGATTTATTCTCTCCAGACTCAAGAGATGTAATGAAAAGCCGACACGTGTTTCGTCGTGTACAGTTGAGTCAACACGACTCTTCAGGGCTGATGATACAAGAATAAATACATCAGGTCAATACTGCCGTTGTCAGATACTGCAAATGGTGACAAGATGCAGCCAACATGCAGTGGTGCCGTACGATTCGGTTCGCACGTGATAGTGTTGTGTAGTGGTGATATCAACACAATAGTACATGTGTCACTCAAAGGCTGTGAGTGGTAGCCCTCGGGTGGTGGTGCATTGACAGAAAGTTTCGTGACATGACGTAAGAAAACCGCAATTTTGTTCTCCATCTACTCTACTGAGTAGTTGTTCCTCTTCCCTTACCTTAGAATGCTTCCACTAATGATTCCCTCCCTTTTTAACATATACTCTTTCTTTTAGTCTCTCTCCGGCAAGTAACGTCCAATACTCGGATATTAGCCCAGACCTATCACCAAGCGCCAAGGAAAATATTATTTCTCAAGGTAAATAAACAATAATAGCGAGAGACAGTTACTTGTCCAATCCTATCGAATTTTATGTTCTTAAAGGGCACGATAACAGAATACCCTTAGTACCCCCAATCAGCACAGATATAGACATCACCGGCCAACCACGTTATGATACTGTTATGGCCCCTCACCCACACCTCCTCACATAGACTCACCTAGTTTCATTTGGACTGATCCACAACCACATGAACCCTCGAAATGCAAGATCTCTGTGTATGTGTTAAACTCGATCACACACCAAAGCGTCATGTCACGAAACTTTCTGTCAATGCACCACCACCCGAGGGCTACCACTCACAGCCTTTGAGTGACACATGTACTATTGTGTTGATATCACCACTACACAACACTATCACGTGCGAACCGAATCGTACGGCACCACTGCATGTTGGCTGCATCTTGTCACCATTTGCAGTATCTGACAACGGCAGTATTGACCTGATGTATTTATTCTTGTATCATCAGCCCTGAAGAGTCGTGTTGACTCAACTGTACACGACGAAACACGTGTCGGCTTTTCATTACATCTCTTGAGTCTGGAGAGAATAAATCATCTTCTTGCTGTTTCAAGAACATACCAAAGATTCTGCTTCTGTTTTCTTATATATTTTCAGTCATTGTACTGTATGTGATTTTCTGTTGTAGTAGCGAGAGCACACTTGTATAAACCACCCGCTGCAGACCCACTTGCGTACGTGACATGAGCACAGCGTCGTCAGCGTACAAAAGTGCTGGTATTGGGCGACCACCTACAAATGGGGGATCCAAACTGTCTTTCTTCCAATCCGTTTATGTACAAATTAAAAAGGAAAGGGGCCAGATCACAGCCCTGTCTGACCCCACTCCTGATTGGTATTTGGTCTGTGCACTCTCCCTTAAGGCCATAGCGAACGCGGGCCGACGCGTTACTATAAAAACGTTTAAGATAATAAATAATATTTAGATCAACCCCTAATTTTTCCAATATCGTCCACAGCTTAGAGTGCACCACACAATCAAACGCGGCTGAGAGATCCACGAAGGCCAAAAACAGGTTACCCTGTTTAGCCCTCGTGTATTTCCCGACCAGCATCATCAAATTCAGACCCTGTTCCACTGTCCCCAGGCCGGAACGAAAACCATACTGGAGGTCGGACAGGACGGAGTTTGCATTCGCCCAGTCCAGAAGGCAGTCCAGGATAACTCTACCCGCTATTTTAGTAAAAGAATCCAATAAGGAAATGGGCCTATAGCAGGCTGGGTCCTGTCTATTTCCTTTTTTATAAATCGGTACAATGACCGATTCCACCCAAGTGGGCAGGAAGTCAGTAGCACAACTGGCATTAAGCACCTGGACCAGGAGGGGCGCCCACAGAGATGGAATACTTTTAAATAGATCTATGGGAACCCCGTCTGGGCCAGGTGCCTTGGCGCCCTTACTTCTACCCAGGGCCTTTTCAACCTCCTCAAGAGTAAAGAAAAGATCGTTACTCGGGGGGTAATCACGAGGAGGGATCAAAGACCCTGTGTATTCTTCGCCTTCATACACACCTCCATCATATACGCTCGAGAAGTGACTGGCCCAGTCTGTTTCAGGTATTGCTATATCTATTTTTGGCCCCACCTCCTCGTTAAGAAAAGGGGTTCTCACTGTTTTCCAAAAGCTCACGCTGTCATTTTTTTCGGAAGCTCTGTGGAGAGCCTCCCAGGCTTCTGACCTCAAGGTGTTTTTTCTGTCACTAATGGCCTTTTTATAATCTTTCCTAAGTCTGCGGATATCCTCTGCAGACGTAGGTTTTTTATGCAGCGCCATTTTTAGAGATGTATAAGCCCTAGTGCATCTGGAATCAAACCAGCCTCTCTCTTTCTTCTGATTCTTCAATTGCCTAGTCAATGAGTTTTTGATTTCATTTGAAATAACTAAAAAGGATGCAAGGTAAGTTTCAGGTGGTAAATCTGTCTCTAGACATGTAGTTATTTCTGAAAAACATTTTTTAACCACCCTTTTAATTGTCTCTGCCTCATTTATCATAGCCCATTTCAAGGTATAACCATTGGTTTTGCCAATTACCAAATCAGCGACTAAGCTCTTACCGGCCCCATCACCAGGCAATAGTGTTGGGGCAGGCAACAGGACAGTCACACATAGTGGAAAGTGGTCACTCAATACTATATCATGAACATTAAAGGAATGTATTCTACTCCCATACGAATTAGAGTTTGTGATATAGTCTATAGTTGAAGAGCAACCTCTACCACTAAATGTTGTGGCTAATATAGGGGCAGAGTTACGCATTTCATTTGCAAATCCTAAATCAAAATTGGCTAGAAAAGTGTTGAATTGTTCCCCCAAGAAATTGTGTCTAAAATGGAAACGTCCCACACCATCATCTCGTGCCGCACCGCACCGCACCTATAGTCCATACTCAGTTCGCACAGTTTACAATTAAAATCACCCAATACAATCATCATCAATTTATGATTAAAAAGCTTCCCCTGGGTAGACAGCCCTTTAGTCAGTTTCCTTAAAACATTAGTGACATCCTCACAAGGAATATTATTGTATATATTAACAATGACAATTGGGATGTCTCTGCTCTGATGGAGAACCAACATTTGAAAATAGGTGTCTTTAACAGGTTCAGTAATGCTCGCAAAGACCAATCTATTTGAGAGATAAACACTCAGACCACCTTTCGGCCTCCCATGGGGAACAGCTACAGCAGGAATACAGAAAGTTCTGTAGCCTATCAAATGCACAGGTTCAACACTCCATGTTTCTTGGAAGCAAAGCAAATCCTGAGATTGAACAAAATCCATAAAAATAGAATGACCAAGTTTGGATCTAGTTCCGGCTATATTCCAGGAAGAAATTTTAAACTCCGTTAAGCTCTTTGATTGAATAGGCTCGGCTACAGGAGATATCGAGGTGGAGTTGGCATACAAAGAAGGGGCCACCTGATTGCCCCCCCGCACCAAGTTGTCTTCTGCTGCCAAATCGTCCCCACCAGGCTCCACAACATCACACGTGGCTAACACATCTGGTAAGTGTTTCCCCCGAAGTTCATCAGCATATTCTTCCATGCAATACTCATGAGATGTTACCTCGTTTAAAACTGACACTGTGGAAGTTGTCGGGATAGTTCGCAGTCAGTCGATATTTTCCAGCCCACTAAGAGTGTCATAATAATTAAAGGTAGGAATCCCATATCTTCTGACCCATGGTTGCTCACAGTTCATGGTATGATAACGATCATGAGGTATATGCCTAATCAGTGGAAGAGGAGGGTAAAAGTAACCAATGGGGAACAATGTTAACAGAATGCGAATCATAAGACCCCATGGCAGCTCTTTCCAGTATAGTATGAACCAATTCAGGGGATCGAAAAGATAGAACTACACAATCACCCCTCAATGTTTTATTTGAAGTACCCACCCATCTGGCTCGTCTGGCCATTTTAAACTCTGAAAAAAGATGACCTTTTAGTCCTACCCTGGAAGACAAAGAATAGAGGGATTTATTTCTCAGGGTTGACCAATTTTCAGCAGTATTAGGAGGAATTGGGGGTACATTTGTTAGAACCACAGTGTAAGGTGTAGCTTCTGGTGGAAGATTTAAATTAAAGAGATTCGGTGTTTCTCCTTCCCCGTGTTGGGGCCCTACAGTTCTATTTTGTAATGGTGGTACAAGCGAGGACACATTCGGGGTTACCGTAGGTGAATCAACCGACCCCTTGTCCTGAGTTAAAGTGTCCCCCCTTGTACCATTTTGGGCAAGCCGATCAGTGGGCTTTAAAGTCAGATGTTTAGACTTTGCTAATGCTTTAACTGGAGTTGGTGTTTTAGCTAATGTTTTAGCTGGAGCAGGCATTTTAACAGAAGCCAAAGAGCCAGTTTTAGAACATGATGCATCAGATTGAGGTAAGGATTTAGGCTCACTTGGGGTTGATTGTTTCTCAAGTTTACCCTCAATATTAAATAGCCTAGATTCTATATTATTAACTTTTAGAGTTATAGGCTCAAGGAGGGTTGCTAGTAAAGTCTCCATTCTCCCCCAGAAAGATTCATCGTTTGGGTCCCTGTTAGTAGTATGAAGAGAGGTTGTTGCTAGGTGGTCATTCATCTCATTCCCTGTACTCTTATTTAAATGTTCTGTACTTTTAGTTCCTTTCTGGTTAGCATTTCTTTTGGTGTTTTTATGTAACTTGCTAGATTGCTTTTCACTGGCAGTATGTTTTTGTTTAAATCTAGCCTTCTGCCCTCTAGTTCTGATACAGGGGCTATCACTAATATTTACCTTAGGAATTGGGCTTCCCAGAGCGTCTTGGCCCTCGTTATCTGGGGCATCCTCATTATCTGAGGCATCCTCATTGTCTGGGGCTTCCTCTTGTGGGGAAATGGAATCACCAATCTCATTTCTAGGAGATAGGGAGGGAGTCATAGATAACCTTACGGTTGGTGGTAATAAATCATTGGCATCCGTGAGATCCCTGCACGACCTCTCTATTATTGGGGTTATGCTAGTCCTTCTTGGCAAAGCTGCAAAGGAGGTAGCTAATAAGGAGTCCTGGGAATGAATAGTCATCGTTATCATATTTGTATTGGCTAAAGGGGGAAGAAAACCGGATGGCAGGGACAAACGCCTTTCAGTATTTTCAATAGCTGAAGCGACCACCCCACTTGTCTGCTGCAGCATTCGATCTATTGCTGTCAGAGTTGGTAGAGGAAGGTTAACAGCGTTTTTATCCTTAACGTTTTTCACTATATTTACTGTGCAAATATCCAATGAATTAGAAAGAATGGTGCGCAAACAGTGTACACTAATTCAACACACTAAAAGCTGATTGCAATAATGGAATAAAGATTGAACAATAAGCTAATAAAATTAATAATATTTACAGACCGTAAAATATAAAAAATGGAAAAGGGGTGGCCCTGCCCAGCCTCGGGCAACCCCGGACGGCCACAGACGGCCCGCCCTTGTCCCGGGCATCTCCCAGCGCCGTCCCGCGGGACGAGGTTCCGGCCTGTCCTTTAAGCGCCTCCTGGCGCCACGCCACGCACAGATGATGATGTCAGCGTCCTCGCCGCTGGTAGGGCTTCTGGGGAATGTAGTCAGGTGGGGAGGGGGCTCGGCGGAGCCAAGCCCGGCCGAGGGGAGAGGCGGAGCAATGCCCGGCCCGAAAAAACAAGCGGAGCTCAGCCCGGCCCTGTAGACACCAACGTTGTCCTTCCCAATGAAGATTAAAGATTTACAAGGGGTCTCGGCCCCGGCCTGTCCTTTAAGCGCCTCCTGGCGCCACGCCACGCACAGATGATGATGTCAGCGTCCTCGCCGCTGGTAGGGCTGCTGGGGAATGTAGTCAGGTGGGGAGGGGGCTCGGCGGAGCCAAGCCCGGCCGAGGGGAGAGGCGGAGCAATGCCCGGCCCGAAAAAACGAGCGGAGCTCAGCCCGGCTCTGTAGACACCAACGTTGTCCTTCCCAATGAAGATTAAAGATTTACAAGGGGTCTCGGCCCCGGCCTGTCCTTTAAGCGCCTCCTGGCGCCACGCCACGCACAGATGATGATGTCAGCGTCCTCGCCGCTGGTAGGGCTGCTGGGGAATGTAGTCAGGTGGGGAGGGGGCTCGGCGGAGCCAAGCCCGGCCGAGGGGAGAGGCGGAGCAATGCCCGGCCCGAAAAAACGAGCGGAGCTCAGTCCGGCCCTGTAGACACCAACGTTGTCCTTCCCAATGAAGATTCAAGATTTACAAGGGGTCTCGGCCCCGGCCTGTCCTTTTAGCGCCTCCTTGCGCCACGCCACGCACAGATGATGATGTTAGCGTCCTCGCCGCTGGTAGGGCTGCTGGGGAATGTAGTCAGGTGGGGAGGGGGCTCGGCGGAGCCAAGCCCGGCCGAGGGGAGAGGCGGAGCAATGCCCGGCCCGAAAAAACGAGCGGAGCTCAGCCCGGCCCTGTAGACACCAACATTGTCCTTCCCAATGAAGATTAAAGATTTACAAGGGGTCTCCACCCCGGCCTGTCCTTTAAGTGCCTCCTGGCGCCACGCCACACACAGATGATGATGTCAGCGTCCTCGCCGCTGGTAGGGCTGCTGTGGAATGTAGGCAGGTGGGGAGGGGGCTCGGCGGAGCCAAGCCCGGCCGAGGGGAGAGGCGGAGCAATGCCCGGCCCGAAAAAACGAGCGGAGCTCAGCCCGGCCCTGTAGACACCAACGTTGTCCTTCCCAATGAAGATTAAAGATTTACTGCTCTCTCAAACTGGGTACTCTGCCCTTCTTCTCCTCTTACCCACGACTCACCCTCTACATACTCGGTAATCACACACCGCGTCCCTCGCACTCTTGCAGTTCTGCCCTCACCCAATGCTCCTCTCACACTCATCCACCACTGACCTATCACACAAAGCCCACTCATCCGTAATCCATACACCACTCACAAACTTCTCATTATGCACTCACAAACCAGTGCAAACTCGACCCAAAGGTATTGGAACACTTCACATGAGCACCAGTTGCATAACACATGGATAGGGTGCCCCAGGGCCAGCGGGGTGAGACTTTTCTTTTGTTTGCTGTTTTATACAGCTCAAAGTCAACCCATAGCTTGTCAAACTGGCCCTTCTAATGATGTCTTCTAAAGGCAATATTGTAATGTATCAACCCTTGCCACACTCCTCTTTTTGTCATGTGCTTGTTACAACATAATGCACAGTGGCGCTAGCTGCTGTACAACATGATTGTAAGTCTTTAAAAAAAAGAGCTATGAAAAGGCCAATGTTGTCCACGTCATCAATTTTTTACTTTAAGCCACAGCAGCTCGCACTACTGTGTAACATGTTTTAAAAATGAAAGTATTCCTGTGTAATGTAAGTGGGGATCATGCAAAGCACTCTAATACCTTCAGGTCCAGTTTGCTCTATATAAAAGCACCCATAAAATTAAATTTATAAAAAACACAAAACAACAGGAGCTTGATTGACGTGCTTGCATAAAGGAAACCATAAAGTATTTGTTAATCCGCTCTGGGTGGGGTGAACTGGGTGTGACAATGAGTTTTAACAAGCATTGGCATAGCCAATAGGTCTCGCCTTTGGGACCTTATAAGTTTTTGGCCATGCAACAGTTGATGTTATTGCACCAAGAATATTGTGCTGCATAACTAAATACTTATAAGGTCCCAAAAGCGAGACCTATAGGCTATGCTTGTCTTCTTTACCTCTCAATTTATCTATAATGTGACTAATTAATATCAAAGATGTCGCATGTTGTCCGCTAGAGGCAAAGGTTTTTATGGGAGACTTGGAGACCAAGAAGATCCCCCGAATCTATCAATCTCTGGTTACACATTGTTTCACCACTCTTCTAGGCTGCGAGAGGACTGGGAGACAGATGTGGGTGTGTTGGAGGAGGAGGACTGGAGGGAGGCCCTGGCAGCACCAAGGGGAGCGGCTATAGCGATGCGCCTTCGTCTTATCCAGTTTAAATATTTGCACAGGGTCTACTTTACCCGGGCTCGATTATACCGGGCGGGCTTGATTGCCTCCCCGGAATGCCTTAGATGTGGTCGGGAGGAGGGCACATTCATACATAGTACCTGGCAACGTCTATCCCTGGATCGGTTTTGGAGGCGGGTGTTTTCCTGTCTGTCGGAGGTCCTGGGGTGGGAGCTCCAGCGAACGCCGTGGCTGGCTCTGCTCCACGTCATGGAGGGAATCGGGGGCAACATTTACTCACGACACCTTATGCAACTTGGCTTTACACTGGCTAAACAAGATATCGTCAGGGCGTGGAAGGCGCCACGGGCCCCATCGGTGACCGCATGGAAAAACAGCTTAGATTTTTGTATGGGGCTAGAACAGCCAATTTTCAGGGCTCGGCTTGTGCGAGGGCACTTAAAGACAAGCCAGTCCCTTGGCTCGGCTGTCCCAGTTATTGTGTTGGATCGTGCACCTCTAGTAACCACTAATCCGCATAACCTCCCAGAAGCACTCGATTCGTTTTGGGATCCGGGATCCAGAATCCAAAAAGAGCCTAGTGCTGGGCCAAGCATGCAGCTTGAGTTTTCAGTTGTGCGTCTTCCTCTGATTTAATATATCATACAAAAGAAGAGGATGTGTTGCAGACTCGGGAGCTGAGGATCCGGGTTCGAATCTCGGGGTTGTCACCTCATGGATGATACATCTACAAATTTAATTTAAACAGCACTAGGGAGTTATAATTTATAACATGGCAAACTGGATCTAATTCTTATTCGATTAATAGGTCTAGAATTAGCTATCTGTTATGAATTTTCAATCTGTCTATCTTAAGTATGCATTCCCCTCGCATGCCTTAAATGCAGCCCATTATTTTGAAAAAAATCCTAAATTCCCTTGAAATTAATTCTTTTAGACGAACGGCCATTGAAAGAAAACAATGTGCATTAGCGTACAGGATAAATAACTTATGTTTATTACAAACAACCCTTTATTTTCTCCGGAGCTCCCTGATGATCGTTTGTTCAGATGTCATGAGGTCTCCATTTAGCTCTGCGAGAAGGAATCCTTGTGTGTTTGCATTTCTTTTCACGAGTGCAGAAGCAGCGGTCTGTTACAAACTGCCTGTCAGTACTTTTACACATTCATACATTCCCAGGTTTACAACCTACATGCGACAGAGCGCATTGAATTGTGGGCGGAAGCCATCCTTAGGCGAATGTTGTGATAAACATAGCAACAACAAAAGGGCTAGATGGGTGTTAATAACGGCCCCTGCCCACCAAGATTAGTTGCTTGCGTCACTTACCCAACCCTAGCATGGTGATTCTGAGGCTATTGGCGAGTGCAGTAGTGGGGTAACGAAAGTCCTTGGTAACAACCCTGGATGTCATGATGGGGACAGCGGGAACGGGACACTCACTGAGCTGGCGAACGCTCAAACTTCCCACGGTATTTGGTACTACAGGAAGTCAAAGGGAGGCACAGAAATACGGTTCCGTATCCGGTGGGAATAGCAGTGGCGGCTGGTGAGATCTGAAAGTAGTGAGGCGTAAACTGATAATGATACTGCACCCTAGCGAGCGAGCGTAGCGAGCGAGACCGGACCCCCTAAGGAGGGTTCGGGGGGATTTCTCCCCGAGAAAATTTTGAAAAAATAGTGGAAAAATGGTGCATTTTCAAGCAAATATGAGAAAGCAGGAAGGTTAATAAAGCAATTGTGAAAGTGCAGGTATTGCATTATTAAAGAGCTGTCATATAACATACTAGGTAGCTGCTTATTCAGTATAACAACAGAGCTTCATAACAGACAAATGCAGTGACTCACTGACCTATTTACAGCATTTTGTGATCTGGATCAGGTACATGTTCCTTGCAGCAGGCATATTAACCTTCTCTGCTACCTTTCCATGAGTCAAAACCTCCATTAGACAAAACTCTGATCTCTCTCTAGGATAAACATGACCTGGGGTCACAAATTATGGCAGAGCAATGCGGGGAGTGTTTTAGGGTGTCCCATGGCAATGAGGGGTCATGGGCTCCAACTGAGTCAATTCTATTCAGTTCTTCACCTCTATAGTTCGGCCCCCCTTACCATGAGCCCAGCACTAAGCAGTGTCAGCAGCACCAAATAGACCTCGGTAGCGCCTGTCCTTTTAGGGGCGCCTGGGCAGTCAGCGACTACTGTCCTCTGACAACCAGACCCCTTTTTGCTGTTGATGTCCAGAGGCTCAACCCTAAGTGTTGGACCCAAAGCAGATCGCCAAGTAACCCTACAGCAGTGGCCCTGTGGGCAGTGAAGTCCCTTTGTCACACACCATGAAAAGCTAGAGTCGATCCACCTAACCTGGCCAGCAATGCTTGCCTGCCTGCCTTAAAATCCCACAAGCCCCCTCTATGCAAACCACCCTCACACTTAATACCGTTTCTGTTCAGAAAAGCACCTAGAAGCAGTTCAATTATGTTGCGCGCGCCTTACAAACAACATTGACATGGATTATAACAGAGGGTCGGTCTGTCTCACTACTCACACATCATGAAAAGCTAGAGTTGAGCTAATGCCTGCCTGCCATAATATGAAAACCTATTCAGTAGCACTTGAAAAAGGGAATTGTGTTTACATACGTTACACAGAAATATTCCACTTCGGCTACCAGCTGTTTCCATTATTTGTAAACAGAATGTTTCCCTGAATGGGGATGAAGCTCGACTCTGTTTGGTACTGACAGCTAGAGAAAGGAACAGTTTACTGAGCGGGATAAAATGCTTTACTGGCCCTTTAAAATGAAAATTGCATTCTACCTTTGTGGCCCCTGGCTACATCTAATCAGGTCTGCTAGAGACAGATTTTGCGTTGGCAAGATCTCATTTAACAGCAAACATGAGAATGCCTGGGAAAATATAAACAGGGGATTTCGGGGCTTTTTTGAGCACTTGTACATTTTGAATTGAGTTTTTCATTCGTAAGGGCAATGAAAAACAGTCCCTTTATGCGACTGAACTACGCAGTTTTCCTGACACACATTCTGCCCCCGGTACTCCCACTGACTTGAGTGAGCATTCACAGCAGAGACTACAGTAGTAGCCACATCTATCACCACAGAAGGGACCAGAGCGGCAACAACAGCTGTCACTACAGCAGTAACACATGTGCTGTCATAGCAGTTACCAATGAAGCAATCACAGCTTCCATCATGACAAGGACCATACAAGCAACAACCGCTGTCTGCACTGCAGGGACAACCGCAGCGACCACAGTAGTAACCACACCAGTGGAGTATAATAGCATCAACAGTTTCGATTGAGTCACAACCGATGCGACAATTGCCACCACCACTGTAGCAACAACTGATGCAACAGCAGTAACAACGGCTGCAAGTACTACAGAGCTAATGATATAACAGGACTCCAGAAGTGATCAAAGGTGCCATCAGGGTAGAGACCAACGCAGTGACCACAACTGTAACCACAGCAGGGAAGACAACACCAACCAATGAATGCAGCATACAATCACAAGCGCTGAGTGCAAACCTCTCTCATACGTACTGGTGCTGCTCTCGAAAGCACCTCCTAGAAGCAATTTAACTAGTAACAGTGTGCGCTTTACAAACAAAATTAACTTGGTTGGATGTACCAGCAGGTAAGTGCTCACTAATAGGATTACTCATTAGTAGGACAGGGATGACGTATAGCCACCTTACTGTTTATAATTTTAGTTTTAGGTCCTTGCTCATGGCAGACCAACCAACCAAACCCCCCTCCACCCCCCCCACACACACACACCCACACACACACCCCACACCCACACACACAAACCCCCACACACAACCCCCCACACAACCCCCCCCACACACACACAACCGCCCCCCCCACACACACACACACACCCACACACACACACACCCACCCACACCCCCACCCCCACACCTACCATTCGAATGTGGGCCAAACCAGGGGTTAAAAGTGGGTGGCGGCCTCCTTAGAACCATTTTGGGCACCGACACCTATGTGTGTTCCAAATTAATCACTGCTCTTTGCTCTTCTAGGTCTCAATAAGAAAACAAAAGTGAGATTACGGAAATCTCACACACAAAGGAGATCAGTGCCAGCGCGTGCAGTGACTGCCGGAAGCAAACAACATGCGTCATTACTTTATTCACCTTCACACCACATGTCAGGCAAACAAACTTTCATAGTCTCGTTGTGGTCACGTAATGAACAACATGGGGGTTCACTCGAGCTGATAATGCAATGCGATGCAGTGGTTGCCTAACCTACAGATCTAATATTCCCCAGTTCTCTTAATACTACATTACTACATTCAGCATTTAAAATAGACTTAAGGTCAAACTTCACATCTCTGGTTGCAAACTGCAGGCCCAATATCTGGATTATCTGAGTGGAAAACTTTGCCTTTCATGTGTCAAAAGTGGATAAAACATTATAGACCCATCTGAATTAAGTAGCAATCACTAAAGTTCTAAGAGACAATTTTTTAAAGAATGACATGCAGAGTCACAATGAAGGATGGTAGGAGCACTGTATGCTCCGTAAGCCAACACATTACACATACAACACCTAAAATAAGAGAACAGACCATATTGAAAACAGTAAAAGCATAATAACCATATTATTGATCCTAGTCAGATGAACGCTGAAAACCATCCATCCTCATCACCACTCCCAGAATTGGTTTGCATAATGTTGCAAATCTGATCCCTACTGTACCTTTAAAAAATCTGATTGCTTTGTCTTCACCTATGCCTCATTTCCATTAAAGTAACTATTTTCTGTGTAAAGCACTCTATCACTGATGGGTTTCAACGGTGCTATATCAAAACCACTACAATGATTGCCAAACAACTGAGCTGGAAAAATAAATAGGTAAACATGCAATTTTTTAAATCATGCATGCGATTCAATCAGCTTTACCTCAAAGAACTTGTGTTTTAATGTGCTGTGACTTATTCTTGGTTTTCTATTTCTAAGAAACACTAAAGAAAAAAGTGCTTTGTTTAGTTGTGTCGAAGGGCTGCAGACCTACATTGCAAACCAGCGCCTATGGGGCCTACAAACGCAAAACCACAGTTAATTGCACAGATCTAAGGGGACTTTAACCCGGGCTGGAAATGTGTACAGTACAGGGCAAGTACACATGGAATGCGAGGATAAAAAGGCATCAGACCCATTATTTATTTATTTAGGCTTTGGCCTATTGTAGCTCGTATTAAGTCTCCACCTCTAACCCTGTGTGCTTCTTTGTGTGCTTATGCAATAAAAATGTCACAACATCGCAAAGATTCTCTGGCCAGAAAAGGCAAGCAACTATTACTTGTTGCTTTACAGGTTTATGTTTATTTTTTTGCAGTTTTATATGGCGTAATATCAACCTGAAAGTATTGTCGCTTTACATGAACACCAGCTATTACAGAACAACATATTAATTTTTGTAGCCACAGGGAGATTAAGTAATGTGCCCAGACTCACACGATCTTGATATGGCGCCTAAAATAAACATGTGAAAAGCAGGTCTACTGTATGGGATTACAACTCCAAATGTGTGAGAATTACCCCCGTTCAAGTCGAATCAGATATGACCTGCAGATGAAACTCCTCCTTTCTGAAAATCAAACAGGCATGGGCCATAGGAACAGGTCCTGAGCCCCCGCCAACCCTACAACAACTCCGGCAATGTCTGAACCCCAACCTGATCCCACACACCAGAGTTAATAAAAATCGATTCCTTGAGCATTGTTGTGAAGGGCAGCCTTCTGCCAGTAAAACGGAAGCTTGGTAAACCACAGGCGGCACTGCAGTAGGCCTGCTTCTCACCCTTCCTGGGGCATGTGGTTCGATAGCAAGGCTCAGAAATGCGATATGTTAATTAGCAGCAGGCCCTGAAGTAAGTGAAAGAGAGCAAGAAGGGTGTGTTGATGAAAGGAAACACATCGAGGCACACAGGAGGAGAGGATTAAAAGAAGGTTTATACTGATGTCCCGTACCAAGAGAGGTGTAGGAGGGACCCAATTACATATGCCTTAAGGCAGGTTTGTGCAGGCATAAGTTAACCCCCGTAGTCTGCCTACCTATGGTTTCTGCAGCCCAACTGTAACAGGTGACTGTGGCTCGGAGGAAGGCATGTGGAGGCTCCAATGCCCGAGCGGAATGGAGCTTTTGTACATGAACCCCCTCCCCCCTCCCCCCACCGCTCTGACAGGAATATGCATCCAGACATCACGTGCGTACTGGGCATTGTAACGTAACTGGTTCTAATCTATTGTACAGCGCTCTGACACCTTCGGGTAATGTCAGGCTTTATAAAAATGCAGTAAATAAATAACAATTTTGTAACGTAACTGGTTCTAATCTATTTTTACATCACTCTGACACATTCGGGTAATGTCAGGCTTTATAAAAATGCACTAAATAAATAACATTTGCGGGGAACGAGGCTTTGATGTTTTACTCCAAAGGCACGCAGCTGATTTGAGCCGTACAAGCTGCTAATGACCAACCTACTGCAAAGTCTTGCTTTTCACTTGTAACCTGCCCTCGACCAGCAGCATTCTTTCTCACAACCCTCCTTATGTGCGTGTTCTAGTTTTGTAAACTGGGACAAACCTCTCCAGCCCGAGTGAGGTGGTTGCTCCCGGGCCTGGAAGACCCCAGCATCATGGCGGTAAGCCTGTCATGGGCTGCTGTATTCCTTTTCAGTGCACCCCTCATTTATTTCAATCTCTACACTGCAAACAGATAAACCCATTCACCACGAAGAAGCTCTCACTGCATCTAATGGCGAAAAGGAGCTCCAATTTCGGGAATACATCCCCTCACCGTTCCACAAGTACATGGCAAGGAGAGACACAGCAGATCTCTCTCTGGCGCCGTTCTTCGTTCTCCTCAGCAGTGGCAGTAGCCACAGTAATTCTGCCAACGAACCACCTCCTGTAAGCCTGGGTGGTTGGTGTTTGGTGTACATTACAACGGACGCAAAATCTGCACGGCGCCACTTTGAGGTACAGGCGCCATCTTAGCACAACTTTCACAGTACACAGCCAGCAACAATAACTTGAAATGTGCCCTGGCCCGCGCTCCCACAGGCAGTAGGAGGGAACTGACAGACACCGTAATTTGATTGGTCACAGTCAGGGCAGGGTGGGGTTAACACTACAGTGAGGCTTGCTCAGCTATGATTGATGTGTAGCCCTGGCTCTGTGGAGCTGAAGCCGTCAGCGCCCAGGAATAGCTTTAATGGCGGGGGAGGTCCTTCAGCAAAGACTTCAATAGCTTTGCCGAGCTGGTGACGTCACAACCCTCGGGGCAGTGAGCTCCTCAGCCGGCAAATCTGTGTTGCTGGCGCATGCTCAGAGTGCATGATTTGTGCCTGCCATAAACCTGACTTGCGAACGCTGCCTGAAGTCATCAGACAGCCCGAGTCAGTTTACTGGCACTTTGGCACAAAGCTGTTTTCACTCGTAAATGTAGTCACAATTGTGCAATAAAATTAAAGCACAAATTAGGGGGCAGAAAAAGGACGAGGGCGTAGCCCCTCCGCCCATATAAAGGAACCGCCACTGGGGAATAGTTTCTTCAAATGTCTGCTGTCTCGCTTCGATCTGCAAAATTTAATCAGAGGTTGCATGTGCTTTGTTCCTTGAGTACGTAAAGAGTTAATGAGCCACTTAGTATGTGACATGGTTTTAGGTATATTGGTAATGTATAAAGATGTATAACTGGAGAGCATGGTTAAGCTAGCACAAGCGGCTGTTTGTTCTGAAACTCATGTTATGAAACCCGTATAAAGCGGACCGTACGCTCATGGGCTACAATAAAACAAAATAAACAAGCATTGTCCGCGCAGCCGTAAAAGTAACGTTGCACGGCCGCGAAATGAAATACATTTTTTTTAAAAACGCGAGTGGTGACGCAAGTTGTGCACGCGCGCGACGAGAAAAAGTGCTGTGCACGTCGCGTGCACTTGTGCACCTAATAGCAAGCTGGTGGCCGGCCTGGGTAGTACTTTTAAACCACCTACTAAATTTCTCTCAAGGGGTTCCATATCAGGCTAAGAAACAGCGATGGACACACATAGAACTAAATGCATAGAGCTAAACAAACAAGTGCATTGCATAGAGATATAAGCAGAGGCAGATAGTCATGTAGTGACGTTAATAGAGGCATGCAGAAAAGTACAAAAGGCACCAGGATACTCTCTTATGTAATAGTGCACTATACAAATCTGCATAACATTACATACATACACACACAGACTAACACCACCATTTACATGTAGATGGACATATACATGAATGCATAGACATACTGACACATGTACACAGATGTGCACACACACAAAGAGAAACATACTACTTCATACATACATAAGAGACGGATGCATATCTTCTTTTTAAAATCTTTTTATTATATTTTCTTTTAGTTCAAGAAAACATTAACCAGTACATTAATTGCAGTTATCCTTCACATACACTAGATCACATTCAGTGTTCTAAATCAAGCAGAACATCCACAGTTTCTGGCAAAAAGAAATATTAATATTACAATCAATAGGGAAAACACTCAGTACAATTCATATAAAGAATTAAACTGTAGTGCAAACTACAACAAAATAAAACCCTTTGTTATTCCTTAGCCAATGAGAAAACATTTAATTCTAATTAATATTAATTACATAAAAAAACATGTTCCAGCGTGCTATGTAACATGTTTTCATTTAATACATTTTTGTGCTGCTTTTATATAGCACTAAGGTCCCCCGAGAGGTACAGGTGTGCTTTATATTACCACCAGTTACTTCATACAACCACATGGGTAACTAATCAACCCAACATTTAAACCTGCGTTTCGCAATTTTATTTTAGGGTAAGATGTATACAGCACTAGCATTACCCACATGTACAGGAGGGTTTAATATTACCATCAGTTACTGCACAATATATTGCCTGTCTCAGTAAGCAAGTAATAGCACTTTTGTTATGTTATGTTATGCTATGTTATGTTATGTTAAATCCTTTTATAGCGAGCAATAGCTACTCTAAAGAGTGTCCCAGCGCGGAGCCAAGAGCAGTTTCTAACATAGTAGCCAGCAATTACGGGAACAGGTGAGTTTTTATTAGTTTCTTAAATATGAGCGGGTCTTGAGTGTTACGCAAAAAGATTGGAAGAGCATTCTAAGCCTGAGAGGCCTTAACAGCAAGAGAGCAACCACCCGATTTGAAGCGGGACAAGCGAGGCACCCTCGTCAACAAGAGGACAGAAGAACACAATAGTCTGGGCGGGACATAGAAAGAGAACCATTTCTGTAGATAGACGGGCCCATGATCATAAAGTGCACAGTGAGCAATTACCAGTGATTTAATTTTGACCCTCTCGACCACGGGCAACCAGTGAAGGGCACGGGAATGAACACGCACACTACTCCTCCTAGCGATTCCCAAAAGCAGCCTGCCCTCCGCGGTCTGGATCACCTGAAGTCTATTCATAGAGTAGGTAGGGATGCCAATATACATTGCATTAGCATAGTCCAAGCGAGACGGGACTAATGGCCGAATAACAGTCTCTTTGGCAGACCTAGGAAGGAGAGGGAGAACACTCCTGAGTGTTTAAAGGAGGCCAAAACAGCAGCCTGAAATCTTTTTCACCTGAACAGAAAAAGAGATTTCCCATTAGAAGGAAAGGGAAATCCAGGACGCCAAATCATATTTCTGAAATCAGGGGGAAATTTGCCGAAGAGAAGGATCTCAGATTTGTCTTCGTTACACTTGAGTTGTGCACTTGCAAGCCACCCAAATACCGAAGACAAGCACTTCTGTTCAGGCAGTACTGAGTCCGCATCCTTACCCCATGTACAGAGGAGCTGGGTGTCATCAGCGTATGCTAGCACCTTACCCCCCAACTCCTTGGCCAAAAAGACCAGAGGAGTAACATAGTTAATAAAAAGAAGGGGGCTAAGGGAAGACCCCTGAGGTACACCTGTAGTGACCACCTGCGAAAAAGAGGCAACCGGTGGCAGCCAAACCTATTGGACCCGCCCTTCCAGGAAGGACCTCAGCCAGCCCAAACCAGAGACACCAATCTCCGTGAGGCGGGTGAGCAGCTTGGAGTGCGGGACCAAATCGAAAGCAGCCGACAGATCGAGCATAACCAAAGCTGCTCTACCACCAGCATCTAAACAGTCACGAATGGCTTCAGAGATCTCAACCAGTGCTGTCTCCATGCTGTAAGAGTCTCGAAACCCAGACTGCGCCGGATGAACAGCGTTGGATTTATCACCAAACTCAGTGAGTTGTCTGGTGACCACCTTCTCACAGACTTTGGCTAGGCTGGGGAGGAGGGAGATCAGGCGATAGTTCCCAGGAATTAGAGGGTCAAGAGTAGGCTTCTTCAAAAGGGGAAGAATTTTACCTGTTTACACTCCGACGGAACCCGGGTTTTACCAAGGGAGGCATTCATAATGGCATTAACCTCAGGGTTAATAGTCTCCGCTACTGCTGCCAACAATCTTGCCGTGCAGGGATCCATGGCAGAGCCGGACTTCAAACCCTTTAGGATCTTCCGAGAACTGACCAGATCCACAGGGGCAAAAGCTCACAGCACGTGTTTTAAAGCACCCTGCGGTGGCGCAGTGGGCCCCACGACAAGGGGAGGACCAGGGCACGAAATGAGGGTCTCCTTAATCAGGCAAATTTTATCTAAGAAAAAATTAGATAAAGTATTGCACCAACCCTCAGTGGCCGGGAGAGCACAAGTTTGAGCTGCAGGAGACGTAAAACTCGGGACTATATGAAAAATCTCCTTGGAGTTATTACGGGCCTGCTCAATACCGGCTGTGAAATATTATTTTTTGGCCTGAAAAATGGCAAAGTAGTACATTTTGTGTCTGTCCCTAAGGGCGGCCTTAGCCAAGGGGTAGTAACCAGTATGGCGCCAAATCCGTTGAAATTTTTTACATTCCTGCTTAAGCAGGCGCAAGTCTGAGGAAAACCAGGGATTAGAAGGCGAGGCCCTCGAAAATCTAGATAAAGTTGGAGTAGCAAGCAAGGACATAGGCTTGGCTAACCAATTTGTGAAGCCCGTGATCCAGCGCCCCTAAAGAAAATATGTCATAACAACGCTACCCAACTCTACAATACTCACCTTTAATCATGAAACTCTCACAAGGCCCATAAACTAACAAGACATATTTTTGAGCAACTGAATCATGTGACCTAATTAATTAAACCTATTCACAAATAATATGTACATTTATATACAACTGCAGTATAATGATTTCACCATGGATTTTATAAAACTAAAGCAATTAATTAAGCCACTGGGGCGACTTTCACTCACCGGACTCTCCAAGCCTGGAGTGGCTGCCTTCATCCCCTAATCGCACTGGGACCCTGCCAGCTGTCTCCCCCCGCCGCCGCAGCCTCTGACACCGTGCTGCGGCCGCCGAGCGGGGGAGACTACAAATCCCAGCGTGCTTAGCGGCAGGAAGCCGCCAGAGCACACTTCCGCGCCAGGAGGCGCTACAAAATCCCTCTACAGTCTCGGGGGAGCGGGCGACTTTCACTCACCGGACTCTCCAAGCCTGGGGTGGCTGCCTTCATCCCCTAATCGCACTGGGACCCTGCCAGCTGTCTCCCCCCGCCGCCGCAGCCTCTGACACCGTGCTGCGGCCGCCGAGCGGGGGAGACTACAAATCCCGGCGTGCTTAGCGGCAGGAAGCCGCCAGAGCACACTTCCGTGCCAGGAGGCTCTACAAAATCCCTCTACAGACCCGCGTCGCGGGAGCGGGCGGGATCGCCGGGCTAAGCCCGGGCAAAGGGCGGGCCCTCTGTGGCCCTCAGAGGACCGAGGAGGACGGGTCGGGCCTCCCCACTTAACCCCACCGAGGGAGGAGGTACAGATACTTTACATCTTCTTATTTTTCCGTTCTGACTATTTTATAATTGTTTCCTGGATTTTTGCTATCTCATAATTATGTCCATCTGGGAGGAGTTGAATGCCCTGTGTGGCACAAACTATTCACCGGAGTTATCAACCCCCCCCATAGTGGGAAGAGACATTGACCAAATAAATTGCACTTCCCAGGATGTACCTTCATCTCCCCAAAAAAACCTTCTTCAGGCCAACATATTGTCCCGGGGTTCAACCAGTGAAAGGAAATATGATGAGGCTATTATCGATCGAATGTGCTGTAGCCCCTCTTTATCCCCCTCTAATCCTACGTTATCAATGACGGATAAGGCTGAGACTACAACCAATGACTCTGTGTCGCCCCTCCAATTGACCCTATTGGCTCTAATCGAACGAATGTTAAACTCTGCATTATCACCTCTGGCCACTAAAATCAACGACCTGGGGGACAGGTTGTCCTGTATCGAAAAAACTGTAAAAAGGATTTGTCCAGTGGCTGAAAACTCTGCTATACCTACATGTCCTGCTTTCTCTACCAACCTTGAAAAGGCTAAGCCCGTTGAAAGCAGGAAATCTCAAACTATTGATTCCCCTCATACCATACCAACTCCAAGTGGCCGCAATGTTACCTCTAAACCTGTATATGTTCCTCACACAACTCCTAGAATTACTCAAGAAGGGAGGCATAACATTAATTTACCACCTGAAGCCGCCCCATACGTGACGGTTCTTTCTGGGGTCCCTGTACTTAAACGGGGCAAATTGGAAACACACCAGGACCTGCTGAGTAAAGCCATCTTTTGGCTCCAAAATAATAGACCGTTACCACCTACCCTAGATGGCGGAATTCAGTGCGTGAGGAGGGTGGGATGGCTAGGCAGGTTGCCTAAAGATATCCCGGGGGATTTGATATTAATTAAATTCAAACACAGGAACATTGCCCCCTTCTTACGATCTTCTCAGCCCAAATTCAGAGATGGTCCCATCTGTATCTGGGATTTGCATGACTTTTATCCTAGCCCCCAACCACTGAATTATAATATCTGGTGAAAGGGGATTGTGTGCATTCCGCGTATTACTTGACTCATTTTTAGTTTATTTTAAATAGATGGTTTTTTTTTAACTTTGTAAAGAATTGTTGAGTTATTTATGTATGTATGTATTTTTCTTTGTTGCTTTCATGGTTTTAAATTTAAAAACCGAATAAAGCTTATTTGATGATGAATTAAGCCACTTTGGCGAATGGATCAACTGATGATAACTAGGCTGAAATAACAAGACCAGCTTGTCTTTTCAAAAATCTTATTTATTAACTATTTATTCAAAGAGTAGAGCATTTTATTTAGAATCTTTTTATTCAAGCAGCATCGTTTGAGGAATTGCAAATTAGACTGTCAATTTCCAGCAAAATCAACTAACATGTTAAATGAAGAATAAACAGTTTTCCATCACCTAAGCCCTATTTCCCCTGTCTAAAACTCACTTTGCCTAAAAGAATAAAAGGGTAAAAGTCATTTAGACCTATTGATCCTTACGTGCTCCAAAGAGTCCGTCAGCACGTCACGCCCAACTGGATTCGGAAAGCGAGAAGCGCCCTCCCTCCAAAGGGGTCAGTTTTTATACCTTTTTCCCTAACTAATCTCACTAAATGTAATTCTTCTTTCCTGCCATCCAAAGTTCTCATTGGCTGTCAGACGTCAACCCACTTTGTGTCAACGCCTTTCGAAGCCGGAATCAAACTTCTGACTATAGTCTATTGTCTTTCATTCACAAGTCACGCAGCTTCCTCCAAAGTGAAACATTTATAAATGTCAGTCCGTGACTTCCTTAGTTTGGCAGTTCCTACCGGCTACTGTCCTTGGGCTGGGTCCATCCAAGAGCACGAAAAGTACATTTTTCAATGGAACTTGCATTTTTAAAACGTGATAAACTTTTCCATGAAGGCTCTTGCTCTTTTCTGGACAGGACTCGACAATACCACGTTAGAGTCGAACTAGGCCTCAAGCCTCTATCTGGTTAACTAATATTCAAACAAACACAAGAGAAAAATTAATGCAAGAATTAGAAATCATTCTGTTTCCCACCCACCATTGCTAATTATTAACCCCTTAATAAATATTACCTAGCCGAAGCGTTTTAGTAACAAACAGAATAAGCCTCACAAAGACAGAAAGACAAAACATAAGCACACGAAAATATGCACATGCCATTAATTAAAACAGCCGCAATTAATTCTGACATGGCAATAGACAAGATTAGCTTTTTATTATCCACAAGTAAGCATTTGCAACGTAAAGCACATAATTGAGCACACATGTTAAACCCCATGTTTGTGTTTTGCGGTTTTAAACTAAGTTGGTTAATAATGTTCATTCCACACTCATTAGTACAATTAGTTAACGTTATGAGAGTTCAACTTTGCGAGTTAAAACAAAATCTCGCTCCATCAACTCCCTCATCTGGTGATTTCAAAATCACTGTGTTAGTATTTCTAAAGTCTTGTCTCAGGTGTTGGATTACAACTCTCATATTGAGTTCTACGAAACTCCTCCAGTTCTATTTCTCTCTCCTGTTCCTTTCTGAACTTGTAAAATCTCTTCTTTTCCCTCAAGTATTTCTTTCGTTTGTGTAGCATGCAACTGATCTTCAACAACAGTATCACAAAGACTATAACTAATAAAGGTGTCAGTATTTTGCCAAGAATTGAACCACCAATCTCTTGAAACCAGGTTTTGTTTGCTTGAAATCTTTTGGACAAAAGTTCTGAAAAATCATCCTCTTCTAAGGGAACAATTTCTGATTGTAACTCAGTGATATTCTTTATGTACAATTCAATATTCTGGCTCTGGTCTGGGATATAGGTACAGCAGTATTGGACATGTAAAATGCTACAAACTCCTCCCTCTTTTGCTAGCAGAATGTCAAGAGCAAGACGATTCTGCATTACCATTGATCGTATAGCAATGAGCTCAGTATCCACTAATTGAAAGCCACTTGCTGTATCAGTTGACAATCTGTCAACAATTGTGGACATATTTCTGATTCTACCTGCATTCAGGGTTATACCCACCAAAGGTATTACTGCTTGAAAGATGTCTCCCAAAATTTCTGTTAAACTCTCTCTTTTGTATCTGTTCAATGATTGCTGATTTCAAATGAACCTTCTGCATTTCTGTCAACATGAAATATTTTCGGGATAAAACCAGTCCAACAAAGCATGTCCCATATCAGTGGTCTGGGAGGTTGTAATAAGCTTTGTCTCCACATACAAAATAAATCCCAGGAAATATCGGATCCTTGCCACCTTTGAATCCCCAACCCCCATGATTTGATGAGTGTCCTCACAATGACTAGCACCTACAAAATAGTTATCAAACAAAGTGTTATCTCTCCTGATACAGAATTTGCCACTAATTGGTTTGTCAATGTGAATTGCAACATTCTCAAAAGTTTTGCCATTAAGTTTTTTGTCCTCTTTCTGCCAGAACTTAGATTTGGTCTGTTTTAACATCTCATTTCTTTTGTAAATTGCTCTTCTCTCCTCAACTAAATTTAGGAAAGACTTTTCCTCAGATCTCAATTTGCATGTCAAATTGTTTTTAAAAGCATACTCATAGGTGAGTTCATTTGTCACAATGAAAAATACCCTCATCTGTTTGGCTTGCTTGTGCTTATTTAAGCTTTTCTCTATTTTCAGATTTGCAAAGATTTTGTCGTAATTTGAATAATAATATTCCAAACGACCATTCTGATAAAACAAGCTAGCTATTACACTACAGGTTATACCATAAGTAAGAGGAAGCATATTATAAGTGACTCCCTCCGAAACAGAAGCAGGCAATTTCACACAGATGTAGCAGTCTTTGACTTCCATGACCTTTACATATTCAGCCAGGAGTCTTGAAAAAGTATTACTAGAAAAATCACCAACAGATCTAGCCTGGTGAATCTCTGGATTATAATCAATAACTCTGGTAATTTTGCCTGTTGCACTATGTTTATCTTGTTTAACTGAAGCTTTGCTCGCCATGTTGACCGTATACATTTCCTTGTCAATTCCAAAAGGGAAAATGACAGCTAAAATTAACCAGAGCAAGATTATTAGGACCACACAAATCAAAGACATTTTACAGCATCTCCTAAAAATGGAACATCTTGAATTGTTATTAAGAAAAACGTAAGGCATTTTCACTCTGTTATCAAAGCCTTGCAAAGAAAACAAAAATCAAAAATTTAAAAATTTAAAATTTCTAAGTTCTAACACCCCCTTTTTAATTTTTTTTTTTTTTTAGAAAATCCCACGTTCTAACAGCTTTTCTTCGACCTTGCGTCTCACAACAATGTGTTTTTCCAGCTATCACAATTTCTTCGACCTTGTGTCACCTAACACAATTTCTTCAGCCTTATGCCAAAAATAGAAATCCTAAAATTTAACAGAAAGTACTTCAATCGTTGTCACTATTGTCCCCTATCTCCTCCTGAATACTGCTGCTGATTTCTACTACTGGTGGAATTATTATGCAAGTCCATTCAGATGACTTATATTTTTGGTTTGGTTTCACAACTCTTTTTGCTTTACTACTAATGACTTCTATTTTCTTTCCTGTTTCAGTTTTCTTTTCAGGATCAGCTTTTTGACTTCTTATCTCGTTAACCTGCTCTTTTGATCTGTTTACCAACTTGAATTTCAGGCCTTCATTTTCTTTTTGCCAGTTATCTCCTTTTCTCGGGAATTTCTTCTTTGGCTCGGTCACATTACATTCTTCTCTCCAAGCTCTTTTTCTGATTTTTCTTATATCAGATTCTTCATCACTTTCTTCAGATTCTGTATCTGATACTTGAAACTTGTATTTAGGACTTTCTTTACTCGGCAGCTTCACGCCGTTAGGAACATCATCTTTGTAGCTGGTACTTGGTAATTCGTTGTCTTCTTCTTCTTCGATTACCTTCAACTTCCCAGTTTCAGATTTTCCGTTCCTGCTTTCAGAGCTTCTTTTCTGCCTTCAATACTCTCCTGGTCTTGAACCACGACTTGATCAGACTCTTTTTCTGCTTCTTTTTCTAGCACTTCTTCATCATCTTCAGAGTCTAATGTCACAATTTCCAAGTCTTTTTCATTCAGTGCTGGATTTGCATTTGAACATTCCAGATGTCGACCTTCTTGTCGAGCTTCAGGATCTGGATTTTTCTCAGGCTCTTCTTCAGAATCTAAATCAGCAGTGGTGTCACTTTCTTCGTCAGGATTTTCAGGTGGAGGTACACGAATTGTATGGCTTGCGTGGATCCACCTCTTCAAACCCTTACACTTCACTGCATTTGTTGTAACAAGAATGACTTGCCTTGCTTTTTGCCACCTGGATACTAGACAGTTTCTTCTTTGATGAACTTTCGTTCTTACCCAGTCACCTGGTAACAGATCATGTGCTTGCTCTTTTTCTCTTGTTTGAGAAGTTTGAGAAGTGTGGCTCAGGGGTTAGAGGCAGCAGACCCGGAAGCTGAGATCAGTCCTGGACCAGGGTTCAATTCCCCGCCTCGGCGGGTCTTGGGCTAAAAATTCCACGGACTCGATAATTCTCGCCCCGGTGCCTCCTCGACTCACGGGTTCACACTCTGCGACTCTAGGCAATAGCTTGCTTAATCTCCACAACGGCCCCTCGCGGCGGGATGCCTGACTTTCACCTTGTGGATACCCTGCTATCTCACAGGGGAATACCAGGAAGGGTTCCCTAAGCAAGCGCCGGGACACCCACTGCGGGTAGCTGTGCGCTATATAAGCTCAACTACATTTACATTTACATTTGCACTTCAGTTCCCACCTGATGGAACACAGATCTAGCCTGGTGAATCTCTGGATTATAATCAATAACTCTGGTAATTTTGCCTGTTGCACTATGTTTATCTTGTTTAACTGAAGCTTTGCTCGCCATGTTGACCGTATACATTTCCTTGTCAATTCCAAAAGGGAAAATGACAGCTAAAATTAACCAGAGCAAGATTATTAGGACCACACAAATCAAAGACATTTTACAGCATCTCCTAAAAATGGAACATCTTGAATTGTTATTAAGAAAAACGTAAGGCATTTTCACTCTGTTATCAAAGCCTTGCAAAGAAAACAAAAATCAAAAATTTAAAAATTTAAAATTTCTAAGTTCTAACACCCCCTTTTTAATTATTTTTTTTTTTTTAGAAAATCCCACGTTCTAACAGCTTTTCTTCGACCTTGCGTCTCACAACAATGTGTTTTTCCAGCTATCACAATTTCTTCGACCTTGTGTCACCTAACACAATTTCTTCAGCCTTATGCCAAAAATAGAAATCCTAAAATTTAACAGAAAGTACTTCAATCGTTGTCACTATTGTCCCCTATCTCCTCCTGAATACTGCTGCTGATTTCTACTACTGGTGGAATTATTATGCAAGTCCATTCAGATGACTTATATTTTTGGTTTGGTTTCACAACTCTTTTTGCTTTACTACTAATGACTTCTATTTTCTTTCCTGTTTCAGTTTTCTTTTCAGGATCAGCTTTTTGACTTGTTATCTCGTTAACCTGCTCTTTTGATCTGTTTACCAACTTGAATTTCAGGCCTTCATTTTCTTTTTGCCAGTTATCTCCTTTTCTCGGGAATTTCTTCTTTGGCTCGGTCACATTACATTCTTCTCTCCAAGCTCTTTTTCTGATTTTTCTTATATCAGATTCTTCATCACTTTCTTCAGATTCTGTATCTGATACTTGAAACTTGTATTTAGGACTTTCTTTACTCGGCAGCTTCACGCCGTTAGGAACATCATCTTTGTAGCTGGTACTTGGTAATTCGTTGTCTTCTTCTTCTTCGATTACCTTCAACTTCCCAGTTTCAGATTTTCCGTTCCTGCTTTCAGAGCTTCTTTTCTGCCTTCAATACTCTCCTGGTCTTGAACCACGACTTGATCAGACTCTTTTTCTGCTTCTTTTTCTAGCACTTCTTCATCATCTTCAGAGTCTAATGTCACAATTTCCAAGTCCTTTTCATTCAGTGCTGGATTTGCATTTGAACATTCCAGATGTCGACCTTCTTGTCGAGCTTCAGGATCTGGATTTTTCTCAGGCTCTTCTTCAGAATCTAAATCAGCAGTGGTGTCACTTTCTTCGTCAGGATTTTCAGGTGGAGGTACACGAATTGTATGGCTTGCGTGGATCCACCTCTTCAAACCCTTACACTTCACTGCATTTGTTGTAACAAGAATGACTTGCCTTGCTTTTTGCCACCTGGATACTAGACAGTTTCTTCTTTGATGAACTTTCGTTCTTACCCAGTCACCTGGTAACAGATCATGTGCTTGCTCTTTTTCTCTTGTTTGAGAAGTTTGAGAAGTGTGGCTCAGGGGTTAGAGGCAGCAGACCCGGAAGCTGAGATCAGTCCTGGACCAGGGTTCAATTCCCCGCCTCGGCGGGTCTTGGGCTAAAAATTCCACGGACTCGATAATTCTTGCCCCGGTGCCTCCTCGACTCACGGGTTCACACTCTGCGACTCTAGGCAATAGCTTGCTTAATCTCCACAACGGCCCCTCGCGGCGGGATGCCTGACTTTCACCTTGTGGATACCCTGCTATCTCACAGGGGAATACCAGGAAGGGTTCCCTAAGCAAGCGCCGGGACACCCACTGCGGGTAGCTGTGCGCTATATAAGCTCAACTACATTTACATTTACATTTGCACTTCAGTTCCCACCTGATGGAACACAGAAGTCACGACGTCAGACATATTTTTACAGTAGTCCATAGTGACGCTATCATTTATTGTCATCAGCTTTCCTACTGGAATAAATGCTTGTCTCATGACTCTGCCCATGATGATATCATGTGGGCTTAGACCTGTCTTTTTATCAGGAGTACTTCTCAGTGTCATCAAAACAAGTGGAAGTGCGTCAGTCCACTTCATACCTGTAGCTAGACACATTTTTCCGATCCTATTTTTAATAGTACCGTTCACTTGCTCAACAACACCTGATGCTTCTGGTCTGTATGCACAATGCAGCTTCTGTTCAATACTCAAAGCTTCACAAACCAATTTTAACAATCTGTTTTCAAAATGTCTTCCTCGATCAGTCTCCACAGTTACCGGGAAACCGTACCTAGGTATAATTTCTCTTAGAAGTAACTTTGCAACAGTAACCGAGTCATTGTGTCTTGTGGGAAACGCTTCAACCCACCTTGAAAACAAACAGACTATCACCAACACCTAGCGCAGCTTATTGTGTAGTGGCATTTCAATGAAATCCATTTGCAACCTGGTGAAAGGACCACCCTTCCGTCCTATGGTTCCCATGCTTACAACTGTTTTTCTGTTGGGGTTCATTTGTTGGCAAACCAAACACCGTTGGCAGAGAGACTCTGCAATTATCCTGAACTTTGGGTTGTACCAAGTCTGCCCGAACAGCCTAATCATAGAGTCTCTCCCAATGTGTCCCTGACCATGGTACATCCTAGCCATGTCATCAATCATGCTGTTTGGTAAAACTGGTCTGTCATCTTTGTACAACCAAATTCCATCCTCCTCTCGCTGTCTACAACCTGCTTTTAACCAAGCGTCTTTTTCCTCATCATCTGCCTCATCTTGTAAGTCTTTTACTCCCTGCCATGTTTCAACCACAGATGTTAGCATGAGTGAACTCAAAATATGTTCATCGTCCCTCTCCCGATTTATTGAGTAATTGTTTTTCGCACAATACCTGGCCATCTCATCTGCATAGGCATTTCCTTTAGTAATAAAATCCTCTCCATTTTTATGTGCTGCACATTTCACGACAGCAATTTTCTCTGGTAACTGAATGCTATCAATCAATCTTTTGATCAATTTTGCATTTCTGAGCTGTCCATAATCATGAACAACTCCATACCCATATTGGCTGTCAGTTATTATGGTAATTTGTAACTCTTTTGCTCTTTCACATGCACGAATTAAAGCAATTAATTCTGCTACTTGAGCTGAACGAATTCCTACGAGACATGATGCTTCGACTACAGTAGCAACTGTGCAGACAGAATATGCTGCTCTCAGAAAACCCTCCTCTGTTCCTAAACAAGAACCATCAACAAAGTAAACAAAATCTGATACAGGCAGAGGAACATCTTTAATGTCCTGCCTAGGCTTGGTGCAATATTCCAAAACATTCAAGCACTCATGGTCGATGTCATTTTCATTTCTGACTTCAGTTACAGTACCGTCAGGCAACAATGTGGAAGGATTTAAATTCACACACCTTGCTATCGAGACATTATCTGATCCCAGAATAACCTTCTCGTATTTAGTAAGCCTGTTACTGGTTAGATGCTGCGTTTTGCTTCTGGTAAGGAGAATTTCCACAGAGTGTGGTACATAGACTTTTACAGGAAATCCCATGATAATTCCCTCACTTTGCTCAAGACTCACACTAGTTGCAGCTACTGCTTTTAAGCAGCCTGGTAATGCCTTTGCAACTGGATCAAGCACTGCTGAGAAATAAGCTATAGGCTTTCTCAGTTTTCAGTGTCTCTGAATTAAAACTGACAATGCACGTCCTTCTCTTTCACTGCAGTACAATTCAAAATCTTTTTCGGAGTCTGGCATGCCTAAAGCTGGAGCTTCACACAAGCTTCTTTTTAGTTTTTCAAAAGCCTCCATCTCAATTTCTGTGAGTACAATTGGATCTTTTATATCTGATTTTGTTAATCTCTGCAGTGGTTTTGCAATTACTGAAAATCCACTAATCCATTGGCGACAATAGCCAACCATTCCTAGAAACATTCTGACCTGTCTCTGTGTTTTTGGAGGTTGCATTCCCTGAATCATTATAATTCTCTCAATTGTCACTTGTCTGATTCCCTTTGCAATTCTGTGACCAAGATATTTTACCTCTTGTTTGCAAAACTGTAATTTTGCAGGTGACACTTTATGTCCCTCATCTGCTAAGTGATTCAAAAGAGTAATTGTATCTGTGACGCAGTTATCTCTCGTTTTTGCTGCTACGAGGAGATCATCAATGTACTGAACCAATGTCGATTTTCCTGGCAAGTCTAGATTTTCCAAAGATTTCTTTAGCAACTGATTAAAGATAGATGGACTCTCTGTATAGCCTGGAGGAATGGGACACCATGCTAATGTGCGACCTTGGAACCTGAACGCAAACATTTGCTGACTGTCTGGGTGCAATGGAACAGTAAAGAACGCATTGCAAAGGTCGATGACTGTATGCCATTCTGCATCATGCGGAATTTGGTAAAGAATCACTGCTGGGTTTGGAACAACTGGACAACATGGAACAACTATTTGGTTAACCTTTCTCAGGTCCTGAACTATCCTGTACGTTCCGTTTGGCTTTTTGATCCCCATAATCGGTGAATTACAAGGACTGCTTTCAATTTCTTTTAGAACTCCCTGTTTTATGAATTTATCAATTACAGGAATGACACCTTCAATTGTTTCTGCTTTCATTTTATACTGAGGAATGTTTGGAAAATCTATTCCCTGTTTTACAGTGATTTTAACTGGGTCTACATTTTTCATCAAACCCATCTCACTACCTGACAAATCCAAAATTTCAGCTTTGACTGTCTTTTTCAGTTCTTCAGGCAAATTGTCTTTTTCAAATGCAGGAAATAATTTACTTTCCTTTGCTTCAACCATCAACATTGTCAATTTGTACAGCCCATCTTCTTCTAGTGTTTGAAGCTCAATACCCTCCGGTGAGCAATATATTTTGCAGTTCATCTTGCATAGGATGTCTCTTCCCAGCAAGTTTACAGGACTGCTGTTGCAAACTACAAAACTGTGTTTGTCTTTAAATTTGCCAATTTCTATTTTCACAGGCTCTGTCAAATCTGTTTTAATTTTTGGATTAGCTACGTCAACTACTTGGATGCTTTCCCCAGAGAGAGGCAGGTTTTCAATTTCCACTGATCTAACAGTAGAACGGGTACCACCAGTGTCCACAAGAAAAGTGATTTATACATCATTCACTTTACCATTTACATATGGACCAGACTGGTCAACCTCAAGAGTGGCTCCAAGCACACACTCTTCCCACTCTCTCAGGCACCGTCATAAGTAATCCTCAGAATCACTTCCTCCATTTTCTGTCATCAAAAATTGTTGAGAAACATTTGGCACACTCACTCTTTGCGGTCTGATTACCTGTTCACCACCACAGAATCCTGTTTCCGGATTGTACCTCTGACCATTCACACAATTTGGTAGGGGTGGTTGTGGAATCTGACTCTGCTGATTCGCTAACTGTCGCTGTTGCTGTAGATTTAGCTCATTTAATTGTCGCTGTAGCTGTTGCTGCAGATTTACATTCTGCATCTGTGGATTTAATGATGCATTTTTTAAATTTCTGGGCGGATTTTTACACTCACTCTTCCAGTGTCCAATTTCACCGCAATTAAAACAAGGTAATTTTTGTTTCAGCTCTTCAATATCAACATTAAATTTTGGCTTGTTAAAATTACCCTTAAATTTTCCTTGACCCTGATTCTGATTGACATTTTTGTTCTCTAAATTTGCAATCTGATGTTCAGCTACTTTCACCTGTGCCCACATAGCTTTCTCCTTAAGTTTCTTCTGCCTTGCATCTATCTCATCGCTGTAGTATTTTGCTTTTCTCAGTATATCATCAACTGAGAGTGATTGCCATCCGACAATACCATTTCTAATCATATCACCAATTTCAGGTCTCAGGCCATAAACGAAGCTGTAAATAAAGTGGCTCATCTCCTTTTCACTTAATTTTTTATAGCCACGGTACTGTTTAAAGACCAACAGTAACCTTTCATAAAATGAATGAACTGATTCTTTTGGCTCCTGATTTGTTCTGTCTATTTTGACCCAATCAACTTATTTCGGAGGAATTTTTCCTTTTAACCAATAAATCACTTTGTCATACAATCCCATGACCTCTGATGACGGAGCACCTGTCACTGTATCTCGAGCTGGTACTACCTTTGGCCAACTTATAGCAATTTTAAATTCTGTCCAAAGATCTGATGGGACAACAATGTCAAAGAATCCATCAAGATCAATCCACAGAACCTTCGACACCTTTATGAACCTGTCCACCTGTCGATACCATTCTACAGGCTTTTCTCTCAGCCGAGGAAAATCCTTTGTGAACAACAAAATGTCTTGTCTAGACCAGGGAACATGAACATAACCACCACCTGCTATTTCTCTCATTGGGTACTGATTAGCCATCCTTTCTCTCTTTTCTTCCTCTCTTTTCTTGGTCCACTTCACTCTCCATTTGCTCAAGTCACCCAATTTGTTTTAATGTACACAATCAAATCTTTTATATGCACAATTCTTCCCATTGCATTAAAATTATCAATATCTCTTTCAGTGAAATCTAATCTGTAATGTTTTCCCAAATTTTTCTGTTTGCTCAAATCAATTTCTAATTCTGCAGCCAATTCTTCTAATTGTTAATATTTATTTTTCGTTTTCCACTGTACACATTTGCAAATGAATAACAATTCATCATCTTGATAATGCTTCAAACTGTCAGGACCAATTGTGCCAATGATTAATTCCTCCAAATCTGCTTTTAGTCTCGCAACCTCAAGCTTTGGGGTAGAATCTGTTTTCTCAACACTCATTTCTGGGGATTCAGTATCTGACTCTGCACCTGCTGGAGTTCTGCATGATGAATTTTGATTAAAAGTTAAATCAGGCATCATTGTTTTCTCTCGATGAATTTCAGTTAAATCTGAGTAAAATTTTTCAGCCACTTTCTGAATTTCTGCATTTAATGCAATTGTTAAACCTGGATTTCTAATTTCTCCCTGATCGAATACAGGTTGAACAGGACCAATCGTTACTGGTACTGTCACTGCTTCCATACCTTTAGTAAATTGCCGAATTAATTCTTCTTTTGATCGTAAGTAATCTGAAGTACTTGGAGTTTCCTCAACTCTCCCTACTCCCATTGGATTTTTAGAAGCCTCTCTTCCCACATTTGGAGTTTCAGGAAAATTATACGCACTAGAATTAGTTCTTGTTTCTGCTCTTTCAGGAGATTCAGGATTATTCGGGTAAAATATGGGTGATTCCTCATTAAGCGGAGGTGCACTTGGAGTGGTTCCTCAAGAAACCATCGGGGTGGACCATGAACAAGCTGGTTTAAGAGGAGTCTGTCTTTTATTCATCAAATAAATCTCTCCTAAAACTGGGTCTTCTAATTCACTTTCTTCAATATTATTTTTCTTTTGACCTGGTATTTCAGTAACCATTACTCTCACTGGATATAAACCATCACACATGTCTGCCTGTCTCCATCGACGCATTCTATCCTCATGTGTTTCTCTATGAGCATTTGATTTTTGAGGTCTCGTTATACCTCTTGTTGCTTCTCGTTGAAGTTCAAACATCTCATCCTCCCATTCAACTAAAGCCTCAAATTGTGTAGGTCTAGGCTTCGGCACAAGAGCCATCATTTTTTCTCTTAAATTTTTCAAAACTCTCATATTAAATGAACCATCTTCTGGCCATGCTTATACACCATCGTTCTTGGTATAATCCATCCATACATCGAACCAAAGGCAAGTATGATAACCATATTCACCTTCCATATAGGCTGCAGGTGTTTTGTACTTATGAAGTAATTTTCCACCTCGCGTTTCAATTTTCTTATCAGGTGAAAATATATTTTTCAATTTCTGAAGCCATGTAAGCTTCTTTTCCTCTTTCTTGTAGAAATAACTCATTGTGTTTAATCAATTTTGTTTAATTCAAAATGATCGTAAATATTGCCTGGTTGTTCCGCAAATTCAGCCAATCCGTGCACAAAACACACAAACAAGCCAATCAGGTTAAGCTACGTCACCACCCTGCTCAACCAATAGAATTTCTGCTTTTCAGAAGAGCCAATCAGCTTACAGCTTGACTCAGTCACGTGAACCAATCAGTGCGCTAGCTGTGACGTATGTTAGCCAATCACAGCGCGGACCCTGTGACGTACACAGCCGCTGGAGCTTCTCGTGTCTCGCTCCTAGAGCTCACCCCTCCTTTACATAATCTTTTCACAGCACCATTTTAAGAACACTTTTTCATTGAATTTCAATTAATAACAACAGAAAAACAAACCATTTGTCTGTTTCGGTAAAATAAAGTGACAGTTTTTACAGACATACAAGTATTCTTTCGCGTGGAATAGACGACGCTACTCTCACAGAATATACATTCGTTGATAAAGTAAACCTTTACTCTACCCTTCTAACAGGTAATAACGAACTCGTTTCCCTCTGAATGCACATAGAGTAGCAATTCAAAGTTAGACTCGGACGGAATTACAAAATCATTTACTCACTTTCAAACGGAAAGTTTCCCTAACCATACATACATGAAATCCTGGCAGGACTTTAACCAACCATAGAAATCCACATTCGCCAGTAAAATAAACGTCGTTACATTACCCTTCACTCAAGTTCAGATAAAATTCTACTACTCTTTTCCCAGTGAGTTTTAAAACAGGCTCCAAGTCCCTATACTCGAAATCTACAATTTGATAGACAATCCTCACTATACATTCTACCCAGCACACCTAAAATCCCTAAACTTGTGTTGTACTTCCACAACACTTGTGATATATGACAATACCACTATTTTGAAACAGAACAAATGCACTGTGTAACTTCACTTGTCACACCACTCCACTCTGTACCGGTACAACTAGGAATTTTCACACTACTGGAAAAAACCTTTAGACAACATATAACAACTTTGACAAACTTAACATGTTTTAGTCATGGATCCTATGTAGTTACCATGTAGCATGTCCGTTACCATAGTAACTGTCACTCTGCTACCAAAGATTTGATCCAGCGCCCATAAAGAAAATATGTCATAACAACGCTACCCAACTCTAAAATACTCACCATTAATCATGAAACACTCACAAGGCCCATAAACAAACAAGACATATTTTTGAGCGACTGAATCATGTGACCTAATTAATTAAACCTATTCACAAATAATATGTACATTTATATACAACTGCAGTATAATGATTTCACCATGGATTTTATAAAACACAGCAATTAATTAAGCCACTTTGGCGAATGGATCAACTGATGATAACTAGGCTGAAATAACAAGACCAGCTTGTCTTTTCAAAAATCTTATTTATTAACTATTTATTCAAAGAGTAGAGCATTTTATTTAGAATCTTTTTATTCAAGCAGCATCGTTTGAGGAATTGCAAATTAGACTGTCAATTTCAAGCAAAATCAAATAACATGTTAAATGAAGAATAAACAGTTTTCCATCACCTAAGCCCTATTTTCCCTGTCTAAAACTCACTTTGCCTAAAAGAATAAAAGGGTAAAAGTCATTTAGCCCTATTGATCCTTACGTGCTCCAAAGAGTCCGTCAGCACTTCACGCCCAACTGGATTCGGAAAGTGAGAAGCGCCCTCCCTCCAAAGGGGTCAGTTTTTATACCTTTTTCCCTAACTAATCTCACTAAATGTAATTCTTCTTTCCTGCCATCCAAAGTTCTCATTGGTTGTCAGACGTCAACCCACTTTGTGTCAATGCCTTTCGAAGCCGGAATCAAACTTCTGACTATAGTCCATTGTCTTTCATTCATAAGTCACGCAGCTTCCTCCAAAGTGAAACATTTATAAATGTCAGTCCGTGACTTCCTTAGCTTGGCAGTTCCTACCGGCTACTGTCCTACGCTACGCTGTGGACACTTGGAGTGTGCCGGGCTGTGTGTACAGGGAACTCTCCTGCTTTCTGCCTACTCCACGCGGAACCCGCTCCACGGGTCCCGCTTCGCCGGGATTGGCTGCTGTCACTCGAGGATTACTGCTTGTCATCTGTGAGGTGGGAGCTTGCAGGGCTGCGAGCAGAGCGCGGGTCTGGGACTACCTTCCCCAGAAGCGCCCGCCGCCCAGATTTACAGCACCTGGGCTGCTCTCCCTGCTGGCCCCTCCCCATCTGTTTGAAAAGCCCTTGCCTTCGGCTCACCTGTGGGACGCTACGCTGTGGACACTTGGAGTGTGCCGGGCTGTGTGTACAGGGAACTCTCCTGCTTTCTGCCTACTCCTCGCGGAACCCGCTCCGCGGGTCCCGCTTCACCGGGATTGGCTGCTGTCACTCGAGGATTACTGCTTGTCATCTGTGAGGTGGGAGCTGCAGGGCTGCGAGCAGAGCGCGGGTCTGGGACTACCTTCCCCAGAAGCGCCCGCCGCCCAGATTTACAGCACCTGGGCTGCTCTCCCTGCTGGCCCCTCCCCTTTACCACGGACCTATACACTGAACTGACCAGTCCCGCTGCGCGGGAGCGCGTGGGAGCGACCGGGAGAAGCCCGGGACAAGGGCGGGACCGTCTTTCGCCGTCAGGGGCCGACTGAGGCCGGGTCGGGCCCCCCCTCTGTCATCTTGCAATTGTGGTACTGGGGTTACTCTTGTAATGATCGTAGGTATTACCAATTGTATAACATAGTACAAATACTGTATACTAAGATTGCTAAATATGACAACATCTATAGCCGGCACCTCCGGTACCCCTTATCCGGTCGAGGTCGGGGCAGCCACCCTGGGCCCTTTGGATAAATACTTTTGTCGGGTTTCCAATGACATCGACAAGGAAATTGCCCTGGCGGAGAGACGCGCTGAGCGTAGGCTGTCCATTGAACTTCTTAAAATACCCATGGATAAAAGACAACCACATATATTTCCAGCATTGGTTCCTCCCCGGTCATCTGTAAATCTGCCAATGGCTGACGAAACGCCCTACCCTTTTCCCCCAACTACAGTCTTGCTCCCTGACCCGCTTGAGATTACTAATCTCTGCTCTTCCCCTGCAAGTGCGCTTCCCTCACTTACCGATTCAGTAGAACATCTAGATCCGACTCGATACTGCGTGTCGGATCAAGTGGTAGGAGTAAAGTCATTATCTAAGAGGAAGAGGTGTCCTCCTCCTAGAAAGTGTTACCAGCCCAAACCTTCAAAAAAATCAAAGAAAGTGGCGGCATGCACCCTGCAGGAACGTAATGGAGCTGGTTCCAGTGGGAACACAACATATAAGGAGGGGGCCGCTCCAGAGGTAGTTAGCCCTCCTTCGATTAAAACCCACCCACCAGTTATGGGATTGCTAGAGCTCCCACCCGCACCATTGGTTCTGCCTCTTGTGGAGGGTACTGCCCCAGTTGATCCTAGTCCGAGATCTCAAATAGGACATGGTGAGTTCACATTTATTACCCCTACTTTGTTACTCGAGTTGGAGAAGCTGATGAGGTCTTTACTGACCCCGCTCGAGGATCAAGTAAAAAAATGAACAGATAGGCTAGACCATTTTGAGCAGGTAACCCTGGATAATTTTTACTCTACGAAAGCATTGATCAAGTCCCATAAAAAGACAGGGGAGTCCACTAATCATCATCAATATGGTGGGCAAGTGAAAGATGCTCCGGTTGTTGTATCTCCCACATTGGCGGACAGTACCCCAACAAGGCCACAAGTAAAAGGTAAAATGAAAATAGCTAATGCAGAGGCAATTAATAAACCTAGTAGCAAGATTGCTATAGAGGGAAATCTTCCTGCTTTGGTTGCCACGGGTTCAAAAGACCCCTCTAGCATAGTGAATCCCCGACCCAATACCTCCCAAGTCTCATCTAATAACCCAAGATCTTGTCACACTACTGCAACCAGCAGTAGTAGAAACATCTTGGAGAATAAAAAACCTCAAACACCATCATCACACAATATCCCCCACCCTCCCACTTCCCCCTCTATATCTGCCAATAGCATGCCCAAACAACCATTAGCGAAGGGGCCACGTAGGATACCACACATGAATCTTACTCCTGACTCTTTTCCCTACGTAGCTGTCCTTATAAATGTCCCATCATTGCCAGCCGAACAAAGGGAAACGTTTCAAATGCTAAAAAATAAGGTTATGCATTGGCTAAGGGTCAATAGACCATTACCAGGGGGAGTGGATGGTTTGATCATTGGAGTACGAAGGACTGAGTGGATCGGTTGTACTTCTAAGAAAGTGGGGGGTGATTGTATAGTTATTAATTTCCAAGATCCTAGGGTGGTAAATTTGATAACGAAACAGGATGGGGGTTCTGGTTTTGGGGGAATTGGTATTGTAGATTTAAACTTTTTTTATCCAAGACCACCAGGTGTTGAATCTATTATGACAATGTATCCAAAACCCTTAACTAGTGTCCCCCATCTGGGGTTTGTTCCCCCTGCTGTACCACTTCAACTGAGTTGCCATCATGGTGGTACAAATATTATTTGTTTCGGACTATTGAGGAACATGGGGAGGGAGTATTGACAAATGTTTGATAACTGTGCAAATGTAGAAGCTGGTAACATCGATGAAACCAAAGGTGGTGGTTCCAATAAAACTGTTACAGACTCAAATGTGGAACCAAATAGCATGAACATCTATTCTGGGTTAGTGGCTCTGGAGCATATAAGTGGGAATGTAATGAAACTTCAGGGAGTGAGGAGCATAACACTTTAAATACCCATGATGATCTACCGGTTGAGACTAATAAACTAGAACCCGTAGGACTAGTGTCCATGGATGGCACAAGTGTAGGGAAGCTTCTCTCATGGAATATTGCTGGGTTGGCCGGTAAAGTGATGTCTCAGGAATGGATTGATTTTATTGATGGTTATGAAGTTTGTTTATTCCAGGAGACATGGGCATGCGACCCTATCTTCCACCATGGCTATTTGAATTTTTCAATCCCGGCAAGTAAAGGTGCAAGGGGTCGTCCGAAGGGTGGCCTCACTATTTGGGTGAAACAATGCTCACATATCAAAGTAAAAATGGTCAATTTGGGTTGTAAGGATATCCTAATGTTAAGATTAACCCCAGAAAAGGGGGGGGGGGTTATATATCTATAACATATATGCTAGGGGTACTAACATAGGAAGCTCTCCCACTCTAGAAGCCCTGTCCACCTTCCTAGACTCACAGTCTCTGGGGAACAAGATTATAATAGCGGGAGACCTGAATAGGACTTACGAACCACTTGATACTACGGATGATCCCGTGGGGCAGGATGAGGACTCACATTGGGGCGTCCCGACCTTGACCCTGGTTCCCGTCAAACGATGGACGAAAGACATTCTGCTAATGAACGCCATTTGCTTGGAACACGGGTTGAGAGCTCTCAATGGAAGAACGAAAGGCGATAGGGAGGGCGCGTGCACTTTTGATAATGGCCTAAACCATAGTAGGATAGACTATGTCATCTGCAGCCTTAGTCTATGGCAGTGGGTTGGGGACATGAAAGTTGAGGGTAGATTGGAAAGCGACCACAATCCCCTCTGCGTGACCCATAATTGGTGGTCAGTTGAGTCTGGCAGTCAGCAGGGGAACGAAGAACTAATGCCCACAATGACGAATGACATGCGTAGACTTCACTGGCCAAGTGTCATGGCGAATGCGGATTCTATGGATTATATAAACTCTGAGCTGGATGTTGCAATTGCTGCAATGGAATCCGTAAATTCCGTTAACCCAGGGTCCAGGGAAATAACGGATATACACAATGAATTTTTTGCCCATATAAGACCTCATTTTTTGAGAGCCCGTAAGCCCAATAGGAAAAATCCTCCCAGATTAGCCAAGTGGTTTAACCAGCAGTGTAGGACAGCAAGGCTAGCCCTGGGCAACGCTATCAGGAATAGGGACAGGGAAGCCATAAGTAAGGCTAGGAAGCATTATAAGGCCAGCATACTGCTTGCGAAAAAACGATGGGATGAAGAGTACTGGGTAGAATTGAAGGAAGCATCGGGGGCCAAGGACTCCAGGTTATTTTGGAGGCTACTAAAGTGGGGAAGAGGTGGGAATCCAGACAAACCAGACAATATTGTCGCAGAGGGCGCCTGGGTAGAATATTTCAAACCCCAATATGCAGAGTCCACGGAGGATGGGTCTGCAAGAATTATTCCAGCAGTATTCACAAGGGATGATTTATTCTCCCTTAAGGAATCAGAAGTTGCAATATGTGCTGCCCAAGGGGGTAGGGCCCCGGGTCTTGATGGGATTCCATCTGATGTCTTTAAAAATGACATGGTTCGGTGGGTTAGTTATGTTTCCCTCTTGGGAAACTCCATCGCCAAAGGCGCTGAAGTCCCTGAAGCATGGAAGGGGGCGATCATTGTACCTATATATAAAAAAGGTGACAGGTCCCTCCCGGCCAATTACAGGCCAATAAGCTTGATTGCCACCATTCAAAAGGTGGTAGGAAGAATGGTGGTAAACAAGCTGATGGATTGGGTTGAGGAGAATAGTGCATTGTCCCCTTACCAGGCAGGTTTCAGACGGGCTACAAGTACGATAGACCAGGTGTTTCGGTTTGCTTTACTTCAATGGGGAACGGTGGTGCTAGGCGAGGGCAGCCTGTATGTCGCTTTTGTCGACTTGCGGGCTGCCTTCGACCTGGTCCCAAGGGGAAAGCTCTGGGAAGTCCTGTGTGAAGTTGGCCTCCTGGCTGAGTTGCTCACTCTGATCATGAGGCTCCATGAGGCCAATTTTGCCAGGGTCCAATGGGGCACACGTGGAGAATCTTCCACCGACTTCCCAGTTGAACGTGGTGTTCGACAGGGATGTGCGATGGCACCCTTGCTCTTTTCGCTATTTATTAACGGAATTGTGGCTCGGATGCTGGATGTCCCTGTGGATGCACCCTCGTTGGCGGGCCTCAGGATTCCGATCCTGATGTTCGCCGACGACACATTGATTTTGGCCAAGACACCTGGAGGCCTGCAGCGCGCCCTCCACATCTTTGACCGCTTTTGCGGAGAACGTGGCTTGGAAGTGAACGTTGGTAAAACCAAGCTGATGGTCTTCTCGCATAAGCGTAGAGCCAGCCCAAAAATAATCCTGAACAATAGTGTGTTGGAGGTAGTTAGTGTATTTACCTACCTTGGGGTCCAGATCTCTAATGACTCAAAGTGGTCCCAACATTTAGACAAGGCGACCCTTAAACACCAACAGATCGCGGGAGCATTAAGGGCGGAACATAAAAAATCAAAAACAAAACCTATTAAACCAGTTTTGGCTGCTTATGATGCTAAGGCCATAGGGTCTGCCCTATATGGGCGGAACTATGGGGCTATAATAATGTTTCTTCCTTGCAGCTATCAGAGAATAGGTTTATTCAGGGCATAACGGGTCTCCCCCAGAGCGCCCCAGTAATCCCGCTTGGTCTTGATTTAGGGAGAAGATCGGTCAGTGATCGAGTAAGACTGCGTCCTATCCTTTATTGGTGTCGCCTTTGGACCACTCCAGAGATACGGCATTATGCTGAGGGATTCCTAGCAGTAATAAAAATGGATGTTTTCCATAAAATAGCTTGGCTTAAACACCTTAGGGCTGCTTTAGGTGAACTTGGCCTTTCTAATCTCTGGAACAACCCCTCGGAGGAAGTCTTCCCCACCAAAAATACCATCAAAAGTTTATACTGGGGTAGGATTGACAATAGACTCTGGACCAGAACGAGAGCCGATACGATGGGGGGGCGTTTTCTGGAATTTAAACAGTGTCCACTTTTAGAACTTTATTGGGACACAATTACTGTCCCAGGAGACAGGAAACTAATGTTCCAGTTGAGATCTGGTTCCCTCCCCTTGAGGTCTTTGACGGGTAGGTGGAGGAGTGCGACCACTTCGAGCTGCCCGGTGTGTGGAGCAGCCAAGGAAACCATAGGTCATTTTTTATTTTTCTGTAAGGCATATATAATCCCCCGAAGAGTATGGCTGGTACCAATCTGTAGGAATTTAGGGACATCCAGTGGAGTTGAGGCGCTAAGAGTGATCTGCACGTCTGCTGATCTGCCAATTGTTCTTGGAACAGCAAAATACTTGGGGTGGGCTTGGTCAATTAGGCGGAAGGGTACTTCTCTTAACGAAAAATGATTTTTCTGTGTGTAAATGTGCATTTAATTGCTTTTATTCTTTAGAGTTTAAGCTGTCACAACGGTTTTTAACAATTGATGTATAATAATGATCAATTTCAAGTGTTGTATATTCTTTTTTTTTAATGTATGTTGTGCTTTTATGAGTATTTGCTCGAATAAAGCTTTGAAACCGCAATTCTTCTTTCCTGCCATCCAAAGTTCTCATTGGCTGAAGGACGTCAACCCACTTTGTGTCATCGCCTTTCGAAGCCGGAATCAAACTTCTGACTATAGTCTATTGTCTTTCATTCACAAGTCACGCAGCTTCCTCCAAAGTGAAACATTTATAAATGTCAGTCCGTGACTTCCTTAGCTTGGCAGTTCCTACCGGCTACTGACCTTGGGCTGGGTCCATCCAAGAGCACGAAAAGTACATTTTTCAATGGAACTTGCATTTTTAAAACGTGATAAACTTTTCCATGAAGGCTCTTGCTCTTTTCTGGACAGTACTCGACAATACCACGTTAGAGTCGAACTAGGCCTCAAGCCTCTTTCTGGTTAACTAATATTCAAACAAACACAAGAGAATAATTAATGCAAGAATTAGAAATCATTCTGTTTCCCACCCACCATTGCTAATTATTAACCCCTTAATAAATATTACCTAGCCAAAGCGTTTTAGTAACAAACAGAATAAGCCTCACAAAGACAGAAAGACAAAACATGAGCACACGAAAATATGCACATGCCATAAATTAAACAGCCGCAATTAATTCTGACATGACAATAGACAAGATTAGCTTTTTATTATCCACAAGTAAGCATTTGCAACATAAAGCACATAAATGAGCACATATGTTAAACCCAATGTTTGTGTTTTGCGGTTTTAAACTAAGTTGGTTAATAATGTTCAATCCACACTCATTAGTACAATTAGTTAACGTTATGAGAGTGCAACTTTGCGAGTTAAAACAAAATCTCGCTCCATCAACTGCAAGACTCCCATTGAGGTCTGGGGCAAGGGCAGGTCTAGATGCCGCCAGAACCACCGCCAAAGTAGAAAGATCTGAAACTGATCGAAATAAAGATTGAAACTGAACTGAGAAGGATCACCTTTTTTAAAAGCTGGTTTCCGAGAATTAGATCCCATCGCACAGGCCAAATCTAGATTCCAGGAAAAGAAGGTAATACAAAGGTCAGACCATGAAACTGGCAAAGGGTCCTTAACCGAAATACTAAAATTAGAGCATATGGGGTCAAGAATATGGCCGCCCTGATGAGTCGGATGGATGAGTCATTGCGACAGTTGGGCAAGCTGAAGGATATCCCCAGTGCAATGGCATCTTTTGATTCCGCCTGATCGAGGTGGACATTCAAATCCCCTAAAAACAGAAACTGGGAAAATCGAAGAACCCATCACCCCAAGACTGCAAGAAAGAACGAGCAGAGCCAGGGAGGCGATAGATCAAAGTGCCTCCTAACAGAGAATGGGGAGAGAACCTAAAACTAAAGTCCAGTGCCTTCCCGTCACCCCAGACATGGGTATCATCCCTTATAAAATTCCACATCTCTCTAAATATGATTGCCACTCCTCCACCCCACGCCTCCCCTCCAGACGATCAGCCCTGGCCAGAGTAGCAAAAGGGTAGGAAGTTACATCCAACCACATTTCAGTGATGAACAAAAGGTCGACCGGTCGGTCAGAGAGAAGTTCACTTCACAATTATGTTTTTTCAGGGAGCGCACAATGATCAAAGCCGCTGAGATGGAAAGCGGCTTAGAGGGTTTGGGCCGAGAGCCCGGGAGTTGCGGGGATACGAGAAGTGCTGAGTGTAAACAAAATCCACAGGCAGCACATGTATAATCCTGGGCAGCCTGCAGGTTGAACTGGGAAAGGCTATGACTAGTCGAATTGTGAGGAGCTTCAAGCACCTCCCTGGAGTAGGACAGCCTAGCCTGGGTGCCCGTAGGCCAACGGGCAGATTAACTGGCCCTGGCCTCTTCCGGGATGCTGACGGGCTTGCCTTAGGCACTGCGAGAAAATAGCATCTCTAAATGGCTGACCGGCAATGCAGGAAGTAAGTACAGCCCCCCAGAGGAGATCGGTGTTCAATTCGCCACAACAATTATCTTAAAAGACCAAGAATTTGTTTCAAATTAGCAGCAAAAATCACATAACATTCATATAATAATTAAAATGCTTAAAAAGAATCAGGCAACTAGGAGATGTGCAAAGACAAATGCTAGTACGAGGCAATCGTGACAATGTCAGTAACCCCTCAAGGCACCCGCGTCCGCGCAGCGTGCATATTTATGAGCCAGGTGCCAAAAAAAGCTAGAGAGTGCACTGCGAGAAAATGGCGTCTTTGAATGGCTGACCGGCAATGCAGGAAGTAAGTGCAACCCCCGAGGAGATCGGTGTTCAATTCCGCACAAACAATTATCTTAAATGACCGAGAATTTGCCCTGCGCACATATCCTTCTTTTATCCTGCTCAGAGGTCTTGCTGGCTATTGTTAACTATCCCCAGATGGTGATATAGACGAGAAGGGTACTCGCTGAAAAAATCAGCTGCATTGGGCCACTCCTGCTCCTGTGGTAACGTTGTAAAGATCGGTCCGGAGCGAGGGACGGAGCGGTATGGAGCCCTGACTCGGCCTGTGGAGCTACGCAGATCCGCTGCTGTCCATGAGACGCACATGCCTCAAGACGCGGACTAGGCGGGAACACCGGAGTCGAAGCCCCGATCCTGGTGCCTGATGACTGTGACGGGCGAGAGGGATGCTCTGCCTGCCTGGGGTTTCTGAATCGCTGTGGCTGCCGGAGCGAGCGCACTGTACATTCTGGCGGTCAGGCACTCGCCGCCATAACCTTCCCGTGCATTATTGCAGTGGGCCGAGACCTACCATAGCGGCTGCGCTGCCTACCTGCCAGATGGAGTTGTGCATCAGCGCTGACTAAACAGCGGTCCCGCTTCAATTGCTCTGGTGCACATTTGGGTGATGGGGGCCCGCTGTGAGACCTACGCTGCTTCCGCTGCCCTGCACCATCGATCACCAGGCCTGGACTCGGCCTCATAACTTAAGTGCGACCTGGAGGCGGAGTGACCTGGGGATCTGCCTCTTTGTTTCCCAGTGGACCATATTGATGGTTCTGGAAATTGGGGGCATGGGGCTGTAACTGAGCCGAGGCCCCCCTCTTTGAACATTGGAGGCGCAAGACGCGCTTTAAATAGGCACCAAATTGAGGTTGATTGCTTAATTTTATCCTTGCTGCGAATTACATTGCAGTTAGTGAGGAGGTACAGTTCGGGTAGATTGGTGAGGAGGCAGAAATAAATGCACGAACATATTGGGTGGCGTTTGGGCCCCTACCCCCGTACTGCTGGCCATGCGGGTGGAGGTCACTCCGAGAGGCTGTCCTAACGTCTTGAGGAGCTGAGACCCCGAGATATCGGTGCGCGGTGGCCCGCTGCACCCTCTATTGTTTCTTTTCTTTTATCTTCCCCTTTTATTATCTTTGACATCGCCAGACTGTTCTGTCTCCCTTCGGGAGAGTGTGCTCAAATGGAGGTGAGTGATCTACCTGATCTGAATTGCTCAATGTTGGGAAACTGGGGAAACAGCGTATGATTAATGGACTGAGCGCACTTGTTACAGGCGCTTTGATATACCCATTGCATTACTACTCTTATTGCTGCATGGTTCCTCTCCTTCCACTGTGAGGCTCAAGTGGCGACATACAGAATTGGCAAGGGTGCTGGAAACACAGGGCACCATGGGCAAGCCGATACCCGACAACCCAAACTGAATTTTGAAGTAGCAAAGCGGGGCACTCTGAGCCTGCAGGAGAACCAAGACTTGGACTGTAGGGATGAGGCCCAAGGTAGTACAGCCGCACAGAATACCGATGTGCAGAGTATTCTACAGGAGGTCCGCCAAGGTTTCGCCACCATCGTGGACAAGGTCAATAGGATGTCATCGCGAATGGACGCCATTGCGCACAAATTGAAGGGGCACGAGGACCGCATAAAACAGACAGAGAGGCGCATTTTGGATACTGAGGATGCAACAACTCAGGTCACCGCGCAGGTCTCCCAAATGGATAAACTACTGCAAATTGTCGCCACAAAGAATGAGGACTTAGAAACGCGAAGTCGGCGCAATAATATTCGCATACTAGGCATCCCGGAGTCCACCAACACAGGGAGGATGGAGGAGTACGTGGAAAAATTGTTGCTATCCTCTGTCAGAGTGGAAGCTTTCTCCAACCAGTTCATAATAGAGCGCGCACATCGCCCCCTGGGACCGCACCCGCCCCCTGGCAGCACACCGAGACCCATCATAGCAAGACTTTTAAATTATAGGGATTGTGATGTTGCACTCCGTGTAGCGAGGAATAAACAGCATTTGAACTATGATGGCAATACATTCTCCATTTACCTGGACTTTACATCTAAGGTCCAAGAGGAGAGGCGCAAGTTCATGGACGTTAAGAATAAATTGAGGTTGGCCCAAATTGATTATGCGCTGCTGTACCCCGCCCACCACAGGGTCACGCACCAGGGTAAACAGCGTTTTTTTACCAAACCTCAGCAGGCAGAAGAATTCCTTAAACATCTGAAGCGAACGAGTCGCACTACTGGATCTTTGACGTTGTCGCAACAATCCTCATTGGGAGCAGAGGACGACTCACAGTAAATGGTATTCTACTCAACATTTGAAAGCCAGCATGAGAAGACTAGAATAGCTGGACAGCTGGCTTTCTGGTATCTATCACGTAATTTGTTCAGCTGGTTACTCTGATCCCTTTCCTGTATGCGCTGGGCACCCCCAGCTCCCCAAAGTCCATCCCTTCCATCAACGGTGGACTCTCCTAGCTGGGTGTACCTGTGCTGTCACCTAGGGATACCCCCAATGGGCATTCCCCTATTGTTGTCCACTGCATGCCTAGAGCAGAAAGAAGTTGTTTTTTCCTTTTTTTGGTTTTACTGAGGGAAGGAGAAGGGGTTGGGTGATTTCTTCTGGCAAGTTGGGGCTGCTTCAGTGGGTGGGGGGGATTAAGGGGGGAATGTTGGAAGTTATACAGGATTGTCATAACACAGGATGGTTTGATTCATAGCTTAGTATGGATGACATGTGACTTAATTGTTGGTCAATTGGCACAAGGTATGGCAATGCAACGTTTCAGGGATAGATATTGGGTGGCTCGACTGTATGGGGAGAGGGAGATACCGGGCAAGGCCCTGGCAGACATGATCAGAAAACCACACTATTCCAACTATGTGTTATAACTTGAGGGTCCGGGTGAGGTGGTATACAGAGACACTGCAAACATACTTAATGACTTTACAGCACACTATGCTAAATTGTACACCACGCACAGGGTAGATGAGTTGGATTTGGATAGTTATTTAGGGGATGTGGCACTGGAGTGGCTGAGCAATGTGCAGCGAAAGTTTCTATGTGCTCCGTTTGACCTTGATGAGGTAAGGGAAGCAGTCATGCACATGCAGTCCAGGAAAGCCACCGGTACACATGGCATTCCCATAGAGTTCTCCAAAACTTAAATTGATCAGATGGCCCCCATACTGCGTGAAGTCTATGAAGACGCTTTGGACACTGGCTACCTTCCTCCTTCCATGAGAGAAGCCCTCATCATCTCACTTTTGAAGCCGGGGAAAGCACCCAATCAGTGCGACTACTACAGGCCACTGTCTCTCCTTAATTGTGATGTTAAAATACTGGCCAAACTCAACGCCACCCGGCTCAGCTTGCTGATGGAGAATCTGATTCTGCCCAATTAGTCTGGCTTTGTGCCCGGAAGAGCCACTTCCCACAACTTACGAACACTTTTCACTGTGTTAAATAACATCTCCTCTGAACTGCCTTTTGCGGCTGTCTTTTTAGATGCCACAAAGGCTTTTGATTCATTTGAATGGGATTATATCTTTGGGGTGATGTTGTGAATGGGTTTTCCACCCCTCTTTCTCTCCTGGATCCATCTACTATACTGCTCGCCAATCGCTAAGGTGCTTATTAATGGTCGCGTGTCCTGGGCGTTCACGGTCCGAGGGGCACCCGGCAGGGCGGCCCTCTGTCGCCCTTACTTTTTGCGCTTTTGTTACGAGAGATAAGGACGGACTAATGCGCCTTAATTATGATACGACCCTGACGCGCATAACGGATAACGTCTCTCACTGGATCACACTCCCACTCTCCATGGTGGGACGGGCGTCCATAATCAAAATGGTGATACTACCCCAACTGCTTTATCTGTTTTTGAATATACTGTTTCACCCGGGGACATATTTTTTTAAAAGCTCTCAAGTCTGAGCTGATGCGCTTGGTATGGGGGGGAAGACCGAGACTGCAGTGGAATGTTCTCTTTAGACCCTGCTCGCAAGGGGGATTTGGGATACCCAACTTTGAATTATATTATGTCAGCGTGCAGGCCCACTATGCATACTTTTGGGTACACCAACCAAGATATATGCCACAAGTGTGAAACAAAGCAGGTACGCCCTTCTAGAGGTTAACAAATGTGGGTAGCAAATAATGAGAATTGACATCAAGGTGATAGAATTCATTCTAATTTGCAGGCAGAATACAGTCTACTACTTCATCTGGAGACGTGTAGCACCCCGCGCATGAACGCGCCCATTTGAGAGCAGGTATGTCCCTTGAACTGCGATTAGCGCAGAATGACTTTGCGAATAGAATTGAGGAGATCAAATTCTAAAGTACTCCATTTTATCAATTACAGCTAATGAACAGACAGCGAGTGAGATAGATAAGTGATAAGGGTGCCAACACGATGACAAAGAACTGATGAGGTACGCTTTAACAATGCTTTTGCAATCGAGTTTGTGAGTCGATTAAGAATTGAAAACAAAGGTCCTTATGTATATAATTTACATTGTAGATAAAGAAACAGACAAAGTAGTGAGTAAAACGTACAACTGTGGACCGGCGAAATGCTGGAATACAGGTAAAAGTAGCGACACAGGAGAATGGAGGCGTGAAGATTGAGAATATTTGAGAGTAATAACTGAGTACTAAAACAGAACACTTTTTTGTTTTATATATACTTTATAGATAAACAAAAGAGACAGAGCCCTGATTAGAACCCAGAAAGTGATGAAATTAGGTTTGAAACGCGTCGGCATTTAAAACAGAAATGCATTAAGTTGCTGTTTATTGAATGAGAAATGTTTTCGTGTTGACTTTGTCCGTTGGGTAAAAATTTAACCAGAGAGCATTTTGTGAAAACGAATTCATTGTTGATAAAAGTCTTTGTGAAATGTATAGTGTATATATATGTATTGTTGAATAGTGTTGAATTTTGATGTATTTGTATTTATGTAGAAAGTGTCAAATGTGTTAATGTTTTGTGTTTTTTTCAAACATGAAATACCTAAAAATAATGAAATAAAAATTAAAAAGGTATGAAGTGGATATACCGAACAAACTATATAGTAATTTTGTTTTTTTTTCCTCAATTGTGAGGAGAAAAGAAATGTGAGGTTGGCAATCTCTTTATTGTACAAGAGGCAGCAGAGCACTGGCTCGCCCATCCCGTTCCAATTGAGGGTGCGCTGTATGACACATCTGCTGTCAGGGAAAAGACGCCAACTACTGTCACCTGCACCGTCGCAGCGTGGGCACGCATAGGTCGGATGTTAGATACCCCCATGCTATATTTCCCGCTGCTGCCTCTCATATATCATCCCACTATGCCCCTTCTCCAAGAAGCGGTCTTTCATAATTTCATCGAGCGTACGCACATTAAAACTTGGGGGGACATGTATCATGAAAGCCTGTTTCGAAAGGTTGAGCACATTTTCCAGGGCTTGCAACAGACACCGCTTGATGTCTTTCTATACATACCTCTCAGACAGGGCATCCGTTCCCTTACACCGGACTTCCCGGCTGAGCCTCCAGTTCTTGCACCGCTACAGCTGACTCTTAAAAGCACGACAGATAAACGCCTAGTATCACTGATATGCCGCACGTTGCACACACAGAGAGAGGAACTGCCTGCACTAGCTAGAATGCGCTGGGACTCGGAATTGGGCTTAGCAATGACGGACGAACAGTGGGAATACTGCTCTTCGCAGACAGAGCAGGTCTCATCCAGCAGCAGGCTATGTATAATCCACTACAAATTCCTACATAGATTGTATTGCACCCCAGCCCGGATGCATATATATAAACTGAGGGATACAGATAGATGCGACAGGTGTTGGGCCCCAGGTGAAGATTTCTTGCATCTAGCCTGGGAATGCCCGGGGATACATGACTACTCGAAGCTTGTTTTTGAAGTCCTGCATTTGATGGTAAATAATATCCATATTGAGTAAAGTAAAGTAAAGTCCACATTTGTAAAGCGCACAATCACCCGTAAGGGTCTCTAGGCGCTGGGGGGCCGTCGGGAAGATTAAGCGAGCTATTGCCCAGAGTCACATGGTGCTGGGCTAACCTGCCGCCGGAGCCGGGGATCGAACCCTGATCCCCAGATTCCAGCGTCAGTCGCCCTGGCCGCGGCGCCACACCTCTCCCACCCATTGAGCTCACACCATTGCTGGCCCTGTTGGGATATGTTAAACCATTACAGGCGGCGCATCGCAAAAAAGTGGCCCTTGCGTTACTGATGGCAAAAAAGGCAGGTGGCATGCCGCTGGGGCAGGGGAAGGGTGCCCAAGTTCAAAGTATGGATTGACGACTTAGTGTATTGTCAGGAACACCTCATTACGTACGCGGAACTATTACCAAGAACCTCCAGGCCTAAGGACATTTGGGCCCCCTGAAGTGTTATTTGTTAGAGCATCCACAGGTGAGCCCCGCAACAGAACAATAGGTGCTCGCATCCTGGGAAGTGCTGCACACACGCATAACTAATATATATGTGTTTCTTTGAGGGGTGAGGTGCTATTGAACTGAGTTAATTGCATTGCATTCTGATCCATTTGGACTGCCCGGATATGCCTGAGATTTGACACAATTGGGTTCAGCAGTATAGTACAGTATTATTGATGTAACATGTTGAAAGTATTTAGTAATACTTACATATCTGTGGACATGTGTGATGCCTTGATCACTTGTGTGCTAATTCTTGTTGAGTAGATAAATGTTCCATTGTACTTTAGTAATTACCGATGCGCACTCAAGTGCTCTTAGGAACTATGAGATGATTGTACCTATACTGTGCCTATTATTGTAAGTGTAAATGACGTACATGTATAACTTGTTTGAAAAACAATAAACAGAAGATTAAAAAACAAAAAAAACTAGGAGATGTGCAAAGAGCAATGCTAGTACGAGGCAATCGTGACAATGTCAGAAACCCCCTTTACAGAGTTTCTTTAACTTATGTTGCACAACTGCTCACCAAGCTAAAACTTACAATAAAACCTTATCAATAATTACATAGGAGAAACCTATTGCATTTTCCAATGCTTGTTACTTCTTCCCAACTGCATTAGAGGCAGTCTCCACATGAGGCCTTCTGTGAAACAAGAGCTTCTGGAGGACCTGCCTGCTTTCTCTTACAAATGAGTTCTGTCCATCTTTTCTGATAGCTACTGATCCACTCCTCTGTCACCACATTTTGCAACAGACTACACCAGACTAGGGTAGGTGGGTCTGCAGGCCACCACCCATTTCAGAGTTTAGAATATCTGTCTCCTCCCGTACAACCAGCACACCGATGTTGATGCTGCCTTCTTCTATGAAGAGTAATTTTCAGACTATTCATTTGGTCATTTACAAGACCCTACATATTAGCTCCTGTTACACTCATACCTAATTTTGTTCTATATTTAGAACTTTTCTCAAATGTATCTAACCTGGCAAGGAGGAGTGTGCCCTCCACTTCATTTTCCTCTATCTTAATTCTCATTAAACTCTATTATTAAGTTTTGGTGGATTGTGTGCACTGACCATCAGACTTGAAGTATTATAGGCATGTCACACAGATGTATCCAGAGATCGCACATAGTCAACTTTTTACTTTTGTTTCTGCTTATGTATTGAACTTTCAAAAATTGAATTTAAAAAAACATCCGTCGCATTACTTTATTAACATGTGGAAGAAGTGAAGTTTGGTAGAGTAAGAGAATTGCCGTAAATTGGTAGTAACCTCGCCTCGCCAAACTCACAGTCAGAAAATCCCAGTACCTAAAAGATATTTGTCTTTTGCTTTTCAGCAACAATCCACTAATTTGTGGACCGTTTGCAGCACATGAAAAGAGAAATCTGAATGGGCCACTTTAACACAGTGGTCCACACGGCAATCAGCACTCATGAAAGTGAATCTGTTACACCAGCAGTTGCGCTTTCCTTATAGAGATACCTGTTAGGGCAATCTCTAAATATGTTATGCTGCTCCCCTTCAGGGAAGCTTAGTCTGGAGACTCCAGGCTGGCGGGCCACCTGCCATAGTACAAATGAGGAGTTAAAGTTTAAATGCATATCGCCAAAGAGAAGCGTTCCTAGTCCAGAGGAAGGTCTCCTCAACAGGAGCCCTCTGAAAAGAGATACAACCTTAGAAATAGGGATAATTTGAGAAAACCCGATAGATATCAAGATACTGATACACGTTCCTCTTGTACCTTTCAGACTTCCTCGCAGAAATCCGAAAGAAGAGGACGATCAGAACCAAAAGAAGAACGCGTGAAGTCCAAAGACGAACAGCATGTTCCTAAAAATAAGACAACTCAATTCACCAAGAAGAAGGTAGCAAGTCTAAAGATCAGACATGCCGAGGATCTTGAGGACACAATTCAAGAACGGGGAGTGGGCCCAGACATTGCTAGACAGTGCAGCAGAAGTCACCATAGCTCGCAAGATCCTGAAGGGTCATCTGGAGACAGTGGACTTGAATGAATGCATTCAAGTTGAAACTGCCGACACCAGGGTTAGTGTACCCCATAAGTTATATGAAGTAACACTCCAGATGGAGGGGGACATACCTAGAAAAATAAAAGCACTCTTTTGGGAGAAGCTAAGGGTTATGACATTCTTCTAGCTGAACAGGACTGGCAACCTGAATTTGTCAGGGAGTGCCCACATGGCGAAGAGATAATTATGCCAGCCTTCTCAAATCACAATCCAATTCATAAAAAATATACATATGACAGAAAATGGGCTGTAGCCAAGGCTCCAGCATTATACAAAAATCATGTAGGATATGATGTGGATTCCCCTCATCATAAAATCCAGTTGAAAACTCAACCAACAATACAAAGGCAATGTCCTGTAAAACAGGAAGCTAAAAAACAGGTCAGGGAGATTTTAAATCAACTTGAATACCAAGGGGTGATTGAAACATGCACCTCATCGATGAACAATCCTTTGTTTCCTGTCTCCAAACCAGACAATTCACATCATCTAGTTTTGGATTACAGACATTTAAACTCCTGTTGCAAAACATTTGCAGTACAAAATGCACATAGTGCAGCACTAATGAATAACATTGTTCGGAAAAAACACAAAACTACATTAGATATCTCAAATGGTTTCTTTTGTCAAAACATTGCACCTGAAAGCAGGCATTTGACCGCTTTCTCAATAATAGAGACACAAGGACAATTTTGGCGTCTCCCCCAGGGATTCAAGAATAGTCCAGGTTTATTTTCAGCCAGAGTAACAGAGTTACTACAAACGTACGATGATGAGGCATTATCCTATGTCGATGACATCTATCTTACAGACGATGATTTGGACGTACACTTGAAAAGAGTGAACACCATAATACTTGGTTTTGCTACTGAAGGGTACAAATTCAATTTTAAGACATCACAAATTGCCCACTTTAATGTCCTATTCGTAGGCTACGAGTTATCAAGTGAAGGCAAAAGCCTGGCAGCCAACTTTCTAGAGAAATGTGCGCTGCTACAACATCCAAAAACGCTGAAAATTTTACAGTCAATTCTAGGTTTCCTGAATTTAGGAGGAACTTATGTTCTAAATTACGCAGAAAGGGTTAAACCTCTCTATGAACTAATCAAACCTGATTTCAAATCAACTAATTGGACAAAAACAAACAGAAATTTTGCGTTCAGTGCAAACTGACATGTTAGCAAAAACACAGTTACAAACACGTGACAACGTGCACACCCTTGTGATCGGAATCATCCCAGGGAGATGCGGATTCACATACCTAATCTTTAATAAAGGTGAAAGGGTACCAATAGCATACAAATCACACTTGTACACACAAGCTGAAATGAAATTCACTTCCACAGAACAGATTCTGATAGCGGTTCAGACTGCTGTAGCAAAGGAGAGAGCCCTCGCACAGGGTAAATGCATTAAAATCGTTACACCTGTACCTGCCTTAGAGGCAGTGACAAAGGGAAGCATTCCAAATGCTAAAACTTTGCATCAAGCTGGATACAATGAGTTAACTCTCTTGCTGCAACAGACGTTGAATACGTTTTTGACCCATACTTGAAGACACAAGAATTTCTACAATACGAATTAGAATGTCCTCTGCCGACTGAAATTCTACCTCTAGAACATTACGGATGTATAATCTATACAGACGGATCAGCACAGCCCGCAATAGGGGGTAAACAAGCCTATAGTGCTGCGTGCGTGATTGTTAAAGGCCGCTGGCGCAAATGTAAATTTCGGCCTATGGTCACTAAAACTCAATCACTCGGAGACTGTACTGCTCAGCGTGCTGAAGTACAGGCTTTTAAGATGGCGCTTGAAAATACAGATCGCAAATTCCCCACACTCCTATTGTGCGATTCGTATTACTGCGTTCAGTCTTACAATGAATGTTTGCAGAACGGGGTTCAAAATGGCTTCAAAGACGCTAAAGGTGGCACAATTAAGCATAAATTGCTTTGGGAACAAGTAGTTCTTTTGCAAAAAGAACACTGAGTCATCAGCGTAACGGCGTTCACGTTGCAGGGAATTAATTGGTTGATGAGGCCGCGAAGGCAGCTGTTCAAACGGCTTCCGTAGCTGCACTCACTCGTTCAAAAACAAAAATAGACAGCGAAATAATGCAAGCTGTCACCGTTTCAGTAAAATACAGTGGTAAAACACTCCCGAAAGGCTTTCCAGTAAAGTACTCATATATAACTGATGCAAATAATGTTCCTTTTGCTCGAATCCCTGGAGTGGGGGATAGGGCAATCCCAAACATGGAACATAGGTTAGGACTAATCTTAGCAGCACATGAAGGACTTGCCTCTGCAGACGCAGGAGTTTCCGCCACAGTATCATTGTTAAAACAGAGATACTGGTGGCCGCGCATGAGGAAGCAAACTAGAAACTATGTTCTAGAATGTGAAATCTGCCAGAAAATCTAAGTTTCTGCAGTAAAACGACCTGCACAGACGCCCCTTCTAATTTCAGATAAACTATTAGCACGTGTTTACCTGGATCACTGTGGTCCCTTACAAAGGGACGGTAACTACACATATATCATGGTCGCAGTGGATTCCTGCACAAGATTAATTTGGATGTGGCCTCAGCACTCGGCTGACGCCAGAACTGTTATAAAAGAGTGGCTAGTGACTCGATCTCTTAATCTTTCTGATCCTCTCACCGTTGTCCTTATGTACCGTCCCCCTCAAGCCATGCCTTTATTTGTAGCTGCTTTGCAGGATCTCTTGGCCACACTGGCGGTCAACAACTCCTCGGTTATCCTGCTTGGTGACTTTAACTACTGGCCAGGTGACCCAAGGGAAGATCTTTCTTCTAAGGACTTTTCTGCTACCCTTCAGTGTCTGAACTTCTCGTCCCACATCTCGGCCCCCACCCATGTCCAGGGTCACATCCTGGACCAAATCTGGTCACTGCGCGGTGATGTTTCACCCCCCTCTATACTCCCTTGCATTTGGTCTGATCACTCTATTATTTCATTTTCCATTTTTTCGGCCTTGACTGACAAACTGTCTCTACCCAAAAACATACTAGCTCGCAGTTGGAACCAAACGGACCTTAACTCTCTCTCGCTCTCCCTGGCCTCTTCAATGCCTGATTTCACTGACCTCTCTTTAGATTCGCAGACAGAAGCCATTAGCACCTGGCTCTCTTCCTCCTGCGATCAGGTCGCCCCGCTCAAGAAGGTCAAATCCGTCCGCCCCTATGACGCACATAAATGGTTCACCAGGGAGCTCAAAGACCTCAAACTCAATCTCAGGTGATCGGAACGCCATTGGAGACGAAACTATTGCCCCACTCTCCGTGCCAAATACAGACTTCTCCTTAATGATCACAAAAAAGCGATCATTGCGGCCAAAACTAAATACTTCACCGAGAGAGTTGCTCGCTCTGCCAATAAACCCCGAGAAATGTTCTCCCTGGTACATAACCTTGCTACTTCTGACCGCACTAGCACTAGCCTTGTTCCTTCTCAGACCCTCTGCTCTTCACTTAATGATTACTTTATTAACAAGATCGCCAATATATAGGCCAATATTCCTTCGGTGCATCAATCTGGTGCCTCCTGCCCCCTCCCTCTGCCCCCCGCCTCTTTGGATCACCTTCCTCCCATTTCCATGGACCGTTTCCTTAATCTGCTTACTAAAGTCAAGTCTGGTTCTCCGGCGGACTGTGCTCCGGCACGGATTCTCAAAACTCTTTTCACCAGTTGCCCTGCCCCTCCCCTTGCCCTTCTCAACGCTTCCCTGGCTCTGGGCTCTGTTCCTTCCTCTTTCAAAACCGCCATAGTTTTTCCTATTCTTAAAAAACCTGGTTTAGACCCCTCTCTTCCTTCTAATTTCAGGCCTATCTCTCTTCTTCCTTACCTGGGAAAGATCCTTGAAAGCTATGTTACATCTTGTCTGTCCACTTATGTCGAGGAGAACCACCTCTTGGCCTCCCATCAGGCGGGTTTTCGCCCAGGACACTCCACGGAGACAGTGGTCATCGCGGTCCTGGACGAACTCAAGGGGAAAGCTGACATCAATCTTCCCCAAGCTCTGGCTCTCCTCGATTTGTCCGCTGCGTTTGACACGGTCGATCATTCCATCCTTCTCGACCGCGTCAGCGCAGCGGGCATTCGGGGCGCAGCCTTCTCTTGGCTTGCGTCCTTTCTTCAGGGCAGGTCCCAAGCGGTTCATCTCTCAGGCTTCTCCACTCCCCTCGTTTGGTTACCTGCGGTGTCCCCCAAGGCTCCTCTCTCTCCCCTCTTCTTTTCAATCTCTATATTTACCCTCTTATCTTCTCCCTTCGCGAGCTGGGGGTCTCTGTGTATAACTACGCGTATGACCTCCAGCTCGTCTTTGATCTTTCTTCCCCCTATGACTCTCTTCCTAAGCTCTGTTCTACCTTAGTCTTTATTTCTGAATGGATGAGCATCAACCACTTGAAGCTCAATCCGGACAAGACGGAGCTTGTCCTCACGGGTGGCCCCTTAAATCCTTGGTCCACGGTTCACTGGCCCCCTTCCTTTGGTTCCCCTCCCTCACCGGTTTCCTCTGTCCGGACCCTGGGCATCAAGGTCAGTCATGACCTGACTATGCATGCCCAAGTCAGCTCCGTTGTATCTTCTTGCTTTCTGTCCCTTCGCCTCATTCGGAAGATCTCCCGGTACTTTTCTGAGGATGCCCTCAAATCCATAGTCATGGCTCTCATTACTTCCCGCCTTGACTATGGGAATGGCCTGTACGTGGGCATACCTGCTTATGAAACCTGACGTCTTCAGGCCATACAAAATCAGGCAGCCCGCCTCATTCTTCGTCTCCCCAGATCTTCCCATATTACTCCCGCACTTAAGTCCCTCCATTGGCTCCCTGTGCACCTCAGATCTTTTTTTAAATTGGCCTGCCTAGCTTTTCTGGCGCACACCCACTCAGCTCCCTTCTTTATCAGTTCTCTGATCACTCCTTATGCCCCTAGCCGCACTCTCCGCTCCTCCTCTCTTTCTCTTTTGCACGTCCCCCGCTTCCGTAAATCCAGAACGGGGGGCACCCGTTTTTCGGTTCTGGCACCCCGGTTCTGGAACAGTCTTCCTCTTTTCATTCGTTCCATTCCCATCTATACCCATTTCCGTAAAGCCCTCAAAACATTCCTGTTTTCCCAGGCATTCCCCTGCTAGTTCCCTTGGATCCCCTTGTTGAGTCAGGTCTAGGCCCCAGCGCCAGGAAGCCGCTTGGCCACAGTGCGCTTTATTAAGTTTCTTCTTTCATTCATTTATTCAAGATTTGCAAGTCTTTATCTGCACATACGCAATCGGCACGCTTAATTCTGACCAGGGTCCTGCGTTTAGCTCTCAAGCTTACAAGGAGGCCATGGCCAGCTTGGGCGTTGCATTGCGGTTTTTGAGTCCCTTCCATCCTGAGGGAAATGCGGTAGTGGAAAGAAAAAACCGTGACATAAATCAATCTATAACAGCTAGGGTATTAGGCTTGGGTGACGGGTGGCTAAAACATCTAAAAAGTGTCCAAAGTAGTCTTAATAGTCTGCCAAGAAATTCTCTGGGGGAATCACTCCATATGAATTACAATTTGGCACTAGAATGCTCATCCAGGATCTTGATTGTCAAACGTCAGTGGTGGAACAGAAACCCTTTGATATCAAAGACCGTTTGGCTGTTTTACAGGACTTAAATGAAACAAGAAGAAGTCTGAGTAGCACAACACAAAGCCCAATGACCACTGAAGAAAAACCACCTGTCCCAGCAAGACCTGTCTGGATTCCAAAGATTGGGGATCTAGTCAGGGAAAAGATCGCGGTGAAGAAGGAATTTGGGCCTTCTTACAGAAAAGCAGTGCCTGTCTTAGCAATCCTTGGATCAAGATCAGTGTTACTACCGCTGCCTGCTGGTAAAAGGGAGAACAGAACGGTATCAATCGACCTGGTAAAACCACATCATGTGGCCGATAATAAGTAGTAGCCCCAGTGGACTCCCAAGAAGTAGCAGACAATCGAATATGGCTACTATCCAAGGGGTTCAAACTGAAAGACTAATCACCTTTGATAAACCTACAGTAAGAAAAGAAGGACTATGTAACAAGGCCATGGAACTTGTGCCTCTTGAAACCCAAATATCAGTTCGCCAAGAAACTCCTGTCTACAATGATGTAACATCTGACTATACAAACATGTCAATTAAGGAAGAAAAAGCTCCAGCGATTCCGAAAAATCTGGATGCAATACCAACTATTGACAGAACTGCCTCTGGCTATTTTATCTACTTCGATAACTTTTTGGAGGATCCAAGTGAACCAGAAACAACGCCAGCAAAAATTCTTTTAAAGAAAAAATAAAAACTCTTTCATCAACTTGAGAAAAAACATATCTGGTTTCACCATGGGTTGAATTTTGGATTGGATTAGGTGTAGTTTTTCTTCTGCTATGGCTCATTCTTGTTTTAAGTTTGGGAAAAATGATAGATGTTAAATACTGTACAATGGAAACAGCAAGTAAGAACATCAACTTGCTCCTGCAACCTTACAAATCATCTCATCGTGAACGAAGAGACCTGTCATCAGTGAATATCACAGCCATTCCTATACCTGGTGGTATAGCATGGGACACAACTGATTATGACATTTAGGGCCCGGTGGAACTGTTGAAGATTCCACACCAGTTTAAGGTTTCTTTGAGTGCCGCTCGAGAATAGAGACTCCCTGCTCCTGCTAACCGAGGACTTGATTATCTTACCTGGAGGAAACGCCGACTTGGGGCACCAACACCGGACCAGCGGGACAGCGGGACTGCGAGGACCAGGTAGCATAGCGGCATAGTCATCGGCCGCACCTGGGTCCTCTTCCCGCCACGCCTCCCTGCCCTTCATAACACCTCGCGGCTCCCGCTACGCGGGTGCCGCTCGAGAATAGAGACTCCCTGCTCCTGCTAACCGAGGACTTGATTATCTTACTTGGAGGAAACGCCAACTTGGGGCACCAACACCGGACCAGCAGGACAGCGGGACTGCGAGGACCAGGTAGCATAGCTGCATGGTCATCCGCCGCACCTGGGTCCTCTTCCCGCCACGTCTCCTTGCCCTTCATAGCGCCTCGCGGCCCCCACTACGCGGGAGCCGCTCGAAAATAGAGACTCCCTGCTCCTGCTAACCGAGGACTTGATTATCTTACTTGGAGGAAACGCTGACTTGGGGCACCAACACCGGACCAGCGGGAACGCCGACTTGGGGCATCAACACCGGACCAGCGGGACAGCGGGACTGCGAGGACCAGGTAGCATAGCGGCATAGTCATCGGCCGCACCTGGGTCCTCTTCCCGCAACGCCTCCCTATTAAGCCACGCCCAATAACGTGCTCGCAGGACGCGCGCGGGCGGGCGCCGCGCTAAGCCGGGGCAAAGGGCGGGCCGTCTAAGGCCGTCCTAGGTCGTACAAGGTCGGGCCCGCCCCCCCCCCTCTTTCTCCTTGTATCCTGCTAATGAACCTCTGTACACTTCTATTGTAGCTAAGTATGTACTTTAATTGCGCTTGTCTTTTATACCTGTGTTAAAGAGCAAAGGATTAGGCTATTATGTCTTTAAGGTCTGTGAAGGATTGACATGTAACTCTCTCCTCCTCAGGAGGGGTGGTTACTGGTACTTTGGATCAATTTTTTACTAGGGCTACTTCAATCATCGAAAAGGAGATTCCCTTTGCTGAGAAGCGCTTGTCCCTAGATTTATTAACGGGGAAACGTTTGTCTTTAGGACGTATTAGGACTGTGGTGTCCCCTATATCGGTACCTATAATTCAACCTGGTTGTGTTACTAGTCCCCAACTCATAGCCATTGTTGAAGATGTGGGCAGTTCTATCATTAATGTTTCTACCTCCAGTCCAGTTCCTAGTAGCAATAATTCAGGAGTATATAACTCCCTTCTGGCTCATAGCTCACCAGTGATAAGCCAGAATTTGGGGCCATTAGTTAAGGTTAAGCCCAACAACAAGAAAAGAGGGGGTGGTCCACTGAAGGGTGGTCGGGCCAAAATACAAAAACAATCTAGTATTCCGGTACCACCACCAGTTGTTGTTCAGCCCCCTAGCCCAATTAGGGCTCCATCAAAAGCCATCCACCATTCCCCACTAGATGTATTTGACGATGGAGGTCTTCTGGGAAAAATTGAAATTCTGATGAAATCCCTGATGCTACCACTTTTAGAGAGAACTAGAATGATTAACTCTAAACTAGACCAGATTGAGAAACAGGTTACAGATAACTCACATACACTGGCTGATCTGGCAAGAAATATGATTAGCACCAAGGTCCCAGAAATTATAAATAAGGGTTTGGGAACTGGTAATAACTCCAGGCTGGCCCCACAGGTTTCTGGCGTTAAGTCTAATAGCCAGCCGGAACGATTGTGTCTGAAGAAACAGCCAGTAGGTAAAAATGTTTCAGATAAAATCGGGTCTGGAGGAAGGGCGACGGAAACGGCGCCTAGACTGCAGCCCCCATTGAGTGCACTGAAACGAGGAAAAAAGTCCAATGGGCAATCCGTGCAGGCGAAGGAGGTTCGCAAAGAATGCCTCCCTTGTATAAATCTTCCCCCAGAGTCTGCTCCATATACGATTATATTGGTGGGAGTAAGAGCATTAGGGGGGGAGAAAGTAGAGTCCCATGGGGAGCTGAAAAATAAGGTGGTCTACTGGCTAAACAGAAACAGAACTCTTCCCCCTTCATCGAAAACAGAGATCTTAGGAGTTAGAAGGGTAAACTGGGTGGGCCACAATCCCAAGGATTTGGAGGGGGATTGTATCGTAGTGAACTTCAGGGATCCTTGAGTGGTAGACCACATCAGAAGAGCGCCCAGGTTCGGTAGAGAAGGCGATATTCAATCATTGGGCCTTGATTATTTTTATTCATGGACAAAATTTGGCCCTCAAAATCCACATCCAAATCTCCGCCGGGGAGGTCCTTATGGAGCAATTCCCTCAAACCGTGTGGCACATTATCCTCTTTTTCCCGTGTTTAACAGGTTCGATCCTCTTACTGATCTAGAGGGTGTGGATTGACTCCCCAATATATCCGGTGGAAATGTCCAGTTCAGGCAACCTGATAGCCCCCACGTAGAGTTGGGTATACAGGGGGTAAATGTCCCCGTGGGTTGTAGCAATGTAGAGTTGTTGGGTGAAGGATCTTCACTGGTGGTTGAGAGCTCACCAGATTTAAATGTAGTTCCACCCCAGTCGGCTAGCCAGGAAGTTCCCCTCAAAATAGTTTCTTGGAACATCACAGGGCTGAAAAGTAGGGTAGCAATTGGTGAGTGGTCTGAATTTGTGGACATTCAAGATATCCTATTGTTCCAAGGGACCTGGGCCACAGATCCAATATACCGCTTAGGTTATCTTAATTTTTATAAACCTGCCACAAGGGCCAGTAAGTGTAGAGCATCAGGAGGCCTAACTATGTGGGCAAGGCAGTCAGTCAAGTATAGGCCCAGCGAGGTGACTGTGTATAACCCAGATATTGTTGGAATAAAGCTCACCAGACCTAACCACCAAGAAATGTATATTATTAATGTTTATGCCCGTGGGTTACCTGGAGGACGGAGTCGAGTGACTATTCTAAAAGAGCCTGATTCCATACTTAGTGCGATAGGGAGGGACAAGTTTGTAATTATAGCTGGGGACCTCAATTGTACTTTTGAGCCCCATGTGGGGGTCGTGGAGGACCTTGCTTTAGAAGAAGATATGCTTTGGAACATCCCACCCCTCGAATTTAAATCTATTAAAAATGGGACCGAGGCGGCACTACACTGGTTAGGATTCTGCCTCGAATGGGGGTTAAGAGCAGTTAATGGCCGATCACCCTCAGACAAAATTGGTAGGCCCACATTCGATAATGGGGTTAGAACGAGCCGAATTGACTATATCCTCCTTAAAGTAGAGTGCTGGTCATCATTGGTGGATATGTCTGTTGTTGCTCGTCCGGAGAGGGACCACAACCCCCTGGTCCTCAGTTTGAAGTATGAAAATAGTCCAGTATATTCTGGCGCTACTGAGTGTGCCACTGCAGAGGCCATTTTAACAAATGATAGGCGTAGGGTTAGATGGACTAGGATAGTGGAAGATCCTGTAGCCTTGGATAAGATCTCCCTCACAGTTACAAATACTCTGCATGCTTTGCAGGCATTAGTTGCTCCTTTGGATAATTTGGTGCTCCTTAGTGCACTACATGAACGCCTTTTTAGTTCTCTGAAAGCCCTTTTCTCTAAAAATACCAAGCCTGTGGACATCACAGCCGTGAAACCAGGACACAAATGGTACAACAAACAGTGCCGGCAGGCTCATAGTGTCCTGATTACTGCGCTAAAAAACTCGTGTTAGCGCAGATATTAGGAAGGCTAGGCTTGAGTATAAAAAGATCCAGAGTGAGGCAAAAAGGGAATGGGAAGATCTTCATTGGTTGGAGTTGTATGAGGCAAGTTTGTCGACTAACCAGACCAAGTTTTGGCAGATTGTAAAGTGGGGGAAGTGCCTTGAACTTCAAACCCCCTCAAATCATGTTGCTGAAGAGGACTGGGTAGAACACTTCGAATCCCAGTTCAAGGGTCCTGATCTGGTGGATACTGGTGTATCGGAATCAACTGCCGCATTGCCAAGGTCGCTGTGCCCACCTGTAATATTTGATTCCAAAGATGTTGAGATTGCATTGGGTCTCACAAAGGCTGGTAAGGCCCCAGGCATGGACTGCATTCCGGCAGACCTATTCAAACATGCTCCCGGGCTGTGGGTGCCGTATATCACTATACTCGCAAATGCAATCTCAAATGGGGCTCCGATTCCGGAGTCCTGGTTGAGAGCAGAAATCCTTCCCATATTTAAAAAGGGGGACCGCTCGGTCCCTGGGAACTACCGTCCAATTAGTCTGATAGACGCAATCCAAAAAAGTATATCTAGGATGGTGTTGTCTAAAATCCAGGTCTGGATGGATAATGAGAACATCTTATCGCCCATGCAGGCCGTTTTTAGATCCTGTGTCAGCACGATCGACCAGGTGTTCAGATTTATCCATATGTATTGGAAGGTGGTGTCCCTGGGTGGAGAAACGATCTACGTTGCGTTTGTAGACCTAAAATCTGCATTCGATCTTGTCCCCAGAGCCAAGTTATGGGAGGCTTTGAGAATTATGGGTATGCCTAGTGATCTCTTGGATCTGGTTATAAGACTGCACAAGGCAAACTTTGCACGAGTCAGATGGGGGAGGTAGGGGAAGGTCACACAGAGATTTCAGGTAACTCGTGGTGTCCGCCAGGGGTGTGTAATAGCTCCGACCCTGTTTTTATTGTTTATTAACAGAGTTGTGCAGTTTTTTGCGGACACACCGACTGCCCTGGGTGGTACGAAGTTCCCACTCCTTATTTTTGCAGACAATACCCTTATTCTCTCCAAAACCCAAAAGGGGTACAAATAGCACTGAATAAATTTGAGGAATTCCGTAAGATTAATGATCTACAGGTCAATGTGAATAAAACCAAATTTATGGTGCTAACGAAAAATAGGCCGCTGGCGGGTTCTGTCAGTTTGAATGGTACCAGGTTAGAACAGGTGGAATCAATGACCTACTTGGGGGTTGTCCTGTAAAACAGGGCTAGATGGAAAGCACAGATTGACGTACTCTCTCTGAAGTGTGCCCATATAACTGGGTGTCTTATTAAGGAACAGAGAACATCAATAACAAAAAGAATTGGTCTTGCACTTAAAATATACAACTCCAAAATAAACTCAGCAATATTGTATGGTGCGGACCTTTGGGGTCACTCGGATTTGTCCTCCCTAGTTAGAGTACAAAATAAATTCTTGCGCTCGTTGGTTGGTTTGCCCCAATCCACTCCCATGAAACCCCTGTTACTAGATTTGGGATGTCAACCGATCAATGAAGCTGCATGCTTCAGGATTATTGCCCTGTGGAGGAGAATTTGGTCAACCCCGGAACTCGCATCCTTTGCGAAGAAAATTCAAGATGCTAGATCCATTGTAGGTTCTGGTAGTCTCCCGTGGTTTAAGACTGTTAAAACTTTACTAGAGAATATGGGCTTAAGTCAATTGTGGTTAAACCCCGGTAGTAATGCATTCCCTTCCAAAAAGACATTTAAAGATCTTTACTGGGCTGCCCGAAGGAATCAGCTTATTGTGCAGTCTGATTCAGTATCCCTGACTGGTAGGTTCCTGAATCACAAGCTCGACCCCTCGTTTGAAATCTATTGGGATGTTATCACCAAGAGTATTGACAGGAAATTGTACCACCAGTTGAGGGTTGGGACGTTACCACTAAGATCTTTTACAAAGAAGTGGGCTGGACTGACTATGGCTACATGTCCGTGGTGCAGCGATCAGATAGAGTCTATTGACCATGTCTTTTTTGTTTGTCCCGCCTAAATAGCCCCCCGGCGAAAATGGTTAAAACCAATCTGTAAAAATTTGAGAACACAGGTGGGACAGGAGGCCCTATGGCTGCTGAGGACAATACCATCAGCCCCGGTGGCCATAGCTGTTGCGAAATTCTTGGGCTGGTCCTGGGTTATTAGAGCGAGGCACCTATCTGCTACATGTTTGTTAACTAATTGATGTTTTAACATTAATGTACATCCCTGGGACGTCTTTATATGCAAATTTAATTCTGTTTTATGTATATCAATCAATTAACCGTTTAGTATCACAGTGCAATTATGTAATTTTGCAATGATAGGAGAAGAGTTTGGGTACTTATGGTCAAATTAAGTTTTTTAAATATTTTTATTATTTTTATTCCATATGGCAAATGCTGTAAATAGATGATGAAAGTGTGTTTATGTTGTCTTTTATGATGAAACATATCGAAATAAAGACGTTTTGAACTTGAACTTGACTTTGTTACAACAAGCACATTTTCTGATGATTGGGACTTTGAAACTGTTAATAATATGATGACAGATTTAGATATGTCAGCTAAATTCACTAAACATAAATACTTAGAAGGTTCATCAGATTATGAACAAATGTATTGTTATAATCATTATGGTCACCATTATTTGCACAAATCTGTAAATCCTAAAAATGTTTTTACTTATAATCAATGGGAACATTGTCCAACGTCCCCAAAGGGCACCTCAAAAACATTTTATTAAAAGTTTCCATACTTCTCAGGCTTTAATGTCACAAATCGAGAAACGTTTGATTTAAAAAATATGAATAAGACAGGAATGAAAAACATGTTGACCAATACTAAACAAATTTATTTTGCGAACTTTTATGCTCAGCTGTCTATATTAGGTTTTAACTTTTGGAAGGACAATATTGAGACAAAAACTGTCTGGGGCACAAAAGACTAGCAGGTGCAGGGTGTTAAAAGCCTTGTTCAGAGCCTGCATTATCCCAGAACAAATTATATTTTTAAATGACACTGTTCAACAAACATCATGTCTTTGCATGGCTAAGATAAAAGATTTAAACAAACCGTCCATACCTAAAGCCACAGCTGACAGTAACGACACTGCAGATGAGGAGGTAGACATAAAACAGATTTTACAACACAATAGAACTAATCCTAATTGGAAAAAAATGTTTAATCTGGCCCACAGACACGAAAAACTGTCAAGATGGATTCCTGAACAAAACACAAGGGTTCACAGTAACTAGGACAGATCCAAGGTATTCCCAGAGATAACATCCAAGGATAGTAACAACTTACAGTGTAGGAAAAGTATGCCTTGAGAGGCTACAGAAATCCACACTTCCTGAAATTAAACAACACTTAACTTTACTTAAAGAAGGGGTTGACTTACGAGACTTCTTACTAGGGCCTCGTAAACAACGTCAAAAACGTTTCATATACGCCGGTATATACGATGCGTACAACAAAGCTTGGAAAATAACATAACACAAATGGAAACTGCAGAAACAATATGTGAAATTGATTGTATTAATTTAGAGAAAGCTCTCTCTGTAGTAGACAATGGGTTAACGACTCTGTCCTCCAGAATCTATTCTTTGGACAGCATTGTATCATCTGCCATTGACATAATAGAACAGGATTTGCTAATGTTACAACATGGCCAGTCTCAATTATGTTCTATAATGCTGCTAGGCTGGACGTTACAAAATCTCTGTTCAGGCTACATGCCATGGCGTCTAATCAATACCACGGCATTGTTTACTGTCTGTAACCTTACAGATAAACAAATCTCTTTGGCACAAAGAGGAGCAGACTATATGGTGCTGAGCATTGAAAAACTGGAAAGATTACCATTAACAGTTTCTGAGAAACCTGTCGTAGAATGGATAATACATGGCCCCATCACGATACCAGTGACGATTTTTTAATTTCAGTATTGTCTACGGCATATACCAGCAGGCCTGTATGAATGGTTGGGTTAAAGATACATTAAGTCAACCTGGAATTTACCATACACACACAAATGTTGGAGTGGGGGAAAGGAGGTATTTCTTAGTACAAAAAGATGTAAAAACTCACTAAGCAGTACACTTTTATGTGAAGGTATTAATTTACATGGAGCCTGCGAAGGTTCTTTAAATAACCTTTCTTGACACATGCACGGTAGTCCAGCAGCAGTGATAGACCCCATTTTTAGGCAGCGTTCAAATGGTAGCTACGTTATGCTCAATGATCACAGCTGTTGTGGCATGTTGCTAGGAAAAGTCTATTTATTTAGTGTGTCGGCCAGGGTCACTTGTTGTATGCAAGTATTGTATCCAAAAAGCAAGACAGACAGGGAGACAGCGTTATGGCCTTCACTGAATATCTCTTCAATACAAATTGATACTTGAAGCAGAATGAAAGCCATTCTTTTGCAAAAAACTGTGCCACTGACATCGTCTAGAGAAACGTATGATCTGCAAGTTGCAAGGACTTCTGCAGAGATACATGCATTATTATCAACAAACTGCCCAGTACATTTCGCAGAAATGTTAAGTCAAATCTTAAACATGTCTCATACCAGTGGCATCGCACATGTATTTTAGATGAACTTTTCGGGACTTTTAACACCATTCGAAGCAGTCCTCTGCATTTTTCCAAATTTCGTGCACTCTGTGTTTGGTGGTCTGCCTCTCATTTTGGGACTCGTAGCAGGAATTCTATTTTTTTCCTTTTGCTCCGGTATGGCAAATCCAGTCACCAATGATACCCAGACTACAATGAAACGGGCTCTCCTGGCCATGAGGTATCGTGACAGAATTACACAGATTCTTGGCTTGGCTCGTTTAATAGATCTGAATACCACTTGGTTCCTTTCATTCAGACCAATCTGGCAAGATTGCATCTTACCTGTACTACAATGCCTGCTTTGTGGAGAAGAATGCGTGTTAGACATTTGTCTTACACTTCCATCAGCACTGCCAACGGATGTTGACACTTTGATGGGTCCCGTAACGACTCATACATCGTGTTGGCCCCAACGGCTGCCAATCCTGATGACGGCATTCATTGAGATCTCACCGGCGAATGCAGCTATTGGTGAGGTATGTGGAACAACAGGCACACAGGTACCATCTGCAGCGAACATTGCTAATGCGGATGACGCTGACGGCGATGCTTCACATCTATGCACATTTGATCTACTTGATGAAGTAGTTCCACTTTCACCAACTGTGGTAGATGGTTTCTTTGCGAGCATAGATGATTTGATGTTTTCTCCCGACACCAAGAATAACTTTTGAAAAGTGCACACGGTGTCCCATGAACTCTGAAATTCGGCCTTCGGGTTTTTCAAAACAAGCCCTCTAACTTGAGAACTCTATGTTTCTATAATCTACATTCGAACTTTTTTTTCCTCTTCTCTACTTTCCTGAATAGAACTTTTTTCGCTTGGCACAAAGTAATCTGCTTAAAGTAGAACTATTCTTAGAGAACAAGAAATTCATTTTTTTGATACTTCCCATAGACAATATTTTGCATTCTTGCATGTAAAACGATAACAGTTGATATTTTATGCTATGGAATGGTGTTGATTTTTTCTCTTCTGTAAATTTAGAAGCCATTTCATAAATGTCATTTCATTTTTTAAAGATAGCTGTGGTTAGTAAAGTACGCGCTAGATAAATACTCATTTATGTGTATAACCATGTTTGATGCATTTCATGTATTTTGGGTGGGACTATGAACACATGCTTCAGTTTTTTTGGGCTCATAGATTTAGTAATATTAGAGATAATACGTGGAGTGGGTGTTGTATAGCGTTTTAGGACCCTAGTGTAATTTTCCCGATTCCTGCCCTCATATGGGTATAAAATACCGTATCCTTTATAGGCATTGAAATCATAACCATATTAAGGCATAACTCAAGTAGTCCTAATACGGCTTGGCTACTTCTACTAGTTCCGAAAATCTACAACGATTTCTTGGAAAAAACTGCCTTCAGAGGTCAGGGACCTCCCACTGCATGAATATTGATTTATCCAAGAACTCATGGAGTTTTCAGAGTATTAAGTCTCTAATGACGTTATTATGTCCAATCTTACGTCAAACTCGTCACCTTCAAGGTATAAATATGCCCACACTTGTCCAAACAAACACACGGTGGTTTGGAGCAGTTCGACTATCTACTTGCCCGACGCGCCCCTCTGCAGCAAGTGCCGAAGGAAGCCGACCCTCCAGCTGATGATGCACTGAGAGACACGGTACTTTCTCCAGCCTAGAAATCCAGCTCCAGTGTTTTCAGGCTACCCTTGTGAGTTGCTGTGAAATCGAGTCCTGAGAGAGAGATACCAGACCTCCTACATTCTAAAAACCAAGGTACAGAGCTGATTAGACCCAAAGAGAATTCTTGGATAAGATTCTTGGCAAAAGAATACTGAAACTAAGCTACAACTCACTTACTTCTTCCCTTGTACTAGACCTAGGTTAGGTACACCGGGGTAGGTGTATTTTAGAAGCACCAGTTGAGTACTTCTGCTCATTATTTATCAATGTATGTATTTTATATATTATATGGCTTAGAAACCATATCATGCTTTTACAGTACTATTTTATAATACTCCTCGTATTGTACCTTTGTACTTGACAACAAGTATTACGATTGCACCAGTTAATTTCTGCAGGCTTGAGAAAGAAGACTGTTCAATAAATACATTTTATTGAAAACGCCTGTCTCTCTATTTTCTCTGCACCTCTGGTGAAACGAAGCATGCATGATTGACTGAGTGAAATAACTATCTATTGTTTCCACGACTCTAGAGATACATTTCTTATTCTGGGAAAACAAAATCCCTTCTTGTGAATTCAAGAAAGTTTCTAGTGACCTCTGAGCTAGCTGGCACTCACAATTAAGTCTAGTATATTCGATAGAGACCTAGTAGACCTCAGTCCTACGTCAAATCTTTAGGATATATCATTCCAATGCGCAGAGCCTATTAGGAATATAGGAACTACACTACAAGGCTATCCATTCTGGGAGTTGTTCTTAGGAATGTGCAGGGATTGATTTCTTTCACTGGATGAGGCAGATGCTGAGTCTTATGACCTCATGAAGGATACCCTGATAGAGGGCTTTGGACTCACCACTGAGGAGTACAGTTAAGTTCTCACAAAACTTTGAGTCAGTCCTGGGTATATATTTCTGACTTGTCAGTGTAGGAAAATGGGTTTCCGTTGCATTAACCTCCCCACTTTTTGCAAAACTACTGATGCACTTTTACTTGGTATATCCTGCGTCCCTGCCAATCAGGCTCTCAGGGTCTGTGTTCTTTCCCCAAAAGTAAACACAATTGGCATCTCTGGCTACGGGTCAGCCCCTGGTAAATGGTACCACAGGTACCCCGGACACTGTGTCCAGGGAAGGCTTCTAATTGCTGCAGCACTTATTGTGCCACCCATAGAGGTCCTGTACCACTTCACTCACATGCTGCCTTTGTAGGATGCGTGTTTTGGTGCAGAACAAAGTGAAGAGTCGACATGGCACACATCCCTATGTGCCAATGCCTGCAACCCACTGCCCTGGCATAGATCAGTCACCCCTCTAGTTGGGTGCACTATACCAGTGGTGAGGGTATAGGTGCATGAACCCTGTACCCGTACAGTGTCTAAGTCCATTCTTAGACAGTGTAAGTGCAGTGCTGCCATTAAGACTATATGGTGCTGGGAGTTTGTCATTACCAACTCCACAGCACCATAATGGCTACACTGAAACCGGGAAGTTTGCTATCAAACTTCTCAGCACATTAAACCCACACTGATGCCAGTGTGGGATTTAATGAAAAATGCACACAGAGGGCATCTCACATAGACCCCTGAAAACAAGCCCACCTGTAGTGACCCAGACATGTTTCTGGACCCCTGGGTCGAGAGCCTGCTGCTGTTGGTGGCCTGAAACAATGCACATCCTAGGATGAGGTGCCATGTCTCCTCCCCCAGGATGTGCAGGGTTCACAAAGGGGAAGCTTCAATGGCAGGCCGCCTTTGTGAGCTTTCCCAGACCACTTGCTGCTTTCAGCAACTGGTCCTCACTGATTCTGCCCCCCACTTTGGGTGGGAGAACCAGTGGGAAAAACAAGCAAGGGAGAGAGGTGTGCCCACCTCTGCCAACTCCACCCCTCAGGTGGGGGAAGCAAGGTGAAGTGCAACTCTGAGTCTCCACTATCTTGAGGATGGGCAGACCCAACCAACCAGGGACAGGCTTGTGTCTCCCGCCCACTGGAGGGTGGCACAATAGGGGGTGTACCCACCCCAGGGAAAGTACCCATTGGTCTCTGCCCTTTACCTACCAGTAACACCCCTAAATCTAGTATTTAGGGCGCACCCTGAACCTTACTTGCTCAGATCCAGACAAGAAACAAGGAGAAAAGAAGAAGAAGGACCGAACAGCAGTGCAGCAGCTAACAAGAGGTAGACACCCACTCCCCAGCCCTATCAGCCTGTTTCCCCCTTGAACCTGTGCCTGCGAAATCCCGGTGTGTCTTGCAGCCAACAACCTCATAAACCGCGGAGGACCTGCCTGCCTTCACTTCCAAAGACGTCTTCCCTGGAAACCCATGACCTCCCTCAAGCCTCCAGCCGACGCCTGCAGCCTAAATCCAGAAGGCCCCGCCTAACCATGACCAGGAGTTGGTAAGATGATCCAACCCCAAAAGGCACCCCTGCACCCGATGCCCCACAATCTTGTGTGCCCAAACCGAGGGTGCCTAAGCAACCCCTAAGAGGTGGTTGCACCCAGAAGTCCTTTGTCTCCCTGCCTGCACTGCTTTTGCAAACCGGAGGTTCTCTATTGGAAACAACAGGGCGCCCGACGTCAAAACAGTACTCTGCACATGGCCGCCTCAGTGCCACTGAGGGTGCACCTTTTCTGCTACTTTGTTTCCCCATTTGTCCTGACCTAAACCCTAGGAGCTTTGCTCCCACAACCGAGTGGCCTGCTTGCCAGCCGCCACCAACCGGAGACCCCCTATCTCTCAATGGATAACATTAGGCCTCAACACTCTGCACCCGGCCGCCCTAATGTCGCTGAGGGTGTAACCCCAGAACCTTAATTCCCACAGTCGATAACTTACCTGTGAACCGATAACCTGTTTTTCCTCCATAGGATAACATTGACAATTTTCTTCCAAAAATTTTTTGTGTTTCGTTTTGAAATCTAAAACTATTCTTTAAAAATTGCATGAATAACCAAAAAGTATTTACTTACCTGTTTGCAGGAAATGTCCCAGTGCTGAATCTAGATATTCAGCACTGAGTTAGAAAAGTAACGTAAAAAGTCTCTTACCTGTAATTTACTGAAAAATCTTATTCATTTCAATTTACTGTATTTGCTAAGTATTGCAACCGGTATGCAGCGTTTAGAACGCAAGCATTACCACGGAATACCTTTACAACGCGGGCGTAACAACGAAAGTTGTTACCACGCATTGCGCTGGGGGGCGCTCAAGGATAGTAAATGATTTAATTTACTATCCCAACACCTTCCCTACTATCCACGGGGACTGGTGTTGGAATAGTAAATTAAATTAATCAATTTTGCGCCCCCCAGCGCAATGCGTGGTAACAACTTTCGTTGTTACGAACGCGTTGTAAAGGTACGCGTTGTCAATGTATGCGTTCTAACATCATACATCCATTGCAACCTACTGCATACCCTGTAAATCAAACAAAGTACAAGTCCTATTGCATTTTCAAACTGTTCTACATTCAGCAACGTATTACTGTAAAGTATTTAATGCTTACCTGTGCCAGGCTTGCTTGGTTCTAAAAATAAAACAACAGTATATATTTCAATGCAAAAACAATTGGCCTAGAGTTCAGTTCTTGAGTGTGTTAATTCATTTCCTGACTAAGTGTGTACATCAGATGCTTAACACTGTCCTCTGATACTGCCTTAGTGCTCGACCACTCTATCACAAATAGAGAGAAAGGTTCTATCAAACATTAACCTCTGCCTACCTCTGGGGTCACCTGAACTCTGTACACACTATACCTCTGTGAGGAAGAGGACCGGGGTGAACCTTACCTGAGGCCGCCAAAAGCGGATCACCTTCCCCCTTATATCGCCCTATACCTTTAAGACATCCACACCTCCTGGTCATGTGAGAGGATCAGCCGGGCCTTGAGCGATTAAAGCGGAAGACACCGAGGACGCCGCATTCTCGTGGGGACCTTCGGAGTTGCGGAAGGCGGAGCAGGAGAAGCCGCTCGTACAGACCTTTGAGATCTCGCCGTGGAGCAGCGCGGAACCCGCACCAAGAGAAGAGAAGGCACCAGAAAGAAGGTTGTCCCCGGGACCGGAGACTACGGATGGCACAACAGACGGGCAGCCAGACCCTAGCTGGCAACACGCGGAATCCAGCCACGGCCCTGGAGGTTCATGGCTGTTCAAGGTACGGGGTCGGTTTGGCCGGGTTTGGGAGCGCCTTGCAGAGATTCCCAAGGGAGGGGGTGCCACTGAATAACAGAAACAAAAAACGGCATTGCGTAGAGCCTCCCTACACTGATGCATGTTGAAAACACTGGTCATGGTTTGGTGTAATCCTTGCACACCCCCCCTGCTTCCCGCGTCCATTTCTGAAGGTAAATCACCTTCCTGATCAAGCCTATGTCTCTTCTTTTCTTTTTGGGTGAACCCGGTCCCATGTGAGAAAAGAAAAGTCCCTCGCCATTGAAGCCATTTATCGCTGGGAAAGAAGAATCAAAAGCCGGAAACCCAAGACTGTTATTTTCGGGACTACAGTGCCCAGAATTCCCTGTTTTGAGCACTCGAATAAAAAAAACACACGTACATACCTACCTGTTGTCTTGGTCTGCTTCTCCATCGCGCCACAACCTCATTTTGGTGTAGTATTTATAGAGCCAGTTTCCTACAGTCCGTCAAAACAATTGAAAGCTGGTTAAAACAAAAGACAGTAAGGTGCCAGACCGTGAAGGCCTTTACAATTTGTTAGTGAAAGAGCATCTGTTAAGTAATTGTACATCATAAAAAGTGTAGCAGTACCTAGTGGATCTAGGGTTAGTCTCTCCTCAAGAGCTGGGGGAGAAGGCTGATCAGCGGGTCAAATAAGGGTGACCAGGTAGGCCCAAGGAAGGGGTGACCAAAAGCAAGGGATTACTGTTCCCCCCGAAGGAAAGATATGGGAAACAAAGGGGAACAATCCAAAGAGTCCTTGAAAGGCCCCCAAAAACCTATTCAGGAGGCAGGGCCCAGTGACACTTCTCATTCTAAGGGTGGGTACCAAGGTGAGAACTGGGATCCCAAAAAGGCTTAGTGCCATGTCTGGAAGCAGAATGGTCACAGAACTTGGGACTCTTCCTCCCCCAAAAACGTTTCCACTAGTGCATAGTGCAGCACCTTCAGGGGTGATACGTCTTCAGATGTTATCCTTGGTGTGCCATGACCAGGTCAGAGAGCACACTGAAGCTACTTCAGTCTCAGAGGGAGGGGTGGATGTAGCTACCCTGGCTGTGCGGCTCAAGAATCTGGAGAAATAAAGCCAAAAGCCACACAATAATGGGGTTGAAATAAAAGCACTGATGGAAGCAGGTGCAAGTGTCACAATGGCGAATGAAAACTGGTATACTCAGAACAGTACCTAACTGGACAGACATGTCCAGTTATCAATGCTGATAAAATGTCTAGGTTCATCCCATGACTATGGTTACCTTGAAATGTTGATGGGTTACTGAACAAAATAAGGTGGTCATATGCTCTGCAATTCCAATAGAATGTCTGCTATGAATTTATCTGGAGACCCCAGCATGGACTGAGCTAAAGCTAAGGTCCCATGCATCCATGCAAAGAATACCTGATTGGGTGTGTGTGAAAACAAGAGCACAGTGCCAAGCCCAGGGTGAAAAACAGGCTGAAATAATGGCCCAATCCTCTAAGAAAAAAGGCAAGAAGTTTGGAAAATGGACTTCTACTGAGAGAAACACTCAGGTCCCCTCGCCTTAGGGAGAAGATACATCAGCCCTGGAGGGAACTGTGACCCAGAAACATAGGTCATACACGGCAGAGCTCCTAGGCCCAGGGGGACCCTCTAGGGAAGTATGTTGCCCGAGACAGAGGACCTGTCCCACTCTTGAAAGCCTGAGACAGAAAGCTGATGATTAGGAAAAAGGAGATGCTTGTTTCTCCCACAGAACCTATTGGGAGGAGGCTCCAAACCTGGGACCACTAGGAGCGTGGTAGTTCCTCAGCAGTACTAAGAGTTCTTACTCTCATACTCATATACCATCCCACTAGCTGAGCATCTTGGACAGATAAAAACTTGAAGTAGGTTAGTTCACCTACTTCTACAGGCCAAGTGTGGCCCAGAAAGTAAAGAAGTTTTGCAACTCCTGTGTTACCTGTCAAGCCGGTGGCAAGACATGTAGGAGGCCAAAGGTCTCTATAATTCTACTACCAGTGGTTGGGGTTCCCTTTGATAGGGTATGGATTGGCATTTTCTGTCACCTCGACCCCAGACAGCATTAAGAAACACATTTAAACTGATGCTAGTGAACCATGCCACCAGTATCCTGAAGCAATTCTACTCAGACATGTCACTACTCCTGCAATTTTCAGGATCCTCATAAGTATTTTTAATAGAGTGGGTTTTCCGAAGGAGGTAACTTCGTGTCTGTTTACCTAAAAATCATGTGGCCTGAGTATGGGGTGACATATACTATTACCACTCCATATCACCCACAAACCAATGGTCATGTTGAGAGATTCAACAAGACCACAAAAGGTATGATCAATGGACTCCCTGGAAAAGTTCAGAAGGAGATGGGATGTGTTACTGCCATGTCTGGTTTTTACTTAGCGGAAGGTGCCACAGAAAGGAATGAGGATTAGTCCCTTAGAGCTTCTGTTTGGCCATCCTATGAGAGATCTAGTAAGGATAGTTAGGGGATTTTGAGGTAGCCTATCAAAGAACCCAAACTGGACATATAAGACTATGTGATTGGCCTTCGTTCCGGGATGGCTGAGTACATGGAGAAAGCTAAGCAAAACCTTGAGGCAAAGCAGGAGCTTTAGAAGCAATGGTTCCAACCAGGGCAGAAGGTATGCGTTTTGGAGCCTGTGGCAACTAGAGCCATCCAGGACAAATGGAGCAGTTACTACCATATCCTAGAAAGAAAAGGGGATGTCCATACTTGGTAGACCTTGCACTTCTAGGATCCCCCACAGGGTCATCCATGTGAACCGCCTTAAACAATTTCATAGCTGGGCTGATGTAGGAATGCTCATAGTCACTAAAGAGGATCAGGAAGAAACGAGTGAACCTCTCCCTGATCTCCTATCCAACAACCCTCAAGATGGGTTTGTTAAGGGATTCATCTTATCGGACATTGTAGGAGGCTGTCCTGGTATACGTTGCACACATATTCAAGTGTGGCACACTGCACCATTCCAGATTACCTTTATGGGATTTTTAGTGGTTTACACAACATCAGAAAGAAAGTAAGTAGCTATGGAGAGCAGTCTTTAGGCTTAGTCTAGGTGGAGTGTAAAGCAGCTTGTTTCATCAGTACCTAACCTGATAGTGCAGATAAAGAGAAAAAAACACACTGTGTAGTTATACAAAATTATACAGCGTATACAAGGACCCCCTGAACAGTAGATAGTTCAACTCCTAGGTCAGGGATAAATACATGTGTGAAAGAACAAACCTAGGCAATTGTAATTACTTGTCTATTCAACGATAGATGGGAGAGAGGCCATTTCCAAGATTTAGAATACAGTTTTTATTGTCAGTGCATCAACAATTTATATATTAAAAAGGTATTAAAAAAGTTTTTTAATGAGACAAAGATAAAAAATTGTCAAACCATACATTAGATGACAATATGAAATACAGTATAAAAAACAATCATATGACAAAAACAAAATAAAAAGGTTAAAATACAATGTGGCACAATAGTAAATTATCGACGCTCGTTTCGGCGAACCAGCGCCTTCTTCAGGACAGGCCACTTAATAACCTAAATGACAAAAAAATACATAATGAAATATAATCGTTAAACTAACATTTTGTCTAATAATCTGCATACATATTCCAATTACAATGCATCTACCAATACTATGACAAAAAACTCATAATCCAACAACATGGAAATTGGGTAATCACCCATATATGGACAAGTCTGACTCAATAACAATACGAGTCTTATAGTAAGTGGACTTCAGTGCTCATTCTGATAAGAAACCAGGTAGTGCCTAAATACATACTAGCTATATACTGGTACCTTATAATGGTTGATAGAGATATAAATGCATTAACCTCGATATTTAAACAGAAAGACACTTAACGATATTTAAGAGATTGATTAAACAAAGAAGAACCGATCTGAGGTGCTTTTCGTATATTAATAGCGATGAATTTTTAATACCTTTTTAATATATAAATTGTTGATGCACTGACAATAAAAACTGTATTCTAAATCTTGGAAATGGCCTCTCTCCCATCTATCATTGAATAGACAAGTAATTACAATTGCCTAGGTTTGTTCTTTCACACATGTTATACAAATTTATTACAGACACTCACTAACTCAATGAAATATTTCCTACCCAGAGATATAATTACAATAGGCACAATACTTTGATAATACAACAGGTAAATAGTATGAAAATATAGTGGACTCCCAGGGGAGACCCAACCATATATAAAAATAGTGGAATGCAACTAGCGACCGCAGAAGTGAGTGGACCCAGAAGAGTTAGAAGTGCTGAGGGACCAAATGAACCACCCGAGGTAAGGACCCAGGAACCTCACAGAGGCCATGTTCTACATGAATACATAACCGTCTGCTCAAGTTAATTCAATGGGGAAGTCGTGATTGCAATTCTCATGAAAGAGTACCCTTTCCAGAGGACTTGGAAGACACCCCCATAGAAGATGGACGGTTTGAGAGTCACCCCATCTGTGGATACACAGGAGACCCGGTTACCTGCCCCAGGGAAGGCGGGTGCATAGGTATGAAGTGACATCAGGAAATCACCGTAGACCCCAAGGGAGGACTTCAACCAAGATAGTGCTGGCAAAAAAGCTGTAGGAGTCATGGCGAATCTAAGGGTGGACTCAACATGAGGAGTACCTGCAAGCAGAGGAGGCAAAGGACTTCAACTAAGATAGTGCTGGCGAAGAAGCTGTAAGAGTCATGGTGAATCCAAGGGTGGATTCAACATGAGGAGTACCTGCAAGCAGAGGGGACAGAGCCTATGTCACTCAGGAGTGACTGCGACGCACCAGAGTCTAGTGCCCGCCAATGTCGGCTGTTGCAAGAGTGTTGCAGGTGCCCTTGTCTCTGCAGCTACGTGGACCAGGTGACACTGAGGATGATAAGGAACGGTGTACAAGCTGTCCCATGTCGGATGTTGATATTCAGGGGGTCGGTGTCTGGCTGGAGTACCAACATGCCTTGGCACTGGCAACACGTGGAAGGGGGAGGTACAGCATTGGGACCAGCAAGGTCGATGAGACTCACAACGTTCAAGTAAGTCAGGATAAGCCCTGAGCAAGAAAGGGAGCATACTAGAATTAAAGAAGACCCTCAACAGGGCCCAAAGATCTCTGGAGATGAGAGTCACTCAACCTTAGCAATGGCCAGCCAAAGCATTGCATAGGGACTCAGTTCTGGCAGTGTCAACGAGGAATCCTGACATCAGACTCGGTCTGAGGATAGTGCAGGCCTTGAAGAAGTTGCAGAACCAACTCCTGTGTTACTGAACCTGTTGTAGTCCATAGGAGCCCAGGATCAGAAAATCAGGCAGCTATGTTGAAATGCCTGCAGATGCAGGGAGGGGTCTCCTTCACGCCACAGTAGATTCCTTTGGGTGCCTTTGTATGTCCACCGGCCCTGAATGGGACCTGTACGGAGCACGGACACTAAAGGTGCGGCAGGCTTGCAGAACAAAGAGATCAGGAGCAGACGGAGTCTTCTCGGTTGCAGTCTCATTCCAAAGCAAAGTAAGATGCGGTCAGTCTGACGTGGTCAGTCTGACGTGGTTAGTACGACTCAGTCAGAATGCTCAGACAGTTGAAGAGGATGCAGAGTTAGATTGATTCAGGGGTCCCTCTCAGAGGTGGGGCTGGGCAGTGGGGAGGATACTCCCATGTCCTTTTTCCAGTTTCATGCCAGAGCAGGAGCCAACATCTCCCCAAAGTTGTTTGAGCTGGAGTAGGGTACCAAATGTGTCCCTCAAGCAGTCTGAGTGGCACTGGCAAGCACCCCCACCCTGTCCCAATACACTAAACCCTGTCTGGGAGGAGGTCACTCCTCCCTGTGACAGGATGCCTATTGTTCAGCCTTCCCCTGCTCAAGCTTGGCTCAGCAGCTGGAGGGCAGAACATTTCTCAGGTCAGCAGCAGCCCTAGCTTGCTCTCCGGTTCTGGAAGAATGGTACTGGGAGCACTGAGGGCCTCCCGGAAGAGACTTACAGTCATTGGAATCATACCTCCCATACTGTTTACATGTGGGGGTATGATTGCAACATGTTTGATACTAAATATGGCAGGGTTTGTTCCAGCCAGTTTAGAGCTGGACATCCCCTCTATGTATCGTAATGACTGATACACTTACAATCCAGGAGCACAGACTCCAAAGGTTGTAGGGGTGTCCTGCTCGTGAACCAAGCACCCTGCCTCTGAGACTAAAAGGCCTTCCAAAAGGATGACTTAGGGATTTTAATAGCAATGTGGTTAGATATAAGGAAGCTTAATATCTTGTGTGAGAGGTGTAAGCACTCACTCACACAGGTTGCAATGGCAGGTCTGTAGTTAGAGTTTGGAGGGTCCCTTATGGGTGGCATAATACATGCTACAGACAATGGGGAACCCCTGGTGTACCTTAGTACCATATACTAGGGACTTACTAGGGTACACCAGCAGCCAATTAGGAATGTACCAAGGTACTCACCATAGCCAATTTAGGGAGGAAGCACAGTGACTGGAGTCCTAATTAGCAGGATCCCAGTTAGAATAGTCGAGAAAAACAGAATGACACCATAAAAAAGTGGGGGTAACCATGAATGCCGATCCTACTTTTCTACACCACCAAACATAAGGAGATGAGACTAACCGTGCCCAGTTAAGTCTTAATTTTCTAAGTGGAAATATCTGGAGAGTCCATCTGCTATGGCATGGATACTCCCAGGTCTATGTTCCTCTGTATAGTCCATCCCCTGTGGGGAAATGGATCACCTCAAAGTTTGGAGTTTTCACCCTTCAACTGTTTCAGCCACAGGGAGGGCTTATGTTTTGTTTGAGCAATGAAGTGAGTGGCAAACCGGTATGGCAATGGCCTCAGCTTCTTCAGGTCCCAGACCATAGCAAAGACCTCCCTCTCTATAGCTGCCCAATGTTTCTCCCTGGGGGTCCATCTTGTGTTTCTAAAAGCTACTGGTTGGTCCTAGCCCTCTGCATTAAGTTGTGATAGCACATCTCCTTCCCCCATCTCAGAAGCAGCTGTCTAGACAATGACGCTTTTGGAGTAATCAGGACTCTGCAGGGGGAGCAGTGCACTTGGCCTGCTTCAGGTCATCATATGCCTTTAGACAGCTTGCTGTTCACAAAACCTTCTTTGGAATTCTTTTCGATGTGAATTAATTAAGAGGAGTCACAATGGATCCATATCCCTTAACACATCTTCTGTAGTACCCATTCAGGCCCAAGAAAGCTCTCACCTGAGAAAGGGTATTCCCCTAAAAGCATAAGGGCCAGATGGTGTGCCCCTGGATCTATTTAAAGGCAATCCGCAAATATGGGCCACCTTGTTACTTAAGGTTTTTAAAGCAGCAATTGTGGGCCGTATTCTATCTAAGCGTGTGCGTAAAATCCGTTCCGCTCGCAGATTTTGCGGATTTTCGGCAAATTCGCAATCCACGAACTCTCGCGAATTTGCCGTAAATTCGCAAATTCGCACAAAGCGGATTTTTTTGCTTGGTCGCACTTGCCAAATAGAATACTATACAATTTTGCGGCGCGCAGCGTTCACTTACCGTCATTCAGCGTTTGAAGAGTTGTTTTTCTCCATGTTTGCGTGTACTGCACCATTTTTAATCTTGCTGCGGGATCCCGCGGGAGTTTGTCGACCGCGATTACGTCATCGTGACTTGCCACCTTGCACAGCGAGAGTTTGGCAACGGGAGTACGTCATAAAGGCCCGTGCTCACGCATCGTGGGAGTAAACACTTGCGAACACGTAGATGCGGCGGGCAGCGACAATCTCGCAATTGCGAGATTGCGAAATTTGCAATTTTGCACAAGAAATCCACCAGCAGGCAGCATAAACCTTGAAAATTATGATTTTCATCAGAATAATTCCTCAGGTTGACATTTGCCTGCACTTTTGTTTTGCAAGGAGTCCATTTTTGGGGGGGGGTGGGAGGAAGGAAGCGCCCCACAGTCTCCAACTTCCTGTTCCTGTCCAGCAGTGCTTTCTTCATGTGCTGGTCACTTTGATTTGGATCTTGACCTGGAAGGATTACTTTTTGTGGATGCTGCTGGATTTTTGGATTTGAGGCCTTTTTGACTTTCTTTGGATCACTTTTGGATTAGAAATTTCACACGTAAGTTTGTTTGGGGCATTACAGTTGCTGCAACTACAATTTTGGAACTTTTACAGAACATTAAATAAAATATATTGTGGGTAGCCACAGTATCCAGTAGGACCAGGGTTAGTTATGGGTGCATGATGCAACTGTTTTGTTGAATTTCAACATCATTTAGGGCATGGATGGCATTGGATTGTGGTGATTTTTGTGTGTTTTTCGATTTTTGGGGGTGTTGTTGGGGCCTTTTGCCCAGGGGTACTCACTCAGTGGTGCATGGACCTAGTCTTTCTGTGTGGTCTCTTTAATGTACACATCATGGAGGGCATGGATGGCATTGGATTGTGGTGATTTTTGTGTGTTTTTCGATTTTTGGGGGTGTTGATGGGGCATGGCCATGTGGGTGGGGGCCATTTTGAGGCCTGGTCCAGGGCCATGTGGTGGGGGTGAAGGGCCCATTTTGAATCCAGGCAGTGTGCTTTGTGCCACAGGCCTGCATCCAATGTGCCTAGCTTTCATCCATTATGCCCCGGGGTACTCACTCAGTGGTGCATGGGCCTAGTCTTTCTGTGTGGTCTATTTAATGTAAACATCATGGAGGGCATGGATGGCATTGGATTGTGGTGATTTTTGTGTGTTTTTTGATTTTTTGGGCTGTTGTTGGGGCCTTTTGCCCAGGGGTACTCACTCAGTGGTGCATGGGCCTAGTCTTTCTGTGGAGTGTCTTGAATGTAAACATCATGGATGGCATTGGATTGTGGTGATTTTTGTGTGTTTTGGGATTTTTGGGGGTGTTGATGGGGCATGGCCATGTGGGTGGGGGCCATTTTGAGGCCTGGTCCAGAGCCATGTGGTGGGGGTGAAGAGGCCATTTTGAATCCAGGCAGTGTGCTTTGTGCCACAGGCCTGCATCCAATGTGCATTGCTTTCATCCATTATGCCCAGGGGTACTCACTCAGTGGTGCATGGGCCTAGTCTTTCTGTGTGGTCTCTTTAATGTAAACATCATGGAGGGCATGGATGGCATTTAATTGTGGTGATTTTTGTGTGGTTTTCGATTTTTTGGGCTGTTGTTGGGGCCTTTTGCTCAGGGGTACTCACTCAGTGGTGCATGGGCCTAGTCTTTCTGTGGGGTGTCTTGAATGTAAACATCATGGAGGGCATGGATGGCATTGGATTGTGGTGATTTGTGTGTGTTTTTCGATTTTTGGGGGTGTTGATGGGGCATGGCCATGTGGGTGGGGGCCATTTTGAGGCCTGTTCCAGGGCCATGTGGTGGGAGTGAAGGGGCCATTTTGAATCCAGGCAGTGTGCTTTGTGCCACAGGCCTGCATCCAATGTGCCTAGCTTTCATCCATTATGCCCCGGGGTACTCACTCAGTGGTGCATGGGCCAAGTCTTTCTGTGTGGTCTATTTAATGTAAACATCATGGAGGGCATGGATGGCATTGGATTGTGGTGATTTTTTTGTGTTTTTTGATGTTTTTTGGCTGTTGTTGGTGCCTTTTGCCCAGGGGTACTCACTCAGTGGTGCATGGGCCTAGTCTTTCTGTGGAGTGTCCTGAATGTAAACATCATGGATGGCATTGGATTGTGGTGATTTTTGTGTGTTTTGGGATTTTTGGGAGTGTTGATGGGGCATGGCCATGTGGGTGGGGGCCATTTTGAGGCCTGCTCCAGAGCCATGTGGTGGGGGTGAAGGGGCCATTTTGAACCCAGGCAGTGTGCTTTGTGCCACAGGCCTGCATCCAATGTGCATTGCTTTCATCCATTATGCCCAGGGGTACTCACTCAGTGGTGCATGGGCCTAGTCTTTCTGTGGGGTCTCTTTAATGTAAACATCATGGCGGGCATGGATGACATTGGATTGTGGTGATTTTTGTGTGTTTTTTGATTTTTTGGGCTGATGTTGGGGCCTTTTGCCCAGGGGTACTCACTCAGTGGTGCATGGGCCTAGTCTTTATGTGGGGTGTCTTGAATGTAAACATCATGGAGGGCATGGATGGCATTGGATTGTGCTGATTTTTGTGTGTTTTTTCGATTTTTGGGGGTGATGATGGGGCATGGCCATGTGGGTGGGGGCCATTTTGAGGCCTGGTCCAGAGCCATGTGGTGGGGGTGAAGGGGCCATTTTGAATCCAGGCAGTGTGCTTTGTGCCATAGGCCTGCATCCAATGTGCCTTGCTTTCATCCGTTATGCCCAGGGGTACTCACTCAGTGGCGCATGGGCCTAGTCTTTCTGTGTGGTCTCTTTAATGTAAACATCATGGAGGGCATGGATTGCATTGGATTGTGGTGATTCCTGTGTGTTTTTCGATTTATTTGGCTGTTGTTGGGGCCTTTTGCCCAGGGGTACTCACTCAGTGGTGCATGGGCCTAGTCTTTCTGTGGGGTGTCTTGAATGTAAACATCATGGAGGGCATGGATGGCATTGGATTGTGGTGATTTTTGTGTGTTTTTCAATTTTTTTGGCTGTTGTTGGGGCCTTTTTCCCAGGGGTACTCACTCAGTGGTGCATGGGCCTAGTCTTTCTGTGGGATGTCTTGAATGTAAACATCATGGATGGCATTACATTGTGGTGATTTGTGTGTGTTTTTCAATTTTTGGAGGTGTTGATGGGGCATGGCCATGTGGGTGGGGGCCATTTTGAAGCCTGGTCCAGGGCCATGTGGTGGGGGTGAAGGGGCCATTTTGAATCCAGGCAGTGTGCTTTGTGCCATAGGCCTGCATCCAATGTGCCTTGCTTTAATCCATTATGCCCAGGGGTACTCACTCAGTGGTGCATGGGCCTAGTCTTTCTGTGTGGTCTCTTTAATGTAAACATCATGGAGGGCATGGATGGCATTGGATTGTGGTGATTTTTGTGTGTTTTTCGATTTTTTTTGGCTGTTGTTGGGGCCTTTTGCCCAGGGGTACTCACTCAGTGGTGCATGGGCCTAGTCTTTCTGTGGGGTGTCTTTAATGTAAACATCATGGATGGCATTGGATTGAGGTGATTTTTGTGTGTTTTTCGATTTTTGGGGGTGTTGATGGGGCATGGCCATGTGGGTGGGGGCCATTTTGAGGCCTGGTCCAGGGCCATGTGGTGGGGGTGAAGGGGCCATTTTGAATCCAGGCAGTGTGCTTTGTGCCATAGGCCTGCATCCAATGTGCCTTGCTTTCATCCATTATGCCCAGGGGTACTCACTCAGTGGTGCATGGGCCTAGTCTTTCTGTGGGGTCTCTTTAATGTAAACATCATGGAGGGCATGAATGGCATTGGATTGTGGTGATTTTTGTGTGTTTTTCGATTTTTGGGGGTGTTGATGGGGCATGGCCATGTGGGTGGGGGCCATTTTGAGGCCTGGTCCAGGGCCATGTGGTGGGGGTGAAGGGGCCATTTTGAATCCAGGCAGTGTGCTTTGTGCCATAGGCCTGCATCCAATGTGCCTTGCTTTCATCCGTTATGCCCAGGGGTACTCACTCAGTGGTGCATGGGCCTTGTCTTTCTGTGTGGTCTCTTTAATGTAAACATCATAGAGGGCATGGTTGGCATTGGATTGTGGTGATTTTTGTGTGTTTTTCAATGTTTTGGTCTGTTGTTGGGGCCTTTTGCCCAGGGGTACTCACTCAGTGGTGCATGGGCCTAGTCTTTCTGTGGGGTGTCTTGAATGTAAACATCATGGCGGGCATGGATGGCATTGGATTGTGGTGATTTTTGTGTGTTTTTCGATTTTTGGGGGTGTTGATGGGGCATGGCCATGTGGGTGGGGGCCATTTTGAGGCCTGGTCCAGGGCCATGTGGTGGGGGTGAAGGGGCCATTTTGAATCCAGGCAGTGTGCTTTGTGCCATAGGCCTGCATCCAATGTGCCTTGCTTTCATCCGTTATGCCCAGGGGTACTCACTCAGTGGTGCATGGGCCTAGTCTTTCTGTGTGGTCTCTTTAATGTAAACATCATGGAGGGCAAGGATGGCATTGGATTGTGGTGATTTTTGTGTGTTTTTCGATTTATTTGGCTGTTGTTGGGGCCTTTTGCCCAGGGGTACTCACTCAGTGGTGCATGGGCCTAGTCTTTCTGTGGGGTGTCTTGAATGTAAACATCATGGATGGCATTGGATTGTGGTTATTTTTGTGTGTTTTTTGATTTTTGGGGGAGTTGATGGGGCATGGCCATGTGGGTGGGGGCCATTTTGAGGCCTGGTCCAGGGCCATGTGGTGGGGGTGAAGGGGCTATTTCGAATGCAGGCAGTGTGCTTTGTGCCATAGGCCTGCATCCAATGCGCCTTGCTTTCATCCATTATGCCCAGGGGTACTCACTCAGTGGTGCATGGGCCTAGTCTTTCTGTGGGGCCTCTTTAATGTAAACATCATGGAGGGCATGAATGGCATTGGATTGTGGTGATATTTTGTGTGTTTTTCGATTTTTTTGTCTGTTGTTGGGGCCTTTTGCCCAGGGGTACTCACTCAGTGGTGCATGGGCCTAGTCTTTCTGTGGGGTGTCTTGAATGTAAACATCATGGAGGGCATGGATGGCATTGGATTGTGGTGATTTTTGTGTGTTTTTTGATTTTTGGGGATGTTGATGGGGCATGGCCATGTGGGTGGGGGCCATTTTGAGGCCTGGTCCAGGGCCATGTGGTGGGGGTGAAGGGGCCATTTTGAATCCAGGCAGTGTGCTTTGTGCCATACGCCTGCATCCAATGTGCCTTGCTTTCATCTATTATGCCCAGGGGTACTCACTCAGTGGTGCATGGGCCTAGACTTTCTGTGTGGTCTCTTTAATGTAAACATCATGGAGGGCATGGATGGCATTGGATTGTGGTGATTTTTGTGTGTTTTTCGATTTATTTGGCTGTTGTTGGGGCCTTTTGCCCAGGGGTACTCACTCAGTGGTGCATGGGCCTAGTCTTTCTGTGGGGTGTCTTGAATGTAAACATCATGGATGGCATTGGATTGTGGTTATTTTTGTGTGTTTTTTATTTTTGGGGGAGTTGATGGGGCATGGCCATGTGGGTGGGGGCCATTTTGAGGCCTGGTCCAGGGCCATGTGGTGGGGGTGAAGGGGCTATTTCGAATCCAGGCAGTGTGCTTTGTGCCATAGGCCTGCATCCAATGTGCCTTGCTTTCATCTATTATGCCCAGGGGTACTCACTCAGTGGTGCATGGGCCTAGTCTTTCTGTGTGGTCTCTTTAATGTAAACATCATGGAGGGCAAGGATGGCATTGGATTGTGGTGATTTTTGTGTGTTTTTCGATTTATTTGGCTGTTGTTGGGGCCTTTTGCCCAGGGGTACTCACTCAGTGGTGCATGGGCCTAGTCTTTCTGTGGGGTGTCTTGAATGTAAACATCATGGATGGCATTGGATTGTGGTTATTTTTGTGTGTTTTTTGATTTTTGGGGGAGTTGATGGGGCATGGCCATGTGGGTGGGGGCCATTTTGAGGCCTGGTCCAGGGCCATGTGGTGGGGGTGAAGGGGCTATTTCGAATCCAGGCAGTGTGCTTTGTGCCATAGGCCTGCATCCAATGCGCCTTGCTTTCATCCATTATGCCCAGGGGTACTCACTCAGTGGTGCATGGGCCTAGTCTTTCTGTGGGGCCTCTTTAATGTAAACATCATGGAGGGCATGAATGGCATTGGATTGTGGTGATATTTTGTGTGTTTTTCGATTTTTTTGTCTGTTGTTGGGGCCTTTTGCCCAGGGGTACTCACTCAGTGGTGCATGGGCCTAGTCTTTCTGTGGGGTGTCTTGAATGTAAACATCATGGAGGGCATGGATGGCATTGGATTGTGGTGATTTTTGTGTGTTTTTTTATTTTTGGGGATGTTGATGGGGCATGGCCATGTGGGTGGGGGCCATTTTGAGGCCTGGTCCAGGGCCATGTGGTGGGGGTGAAGGGGCCATTTTGAATCCAGGCAGTGTGCTTTGTGCCATACGCCTGCATCCAATGTGCCTTGCTTTCATCTATTATGCCCAGGGGTACTCACTCAGTGGTGCATGGGCCTAGACTTTCTGTGTGGTCTCTTTAATGTAAACATCATGGAGGGCATGGATGGCATTGGATTGTGGTGATTTTTGTGTGTTTTTCGATTTATTTGGCTGTTGTTGGGGCCTTTTGCCCAGGGGTACTCACTCAGTGGTGCATGGGCCTAGTCTTTCTGTGGGGTGTCTTGAATGTAAACATCATGGATGGCATTGGATTGTGGTTATTTTTGTGTGTTTTTTTATTTTTGGGGGAGTTGATGGGGCATGGCCATGTGGGTGGGGGCCATTTTGAGGCCTGGTCCAGGGCCATGTGGTGGGGGTGAAGGGGCTATTTCGAATCCAGGCAGTGTGCTTTGTGCCATAGGCCTGCATCCAATGTGCCTTGCTTTCATCTATTATGCCCAGGGGTACTCACTCAGTGGTGCATGGGCCTAGTTTTTCTGTGGGGTCTCTTTAATGTAAACCTCATGGAGGGCATGGATGGAATTGGATTGTGGTGATTTCTGTGTGTTTTTCGATTTTTTTGGCTGTTGTTGGGGCCTTTTGCCCAGGGGTACTCACTCAGTGGTGCATGGGCCTAGTCTTTCTGTGGGGTGTCTTGAATGTAAACATCATGGAGGGCATGGATGGCATTGGATTGTGGTGATTTTTGTGTGTTTTTCGATTTTTTGGGCTGTTGTTGGGGCCTTTTGCCCAGGGGTACTCACTCAGTGGTGCATGGGCCTAGTCTTTCTGTGGGATGTCTTGAATGTAAACATCATGGATGGCATTAGATTGTGGTGATTTTTGTGTGTTTTTCGATTTTTGGGGGTGTTGACGGGGCATGGCCATGTGGGTGGGGGCCATTTTGAGGCCTGGTCCGGGCCATGTGGTGGGGGTGAAGGGGCCATTTTGAATCCAGGCAGTGTGCTTTGTGCCATAGGCCTGCATCCAATGTGCCTTGCTTTCATCCATTATGCCCAGGGGTACTCACTCAGTGGTGCATGGGCCTAGTCTTTCTGTGGGGTCTCTTTAATGTAAACATCATGGAGGGCATGGATGGCATTGGATTGTGGTGATTTTTGTGTGTTTTTTTCGATTTTTTTGGCTGTTGTTGGGGCCTTTTGCCCAGGGGTACTCACTCAGTGGTGCATGGGCCTAGTCTTTCTGTGGGGTGTCTTTAATGTAAACATCATGGATGGCATTGGATTGTGGTGATTTTTGTGTGTTTTTCGATTTTTGGGGGTGTTGATGGGGTATGGCCATGTGGGTGGGGGCCATTTTGAGGCCTGGTCCAGGGCCATGTGGTGGGGGTGAAGGGGCCATTTTGAATCCAGGCAGTCTGCTTTGTGCCATAGGCCTGCATCCAATGTGCCTTGCTTTCATCCATTATGCCCAGGGGTACTCACTCAGTGGTGCATTGGCCTAGTCTTTCTGTGGGGTCTCTTTAATGTAAACATCATGGAGGGCATGAATGGCATTGGATTGTGGTGATATTTTGTGTGTTTTTCGATTTTTTTGTCTGTTGTTGGGGATTTGGCCCAGTGGTACTCACTCAGTGGTGCATGGGCCTAGTCTTTCTGTGGGGTGTCTTGAATGTAAACATCATGGAGGGCATGGATGGCATTGGATTGTGGTGATTTTCGTGTGTTTTTTTATTTTTGGGGGTGTTGATGGGGCATGGCCATTTGGGTGGGGGCCATTTTGAGGCCTGGTCCAGGGCCATGTGGTGGGGGTGAAGGGGCCATTTTGAATCCAGGCAGTGTGCTTTGTGCCATAGGCCTGCATCCAATGTGCCTTGCTTTCATCCATTATGCCCAGGGGAACACACTCAGTGGTGCATGGACCTAGTCTTTCTGTGTGGTCTCTTTAATGTAAACATCATGGAGGGCATGGATGGCATTAGATTGTGGTGATTTTTGCATGTTTTTCGATTTTTTTGGCTGTTTTTGGGTCCTTTTGCCCAGGGGTACCCAGTCAGTGGTGCATGGGCCTAGTCTTTCTGTGGAGTGTCTTGAATGTAAACATCATGGATGGCATTGGATTGTGGTGATTTTTGTGTGTTTTGCGATTTTTGGGAGTGTTGATGGGGCATGGCCATGTGGGTGGGGGCCATTTTGAGGCCTGGTCCAGAGCCATGTGGTGGGGGTGAAGGGGCCATTTTGAACCCAGGCAGTGTGCTTTGTGCCACAGGCCTGCATCCAATGTGTATTGCTTTCATCCATTATGCCCAGGGGTACTCACTCAGTGGTGCATGGGCCTAGTCTTTATGTGGGGTGTCTTGAATGTAAACATCATGGAGGGCATGGATGGCATTGGATTGTGCTGATTTTTGTGTGTTTTTCGATTTTTGGGGGTGATGATGGGGCATGGCCATGTGGGTGGGGGCCATTTTGAGGCCTGGTCCAGGGCCATGTGGTGGGGGTGAAGGGGCCATTTTGAATCCAGGCAGTGTGCTTTGTGCCATAGGCCTGCATCCAATGTGCCTTGCTTTCATCCATTATGCCCAGGGGAACACACTCAGTGGTGCATGGGCCTAGTCTTTCTGTGTGGTCTCTTTAATGTAAACATCATGGAGGGCATGGATGGCATTAGATTGTGGTGATTTTTGTGTGTTTTTCGATTTTTTGGGGCCTTTTGCCCAGGGGTACTCACTCAGTGGTGCATGGGCCTAGTCTTTCTGTGGAGTGTCTTGAATGTAAACATCATGGATGGCATTGGATTGTGGTGATTTTTGTGTGTTTTGCGATTTTTGGGGGTGTTGATGGGGCATGGCCATGTGGGCGGGGGCCATTTTGAGGCCTGGTCCAGAGCCATATGGTGGGGTTGAAGTGGCCATTTTGAATCCAGGCAGTGTGCTTTGTGCCACAGGCCTGCATCCATTGTGCCTAGCTTTCATCCATTATGCCCGGGGTACTCACTCAGTGGTGCATGGGCCTAGTCTTTCTGTGTGGTCTATTTAATGTAAACATCATGGAGGGCATGGATGGCATTGGATTGTGGTGATTTTTGTGTGTTTTTTAATTTTTTTGGCTGTTGTTGGGGCCTTTTGCCCAGGGGTACTCACTCAGTGGTGCATGGGCCTAGTCTTTTGGTGGAGTGTCTTGAATGTAAACATCATGGATGGCATTGGATTGTGGTGATTTTTGTGTGTTTTGCGATTTTTGGGAGTGTTGATGGGGCATGGCCATGTGGGTGGGGGCCATTTTGAAGCCTGGTCCAGAGCCATGTGGTGGGGTGAAGGGGCCATTTTGAACCCAGGCAGTGTGCTTTGTGCCACAGGCCTGCATCCAATGTGCATTGCTTATATCCATTATGCCCAGGGGTACTCACTCAGTGGTGCATGGGCCTAGTCTTTCTGTGGGGTCTCTTTAATGTAAACATCATGGAGGGCATGGATGGCATTGGATTGTTGTGATTTTTGTGTGTTTTTTGAGTTTTTTGGGCTGATGTTGGGGCCTTTTGCCCAGGGGTACTCACTCAGTGGTGCATGGGCCTAGTCTTTATGTGGGGTGTCTTGAATGTAAACATCATGGAGGGCATGGATGGCATTGGATTGTGCTGATTTTTGTGTGTTTTTCGATTTTTGGGGGTGATGATGGGGCATGGCCATGTGGGTGGGGGCCATTTTGAGGCCTGGTCCAGAGTCATGTGGTGGGGGTGAAGGGGCCATTTTGAATCCAGGCAGTGTGCTTTGTGCCATAGGCCTGCATCCAATGTGCCTTGCTTTCATCCATTATGCCCAGAGGTACTCACTCAGTGGTGCATGGGCCTATTCTTTCTGTGTGGTCTCTTTAATGTAAACATCATGGAGGGCATGGATGGCATCGGATTGTGGTGATTTTTGTGTGTTTTTCGATTCATTTGGCTGTTGTTGGGGCCTTTTGCCCAGGGGTACTCACTCAGTGGTGCATGGGCCTAGTCTTTATGTGGGGTGTCTTGAATGTAAACATCATGGATGGCATTGGATTGTGGTTATTTTTGTGTGTTTTTTTATTTTTGGGGGTGTTGATGGGGCATGGCCATGTGGGTGGGGGCCATTTTGAGGCCTGGTCCAGGGCCATGTGGTGGGGGTGAAGGGGCTATTTTGAATCCAGGCAATGTGGTTTGTGCCATAGGCCTGCATCCAATGTGCCTTGCTTTCATCCATTATGCCCAGGGGTACTCACTCAGTGGTGCATGGGCCTAGTCTTTCTGTGGGGTCTCTTTAATGTAATCCTCATGGAGGGCATGGATGGCATTGGATTGTGGTGATTTCTGTGTGTTTTTCGATTTTTTTGGGCTGTTGTTGGGGCCTTTTGCCCAGGGGTACTCACTCAGTGGTGCATGGGCCTAGTCTTTTTGTGGGGTGTCTTGAATGTAAACATCATGGAGGGCATGGATGGCTTTGGATTGTGGTGATTTGTGTGTGTTTTTTTATTTTTGGGGGTGTTGAGATGGGGCATAGCCATGTGGGTGGTGGCCATTTTAAGGCCTGTTCCAGGGCCATGTGGTGGGGGTGAAGGGGCCATTTTGAATCCAGGCAGTGTGCTTTGTGCCATAGGCCTGCATCCAATGTGCCTTGCATTCATCCATTATGCCCAGGGGTACTCACTCAGTGGTGCATGGGCCTAGTCTTTCTGTGTGGTCTCTTTAATGTAAACATCATGGAGGGCATGGATGGCATTGGATTGTGGTGATTTTTGTGTGTTTTTCTTTTTTTTTGGCTGTTGTTGGGGCCTTTTGCCCAGGGGTACTCACTCAGTGGCGCATGGGACTAGTCTTTCTGTGGGATGTCTTGAATGTAAACATCATGGATGGCATTAGATTGTGGTGATTTATGTGTGTTTTTCGATTTTTGGGGGTGTTGATGGGGCATGGCCATGTGGGTGGGGGCCATTTTGAGGCCTGGTCCAGGGCCATGTGGTGGGGGTGAAGGGGCCATTTTGAATCCAGGTAGTGTGCTTTGTGCCATAGGCCTGCATCCAATGTGCCTTGCTTTCATCCATTATGCCCAGGGGTACTCACTCAGTGGTGCATGGGCCTATTCTTTCTGTGTGGTCTCTTTAATGTAAACATCATGGAGGGCATGGATGGCATTGGATTGTGGTGATTTTTGTGTGTTTTTCGATTTATTTGGCTGTTGTTGGGGCCTTTTGCCCAGGGGTACTCACTCAGTGGTGCATGGGCCTAGTCTTTCTGTGGGGTGTCTTGAATGTAAACATCATGGATGGCATTGGATTGTGGTTATTTTTGTGTGTTTTTTATTTTTGGGGGTGTTGATGGGGCATGGCCATGTGGGTGGGGGCCATTTTGAGGCCTGGTCCAGGGCCATGTGGTGGGGGTGAAGGGGCCATTTTGAATCCAGGCAATGTGGTTTGTGCCATAGGCCTGCATCCAATGTGCCTTGCTTTCATCCATTATGCCCAGGGGTACTCACTCAGTGGTGCATGGGCCTAGACTTTCTGTGTGGTCTCTTTAATGTAAACATCATGGAGGGCATGGATGGCATTGGATTGTGGTGATTTTTGTGTGTTTTTCGATTTTTTGGGCTGTTGTTGGGGCCTTTTGCCCAGGGGTACTCACTCAGTGGTGCATGGGCCTAGTCTTTCTGTGGGGTGTCTTGAATGTAAACATCATGGAGGGCATGGATGGCATTGGATTGTGGTGATTTTCGTGTGTTTTTTGATTTTTTGGGGTGTTGATGGGGCATGGCCATGTGGGTGGGGGCCATTTTGAGGCCTGGTCCAGGGCCATGTGGTGGGGGTGAAGGGGCCATTTTGAATCCAGGCAGTCTGCTTTGTGCCATAGGCCTGCATCCAATGTGCCTTGCTTTCATCCATTATGCCCAGGGGAACACACTCAGTGGTGCATGGACCTAGTCTTTCTGTGTGGTCTCTTTAATGTAAACATCATGGAGGGCATGGATGGCATTAGATTGTGGTGATTTTTGCGTGTTTCTCGATTTTTTTGGCTGTTTTTGGGGCCTTTTGCCCAGTGGTACTCACTCAGTGGTGCATGGGCCTAGTCTTTCTGTGGAGTGTCTTGAATGTAAACATCATGGATGGCATTGGATTGTGGTGATTTTTGTGTGTTTTGCGATTTTTGGGAGTGTTGATGGGGCATGGCCATGTGGGTGGGGGCCATTTTGAGGCCTGGTCCAGAGCCATGTGGTGGGGATGAAGGGGCCATTTTGAACCCAGGCAGTGTGCTTTGTGCCACAGGCCTGCATCCAATGTGCCTTGCTTTCATCCATTATGCCGAGGGGTACTCACTCAGTGGTGCATGGGCCTAGTCTTTATGTGGGGTGTCTTGAATGTAAACATCATGGAGGGCATGGATGGCATTGGATTGTGCTGATTTTTGTGTGTTTTTTGATTTTTTGGGCTGATGTTGGGGCCTTTTGCCCAGGGGTACTCACTCAGTGGTGCATGGGCCTAGTGTTTATGTGGGGTGTCTTGAATGTAAACATCATGGAGTGCATGGATGGCATTGGATTGTGCTGATTTTTGTGTGTTTTTCGATTTTTGGGGGTAATGATGGGGCATGGCCATGTGGGTGGGGGCCATTTTGAGGCCTGGTCCAGAGCCATGTGGTGGGGGTGAAGGGGCCATTTTGAATCCAGGCAGTGTGCTTTGTGCCATAGGCCTGCATCCAATGTGCCTTGCTTTCATCCATTATGCCCAGGGGTACTCACTCAGTGGTGCATGGGCCTATTCTTTCTGTGTGGTCTCTTTAATATAAATATCATGGAGGGCATGGATGGCATTGGATTGTGGTGATTTTTGTGTGTTTTTCGATTTTTTTGGCTGTTGTTGGGGCCTTTTGCCCAGGGGTACTCACTCAGTGGTGCATGGGCCTAGTCTTTCTGTGGGGTGTCGTGAATGTAAACATCATGGAGGGCATGGATGGCTTTGGATTGTGGTGATATTCGTGTGTTTTTCGATTTTTGGGGGTGTTGATGGGGCATGGCCATGTGGGTGGGGGCCATTTTGAGGCCTGGTCCAGGGCCATGTGGTGGGGGTGAAGGGGCCATTTTGAATCCAGGCAGTGTGCTTTGTGCCATAGGCCTGCATCCAATGTGCCTTGCTTTCATCCATTATTCCCAGTGGAACACACTCAGTGGTGCATGGGCCTAGTCTTTCTGTGTGGTCTCTTTAATGTAAACATCATGGAGGGCATGGATGGCATTAGATTGTGGTGATTTATCTGTGTTTTTACCGATTTTTTTGGCTGTTTTTGGGGCCTTTTGCCCAGGGGTACTCACTCAGTGGTGCATGGGCCTAGTCTTTCTGTGGAGTGGCTTGAATGTAAACATCATGGATGGCATTGGATTGTGGTGATTTTTGTGTGTTTTGCGATTTTTGGGGGTGTTGATGGGGCATGGCCATGTGGGTGGGGGCCATTTTGAGGCCTGGTCCAGAGCCATATGGTGGGGTTAAAGGGGCCATTTTGAATCCAGGCAGTGTGCTTTGTGCCACAGGCCTGCATCCAATGTGCCTAGCTTTCATCCATTATGCCCGGGGTACTCACTCAGTGGTGCATGGGCCTAGTCTTTCTGTGTGGTCTATTTAATGTAAACATCATGGAGGGCATGGATGGCATTGGATTGTGGTGATTTTTGTGTGTTTTTTAATTTTTTGGGCTGTTGTTGGGGCCTTTTGCCCAGGGGTACTCACTCAGTGGTGCATGGGCCTAGTCTTTCGGTGGAGTGTCTTGAATGTAAACATCATGGATGGCATTGGATTGTGGTGATTTTTGTGTGTTTTGCGATTTTTGGGAGTGTTGATGGGGCATGGCCATGTGGGTGGGGGCCATTTTGAAGCCTGGTCCAGAGCCATGTGGTGGGGGTGAAGGGGCCATTTTGAACCCAGGCAGTGTGCTTTGTGCCACAGGCCTGCATCCAATGTGCATTGCTTATATCCATTATGCCCAGGGGTACTCACTCAGTGGTGCATGGGCCTAGTCTTTCTGTGGGGTCTCTTTAATGTAAACATCATGGAGGGCATGGATGGCATTGGATTGTTGTGATTTTTGTGTGTTTTTTGATTTTTTGGGCTGATGTTGGGGCCTTTTGCCCAGGGGTACTCACTCAGTGGTGCATGGGCCTAGTCTTTATGTGGGGTGTCTTTAATGTAAACATCATGGAGGGCATGGATGGCATTGGATTGTGCTGATTTTTGTGTGTTTTTCGATTTTTGGGGGTGATGATGGGGCATGGCCATGTGGGTGGGGGCCATTTTGAGGCCTGGTCCAGAGCCATGTGGTGGGGGTGAAGGGGCCATTTTGAATCCAGGCAGTGTGCTGTGTGCCATAGGCCTGCATCCAATGTGCCTTGCTTTCATCCATTATGCCCAGGGGTACTCACTCAGTGGTGCATGGGCCTAGTCTTTCTGTGTGGTCTCTTTAATGTAAACATCATGGAGGGCATGGATGGCATTAGATTGTGGTGATTTTTGTGTGTTTTTCGATTTTTTTGGCTGCTTTTGGGGCCTTTTGCCCAGGGGTACTCACTCAGTGGTGCATGGGCCTAGTCTTTCTGTGGAGTGGCTTGAATGTAAACATCATGGATGGCATTGGATTGTGGTGATTTTTGTGTGTTTTGCGATTTTTGGGGGTGTTGATGGGGCATGGCCATGTGGGTGGGGGCCATTTTGAGGCCTGGTCCAGAGCCATATGGTGGGGTTGAAGGGGCCATTTTGAATCCAGGCAGTGTGCTTTGTGCCACAGGCCTGCATCCAATGTGCCTAGCTTTCATCCATTATGCCCGGGGTACTCACTCAGTGGTGCATAGGCCTAGTCTTTCTGTGTGGTCTATTTAATGTAAACATCATGGAGGGCATGGATGGCATTGGATTGTGGTGATTTTTGTGTGTTTTTTTAATTTTTTGGGCTGTTGTTGGGGCCTTTTGCCCAGGGGTACTCACTCAGTGGTGCATGGGCCTAGTCTTTCGGTGGAGTGTCTTGAATGTAAACATCATGGATGGCATTGGATTGTGGTGATTTTTGTGTGTTTTGCGATTTTTGGGAGTGTTGATGGGGCATGGCCATGTGGGTGGGGGCCATTTTGAAGCCTGGTCCAGAGCCATGTGGTGGGGGTGAAGGGGCCATTTTGAACCCAGGCAGTGTGCTTTGTGCCACAGGCCTGCATCCAATGTGCATTGCTTATATCCATTATGCCCAGGGGTACTCACTCAGTGGTGCATGGGCCTAGTCTTTCTGTGGGGTCTCTTTAATGTAAACATCATAGAGGGCATGGATGGCATTGGATTGTTGTGATTTTTGTGTGTTTTTTGTTTTTTTGGGCTGATGTTGGGGCCTTTTGCCCAGGGGTACTCACTCAGTGGTGCATGGGCCTAGTCTTTCGGTGGAGTGTCTTGAATATAAACATCATGGATGGCATTGGATTGTGGTGATTTTTGTGTGTTTTGCGATTTTTGGGAGTGTTGATGGGGCATGGCCATGTGGGTGGGGGCCATTTTGAAGCCTGGTCCAGAGCCATGTGGTGGGGGTGAAGGGGCCATTTTGAACCCAGGCAGTGTGCTTTGTGCCACAGGCCTGCATCCAATGTGCATTGCTTATATCCATTATGCCCAGGGGTACTCACTCAGTGGTGCATGGGCCTAGTCTTTATGTGGGGTGTCTTGAATGTAAACATCATGGAGGGCATGGATGGCATTGGATTGTGCTGATTTTTGTGTGTTTTTCGATTTTTGGGGGTGATGATGGGGCATGGCCATGTGGGTGGGGGCCATTTTGAGGCCTGGTCCAGAGCCATGTGGTGGGGGTGAAGGGGCCATTTTGAATCCAGGCAGTGTGCTTTGTGCCATAGGCCTGCATCCAATGTGCCTTGCTTTCATCCATTAGGCCCAGGGGTACTCACTCAGTGGTGCATGGGCCTATTCTTTCTGTGTGGTCTCTTTAATGTAAACATCATGGAGGGCATGGATGGCATTGGATTGTGGTGATTTTTGTGTGTTTTTCGATTTATTTGGCTGTTGTTGGGGCCTTTTGCCCAGGGGTACTCACTCAGTGGTGCATGGGCCTAGGTTTTCTCTGGGGTGTCTTGAATGTAAACATCATGGATGGCATTGGATTGTGGTTATTTTTGTGTGTTTTTTGATTTTTGGGGGTGTTGATGGGGCATGGCCATGTGGGTGGGGGCCATTTTGAGGCCTGGTCCAGGGCCATGTGGTGGGGGTGAAGGGGCTATTTTGAATCCAGGCAATGTGGTTTGTGCCATAGGCCTGCATCCAATGTGCCTTGCTTTCATCCATTATGCCCAGGGGTACTCACTCAGTGGTGCATGGGCCTAGTCTTTCTGTGGGGTCTCTTTAATGTAATCCTCATGGAGGGCATGGATGGCATTGGATTGTGGTGATTTCTGTGTGTTTTTCGATTTTTTTGGGCTGTTGTTGGGGCCTTTTGCCCAGGGGTACTCACTCAGTGGTGCATGGGCCTAGTCTTTCTGTGGGGTGTCTTGAATGTAAACATCATGGAGGGCATGGATGGCATTGGATTGTGGTGATTTGTGTGTGTTTTTTTATTTTTGGGGGTGTTGAGATGGGGCATGGCCATGTGGGTGGTGGCCATTTTGAGGCCTGTTCCAGGGCCATGTGGTGGGGGTGAAGGGGCCATTTTGAATCCAGGCAGTGTGCTTTGTGCCATAGGCCTGCATCCAATGTGCCTTGCTTTCATCCATTATGCCCAGGGGTACTCACTCAGTGGTGCATGGGCCTAGTCTTTCTGTGGGGTCTCTTTAATGTAAACATCATGGAGGGCATGGATGGCATTGGATTGTTGTGATTTTTGTGTGTTTTTTGATTTTTTGGGCTGATGTTGGGGCCTTTTGCCCAGGGGTACTCACTCAGTGGTGCATGGGCCTAGTCTTTATGTGGGGTGTCTTTAATGTAAACATCATGGAGGGCATGGATGGCATTGGATTGTGCTGATTTTTGTGTGTTTTTCGATTTTTGGGGGTGATGATGGGGCATGGCCATGTGGGTGGGGGCCATTTTGAGGCCTGGTCCAGAGCCATGTGGTGGGGGTGAAGGGGCCATTTTGAATCCAGGCAGTGTGCTGTGTGCCATAGGCCTGCATCCAATGTGCCTTGCTTTCATCCATTATGCCCAGGGGTACTCACTCAGTGGTGCATGGGCCTAGTCTTTCTGTGTGGTCTCTTTAATGTAAACATCATGGAGGGCATGGATGGCATTAGATTGTGGTGATTTTTGTGTGTTTTTCGATTTTTTTGGCTGCTTTTGGGGCCTTTTGCCCAGGGGTACTCACTCAGTGGTGCATGGGCCTAGTCTTTCTGTGGAGTGGCTTGAATGTAAACATCATGGATGGCATTGGATTGTGGTGATTTTTGTGTGTTTTGTGATTTTTGGGGGTGTTGATGGGGCATGGCCATGTGGGTGGGGGCCATTTTGAGGCCTGGTCCAGAGCCATATGGTGGGGTTGAAGGGGCCATTTTGAATCCAGGCAGTGTGCTTTGTGCCACAGGCCTGCATCCAATGTGCCTAGCTTTCATCCATTATGCCCGGGGTACTCACTCAGTGGTGCATAGGCCTAGTCTTTCTGTGTGGTCTATTTAATGTAAACATCATGGAGGGCATGGATGGCATTGGATTGTGGTGATTTTTGTGTGTTTTTTTTAATTTTTTGGGCTGTTGTTGGGGCCTTTTGCCCAGGGGTACTCACTCAGTGGTGCATGGGCCTAGTCTTTCGGTGGAGTGTCTTGAATGTAAACATCATGGATGGCATTGGATTGTGGTGATTTTTGTGTGTTTTGCGATTTTTGGGAGTGTTGATGGGGCATGGCCATGTGGGTGGGGGCCATTTTGAAGCCTGGTCCAGAGCCATGTGGTGGGGGTGAAGGGGCCATTTTGAACCCAGGCAGTGTGCTTTGTGCCACAGGCCTGCATCCAATGTGCATTGCTTATATCCATTATGCCCAGGGGTACTCACTCAGTGGTGCATGGGCCTAGTCTTTCTGTGGGGTCTCTTTAATGTAAACATCATAGAGGGCATGGATGGCATTGGATTGTTGTGATTTTTGTGTGTTTTTTGTTTTTTTGGGCTGATGTTGGGGCCTTTTGCCCGGGGTACTCACTCAGTGGTGCATGGGCCTAGTCTTTCGGTGGAGTGTCTTGAATATAAACATCATGGATGGCATTGGATTGTGGTGATTTTTGTGTGTTTTGCGATTTTTGGGAGTGTTGATGGGGCATGGCCATGTGGGTGGGGGCCATTTTGAAGCCTGGTCCAGAGCCATGTGGTGGGGGTGAAGGGGCCATTTTGAACCCAGGCAGTGTGCTTTGTGCCACAGGCCTGCATCCAATGTGCATTGCTTATATCCATTATGCCCAGGGGTACTCACTCAGTGGTGCATGGGCCTAGTCTTTATGTGGGGTGTCTTGAATGTAAACATCATGGAGGGCATGGATGGCATTGGATTGTGCTGATTTTTGTGTGTTTTTCGATTTTTGGGGGTGATGATGGGGCATGGCCATGTGGGTGGGGGCCATTTTGAGGCCTGGTCCAGAGCCATGTGGTGGGGGTGAAGGGGCCATTTTGAATCCAGGCAGTGTGCTTTGTGCCATAGGCCTGCATCCAATGTGCCTTGCTTTCATCCATTATGCCCAGGGGTACTCACTCAGTGGTGCATGGGCCTATTCTTTCTGTGTGGTCTCTTTAATGTAAACATCATGGAGGGCATGGATGGCATTGGATTGTGGTGATTTTTGTGTGTTTTTCGATTTATTTGGCTGTTGTTGGGGCCTTTTGCCCAGGGGTACTCACTCAGTGGTGCATGGGCCTAGGTTTTCTCTGGGGTGTCTTGAATGTAAACATCATGGATGGCATTGGATTGTGGTTATTTTTGTGTGTTTTTTTATTTTTGGGGGTGTTGATGGGGCATGGCCATGTGGGTGGGGGCCATTTTGAGGCCTGGTCCAGGGCCATGTGGTGGGGGTGAAGGGGCTATTTTGAATCCAGGCAATGTGGTTTGTGCCATAGGCCTGCATCCAATGTGCCTTGCTTTCATCCATTATGCCCAGGGGTACTCACTCAGTGGTGCATGGGCCTAGTCTTTCTGTGGGGTCTCTTTAATGTAATCCTCATGGAGGGCATGGATGGCATTGGATTGTGGTGATTTCTGTGTGTTTTTCGATTTTTTTGGGCTGTTGTTGGGGCCTTTTGCCCAGGGGTACTCACTCAGTGGTGCATGGGCCTAGTCTTTCTGTGGGGTGTCTTGAATGTAAACATCATGGAGGGCATGGATGGCATTGGATTGTGGTGATTTGTGTGTGTTTTTTTATTTTTGGGGGTGTTGAGATGGGGCATGGCCATGTGGGTGGTGGCCATTTTGAGGCCTGTTCCAGGGCCATGTGGTGGGGGTGAAGGGGCCATTTTGAATCCAGGCAGTGTGCTTTGTGCCATAGGCCTGCATCCAATGTGCCTTGCTTTCATCCATTATGCCCAGGGGTACTCACTCAGTGGTGCATGGGCCTAGTCTTTCTGTGTGGTCTCTTTAATGTAAACATCATGGAGGGCATGGATGGCATTGGATTGTGGTGATTTTTGTATGTTTTTAATTTTTTTTGGCTGTTGTTGGGGCCTTTTGCCCAGGGGTACTCACTCAGTGGTGCATGGGCCTAGTCTTTCGGTGGGGTGTCTTGAATGTAAACATCATGGAGGGCATGGATGGCATTGGATTGTGGTGATTTTCGTGTGTTTTTTGATTTTTGGGGGTGTTGATGGGGCATGGCCATGTGGGTGGGGGCCATTTTGAGGCCTGGTCCAGGGCCATGTGGTGGGGGTGAAGGGGCCATTTTGAACCCAGGCAGTGTGCTTTGTGCCACAGGCCTGCATCCAATGTGCATTGCTTATATCCATTATGCCCAGGGGTACTCACTCAGTGGTGCATGGGCCTAGTCTTTCTGTGGGGTCTCTTTAATGTAAACATCATGGAGGGCATGGATGGCATTGGATTGTTGTGATTTTTGTGTGTTTTTTGATTTTTTGGGCTGATGTTGGGGCCTTTTGCCCAGGGGTACTCACTCAGTGGTGCATGGGCCTAGTCTTTATGTGGGGTGTCTTTAATGTAAACATCATGGAGGGCATGGATGGCATTGGATTGTGCTGATTTTTGTGTGTTTTTCGATTTTTGGGGGTGATGATGGGGCATGGCCATGTGGGTGGGGGCCATTTTGAGGCCTGGTCCAGAGCCATGTGGTGGGGGTGAAGGGGCCATTTTGAATCCAGGCAGTGTGCTGTGTGCCATAGGCCTGCATCCAATGTGCCTTGCTTTCATCCATTATGCCCAGGGGTACTCACTCAGTGGTGCATGGGCCTAGTCTTTCTGTGTGGTCTCTTTAATGTAAACATCATGGAGGGCATGGATGGCATTAGATTGTGGTGATTTTTGTGTGTTTTTCGATTTTTTTGGCTGCTTTTGGGGCCTTTTGCCCAGGGGTACTCACTCAGTGGTGCATGGGCCTAGTCTTTCTGTGGAGTGGCTTGAATGTAAACATCATGGATGGCATTGGATTGTGGTGATTTTTGTGTGTTTTGCGATTTTTGGGGGTGTTGATGGGGCATGGCCATGTGGGTGGGGGCCATTTTGAGGCCTGGTCCAGAGCCATATGGTGGGGTTGAAGGGGCCATTTTGAATCCAGGCAGTGTGCTTTGTGCCACAGGCCTGCATCCAATGTGCCTAGCTTTCATCCATTATGCCCGGGGTACTCACTCAGTGGTGCATAGGCCTAGTCTTTCTGTGTGGTCTATTTAATGTAAACATCATGGAGGGCATGGATGGCATTGGATTGTGGTGATTTTTGTGTGTTTTGCGATTTTTGGGAGTGTTGATGGGGCATGGCCATGTGGGTGGGGGCCATTTTGAAGCCTGGTCCAGAGCCATGTGGTGGGGGTGAAGGGGCCATTTTGAACCCAGGCAGTGTGCTTTGTGCCACAGGCCTGCATCCAATGTGCATTGCTTATATCCATTATGCCCAGGGGTACTCACTCAGTGGTGCATGGGCCTAGTCTTTCTGTGGGGTCTCTTTAATGTAAACATCATAGAGGGCATGGATGGCATTGGATTGTTGTGATTTTTGTGTGTTTTTTGTTTTTTTGGGCTGATGTTGGGGCCTTTTGCCCAGGGGTACTCACTCAGTGGTGCATGGGCCTAGTCTTTCGGTGGAGTGTCTTGAATATAAACATCATGGATGGCATTGGATTGTGGTGATTTTTGTGTGTTTTGCGATTTTTGGGAGTGTTGATGGGGCATGGCCATGTGGGTGGGGGCCATTTTGAAGCCTGGTCCAGAGCCATGTGGTGGGGGTGAAGGGGCCATTTTGAACCCAGGCAGTGTGCTTTGTGCCACAGGCCTGCATCCAATGTGCATTGCTTATATCCATTATGCCCAGGGGTACTCACTCAGTGGTGCATGGGCCTAGTCTTTATGTGGGGTGTCTTGAATGTAAACATCATGGAGGGCATGGATGGCATTGGATTGTGCTGATTTTTTGTGTGTTTTTCGATTTTTGGGGGTGATGATGGGGCATGGCCATGTGGGTGGGGGCCATTTTGAGGCCTGGTCCAGAGCCATGTGGTGGGGGTGAAGGGGCCATTTTGAATCCAGGCAGTGTGCTTTGTGCCATAGGCCTGCATCCAATGTGCCTTGCTTTCATCCATTATGCCCAGGGGTACTCACTCAGTGGTGCATGGGCCTATTCTTTCTGTGTGGTCTCTTTAATGTAAACATCATGGAGGGCATGGATGGCATTGGATTGTGGTGATTTTTGTGTGTTTTTCGATTTATTTGGCTGTTGTTGGGGCCTTTTGCCCAGGGGTACTCACTCAGTGGTGCATGGGCCTAGGTTTTCTCTGGGGTGTCTTGAATGTAAACATCATGGATGGCATTGGATTGTGGTTATTTTTGTGTGTTTTTTGATTTTTGGGGGTGTTGATGGGGCATGGCCATGTGGGTGGGGGCCATTTTGAGGCCTGGTCCAGGGCCATGTGGTGGGGGTGAAGGGGCTATTTTGAATCCAGGCAATGTGGTTTGTGCCATAGGCCTGCATCCAATGTGCCTTGCTTTCATCCATTATGCCCAGGGGTACTCACTCAGTGGTGCATGGGCCTAGTCTTTCTGTGGGGTCTCTTTAATGTAATCCTCATGGAGGGCATGGATGGCATTGGATTGTGGTGATTTCTGTGTGTTTTTCGATTTTTTTGGGCTGTTGTTGGGGCCTTTTGCCCAGGGGTACTCACTCAGTGGTGCATGGGCCTAGTCTTTCTGTGGGGTGTCTTGAATGTAAACATCATGGAGGGCATGGATGGCATTGGATTGTGGTGATTTGTGTGTGTTTTTTTATTTTTGGGGGTGTTGAGATGGGGCATGGCCATGTGGGTGGTGGCCATTTTGAGGCCTGTTCCAGGGCCATGTGGTGGGGGTGAAGGGGCCATTTTGAATCCAGGCAGTGTGCTTTGTGCCATAGGCCTGCATCCAATGTGCCTTGCTTTCATCCATTATGCCCAGGGGTACTCACTCAGTGGTGCATGGGCCTAGTCTTTCTGTGTGGTCTCTTTAATGTAAACATCATGGAGGGCATGGATGGCATTGGATTGTGGTGATTTTTGTATGTTTTTAATTTTTTTTGGCTGTTGTTGGGGCCTTTTGCCCAGGGGTACTCACTCAGTGGTGCATGGGCCTAGTCTTTCGGTGGGGTGTCTTGAATGTAAACATCATGGAGGGCATGGATGGCATTGGATTGTGGTGATTTTCGTGTGTTTTTTGATTTTTGGGGGTGTTGATGGGGCATGGCCATGTGGGTGGGGCCATTTTGAGGCCTGGTCCAGGGCCATGTGGTGGGGGTGAAGGGGCCATTTTGAATCCAGGCAGTGTGCTTTGTGCCTTAGGCCTGCATCCAATGTGCCTTGCTTTCATCCATTATGCCCAGGGGAACACACTCAGTGGTGCATGGACCTAGTCTTTCTGTGTGGTCTCTTAAATGTAAACATCATGGAGGGCATGGATGGCATTAGAGTGTGGTGATTTTTGCGTGTTTTTCGATTTTTTTGGCTGTTTTTGGGGCCTTTTGCCCAGGGGTACTCACTCAGTGGTGCATGGCCCTAGTCTTTCTGTGGAGTGTCTTGAATGTAAACATCATGGATGGCATTGGATTGTGGTGATTTTTGTGTGTTTTGTGATTTTTGGGAGTGTTGATGGGGCATGGCCATGTGGGTGGGGGCCATTTTGAGGCCTGGTCCAGAGCCATGTGGTGGGGGTGAAGGGGCCATTTTGAACCCAGGCAGTGTGCTTTGTGCCACAGGCCTGCATCCAATGTGTATTGCTTTCATCCATTATGCCCAGGGGTACTCACTCAGTGGTGCATGGGCCTAGTCTTTATGTGGGGTGTCTTGAATGTAAACATCATGGAGGGCATGGATGGCATTGGATTGTGCTGATTTTTGTGTGTTTTTTGATTTTTGGGGGTGATGATGGGGCATGGCCATGTGGGTGGGTGCCATTTTGAGGCCTGGTCCAGAGCCATGTGGTGGGGGTGAAGGGGCCATTTTGAATCCAGGCAGTGTGCTTTGTGCCATAGGCCTGCATCCAATGTGCCTTGCTTTCATCCATTATGCCCAGGGGTACTCACTCAGTGGTGCATGGGCCTATTCTTTCTGTGTGGTCTCTTTAATATAAACATCATGGAGGGCATGGATGGCATTGGATTGTGGTGATTTTTGTGTGTTTTTCGATTTTCTTGGCTGTTGTTGGGGCCTTTTGCCCAGGGGTACTCACTCAGTGGTGCATGGGCCTAGTCTTTCTGTGGGGTGTCGTGAATGTAACCATCATGGAGGGCATGGATGGCATTGGATTGTGGTGATATGCGTGTGTTTTTTTATTTTTGGGGGTGTTGATGGGGCATGGCCATGTGGGTGGGGGCCATTTTGAGGCCTGTTCCAGGGCCATGTGGTGGGGGTGAAGGGGCCATTTTGAATCCAGGCAGTGTGCTTTGTGCCATAGGCCTGCATCCAATGTGCCTTGCTTTCATCCATCATGCCCAGGGGAACACACTCAGTGGTGCATGGGCCTAGTCTTTCTGTGTGGTCTCTTTAATGTAAACATCATGGAGGGCATGGATGGCATTAGATTGTGGTGATTTTTGTGTGTTTTTCGATTTTTTGGGCTGTTTTTGGGGCCTTTTTTCCCAGGGGTACTCACTCAGTGGTGCATGGGCCTAGTCTTTCTGTGGAGTGTCTTGAATGTAAACATCATGGATGGCATTGGATTGTGGTGATTTTTGTGTGTTTTGCGATTTTTGGGGGTGTTGATGGGGCATGGCCATGTGGGTGGGGGCCATTTTGAGGCCTGGTCCGGAGCCATATGGTGGGGTTGAAGGGGCCATTTTGAATCCAGGCAGTGTGCTTTGTGCCACAGGCCTGCATTCAATGTGCCTAGCTTTCATCCATTATGCCCGGGGTACTCACTCAGTGGTGCATGGGCCTAGTCTTTCTGTGTGGTCTATTTAATGTAAACATCATGGAGGGCATGGATGGCATTGGATTGTGGTGATTTTTGTGTGTTTTTTTAATTTTTTTGGCTGTTGTTGGGGCCTTTTGCCCAGGGGTACTCACTCAGTGGTGCATGGGCCTAGTCTTTCGGTGGAGTGTCTTGAATGTAAACATCATGGATGGCATTGGATTGTGGTGATTTTTGTGTGTTTTGCGATTTTTGGGAGTGTTGATGGGGCATGGCCATGTGGGTGGGGGCCATTTTGAAGCCTGGTCCAGAGCCATGTGGTGGGGGTGAAGGGGCCATTTTGAACCCAGGCAGTGTGCTTTGTGCCACAGGCCTGCATCCAATGTGCATTGCTTATATCCATTATGCCCAGGGGTACTCACTCAGTGGTGCATGGGCCTATTCTTTCTGTGTGGTCTCTTTAATGTAAACATCATGGAGGGCATGGATGGCATTGGATTGTTGTGATTTTTGTGTGTTTTTTGATTTTTTGTGCTGATGTTGGGGCCTTTTGCCCAGGGGTACTCACTCAGTGGTGCATGGGCCTAGTCTTTATGTGGGGTGTCTTGAATGTAAACATCATGGAGGGCATGGATGGCATTGGATTGTGCTGATTTTTGTGTGTTTTTCGATTTTTGGGGGTGATGATGGGGCATGGCCATGTGGGTGGGGGCCATTTTGAGGCCTGGTCCAGAGCCATGTGGTGGGGATGAAGGGGACATTTTGAATCCAGGCAGTGTGCTTTGTGCCATAGGCCTGCATCCAATGTGCCTTGCTTTCATCCATTATGCCCAGGGGTACTCACTCAGTGGTGCATGGGCCTATTCTTTCTGTGTGGTCTCTTTAATATAAACATCATGGAGGGCATGGATGGCATTGGATTGTGGTGATTTTTGTGTGTTTGTCAATTTTTTTGGCTGTTGTTGGGGCCTTTTGCCCAGGGGTACTCACTCAGTGGTGCATGGGCCTAGTCTTTCTGTGGGGTGTCGTGAATGTAAACATCATGGAGGGCATGGATGGCATTGGATTGTGGTGATATTCGTGTGTTTTTCGATTTTTGGGGGTGTTGATGGGGCATGGCCATGTGGGTGGGGGCCATTTTGAGGCCTGGTCCAGGGCCATGTGGTGGGGGTGAAGGGGCCATTTTGAATCCAGGCAGTGTGCTTTGTGCCATAGGCCTGCATCCAATGTGCCTTGCTTTCATCCATTATGCCCAGTGGAACACACTCAGTGGTGCATGGGCCTAGTCTTTCTGTGTGGTCTCTTTAATGTAAACATCATGGAGGGCATGGATGGCATTAGATTGTGGTGATTTTTGTGTGTTTTTCGATTTTTTTGGCTGTTTTTGGGGCCTTTTGCCCAGGTGTACTCACTCAGTGGTGCATGGGCCTAGTCTTTCTGTGGAGTGGCTTGAATGTAAACATCATGGATGGCATTGGATTGTGGTGATTTTTGTGTGTTTTGCGATTTTTGGGGGTGTTGATGGGGCATGGCCATGTGGGTGGGGGCCATTTTGAGGCCTGGTCCAGAGCCATATGGTGGGGTTGAAGGGGCCATTTTGAATCCAGGCAGTGTGCTTTGTGCCACAGGCCTGCATCCAATGTGCCTAGCTTTCATCCATTATGCCCGGGGTACTCACTCAGTGGTGCATGGGCCTAGTCTTTCTGTGTGGTCTATTTAATGTAAACATCATGGAGGGCATGGATGGCATTGGATTGTGGTGATTTTTGTGTGTTTTTTAATTTTTTGGGCTGTTGTTGGGGTCTTTTGCCCAGGGGTACTCACTCAGTGGTGCATGGGCCTAGTCTTTCGGTGGAGTGCCTTGAATGTAAACATCATGGATGGCATTGGATTGTGGTGATTTTTGTGTGTTTTGCGATTTTTGGGAGTGTTGATGGGGCATGGCCATGTGGGTGGGGGCCATTTTGAAGCCTGGTCCAGAGCCATGTGGTGGGGGTGAAGGGGCCATTTTGAACCCAGGCAGTGTGCTTTGTGCCACAGGCCTGCATCCAATGTGCATTGCTTATATCTATTATGCCCAGGGGTACTCACTCAGTGGTGCATGGGCCTAGTCTTTCTGTGGGGTCTCTTTAATGTAAACATCATGGAGGGCATGGATGGCATTGGATTGTTGTGATTTTTGTGTGTTTTTTGATTTTTTGGGCTGATGTTGGGGCCTTTTGCCCAGGGGTACTCACTCAGTGGTGCATGGGCCTAGTGTTTATGTGGGGTGTCTTGAATGTAAACATCATGGAGGGCATGGATGGCATTGGATTGTGCTGATTTTTGTGTGTTTTTCGATTTTTGGGGGTAATGATGGGGCATGGCCATGTGGGTGGGGGCCATTTTGAGGCCTGGTCCAGAGCCATGTGGTGGGGGTGAAGGGGCCATTTTGAATCCAGGCAGTGTGCTTTGTGCCATAGGCCTGCATCCAATGTGCCTTGCTTTCATCCATTATGCCCAGGGGTACTCACTCAGTGGTGCATGGGCCTATTCTTTCTGTGTGGTCTCTTTAATATAAATATCATGGAGGGCATGGAAGCATTGGATTGTGGTGATTTTTGTGTGTTTTTCGATTTTTTTGGCTGTTGTTGGGGCCTTTTGCCCAGGGGTACTCACTCAGTGGTGCATGGGCCTAGTCTTTCTGTGGGGTGTCGTGAATGTAAACATCATGGAGGGCATGGATGGCTTTGGATTGTGGTGATATTCGTGTGTTTTTCGATTTTTGGGGGTGTTGATGGGGCATGGCCATGTGGGTGGGGGCCATTTTGAGGCCTGGTCCAGGGCCATGTGGTGGGGGTGAAGGGGCCATTTTGAATCCAGGCAGTGTGCTTTGTGCCATAGGCCTGCATCCAATGTGCCTTGCTTTCATCCATTATGCCCAGTGGAACACACTCAGTGGTGCATGGGCCTAGTCTTTCTGTGTGGTCTCTTTAATGTAAACATCATGGAGGGCATGGATGGCATTAGATTGTGGTGATTTTTGTGTGTTTTTACCGATTTATTTGGCTGTTTTTGGGGCCTTTTGCCCAGGGGTACTCACTCAGTGGTGCATGGGCCTAGTCTTTCTGTGGAGTGGCTTGAATGTAAACATCATGGATGGCATTGGATTGTGGTGATTTTTGTGTGTTTTGCGATTTTTGGGGGTGTTGATGGGGCATGGCCATGTGGGTGGGGGCCATTTTGAGGCCTGGTCCAGAGCCATATGGTGGGGTTAAAGGGGCCATTTTGAATCCAGGCAGTGTGCTTTGTGCCACAGGCCTGCATCCAATGTGCCTAGCTTTCATCCATTATGCCCGGGGTACTCACTCAGTGGTGCATGGGCCTAGTCTTTCTGTGTGGTCTATTTAATGTAAACATCATGGAGGGCATGGATGGCATTGGATTGTGGTGATTTTTGTGTGTTTTTTAATTTTTTGGGCTGTTGTTGGGGCCTTTTGCCCAGGGGTACTCACTCAGTGGTGCATGGGCCTAGTCTTTCGGTGGAGTGTCTTGAATGTAAACATCATGGATGGCATTGGATTGTGGTGATTTTTGTGTGTTTTGCGATTTTTGGGAGTGTTGATGGGGCATGGCCATGTGGGTGGGGGTCATTTTGAAGCCTGGTCCAGAGCCATGTGGTGGGGGTGAAGGGGCCATTTTGAACCCAGGCAGTGTGCTTTGTGCCACAGGCCTGCATCCAATGTGCATTGCTTATATCCATTATGCCCAGGGGTACTCACTCAGTGGTGCATGGGCCTAGTCTTTCTGTGGGGTCTCTTTAATGTAAACATCATGGAGGGCATGGATGGCATTGGATTGTTGTGATTTTTGTGTGTTTTTTGATTTTTTGGGCTGATGTTGGGGCCTTTTGCCCAGGGGTACTCACTCAGTGGTGCATGGGCCTAGTCTTTATGTGGGGTGTCTTGAATGTAAACCTCATGGAGGGCATGGATGGCATTGGATTGTGCTGATTTTTGTGTGTTTTTCGATTTTTGGGGGTGATGATGGGGCATGGCCATGTGGGTGGGGGCCATTTTGAGGCCTGGTCCAGAGCCATGTGGTGGGGGTGAAGGGGCCATTTTGAATCCAGGCAGTGTGCTGTGTGCCATAGGCCTGCATCCAATGTGCCTTGCTTTCATCCATTATGCCCAGGGGTACTCACTCAGTGGTGCATGGGCCTATTCTTTCTGTGTGGTCTCTTTAATATAAACATCATGGAGGGCATGGATGGCATTGGATTGTGGTGATTTTTGTGTGTTTTTCGATTTTTTTGGCTGTTGTTTGGGCCTTTTGCCCAGGGGTACTCACTCAGTGGTGCATGGGCCTAGTCTTTCTGTGGGGTGTCGTGAATGTAAACATCATGGAGGGCATGGATGGCATTGGATTGTGGTGATATTCGTGTGTTTTTCGATTTTTGGGGGTGTTGATGGGGCATGGCCATGTGGGTGGGGGCCATTTTGAGGCCTGGTCCAGGGCCATGTGGTGGGGGTGAAGGGCCATTTTGAATCCAGGCAGTGTGCTTTGTGCCATAGGCCTGCATCCAATGTGCCTTGCTTTCATCCATTATGCCCAGTGGAACACACTCAGTGGTGCATGGGCCTAGTCTTTCTGTGTGGTCTCTTTAATGTAAACATCATGGAGGGCATGGATGGCATTAGATTGTGGTGATTTTCGTGTGTTTTTCGATTTTTTTGGCTGTTTTTGGGGCCTTTTGCCCAGGGGTACTCACTCAGTGGTGCATGGGCCTAGTCTTTCTGTGGAGTGGCTTGAATGTAAACATCATGGATGGCATTGGATTGTGGTGATTTTTGTGTGTTTTGCGATTTTTGGGGGTGTTGATGGGGCATGGCCATGTGGGTGGGGGCCATTTTGAGGCCTGGTCCAGAGCCATATGGTGGGGTTGAAGGGGCCATTTTGAATCCAGGCAGTGTGCTTTGTGCCACAGGCCTGCATCCAATGTGCCTAGCTTTCATCCATTATGCCCGGGGTACTCACTCAGTGGTGCATGGGCCTAGTCTTTCTGTGTGGTCTATTTAATGTAAACATCATGGAGGGCATGGATGGCATTGGATTGTGGTGATTTTTGTGTGTTTTTTTAATTTTTTGGGCTGTTGTTGGGGCCTTTTGCCCAGGGGTACTCACTCAGTGGTGCATGGGCCTAGTCTTTCGGTGGAGTGTCTTGAATGTAAACATCATGGATGGCATTGGATTGTGGTGATTTTTGTGTGTTTTGCGATTTTTGGGAGTGTTGATGGGGCATGGCCATGTGGGTGGGGGCCATTTTGAAGCCTGGTCCAGAGCCATGTGGTGGGGGTGAAGGGGCCATTTTGAACCCAGGCAGTGTGCTTTGTGCCACAGGTCTGCATCCAATGTGCATTGCTTATATCCATTATGCCCAGGGGTACTCACTCAGTGGTGCATGGGCCTAGTCTTTCTGTGGGGTCTCTTTAATGTAAACATCATGGAGGGCATGGATGGCATTGGATTGTTGTGATTTTTGTGTGTTTTTTGATTTTTTGGGCTGATGTTGGGGCCTTTTGCCCAGGGGTACTCACTCAGTGGTGCATGGGCCTAGTCTTTATGTGGGGTGTCTTGAATGTAAACATCATGGAGGGCATGGATGGCATTGGATTGTGCTGATTTTTGTGTGTTTTTCGATTTTTGGGGGTGATGATGGGGCATGGCCATGTGGGTGGGGGCCATTTTGAGGCCTGGTCCAGAGCCATGTGGTGGGGGTGAAGGGGCCATTTTGAATCCAGGCAGTGTGCTTTGTGCCATAGGCCTGCATCCAATGTGCCTTGCTTTCATCCATTATGCCCAGGGGTACTCACTCAGTGGTGCATGGGCCTATTCTTTCTGTGTGGTCTCTTTAATGTAAACATCATGGAGGGCATGGATGGCATTGGATTGTGGTGATTTTTGTATGTTTTTCGATTTATTTGGCTGTTGTTGGGGCCTTTTGCCCAGGGGTACTCACTCAGTGGTGCATGGGCCTAGGTTTTCTCTGGGGCGTCTTGAATGTAAACATCATGGATGGCATTGGATTGTGGTTATTTTTGTGTGTTTTTTTATTTTTGGGGGTGTTGATGGGGCATGGCCATGTGGGTGGGGGCCATTTTGAGGCCTGGTCCAGGGCCATGTGGTGGGGGTGAAGGGGCTATTTTGAATCCAGGCAATGTGGTTTGTGCCATAGGCCTGCATCCAATGTGCCTTGCTTTCATCCATTATGCCCAGGGGTACTCACTCAGTGGTGCATGGGCCTAGTCTTTCTGTGGGGTCTCTTTAATGTAATCCTCATGGAGGGCATGGATGGCATTGGATTGTGGTGATTTCTGTGTGTTTTTCGATTTTTTTGGGCTGTTGTTGGGGCCTTTTGCCCAGGGGTACTCACTCAGTGGTGCATGGGCCTAGTCTTTCTGTGGGGTGTCTTGAATGTAAACATCATGGAGGGCATGGATGGCATTGGATTGTGGTGATTTGTGTGTGTTTTTTTATTTTTGGGGGTGTTGAGATGGGGCATGGCCATGTGGGTGGTGGCCATTTTGAGGCCTGTTCCAGGGCCATGTGGTGGGGGTGAAGGGGCCATTTTGAATCCAGGCAGTGTGCTTTGTGCCATAGGCCTGCATCCAATGTGCCTTGCTTTCATCCATTATGCCCAGGGGTACTCACTCAGTGGTGCATGGGCCTAGTCTTTCTGTGTGGTCTCTTTAATGTAAACATCATGGAGGGCATGGATGGCATTGGATTGTGGTGATTTTTGTATGTTTTTAATTTTTTTTGGCTGTTGTTGGGGCCTTTTGCCCAGGGGTACTCACTCAGTGGTGCATGGGCCTAGTCTTTCGGTGGGGTGTCTTGAATGTAAACATCATGGAGGGCATGGATGGCATTGGATTGTGGTGATTTTCGTGTGTTTTTTGATTTTTGGGGGTGTTGATGGGGCATGGCCATGTGGGTGGGGGCCATTTTGAGGCCTGGTCCAGGGCCATGTGGTGGGGTGAAGGGGCCATTTTGAATCCAGGCAGTGTGCTTTGTGCCATAGGCCTGCATCCAATGTGCCTTGCTTTCATCCATTATGCCCAGGGGAACACACTCAGTGGTGCATGGACCTAGTCTTTCTGTGTGGTCTCTTTAATGTAAACATCATGGAGGGCATGGATGGCATTAGATTGTGGTGATTTTTGCGTGTTTTTCGATTTTTTTGGCTGTTTTTGAGGCCTTTTGCCCAGGGGTACTCACTCAGTGGTGCATGGGCCTAGTCTTTCTGTGGGGTGTCGTGAATGTAACCATCATGGAGGGCATGGATGGCATTGGATTGTGGTGATATGCGTGTGTTTTTTTATTTTTGGGGGTGTTGATGGGGCATGGCCATGTGGGTGGGGGCCATTTTGAGGCCTGGTCCAGGGCCATGTGGTGGGGGTGAAGGGGCCATTTTGAATCCAGGCAGTGTGCTTTGTGCCATAGGCCTGCATCCAATGTGCCTTGCTTTCATCCATTATGCCCAGGGGTACTCACTCAGTGGTGCATGGGCCTAGTCTTTATGTGGGGTGTCTTGAATGTAAACATCATGGAGGGCATGGATGGCATTGGATTGTGCTGATTTTTGTGTGTTTTTTGATTTTTGGGGGTGATGATGGGACATGGCCATGTGGGTGGGTGCCATTTTGAGGCCTGGTCCAGAGCCATGTGGTGGGGGTGAAGGGGCCATTTTGAATCCAGGCAGTGTGCTTTGTGCCATAGGCCTGCATCCAATGTGCCTTGCTTTCATCCATTATGCCCAGGGGTACTCACTCAGTGGTGCATGGGCCTATTCTTTCTGTGTGGTATCTTTAATATAAACATCATGGAGGGCATGGATGGCATTGGATTGTGGTGATTTTTGTGTGTTTTTCGATTTTTTTGGCTGTTGTTGGGGCCTTTTGCCCATGGGTACTCACTCAGTGGTGCATGGGCCTAGTCTTTCTGTGGGGTGTCGTGAATGTAACCATCATGGAGGGCATGGATGGCATTGGATTGTGGTGATATGCGTGTGTTTTTTTATTTTTGGGGGTGTTGATGGGGCATGGCCATGTGGGTGGGGGCCATTTTGAGGCCTGGTCCAGGGCCATGTGGTGGGGGTGAAGGGGCCATTTTGAATCCAGGCAGTGTGCTTTGTGCCATAGGCCTGCATCCAATGTGCCTTGCTTTCATCCATTATGCCCAGGGGATCACACTCAGTGGTGCATGGGCCTAGTCTTTCTGTGTGGTCTCTTTAATGTAAACATCATGGAGGGCATGGATGGCATTAGATTGTGGTGATTTTTGTGTGTTTTTCGATTTTTTGGGCTGTTTTTGGGGCCTTTTTTCCCAGGGGTACTCACTCAGTGGTGCATGGGCCTAGTCTTTCTGTGGAGTGTCTTGAATGTAAACATCATGGATGGCATTGGATTGTGGTGATTTTTGTGTGTTTTGCGATTTTTGGGGGTGTTGATGGGGCATGGCCATGTGGGTGGGGGCCATTTTGAGGCCTGGTCCAGAGCCATATGGTGGGGTTGAAGGGGCCATTTTGAATCCAGGCAGTGTGCTTTGTGCCACAGGCCTGCATTCAATGTGCCTAGCTTTCATCCATTATGCCCGGTGTACTCACTCAGTGGTGCATGGGCCTAGTCTTTCTGTGTGGTCTATTTAATGTACACATCATGGAGGGCATGGATGGCATTGGATTGTGGTGATTTTTGTGTGTTTTTTTATTTTTTTGGCTGTTGTTGGGGCCTTTTGCCCAGGGGTACTCACTCAGTGGTGCATGGGCCTAGTCTTTCGGTGGAGTGTCTTGAATGTAAACATCATGGATGGCATTGGATTGTGGTGATTTTTGTGTGTTTTGCGATTTTTGGGAGTGTTGATGGGGCATGGCCATGTGGGTGGGGGCCATTTTGAAGCCTGGTCCAGAGCCATGTGGTGGGGGTGAAGGGGCCATTTTGAACCCAGGCAGTGTGCTTTGTGCCACAGGCCTGCATCAAATGTGCATTGCTTATATCCATTATGCCCAGGGGTACTCACTCAGTGGTGCATGGGCCTATTCTTTCTGTGTGGTCTCTTTAATGTAAACATCATGGAGGGCATGGATGGCATTGGATTGTTGTGATTTTTGTGTGTTTTTTTGATTTTTTGTGCTGATGTTGGGGCCTTTTGCCCAGGGGTACTCACTCAGTGGTGCATGGGCCTAGTCTTTATGTGGGGTGTCTTGAATGTAAACATCATGGAGGGCATGGATGGCATTGGATTGTGCTGATTTTTGTGTGTTTTTCGATTTTTGGGGGTGATGATGGGGCATGGCCATGTGGGTGGGGGCCATTTTGAGGCCTGGTCCAGAGCCATGTGGTGGGGGTGAAGGGGCCATTTTGAATCCAGGCAGTGTGCTTTGTGCCATAGGCCTGCATCCAATGTGCCTTGCTTTCATCCATTATGCCCAGGGGTACTCACTCAGTGGTGCATGGGCCTATTCTTTCTGTGTGGTCTCTTTAATGTAAACATCATGGAGGGCATGGATGGCATTGGATTGTGGTGATTTTTGTGTGTTTTTCGATTCATTTGGCTGTTGTTGGGGCCTTTTGCCCAGGGGTACTCACTCAGTGGTGCATGGGCCTAGTCTTTCTGTGGGGTGTCTTGAATGTAAACATCATGGATGGCATTGGATTGTGGTTATTTTTGTGTGTTTTTTGATTTTTGGGGGTGTTGATGGGGCATGGCCATGTGGGTGGGGGCCATTTTGAGGCCTGGTCCAGGGCCATGTGGTGGGGGTGAAGGGGCTATTTTGAATCCAGGCAATGTGGTTTGTGCCATAGGCCTGCATCCAATGTGCCTTACTTTCATCCATTATGCCCAGGGGTACTCACTCAGTGGTGCATGGGCCTAGTCTTTCTGTGGGGTCTCTTTAATGTAATCCTCATGGAGGGCATGGATGGCATTGGATTGTGGTGATTTCTGTGTGTTTTTCGATTTTTTTGGGCTGTTGTTGGGGCCTTTTGCCCAGGGGTACTCACTCAGTGGTGCATGGGCCTAGTCTTTTTGTGGGGTGTCTTGAATGTAAACATCATGGAGGGCATGGATGGCATTGGATTGTGGTGATTTGTGTGTGTTTTTTTATTTTTGGGGGTGTTGAGATGGGGCATGGCCATGTGGGTGGTGGCCATTTTGAGGCCTGTTCCAGGGCCATGTGGTGGGGGTGAAGGGGCCATTTTAAATCCAGGCAGTGTGCTTTGTGCCATAGGCCTGCATCCAATGTGCCTTGCTTTCATCCATTATGCCCAGGGGTACTCACTCAGTGATGCATGGGCCTAGTCTTTCTGTGTGGTCTCTTTAATGTAAACATCATGGAGGGCATGGATGGCATTGGATTGTGGTGATTTTTGTGTGTTTTTCATTTTTTTTGGCTGTTGTTGGGGCCTTTTGCCCAGGGTTACTCACTCAGTGGTGCATGGGCCTAGTCTTTCTGTGGGATGTCTTGAATGTAAACATCATGGATGGCATTAGATTGTGGTGATTTATGTGTGTTTTTCGATTTTTGGGGGTGTTGATGGGGCATGGCCATGTGGGTGGGGGCCATTTTGAGGCCTGGTCCAGGGCCATGTGGTGGGGGTGAAGGGGCCATTTTGAATCCAGGCAGTGTGCTTTGTGCCATAGGCCTGCATCCAATATGCCTTGCTTTCATCCATTATGCCCAGGGCTACTCACTCAGTGGTGCATGGGCCTATTCTTTCTGTGTGGTCTCTTTAATGTAAACATCATGGAGGGCATGGATGGCATTGGATTGTGGTGATTTTTGTGTGTTTTTCGATTTATTTGGCTGTTGTTGGGGCCTTTTGCCCAGGGGTACTCACTCAGTGGTGCATGGGCCTAGTCTTTCTGTGGGGTGTCTTGAATGTAAACATCATGGATGGCATTGGATTGTGGTTATTTTTGTGTGTTTTTTGATTTTTGGGGGTGTTGATGGGGCATGGCCATGTGGGTGGGGGCCATTTTGAGGCCTTGTCCAGGGCCATGTGGTGGGGGTGAAGGGGCTATTTTGAATCCAGGCAATGTGGTTTGTGCCATAGGCCTGCATCCAATGTGCCTTGCTTTCATCCATTATGCCCAGGGGTACTCACTCAGTGGTGCATGGGCCTAGACTTTCTGTGTGGTCTCTTTAATGTAAACATCATGGAGGGCATGGATGGCATTGGATTGTGGTGATTTTTGTGTGTTTTTCGATTTTTTGGCTGTTGTTGGGGCCTTTTGCCCAGGGGTACTCACTCAGTGGTGCATGGGCCTAGTCTTTCTGTGGGGTGTCTTGAATGTAAACATCATGGAGGGCATGGATGGCATTGGATTGTGGTGATTTTCGTGTGTTTTTTGATTTTTGGGGTTGTTGATGGGGCATGGCCATGTGGGTGGGGGCCATTTTGAGGCCTGGTCCAGGGCCATGTGGTGGGGGTGAAGGGGCCATTTTGAATCCAGGCAGTGTGCTTTGTGCCATAGGCCTGCATCCAATGTGCCTTGCTTTCATCCATTATGCCCAGGGGAACACACTCAGTGGTGCATGGACCTAGTCTTTCTGTGTGGTCTCTTTAATGTAAACATCATGGAGGGCATGGATGGCATTAGATTGTGGTGATTTTTGCGTGTTTTTTGATTTTTTTGGCTGTTTTTGGGGCCTTTTGCCCAGGGGTACTCACTCAGTGGTGCATGGGCCTAGTCTTTCTGTGGAGTGTCTTGAATGTAAACATCATGGATGGCATTGGATTGTGGTGATTTTTGTGTGTTTTGCGATTTTTGGGAGTGTTGATGGGGCATGGCCATGTGGGTGGGGGCCATTTTGAGGCCTGGTCCAGAGCCATGTGTTGGGGGTGAAGGGGCCATTTTGAACCCAGGTAGTGTGCTTTGTGCCACAGGCCTGCATCCAATGTGTATTGCTTTCATCCATTATGCCGAGGGGTACTCACTCAGTGGTGCATGGGCCTAGTCTTTATGTGGGGTGTCTTGAATGTAAACATCATGGAGGGCATGGATGGCATTGGATTGTGCTGATTTTTGTGTGTTTTTCGATTTTTGGGGGTGATGATGGGGCATGGCCATGTGGGTGGGGGCCATTTTGAGGCCTGGTCCAGAGCCATGTGGTGGGGGTGAAGGGGCCATTTTGAATCCAGGCAGTGTGCTTTGTGCCATAGGCCTGCATCCAATGTGCCTTGCTTTCATCCATTATGCCCAGGGGTACTCACTCAGTGGTGCATGGGCCTATTCTTTCTGTGTGGTCTCTTTAATATAAACATCATGGAGGGCATGGATGGCATTGGATTGTGGTGATTTTTGTGTGCTTTTCGATTTTTTTGGCTGTTGTTGGGGCCTTTTGCCCAGGGGTACTCACTCAGTGGTGCATGGGCCTAGTCTTTCTGTGGGGTGTCGTGAATGTAAACATCATGGAGGGCATGGATGGCATTGGATTGTGGTGATATTCGTGTGTTTTTTGATTTTTGGGGGTGTTGATGGGGCATGGCCATGTGGGTGGGGGCCATTTTGAGGCCTGGTCCAGGGCCATGTGGTTGGGGTGAAGGGGCCATTTTGAATCCAGGCAGTGTGCTTTGTGCCATAGGCCTGCATCCAATGTGCCTTGCTTTCATCCATTATGCCCAGTGGAACACACTCAGTGGTGCATGGGCCTAGTCTTTCTGTGTGGTCTCTTTAATGTAAACATCATGGAGGGCATGGATGGCATTAGATTGTGGTGATTTTTGTGTGTTTTTTAATTTTTTTGGCTGTTGTTGGGGCCTTTTGCCCAGGGGTACTCACTCAGTGGTGCATGGGCCTAGTCTTTCGGTGGAGTGTCTTGAATGTAAACATCATGGATGGCATTGGATTGTGGTGATTTTTGTGTGTTTTGCGATTTTTGGGAGTGTTGATGGGGCATGGCCCTGTGGGTGGGGGCCATTTTGAAGCCTGGTCCAGAGCCATGTGGTGGGGTGAAGGGGCCATTTTGAACCCAGGCAGTGTGCTTTGTGCCACAGGCCTGCATCCAATGTGCATTGCTTATATCCATTATGCCCAGGGGTACTCACTCAGTGGTGCATGGGCCTAGTCTTTCTGTGGGGTCTCTTTAATGTAATCCTCATGGAGGGCATGGATGGCATTGGATTGTGGTGATTTCTGTGTGTTTTTCGATTTTCTTGGGCTGTTGTTGGGGCCTTTTGCCCAGGGGTACTCACTCAGTGGTGCATGGGCCTAGTCTTTCTGTGGGGTGTCTTGAATGTAAACATCATGGAGGGCATGGATGGCATTGGATTGTGGTGATTTGTGTGTGTTTTTTTATTTTTGGGGGTGTTGAGATGGGGCATGGCCATGTGGGTGGTGGCCATTTTGAGGCCTGTTCCAGGGCCATGTGGTGGGGGTGAAGGGGCCATTTTGAATCCAGGCAGTGTGCTTTGTGCCATTGGCCTGCATCCAATGTGCCTTGCTTTCATCCATTATGCCCAGGGGTACTCACTCAGTGGTGCATGGGCCTAGTCTTTCTGTGTGGTCTCTTTAATGTAAACATCATGGAGGGCATGGATGGCATTGGATTGTGGTGATTTTTGTGTGTTTTTCATTTTTTTTGGCTGTTGTTGGGGCCTTTTGCCCAGGGGTACTCACTCAGTGGTGCATGGGCCTAGTCTTTCTGTGGGATGTCTTGAATGTAAACATCATGGATGGCATTAGATTGTGGTGATTTATGTGTGTTTTTTGATTTTTGGGGGTGTTGATGGGGCATGGCCATGTGGGTGGGGGCCATTTTGAGGCCTGGTCCAGGGCCATGTGGTGGGGGTGAAGGGGCCATTTTGAATCCAGGCAGTGTGCTTTGTGCCATAGGCCTGCATCCAATGTGCCTTGCTTTCATCCATTATGCCCAGGGGTACTCACTCAGTGGTGCATGGGCCTAGTCTTTCTGTGTGGTCTCTTTAATGTAAACATCATGGAGGGCATGGATGGCATTAGATTGTGGTGAGTTTTGTGTGTTTTTCGACTGTTTTTGGGGCCTTTTGCCCAGGGGTACTCACTCAGTGGTGCATGGGCCTAGTCTTTCTGTGGAGTGTCTTGAATGTAAACATCATGGATGGCATTGGATTGTGGTGATTTTTGTGTGTTTTATGATTTTTGGGGGTGTTGATGGGGCATGGCCATGTGGGTGGGGGCCATTTTGAGGCCTGGTCCAGAGCCATTTGGTGGGGTTGAAGGGGCCATTTTGAATCCAGGCAGTGTGCTTTGTGCCACAGGCCTGCATCCAATGTGCCTTGCTTTCATCCATTATGCCCAGGGGTACTCACTCAGTGATGCATGGGCCTAGTCTTTCTGTGTGGTCTCTTTAATGTAAACATCATGGAGGGCATGGATGGCATTGGATTGTGGTGATTTTTGTGTGTTTTTCATTTTTTTTGGCTGTTGTTGGGGCCTTTTGCCCAGGGTTACTCACTCAGTGGTGCATGGGCCTAGTCTTTCTGTGGGATGTCTTGAATGTAAACATCATGGATGGCATTAGATTGTGGTGATTTATGTGTGTTTTTCGATTTTTGGGGGTGTTGATGGGGCATGGCCATGTGGGTGGGGGCCATTTTGAGGCCTGGTCCAGGGCCATGTGGTGGGGGTGAAGGGGCCATTTCGAATCCAGGCAGTGTGCTTTGTGCCATAGGCCTGCATCCAATGTGCCTTGCTTTCATCCATTATGCCCAGGGGTACTCACTCAGTGGTGCATGGGCCTATTCTTTCTGTGTGGTCTCTTTAATGTAAACATCATGGAGGGCATGGATGGCATTGGATTGTGGTGATTTTTGTGTGTTTTTTGATTTATTTGGCTGTTGTTGGGGCCTTTTGCCCAGGGGTACTCACTCAGTGGTGCATGGGCCTAGTCTTTCTGTGGGGTGTCTTGAATGTAAACATCATGGATGGCATTGGATTGTGGTTATTTTTGTGTGTTTTTTGATTTTTGGGGGTGTTGATGGGGCATGGCCATGTGGGTGGGGGCCATTTTGAGGCCTTGTCCAGGGCCATGTGGTGGGGGTGAAGGGGCTATTTTGAATCCAGGCAATGTGGTTTGTGCCATAGGCCTGCATCCAATGTGCCTTGCTTTCATCCATTATGCCCAGGGGTACTCACTCAGTGGTGCATGGGCCTAGACTTTCTGTGTGGTCTCTTTAATGTAAACATCATGGAGGGCATGGATGGCATTGGATTGTGGTGATTTTTGTGTGTTTTTCGATTTTTTGGCTGTTGTTGGGGCCTTTTGCCCAGGGGTACTCACTCAGTGGTGCATGGGCCTAGTCTTTCTGTGGGGTGTCTTGAATGTAAACATCATGGAGGGCATGGATGGCATTGGATTGTGGTGATTTTCGTGTGTTTTTTGATTTTTGGGGTTGTTGATGGGGCATGGCCATGTGGGTGGGGGCCATTTTGAGGCCTGGTCCAGGGCCATGTGGTGGGGGTGAAGGGGCCATTTTGAATCCAGGCAGTGTGCTTTGTGCCATAGGCCTGCATCCAATGTGCCTTGCTTTCATCCATTATGCCCAGGGGAACATACTCAGTGGTGCAAGGACCTAGTCTTTCTGTGTGGTCTCTTTAATGTAAACATCATGGAGGGCATGGATGGCATTAGATTGTGGTGATTTTTGCGTGTTTTTTTTCGATTTTTTTGGCTGTTTTTGGGGCCTTTTGCCCAGGGGTACTCACTCAGTGGTGCATGGGCCTAGTCTTTCTGTGGAGTGTCTTGAATGTAAACATCATGGATGGCATTGGATTGTGGTGATTTTTGTGTGTTTTGCGATTTTTGGGAGTGTTGATGGGGCATGGCCATGTGGGTGGGGGCCATTTTGAGGCCTGGTCCAGAGCCATGTGTTGGGGGTGAAGGGGCCATTTTGAACCCAGGTAGTGTGCTTTGTGCCACAGGCCTGCATCCAATGTGTATTGCTTTCATCCATTATGCCGAGGGGTACTCACTCAGTGGTGCATGGGCCTAGTCTTTATGTGGGGTGTCTTGAATGTAAACATCATGGAGGGCATGGATGGCATTGGATTGTGCTGATTTTTGTGTGTTTTTCGATTTTTGGGGGTGATGATGGGGCATGGCCATGTGGGTGGGGGCCATTTTGAGGCCTGGTCCAGAGCCATGTGGTGGGGGTGAAGGGGCCATTTTGAATCCAGGCAGTGTGCTTTGTGCCATAGGCCTGCATCCAATGTGCCTTGCTTTCATCCATTATGCCCAGGGGTACTCACTCAGTGGTGCATGGGCCTATTCTTTCTGTGTGGTCTCTTTAATATAAACATCATGGAGGGCATGGATGGCATTGGATTGTGGTGATTTTTGTGTGCTTTTCGATTTTTTTGGCTGTTGTTGGGGCCTTTTGCCTAGGGGTACTCACTCAGTGGTGCATGGGCCTAGTCTTTCTGTGGGGTGTCGTGAATGTAAACATCATGGAGGGCATGGATGGCATTGGATTGTGGTGATATTCGTGTGTTTTTTGATTTTTGGGGGTGTTGATGGGGCATGGCCATGTGGGTGGGGGCCATTTTGAGGCCTGGTCCAGGGCCATGTGGTGGGGGTGAAGGGGCCATTTTGAATCCAGGCAGTGTGCTTTGTGCCATAGGCCTGCATCCAATGTGCCTTGCTTTCATCCATTATGCCCAGTGGAACACACTCAGTGGTGCATGGGCCTAGTCTTTCTGTGAGGTCTCTTTAATGTAAACATCATGGAGGGCATGGATGGCATTAGATTGTGGTGATTTTGTGTGTTTTTTAATTTTTTTGGCTGTTGTTGGGGCCTTTTGCCCAGGGGTACTCACTCAGTGGTGCATGGGCCTAGTCTTTCGGTGGAGTGTCTTGAATGTAAACATCATGGATGGCATTGGATTGTGGTGATTTTTGTGTGTTTTGCGATTTTTGGGAGTGTTGATGGGGCATGGCCCTGTGGGTGGGGGCCATTTTGAAGCCTGGTCCAGAGCCATGTGGTGGGGTGAAGGGGCCATTTTGAACCCAGGCAGTGTGCTTTGTGCCACAGGCCTGCATCCAATGTGCATTGCTTATATCCATTATGCCCAGGGGTACTCACTCAGTGGTGCATGGGCCTAGTCTTTCTGTGGGGTCTCTTTAATGTAATCCTCATGGAGGGCATGGATGGCATTGGATTGTGGTGATTTCTGTGTGTTTTTCGATTTTCTTGGGCTGTTGTTGGGGCCTTTTGCCCAGGGGTACTCACTCAGTGGTGCATGGGCCTAGTCTTTCTGTGGGGTGTCTTGAATGTAAACATCATGGAGGGCATGGATGGCATTGGATTGTGGTGATTTGTGTGTGTTTTTTTATTTTTGGGGGTGTTGAGATGGGGCATGGCCATGTGGGTGGTGGCCATTTTGAGGCCTGTTCCAGGGCCATGTGGTGGGAGTGAAGGGGCCATTTTGAATCCAGGCAGTGTGCTTTGTGCCATTGGCCTGCATCCAATGTGCCTTGCTTTCATCCATTATGCCCAGGGGTACTCACTCAGTGGTGCATGGGCCTAGTCTTTCTGTGTGGTCTCTTTAATGTAAACATCATGGAGGGCATGGATGGCATTGGATTGTGGTGATTTTTGTGTGTTTTTCATTTTTTTTGGCTGTTGTTGGGGCCTTTTGCCCAGGGGTACTCACTCAGTGGTGCATGGGCCTAGTCTTTCTGTGGGATGTCTTGAATGTAAACATCATGGATGGCATTAGATTGTGGTGATTTATGTGTGTTTTTTGATTTTTGGGGGTGTTGATGGGGCATGGCCATGTGGGTGGGGGCCATTTTGAGGCCTGGTCCAGGGCCATGTGGTGGGGGTGAAGGGGCCATTTTGAATCCAGGCAGTGTGCTTTGTGCCATAGGCCTGCATCCAATGTGCCTTGCTTTCATCCATTATGCCCAGGGGTACTCACTCAGTGGTGCATGGGCCTAGTCTTTCTGTGTGGTCTCTTTAATGTAAACATCATGGAGGGCATGGATGGCATTAGATTGTGGTGAGTTTTGTGTGTTTTTCGATTTTTTTGGCTGTTTTTGGGGCCTTTTGCCCAGGGGTACTCACTCAGTGGTGCATGGGCCTAGTCTTTCTGTGGAGTGTCTTGAATGTAAACATCATGGATGGCATTGGATTGTGGTGATTTTTGTGTGTTTTACGATTTTTGGGGGTGTTGATGGGGCATGGCCATGTGGGTGGGGGCCATTTTGAGGCCTGGTCCAGAGCCATTTGGTGGGGTTGAAGGGGCCATTTTGAATCCAGGCAGTGTGCTTTGTGCCACAGGCCTGCATCCAATGTGCCTAGCTTTCATCCATTATGCCCGGGGTACTCACTCAGTGGTGCATGGGCCTAGTCTTTCTGTGTGGTCTATTTAATGTAAACATCATGGAGGGCATGGATGGCATTGGATTGTGGTGATTTTTGTGTGGTTTTTAATTTTTTGGGCTGTTGTGGGGGCCTTTTGCCCAGGGGTACTCACTCAGTGGTGCATGGGCCTAGTCTTTCGGTGGAGTGTCTTGAATGTAAACATCATGGATGGCATTGGATTGTGGTGATTCTTGTGTGTTTTGCGATTTTTGGGAGTGTTGATGGGGCATGGCCATGTGGGTGGGGGCCATTTTGAAGCCTGGTCCAGAGCCATGTGGTGGGGGTGAAGGTGCCATTTTGAACCCAGGCAGTGTGCTTTGTGCCACAGGCCTGCATCCAATGTGCATTGCTTATATCCATTATGCCCAGGGGTACTCACTCAGTGGTGCATGGGCCTAGTCTTTCTGTGGGGTCTCTTTAATGTAAACATCATGGAGGGCATGGATGGCATTGGATTGTTGTGATTTTTGTGTGTTTTTTGATTTTTTGGGCTGATGTTGGGGCCTTTTGCCCAGGGGTACTCACTCAGTGGTGCATGGGCCTAGTCTTTATGTGGGGTGTCTTGAATGTAAACATCATGGAGGGCATGGATGGCATTGGATTGTGCTGATTTTTGTGTGTTTTTCGATTTTTGGGGGTGATGATGGGGCATGGCCATGTGGGTGGGGGCCATTTTGAGGCCTGGTCCAGAGCCATGTGGTGGGGGTGAAGGGGCCATTTTGAATCCAGGCAGTGTGCTTTGTGCCATAGGCCTGCATCCAATGTGCCTTGCTTTCATCCATTATGCCCAGGGGTACTCACTCAGTGGTGCATGGGCCTATTCTTTCTGTGTGGATTCTTTAATGTAAACATCATGGAGGGCATGGATGGCATTGGATTGTGGTGATTTTTGTGTGTTTTTCGATTTATTTGGCTGTTGTTGGGGCCTTTTGCCCAGGGGTACTCACTCAGTGGTGCATGGGCCTAGTCTTTCTGTGGGGTGTCTTGAATGTAAACATCATGGATGGCATTGGATTGTGGTTATTTTTGTGTGTTTTTTGATTTTTGGGGGTGTTGATGGGGCATGGCCATGTGGGTGGGGGCCATTTTGAGGCCTGGTCCAGGGCCATGTGGTGGGGGTGAAGGGGCTATTTTAAATCCAGGCAATGTGGTTTGTGCCATAGGCCTGCATCCAATGTGCCTTGCTTTCATCCATTATGCCCAGGGGTACTCACTCAGTGGTGCATGGGCCTAGTCTTTCTGTGGGGTCTCTTTAATGTAATCCTCATGGAGGGCATGGATGGCATTGGATTGTGGTGATTTCTGTGTGTTTTTCAATTTTTTTTGGCTGTTGTTGGGGCCTTTTGCCCAGGGGTACTCACTCAGTGGTGCATGGGCCTAGTCTTTCTGTGGGGTGTCTTGAATGTAAACATCATGGAGGGCATGGATGGCATTGGATTGTGGTGATTTGTGTGTGTTTTTTTAATTTTTGGGGGTGTTGAGATGGGGCATGGCCATGTGGGTGGTGGCCATTTTGAGGCCTGTTCCAGGGCCATGTGGTGGGGGTGAAGGGGCCATTTTGAATCCAGGCAGTGTGCTTTGTGCCATAGGCCTGCATCCAATGTGCCTTGCTTTCATCCATTATGCCCAGGGGTACTCACTCAGTGGTGCATGGGCCTAGTCTTTCTGTGGGATGTCTTGAATGTAAACATCATGGATGGCATTAGATTGTGGTGATTTTTGTGTGTTTTTCGATTTTTGGGGGTGTTGATGGGGCATGGCCATGTGGGTGGGGGCCATTTTGAGGCCTGGTCCAGGGCCATGGGGTGGGGGTGAAGGGGCCATTTTGAATCCAGGAAGTGTGCTTTGTGCCATAGGCCTGCATCCAATGTGCCTTGCTTTCATCCATTATGCCCAAGGGTACTCACTCAGTGGTGCATGGGCCTAGTCTTTCTGTGGGGTCTCTTTAATGTAAACATCATGGAGCGCATGGATGGCATTGGATTGTGGTGATTTGTGTGTGTTTTTCGATTTTTTTTGGCTGTTGTTGGGGTTTTTGCCCAGGGGTACTCACTCAGTGGTGCATGGGCCTAGTCTTTCTGTGGGGTGTCTTTAATGTAAACATCATGGATGGCATTGGATTGTGGTGATTTTTGTGTGTTTTTCGATTTTTGGGGGTGTTGATGGGGCATGGCCATGTGGGTGGGGGCCATTTTGAGGCCTGGTCCAGGGCCATGTGGTGGGGGTGAAGGGGCCATTTTGAATCCAGGCAGTGTGCTTTGTGCCATAGGCCTGCATCAAATGTGCCTTGCGTTCATCCATTATGCCCATGGGTACTCACTCAGTGGTGCATGGGCCTAGTCTTTCTGTGGGGTCTCTGTAATGTAAACATAATGGAGGGCATGAATGGCATTGGATTGTGGTGATATTTTGTGTGTTTTTCGATTTTTTTGGCTGTTGTTGGGGCCTTTTGCCCAGGGGTACTCACTCAGTGGTGCATGGGCCTAGTCTTTCTGTGGGGTGTCTTTAATGTAACTATCATGGAGGGCATGGATGGCATTGGATTGTGGTGATTTTTGTGTGTTTTTTTATTTTTGGGGGTGTTGATGGCCATATGGGTGGTGGCCATTTTGAGGCCTGTTCCAGGGCCATGTGGTGGGGGTGAAGGGGCCATTTTGAATCCAGGCAGTGTGCTTTGTGCCATAGGCCTGCATCCAATGTGCCTTGCTTTCATCCATTATGCCCAGGGGAACACACTCAGTGGTGCATGGGCCTAGTCTTTCTGTGTGGTCTCTTTAATGTAAACATCATGGAGGGCATGGATGGCATTAGATTGTGGTGATTTTTGTGTGTTTTTCGATTTTTTTGGCTGTTTTTGGGGCCTTTTGCCCAGGGGTACTCACTCAGTGGTGCATGGGCCTAGTCTTTCTGTGGGGTGTCTTGAATGTAAACATCATGGATGGCATTGGATTGTGGTGATTTTTGTGTGTTTTTCGATTTTTGGGGGTGTTGATGGGGCATGGCCATGTGGGTGGGGGCCATTTTGAGGCCTGGTCCAGGGCTATGCGGTGGGGATGAAGGGGCCATTTTGAATCCAGGCAGTGTGCTTTGTGCCATAGGCCTGTATCCAATGTGCCTTGCTTTCATCCATTATGCCCAGGGGTACTCACTCAGTGGTGCATGGGCCTAGTCTTTCTGTGGGGTCTCTTTAATGTAAACATCATGGAGGGCATGGATGGCATTGGATTGTGGTGATTTTTGTGTGTTTTTCGATTTTTTTGGCTGTTGTTGGGGCCTTTTGCCCAGGGGTACTCACTCAGTGGTGCATGGACCTAGTCTTTCTGTGGGGTGTCTTTAATGTAAACATCATGGATGGCATTGGATTGTGGTGATTTTTGTGTGTTTTTCGATTTTTGGGGGTGTTGATGGGGCATGGCCATGTGGGTGGGGGCCATTTTGAGGCCTGGTCCAGGGCTATGCGGCGGGGGTGAAGGGGCCATTTTGAATCCAGGCAGTGTGCTTTGTGCCATAGGCCTGCATCCAATGTGCCTTGCTTTCATCCATTATGCCCAGTGGAACACACTCAGTGGTGCATGGGCCTAGTCTTTCTGTGTGGTCTCTTTAATGTAAACATCATGGAGGGCATGGATGGCATTAGATTGTGGTGATTTTTGTGTGTTTTTTAATTTTTTGGGCTGTTGTTGGGGCCTTTTGCCCAGGGGTACTCACTCAGTGGTGCATGGGCCTAGTCTTTCGGTGGAGTGTCTTGAATGTAAACATCATGGATGGCATTGGATTGTGGTGATTTTTGTGTGTTTTGCGATTTTTGGGAGTGTTGATGGGGCATGGCCCTGTGGGTGGGGGCCATTTTGAAGCCTGGTCCAGAGCCATGTGGTGGGGTGAAGGGGCCATTTTGAACCCAGGCAGTGTGCTTTGTGCCACAGGCCTGCATCCAATGTGCATTGCTTATATCCATTATGCCCAGGGGTACTCACTCAGTGGTGCATGGGCCTAGTCTTTCTGTGGGGTCTCTTTAATGTAATCCTCATGGAGGGCATGGATGGCATTGGATTGTGGTGATTTCTGTGTGTTTTTCGATTTTCTTGGGCTGTTGTTGGGGCCTTTTGCCCAGGGGTACTCACTCAGTGGTGCATGGGCCTAGTCTTTCTGTGGGGTGTCTTGAATGTAAACATCATGGAGGGCATGGATGGCATTGGATTGTGGTGATTTGTGTGTGTTTTTTTATTTTTGGGGGTGTTGAGATGGGGCATGGCCATGTGGGTGGTGGCCATTTTGAGGCCTGTTCCAGGGCCATGTGGTGGGGGTGAAGGGGCCATTTTGAATCCAGGCAGTGTGCTTTGTGCCATTGGCCTGCATCCAATGTGCCTTGCTTTCATCCATTATGCCCAGGGGTACTCACTCAGTGGTGCATGGGCCTAGTCTTTCTGTGTGGTCTCTTTAATGTAAACATCATGGAGGGCATGGATGGCATTGGATTGTGGTGATTTTTGTGTGTTTTTCATTTTTTTTGGCTGTTGTTGGGGCCTTTTGCCCAGGGGTACTCACTCAGTGGTGCATGGGCCTAGTCTTTCTGTGGGATGTCTTGAATGTAAACATCATGGATGGCATTAGATTGTGGTGATTTATGTGTGTTTTTTGATTTTTGGGGGTGTTGATGGTGCATGGCCATGTGGGTGGGGGCCATTTTGAGGCCTGGTCCAGGGCCATGTGGTGGGGGTGAAGGGGCCATTTTGAATCCAGGCAGTGTGCTTTGTGCCATAGGCCTGCATCCAATGTGCCTTGCTTTCATCCATTATGCCCAGGGGTACTCACTCAGTGGTGCATGGGCCTAGTCTTTCTGTGTGGTCTCTTTAATGTAAACATCATGGAGGGCATGGATGGCATTAGATTGTGGTGAGTTTTGTGTGTTTTTCGATTTTTTTGGCTGTTTTTGGGGCCTTTTGCCCAGGGGTACTCACTCAGTGGTGCATGGGCCTAGTCTTTCTGTGGAGTGTCTTGAATGTAAACATCATGGATGGCATTGGATTGTGGTGATTTTTGTGTGTTTTACGATTTTTGGGGGTGTTGATGGGGCATGGCCATGTGGGTGGGGGCCATTTTGAGGCCTGGTCCAGAGCCATTTGGTGGGGTTGAAGGGGCCATTTTGAATCCAGGCAGTGTGCTTTGTGCCACAGGCCTGCATCCAATGTGCCTAGCTTTCATCCATTATGCCCGGGGTACTCACTCAGTGGTGCATGGGCCTAGTCTTTCTGTGTGGTCTATTTAATGTAAACATCATGGAGGGCATGGATGGCATTGGATTGTGGTGATTTTTGTGTGGTTTTTAATTTTTTGGGCTGTTGTGGGGGCCTTTTGCCCAGGGGTACTCACTCAGTGGTGCATGGGCCTAGTCTTTCGGTGGAGTGTCTTGAATGTAAACATCATGGATGGCATTGGATTGTGGTGATTCTTGTGTGTTTTGCGATTTTTGGGAGTGTTGATGGGGCATGGCCATGTGGGTGGGGGCCATTTTGAAGCCTGGTCCAGAGCCATGTGGTGGGGGTGAAGGTGCCATTTTGAACCCAGGCAGTGTGCTTTGTGCCACAGGCCTGCATCCAATGTGCATTGCTTATATCCATTATGCCCAGGGGTACTCACTCAGTGGTGCATGGGCCTAGTCTTTCTGTGGGGTCTCTTTAATGTAAACATCATGGAGGGCATGGATGGCATTGGATTGTTGTGATTTTTGTGTGTTTTTTGATTTTTTGGGCTGATGTTGGGGCCTTTTGCCCAGGGGTACTCACTCAGTGGTGCATGGGCCTAGTCTTTATGTGGGGTGTCTTGAATGTAAACATCATGGAGGGCATGGATGGCATTGGATTGTGCTGATTTTTGTGTGTTTTTCGATTTTTGGGGGTGATGATGGGGCATGGCCATGTGGGTGGGGGCCATTTTGAGGCCTGGTCCAGAGCCATGTGGTGGGGGTGAAGGGGCCATTTTGAATCCAGGCAGTGTGCTTTGTGCCATAGGCCTGCATCCAATGTGCCTTGCTTTCATCCATTATGCCCAGGGGTACTCACTCAGTGGTGCATGGGCCTATTCTTTCTGTGTGGATTCTTTAATGTAAACATCATGGAGGGCATGGATGGCATTGGATTGTGGTGATTTTTGTGTGTTTTTCGATTTATTTGGCTGTTGTTGGGGCCTTTTGCCCAGGGGTACTCACTCAGTGGTGCATGGGCCTAGTCTTTCTGTGGGGTGTCTTGAATGTAAACATCATGGATGGCATTGGATTGTGGTTATTTTTGTGTGTTTTTTGATTTTTGGGGGTGTTGATGGGGCATGGCCATGTGGGTGGGGGCCATTTTGAGGCCTGGTCCAGGGCCATGTGGTGGGGGTGAAGGGGCTATTTTAAATCCAGGCAATGTGGTTTGTGCCATAGGCCTGCATCCAATGTGCCTTGCTTTCATCCATTATGCCCAGGGGTACTCACTCAGTGGTGCATGGGCCTAGTCTTTCTGTGGGGTCTCTTTAATGTAATCCTCATGGAGGGCATGGATGGCATTGGATTGTGGTGATTTCTGTGTGTTTTTCAATTTTTTTTGGCTGTTGTTGGGGCCTTTTGCCCAGGGGTACTCACTCAGTGGTGCATGGGCCTAGTGTTTCTGTGGGGTGTCTTGAATGTAAACATCATGGAGGGCATGGATGGCATTGGATTGTGGTGATTTGTGTGTGTTTTTTTTAATTTTTGGGGGTGTTGAGATGGGGCATGGCCATGTGGGTGGTGGCCATTTTGAGGCCTGTTCCAGGGCCATGTGGTGGGGGTGAAGGGGCCATTTTGAATCCAGGCAGTGTGCTTTGTGCCATAGGCCTGCATCCAATGTGCCTTGCTTTCATCCATTATGCCCAGGGGTACTCACTCAGTGGTGCATGGGCCTAGTCTTTCTGTGGGGTCTCTTTAATGTAAACATCATGGAGCGCATGGATGGCATTGGATTGTGGTGATTTGTGTGTGTTTTTCGATTTTTTTTGGCTGTTGTTGGGGTTTTTGCCCAGGGGTACTCACTCAGTGGTGCATGGGCCTAGTCTTTCTGTGGGGTGTCTTTAATGTAAACATCATGGATGGCATTGGATTGTGGTGATTTTTGTGTGTTTTTCGATTTTTGGGGGTGTTGATGGGGCATGGCCATGTGGGTGGGGGCCATTTTGAGGCCTGGTCCAGGGCCATGTGGTGGGGGTGAAGGGGCCATTTTGAATCCAGGCAGTGTGCTTTGTGCCATAGGCCTACATCAAATGTGCCTTGCGTTCATCCATTATGCCCCTGGGTACTCACTCAGTGGTGCATGGGCCTAGTCTTTCTGTGGGGTCTCTGTAATGTAAACATAATGGAGGGCATGAATGGCATTGGATTGTGGTGATATTTTGTGTGTTTTTCGATTTTTTTGGCTGTTGTTGGGGCCTTTTTCCCAGGGGTACTCACTCAGTGGTGCATGGGCCTAGTCTTTCTGTGGGGTGTCTTTAATGTAAACATCATGGAGGGCATGGATGGCATTGGATTGTGGTGATTTTTGTGTGTTTTTTTATTTTTGGGGGTGTTGATGGCCATATGGGTGGTGGCCATTTTGAGGCCTGTTCCAGGGCCATGTGGTGGGGGTGAAGGGGCCATTTTGAATCCAGGCAGTGTGCTTTGTGCCATAGGCCTGCATCCAATGTGCCTTGCTTTCATCCATTATGCCCAGGGGAACACACTCAGTGGTGCATGGGCCTAGTCTTTCTGTGTGGTCTCTTTAATGTAAACATCATGGAGGGCATGGATGGCATTAGATTGTGGTGATTTTTGTGTGTTTTTCGATTTTTTTGGCTGTTTTTGGGGCCTTTTGCCCAGGGGTACTCACTCAGTGGTGCATGGGCCTAGTCTTTCTGTGGGGTGTCTTGAATGTAAACATCATGGATGGCATTGGATTGTGGTGATTTTTGTGTGTTTTTCGATTTTTGGGGGTGTTGATGGGGCATGGCCATGTGGGTGGGGGCCATTTTGAGGCCTGGTCCAGGGCTATGCGGTGGGGATGAAGGGGCCATTTTGAATCCAGGCAGTGTGCTTTGTGCCATAGGCCTGTATCCAATGTGCCTTGCTTTCATCCATTATGCCCAGGGGTACTCACTCAGTGGTGCATGGGCCTAGTCTTTCTGTGGGGTCTCTTTAATGTAAACATCATGGAGGGCATGGATGGCATTGGATTGTGGTGATTTTTGTGTGTTTTTCGATTTTTTTGGCTGTTGTTGGGGCCTTTTGCCCAGGGGTACTCACTCAGTGGTGCATGGACCTAGTCTTTCTGTGGGGTGTCTTTAATGTAAACATCATGGATGGCATTGGATTGTGGTGATTTTTGTGTGTTTTTCGATTTTTGGGGGTGTTGATGGGGCATGGCCATGTGGGTGGGGGCCATTTTGAGGCCTGGTCCAGGGCTATGCGGCGGGGGTGAAGGGGCCATTTTGAATCCAGGCAGTGTGCTTTGTGCCATAGGCCTGCATCCAATGTGCCTTTCTTTCATCCATTATGCCCAGGGGTACTCACTCAGTGGTGCATGGGCCTAGTCTTTCTGTGTGGTCTCTTTAATGTAAACATCATGGAGGGCATTCCCATCTTCTCACACTTTCGCAAAGCTCTCAAAACTTTTTTTTTTCTTCAGGCTTTTCCTGGCTAATTCCCCCCGGACCCCTTGACAGACATGGTTGTGATTCTTAGCGCCAGGAAGCCGCTTGGCCGCAGTGCCCTCTTATAAATATTTGTTTCATTTCATTTCATTTCATTTCATGGATGGCATTGGATTGTGGTGATTTTTGTGTATTTTTCGATTTATTTGGCTGTTGTTGGGGCCTTTTGCCCAGGGGTACTCACTCAGTGGTGCATGGGCCTAGTCTTTCTGTGTGGTGTCTTGAATGTAAACATCATGGATGGCATTGGATTGTGGTTATTTTTGTGTGTTTTTTGATTTTTTGGGGTGTTGATGGCGCATGGCCATGTGGGTGGGGTCCATTTTGAGGCCTGGTCCAGGGCCATGTGGTGGGGGTGAAGGGGCTATTTCGAATCCAGGCAGTGTGCTTTGTGCCATAAGCCTGCATCCAATGTGCCTTGCTTTCATCCATTATGCCCAGGGGTACTCGCTCAGTGGTGCATGGGCCTAGTCTTTCTGTGGGGTCTCTTTAATATAAACATCATGGAGGGCATGGATGGCACTGGATTATGGTGATTTCTGTGTGGTTTTCGATTTTTTTTGGCTGTTGTTGATGCCTTTTGCCCAGGGGTACTCACTCAGTGGTGCATGGGCCTAGTCTTTCTGTGGGGTGTCTTGAATGTAAACATCATGGAGGGCATGGATGGCATTGGATTGTGGTGATTTTTGTGTGTTTTTCGATTTTTTTGGCTGTTGTTGGGGCCTTTTGCCCAGGGGTACTCACTCAGTGGTGCATGGACCTAGTCTTTCTGTGGGGTGTCTTTAATGTAAACATCATGGATGGCATTGGATTGTGGTGATTTTTGTGTGTTTTTCAATTTTTGGGGGTGTTGATGGGGCATGGCCATGTGGGTGGGGGCCATTTTGAGGCCTGGTCCAGGGCTATGCGGCGGGGGTGAAGGGGCCATTTTGAATCCAGGCAGTGTGCTTTGTGCCATAGGCCTGCATCCAATGTGCCTTTCTTTCATCCATTATGCCCAGGGGTACTCACTCAGTGGTGCATGGGCCTAGTCTTTCTGTGTGGTCTCTTTAATGTAAACATCATGGAGGGCATGGATGGCATTGGATTGTGGTGATTTTTGTGTGTTTTTCGATTTATTTGGCTGTTGTTGGGGCCTTTTGCCCAGGGGTACTCACTCAGTGGTGCGTGGGCCTAGTCTTTCTGTGTGGTGTCTTGAATGTAAACATCATGGATGGCATTGGATTGTGGTTATTTTTGTGTGTTTTTTGATTTTTTGGCGTGTTGATGGCGCATGGCCATGTGGGTGGGGTCCATTTTGAGGCCTGGTCCAGGGCCATGTGGTGGGGGTGAAGGGGCTATTTCGAATCCAGGCAGTGTGCTTTGTGCCATAAGCCTGCATCCAATGTGCCTTGCTTTCATCCATTATGCCCAGGGGTACTCGCTCAGTGGTGCATGGGCCTAGTCTTTCTGTGTGGTCTCTTTAATGTAAACATCATGGAGGGCATGAATGGCATTGGATTGTGGTGATATTTTGTGTGTTTTTCGATTTTTTTGTCTGTTGTTGGGGCCTTTTGCCCAGGGGTACTCACTCAGTGGTGCATGGGCCTAGTCTTTCTGTGGGGTGTCTTGAATGTAAACATCATGGAGGGCATGGATGGCATTGGATTGTGGTTATTTTTGTGTGTTTTTCGATTTTTGGGGGTGTTGATGGGGCATGGCCATGTGGGTGGGGGCCATTTTGAGGCCTGGTCCAGGGCTATGTGGTGGGGGTGAAGGGGCCATTTTGAATCCAGGCAGTGTGCTTTGTGCCATAGGCCTGTATCCAATGTGCCTTGCTTTCATCAATTATGCCCAGGGGTACTCACTCAGTGGTGCATGGGCCTAGACTTTCTGTGTGGTCTCTTTAATGTAAACATCATGGAGGGCATGGATGGCATTGGATTGTGGTGATTTTTGTGTGTTTTTCGATTTATTTGGCTGTTGTTGGGGCCTTTTGCCCAGGGGTACTCACTCAGTGGTGCATGGGCCTAGTCTTTCTGTGGGGTGTCTTGAATGTAAACATCATGGATGGCATTGGATTGTGGTGATTTTCGTGTGTTTTTTTATTTTTGGGGGTGTTGATGGGGCATGGCCATGTGGGTGGGGGCCATTTTGAGGCCTGGTCCAGAGCCATGTGGTGGGGGTGAAGGGGCCATTTTGAACCCAGGCAGTGTGCTTTGTGCCACAGGCCTGCATCCAATGTGTATTGCTTTCATCCATTATGCCCAGGGGTACTCACTCAGTGGTGCATGGGCCTATTCTTTCTGTGTGGATTCTTTAATGTAAACATCATGGAGGGCATGGATGGCATTGGATTGTGGTGATTTTTGTGTGTTTTTCGATTTATTTGGCTGTTGTTGGGGCTTTTTGCCCAGGGGTACTCACTCAGTGGTGCATGGGCCTAGTCTTTCTGTGGGGTGTCTTGAATGTAAACATAATGGATGGCATTGGATTGTGGTTATTTTTGTGTGTTTTTTGATTTTTGGGGGTGTTGATGGGGCATGGCCATGTGGGTGGGGGCCATTTTGAGGCCTGGTCCAGGGCCATGTGGTGGGGGTGAAGGGGCTATTTTAAATCCAGGCAATGTGGTTTGTGCCATAGGCCTGCATCCAATGTGCCTTGCTTTCATCCATTATGCCCAGGGGTATTCACTCAGTGGTGCATGGGCCTAGTCTTTCTGTGGGGTCTCTTTAATGTAATCCTCATGGAGGGCATGGATGGCATTGGATTGTGGTGATTTCTGTGTGTTTTTCGATTTTTTTGGCTGTTTTTGGGGCCTTTTGCCTAGGGGTACTCACTCAGTGGTGCATGGGCCTAGTCTTTCTGTGGAGTGTCTTGAATGTAAACATCATGGATGGCATTGGATTGTGGTGATTTTTGTGTGTTTTATGATTTTTGGGGGTGTTGATGGGGCATGGCCATGTGGGTGGGGGCCATTTTGAGGCCTGGTCCAGAGCCATTTGGTGGGGTTGAAGGGGCCATTTTGAATCCAGGCAGTGTGCTTTGTGCCACAGGCCTGCATCCAATGTGCCTAGCTTTCATCCATTATGCCCGGGGTACTCACTCAGTGGTGCATGGGCCTAGTCTTTCTGTGTGGTCTATTTAATGTAAACATCATGGAGGGCATGGATGGCATTGGATTGTGGTGATTTTTGTGTGTTTTTTAATTTTGTTGGCTTTTGTGGGGGCCTTTTGCCCAGGGGTACTCACTCAGTGGTGCATGGGCCTAGTCTTTAGGTGGAGTGTCTTGAATGTAAACATCATGGATGGCATTGGATTGTGGTGATTCTTGTGTGTTTTGCGATTTTTGGGAGTGTTGATGGGGCATGGCCATGTGGGTGGGGGCCATTTTGAAGCCTGGTCCAGAGCCATGTGGTGGGGGTGAAGGTGCCATTTTGAACCCAGGCAGTGTGCTTTGTGCCACAGGCCTGCATCCAATGTGCATTGCTTATATCCATTATGCCCAGGGGTACTCACTCAGTGGTGCATGGGCCTAGTCTTTCTGTGGGGTCTCTTTAATGTAAACATCATGGAGGGCATGGATGGCATTGGATTGTTGTGATTTTTGTGTGTTTTTTGATTTTTTGGGCTGATGTTGGGGCCTTTTGCCCAGGGGTACTCACTCAGTGGTGCATGGGCCTAGTCTTTATGTGGGGTGTCTTGAATGTAAACATCATGGAGGGCATGGATGGCATTGGATTGTGCTGATTTTTGTGTGTTTTTCGATTTTTGGGGGTGATGATGGGGCATGGCCATGTGGGTGGGGGCCATTTTGAGGCCTGGTCCAGAGCCATGTGGTGGGGGTGAAGGGGCCATTTTGAATCCAGGCAGTGTGCTTTGTGCCATAGGCCTGCATCCAATGTGCCTTGCTTTCATCCATTATGCCCAGGGGTACTCACTCAGTGGTGCATGGGCCTATTCTTTCTGTGTGGATTCTTTAATGTAAACATCATGGAGGGCATGGATGGCATTGGATTGTGGTGATTTTTGTGTGTTTTTCGATTTATTTGGCTGTTGTTGGGGCCTTTTGCCCAGGGGTACTCACTCAGTGGTGCATGGGCCTAGTCTTTCTGTGGGGTGTCTTGAATGTAAACATCATGGATGGCATTGGATTGTGGTTATTTTTGTGTGTTTTTTGATTTTTGGGGGTGTTGATGGGGCATGGCCATGTGGGTGGGGGCCATTTTGAGGCCTGGTCCAGGGCCATGTGGTGGGGGTGAAGGGGCTATTTTAAATCCAGGCAATGTGGTTTGTGCCATAGGCCTGCATCCAATGTGCCTTGCTCTCATCCATTATGCCCAGGGGTACTCACTCAGTGGTGCATGGGCCTAGTCTTTCTGTGGGGTCTCTTTAATGTAATCCTCATGGAGGGCATGGATGGCATTGGATTGTGGTGATTTTTGTGTGTTTGTCGATTTTTTTGGCTGTTTTTGGGGCCTTTTGCCCAGGGGTACTCACTCAGTGGTGCATGGGCCTAGTCTTTCTGTGGGATGTCTTGAATGTAAACATCATGGATGGCATTAGATTGTGGTGATTTTTGTGTGTTTTTCGATTTTTGGGGGTGTTGATGGGGCATGGCCATGTGGGTGGGGGCCATTTTGAGGCCTGGTCCAGGGCCATGTGGTGGGGGTGAAGGGGCCATTTTGAATCCAGGAAGTGTGCTTTGTGCCATAGGCCTGCATCCAATGTGCCTTGCTTTCATCCATTATGCCCAAGGGTACTCACTCAGTGGTGCATGGGCCTAGTCTTTCTGTGGGGTCTCTTTAATGTAAACATCATGGAGCGCATGGATGGCATTGGATTGTGGTGATTTGTGTGTGTTTTTCGATTTTTTTGGCTGTTGTTGGGGTTTTTGCCCAGGGGTACTCACTCAGTGGTGCATGGGCCTAGTCTTTCTGTGGGGTGTCTTTAATGTAAACATCATGGATGGCATTGGATTGTGGTGATTTTTGTGTGTTTTTCGATTTTTGGGGGTGTTGATGGGGCATGGCCATGTGGGTGGGGGCCATTTTGAGGCCTGGTCCAGGGCCATGTGGTGGGGGTGAAGGGGCCATTTTGAATCCAGGCAGTGTGCTTTGTGCCATAGGCCTGCATCCAATGTGCCTTGCGTTCATCCATTATGCCCATGGGTACTCACTCAGTGGTGCATGGGCCTAGTCTTTCTGTGGGGTCTCTGTAATGTAAACATAATGGAGGGCATGAATGGCATTGGATTGTGGTGATATTTTGTGTGTTTTTCGATTTTTTTGGCTGTTGTTGGGGCCTTTTGCCCAGGGGTACTCACTCAGTGGTGCATGGGCCTAGTCTTTCTGTGGGGTGTCTTTAATGTAAACATCATGGAGGGCATGGATGGCATTGGATTGTGGTGATTTTTGTGTGTTTTTTTATTTTTGGGGGTGTTGATGGCCATATGGGTGCTGGCCATTTTGAGGCCTGTTCCAGGGCCATGTGGTGGGGGTGAAGGGGCCATTTTGAATCCAGGCAGTGTGCTTTGTGCCATAGGCCTGCATCCAATGTGCCTTGCTTTCATCCATTATGCCCAGGGGAACACACTCAGTGGTGCATGGGCCTAGTCTTTCTGTGTGGTCTCTTTAATGTAAACATCATGGAGGGCATGGATGGCATTAGATTGTGGTGATTTTTGTGTGTTTTTCGATTTTTTTGGCTGTTTTGGGGGCCTTTTGCCCAGGGGTACTCACTCAGTGGTGCATGGGCCTAGTCTTTCTGTGGGGTGTCTTGAATGTAAACATCATGGATGGCATTGGATTGTGGTGATTTTTGTGTGTTTTTCGATTTTTGGGGGTGTTGATGGGGCATGGCCATGTGGGTGGGGGCCATTTTGAGGCCTGGTCCAGGGCTATGCGGTGGGGATGAAGGGGCCATTTTGAATCCAGGCAGTGTGCTTTGTGCCATAGGCCTGTATCCAATGTGCCTTGCTTTCATCCATTATGCCCAGGGGTACTCACTCAGTGGTGCATGGGCCTATTCTTTCTGTGTGGATTCTTTAATGTAAACATCATGGAGGGCATGGATGGCATTGGATTGTGGTGATTTTTGTGTGTTTTTCGATTTATTTGGCTGTTGTTGGGGCCTTTTGCCCAGGGGTACTCACTCAGTGGTGCATGGGCCTAGTCTTTCTGTGGGGTGTCTTGAATGTAAACATCATGGAGGGCATGGATGGCATTGGATTGTGGTTATTTTTGTGTGTTTTTCGATTTTTGGGGGTGTTGATGGGGCATGGCCATGTGGGTGGGGGCCATTTTGAGGCCTGGTCCAGGGCTATGTGGTGGGGGTGAAGGGGCCATTTTGAATCCAGGCAGTGTGCTTTGTGCCATAGGCCTGTATCCAATGTGCCTTGCTTTCATCAATTATGCCCAGGGGTACTCACTCAGTGGTGCATGGGCCTAGACTTTCTGTGTGGTCTCTTTAATGTAAACATCATGGAGGGCATGGATGGCATTGGATTGTGGTGATTTTTGTGTGTTTTTCGATTTATTTGGCTGTTGTTGGGGCCTTTTGCCCAGGGGTACTCACTCAGTGGTGCATGGGCCTAGTCTTTCTGTGGGGTGTCTTGAATGTAAACATCATGGATGGCATTGGATTGTGGTGATTTTCGTGTGTTTTTTTATTTTTGGGGGTGTTGATGGGGCATGGCCATGTGGGTGGGGGCCATTTTGAGGCCTGGTCCAGAGCCATGTGGTGGGGGTGAAGGGGCCATTTTGAACCCAGGCAGTGTGCTTTGTGCCACAGGCCTGCATCCAATGTGTATTGCTTTCACCCATTATGCCCAGGGGTACTCACTCAGTGGTGCATGGGCCTATTCTTTCTGTGTGGATTCTTTAATGTAAACATCATGGAGGGCATGGATGGCATTGGATTGTGGTGATTTTTGTGTGTTTTTCGATTTATTTGGCTGTTGTTGGGGCCTTTTGCCCAGGGGTACTCACTCAGTGGTGCATGGGCCTAGTCTTTCTGTGGGGTGTCTTGAATGTAAACATAATGGATGGCATTGGATTGTGGTTATTTTTGTGTGTTTTTTGATTTTTGGGGGTGTTGATGGGGCATGGCCATGTGGGTGGGGGCCATTTTGAGGCCTGGTCCAGGGCCATGTGGTGGGGGTGAAGGGGCTATTTTAAATCCAGGCAATGTGGTTTGTGCCATAGGCCTGCATCCAATGTGCCTTGCTTTCATCCATTATGCCCAGGGGTATTCACTCAGTGGTGCATGGGCCTAGTCTTTCTGTGGGGTCTCTTTAATGTAATCCTCATGGAGGGCATGGATGGCATTGGATTGTGGTGATTTCTGTGTGTTTTTCGATTTTTTTGGCTGTTTTTGGGGCCTTTTGCCCAGGGGTACTCACTCAGTGGTGCATGGGCCTAGTCTTTCTGTGGAGTGTCTTGAATGTAAACATCATGGATGGCATTGGATTGTGGTGATTTTTGTGTGTTTTATGATTTTTGGGGGTGTTGATGGGGCATGGCCATGTGGGTGGGGGCCATTTTGAGGCCTGGTCCAGAGCCATTTGGTGGGGTTGAAGGGGCCATTTTGAATCCAGGCAGTGTGCTTTGTGCCACAGGCCTGCATCCAATGTGCCTAGCTTTCATCCATTATGCCCGGGGTACTCACTCAGTGGTGCATGGGCCTAGTCTTTCTGTGTGGTCTATTTAATGTAAACATCATGGAGGGCATGGATGGCATTGGATTGTGGTGATTTTTGTGTGTTTTTTAATTTTTTTGGCTTTTGTGGGGGCCTTTTGCCCAGGGGTACTCACTCAGTGGTGCATGGGCCTAGTCTTTAGGTGGAGTGTCTTGAATGTAAACATCATGGATGGCATTGGATTGTGGTGATTCTTGTGTGTTTTGCGATTTTTGGGAGTGTTGATGGGGCATGGCCATGTGGGTGGGGGCCATTTTTAAGCCTGGTCCAGAGCCATGTGGTGGGGGTGAAGGTGCCATTTTGAACCCAGGCAGTGTGCTTTGTGCCACAGGCCTGCATCCAATGTGCATTGCTTATATCCATTATGCCCAGGGGTACTCACTCAGTGGTGCATGGGCCTAGTCTTTCTGTGGGGTCTCTTTAATGTAAACATCATGGAGGGCATGGATGGCATTGGATTGTTGTGATTTTTGTGTGTTTTTTGATTTTTTGGGCTGATGTTGGGGCCTTTTGCCCAGGGGTACTCACTCAGTGGTGCATGGGCCTAGTCTTTATGTGGGGTGTCTTGAATGTAAACATCATGGAGGGCATGGATGGCATTGGATTGTGCTGATTTTTGTGTGTTTTTCGATTTTTGGGGGTGATGATGGGGCATGGCCATGTGGGTGGGGGCCATTTTGAGGCCTGGTCCAGAGCCATGTGGTGGGGGTGAAGGGGCCATTTTGAATCCAGGCAGTGTGCTTTGTGCCATAGGCCTGCATCCAATGTGCCTTGCTTTCATCCATTATGCCCAGGGGTACTCACTCAGTGGTGCATGGGCCTATTCTTTCTGTGTGGATTCTTTAATGTAAACATCATGGAGGGCATGGATGGCATTGGATTGTGGTGATTTTTGTGTGTTTTTCGATTTATTTGGCTGTTGTTGGGGCCTTTTGCCCAGGGGTACTCACTCAGTGGTGCATGGGCCTAGTCTTTCTGTGGGGTGTCTTGAATGTAAACATCATGGATGGCATTGGATTGTGGTTATTTTTGTGTGTTTTTTGATTTTTGGGGGTGTTGATGGGGCATGGCCATGTGGGTGGGGGCCATTTTGAGGCCTGGTCCAGGGCCATGTGGTGGGGGTGAAGGGGCTATTTTAAATCCAGGCAATGTGGTTTGTGCCATAGGCCTGCATCCAATGTGCCTTGCTTTCATCCATTATGCCCAGGGGTACTCACTCAGTGGTGCATGGGCCTAGTCTTTCTGTGGGGTCTCTTTAATGTAATCCTCATGGAGGGCATGGATGGCATTGGATTGTGGTGATTTTTGTGTGTTTGTCGATTTTTTTGGCTGTTTTGGGGGCCTTTTGCCCAGGGGTACTCACTCAGTGGTGCATGGGCCTAGTCTTTCTGTGGGATGTCTTGAATGTAAACATCATGGATGGCATTAGATTGTGGTGATTTTTGTGTGTTTTTCGATTTTTGGGGGTGTTGATGGGGCATGGCCATGTGGGTGGGGGCCATTTTGAGGCCTGGTCCAGGGCCATGTGGTGGGGGTGAAGGGGCCATTTTGAATCCAGGAAGTGTGCTTTGTGCCATAGGCCTGCATCCAATGTGCCTTGCTTTCATCCATTATGCCCAAGGGTACTCACTCAGTGGTGCATGGGCCTAGTCTTTCTGTGGGGTCTCTTTAATGTAAACATCATGGAGCGCATGGATGGCATTGGATTGTGGTGATTTGTGTGTGTTTTTCGATTTTTTTGGCTGTTGTTGGGGTTTTTGCCCAGGGGTACTCACTCAGTGGTGCATGGGCCTAGTCTTTCTGTGGGGTGTCTTTAATGTAAACATCATGGATGGCATTGGATTGTGGTGATTTTTGTGTGTTTTTCGATTTTTGGGGGTGTTGATGGGGCATGGCCATGTGGGTGGGGGCCATTTTGAGGCCTGGTCCAGGGCCATGTGGTGGGGGTGAAGGGGCCATTTTGAATCCAGGCAGTGTGCTTTGTGCCATAGGCCTGCATCCAATGTGCCTTGCGTTCATCCATTATGCCCATGGGTACTCACTCAGTGGTGCATGGGCCTAGTCTTTCTGTGGGGTCTCTGTAATGTAAACATAATGGAGGGCATGAATGGCATTGGATTGTGGTGATATTTTGTGTGTTTTTCGATTTTTTTGGCTGTTGTTGGGGCCTTTTGCCCAGGGGTACTCACTCAGTGGTGCATGGGCCTAGTCTTTCTGTGGGGTGTCTTTAATGTAAACATCATGGAGGGCATGGATGGCATTGGATTGTGGTGATTTTTGTGTGTTTTTTTATTTTTGGGGGTGTTGATGGCCATATGGGTGCTGGCCATTTTGAGGCCTGTTCCAGGGCCATGTGGTGGGGGTGAAGGGGCCATTTTGAATCCAGGCAGTGTGCTTTGTGCCATAGGCCTGCATCCAATGTGCCTTGCTTTCATCCATTATGCCCAGGGGAACACACTCAGTGGTGCATGGACCTAGTCTTCTGTGTGGTCTCTTTAATGTAAACATCATGGAGGGCATGGATGACATTAGATTGTGGTGATTTTTGCGTGTTTTTCGATTTTTTTGGCTGTTTTTGGGTCCTTTTGCCCAGGGGTACTCACTCAGTGGTGCATTGGCCTAGTCTTTCTGTGGAGTGTCTTGAATGTAAACATCATGGATGGCATTGGATTGTGGTGATTTTTGTGTGTTTTGCGATTTTTGGGAGTGTTGATGGGGCATGGCCATGTGGGTGGGGGCCATTTTGAGGCCTGGTCCAGAGCCATGTGGTGGGGGTGAAGGGGCCATTTTGAACCCAGGCAGTGTGCTTTGTGCCACAGGCCTGCATCCAATGTGTATTGCTTTCATCCATTATGCCCAGGGGTACTCACTCAGTGGTGCATGGGCCTATTCTTTCTGTGTGGATTCTTTAATGTAAACATCATGGAGGGCATGGATGGCATTGGATTGTGGTGATTTTTGTGTGTTTTTCGATTTATTTGGCTGTTGTTGGGGCCTTTTGCCCAGGGGTACTCACTCAGTGGTGCATGGGCCTAGTCTTTCTGTGGGGTGTCTTGATTGTAAACATCATGGATGGCATTGGATTGTGGTTATTTTTGTGTGTTTTTTGATTTTTGGGGGTGTTGATGGGGCTTGGCCATGTGGGTGGGGGCCATTTTGAGGCCTGGTCCAGGGCCATGTGGTGGGGGTGACGGGGCTATTTTAAATCCAGGCAATGTGGTTTGTGCCATAGGCCTGCATCCAATGTGCCTTGCTTTCATCCATTATGCCCAGGGGTACTCACTCAGTGGTGCATGGGCCTAGTCTTTCTGTGGGGTCTCTTTAATGTAATCCTCATGGAGGGCATGGATGGCATTGGATTGTGGTGATTTCTGTGTGTTTTTCAATTTTTTTTGGCTGTTGTTGGGGCCTTTTGCCCAGGGGTACTCACTCAGTGGTGCATGGGCCTAGTCTTTCTGTGGGGTGTCTTGAATGTAAACATCATGGAGGGCATGGATGGCATTGGATTGTGGTGATTTGTGTGTGTTTTTTTTAATTTTTGGGGGTGTTGAGATGGGGCATGGCCATGTGGGTGGTGGCCATTTTGAGGCCTGTTCCAGGGCCATGTGGTGGGGGTGAAGGGGCCATTTTGAATCCAGGCAGTGTGCTTTGTGCCATAGGCCTGCATCCAATGTGCCTTGCTTTCATCCATTATGCCCAGGGGTACTCACTCAGTGGTGCATGGGCCTAGTCTTTCTGTGGGATGTCTTGAATGTAAACATCATGGATGGCATTAGATTGCGGTGATTTTTGTGTGTTTTTCGATTTTTGGGGGTGTTGATGGGGCATGGCCATGTGGGTGGGGGCCATTTTGAGGCCTGGTCCAGGGCCATGTGGTGGGGGTGAAGGGGCCATTTTGAATCCAGGAAGTATGCTTTGTGCCATAGGCCTGCATCCAATATGCCTTGCTTTCATCCATTATGCCCAAGGGTACTCACTCAGTGGTGCATGGGCCTAGTCTTTCTGTGGGGTCTCTTTAATGTAAACATCAAGGAGCGCATGGATGGCATTGGATTGTGGTGATTTGTGTGTGTTTTTCGATTCTTTTGGCTGTTGTTGGGGTTTTTGCCCAGGGGTACTCACTCAGTGCTGCATGGGCCTAGTCTTTCTGTGGGGTGTCTTTAATGTAAACATCATGGATGGCATTGGATTGTGGTGATTTTTGTGTGTTTTTCGATTTTTTGGGGGTGTTGATGGGGCATGGCCATGTGGGTGGGGGCTATTTTGAGGCCTGGTCCAGGGCCATGTGGTGGGGGTGAAGGGGCCATTTTGAATCCAGGCAGTGTGCTTTGTGCCATAGGCCTGCATCCAATGTGCCTTGCGTTCATCCATTATGCCCATGGGTACTCACTCAGTGGTGCATGGGCCTAGTCTTTCTGTGGGGTCTCTGTAATGTAAACATAATGGAGGGCATGAATGGCATTGGATTGTGGTGATATTTTGTGTGTTTTTCGATTTTTTTGGCTGTTGTTGGGGCCTTTTGCCCAGGGGTACTCACTCAGTGGTGCATGGGACTAGTCTTTCTGTGGGGTGTCTTTAATGTAAACATCATGGATGGCATTGGATTGTGGTGATTTTTGTGTGTTTTTCGATTTTTGGGGGTGTTGATGGGGCATGGTCATGTGGGTGGGGGCCATTTTGAGGCCTGTTCCAGGGCCATGTGGTGGGGGTGAAGGGGCCATTTTGAATCCAGGCAGTGTGCTTTGTGCCATAGGCCTGCATCCAATGTGCCTTGCTTTCATCCATTATGCCCAGGGGAACACACTCAGTGGTGCATGGGCCTAGTCTTTCTGTGTTGTCTCTTTAATGTACACATCATGGAGGGCATGGATGGCATTGGATTGTGGTGATTTTTGTGTGTTTTTCGATTTTTTTGGCTGTTGTTGGGGCCTTTTGCCCAGGGGTACTCACTCAGTGGTGCATGGACCTAGTCTTTCTGTGGGGTGTCTTTAATGTAAACATCATGGATGGCATTGGATTGTGGTGATTTTTGTGTGTTTTTCGATTTTTGGGGGTGTTGATGGAGCATGGCCATGTGGGTGGGGGCCATTTTGAGGCCTGGTCATGGGCTATGCGGCGGGGGTGAAGGGGCCATTTTGAATCCAGGCAGTGTGCTTTGTGCCATAGGCCTGCATCCAATGTGCCTTTCTTTCATCCATTATGCCCAGGGGTACTCACTCAGTGGTGCATGGGCCTAGTCTTTCTGTGTGGTCTCTTTAATGTAAACATCATGGAGGGCATTCCCATCTTCTCACACTTTCGCAAAGCTCTCAAAACTTTTCTTTTTCTTCAGGCTTTTCTGGCTAATTCCCCCCGGACCCCTTGGCAGACATGGTTGTGATTCTTAGCGCCAGGAAGCCGCTTGGCCGCAGTGCGCTCTTATAAATATTTGTTTCATTTCATTTCATTTCATTTCATGGATGGCATTGGATTGTGGTGATTTTTGTGTATTTTTCGATTTATTTGGCTGTTGTTGGGGCCTTTTGCCCAGGGGTACTCACTCAGTGGTGCATGGGCCTAGTCTTTCTGTGTGGTGTCTTGAATGTAAACATCATGGATGGCATTGGATTGTAGTTATTTTTGTGTGTTTTTTGATTTTTTGGGGTGTTGATGGCGCATGGCCATGTGGGTGGGGTCCATTTTGAGGCCTGGTCCAGGGCCATGTGGTGGGGGTGAAGGGGCTATTTCGAATCCAGGCAGTGTGCTTTGTGCCATAAGCCTGCATCCAATGTGCCTTGCTTTCATCCATTATGCCCAGGGGTACTCGCTCAGTGGTGCATGGGCCTAGTCTTTCTGTGGGGTCTCTTTAATATAAACATCATGGAGGGCATGGATGGCATTGGATTATGGTGATTTCTGTGTGTTTTTCGATTTTTTTTGGCTGTTGTTGATGCCTTTTGCCCAGGGGTACTCACTCAGTGGTGCATGGGCCTAGTCTTTCTGTGGGGTGTCTTGAATGTAAACATCATGGAGGGCATGGATGGCATTGGATTGTGGTGATTTTTGTGTGTTTTTCGGTTTTTTTGGCTGTTGTTGGGGCCTTTTGCCCAGGGGTACTCACTCAGTGGTGCATGGACCTAGTCTTTCTGTGGGGTGTCTTTAATGTAAACATCATGGATGGCATTGGATTGTGGTGATTTTTGTATGTTTTTCAATTTTTGGGGGTGTTGATGGGGCATGGCCATGTGGGTGGGGGCCATTTTGAGGCCTGGTCCAGGGCTATGTGGTGGGGGTGAAGGGGCCATTTTGAATCCAGGCAGTGTGCTTTGTGCCATAGGCCTGCATCCAATGTGCCTTGCTTTCATCAATTATGCCCAGGGGTACTCACTCAGTGGTGCATGGGCCTAGACTTTCTGTGTGGTCTCTTTAATGTAAACATCATGGAGGGCATGGATGGCATTGGATTGTGGTGATTTTTGTGTGTTTTTCGATTTATTTGGCTGTTGTTGGGGCCTTTTGCCCAGGGGTACTCACTCAGTGGTGCATGGGCCTAGTCTTTCTGTGGGGTGTCTTGAATGTAAACATCATGGATGGCATTGGATTGTGGTTATTTTTGTGTGCTTTTTTTATTTTTGGGGGAGTTGATGGGGCATGGCCATGTGGGTGGGGGCCATTTTGAGGCCTGGTCCAGGGCCATGTGGTGGGGGTGAAGGGGCTATTTCGAATCCAGGCAGTGTGCTTTGTGCCATAGGCCTGCATCCAATGTGCCTTGCTTTCATCTATTATGCCCAGGGGTACTCACTCAGTGGTGCATGGGCCTAGTGTTTCTGTGGGGTCTCTTTAATGTAAACCTCATGGAGGGCATGGATGGAATTGGATTGTGGTGATTTCTGTGTGTTTTTCGATTTTTTTTGGCTGTTGTTGGGGCCTTTTGCCCAGGGGTACTCACTCAGTGGTGCATGGGCCTAGTCTTTCTGTGGGGTGTCTTGAATGTAAACATCATGGAGGGCATGGATGGCATTGGATTGTGGTGATTTTTGTGTGTTTTTCGATTTTTTGGGCTGTTGTTGGGGCCTTTTGCCGGGGTACTCACTCAGTAGTGCATGGGCCTAGTCTTTCTGTGGGATGTCTTGAATGTAAACATCATGGATGGTATTAGATTGTGGTGATTTTTGTATGTTTTTCAATTTTTGGGGGTGTTGATGGGGCATGGCCATGTGGGTGGGGGCCATTTTGAGGCCTGGTCCGGGCCATGTGGTGGGGGTGAAGGGGCCATTTTGAATCCAGGCAGTGTGCTTTGTGCCATAGGCCTGCATCCAATGTGCCTTGCTTTCATCCATTATGCCCAGGGGTACTCACTCAGTGGTGCATGGGCCTAGTCTTTCTGTGGGGTCTCTTTAATGTAAACATCATGGAGGGCATGGATGGCATTGGATTGTGGTGATTTTTGTGTGTTTTTCGATTTTTTTGGCTGTTGTTGGGGCTTTTTGCCCAGGGGTACTCACTCAGTGGTGCATGGGCCTAGTCTTTCTGTGGGGTGTCTTTAATGTAAACATCATGGATGGCATTGGATTGTGGTGATTTTTGTGTGTTTTTCGATTTTTGGGGGTGTTGATGGGGCAAGGCCATGTGGGTGGGGGCCATTTTGAGGCCTGGTCCAGGGCCATGTGGTGGGGGTGAAGGGGCCATTTTGAATCCAGGCAGTGTGCTTTGTGACATAGGCCTGCATCCAATGTGCCTTGCTTTCATCCATTATGCCCAGGGGTACTCACTCAGTGGTGCATTGGCCTAGTCTTTCTGTGGGGTCTCTTTAATGTAAACATCATGGAGGGCATGAATGGCATTGGATTGTGGTGATATTTTGTGTGTTTTTCGATTTTTTTGTCTGTTGTTGGGGATTTTGCCCAGGGGTACTCACTCAGTGGTGCATGGGCCTAGTCTTTCTGTGGGGTGTCTTGAATGTAAACATCATGGAGGGCATGGATGGCATTGGATTGTGGTGATTTTCGTGTGTTTTTTTATTTTTGGGGGTGTTGATGGGGCATGGCCATGTGGGTGGGGGCCATTTTGAGGCCTGGTCCAGGGCCATGTGGTGGGGGTGAAGGGGCCATTTTGAATCCAGGCAGTGTGCTTTGTGCCATAGGCCTGCATCCAATGTGCCTTGCTTTCATCCATTATGCCCAGGGGAACACACTCAGTGGTGCATGGACCTAGTCTTCTGTGTGGTCTCTTTAATGTAAACATCATGGAGGGCATGGATGACATTAGATTGTGGTGATTTTTGCGTGTTTTTCGATTTTTTGGCTGTTTTTGGGGCCTTTTGCCCAGGGGTACTCACTCAGTGGTGCATTGGCCTAGTCTTTCTGTGGAGTGTCTTGAATGTAAACATCATGGATGGCATTGGATTGTGGTGATTTTTGTGTGTTTTGCGATTTTTGGGAGTGTTGATGGGGCATGGCCATGTGGGTGGGGGCCATTTTGAGGCCTGGTCCAGAGCCATGTGGTGGGGGTGAAGGGGCCATTTTGAACCCAGGCAGTGTGCTTTGTGCCACAGGCCTGCATCCAATGTGTATTGCTTTCATCCATTATGCCCAGGGGTACTCCTCAGTGGTGCATGGGCCTAGTCTTTATGTGGGGTGTCTTGAATGTAAACATCATGGAGGGCATGGATGGCATTGGATTGTGCTGATTTTTGTGTGTTTTTCGATTTTTGGGGGTGATGATGGGGCATGGCCATGTGGGTGGGGGCCATTTTGAGGCCTGGTCCAGAGCCATGTGGTGGGGGTGAAGGGGCCATTTTGAATCCAGGCAGTGTGCTTTGTGCCATAGGCCTGCATCCAATGTGCCTTGCTTTCATCCATTATGCCCAGGGGTACTCACTCAGTGGTGCATGGGCCTATTCTTTCTGTGTGGTCTCTTTAATATAAACATCATGGAGGGCATGGATGGCATTGGATTGTGGTGATATTCGTGTGTTTTTTTATTTTTGGGGGTGTTGATGGGGCATGGCCATGTGGGTGGGGGCCATTTTGAGGCCTGGTCCAGGGCCATGTGGTGGGGGTGAAGGGGCCATTTTGAATCCAGGCAGTGTGCTTTGTGCCATAGGCCTGCATCCAATGTGCCTTGCTTTCATCCATTATGCCCAGGGGTACTCACTCAGTGGTGCATGGGCCTAGTCTTTCTGTGGGGTCTCTTTAATGTAAACATCATGGAGGGCATGGATGGCATTAGATTGTGGTGATTTTTGTGTGTTTTTCGATTTTTTTGGCTGTTTTGGGGGCCTTTTGCCCAGGGGTACTCACTCAGTGGTGCATGGGCCTAGTCTTTCTGTGGAGTGTCTTGAATGTAAACATCATGGATGGCATTGGATTGTGCTGAATATTGTTTGTTTTTCAATTTTTGGGGGTGATGATGGGGCATGGCCATGTGGGTGGGGGCCATTTTGAGGCATGGTCCTGAGCCATGTGGTGGGGGTGAAGGGGCTATTTTGAATCCAGGCAGTGTGCTTTGTGCCATAGGCCTGCATCCAATGTGCCTTGCTTTCATCCATTATGCCCAGGGGTACTCACTCAGTGGTGCATGGGCCTAGTCTTTCTGTGGGGTCTCTTTAATGTAAACATCATGGAGGGCATGGATGGCATTGGATTGTGGTGATTTTTGTGTGTTTTTTTTATTTTTGGGGGTGTTGATGGGGCATGGCCATGTGGGTGGTGGCCATTTTGAGGCCTGTTCCAGGGCCATGTGGTGGGGGTGAAGGGGCCAATTTGAATCCAGGCAGTGTGCTTTGTGCCATATGCCTGCATCCAATGTGCCTTGCTTTCATCCATTATGCCCAGGGGTACTCACTCAGTGGTGCATGGGCCTAGTCTTTCTGTGGGGTCTCTTTAATGTAAACATCATGGAGGGCATGGATGGCATTGGATTGTGGTAATTCTTGTGTGTTTTTCGATTTTTCTGGCTGTTGTTGGGGCCTTTTGCCCAGGGGTACTCACTCAGTGGTGCATGGGCCTAGTCTTTCTGTGGGGTGTCTTTAATGTAAACATCATGGAGGGCATGGATGGCATTAGATTGTGGTGATTTTTGTGTGTTTTTCGATTTTTGGGGGTGTTGATGGGGCATGGCAATGTGGGTGGGGGCCATTTTGAGGCCTGGTCCAGGGCCATGTGATGGGGGTGAAGGGGCCAATTTGAATCCAGGCAGTGTGCTTTGTGCCATATGCCTGCATCCAATGTGCCTTGCTTTCATCCATTATGCCCAGGAGTACTCACTCAGTGGTGCATGGGCCTAGTCTTTCTGTGTGGTCTCTTTAATGTAAACATCATTGAGGGCATGGATGACATTAGATTGTGGTGATTTTTGTATGTTTTTCGATTTTTTTGGCTGGTGTTGGGGCCTTTTGCCCAGGGGTACTCACTCAGTGGTGCATGGGCCTAGTCTTTCTGTGGGATGTCTTGAATTTAAACATCATGGATGGCATTGGATTGTGGTGATTTTTGTGTGTTTTTTGATTTTTGGGGGTGTTGATGGAGCATGGCCATGTGGGTGGGGGCCATTTTGAGGCCTGGTCCAGAGCCATGTGGTGGGGGTGAAGGGGCCATTTTGAACCCAGGCAGTGTGCTTTGTGCCACAGGCCTGCATCCAATGTGTATTGCTTTCATCCATTATGCCCAGGGGTACTCACTCAGTGGTGCATGGGCCTAGTCTTTATGTGGGGTGTCTTGAATGTAAACATCATGGAGGGCATGGATGGCATTGGATTGTGCTGATTTTTGTGTGTTTTTCGATTTTTGGGGGTGATGATGGGGCATGGCCATGTGGGTGGGGGCCATTTTGAGGCCTGGTCCAGAGCCATGTGGTGGGGGTGAAGGGGCCATTTTGAATCCAGGCAGTGTGCTTTGTGCCATAGGCCTGCATCCAATGTGCCTTGCTTTCATCCATTATGCCCAGGGGTACTCACTCAGTGGTGCATGGGCCTATTCTTTCTGTGTGGTCTCTTTAATATAAACATCATGGAGGGCATGGATGGCATTGGATTGTGGTGATATTCGTGTGTTTTTTTATTTTTGGGGGTGTTGATGGGGCATGGCCATGTGGGTGGGGGCCATTTTGAGGCCTGGTCCAGGGCCATGTGGTGGGGGTGAAGGGGCCATTTTGAATCCAGGCAGTGTGCTTTGTGCCATAGGCCTGCATCCAATGTGCCTTGCTTTCATCCATTATGCCCAGGGGTACTCACTCAGTGGTGCATGGGCCTAGTCTTTCTGTGGGGTCTCTTTAATGTAAACATCATGGAGGGCATGGATGGCATTAGATTGTGGTGATTTTTGTGTGTTTTTCGATTTTTTTGGCTGTTTTGGGGGCCTTTTGCCCAGGGGTACTCACTCAGTGGTGCATGGGCCTAGTCTTTCTGTGGAGTGTCTTGAATGTAAACATCATGGATGGCATTGGATTGTGCTGAATATTGTTTGTTTTTCGATTTTTGGGGGTGATGATGGGGCATGGCCATGTGGGTGGGGGCCATTTTGAGGCATGGTCCTGAGCCATGTGGTGGGGGTGAAGGGGCTATTTTGAATCCAGGCAGTGTGCTTTGTGCCATAGGCCTGCATCCAATGTGCCTTGCTTTCATCCATTATGCCCAGGGGTACTCACTCAGTGGTGCATGGGCCTAGTCTTTCTGTGGGGTCTCTTTAATGTAAACATCATGGAGGGCATGGATGGCATTGGATTGTGGTGATTGTTGTGTGTTTTTTTTATTTTTGGGGGTGTTGATGGGGCATGGCCATGTGGGTGGTGGCCATTTTGAGGCCTGTTCCAGGGCCATGTGGTGGGGGTGAAGGGGCCAATTTGAATCCAGGCAGTGTGCTTTGTGTCATATGCCTGCATCCAATGTGCCTTGCTTTCATCCATTATGCCCAGAGGTACTCACTCAGTGGTGCATGGGCCTAGTCTTTCTGTGGGATGTCTTGAATTTAAACATCATGGATGGCATTGGATTGTGGTGATTTTTGTATGTTTTTCGATTTTTTTGGCTGGTGTTGGGGCCTTTTGCCCAGGGGTACTCACTCAGTGGTGCATGGGCCTAGTCTTTCTGTGGGATGTCTTGAATTTAAACATCATGGATGGCATTGGATTGTGGTGGTTTTTGTGTGTTTTTTGATTTTTGGGGGTGTTGATGGGGCATGGCCATGTGGGTGGGGGCCATTTTGAGGCCTGGTCCAGGGCCATGTGGTGGGGGTGAAGGGGCCATTTTGAATCCAGGCAGCGTGCTTTGTGCCATAGGCCTGCATCCAATGTGCCTTGCTTTCATCCATTATGCCCAGGGGTACTCACTCAGTGGTGCATGGGCCTAGTCTTTCTGTGGGGTCTCTTTAATGTAAACATCATGGAGGGCATGGATGGCATTGGATTGTGGTAATTCTTGTGTGTTTTTCGATTTTTCTGGCTGTTGTTGGGGCCTTTTGCCCAGGGGTACTCACTCAGTGGTGCATGGGCCTAGTCTTTCTGTGGGGTGTCTTTAATGTAAACATCATGGAGGGCATGGATGGCATTAGATTGTGGTGATTTTTGTGTGTTTTTCGATTTTTGGGGGTGTTGATGGGGCATGGCAATGTGGGTGGGGGCCATTTTGAGGCCTGGTCCAGGGCCATGTGGTGGGGGTGAAGGGGCCATTTTGAATCCAGGCTGTGTGCTTTGTGCCATAGGCCTGCATCCAATGTGCCTTGCTTTTATCCGTTATGCCCAGGCGTACTCACTCAGTGGTGCATGGGCCTGGTCTTTCTGTGTGGTCTCTTTAATGTAAACATCATGGAGGGCATGGATGGCATTGGATTGTGGTGATTTTGTGTGTTTTTCGATTTTTTGGCTGTTGTTGGGGCCTTTTGCCCAGGGGTACTCACTCAGTGGTGCATGGGCCTAGTCTTTCTGTGGGGTGTCTTGAATGTAAACATCATGGAGGGCATGGATGGCATTGGATTGTGGTGATTTTTGTGTGTTTTTTTTATTTTTGGGGGTGTTGATGGGGCATGGCCATGTGGGTGGTGGCCATTTTGAGGGCTGTTCCAGGGCCATGTGGTGGGGGTGAAGGGGCCATTTTGAATCCAGGCAGAGTGCTTTGTGCCATAGGCCTGCATCCAATGTGCCTTGCTTTCATCCATTATGCCTGGGGTACTCACTCAGTGGTGCATGGGCCTAGTCTTTTTGTGTGGTCTCTTTAATGTAAACATCATGGAGGGCATGGATGGCATTGGATTGTGGTGATTTTTGTGTGTTTTTTGATTTTTGTGGGTGTTGATGGGGCATGGCCATGTGGGTGGGGGCCATTTTGAGGCCTGGTCCAGGGCCATGTGGTGGGGGTGAAGGGGCCATTTTGAATCCAGGCAGTGTGCTTTGTGCCATAGGCCTGCATCCAATGTGCCTTGCTTTCATCCATTATGCCCAGGGGAACACACTCAGTGGTGCATGGACCTAGTCTTTCTGTGTGGTCTCTTTAATGTAAACATCATGGAGGGCATGGATGGCATTAGATTGTGGTGATTTTTGCGTGTTTTTCGATTTATTTGGCTGTTTTTGGGGCCTTTTGCCCAGGGGTACTCACTCAGTGGTGCATGGGCCTAGTCTTTCTGTGGAGTGTCTTGAATGTAAACATCATGGATGGCATTGGATTGTGGTGATTTTTGTGTGTTTTGCGATTTTTGGGAGTGTTGATGGGGCATGGCCATGTGGGTGGGGGCCATGATGAGGCCTGGTTCAGAGCCATGTGGTGGGGGTGAAGGGGCCATTTTGAACCCAGGCAGTGTGCTTTGTGCCACAGGCCTGCATCCAATGTGTATTGCTTTCATCCATTATGCCCAGGGGTACTCACTCAGTGGTGCATGGGCCTAGTCTTTCTGTGGGGTCTCTTTAATGTAAACATCATGGAGGGCATGGATGGCATTGGATTGTGGTGATTTTTGTGTGTTTTTTTATTTTTGGGGGTGTTGATGGGGCATGGTTATGTGGGTGGGGGCCATTTTGAGGCCTGGTCCAGGGCCATGTGGTGGGGGTGAAGGGGCCATTTTGAATCCAGGCAGTGTGCTTTGTGCCATAGACCTGCATCCAATGTGCCTTGCTTTCATCCATTATGCCCAGGGGAACACACTCAGTGGTGCATGGACCTAGTCTTTCTGTGTGGTCTCTTTAATGTAAACATCATGGAGGGCATGGATGGCATTAGATTGTGGTGATTTTTGTGTGTTTTTCGATTTTTTTGGCTGTTTTGGGGCCTTTTGCCCAGGGGTACTCACTCAGTGGTGCATGGGCCTAGACTTTCTGTGGAGTGTCTTGAATGTAAACATCATGGATGGCATTGGATTGTGGTGATTTTTGTGTGTTTTGTGATTTTTGGGAGTGTTGATGGGGCATGGCCATGTGGGTGGGGGCCATTTTGAGGCCTGGTCCAGAGCCATGTGGTGGGGGTGAAGGGGCCATTTTGAACCCAGGCAGTGTGCTTTGTGCCACAGGCCTGCATCCAATGTGTATTGCTTTCATCCATTATGCCCAGGGGTACTCACTCAATGGTGCATGGGCCTAGTCTTTCTGTGGGGTCTCTTTAATGTAAACATCATGGAGGGCATGGATGGCATTGGATTGTGGTGATTTTTGTGTGTTTTTTGATTTTTTGGGCTGATGTTGGGGCCTTTTGCCCAGGGGTACTCACTCAGTGGTGCATGGGCCTAGTCTTTATGTGGGGTGTCTTGAATGTAAACATCATGGAGGGCATGGATGGCATTGGATTGTGCTGCTTTTTGTGTGTTTTTCGATTTTTGGGGGTGATGATGGGGCATGGCCATGTGGGTGGGGGCCATTTTGAGGCCTGGTCCAGAGCCATGTGGTGGGGGTGAAGGGGCCATTTAGAATCCAGGCAGTGTGCTTTGTGCCATAATCCTGCATCCAATGTGCCTTGCTTTCATCCATTATGCCCAGGGGTACTCACTCAGTGGTGCATGGGCCTAGTCTTTCTGTGGGGTGTCTTGAATGTAAACATCATGGAGGGCATTGATGGCATTGGATTGTGGTGATTTTTGTGTGTTTTTTTATTTTTGGGGGTGTTGATGGGTCATGGCCATGTGGGTGGTGGCCATTTTGAGGGCTGTTCCAGGGCCATGTGGTGGGGGTGAAGGGGCCATTTTGAATCCAGGCAGTGTGCTTTGTGCCATAGGCCTGCATCCAATGTGCCTTGCTTTCATCCATTATGCCCAGGGGAACACACTCAGTGGTGCATGGACCTAGTCTTTCTGTGTGGTCTCTTTAATGTAAACATCATGGAGGGCATGGATGGCATTAGATTGTGGTGATTTTTGCGTGTTTTTCGATTTTTTTGGCTGTTTTGGGGGCCTTTTGCCCAGGGGTACTCACTCAGTGGTGCATGGGCCTAGTCTTTCTGTGGAGTGTCTTGAATGTAAACATCATGGATGGCATTGGATTGTGGTGATTTTTGTGTGTTTTGCGATTTTTGGGAGTGTTGATGGGGCATGGCCATGTGGGTGGGGGCCATTTTGAGGCCTGGTCCAGAGCCATGTGGTGGGGGTGAAGGGGTCATTTTGAACCCAGGCAGTGTGCTTTGTGCCACAGGCCTGCATCCAATGTGTATTGCTTTCATCCATTATGCCCAGGGGTACTCACTCAGTGGTGCATGGGCCTAGTCTTTCTGTGGGGTCTCTTTAATGTAAACATCATGGAGGGCATGGATGGCATTGGATTGTGGTGATTTTTGTGTGTTTTTTGATTTTTGGGGGTGTTGATGGGGCATGGCCATGTGGGTGGGGGCCATTTTGAGGCCTGGTCCAGGGCCATGTGGTGGGGGTGAAGGGGCCATTTTGAATCCAGGCAGTGTGCTTTGTGCCATAGGCCTGCATCCAATATGCCTTGCTTTCATCCATTATGCCCAGGGGAACACCCTCAGTGGTGCATGGACCTAGTCTTTCTGTGTGGTCTCTTTAATGTAAACATCATGGAGGGCATGGATGGCATTAGATTGTGGTGATTTTTGCGTGTTTTTCGATTTTTTTGGCTGTTTTTGGGGCCTTTTGCCCAGGGGTACTCACTCAGTGGTGCATGGGCCTAGTCTTTCTGTGGAGTGTCTTGAATGTAAACATCATGGATGGCATTGGATTGTGGTGATTTTTGTGTGTTTTGCGATTTTTGGGAGTGTTGATGGGGCATGGCCATGTGGGTGGGGGCCATTTTGAGGCCTGGTCCAGAGCTATGTGGTGGGGGTGAAGGGGCCATTTTGAACCCAGGCAGTGTGCTTTGTGCCACAGGCCTGCATCCAATGTGTATTGCTTTCATCCATTATGCCCAGGGGTACTCACTCAGTGGTGCATGGGCCTATTCTTTCTGTGTGGTCTCTTTAACGTAAACATCATGGAGGGCATGGATGGCATTAGATTGTGGTGATTTTTGTGTGTTTTTCGATTTTTTAGGCTGTTTTGGGGGCCTTTTGCCCAGAGGTACTCACTCAGTGGTGCATGGGCCTAGTCTTTCTGTGGAGTGTCTTGAATGTAAACATCATGGATGGCATTGGATTGTGGTGATTTTTGTGTGTTTTTTCATTTTTTGGGCTGATGTTGGGGCCTTTTGCCCAGGGGTACTCACTCAGTGGTGCATGGGCCTATTCTTTCTGTGGGGTGTCTTGAATGTTAACATCATGGAGGGCATGGATGGCATTGGATTGTGGTGATATTCGTGTGTTTTTTGATTTTTGGGGGTGTTGATGGGGCATGGCCATGTGGGTGGGGGCCATTTTGAGGCCTGGTCCAGGGCCATGTGGTGGGGGTGAAGGGGCCATTTTGAATCCAGGCAGTGTGCTTTGTGCCATAGGCCTGCATCCAATGTGCCTTGCTTTCATCCATTATGCCCAGGGGAACACACTCAGTGGTGCATGGGCCTAGTCTTTCTGTGTGGTCTCTTTAATGTAAACATCATGGAGGGCATGGATGGCATTGGATTGTGGTGATTTTGTGTGTTTTTCGATTTTTTGGCTGTTGTTGGGGCCTTTTGCCCAGGGGTACTCACTCAGTGGTGCATGGGCCTAGTCTTTCTGTGGGGTGTCTTGAATGTAAACATCATGGAGGGCATGGATGGCATTGGATTGTGGTGATTTTTGTGTGTTTTTTTTATTTTTGGGGGTGTTGATGGGGCATGGCCATGTGGGTGGTGGCCATTTTGAGGGCTGTTCCAGGGCCATGTGGTGGGGGTGAAGGGGCCATTTTGAATCCAGGCAGAGTGCTTTGTGCCATAGGCCTGCATCCAATGTGCCTTGCTTTCATCCATTATGCCTGGGGTACTCACTCAGTGGTGCATGGGCCTAGTCTTTTTGTGTGGTCTCTTTAATGTAAACATCATGGAGGGCATGGATGGCATTGGATTGTGGTGATTTTTGTGTGTTTTTTGATTTTTGTGGGTGTTGATGGGGCATGGCCATGTGGGTGGGGGCCATTTTGAGGCCTGGTCCAGGGCCATGTGGTGGGGGTGAAGGGGCCATTTTGAATCCAGGCAGTGTGCTTTGTGCCATAGGCCTGCATCCAATGTGCCTTGCTTTCATCCATTATGCCCAGGGGAACACACTCAGTGGTGCATGGACCTAGTCTTTCTGTGTGGTCTCTTTAATGTAAACATCATGGAGGGCATGGATGGCATTAGATTGTGGTGATTTTTGCGTGTTTTTCGATTTATTTGGCTGTTTTTGGGGCCTTTTGCCCAGGGGTACTCACTCAGTGGTGCATGGGCCTAGTCTTTCTGTGGAGTGTCTTGAATGTAAACATCATGGATGGCATTGGATTGTGGTGATTTTTGTGTGTTTTGCGATTTTTGGGAGTGTTGATGGGGCATGGCCATGTGGGTGGGGGCCATGATGAGGCCTGGTTCAGAGCCATGTGGTGGGGGTGAAGGGGCCATTTTGAACCCAGGCAGTGTGCTTTGTGCCACAGGCCTGCATCCAATGTGTATTGCTTTCATCCATTATGCCCAGGGGTACTCACTCAGTGGTGCATGGGCCTAGTCTTTCTGTGGGGTCTCTTTAATGTAAACATCATGGAGGGCATGGATGGCATTGGATTGTGGTGATTTTTGTGTGTTTTTTTATTTTTGGGGGTGTTGATGGGGCATGGTTATGTGGGTGGGGGCCATTTTGAGGCCTGGTCCAGGGCCATGTGGTGGGGGTGAAGGGGCCATTTTGAATCCAGGCAGTGTGCTTTGTGCCATAGACCTGCATCCAATGTGCCTTGCTTTCATCCATTATGCCCAGGGGAACACACTCAGTGGTGCATGGACCTAGTCTTTCTGTGTGGTCTCTTTAATGTAAACATCATGGAGGGCATGGATGGCATTAGATTGTGGTGATTTTTGTGTGTTTTTCGATTTTTTTGGCTGTTTTGGGGCCTTTTGCCCAGGGGTACTCACTCAGTGGTGCATGGGCCTAGACTTTCTGTGGAGTGTCTTGAATGTAAACATCATGGATGGCATTGGATTGTGGTGATTTTTGTGTGTTTTGTGATTTTTGGGAGTGTTGATGGGGCATGGCCATGTGGGTGGGGGCCATTTTGAGGCCTGGTCCAGAGCCATGTGGTGGGGGTGAAGGGGCCATTTTGAACCCAGGCAGTGTGCTTTGTGCCACAGGCCTGCATCCAATGTGTATTGCTTTCATCCATTATGCCCAGGGGTACTCACTCAATGGTGCATGGGCCTAGTCTTTCTGTGGGGTCTCTTTAATGTAAACATCATGGAGGGCATGGATGGCATTGGATTGTGGTGATTTTTGTGTGTTTTTTGATTTTTTGGGCTGATGTTGGGGCCTTTTGCCCAGGGGTACTCACTCAGTGGTGCATGGGCCTAGTCTTTATGTGGGGTGTCTTGAATGTAAACATCATGGAGGGCATGGATGGCATTGGATTGTGCTGCTTTTTGTGTGTTTTTCGATTTTTGGGGGTGATGATGGGGCATGGCCATGTGGGTGGGGGCCATTTTGAGGCCTGGTCCAGAGCCATGTGGTGGGGGTGAAGGGGCCATTTAGAATCCAGGCAGTGTGCTTTGTGCCATAATCCTGCATCCAATGTGCCTTGCTTTCATCCATTATGCCCAGGGGTACTCACTCAGTGGTGCATGGGCCTAGTCTTTCTGTGGGGTGTCTTGAATGTAAACATCATGGAGGGCATTGATGGCATTGGATTGTGGTGATTTTTGTGTGTTTTTTTATTTTTGGGGGTGTTGATGGGTCATGGCCATGTGGGTGGTGGCCATTTTGAGGGCTGTTCCAGGGCCATGTGGTGGGGGTGAAGGGGCCATTTTGAATCCAGGCAGTGTGCTTTGTGCCATAGGCCTGCATCCAATGTGCCTTGCTTTCATCCATTATGCCCAGGGGAACACACTCAGTGGTGCATGGACCTAGTCTTTCTGTGTGGTCTCTTTAATGTAAACATCATGGAGGGCATGGATGGCATTAGATTGTGGTGATTTTTGCGTGTTTTTCGATTTTTTTGGCTGTTTTGGGGGCCTTTTGCCCAGGGGTACTCACTCAGTGGTGCATGGGCCTAGTCTTTCTGTGGAGTGTCTTGAATGTAAACATCATGGATGGCATTGGATTGTGGTGATTTTTGTGTGTTTTGCGATTTTTGGGAGTGTTGATGGGGCATGGCCATGTGGGTGGGGGCCATTTTGAGGCCTGGTCCAGAGCCATGTGGTGGGGGTGAAGGGGTCATTTTGAACCCAGGCAGTGTGCTTTGTGCCACAGGCCTGCATCCAATGTGTATTGCTTTCATCCATTATGCCCAGGGGTACTCACTCAGTGGTGCATGGGCCTAGTCTTTCTGTGGGGTCTCTTTAATGTAAACATCATGGAGGGCATGGATGGCATTGGATTGTGGTGATTTTTGTGTGTTTTTTGATTTTTGGGGGTGTTGATGGGGCATGGCCATGTGGGTGGGGGCCATTTTGAGGCCTGGTCCAGGGCCATGTGGTGGGGGTGAAGGGGCCATTTTGAATCCAGGCAGTGTGCTTTGTGCCATAGGCCTGCATCCAATATGCCTTGCTTTCATCCATTATGCCCAGGGGAACACCCTCAGTGGTGCATGGACCTAGTCTTTCTGTGTGGTCTCTTTAATGTAAACATCATGGAGGGCATGGATGGCATTAGATTGTGGTGATTTTTGCGTGTTTTTCGATTTTTTTGGCTGTTTTTGGGGCCTTTTGCCCAGGGGTACTCACTCAGTGGTGCATGGGCCTAGTCTTTCTGTGGAGTGTCTTGAATGTAAACATCATGGATGGCATTGGATTGTGGTGATTTTTGTGTGTTTTGCGATTTTTGGGAGTGTTGATGGGGCATGGCCATGTGGGTGGGGGCCATTTTGAGGCCTGGTCCAGAGCTATGTGGTGGGGGTGAAGGGGCCATTTTGAACCCAGGCAGTGTGCTTTGTGCCACAGGCCTGCATCCAATGTGTATTGCTTTCATCCATTATGCCCAGGGGTACTCACTCAGTGGTGCATGGGCCTATTCTTTCTGTGTGGTCTCTTTAACGTAAACATCATGGAGGGCATGGATGGCATTAGATTGTGGTGATTTTTGTGTGTTTTTCGATTTTTTAGGCTGTTTTGGGGGCCTTTTGCCCAGAGGTACTCACTCAGTGGTGCATGGGCCTAGTCTTTCTGTGGAGTGTCTTGAATGTAAACATCATGGATGGCATTGGATTGTGGTGATTTTTGTGTGTTTTTTCATTTTTTGGGCTGATGTTGGGGCCTTTTGCCCAGGGGTACTCACTCAGTGGTGCATGGGCCTATTCTTTCTGTGGGGTGTCTTGAATGTTAACATCATGGAGGGCATGGATGGCATTGGATTGTGGTGATATTCGTGTGTTTTTTGATTTTTGGGGGTGTTGATGGGGCATGGCCATGTGGGTGGGGGCCATTTTGAGGCCTGGTCCAGGGCCATGTGGTGGGGGTGAAGGGGCCATTTTGAATCCAGGCAGTGTGCTTTGTGCCATAGGCCTGCATCCAATGTGCCTTGCTTTCATCCATTATGCCCAGGGGAACACACTCAGTGGTGCATGGGCCTAGTCTTTCTGTGTGGTCTCTTTAATGTAAACATCATGGAGGGCATGGATGGCATTAGATTGTGGTGATTTTTGTGTGTTTTTCGATTTTTTTGGCTGTTTTTGGGGCCTTTTGCCCAGGGGTACTCACTCAGTGGTGCATGGGCCTAGTCTTTCTGTGGAGTGTCTTGAATGTAAACATCATGGATGGCATTGGATTGTGGTGATCTTTGTGTGTTTTTTTATTTTTTGGGCTGATGTTGGGGCCTTTTGCCCAGGGGTACTCACTCAGTGGTGCATGGGCCTATTCTTTCTGTGGGGTGTCTTGAATGTAAACATCATGGAGGGCATGGATGGCATTGGATTGTGGTGATATTTGTGTGTTTTTTGATTTTTGGGGGTGTTGATGGGGCATGGCCATGTGGGTGGGGGCCATTTTGAGGCCTGGTCCAGGGCTATGTGGTGGGGGTGAAGGGGCCATTTTGAATCCAGGCATTGTGCTTTGTGCCATAGGCCTGCATCCAATGTGCCTTGCTTTCATCCATTATGCCCAGGGGAACACACTCAGTGGTGCATGGGCCTAGTCTTTCTGTGTGGTCTCTTTAATGTAAACATCATGGAGGGCATGGATGGCATTAGATTGTGGTGATTTTTGTGTGTTTTTCGATTCTTTTGGCTGTTTTTGGGGCCTTTTGCCCAGGGGTACTCACTCAGTGGTGCATGGGCCTAGTCTTTCTGTGGAGTGTCTTGAATGTAAACATCATGGATGGCATTGGATTGTGGTGATTTTTGTGTGTTTTGCGATTTTTGGGGGTGTTGATGGGGCATGGCCATGTGGGTGGGGGCCATTTTGAGGCCTGGTCCAGAGCCATATGGTGGGGTTGAAGGGGCCATTTTGAATCCAGGCAGTGTGCTTTGTGCCACAGGCCTGCATCCAATGTGCCTAGCTTTCATCCATTATGCCCGGGGTACTCACTCAGTGTTGCATAGGCCTAGTCTTTCTGTGTGGTCTATTTAATGTAAACATCATGGAGGGCATGGATGGCATTGGATTGTGGTGATTTTTGTGTGTTTTTTAATTTTTTTGGCTGTTGTTGGGGCCTTTTGCCCAGGGGTACTCACTCAGTGGTGCATGGGCCTAGTCTTTCGGTGGAGTTTCTTGAATGTAAACATCATGGATGGCATTGGATTGTGGTGATTTTTGTGTGTTTTGCGATTTTTGGGAGTGTTGATGGGGCATGGCCAAGTGGGTGGGGGCCATTTTGAAGCCTGGTCCAGAGCCATGTGGTGGGGGTGAAGGGGCCATTTTGAACCCAGGCAGTGTGCTTTGTGCCACAGGCCTGCATCCAATGTGCATTGCTTATATCCATTATGCCATGGGGTACTCACTCAGTGGTGCATGGGCCTAGTCTTTCTGTGGGGTCTCTTTAATGTATACATCATGGAGGGCATGGATGGCATTGGATTGTTGTGATTTTTGTGTGTTTTTTTATTTTTTGGGTTGATGTTGGGGCCTTTTGCCCAGGGGTACTCACTCAGTGGTGCATGGGCCTAGTCTTTATGTGGGGTGTCTTGAATGTAAACATCATGGAGGGCATGGATGGCATTGGATTGTGCTGATTTTTGTGTGTTTTTCGATTTTTGGGGGTGATGATGGGGCATGGCCATGTGGGTGGGGGCTATTTTGAGGCCTGGTCCAGAGCCATGTGGTGGGGGTGAAGGGGCCATTTTGAATCCAGGCAGTGTGCTTTGTGCCATAGGCCGGCATCCAATGTGCCTTGCTTTCATCCATTATGCCCAGGGGTACTCACTCAGTGGTGCATGGGCCTAGTCTTTCTGTGTGGTCTCTTTAATGTAAACATCATGGAGGGCATGGATGGCATTGGATTGTGGTAATTTTTGTGTGTTTTTCGATTTATTTGGCTGTTGTTGGGGCCTTTTGCCAAGGGGTACTCACTCAGTGGTGCATGGGCCTAGTCTTTCTGTGGGGTGTCTTGAATCTAAACATCATGGATGGCATTGGATTGTGGTTATTTTTGTGTGTTTTTTTATTTTTGGGGGTGTTGATGAGGCATGGCCATGTGGGCGGGGGCCATTTTGAGGCCTGGTCCAGGGCCATGTGGTGGGGGTGAAGGGGCTATTTCGAATCCAGGCAGTGTGCTTTGTGCCATAGGCCTGCATCCAATGTGCCTTGCTTTCATCCATTATGCCCAGGGGTACTCACTCAGTGGTGCATGGGCCTAGTCTTTCTGTGAGGTCTCTTTAATGTAAACATCATGGAGGGCATGGATGGCATTGGATTGTGGTGATTTTTGTGTGTGTTTTCGATTTTTTTGGCTGTTGTTGGGGCCTTTTGCCAAGGGGTACTCACTCAGTGGTGCATGGGCCTAGTCTTTCTGTGGGATGTCTTGAATGTAAACATCATGGATGGCATTGGATTGTGGTGATTTTTGTGTGTTTTTCGATTTTTTTGGCTGTTGTTGGGGCCTTTTGCCCAGGGGTACTCACTCAGTGGTGCATGGGTCTAGTCTTTCTGTGGGATGTCTTGAATGTACACATCATGGATGGCATTGGATTGTGGTTATTGTTGTGTGTTTTTTGATTTTTGGGGGTGTTGATTGGGCATGGCTATGTGGGTGGGGGCCATTTTGAGGCCTGGTCCAGGGCCATGTGGTGGGGTGAAGGGGCTATTTCGAATCCAGGCAGTGTGCTTTGTGCCATAGGCCTGCATCCAATGTGCCTTGCTTTCATCCATTATGCCCAGGGGTACTCACTCAGTGGTGCATGGGCCTAGTCTTTCTGTGGGGTCTCTTTAATGTAAACATCATGGAGGGCATGGATGGCATTGGATTGTGGTGATTTCTGTGTGTTTTTCGATTTTTTTTGGCTGTTGTTGGTGCCTTTTGCCCAGGGGTACTCACTCAGTGGTGCATGGGCCTAGTCTTTCTGTGGGGTGTCGTGAAAGTAAACATCATGGAGGGCATGGATGGCATTGGATTGTGGTGATTTTTGTGTTTTTTTTATTTTTGGGGGTGTTGATGGGGCATGGCCATGTGGGTGGTGGCCATTTTGAGGCCTGTTCCAGGGCCATGTGGTGGGGGTTAAGGGGACATTTTGAATCCAGTCAGTGTGCTTTGTGCCATAGGCCTGCATCCAATGTGACTTGCTTTCATCCATTATGCCCAGGGGTACTCACTCAGTGGTGCATGGGCCTAGTCTTTCTGTGTGGTCTCTTTAACGTAAACAACATTGAGGGCATGGATGGCATTGGATTGTGGTGATTTTTGTATGTTTTTCGATTTTTTTGGCTGTTGTTGGGGCCTTTTGCCCAGGGGTACTCACTCAGTGGTGCATGGGCCTAGTCTTTCTGTGGGATGTCTTGAATGTAAACATCATGGATGGCATTGGATTGTGGTGATTTTTGTGTGTTTTTTTATTTTTGGGGGTGTTGATGGGGCATGGACATGTGGGTGGGGGCCATTTTGAGGCCTGGTCCAGGGCCATGTGGTGGGGGTGAAGAGGCCATTTTGAATCCAGGCAGCATGCTTTGTGCCAAAGGCCTGCATCCAATGTGCCTTGCTTTCATCCATTATGCCCAGGGGTACTCACTCAGTGGTGCATGGGCCTAGTCTTTCTGTGGGGTCTCTTTAATGTAAACATCATGGAGGGCATGGATGGCATTGAATTGTGGTAATTCTTGTGTGTTTTTCGATTTTTCTGGCTGTTGTTGGGGCCTTTTGCCCAGGGGTACTCACTCAGTGGTGCATGGGCCTAGTCTTTCTGTGGGGTGTCTTTAATGTAAACATCATGGAGGGCATGGATGGCATTAGATTGTGGTGATTTTTGTGTGTTTTTTGATTTTTGGGGGTGTTGATGGGGCATGGCAATGTGGGTGGGGGCCATTTTGAGGCCTGGTCCAGGGCCATGTGGTGGGGGTGAAGGGGCCATTTTGAATCCAGGCAGTGTGCTTTGTGCCATAGGCCTGCATCCAATGTGCCTTGCTTTCATCCATTATGCCCAGGGGTACTCACTCAGTGGTGCATGGGCCTAGTCTTTCTGTGTGGTCTCTTTAATGTAAACATCATGGAGGGCATGGATGGCATTGGATTGTGGTGATTTTGTGTGTTTTTCGATTTTTTGGCTGTTGTTGGGGCCTTTTGCCCAGGGGTACTCACTCAGTGGTGCATGGGCCTAGTCTTTCTGTGGGGTGTCTTGAATGTAAACATCATGGAGGGCATGGATGGCATTGGATTGTGGTGATTTTTGTGTGTTTTTTTTATTTTTGGGGGTGTTGATGGGGCATGGCCATGTGGGTGGTGGCCATTTTGAGGGCTGTTCCAGGGCCATGTGGTGGGGGTGAAGGGGCCATTTTGAATCCAGGCAGTGTGCTTTGTGCCATAGGCCTGCATCCAATGTGCCTTGCTTTCATCCATTATGCCCAGGGGTACTCACTCAGTGGTGCATGGGCCTAGTCTTTCTGTGTGGTCTCTTTAATGTAAACATCATGGAGGGCATGAATGGCATTGGATTGTGGTGATTTTTGTGTGTTTTTCGATTTTTTTGGCTGTTGTTGGGGCCTTTTGCCCAGGGGTACTCACTCAGTGGTGCATGGGCCTAGTCTTTCTGCGGGGTGTCTTGAATGTAAACATCATGGAGGGCATGGATGGCATTGGATTGTGGTGATATTCGTGTGTTTTTTTTATTTTTGGGGGTGTTGATGGGGCATGGCCATGTGGGTGTGGGCTATTTTGAGGCCTGGTCCAGGGCCACGTGGTGGGGGTGAAGGGGCCATTTTGAATCCAGGCAGTGTGCTTTGTGCCATAGGCCTGCATCCAATGTGCCTTGCTTTCATCCATTATGCCCAGGGGTACTCACTCAGTGGTGCATGGGCCTATTCTTTCTGTGGGGTCTCTTTAATGTAAACATCATGGAGGGCATGGATGGCATTGAATTGTGGTGATTTGTGTGTTTTTCGATTTATTTGGCTGTTGTTGGGGCCTTTTGCCCAGGGGTACTCACTCAGTGGTGCATGGGCCTAGTCTTTCTGTGGGGTGTCTTGAATGTAAACATCATGGATGGCATTGGATTGTGGTTATTTTTGTGTGTTTTTTGATTTTTGGGGGTGTTGATGGGGCATGGCCATGTGGGTGGGGGCCATTTTGAGGCCTGGTCCAGCGCCATGTGGTGGGGGTGAAGGGGCTATTTTGAATCCAGGCAATGTGGTTTGTGCCATAGGCCTGCATCCAATGTGCCTTGCTTTCATCCATTATGCCCAGGGGTACTCACTCAGTGGTGCATGGGCCTAGTCTTTCTGTGGGGTCTCTTTAATGTAAACCTCATGGAGGGCATGGATGGCATTGGATTGTGGTGATTTCTGTGTGTTTTTCGATTTTTTTTGGCTGTTGTTGGGGCCTTTTGCCCAGGGGTACTCACTCAGTGGTGCATGGGCCTAGTCTTTCTGTGGGGTGTCTTGAATGTAAACATCATGGAGGGCATGGATGGCATTAGATTGTGGTGATTTTTGTGTGTTTTTCGATTTTTGGGGGTGTTGATGGGGCATGGCCATGTGAGTGGGGCCATTTTGAGGCCTGGTCCAGGGCCATGTGGTGGGGTGAAGGGGCCATTTTGAATCCAGGCAGTGTGCTTTGTGCCATAGGCCTGCATCCAATGTGCCTTGCTTTCATCCATTATGCCCAGGGGTACTCACTCAGTGGTGCATGGGCCTAGTCTTTCTGTGGGGTGTCTTTAATGTAAACATCATGGAGGGCATGGATGGCATTGGATTGTGGTAATATTGTGTGTTTTTCGATTTTTTTGGCTTTTGTTGGGGCCTTTTGCCCAGGGGTACTCACTCAGTGGTACATGGGTCTAGTCTTTCTGTGGGATGTCTTGAATGTACACATCATGGATGGCATTGGATTGTGGTGATTTATGTGTGTTTTTTCGATTTTTGGGGGTGTTGATGGGGCATGGCCATGTGGGTGGGGGCCATTTCGAGGCCTGGTCCAGGGCCATGTGGTGGGGGTGAAGGGGCCATTTTGAATCCAGGCAGGATGCTTTGTGCCATAGGCCTGCATCCAATGTGCCTTGCTTTCATCCATTATGCCCAAGGGTACTCACTCAGTGGTGCATGGGCCTAGTCTTTCTGTGGGGTCTCTTTAATGTAAACATCATGGAGCGCATGGATGGCATTGGATTGTGGTGATTTTTGTGTGTTTTTCGATTTTTTTGGCTGTTGTTGGGGTTTTGACCAGGGGTACTCACTCAGTGGTGCATGGGCCTAGTCTTTCTGTGGGGTGTCTTGAATGTAAACATCATGGATGGCATTGGATTGTGGTGATTTCTGTGTGTTTTTCGATTTTTGGGGGTGTTGATGGGGCATGGCCATGTGGGTGGGGGCCATTTTGAGGCCTGGTCCAGGGCCATGTGGTGGGGGTGAAGGGGCCATTTTGAATCCAGGCAGTGTGCTTTGTGACATAGGCCTGCATCCAATGTGCCTTGCTTTCATCCATTATGCCCAGGGGTACTCACTCAGTGGTGCATTGGCCTAGTCTTTCTGTGGGGTCTCTTTAATGTAAACATCATGGAGGGCATGGATGGCATTAGATTGTGGTGATTTTTGCGTGTTTTTCGATTTTTTTGGCTGTTGTTGGGGTTTTGACCAGGGGTACTCACTCAGTGGTGCATGGGCCTAGTCTTTCTGTGGGGTGTCTTGAATGTAAACATCATGGATGGCATTGGATTGTGGTGATTTCTGTGTGTTTTTCGATTTTTGGGGGTGTTGATGGGGCATGGCCATGTGGGTGGGGGCCATTTTGAGGCCTGGTCCAGGGCCATGTGGTGGGGGTGAAGGGGCCATTTTGAATCCAGGCAGTGTGCTTTGTGCCATAGGCCTGCATCCAATGTGCCTTGCTTTCATCCATTATGCCCAGGGGTACTCACTCAGTGGTGCATGGGCCTAGTCTTTCTGTGTGGTCTCTTTAATGTAAACATCATGGAGGGCATGGATGGCATTGGATTGTGGTGATTTTGTGTGTTTTTTGATTTTTTGGCTGTTGTTGGGGCCTTTTGCCCAGGGGTACTCACTCAGTGGTGCATGGGCCTAGTCTTTCTGTGGGGTGTCTTGAATGTAAACATCATGGAGGGCATGGATGGCATTGGATTGTGGTGATTTTTGTGTGTTTTTTTATTTTTGGGGGTGTTGATGGGGCATGGCCATGTGGGTGGTGGCCATTTTGAGGGCTGTTCCAGGGCCATGTGGTGGGGGTGAAGGGGCCATTTTGAATCCAGGCAGTGTGCTTTGTGCCATAGGCCTGCATCCAATGTGCCTTGCTTTCATCCATTATGCCCAGGGGTACTCACTCAGTGGTGCATGCGCCTATTCTTTCTGTGTGGTCTCTTTAATGTAAACATCATGGAGGGCATGAATGGCATTGGATTGTGGTGATTTTTGTGTGTTTTTTGATTTTTTTGGCTGTTGTTGGGGCCTTTTGCCCAGGGGTACTCACTCAGTGGTGCATGGGCCTAGTCTTTCTGTGGGGTGTCTTGAATGTAAACATCATGGAGGGCATGGATGGCATTGGATTGTGGTGATATTCGTGTGTTTTTTTTATTTTTGGGGGTGTTGATGGGGCATGGCCATGTGGGTGTGGGCCATTTTGAGGCCTGGTCCAGGGCCATGTGGTGGGGGTGAAGGGGCCATTTTGAATCCAGGCAGTGTGCTTTGTGCCATAGGCCTGCATCCAATGTGCCTTGCTTTCATCCATTATGCCCAGGGGAACACACTCAGTGGTGCATGGGCCTAGTCTTTCTGTGTGGTCTCTTTAATGTAAACATCATGGAGGGCATGGATGGCATTAGATTGTGGTGATTTTTGTGTGTTTTTCGATTTTTTTGGCTGTTTTTGGGGCCTTTTGCCCAGGGGTACTCACTCAGTGGTGCATGGGCCTAGTCTTTCTGTGGAGTGTCTTGAATGTAAACATCATGGATGGCATTGGATTGTGGTGATTTTTGTGTGTTTTGCGATTTTTGGGGGTGTTGATGGGGCATGGCCATGTGGGTAGGGGCCATTTTGAGGCCTGGTCCAGAGCCATATGGTGGGGTTGAAGAGGCCATTTTAAATCCAGGCAGTGTGCTTTGTGCCACAGGCCTGCATCCAATGTGCCTAGCTTTCATCCATTATGCCCAGGGGTACTCACTCAGTGGTGCATGGGCCTAGTCTTTCTGTGTGGTCTATTTAATGTAAACATCATGGAGGGCATGGATGGCATTGGATTGTGGTGATTTTTGTGTGTTTTTTAATTTTTTTGGCTGTTGTTGGGGCCTTTTGCCCAGGGGTACTCACTCAGTGGTGCATGGGCCTAGTCTTTCGGTGGAGTGTCTTGAATGTAAACATCATGGATGGCATTGGATTGTGGTTATTTTTGTGTGTTTTTTGATTTTTGGGGGTGTTGATGGGGCATGGCCATGTGGGTGGGGGCCATTTTGAGGCCTGGTCCAGGGCCATGTGGTGGGGGTGAAGGGGCTATTTTGAATCCAGGCAATGTGGTTTGTGCCATAGGCCTGCATCCAATGTGCCTTGCTTTCATCCATTATGCCCAGGGGTACTCACTCAGTGGTGCATGGGCCTAGTCTTTCTGTGGGGTGTCTTGAATGTAAACATCATGGAGGGCATGGATGGCATTAGATTGTGGTGATTTTTGTGTGTTTTTCGATTTTTGGGGGTGTTGATGGGGCATGGCCATGTGAGTGGGGGCCATTTTGAGGCCTGGTCCAGGGCCATGTGGTGGGGTGAAGGGGCCATTTTGAATCCAGGCAGTGTGCTTTGTGCCATAGGCCTGCATCCAATGTGCCTTGCTTTCATCCATTATGCCCAGGGGTACTCACTCAGTGGTGCATGGGCCTAGTCTTTCTGTGGGGTGTCTTTAATGTAAACATCATGGAGGGCATGGATGGCATTGGATTGTGGTAATTTTGTGTGTTTTTCGATTTTTTTGGCTTTTGTTGGGGCCTTTTGCCCAGGGGTACTCACTCAGTGGTACATGGGTCTAGTCTTTCTGTGGGATGTCTTGAATGTACACATCATGGATGGCATTGGATTGTGGTGATTTATGTGTGTTTTTTCGATTTTTGGGGGTGTTGATGGGGCATGGCCATGTGGGTGGGGGCCATTTCGAGGCCTGGTCCAGGACCATGTGGTGGGGGTGAAGGGGCCATTTTGAATCCAGGCAGGATGCTTTGTGCCATAGGCCTGCATCCAATGTGCCTTGCTTTCATCCATTATGCCCAAGGGTACTCACTCAGTGGTGCATGGGCCTAGTCTTTCTGTGGGGTCTCTTTAATGTAAACATCATGGAGCGCATGGATGGCATTGGATTGTGGTGATTTTTGTGTGTTTTTCGATTTTTTTGGCTGTTGTTGGGGTTTTGACCAGGGGTACTCACTCAGTGGTGCATGGGCCTAGTCTTTCTGTGGGGTGTCTGAATGTAAACATCATGGATGGCATTGGATTGTGGTGATTTCTGTGTGTTTTTCGATTTTTGGGGGTGTTGATGGGGCATGGCCATGTGGGTGGGGGCCATTTTGAGGCCTGGTCCAGGGCCATGTGGTGGGGGTGAAGGGGCCATTTTGAATCCAGGCAGTGTGCTTTGTGCCATAGGCCTGCATCCAATGTGCCTTGCTTTCATCCATTATGCCCAGGGGTACTCACTCAGTGGTGCATGGGCCTAGTCTTTCTGTGTGGTCTCTTTAATGTAAACATCATGGAGGGCATGGATGGCATTGGATTGTGGTGATTTTGTGTGTTTTTCGATTTTTTGGCTGTTGTTGGGGCCTTTTGCCCAGGGGTACTCACTCAGTGGTGCATGGGCCTAGTCTTTCTGTGGGGTGTCTTGAATGTAAACATCATGGAGGGCATGGATTGCATTGGATTGTGGTGATTTGTGTGTGTTTTTTTTATTTTTGGGGGTGTTGATGGGGCATGGCCATGTGGGTGGTGGCCATTTTGAGGCCTGTTCCAGGGCCATGTGGTGGGGGTGAAGTGGCCAATTTGAATCCAGGCAGTGTGCTTTGTGCCATAGGCCTGCATCCAATGTGACTTGCTTTCATCCATTATGCCCAGGGGTACTCACTCAGTGGTGCATGGGCCTAGTCTTTCTGTGTGGTCTCTTTAACGTAAATACCATTGAGGGCATGGATGGCATTGGATTGTGGTGATTTTTGTATGTTTTTTGATTTTTTTGGCTGTTGTTGGGGCCTTTTGCCCAGGAGTACTCACTCAGTGGTGCATGGGCCTAGTCTTTCTGTGGGATGTCTTGAATGTAAACATCATGGATGGCATTGGATTGTGGTGATTTTTGTGTGTTTTTTGATTTTTGGGGGTGTTGATGGGGCATGGCCATGTGGGTGGGGGCCATTTTGAGGCCTGGTCCAGGGCCATGTGGTGGGGGTGAAGGGGCCATTTTGAATCCAGGCAGCGTGCTTTGTGCCATAGGCCTGCATCCAATGTGCCTTGCTTTCATCCATTATGCCCAGGGGTACTCACTCAGTGGTGCATGGGCCTAGTCTTTCTGTGGGGTGTCTTGAATGTAAACATCATGGAGGGCATGGATGGCATTGGATTGTGGTAATTTTTGTGTGTTTTTTTATTTTTGGGGGTGTTGATGGGGCATGGCCATGTGGGTGGTGGCCATTTTGAGGGCTGTTCCAGGGCCATGTGGTGGGGGTGAAGGGGCCATTTTGAATCCAGGCAGTGTGCTTTGTGCCATAGGCCTGCATCCAATGTGCCTTGCTTTCATCCATTATGCCCAGGGGTACTCACTCAGTGGTGCATGGGCCTAGTCTTTCTGTGTGGTCTCTTTAATGTAAACATCATGGAGGACATGGATGGCATTGGATTGTGGTGATTTTTGTGTGTTTTTTGATTTTTTGGGCTGATGTTGGGGCCTTTTGCCCAGGGGTACTCACTCAGTGGTGCATGGGCCTAGTCTTTATGTGGGGTGTCTTGAATGTAAACATCATGGAGGGCATGGATGGCATTGGATTGTGCTGATTTGTGTGTGTTTTTCGATTTTTGGGGGTGATGATGGGGCATGGCCATGTGGGTGGGGGCCCTTTTGAGGCCTGGTCCAGAGCCATGTGGTGGGGGTGAAGGGGCCATTTTGAATCCAGGCAGTGTGCTTTGTGCCATAGGCCTGCATCCAATGTGCCTTGCTTTCATCCATTATGCCCAGGGGTACTCACTCAGTGGTGCATGGGCCTATTCTTTCTGTGTGGTCTCTTTAATGTAAACATCATGGAGGGCATGAATGGCATTGGATTGTGGTGGTTTTTGTGTGTTTTTCGATTTTTTGGGCTGTTGTTGGGGCCTTTTGCCCAGGGGTACTCACTCAGTGGTGCATGGGCCTAGTCTTTCTGTGGGGTGTCTTGAATGTAAACATCATGGAGGGCATGGATGGCATTGGATTGTGGTGATATTCATGTGTTTTTTTATTTTTGGTGGTGTTGATGGGGCATGGCCATGTGGGTGTGGGCCATTTTGAGGCCTGGTCCAGGGCCATGTGGTGGGGGTGAAGGGGCCATTTTGAATCCAGGCAGTGTGCTTTGTGCCATAGGCCTGCATCCAATGTGCCTTGCTTTCATCCATTATGCCCAGGGGAACACACTCAGTGGTGCATGGGCCTAGTCTTTCTGTGTGGTCTCTTTAATGTAAACATCATGGAGGGCATGGATGGCATTAGATTGTGGTGATTTTTGTGTGTTTTTCGATTTTTTTGGCTGTTTTTGGGGCCTTTTGCCCAGGGGTACTCACTCAGTGGTGCATGGGCCTAGTCTTTCTGTGGAGTGTCTTGAATGTAAACATCATGGATGGCATTGGATTGTGGTGATTTTTGTGTGTTTTGCGATTTTTGGGGGTGTTGATGGGGCATGGCCATGTGGGTAGGGGCCATTTTGAGGCCTGGTCCAGAGCCATATGGTGGGGTTGAAGAGGCCATTTTGAATCCAGGCAGTGTGCTTTGTGCCACAGGCCTGCATCCAATGTGCCTAGCTTTCATCCATTATGCCCCGGGGTACTCACTCAGTGGTGCATGGGCCTAGTCTTTCTGTGTGGTCTATTTAATGTAAACATCATGGAGGGCATGGATGGCATTGGATTGTGGTGATTTTTGTGTGTTTTTTAATTTTTTTGGCTGTTGTTGGGGCCTTTTGCCCAGGGGTACTCACTCAGTGGTGCATGGGCCTAGTCTTTCGGTGGAGTGTCTTGAATGTAAACATCATGGATGGCATTGGATTGTGGTGATTTTTGTGTGTTTTGCGATTTTTGGGAGTGTTGATTGGGCATGGCCATGTGGGTGGGTGCCATTTTTAGGCCTGGTCCAGAGCCATGTGGTGGGGGTGAAGGGGCCATTTTGAACCCAGGCAGTGTGCTTTGTGCCACAGGCCTGCATCCAATGTGCATTGCTTATATCCATTATGCCCAGGGGTACTCACTCAGTGGTGCATGGGCCTAGTCTTTCTGTGGGGTCTCTTTAATGTAAACATCATGGAGGGCATGGATGGCATTGGATTGTTGTGATTTTTGTGTGTTTTTTGATTTTTTGGGCTGATGTTGGGGCCTTTTGCCCAGGGGTACTCACTCAGTGGTGCATGGGCCTAGTCTTTATGTGGGGTGTCTTGAATGTAAACATCATGGAGGGCATGGATGGCATTGTATTGTGCTGATTTTTGTGTGTTTTTCGATTTTTGGGGGTGATGATGGGGCATGGCCATGTGGATGGGGGCCATTTTGAGGCCTGGTCCAGAGCCATGTGGTAGGGGTGAAGGGGCCATTTTGAATCCAGGCAGTGTGCTTTGTGCCATAGGCCTGCATCCAATGTGCCTTGCTTTCATCCATTATGCCCAGGGGTACTCACTCAGTGGTGCATGGGCCTATTCTTTCTGTGGGGTCTCTTTAATGTAAACATCATGGAGGGCATGGATGGCATTGGATTATGGTGATTTGTGTGTTTTTCGATTTATTTGGCTGTTGTTGGGGCCTTTTGCCCAGGGGTACTCACTCAGTGGTGCATGGGCCTAGTCTTTCTGTGGGGTGTCTTGAATGTAAACATCATGGAGGGCATGGATGGCATTGGATTGTGGTGATTTTTGTGTGTTTTTTTTATTTTTGGGGGTGTTGATGGGGCATGGCCATGTGGGTGGTGGCCATTTTGAGGGCTGTTCCAGGGCCATGTGGTGGGGGTGAAGGGGCCATTTTGAATCCAGGCAGTGTGCTTTGTGCCATAGGCCTGCATCCAATGTGCCTTGCTTTCATCCATTATGCCCAGGGATACTCACTCAGTGGTGCATGGGCCTAGTCTTTCTGTGGGGTCTCTTTAATGTAAACATCATGGAGCGCATGGATGGCATTGGATTGTGGTGATTTTTGTGTGTTTTTCGATTTTTTTGACTGTTGTTGGGGTTTTGACCAGGGGTACTCACTCAGTGGTGCATGGGCCTAGTCTTTCTGTGGGGTGTCTTGAATGTAAACATCATGGATGGCATTGGATTGTGGTGATTTCTGTGTGTTTTTCGATTTTTGGGGGTGTTGATGGGGCATGGCCATGTGGGTGGGGGCCATTTTGAGGCCTGGTCCAGGGCCATGTGGTGGGGGTGAAGGGGCCATTTTGAATCCAGGCAGTGTGCTTTGTGCCATAGGCCTGCATCCAATGTGCCTTGCTTTCATCCATTATGCCCAGGGGTACTCACTCAGTGGTGCATGGGCCTAGTCTTTCTGTGTGGTCTCTTTAATGTAAACATCATGGAGGGCATGGATGGCATTGGATTGTGGTGATTTTGTGTGTTTTTCGATTTTTTGGCTGTTGTTGGGGCCTTTTGCCCAGGGGTACTCACTCAGTGGTGCATGGGCCTAGTCTTTCTGTGGGGTGTCTTGAATGTAAACATCATGGAGGGCATGGATTGCATTGGATTGTGGTGATTTGTGTGTGTTTTTTTATTTTTGGGGGTGTTGATAGGGCATGGCCATGTGGGTGGTGGCCATTTTGAGGCCTGTTCCAGGGCCATGTGGTGGGGGTGAAGGGGCCAATTTGAATCCAGGCAGTGTGCTTTGTGCCATAGGCCTGCATCCAATGTGACTTGCTTTCATCCATTATGCCCAGGGGTACTCACTCAGTGGTGCATGGGCCTAGTCTTTCTATGTGGTCTCTTTAACGTAAATACCATTGAGGGCATGGATGGCATTGGATTGTGGTGATTTTTGTATGTTTTTTGATTTTTTTGGCTGTTGTTGGGGCCTTTTGCCCAGGAGTACTCACTCAGTGGTGCATGGGCCTAGTCTTTCTGTGGGATGTCTTGAATGTAAACATCATGGATGGCATTGGATTGTGGTGATTTTTGTGTGTTTTTTGATTTTTGGGGGTGTTGATGGGGCATGGCCATGTGGGTGGAGGCCATTTTGAGGCCTGGTCCAGGGCCATGTGGTGGGGGTGAAGGGGCCATTTTGAATCCAGGCAGCGTGCTTTGTGCCATAGGCCTGCATCCAATGTGCCTTGCTTTCATCCATTATGCCCAGGGGTACTCACTCAGTGGTGCATGGGCCTAGTCTTTCTGTGGGGTGTCTTGAATGTAAACATCATGGAGGGCATGGATGGCATTGGATTGTGGTGATTTTTGTGTGTTTTTTTATTTTTGGGGGTGTTGATGGGGCATGGCCATGTGGGTGGTGGCCATTTTGAGGGCTGTTCCAGGGCCATGTGGTGGGGGTGAAGGGGCCATTTTGAATCCAGGCAGTGTGCTTTGTGCCATAGGCCTGCATCCAATGTGCCTTGCTTTCATCCATTATGCCCAGGGGTACTCACTCAGTGGTGCATGGGCCTAGTCTTTCTGTGTGGTCTCTTTAATGTAAACATCATGGAGGACATGGATGGCATTGGATTGTGGTGATTTTTGTGTGTTTTTTGATTTTTTGGGCTGATGTTGGGGCCTTTTGCCCAGGGGTACTCACTCAGTGGTGCATGGGCCTAGTCTTTATGTGGGGTGTCTTGAATGTAAACATCATGGAGGGCATGGATGGCATTGGATTGTGCTGATTTGTGTGTGTTTTTCGATTTTTGGGGGTGATGATGGGGCATGGCCATGTGGGTGGGGGCCATTTTGAGGCCTGGTCCAGAGCCATGTGGTGGGGGTGAAGGGGCCATTTTGAATCCAGGCAGTGTGCTTTGTGCCATAGGCCTGCATCCAATGTGCCTTGCTTTCATCCATTATGCCCAGGGGTACTCACTCAGTGGTGCATGGGCCTATTCTTTCTGTGTGGTCTCTTTAATGTAAACATCATGGAGGGCATGAATGGCATTGGATTGTGGTGATTTTTGTGTGTTTTTCGATTTTTTTGGCTGTTGTTGGGGCCTTTTGCCCAGGGGTACTCACTCAGTGGTGCATGGGCCTAGTCTTTCTGTGGGGTGTCTTGAATGTAAACATCATGGAGGGCATGGATGGCATTGGATTGTGGTGATATTTGTGTGTTTTTTTATTTTTGGGGGTGTTGATGGGGCATGGCCATGTGGGTGTGGGCCATTTTGAGGCCTGGTCCAGGGCCATGTGGTGGGGGTGAAGGGGCCATTTTGAATCCAGGCAGTGTGCTTTGTGCCATAGGCCTGCATCCAATGTGCCTTGCTTTCATCCATTATGCCCAGGGGAACACACTCAGTGGTGCATGGGCCTAGTCTTTCTGTGTGGTCTCTTTAATGTAAACATCATGGAGGGCATGGATGGCATTAGATTGTGGTGATTTTTGTGTGTTTTTCGATTTTTTTGGCTATTTTTGGGGCCTTTTGCCCAGGGGTACTCACTCAGTGGTGCATGGGCCTAGTCTTTCTGTGGAGTGTCTTGAATGTAAACATCATGGATGGCATTGGATTGTGGTGATTTTTGTGTGTTTTGCGATTTTTGGGGGTGTTGATGGGGCATGGCCATGTGGGTAGGGGCCATTTTGAGGCCTGGTCCAGAGCCATATGGTGGGGTTGAAGAGGCCATTTTGAATCCAGGCAGTGTGCTTTGTGCCACAGGCCTGCATCCAATGTGCCTAGCTTTAATCCATTATGCCCCGGGGTACTCACTCAGTGGTGCATGGGCCTAGTCTTTCTGTGTGGTCTATTTAATGTAAACATCATGGAGGGCATGGATGGCATTGGATTGTGGTGATTTTTGTGTGTTTTTTAATTTTTTTGGCTGTTGTTGGGGCCTTTTGCCCAGGGGTACTCACTCAGTGGTGCATGGGCCTAGTCTTTCGGTGGAGTGTCTTGAATGTAAACATCATGGATGGCATTGGATTGTGGTGATTTTTGTGTGTTTTGCGATTTTTGGGAGTGTTGATTGGGCATGGCCATGTGGGTGGGGGCCATTTTTAGGCCTGGTCCAGAGCCATGTGGTGGGGTGAAGGGGCCATTTTGAACCCAGGCAGTGTGCTTTGTGCCACAGGCCTGCATCCAATGTGCATTGCTTATATCCATTATGCCCAGGGGTACTCACTCAGTGGTGCATGGGCCTAGTCTTTCTGTGGGGTCTCTTTAATGTAAACATCATGGAGGGCATGGATGGCATTAGATTGTTGTGATTTTTGTGTGTTTTTTGAATTTTTGGGCTGATGTTGGGGCCTTTTGCCCAGGGGTACTCACTCAGTGGTGCATGGGCCTAGTCTTTATGTGGGGTGTCTTGAATGTAAACATCATGGAGGGCATGGATGGCATTGTATTGTGCTGATTTTTGTGTGTTTTTCGATTTTTGGGGGTGATGATGGGGCATGGCCATGTGGATGGGGGCCATTTTGAGGCCTGGTCCAGAGCCATGTGGTAGGGGTGAAGGGGCCATTTTGAATCCAGGCAGTGTGCTTTGTGCCATAGGCCTGCATCCAATGTGCCTTGCTTTCATCCATTATGCCCAGGGGTACTCACTCAGTGGTGCATGGGCCTATTCTTTCTGTGGGGTCTCTTTAATGTAAACATCATGGAGGGCATGGATGGCATTGGATTGTGGTGATTTGTGTGTTTTTCGATTTATTTGGCTGTTGTTGGGGCCTTTTGCCCAGGGGTACTCACTCAGTGGTGCATGGGCCTAGTCTTTCTGTGGGGTGTCTTGAATGTAAACATCATGGAGGGCATGGATGGCATTGGATTGTGGTGATTTTTGTGTGTTTTCTTTATTTTTGGGGGTGTTGATGGGGCATGGCCATGTGGGTGGTGGCCATTTTGAGGGCTGTTCCAGGGCCATGTGGTGGGGGTGAAGGGGCCATTTTGAATCCAGGCAGTGTGCTTTGTGCCATAGGCCTGCATCCAATGTGCCTTGCTTTCATCCATTATGCCCAGGGGTACTCACTCAGTGGTGCATGGGCCTAGTCTTTCTGTGTGGTCTCTTTAATGTAAACATCATGGAGGGCATGGATGGCATTGGATTGTGGTGATATTTGTGTGTTTTTTTATTTTTGGGGGTGTTGATGGGGCATGGCCATATGGGTGTGGGCCATTTTGAGGCCTGGTCCAGGGCCATGTGGTGGGGGTGAAGGGGCCATTTTGAATCCAGGCAGTGTGCTTTGTGCCATAGGCCTGCATCCAATGTGCCTTGCTTTCATCCATTATACCCAGGGGAACACACTCAGTGGTGCATGGGCCTAGTCTTTCTGTGTGGTCTCTTTAATGTAAACATCATGGAGGGCATGGATGGCATTAGATTGTGGTGATTTTTGTGTGTTTTTCGATTTTTTTGGCTATTTTTGGGGCCTTTTGCCCAGGGGTACTCACTCAGTGGTGCATGGGCCTAGTCTTTCTGTGGAGTGTCTTGAATGTAAACATCATGGATGGCATTGGATTGTGGTGATTTTTGTGTGTTTTGCGATTTTTGGGGGTGTTGATGGGGCATGGCCATGTGGGTAGGGGCCATTTTGAGGCCTGGTCCAGAGCCATATGGTGGGGTTGAAGAGGCCATTTTGAATCCAGGCAGTGTGCTTTGTGCCACAGGCCTGCATCCAATGTGCCTAGCTTTCATCCATTATGCCCCGGGGTACTCACTCAGTGGTGCATGGGCCTAGTCTTTCTGTGTGGTCTATTTAATGTAAACATCATGGAGGGCATGGATGGCATTGGATTGTGGTGATTTTTGTGTGTTTTTTAATTTTTTTGGCTGTTGTTGGGGCCTTTTGCCCAGGGGTACTCACTCAGTGGTGCATGGGCCTAGTCTTTCGGTGGAGTGTCTTGAATGTAAACATCATGGATGGCATTGGATTGTGGTGATTTTTGTGTGTTTTGCGATTTTTGGGAGTGTTGATTGGGCATGGCCATGTGGGTGGGGGCCATTTTTAGGCCTGGTCCAGAGGCATGTGGTGGGGTGAAGGGGCCATTTTGAACCCAGGCAGTGTGCTTTGTGCCACAGGCCTGCATCCAATGTGCATTGCTTATATCCATTATGCCCAGGGGTACTCACTCAGTGGTGCATGGGCCTAGTCTCTCTGTGGGGTCTCTTTAATGTAAACATCATGGAGGGCATGGATGGCATTGGATTGTTGTGATTTTTGTGTGTTTTTTGAATTTTTGGGCTGATGTTGGGGCCTTTTGCCCAGGGGTACTCACTCAGTGGTGCATGGGCCTAGTCTTTATGTGGAGTGTCTTGAATGTAAACATCATGGAGGGCATGGATGGCATTGTATTGTGCTGATTTTTGTGTGTTTTTCGATTTTTGGGGGTGATGATGGGGCATGGCCATGTGGATGGGGCCATTTTGAGGCCTGGTCCAGAGCCATGTGGTAGGGGTGAAGGGGCCATTTTGAATCCAGGCAGTGTGCTTTGTGCCATAGGCCTGCATCCAATGTGCCTTGCTTTCATCCATTATGCCCAGGGGTACTCACTCAGTGGTGCATGGGCCTATTCTTTCTGTGGGGTCTCTTTAATGTAAACATCATGGAGGGCATGGATGGCATTGGATTGTGGTGATTTGTGTGTTTTTCGATTTATTTGGCTGTTGTTGGGGCCTTTTGCCCAGGGGTACTCACTCAGTGGTGCATGGGCCTAGTCTTTCTGTGGGGTGTCTTGAATGTAAACATCATGGAGGGCATGGATGGCATTGGATTGTGGTGATTTTTGTGTGTTTTCTTTATTTTTGGGGGTGTTGATGGGGCATGGCCATGTGGGTGGTGGCCATTTTGAGGGCTGTTCCAGGGCCATGTGGTGGGGGTGAAGGGGCCATTTTGAATGCAGGCAGTGTGCTTTGTGCCATAGGCCTGCATCCAATGTGCCTTGCTTTCATCCATTATGCCCAGGGGTACTCACTCAGTGGTGCATGGGCCTAGTCTTTCTGTGTGGTCTCTTTAATGTAAACATCATGGAGGACATGGATGGCATTGGATTGTGGTGATTTGTGTGTGTTTTTTGATTTTTTGGGCTGATGTTGGGGCCTTTTGCCCAGGGGTACTCACTCAGTGGTGCATGGGCCTAGTCTTTATGTGGGGTGTCTTGAATGTAAACATCATGGAGGGCATGGATGGCATTGGATTGTGCTGATTTGTGTGTGTTTTTCGATTTTTGGGGGTGATGATGGGGCATGGCCATGTGGGTGGGGGCAATTTTGAGGCCTGGTCCAGAGCCATGTGGTGGGGGTGAAGGGGCCATTTTGAATCCAGGCAGTGTGCTTTGTGCCATAGGCCTGCATCCAATGTGCCTTGCTTTCATCCATTATGCCCAGGGGTACTCACTCAGTGGTGCATGGGCCTATTCTTTCTGTGTGGTCTCTTTAATGTAAACATCATGGAGGGCATGAATGGCATTGGATTGTGGTGATTTTTGTGTGTTTTTCGATTTTTTTGGCTGTTGTTGGGGCCTTTTGCCCAGGGGTACTCACTCAGTGGTGCATGGGCCTAGTCTTTCTGTGGGGTGTCTTGAATGTAAACATCATGGAGGGCATGGATGGCATTGGATTGTGATGATATTCGTGTGTTTTTTTATTTTTGGGAGTGTTGATGGGGCATGGCCATGTGGGTGTGGGCCATTTTGAGGCCTGGTCCAGGGCCATGTGGTGGGGGTGAAGGGGCCATTTTGAATCCAGGCAGTGTGCTTTGTGCCATAGGCCTGCATCCAATGTGCCTTGCTTTCATCCATTATGCCCAGGGGAACACACTCAGTGGTGCATGGGCCTAGACTTTCTGTGTGGTCTCTTTAATGTAAACATCATGGAGGGCATGGATGGCATTAGATTGTGGTGATTTTTGTGTGTTTTTCGATTTTTTTGGCTGTTTTTGGGGCCTTTTGCCCAGGGGTACTCACTCAGTGGTGCATGGGCCTAGTCTTTCTGTGGAGTGTCTTGAATGTAAACATCATGGATGGCATTGGATTGTGGTGATTTTTGTGTGTTTTGCGATTTTTGGGGGTGTTGATGGGGCATGGCCATGTGGGTAGGGGCCATTTTGAGGCCTGGTCCAGAGCCATATGGTGGGGTTGAAGAGGCCATTTTGAATCCAGGCAGTGTGCTTTGTGCCACAGGCCTGCATCCAATGTGCCTAGCTTTCATCCATTATGCCCCGGGGTACTCACTCAGTGGTGCATGGGCCTAGTCTTTCTGTGTGGTCTATTTAATGTAAACATCATGGAGGGCATGGATGGCATTGGATTGTGGTGATTTTTGTGTGTTTTTTATTTTTTTTGGCTGTTGTTGGGGCCTTTTGCCCAGGGGTACTCACTCAGTGGTGCATGGGCCTAGTCTTTCGGTGGAGTGTCTTGAATGTAAACATCATGGATGGCATTGGATTGTGGTGATTTTTGTGTGTTTTGCGATTTTTGGGAGTGTTGATTGGGCATGGCCATGTGGGTGGGGGCCATTTTTAGGCCTGGTCTAGAGCCATGTGGTGGGGGTGAAGGGGCCATTTTGAACCCAGGCAGTGTGCTTTGTGCCACAGGCCTGCATCCAATGTGCATTGCTTATATCCATTATGCCCAGGGGTACTCACTCAGTGGTGCATGGGCCTAGTCTTTCTGTGGGGTCTCTTTAATGTAAACATCATGGAGGGCATGGATGGCATTGGATTGTTGTGATTTTTGTGTGTTTTTTGATTTTTTGGGCTGATGTTGGGGCCTTTTGCCCAGGGGCACTCACTCAGTGGTGCATGGGCCTAGTCTTTATGTGGGGTGTCTTGAATGTAAACATCATGGAGGGCATGGATGGCATTGTATTGTGCTGATTTTTGTGTGTTTTTCGATTTTTGGGGGTGATGATGGGGCATGGCCATGTGGGTGGGGGCCATTTTGAGGCCTGGTCCAGAGCCATGTGGTAGGGGTGAAGGGGCCATTTTGAATCCAGGCAGTGTGCTTTGTGCCATAGGCCTGCATCCAATGTGCCTTGCTTTCATCCATTATGCCCAGGGGTACTCACTCAGTGGTGCATGGGCCTATTCTTTCTGTGGGGTCTCTTTAATGTAAACATCATGGAGGGCATGGATGGCATTGGATTGTGGTGATTTGTGTGTTTTTCGATTTATTTGGCTGTTGTTGGGGCCTTTTGCCCAGGGGTACTCACTCAGTGGTGCATGGGCCTAGTCTTTCTGTGGGGTGTCTTGAATGTAAACATCATGGATGGCATTGGATTGTGGTTATTTTTGTGTGTTTTTTGATTTTTGGGGGTGTTGATGGGGCATGGCCATGTGGGTGGGGGCCATTTTGAGGCCTGGTCCAGGGCCATGTGGTGGGGGTGAAGGGGCTATTTTGAATCCAGGCAATGTGGTTTGTGCCATAGGCCTGCATCCAATGCGCCTTGCTTTCATCCATTATGCACAGGGGTACTCACTCAGTGGTGCATGGGCCTAGTCTTTCTGTGGGGTCTCTTTAATGTAAACCTCATGGAGGGCATGGAGGGCATTGGATTGTGGTGATTTCTGTGTGTTTTTCGATTTTTTTTTGGCTGTTGTTGGGGCCTTTTGCCCAGGGGTACTCACTCAGTGGTGCATGGGCCTAGTCTTTCTGTGGGGTGTCTTGAATGTAAACATCATGGAGGGCATGGATGGCATTAGATTGTGGTGATTTTTGTGTGTTTTTCGATTTTTGGGGGTGTTGATGGGGCATGGCCATATGAGTGGGGGCCATTTTGAGGCCTGGTCCAGGGCCATGTGGTGGGGTGAAGGGGCCATTTTGAATACAGGCAGTGTGCTTTGTGCCATAGGCCTGCATCCAATGTGCCTTGCTTTCATCCATTATGCCCAGGGGTACTCACTCAGTGGTGCATGGGCCTAGTCTTTCTGTGGGGTGTCTTTAATGTAAACATCATGGAGGGCATGGATGGCATTGGATTGTGGTAATTTTGTGTGTTTTTCGATTTTTTTGGCTTTTGTTGGGGCCTTTTGCCCAGGGGTACTCACTCAGTGGTACATGGGTCTAGTCTTTCTGTGGGATGTCTTGAATGTACACATCATGGATGGCATTGGATTGTGGTGATTTATGTGTGTTTTTTCGATTTTTGGGGGTGCTGATGGGGCATGGCCATGTGGGTGGGGGCCATTTCGAGGCCTGGTCCAGGGCCATGTGGTGGGGGTGAAGGGGCCATTTTGAATCCAGGCAGGATGCTTTGTGCCATAGGCCTGCATCCAATGTGCCTTGCTTTCATCCATTATGCCCAAGGGTACTCACTCAGTGGTGCATGGGCCTAGTCTATCTGTGGGGTCTCTTTAATGTAAACATCATGGAGGGCATGGATGGCATTGGATTGTGGTGATTTTTGTGTGTTTTTTGATTTTTTGGGCTGATGTTGGGGCCTTTTGCCCAGGGGTACTCACTCAGTGGTGCATGGGCCTAGTCTTTATGTGGGGTGTCTTGAATGTAAACATCATGGAGGGCATGGATGGCATTGGATTGTGCTGCTTTTTGTGTGTTTTTCGATTTTTGGGGGTGATGATGGGGCATGGCCATGTGGGTGGGGGCCATTTTGAGGCCTGGTCCAGAGCCATGTGGTGGGGGTAAAGGGGCCATTTTGAATCTAGGCAGTGTGCTTTGTGCCATAGGCCTGCATCCAATGTGCCTTGCTTTCATCCATTATGCCCAGGGGTACTCACTCAGTGGTGCATGGGCCTAGTCTTTCTGTGGGGTGTCTTGAATGTAAACATCATGGAGGGCATGGATGGCATTGGATTGTGGTGATTTTTGTGTGTTTTTTTATTTTTGGGGGTGTTGATGGGGCATGGCCATGTGGGTGGTGGCCATTTTGAGGGCTGTTCCAGGGCCATGTGGTGGGGGTGAAGGGGCCATTTAGAACCCAGGCAGTGTGCTTTGTGCCACAGGCCTGCATCCAATGTGCATTGCTTATATCCATTATGCCCAGGGGTACTCACTCAGTGGTGCATGGGCCTAGTCTTTCTGTGGGGTCTCTTTAATGTAAACATCATGGAGGGCATGGATGGCATTGGATTGTTGTGATTTTTGTGTGTTTTTTTATTTTTTGGGCTGATGTTGGGGCCTTTTGCCCAGGGGTACTCACTCAGTGGTGCATGGGCCTAGTCTTTATGTGGGGTGTCTTGAATGTAAACATCATGGAGGGCATGGATGGCATTGTATTGTGCAGATTTTTGTGTGTTTTTCGATTTTTGGGGGTGATGATGGGGCATGGCCATGTGGGTGGGGGCCATTTTGAGGCCTGGTCCAGAGCCATGTGGTAGGGGTGAAGGGGCCATTTTGAATCCAGGCAGTGTGCTTTGTGCCATAGGCCTGCATCCAATGTGCCTTGCTTTCATCCATTATGCCCAGGGGTACTCACTCGGTGGTGCATGGGCCTATTCTTTCTGTGGGGTCTCTTTAATGTAAACATCATGGAGGGCATGGATGGCATTGGATTGTGGTGATTTGTGTGTTTTTCGATTTATTTGGCTGTTGTTGGGGCCTTTCGCCCAGGGGTACTCACTCAGTGGTGCATGGGCCTAGTCTTTCTGTGGGGTGTCTTGAATGTAAACATCATGGATGGCATTGGATTGTGGTTATTTTTGTGCGTTTTTTGATTTTTGGGGGTGTTGATGGGGCATGGCCATGTGGGTGGGGGCCATTTTGAGGCCTGGTCCAGGGCCATGTGGTGGGGGTGAAGGGGCTATTTTGAATCCAGGCAATGTGGTTTGTGCCATAGGCCTGCATCCAATGCGCCTTGCTTTCATCCATTATGCCCAGGGGTACTCACTCAGTGGTGCATGGGCCTAGTCTTTCTGTGGGGTCTCTTTAATGTAAACCTCATGGAGGGCATGGAGGGCATTGGATTGTGGTGATTTCTGTGTGTTTTTCGATTTTTTTTGGCTGTTGTTGGGGCCTTTTGCCCAGGGGTACTCACTCAGTGGTGCATGGGCCTAGTCTTTCTGTGGGGTGTCTTGAATGTAAACATCATGGAGGGCATGGATGGCATTAGATTGTGGTGATTTTTGTGTGTTTTTCGATTTTTGGGGGTTTTGATGGGGCATGGCCATGTGAGTGGGGGCCATTTTGAGGCCTGGTCCAGGGCCATGTGGTGGGGTGAAGGGGCCATTTTGAATCCAGGCAGTGTGCTTTGTGCCATAGGCCTGCATCCAATGTGCCTTGCTTTCATCCATTATGCCCAGGGGTACTCACTCAGTGGTGCATGGGCCTAGTCTTTCTGTGGGGTGTCTTTAATGTAAACATCATGGAGGGCATGGATGGCATTGGATTGTGGTAATTTTATGTGTTTTTCGATTTTTTTGGCTTTTGTTGGGGCCTTTTGCCCAGGGGTACTCACTCAGTGGTACATGGGTCTAGTCTTTCTGTGGGATGTCTTGAATGTACACATCATGGATGGCATTGGATTGTGGTGATTTATGTGTGTTTTTTCGATTTTTGGGGGTGTTGATGGGGCATGGCCATGTGGGTGGGGGCCATTTCGAGGCCTGGTCCAGGGCCATGTGGTGGGGGTGAAGGGGCCATTTTGAATCCAGGCAGGATGCTTTGTGCCATAGGCCTGCATCCAATGTGCCTTGCTTTCATCCATTATGCCCAAGGGTACTCACTCAGTGGTGCATGGGCCTAGTCTTTCTGTGGGGTCTCTTTAATGTAAACATCATGGAGGGCATGGATGGCATTGGATTGTGGTGATTTTTGTGTGTTTTTTGATTTTTTGGGCTGATGTTGGGGCCTTTTGCCCAGGGGTACTCACTCAGTGGTGCATGGGCCTAGTCTTTATGTGGGGTGTCTTGAATGTAAACATCATGGAGGGCATGGATGGCATTGGATTGTGCTGCTTTTTGTGTGTTTTTCGATTTTTGGGGGTGATGATGGGGCATGGCCATGTGGGTGGGGGCCATTTTGAGGCCTGGTCCAGAGCCATGTGGTGGGGGTGAAGGGGCCATTTTGAATCCAGGCAGTGTGCTTTGTGCCATAGGCCTGCATCCAATGTGCCTTGCTTTCATCCATTATGCCCAGGGGTACTCACTCAGTGGTGCATGGGCCTAGTCTTTCTGTGGGGTGTCTTGAATGTAAACATCATGGAGGGCATGGATGGCATTGGATTGTGGTGATTTTTGTGTGTTTTTTTATTTTTGGGGGTGTTGATGGGGCATGGCCATGTGGGTGGTGGCCATTTTGAGGGCTGTTCCAGGGCCATGTGGTGGGGGTGAAGGGGCCATTTTGAATCCAGGCAGTGTGCTTTGTGCCATAGGCCTGCATCCAATGTGCCTTGCTTTCATCCATTATGCCCAGGGGTACTCACTCAGTGGTGCATGGGCCTAGTCTTTCTGTGTGGTCTCTTTAATGTAAACATCATGGAGGGCATGGATGGCATTGGATTGTGGTGATTTATGTGTGTTTTTTGATTTTTGGGGGTGTTGATGGGGCATGGCCATGTGGGTGGGGGCCATTTTGAGGCCTGGTCCAGGGCCATGTGGTGGGGGTGAAGGGGCCATTTTCAATCCAGGCAGTGTGCTTTTGCCATAGGCCTGCATCCAATGTGCCTTGCTTTCATCCATTATGCCCAGGGGAACACACTCAGTGGTGCATGGACCTAGTCTTTCTGTGTGGTCTCTTTAATGTAAACATCATGGAGGGCATGGATGGCATATTAGATTGTGGTGATTTTTGCGTGTTTTTCGATTTTTTTGGCTGTTTTTGGGGCCTTTTGCCCAGGGGTACTCACTCAGTGGTGCATGGGCCTAGTCTTTCTGTGGAGTGTCTTGAATGTAAACATCATGGATGGCATTGGATTGTGGTGATTTTTGTGTGTTTTGCGATTTTTGGGAATGTTGATGGGGCATGGCCATGTGGGTGGGGGCCATTTTGAGGCCTGGTCCAGAGCCATGTGGTGGGGGTGAAGGGGTCATTTTGAACCCAGGCAGTGTGCTTTGTGCCACAGGCCTGCATCCAATGAGTATTGCTTTCATCCATTATGCCCAGGGGTACTCACTCAGTGGTGCATGGGCCTAGTCTTTCTGTGGGGTCTCTTTAATGTAAACATCATGGAGGGCATGGATGGCATTGGATTGTGGTGATTTTTGTGTGTTTTTTGATTTTTGGGGGTGTTGATGGGGCATGGCCATGTGGATGGGGGCCATTTTGAGGCCTGGTCCAGGGCCATGTGGTGGGGGTGAAGGGGCCATTTTGAATCCAGGCAGTGTGCTTTGTGCCATAGGCCTGCATCCAATATGCCTTGCTTTCATCCATTATGCCCAGGGGAACACCCTCAGTGGTGCATGGACCTAGTCTTTCTGTGGGGTCTCTTTAATGTAAACATCATGGAGGGCATGGATGGCATTAGATTGTGGTGATTTTTGTGTGTTTTTCGATTTTTTTGGCTGTTTTTGGGGCCTTTTGCCCAGGGGTACTCACTCAGTGGTGCATGGGCCTAGTCTTTCTGTGGAGTGTCTTGAATGTAAACATCATGGATGGCATTGGATTGTGGTGATTTTTGTGTGTTTTGCGATTTTTGGGAGTGTTGATGGGGCATGGCCATGTGGGTGGGGGCCATTTTGAGGCCTGGTCCAGAGCCATGTGGTGGGGGTGAAGGGGCCATTTTGAACCCAGGCAGTGTGCTTTGTGCCACAGGCCTGCATCCAATGTGTATTGCTTTCATCCATTATGCCCAGGGGTACTCACTCAGTGGTGCATGGGCCTAGTCTTTCTGTGGGGTCTCTTTAATGTAAACATCATGGAGGGCATGGATGGCATTGGATTGTGGTGAGTTTTTGTGTGTTTTTTGATATTTTGGGCTGTTGTTGGGGCCTTTTGCCCAGGGGTACTCACTCAGTGGTGCATGGGCCTAGTCTTTATGTGGGGTGTCTTGAATGTAAACATCATGGAGGGCATGGATGGCATTGGATTGTGCTGATTTTTGTGTGTTTTTCGATTTTTGGGGGTGATGATGGGGCATGGCCATGTGGGTGGGGGCCATTTTGAGGCCTGGTCCAGGGCCATGTGGTGGGGGTGAAGGGGCCATTTTGAATCCAGGCAGTGTGCTTTGTGCCATAGGCCTGCATCCAATGTGCCTTGCTTTCATCCATTATGCCCAGGGGAACACACTCAGTGGTGCATGGGCCTAGTCTTTCTGTGTGGTCTCTTTAATGTAAACATCATGGAGGGCATGGATGGCATTAGATTGTGGTGATTTTTGTGTGTTTTTCGATTTTTTTGGCTGTTTTTGGGGCCTTTTGCCCAGGGGTACTCACTCAGTGGTGCATGGGCCTAGTCTTTCTGTGGAGTGTCTTGAATGTAAACATCATGGATGGCATTGGATTGTGGTGATCTTTGTGTGTTTTTTGATTTTTTGGGCTGATGTTGGGGCCTTTTGCCCAGGGGTACTCACTCAGTGGTGCATGGGCCTATTCTTTCTGTGGGGTGTCTTGAATGTAAACATCATGGAGGGCATGGATGGCATTGGATTGTGGTGATATTTGTGTGTTTTTTGATTTTTGGGGGTGTTGATGGGGCATGGCCATGTGGGTGGGGGCCATTTTGAGGCCTGGTCCAGGGCCATGTGGTGGGGGTGAAGGGGCCATTTTGAATCCAGGCAGTGTGCTTTGTGCCATAGGCCTGCATCCAATGTGCCTTGCTTTCATCCATTATGCCCAGGGGAACACACTCAGTGGTGCATGGGCCTAGTCTTTCTGTGTGGTCTCTTTAATGTAAACATCATGGAGGGCATGGATGGCATTGGATTGTGGTAATTTTTGTGTGTTTTTCGATTTATTTGGCTGTTGTTGGGGCCTTTTGCCCAGGGGTACTCACTCAGTGGTGCATGGGCCTAGTCTTTCTGTGGGGTGTCTTGAATCTAAACATCATGGATGGCATTGGAGTGTGGTTATTTTTGTGTGTTTTTTTATTTTTGGGGGTGTTGATGAGGCATGGCCATGTGGGTGGGGGCCATTTTGAGGCCTGGTCCAGGGCCATGTGGTGGGGGTGAAGGGGCTATTTTGAATCCAGGCAGTGTGCTTTGTGCCATAGGCCTGCATCCAATGTGCCTTGCTTTCATCCATTATGCCCAGGGGTACTCACTCAGTGGTGCATGGGCCTAGTCTTTCTGTGTGGTCTCTTTAATGTAAACATCATGGAGGGCATGGATGGCATTGGATTGTGGTGATTTTTGTGTGTTTTTTGATTTTTGGGGGTGTTGATGGGGCATGGCCATGTGGGTGGGGGCCATTTTGAGGCCTGGTCCAGGGCCATGTGGTGGGGGTGAAGGGGCCATTTTGAATCCAGGCAGTGTGCTTTGTGCCATAGGCCTGCATCCAATGTGCCTTGCTTTCATCCATTATGCCCAGGGGAACACACTCAGTGGTGCATGGACCTAGTCTTTCTGTGTGGTCTCTTTAATGTAAACATCATGGAGGGCATGGATGGCATATTAGATTGTGGTGATTTTTGCGTGTTTTTCGATTTTTTTGGCTGTTTTTGGGGCCTTTTGCCCAGGGGTACTCACTCAGTGGTGCATGGGCCTAGTCTTTCTGTGGAGTGTCTTGAATGTAAACATCATGGATGGCATTGGATTGTGGTGATTTTTGTGTGTTTTGCGATTTTTGGGAATGTTGATGGGGCATGGCCATGTGGGTGGGGGCCATTTTGAGGCCTGGTCCAGAGCCATGTGGTGGGGGTGAAGGGGTCATTTTGAACCCAGGCAGTGTGCTTTGTGCCACAGGCCTGCATCCAATGTGTATTGCTTTCATCTATTATGCCCAGGGGTACTCACTCAGTGGTGCATGGGCCTAGTCTTTCTGTGGGGTCTCTTTAATGTAAACATCATGGAGGGCATGGATGGCATTGGATTGTGGTGATTTTTGTGTGTTTTTTGATTTTTGGGGGTGTTGATGGGGCATGGCCATGTGGATGGGGGCCATTTTGAGGCCTGGTCCAGGGCCATGTGGTGGGGGTGAAGGGGCCATTTTGAATCCAGGCAGTGTGCTTTGTGCCATAGGCCTGCATCCAATATGCCTTGCTTTCATCCATTATGCCCAGGGGAACACCCTCAGTGGTGCATGGACCTAGTCTTTCTGTGGGGTCTCTTTAATGTAAACATCATGGAGGGCATGGATGGCATTAGATTGTGGTGATTTTTGCGTGTTTTTCGATTTTTTTGGCTGTTTTTGGGGCCTTTTGCCCAGGGGTACTCACTCAGTGGTGCATGGGCCTAGTCTTTCTGTGGAGTGTCTTGAATGTAAACATCATGGATGGCATTGGATTGTGGTGATTTTTGTGTGTTTTGCGATTTTTGGGAGTGTTGATGGGGCATGGCCATGTGGGTGGGGGCCATTTTGAGGCCTGGTCCAGAGCCATGTGGTGGGGGTGAAGGGGCCATTTTGAACCCAGGCAGTGTGCTTTGTGCCACAGGCCTGCATCCAATGTGTATTGCTTTCATCCATTATGCCCAGGGGTACTCACTCAGTGGTGCATGGGCCTAGTCTTTCTGTGGGGTCTCTTTAATGTAAACATCATGGAGGGCATGGATGGCATTGGATTGTGGTGATTTTTGTGTGTTTTTTGATATTTTGGGCTGATGTTGGGGCCTTTTGCCCAGGGGTACTCACTCAGTGGTGCATGGGCCTAGTCTTTATGTGTGGTGTCTTGAATGTAAACATCATGGAGGGCATGGATGGCATTGGATTGTGCTGATTTTTGTGTGTTTTTCGATTTTTGGGGGTGTTGATGGGGCATGGCCATGTGGGTGGGGGCCATATTGAGGCCTGGTCCAGGGCCATGTGGTGGGGGTGAAGGGGCCATTTTTAATCCAGGCAGTGTGCTTTGTGCCATAGGCCTGCATCCAATGTGCCTTGCTTTCATCCATTATGCCCAGGGGAACACACTCAGTGGTGCATGGGCCTAGTCTTTCTGTGTGGTCTCTTTAATGTAAACATCATGGAGGGCATGGATGGCATTAGATTGTGGTGATTTTTGTGTGTTTTTCGATTTTTTTGGCTGTTTTTGGGGCCTTTTGCCCAGGGGTACTCACTCAGTGGTGCATGGGCCTAGTCTTTCTGTGGAGTGTCTTGAATGTAAACATCATGGATGGCATTGGATTGTGGTGATCTTTGTGTGTTTTTTGATTTTTTGGGCTGATGTTGGGGCCTTTTGCCCAGGGGTACTCACTCAGTGGTGCATGGGCCTATTCTTTCTGTGGGGTGTCTTGAATGTAAACATCATGGAGGGCATGGATGGCATTGGATTGTGGTGATATTTGTGTGTTTTTTGATTTTTGGGGGTGTTGATGGGGCATGGCCATGTGGGTGGGGGCCATTTTGAGGCCTGGTCCAGGGCCATGTGGTGGGGGTGAAGGGGCCATTTTGAATCCAGGCAGTGTGCTTTGTGCCATAGGCCTGCATCCAATGTGCCTTGCTTTCATCCATTATGCCCAGGGTAACACACTCAGTGGTGCATGGGCCTAGTCTTTCTGTGTGGTCTCTTTAATGTAAACATCATGGAGGGCATGGATGGCATTGGATTGTGGTAATTTTTGTGTGTTTTTCGATTTATTTGGCTGTTGTTGGGGCCTTTTGCCCAGGGGTACTCACTCAGTGGTGCATGGGCCTAGTCTTTCTGTGGGGTGTCTTGAATCTAAACATCATGGATGGCCTTGGAGTGTGGTTATTTTTGTGTGTTTTTTTATTTTTGGGGGTGTTGATGAGGCATGGCCATGTGGGTGGGGGCCATTTTGAGGCCTGGTCCAGGGCCATGTGGTGGGGGTGAAGGGGCTATTTCGAATCCAGGCAGTGTGCTTTGTGCCATAGGCCTGCATCCAATGTGCCTTGCTTTCATCCATTATGCCCAGGGGTACTCACTCAGTGGTGCATGGGCCTAGTCTTTCTGTGGGGTCTCTTTAATGTAAACATCATGGAGGGCATGGATGGCATTGGATTGTGGTGATTTCTGTGTGTTTTTCGATTTTGTTTGGCTGTTGTTGGTGCCTTTTGCCCAGGGGTACTCACTCAGTGGTGCATGGGCCTAGTCTTTCTGTGGGGTGTCTTGAATGTAAACATCATGGAGGGCATGGATGGCATTGGATTGTGGTGATTTTTGTGTGTTTTTCGATTTTTTTGGCTGTTGTTGGGGCCTTTTGCCAAGGGGTACTCACTCAGTGGTGCATGGGCCTAGTCTTTCTGTGGGATGTCTTGAATGTAAACATCATGGATGGCATTGGATTGTGGTGATTTTTGTGTGTTTTTCGATTTTTTTGGCTGTTGTTGGGGCCTTTTGCCCAGGGGTACTCACTCAGTGGTGCATGGGTCTAGTCTTTCTGTGGGATGTCTTGAATGTACACATCATGGATGGCATTGGATTGTGGTTATTTTTGTGTGTTTTTTGATTTTTGGGGGTGTTGATTGGGCATGGCTATGTGGGTGGGGGCCATTTTGAGGCCTGGTCCAGGGCCATGTGGTGAGGTGAAGGGGCTATTTCGAATCCAGGCAGTGTGCTTTGTGCCATAGGCCTGCATCCAATGTGCCTTGCTTTCATCCATTATGCCCAGGGGTACTCACTCAGTGGTGCATGGGCCTAGTCTTTCTGTGGGGTCTCTTTAATGTAAACATCATGGAGGGCATGGATGGCATTGGATTGTGGTGATTTCTGTGTGTTTTTCGATTTTTTTTGGCTGTTGTTGGTGCCTTTTGCCCAGGGGTACTCACTCAGTGGTGCATGGGCCTAGTCTTTCTGTGGGGTGTCGTGAAAGTAAACATCATGGATGGCATTGGATTGTGGTGATTTTTGTGTTTTTTGCGATTTTTGGGGGTGTTGATGGGGCATGGCCATGTGGGTGGGGGGCATTTTGAGGCCTGGTCCAGAGCCATATGGTGGGGTTGAAGGGGCCATTTTGAATCCAGGCAGTGTGCTTTGTGCCACAGGCCTGCATCCAATGTGCCTAGCTTTCATCCATTATGCCCGGGGTACTCACTCAGTGGTGCATAGGCCTAGTCTTTCTGTGTAGTGATTTTTGTGTGTTTTTTAATTTTTTTGGCTGTTGTTGGGGCCTTTTGCCCAGGGGTACTCACTCAGTGGTGCATGGGCCTAGTCTTTCGGTGGAGTGTCTTGAATGTAAACATCATGGATGGCATTGGATTGTGGTGATTTTTGTGTGTTTTGCGATTTTTGGGAGTGTTGATGGGGCATGGCCATGTGGGTGGTGGCCATTTTGAGGCCTGTTCCAGGGCCATGTGGTGGGGGTGAAGGGGCCATTTTGAATCCAGGCAGTGTGCTTTGTGCCATAGGCCTGCATCCAATGTGACTTGCTTTCATCCATTATGCCCAGGGGTACTCACTCAGTGGTGCATGGGCCTAGTCTTTCTGTGGGGTCTCTTTAATGTAAACATCATGGAGGGCATGGATGGCATTGGATTGTGGTAATTCTTGTGTGTTTTTCGATTTTTCTGGCTGTTGTTGGGGCCTTTTGCCCAGGGGTACTCACTCAGTGGTGCATGGGCCTAGTCTTTCTGTGGGGTGTCTTTAATGTAAACATCATGGAGGGCATGGATGGCATTAGATTGTGGTGATTTTTGTGTGTTTTTCGATTTTTGGGGGTGTTGATGGGGCATGGCAATGTGGGTGGGGGCCATTTTGAGGCCTGGTCCAGGGCCATGTGGTGGGGGTGAAGGGGCCATTTTGAATCCAGGCAGTGTGCTTTGTGCCATAGGCCTGCATCCAATGTGCCTTGCTTTCATCCATTATGCCCAGGGGTACTCACTCAGTGGTGCATGGGCCTAGTCTTTCTGTGGGGTCTCTTTAATGTAAACATCATGGAGGGCATGGATGGCATTGGATTGTGGTGATTTCTGTGTGTTTTTCGATTTTGTTTGGCTGTTGTTGGTGCCTTTTGCCCAGGGGTACTCACTCAGTGGTGCATGGGCCTAGTCTTTCTGTGGGGTGTCTTGAATGTAAACATCATGGAGGGCATGGATGGCATTGGATTGTGGTGATTTTTGTGTGTTTTTTGATTTTTTTGGCTGTTGTTGGGGCCTTTTGCCAAGGGGTACTCACTCAGTGGTGCATGGGCCTAGTCTTTCTGTGGGATGTCTTGAATGTAAACATCATGGATGGCATTGGATTGTGGTGATTTTTGTGTGTTTTTCGATTTTTTTGGCTGTTGTTGGGGCCTTTTGCCCAGGGGTACTCACTCAGTGGTGCATGGGTCTAGTCTTTCTGTGGGATGTCTTGAATGTACACATCATGGATGGCATTGGATTGTGGTTATTTTTGTGTGTTTTTTGATTTTTGGGGGTGTTGATTGGGCATTGCTATGTGGGTGGGGGCCATTTTGAGGCCTGGTCCAGGGCCATGTGGTGGGGTGAAGGGGCTATTTCGAATCCAGGCAGTGTGCTTTGTGCCATAGGCCTGCATCCAATGTGCCTTGCTTTCATCCATTATGCCCAGGGGTACTCACTCAGTGGTGCATGGGCCTAGACTTTCTGTGGGGTCTCTTTAATGTAAACATCATGGAGGGCATGGATGGCATTGGATTGTGGTGATTTCTGTGTGTTTTTCGATTTTTTTTGGCTGTTGTTGGTGCCTTTTGCCCAGGGGTACTCACTCAGTGGTGCATGGGCCTAGTCTTTCTGTGGGGTGTCGTGAAAGTAAACATCATGGAGGGCATGGATGGCATTGGATTGTGGTGATTTTTGTGTTTTTTTTATTTTTGGGGGTGTTGATGGGGCATGGCCATGTGGGTGGTGGCCATTTTGAGGCCTGTTCCAGGGCCATGTGGTGGGGGTGAAGGGGCCATTTTGAATCCAGGCAGTGTGCTTTGTGCCATAGGCCTGCATCCAATGTGACTTGCTTTCATCCATTATGCCCAGGGGTACTCACTCAGTGGTGCATGGGCCTAGTCTTTCTGTGTGGTCTCTTTAACGTAAACACCATTGAGGGCATGGATGGCATTGGATTGTGGTGATTTTTGTATGTTTTTCGATTTTTTTGGCTGTTGTTGGGGCCTTTTGCCCAGGGGTACTCACTCAGTGGTGCATGGGCCTAGTCTTTCTGTGGGATGTCTTGAATGTAAACATCATGGATGGCATTGGATTGTGGTGATTTTTGTGTGTTTTTTGATTTTTGGGGGTGTTGATGGGGCATGGACATGTGGGTGGGGGCCATTTTGAGGCCTGGTCCAGGGCCATGTGGTGGGGGTGAAGGGGCCATTTTGAATCCAGGCAGCGTGCTTTGTGCCAAAGGCCTGCATCCAATGTGCCTTGCTTTCATCCATTATGCCCAGGGGTACTCACTCAGTGGTGCATGGGCCTAGTCTTTCTGTGGGGTCTCTTTAATGTAAACATCATGGAGGGCATGGATGGCATTGGATTGTGGTAATTCTTGTGTGTTTTTCGATTTTTCTGGCTGTTGTTGGGGCCTTTTGCCCAGGGGTACTCACTCAGTGGTGCATGGGCCTAGTCTTTCTGTGGGGTGTCTTTAATGTAAACATCATGGAGGGCATGGATGGCATTAGATTGTGGTGATTTTTGTGTGTTTTTCGATTTTTGGGGGTGTTGATGGGGCATGGCAATGTGGGTGGGGGCCATTTTGAGGCCTGGTCCAGGGCCATGTGGTGGGGGTGAAGGGGCCATTTTGAATCCAGGCAGTGTGCTTTGTGCCATAGGCCTGCATCCAATGTGCCTTGCTTTCATCCATTATGCCCAGGGGTACTCACTCAGTGGTGCATGGGCCTAGTCTTTCTGTGTGGTCTTCTTAATGTAAACATCATGGAGGGCATGGATGGCATTGGATTGTGGTGATTTTGTGTGTTTTTCGATTTTTTGGCTGTTGTTGGGGCCTTTTGCCCAGGGGTACTCACTCAGTGGTGCATGGGCCTAGTCTTTCTGTGGGGTGTCTTGAATGTAAACATCATGGAGGGCATGGATGGCATTGGATTGTGGTGATTTTTGTGTGTTTTTTTTATTTTTGGGGGTGTTGATGGGGCATGGCCATGTGGGTGGTGGCCATTTTGAGGGCTGTTCCAGGGCCATGTGGTGGGGGTGAAGGGGCCATTTTGAATCCAGGCAGTGTGCTTTGTGCCATAGGCCTGCATCCAATGTGCCTTGCTTTCATCCATTATGCCCAGGGGTACTCACTCAGTGGTGCATGGGCCTAGTCTTTCTGTGTGGTCTCTTTAATGTAAACATCATGGAGGGCATGGATGGCATTGGATTGTGGTGATTTTTGTGTGTTTTTTGATTTTTTGGGCTGATGTTGGGGCCTTTTGCCCAGGGGTACTCACTCAGTGGTGCATGGGCCTAGTCTTTATGTGGGGTGTCTTGAATGTAAACATCATGGAGGGCATGGATGGCATTGGATTGTGCTGATTTGTGTGTGTTTTTCGATTTTTGGGGGTGATGATGGGGCATGGCCATGTGGGTGGGGGCCATTTTGAGGCCTGGTCCAGAGCCATGTGGTGGGGGTGAAGGGGCCATTTTGAATCCAGGCAGTGTGCTTTGTGCCATAGGCCTGCATCCAATGTGCCTTGCTTTCATCCATTATGCCCAGGGGTACTCACTCAGTGGTGCATGGGCCTATTCTTTCTGTTTGGTCTCTTTAATGTAAACATCATGGAGGGCATGAATGGCATTGGATTGTGGTGATTTTTGTGTGTTTTTCGATTTTTTTGGCTGTTGTTGGGGCCTTTTGCCCAGGGGTACTCACTCAGTGGTGCATGGGCCTAGTCTTTCTGTGGGGTGTCTTGAATGTAAACATCATGGAGGGCATGGATGGCATTGGATTGTGGTGATATTCGTGTGTTTTTTTATTTTTGGGGGTGTTGATGGGGCATGGCCATGTGGGTGTGGGCCATTTTGAGGCCTGGTCCAGGGCCATGTGGTGGGGGTGAAGGGGCCATTTTGAATCCAGGCAGTGTGCTTTGTGCCATAGGCCTGCATCCAATGTGCCTTGCTTTCATCCATTATGCCCAGGGGAACACACTCAGTGGTGCATGGGCCTAGTCTTTCTGTGTGGTCTCTTTAATGTAAACATCATGGAGGGCATGGATGGCATTAGATTGTGGTGATTTTTGTGTGTTTTTCGATTTTTTTGGCTGTTTTTGGGGCCTTTTGCCCAGGGGTACTCACTCAGTGGTGCATGGGCCTAGTCTTTCTGTGGAGTGTCTTGAATGTAAACATCATGGATGGCATTGGATTGTGGTGATTTTTGTGTGTTTTGCGATTTTTGGGGGTGTTGATGGGGCATGGCCATGTGGGTAGGGGCCATTTTGAGGCCTGGTCCAGAGCCATATGGTGGGGTTGAAGAGGCCATTTTGAATCCAGGCAGTGTGCTTTGTGCCACAGGCCTGCATCCAATGTGCCTAGCTTTCATCCATTATGCCCCGGGGTACTCACTCAGTGGTGCATGGGCCTAGTCTTTCTGTGTGGTCTATTTAATGTAAACATCATGGAGGGCATGGAGGGCATTGGATTGTGGTGATTTTTGTGTGTTTTTTAATTTTTTTGGCTGTTGTTGGGGCCTTTTGCCCAGGGGTACTCACTCAGTGGTGCATGGGCCTAGTCTTTCGGTGGAGTGTCTTGAATGTAAACATCATGGATGGCATTGGATTGTGGTGATTTTTGTGTGTTTTGCGATTTTTGGGAGTGTTGATTGGGCATGGCCATGTGGGTGGGGGCCATTTTTAGGCCTGGTCCAGAGCCATGTGGTGGGGGTGAAGGGGCCATTTTGAACCCAGGCAGTGTGCTTTGTGCCACAGGCCTGCATCCAATGTGCATTGCTTATATTCATTATGCCCAGGGGTACTCACTCAGTGGTGCATGGGCCTAGTCTTTCTGTGGGGTCTCTTTAATGTAAACATCATGGAGGGCATGGATGGCATTGGATTGTTGTGATTTTTGTGTTTTTTTTTATTTTTTGGGCTGATGTTGGGGCCTTTTGCCCAGGGGTACTCACTCAGTGGTGCATGGGCCTAGTCTTTATGTGGGGTGTCTTGAATGTAAACATCATGGAGGGCATGGATGGCATTGTATTGTGCTGATTTTTGTGTGTTTTTCGATTTTTGGGGGTGATGATGGGGCATGGCCATGTGGGTGGGGGCCATTTTGAGGCCTGGTCCAGAGCCATGTGGTGGGGGTGAAGGGGCCATTTTGAATCCAGGCAGTGTGCTTTGTGCCATAGGCCTGCATCCAATGTGCCTTGCTTTCATCCATTTTGCCCAGGGGTACTCACTCAGTGGTGCATGGGCCTATTCTTTCTGTGGGGTCTCTTTAATGTAAACATCATGGAGGGCATGGATGGCATTGGATTGTGGTGATTTTTGTGTGTTTTTTGATTTTTTGGGCTGATGTTGGGGCCTTTTGCCCAGGGGTACTCACTCAGTGGTGCATGGGCCTAGTCTTTATGTGGGGTGTCTTGAATGTAAACATCATGGAGGGCATGGATGGCATTGGATTGTGCTGCTTTTTGTGTGTTTTTCGATTTTTGGGGGTGATGATGGGGCATGGCCATGTGGGTGGGGGCCATTTTGAGGCCTGGTCCAGAGCCATGTGGTGGGGGTAAAGGGGCCATTTTGAATCTAGGCAGTGTGCTTTGTGCCATAGGCCTGCATCCAATGTGCCTTGCTTTCATCCATTATGCCCAGGGGTACTCACTCAGTGGTGCATGGGCCTAGTCTTTCTGTGGGGTGTCTTGAATGTAAACATCATGGAGGGCATGGATGGCATTGGATTGTGGTGATTTTTGTGTGTTTTTTTATTTTTGGGGGTGTTGATGGGGCATGGCCATGTGGGTGGTGGCCATTTTGAGGGCTGTTCCAGGGCCATGTGGTGGGGGTGAAGGGGCCATTTAGAACCCAGGCAGTGTGCTTTGTGCCACAGGCCTGCATCCAATGTGCATTGCTTATATCCATTATGCCCAGGGGTACTCACTCAGTGGTGCATGGGCCTAGTCTTTCTGTGGGGTCTCTTTAATGTAAACATCATGGAGGGCATGGATGGCATTGGATTGTTGTGATTTTTGTGTGTTTTTTGATTTTTTGGGCTGATGTTGGGGCCTTTTGCCCAGGGGTACTCACTCAGTGGTGCATGGGCCTAGTCTTTATGTGGGGTGTCTTGAATGTAAACATCATGGAGGGCATGGATGGCATTGTATTGTGCAGATTTTTGTGTGTTTTTCGATTTTTGGGGGTGATGATGGGGCATGGCCATGTGGGTGGGGGCCATTTTGAGGCCTGGTCCAGAGCCATGTGGTAGGGGTGAAGGGGCCATTTTGAATCCAGGCAGTGTGCTTTGTGCCATAGGCCTGCATCCAATGTGCCTTGCTTTCATCCATTATGCCCAGGGGTACTCACTCGGTGGTGCATGGGCCTATTCTTTCTGTGGGGTCTCTTTAATGTAAACATCATGGAGGGCATGGATGGCATTGGATTGTGGTGATTTGTGTGTTTTTCGATTTATTTGGCTGTTGTTGGGGCCTTTCGCCCAGGGGTACTCACTCAGTGGTGCATGGGCCTAGTCTTTCTGTGGGGTGTCTTGAATGTAAACATCATGGATGGCATTGGATTGTGGTTATTTTTGTGCGTTTTTTGATTTTTGGGGGTGTTGATGGGGCATGGCCATGTGGGTGGGGGCCATTTTGAGGCCTGGTCCAGGGCCATGTGGTGGGGGTGAAGGGGCTATTTTGAATCCAGGCAATGTGGTTTGTGCCATAGGCCTGCATCCAATGCGCCTTGCTTTCATCCATTATGCCCAGGGGTACTCACTCAGTGGTGCATGGGCCTAGTCTTTCTGTGGGGTCTCTTTAATGTAAACCTCATGGAGGGCATGGAGGGCATTGGATTGTGGTGATTTCTGTGTGTTTTTCGATTTTTTTTGGCTGTTGTTGGGGCCTTTTGCCCAGGGGTACTCACTCAGTGGTGCATGGGCCTAGTCTTTCTGTGGGGTGTCTTGAATGTAAACATCATGGAGGGCATGGATGGCATTAGATTGTGGTGATTTTTGTGTGTTTTTCGATTTTTGGGGGTGTTGATGGGGCATGGCCATGTGAGTGGGGGCCATTTTGAGGCCTGGTCCAGGGCCATGTGGTGGGGTGAAGGGGCCATTTTGAATCCAGGCAGTGTGCTTTGTGCCATAGGCCTGCATCCAATGTGCCTTGCTTTCATCCATTATGCCCAGGGGTACTCACTCAGTGGTGCATGGGCCTAGTCTTTCTGTGGGGTGTCTTTAATGTAAACATCATGGAGGGCATGGATGGCATTGGATTGTGGTAATTTTATGTGTTTTTCGATTTTTTTGGCTTTTGTTGGGGCCTTTTGCCCAGGGGTACTCACTCAGTGGTACATGGGTCTAGTCTTTCTGTGGGATGTCTTGAATGTACACATCATGGATGGCATTGGATTGTGGTGATTTATGTGTGTTTTTTCGATTTTTGGGGGTGTTGATGGGGCATGGCCATGTGGGTGGGGGCCATTTCGAGGCCTGGTCCAGGGCCATGTGGTGGGGGTGAAGGGGCCATTTTGAATCCAGGCAGGATGCTTTGTGCCATAGGCCTGCATCCAATGTGCCTTGCTTTCATCCATTATGCCCAAGGGTACTCACTCAGTGGTGCATGGGCCTAGTCTTTCTGTGGGGTCTCTTTAATGTAAACATCATGGAGGGCATGGATGGCATTGGATTGTGGTGATTTTTGTGTGTTTTTTGATTTTTTGGGCTGATGTTGGGGCCTTTTGCCCAGGGGTACTCACTCAGTGGTGCATGGGCCTAGTCTTTATGTGGGGTGTCTTGAATGTAAACATCATGGAGGGCATGGATGGCATTGGATTGTGCTGCTTTTTGTGTGTTTTTCGATTTTTGGGGGTGATGATGGGGCATGGCCATGTGGGTGGGGGCCATTTTGAGGCCTGGTCCAGAGCCATGTGGTGGGGGTGAAGGGGCCATTTTGAATCCAGGCAGTGTGCTTTGTGCCATAGGCCTGCATCCAATGTGCCTTGCTTTCATCCATTATGCCCAGGGGTACTCACTCAGTGGTGCATGGGCCTAGTCTTTCTGTGGGGTGTCTTGAATGTAAACATCATGGAGGGCATGGATGGCATTGGATTGTGGTGATTTTTGTGTGTTTTTTTATTTTTGGGGGTGTTGATGGGGCATGGCCATGTGGGTGGTGGCCATTTTGAGGGCTGTTCCAGGGCCATGTGGTGGGGGTGAAGGGGCCATTTTGAATCCAGGCAGTGTGCTTTGTGCCATAGGCCTGCATCCAATGTGCCTTGCTTTCATCCATTATGCCCAGGGGTACTCACTCAGTGGTGCATGGGCCTAGTCTTTCTGTGTGGTCTCTTTAATGTAAACATCATGGAGGGCATGGATGGCATTGGATTGTGGTGATTTATGTGTGTTTTTTGATTTTTGGGGGTGTTGATGGGGCATGGCCATGTGGGTGGGGGCCATTTTGAGGCCTGGTCCAGGGCCATGTGGTGGGGGTGAAGGGGCCATTTTCAATCCAGGCAGTGTGCTTTTGCCATAGGCCTGCATCCAATGTGCCTTGCTTTCATCCATTATGCCCAGGGGAACACACTCAGTGGTGCATGGACCTAGTCTTTCTGTGTGGTCTCTTTAATGTAAACATCATGGAGGGCATGGATGGCATATTAGATTGTGGTGATTTTTGCGTGTTTTTCGATTTTTTTGGCTGTTTTTGGGGCCTTTTGCCCAGGGGTACTCACTCAGTGGTGCATGGGCCTAGTCTTTCTGTGGAGTGTCTTGAATGTAAACATCATGGATGGCATTGGATTGTGGTGATTTTTGTGTGTTTTGCGATTTTTGGGAATGTTGATGGGGCATGGCCATGTGGGTGGGGGCCATTTTGAGGCCTGGTCCAGAGCCATGTGGTGGGGGTGAAGGGGTCATTTTGAACCCAGGCAGTGTGCTTTGTGCCACAGGCCTGCATCCAATGAGTATTGCTTTCATCCATTATGCCCAGGGGTACTCACTCAGTGGTGCATGGGCCTAGTCTTTCTGTGGGGTCTCTTTAATGTAAACATCATGGAGGGCATGGATGGCATTGGATTGTGGTGATTTTTGTGTGTTTTTTGATTTTTGGGGGTGTTGATGGGGCATGGCCATGTGGATGGGGGCCATTTTGAGGCCTGGTCCAGGGCCATGTGGTGGGGGTGAAGGGGCCATTTTGAATCCAGGCAGTGTGCTTTGTGCCATAGGCCTGCATCCAATATGCCTTGCTTTCATCCATTATGCCCAGGGGAACACCCTCAGTGGTGCATGGACCTAGTCTTTCTGTGGGGTCTCTTTAATGTAAACATCATGGAGGGCATGGATGGCATTAGATTGTGGTGATTTTTGTGTGTTTTTCGATTTTTTTGGCTGTTTTTGGGGCCTTTTGCCCAGGGGTACTCACTCAGTGGTGCATGGGCCTAGTCTTTCTGTGGAGTGTCTTGAATGTAAACATCATGGATGGCATTGGATTGTGGTGATTTTTGTGTGTTTTGCGATTTTTGGGAGTGTTGATGGGGCATGGCCATGTGGGTGGGGGCCATTTTGAGGCCTGGTCCAGAGCCATGTGGTGGGGGTGAAGGGGCCATTTTGAACCCAGGCAGTGTGCTTTGTGCCACAGGCCTGCATCCAATGTGTATTGCTTTCATCCATTATGCCCAGGGGTACTCACTCAGTGGTGCATGGGCCTAGTCTTTCTGTGGGGTCTCTTTAATGTAAACATCATGGAGGGCATGGATGGCATTGGATTGTGGTGAGTTTTTGTGTGTTTTTTGATATTTTGGGCTGTTGTTGGGGCCTTTTGCCCAGGGGTACTCACTCAGTGGTGCATGGGCCTAGTCTTTATGTGGGGTGTCTTGAATGTAAACATCATGGAGGGCATGGATGGCATTGGATTGTGCTGATTTTTGTGTGTTTTTCGATTTTTGGGGGTGATGATGGGGCATGGCCATGTGGGTGGGGGCCATTTTGAGGCCTGGTCCAGGGCCATGTGGTGGGGGTGAAGGGGCCATTTTGAATCCAGGCAGTGTGCTTTGTGCCATAGGCCTGCATCCAATGTGCCTTGCTTTCATCCATTATGCCCAGGGGAACACACTCAGTGGTGCATGGGCCTAGTCTTTCTGTGTGGTCTCTTTAATGTAAACATCATGGAGGGCATGGATGGCATTAGATTGTGGTGATTTTTGTGTGTTTTTCGATTTTTTTGGCTGTTTTTGGGGCCTTTTGCCCAGGGGTACTCACTCAGTGGTGCATGGGCCTAGTCTTTCTGTGGAGTGTCTTGAATGTAAACATCATGGATGGCATTGGATTGTGGTGATCTTTGTGTGTTTTTTGATTTTTTGGGCTGATGTTGGGGCCTTTTGCCCAGGGGTACTCACTCAGTGGTGCATGGGCCTATTCTTTCTGTGGGGTGTCTTGAATGTAAACATCATGGAGGGCATGGATGGCATTGGATTGTGGTGATATTTGTGTGTTTTTTGATTTTTGGGGGTGTTGATGGGGCATGGCCATGTGGGTGGGGGCCATTTTGAGGCCTGGTCCAGGGCCATGTGGTGGGGGTGAAGGGGCCATTTTGAATCCAGGCAGTGTGCTTTGTGCCATAGGCCTGCATCCAATGTGCCTTGCTTTCATCCATTATGCCCAGGGGAACACACTCAGTGGTGCATGGGCCTAGTCTTTCTGTGTGGTCTCTTTAATGTAAACATCATGGAGGGCATGGATGGCATTGGATTGTGGTAATTTTTGTGTGTTTTTCGATTTATTTGGCTGTTGTTGGGGCCTTTTGCCCAGGGGTACTCACTCAGTGGTGCATGGGCCTAGTCTTTCTGTGGGGTGTCTTGAATCTAAACATCATGGATGGCATTGGAGTGTGGTTATTTTTGTGTGTTTTTTTATTTTTGGGGGTGTTGATGAGGCATGGCCATGTGGGTGGGGGCCATTTTGAGGCCTGGTCCAGGGCCATGTGGTGGGGGTGAAGGGGCTATTTTGAATCCAGGCAGTGTGCTTTGTGCCATAGGCCTGCATCCAATGTGCCTTGCTTTCATCCATTATGCCCAGGGGTACTCACTCAGTGGTGCATGGGCCTAGTCTTTCTGTGTGGTCTCTTTAATGTAAACATCATGGAGGGCATGGATGGCATTGGATTGTGGTGATTTTTGTGTGTTTTTTGATTTTTGGGGGTGTTGATGGGGCATGGCCATGTGGGTGGGGGCCATTTTGAGGCCTGGTCCAGGGCCATGTGGTGGGGGTGAAGGGGCCATTTTGAATCCAGGCAGTGTGCTTTGTGCCATAGGCCTGCATCCAATGTGCCTTGCTTTCATCCATTATGCCCAGGGGAACACACTCAGTGGTGCATGGACCTAGTCTTTCTGTGTGGTCTCTTTAATGTAAACATCATGGAGGGCATGGATGGCATATTAGATTGTGGTGATTTTTGCGTGTTTTTCGATTTTTTTGGCTGTTTTTGGGGCCTTTTGCCCAGGGGTACTCACTCAGTGGTGCATGGGCCTAGTCTTTCTGTGGAGTGTCTTGAATGTAAACATCATGGATGGCATTGGATTGTGGTGATTTTTGTGTGTTTTGCGATTTTTGGGAATGTTGATGGGGCATGGCCATGTGGGTGGGGGCCATTTTGAGGCCTGGTCCAGAGCCATGTGGTGGGGGTGAAGGGGTCATTTTGAACCCAGGCAGTGTGCTTTGTGCCACAGGCCTGCATCCAATGTGTATTGCTTTCATCTATTATGCCCAGGGGTACTCACTCAGTGGTGCATGGGCCTAGTCTTTCTGTGGGGTCTCTTTAATGTAAACATCATGGAGGGCATGGATGGCATTGGATTGTGGTGATTTTTGTGTGTTTTTTGATTTTTGGGGGTGTTGATGGGGCATGGCCATGTGGATGGGGGCCATTTTGAGGCCTGGTCCAGGGCCATGTGGTGGGGGTGAAGGGGCCATTTTGAATCCAGGCAGTGTGCTTTGTGCCATAGGCCTGCATCCAATATGCCTTGCTTTCATCCATTATGCCCAGGGGAACACCCTCAGTGGTGCATGGACCTAGTCTTTCTGTGGGGTCTCTTTAATGTAAACATCATGGAGGGCATGGATGGCATTAGATTGTGGTGATTTTTGCGTGTTTTTCGATTTTTTTGGCTGTTTTTGGGGCCTTTTGCCCAGGGGTACTCACTCAGTGGTGCATGGGCCTAGTCTTTCTGTGGAGTGTCTTGAATGTAAACATCATGGATGGCATTGGATTGTGGTGATTTTTGTGTGTTTTGCGATTTTTGGGAGTGTTGATGGGGCATGGCCATGTGGGTGGGGGCCATTTTGAGGCCTGGTCCAGAGCCATGTGGTGGGGGTGAAGGGGCCATTTTGAACCCAGGCAGTGTGCTTTGTGCCACAGGCCTGCATCCAATGTGTATTGCTTTCATCCATTATGCCCAGGGGTACTCACTCAGTGGTGCATGGGCCTAGTCTTTCTGTGGGGTCTCTTTAATGTAAACATCATGGAGGGCATGGATGGCATTGGATTGTGGTGATTTTTGTGTGTTTTTTGATATTTTGGGCTGATGTTGGGGCCTTTTGCCCAGGGGTACTCACTCAGTGGTGCATGGGCCTAGTCTTTATGTGTGGTGTCTTGAATGTAAACATCATGGAGGGCATGGATGGCATTGGATTGTGCTGATTTTTGTGTGTTTTTCGATTTTTGGGGGTGTTGATGGGGCATGGCCATGTGGGTGGGGGCCATATTGAGGCCTGGTCCAGGGCCATGTGGTGGGGGTGAAGGGGCCATTTTTAATCCAGGCAGTGTGCTTTGTGCCATAGGCCTGCATCCAATGTGCCTTGCTTTCATCCATTATGCCCAGGGGAACACACTCAGTGGTGCATGGGCCTAGTCTTTCTGTGTGGTCTCTTTAATGTAAACATCATGGAGGGCATGGATGGCATTAGATTGTGGTGATTTTTGTGTGTTTTTCGATTTTTTTGGCTGTTTTTGGGGCCTTTTGCCCAGGGGTACTCACTCAGTGGTGCATGGGCCTAGTCTTTCTGTGGAGTGTCTTGAATGTAAACATCATGGATGGCATTGGATTGTGGTGATCTTTGTGTGTTTTTTGATTTTTTGGGCTGATGTTGGGGCCTTTTGCCCAGGGGTACTCACTCAGTGGTGCATGGGCCTATTCTTTCTGTGGGGTGTCTTGAATGTAAACATCATGGAGGGCATGGATGGCATTGGATTGTGGTGATATTTGTGTGTTTTTTGATTTTTGGGGGTGTTGATGGGGCATGGCCATGTGGGTGGGGGCCATTTTGAGGCCTGGTCCAGGGCCATGTGGTGGGGGTGAAGGGGCCATTTTGAATCCAGGCAGTGTGCTTTGTGCCATAGGCCTGCATCCAATGTGCCTTGCTTTCATCCATTATGCCCAGGGTAACACACTCAGTGGTGCATGGGCCTAGTCTTTCTGTGTGGTCTCTTTAATGTAAACATCATGGAGGGCATGGATGGCATTGGATTGTGGTAATTTTTGTGTGTTTTTCGATTTATTTGGCTGTTGTTGGGGCCTTTTGCCCAGGGGTACTCACTCAGTGGTGCATGGGCCTAGTCTTTCTGTGGGGTGTCTTGAATCTAAACATCATGGATGGCCTTGGAGTGTGGTTATTTTTGTGTGTTTTTTTATTTTTGGGGGTGTTGATGAGGCATGGCCATGTGGGTGGGGGCCATTTTGAGGCCTGGTCCAGGGCCATGTGGTGGGGGTGAAGGGGCTATTTCGAATCCAGGCAGTGTGCTTTGTGCCATAGGCCTGCATCCAATGTGCCTTGCTTTCATCCATTATGCCCAGGGGTACTCACTCAGTGGTGCATGGGCCTAGTCTTTCTGTGGGGTCTCTTTAATGTAAACATCATGGAGGGCATGGATGGCATTGGATTGTGGTGATTTCTGTGTGTTTTTCGATTTTGTTTGGCTGTTGTTGGTGCCTTTTGCCCAGGGGTACTCACTCAGTGGTGCATGGGCCTAGTCTTTCTGTGGGGTGTCTTGAATGTAAACATCATGGAGGGCATGGATGGCATTGGATTGTGGTGATTTTTGTGTGTTTTTCGATTTTTTTGGCTGTTGTTGGGGCCTTTTGCCAAGGGGTACTCACTCAGTGGTGCATGGGCCTAGTCTTTCTGTGGGATGTCTTGAATGTAAACATCATGGATGGCATTGGATTGTGGTGATTTTTGTGTGTTTTTCGATTTTTTTGGCTGTTGTTGGGGCCTTTTGCCCAGGGGTACTCACTCAGTGGTGCATGGGTCTAGTCTTTCTGTGGGATGTCTTGAATGTACACATCATGGATGGCATTGGATTGTGGTTATTTTTGTGTGTTTTTTGATTTTTGGGGGTGTTGATTGGGCATGGCTATGTGGGTGGGGGCCATTTTGAGGCCTGGTCCAGGGCCATGTGGTGAGGTGAAGGGGCTATTTCGAATCCAGGCAGTGTGCTTTGTGCCATAGGCCTGCATCCAATGTGCCTTGCTTTCATCCATTATGCCCAGGGGTACTCACTCAGTGGTGCATGGGCCTAGTCTTTCTGTGGGGTCTCTTTAATGTAAACATCATGGAGGGCATGGATGGCATTGGATTGTGGTGATTTCTGTGTGTTTTTCGATTTTTTTTGGCTGTTGTTGGTGCCTTTTGCCCAGGGGTACTCACTCAGTGGTGCATGGGCCTAGTATTTCTGTGGGGTGTCGTGAAAGTAAACATCATGGATGGCATTGGATTGTGGTGATTTTTGTGTTTTTTGCGATTTTTGGGGGTGTTGATGGGGCATGGCCATGTGGGTGGGGGGCATTTTGAGGCCTGGTCCAGAGCCATATGGTGGGGTTGAAGGGGCCATTTTGAATCCAGGCAGTGTGCTTTGTGCCACAGGCCTGCATCCAATGTGCCTAGCTTTCATCCATTATGCCCGGGGTACTCACTCAGTGGTGCATAGGCCTAGTCTTTCTGTGTAGTGATTTTTGTGTGTTTTTTAATTTTTTTGGCTGTTGTTAGGGCCTTTTGCCCAGGGGTACTCACTCAGTGGTGCATGGGCCTAGTCTTTCGGTGGAGTGTCTTGAATGTAAACATCATGGATGGCATTGGATTGTGGTGATTTTTGTGTGTTTTGCGATTTTTGGGAGTGTTGATGGGGCATGGCCATGTGGGTGGTGGCCATTTTGAGGCCTGTTCCAGGGCCATGTGGTGGGGGTGAAGGGGCCATTTTGAATCCAGGCAGTGTGCTTTGTGCCATAGGCCTGCATCCAATGTGACTTGCTTTCATCCATTATGCCCAGGGGTACTCACTCAGTGGTGCATGGGCCTAGTCTTTCTGTGGGGTCTCTTTAATGTAAACATCATGGAGGGCATGGATGGCATTGGATTGTGGTAATTCTTGTGTGTTTTTCGATTTTTCTGGCTGTTGTTGGGGCCTTTTGCCCAGGGGTACTCACTCAGTGGTGCATGGGCCTAGTCTTTCTGTGGGGTGTCTTTAATGTAAACATCATGGAGGGCATGGATGGCATTAGATTGTGGTGATTTTTGTGTGTTTTTCGATTTTTGGGGGTGTTGATGGGGCATGGCAATGTGGGTGGGGGCCATTTTGAGGCCTGGTCCAGGGCCATGTGGTGGGGGTGAAGGGGCCATTTTGAATCCAGGCAGTGTGCTTTGTGCCATAGGCCTGCATCCAATGTGCCTTGCTTTCATCCATTATGCCCAGGGGTACTCACTCAGTGGTGCATGGGCCTAGTCTTTCTGTGGGGTCTCTTTAATGTAAACATCATGGAGGGCATGGATGGCATTGGATTGTGGTGATTTCTGTGTGTTTTTCGATTTTGTTTGGCTGTTGTTGGTGCCTTTTGCCCAGGGGTACTCACTCAGTGGTGCATGGGCCTAGTCTTTCTGTGGGGTGTCTTGAATGTAAACATCATGGAGGGCATGGATGGCATTGGATTGTGGTGATTTTTGTGTGTTTTTTGATTTTTTTGGCTGTTGTTGGGGCCTTTTGCCAAGGGGTACTCACTCAGTGGTGCATGGGCCTAGTCTTTCTGTGGGATGTCTTGAATGTAAACATCATGGATGGCATTGGATTGTGGTGATTTTTGTGTGTTTTTCGATTTTTTTGGCTGTTGTTGGGGCCTTTTGCCCAGGGGTACTCACTCAGTGGTGCATGGGTCTAGTCTTTCTGTGGGATGTCTTGAATGTACACATCATGGATGGCATTGGATTGTGGTTATTTTTGTGTGTTTTTTGATTTTTGGGGGTGTTGATTGGGCATTGCTATGTGGGTGGGGGCCATTTTGAGGCCTGGTCCAGGGCCATGTGGTGGGGTGAAGGGGCTATTTCGAATCCAGGCAGTGTGCTTTGTGCCATAGGCCTGCATCCAATGTGCCTTGCTTTCATCCATTATGCCCAGGGGTACTCACTCAGTGGTGCATGGGCCTAGACTTTCTGTGGGGTCTCTTTAATGTAAACATCATGGAGGGCATGGATGGCATTGGATTGTGGTGATTTCTGTGTGTTTTTCGATTTTTTTTGGCTGTTGTTGGTGCCTTTTGCCCAGGGGTACTCACTCAGTGGTGCATGGGCCTAGTCTTTCTGTGGGGTGTCGTGAAAGTAAACATCATGGAGGGCATGGATGGCATTGGATTGTGGTGATTTTTGTGTTTTTTTTATTTTTGGGGGTGTTGATGGGGCATGGCCATGTGGGTGGTGGCCATTTTGAGGCCTGTTCCAGGGCCATGTGGTGGGGGTGAAGGGGCCATTTTGAATCCAGGCAGTGTGCTTTGTGCCATAGGCCTGCATCCAATGTGACTTGCTTTCATCCATTATGCCCAGGGGTACTCACTCAGTGGTGCATGGGCCTAGTCTTTCTGTGTGGTCTCTTTAACGTAAACACCATTGAGGGCATGGATGGCATTGGATTGTGGTGATTTTTGTATGTTTTTCGATTTTTTTGGCTGTTGTTGGGGCCTTTTGCCCAGGGGTACTCACTCAGTGGTGCATGGGCCTAGTCTTTCTGTGGGATGTCTTGAATGTAAACATCATGGATGGCATTGGATTGTGGTGATTTTTGTGTGTTTTTTGATTTTTGGGGGTGTTGATGGGGCATGGACATGTGGGTGGGGGCCATTTTGAGGCCTGGTCCAGGGCCATGTGGTGGGGGTGAAGGGGCCATTTTGAATCCAGGCAGCGTGCTTTGTGCCAAAGGCCTGCATCCAATGTGCCTTGCTTTCATCCATTATGCCCAGGGGTACTCACTCAGTGGTGCATGGGCCTAGTCTTTCTGTGGGGTCTCTTTAATGTAAACATCATGGAGGGCATGGATGGCATTGGATTGTGGTAATTCTTGTGTGTTTTTCGATTTTTCTGGCTGTTGTTGGGGCCTTTTGCCCAGGGGTACTCACTCAGTGGTGCATGGGCCTAGTCTTTCTGTGGGGTGTCTTTAATGTAAACATCATGGAGGGCATGGATGGCATTAGATTGTGGTGATTTTTGTGTGTTTTTCGATTTTTGGGGGTGTTGATGGGGCATGGCAATGTGGGTGGGGGCCATTTTGAGGCCTGGTCCAGGGCCATGTGGTGGGGGTGAAGGGGCCATTTTGAATCCAGGCAGTGTGCTTTGTGCCATAGGCCTGCATCCAATGTGCCTTGCTTTCATCCATTATGCCCAGGGGTACTCACTCAGTGGTGCATGGGCCTAGTCTTTCTGTGTGGTCTTCTTAATGTAAACATCATGGAGGGCATGGATGGCATTGGATTGTGGTGATTTTGTGTGTTTTTCGATTTTTTGGCTGTTGTTGGGGCCTTTTGCCCAGGGGTACTCACTCAGTGGTGCATGGGCCTAGTCTTTCTGTGGGGTGTCTTGAATGTAAACATCATGGAGGGCATGGATGGCATTGGATTGTGGTGATTTTTGTGTGTTTTTTTTATTTTTGGGGGTGTTGATGGGGCATGGCCATGTGGGTGGTGGCCATTTTGAGGGCTGTTCCAGGGCCATGTGGTGGGGGTGAAGGGGCCATTTTGAATCCAGGCAGTGTGCTTTGTGCCATAGGCCTGCATCCAATGTGCCTTGCTTTCATCCATTATGCCCAGGGGTACTCACTCAGTGGTGCATGGGCCTAGTCTTTCTGTGTGGTCTCTTTAATGTAAACATCATGGAGGGCATGGATGGCATTGGATTGTGGTGATTTTTGTGTGTTTTTTGATTTTTTGGGCTGATGTTGGGGCCTTTTGCCCAGGGGTACTCACTCAGTGGTGCATGGGCCTAGTCTTTATGTGGGGTGTCTTGAATGTAAACATCATGGAGGGCATGGATGGCATTGGATTGTGCTGATTTGTGTGTGTTTTTCGATTTTTGGGGGTGATGATGGGGCATGGCCATGTGGGTGGGGGCCATTTTGAGGCCTGGTCCAGAGCCATGTGGTGGGGGTGAAGGGGCCATTTTGAATCCAGGCAGTGTGCTTTGTGCCATAGGCCTGCATCCAATGTGCCTTGCTTTCATCCATTATGCCCAGGGGTACTCACTCAGTGGTGCATGGGCCTATTCTTTCTGTTTGGTCTCTTTAATGTAAACATCATGGAGGGCATGAATGGCATTGGATTGTGGTGATTTTTGTGTGTTTTTCGATTTTTTTGGCTGTTGTTGGGGCCTTTTGCCCAGGGGTACTCACTCAGTGGTGCATGGGCCTAGTCTTTCTGTGGGGTGTCTTGAATGTAAACATCATGGAGGGCATGGATGGCATTGGATTGTGGTGATATTCGTGTGTTTTTTTATTTTTGGGGGTGTTGATGGGGCATGGCCATGTGGGTGTGGGCCATTTTGAGGCCTGGTCCAGGGCCATGTGGTGGGGGTGAAGGGGCCATTTTGAATCCAGGCAGTGTGCTTTGTGCCATAGGCCTGCATCCAATGTGCCTTGCTTTCATCCATTATGCCCAGGGGAACACACTCAGTGGTGCATGGGCCTAGTCTTTCTGTGTGGTCTCTTTAATGTAAACATCATGGAGGGCATGGATGGCATTAGATTGTGGTGATTTTTGTGTGTTTTTCGATTTTTTTGGCTGTTTTTGGGGCCTTTTGCCCAGGGGTACTCACTCAGTGGTGCATGGGCCTAGTCTTTCTGTCGAGTGTCTTGAATGTAAACATCATGGATGGCATTGGATTGTGGTGATTTTTGTGTGTTTTGCGATTTTTGGGGGTGTTGATGGGGCATGGCCATGTGGGTAGGGGCCATTTTGAGGCCTGGTCCAGAGCCATATGGTGGGGTTGAAGAGGCCATTTTGAATCCAGGCAGTGTGCTTTGTGCCACAGGCCTGCATCCAATGTGCCTAGCTTTCATCCATTATGCCCCGGGGTACTCACTCAGTGGTGCATGGGCCTAGTCTTTCTGTGTGGTCTATTTAATGTAAACATCATGGAGGGCATGGAGGGCATTGGATTGTGGTGATTTTTGTGTGTTTTTTAATTTTTTTGGCTGTTGTTGGGGCCTTTTGCCCAGGGGTACTCACTCAGTGGTGCATGGGCCTAGTCTTTCGGTGGAGTGTCTTGAATGTAAACATCATGGATGGCATTGGATTGTGGTGATTTTTGTGTGTTTTGCGATTTTTGGGAGTGTTGATTGGGCATGGCCATGTGGGTGGGGGCCATTTTTAGGCCTGGTCCAGAGCCATGTGGTGGGGGTGAAGGGGCCATTTTGAACCCAGGCAGTGTGCTTTGTGCCACAGGCCTGCATCCAATGTGCATTGCTTATATTCATTATGCCCAGGGGTACTCACTCAGTGGTGCATGGGCCTAGTCTTTCTGTGGGGTCTCTTTAATGTAAACATCATGGAGGGCATGGATGGCATTGGATTGTTGTGATTTTTGTGTTTTTTTTTATTTTTTGGGCTGATGTTGGGGCCTTTTGCCCAGGGGTACTCACTCAGTGGTGCATGGGCCTAGTCTTTATGTGGGGTGTCTTGAATGTAAACATCATGGAGGGCATGGATGGCATTGTATTGTGCTGATTTTTGTGTGTTTTTCGATTTTTGGGGGTGATGATGGGGCATGGCCATGTGGGTGGGGGCCATTTTGAGGCCTGGTCCAGAGCCATGTGGTGGGGGTGAAGGGGCCATTTTGAATCCAGGCAGTGTGCTTTGTGCCATAGGCCTGCATCCAATGTGCCTTGCTTTCATCCATTTTGCCCAGGGGTACTCACTCAGTGGTGCATGGGCCTATTCTTTCTGTGGGGTCTCTTTAATGTAAACATCATGGAGGGCATGGATGGCATTGGATTGTGGTGATTTGTGTGTTTTTCGATTTATTTGTCTGTTGTTGGGGCCTTTTGCCCAGAGGTACTCACTCAGTGGTGCATGGGCCTAGTCTTTCTGTGGGGTGTCTTGAATGTAAACATCATGGATGGCATTGGATTGTGGTTATTTTTGTGTGTTTTTTGATTTTTGGGGGTGTTGATGGGGCATGGCCATGTGGGTGGGGGCCATTTTGAGGCCTGGTCCAGGGCCATGTGGTGGGGGTGAAGGGGCTATTTTGAATCCAGGCAATGTGGTTTGTGCCATAGGCCTGCATCCAATGTGCCTTGCTTTCATCCATTATGCCCAGGGGTACTCACTCAGTGGTGCATGGGCCTAGTCTTTCTGTGGGGTCTCTTTAATGTAAACCTCATGGAGGGCATGGATGGCATTCGATTGTGGTGATTTCTGTGTGTTTTTCGATTTTTTTTGGCTGTTGTTGGGGCCTTTTGCCCAGGGGTACTCACTCAGTGGTGCATGGGCCTAGTCTTTCTGTGGGGTGTCTTGAATGTAAACATCATGGAGGGCATGGATGGCATTAGATTGTGGTGATTTTTGTGTGTTTTTCGATTTTTGGGGGTGTTGATGGGGCATGGCCATGTGAGTGGGGGCCATTTTGAGGCCTGGTCCAGGGCCATGTGGTGGGGTGAAGGGGCCATTTTGAATCCAGGCAGTGTGCTTTGTGCCATAGGCCTGCATCCAATGTGCCTTGCTTTCATCCATTATGCCCAGGGGTACTCACTCAGTGGTGCATGGGCCTAGTCTTTCTGTGGGGTGTCTTTAATGTAAACATCATGGAGGGCATGGATGGCATTGGATTGTGGTAATTTTGTGTGTTTTTCGATTTTTTGGGCTTTTGTTGGGGCCTTTTGCCCAGGGGTACTCACTCAGTGGTACATGGGTCTAGTCTTTCTGTGGGATGTCTTGAATGTACACATCATGGATGGCATTGGATTGTGGTGATTTATGTGTGTTTTTTCGATTTTTGGGGGTGTTGATGGGGCATGGCCATGTGGGTGGGGGCCATTTCGAGGCCTGGTCCAGGGCCATGTGGTGGGGGTGAAGGGGCCATTTTGAATCCAGGCAGGATGCTTTGTGCCATAGGCCTGCATCCAATGTGCCTTGCTTTCATCCATTATGCCCAAGGGTACTCACTCAGTGGTGCATGGGCCTAGTCTTTCTGTGGGGTCTCTTTAATGTAAACATCATGGAGCGCATGGATGGCATTGGATTGTGGTGATTTTTGTGTGTTTTTCGATTTTTTTGGCTGTTGTTGGGGTTTTGACCAGGGGTACTCACTCAGTGGTGCATGGGCCTAGTCTTTCTGTGGGGTGTCTTGAATGTAAACATCATGGATGGCATTGGATTGTGGTGATTTCTGTGTGTTTTTCGATTTTTGGGGGTGTTGATGGGGCATGGCCATGTGGGTGGGGGCCATTTTGAGGCCTGGTCCAGGGCCATGTGGTGGGGGTGAAGGGGCCATTTTGAATCCAGGCAGTGTGCTTTGTGCCATAGGCCTGCATCCAATGTGCCTTGCTTTAATCCATTATGCCCAGGGGTACTCACTCAGTGGTGCATGGGCCTAGTCTTTCTGTGTGGTCTCTTTAATGTAAACATCATGGAGGGCATGGATGGCATTGGATTGTGGTGATTTTGTGTGTTTTTCGATTTTTTGGCTGTTGTTGGGGCCTTTTGCCCAGGGGTACTCACTCAGTGGTGCATGGGCCTAGTCTTTCTGTGGGGTGTCTTGAATGTAAACATCATGGAGGGCATGGATGGCATTGGATTGTGGTGATTTGTGTGTGTTTTTTTTATTTTTGGGGGTGTTGATGGGGCATGGCCATGTGGGTGGTGGCCATTTTGAGGCCTGTTCCAGGGCCATGTGGTGGGGGTGAAGGGGCCAATTTGAATCCAGGCAGTGTGCTTTGTGCCATAGGCCTGCATCCAATGTGACTTGCTTTCATCCATTATGCCCAGGGGTACTCACTCAGTGGTGCATGGGCCTAGTCTTTCTGTGTGGTCTCTTTAACGTAAATACCATTGAGGGCATGGATGGCATTGGATTGTGGTGATTTTTGTATGTTTTTTGATTTTTTTGGCTGTTGTTGGGGCCTTTTGCCCAGGGGTACTCACTCAGTGGTGCATGGGCCTAGTCTTTCTGTGGGATGTCTTGAATGTAAACATCATGGATGGCATTGGATTGTGGTGATTTTTGTGTGTTTTTTGATTTTTGGGGGTGTTGATGGGGCATGGACATGTGGGTGGGGGCCATTTTGAGGCCTGGTCCAGGGCCATGTGGTGGGGGTGAAGGGGCCATTTTGAATCCAGGCAGCGTGCTTTGTGCCAAAGGCCTGCATCCAATGTGCCTTGCTTTCATCCATTATGCCCAGGGGTACTCACTCAGTGGTGCATGGGCCTAGTCTTTCTGTGGGGTCTCTTTAATGTAAACATCATGGAGGGCATGGATGGCATTGGATTGTGGTAATTCTTGTGTGTTTTTCGATTTTTCTGGCTGTTGTTGGGGCCTTTTGCCCAGGGGTACTCACTCAGTGGTGCATGGGCCTAGTCTTTCTGTGGGGTGTCTTTAATGTAAACATCATGGAGGGCATGGATGGCATTAGATTGTGGTGATTTTTGTGTGTTTTTCGATTTTTGGGGGTGTTGATGGGGCATGGCAATGTGGGTGGGGGCCATTTTGAGGCCTGGTCCAGGGCCATGTGGTGGGGGTGAAGGGGCCATTTTGAATCCAGGCAGTGTGCTTTGTGCCATAGGCCTGCATCCAATGTGCCTTGCTTTCATCCATTATGCCCAGGGGTACTCACTCAGTGGTGCATGGGCCTAGTCTTTCTGTGTGGTCTTCTTAATGTAAACATCATGGAGGGCATGGATGGCATTGGATTGTGGTGATTTTGTGTGTTTTTCGATTTTTTGGCTGTTGTTGGGGCCTTTTGCCCAGGGGTACTCACTCAGTGGTGCATGGGCCTAGTCTTTCTGTGGGGTGTCTTGAATGTAAACATCATGGAGGGCATGGATGGCATTGGATTGTGGTGATTTTTGTGTGTTTTTTTTATTTTTGGGGGTGTTGATGGGGCATGGCCATGTGGGTGGTGGCCATTTTGAGGGCTGTTCCAGGGCCATGTGGTGGGGGTGAAGGGGCCATTTTGAATCCAGGCAGTGTGCTTTGTGTCATAGGCCTGCATCCAATGTGCCTTGCTTTCATCCATTATGCCCAGGGGTACTCACTCAGTGGTGCATGGGCCTAGTCTTTCTGTGTGGTCTCTTTAATGTAAACATCATGGAGGGCATGGATGGCATTGGATTGTGGTGATTTTTGTGTGTTTTTTGATTTTTTGGGCTGATGTTGGGGCCTTTTGCCCAGGGGTACTCACTCAGTGGTGCATGGGCCTAGTCTTTATGTGGGGTGTCTTGAATGTAAACATCATGGAGGGCATGGATGGCATTGGATTGTGGTGATATTCGTGTGTTTTTTTATTTTTGGGGGTGTTGATGGGGCATGGCCATGTGGGTGTGGGCCATTTTGAGGCCTGGTCCAGGGCCATGTGGTGGGGGTGAAGGGGCCATTTTGAATCCAGGCAGTGTGCTTTGTGCCATAGGCCTGCATCCAATGTGCCTTGCTTTCATCCATTATGCCCAGGGGAACACACTCAGTGGTGCATGGGCCTAGTCTTTCTGTGTGGTCTCTTTAATGTAAACATCATGGAGGGCATGGATGGCATTAGATTGTGGTGATTTTTGTGTGTTTTTCGATTTTTTTAGCTGTTTTTGGGGCCTTTTGCCCAGGGGTACTCACTCAGTGGTGCATGGGCCTAGTCTTTCTGTGGAGTGTCTTGAATGTAAACATCATGGATGGCATTGGATTGTGGTGATTTTTGTGTGTTTTGCGATTTTTGGGGGTGTTGATGGGGCATGGCCATGTGGGTAGGGGCCATTTTGAGGCCTGGTCCAGAGCCATATGGTGGGGTTGAAGAGGCCATTTTGAATCCAGGCAGTGTGCTTTGTGCCACAGGCCTGCATCCAATGTGCCTAGCTTTCATCCATTATGCCCCGGGGTACTCACTCAGTGGTGCATGGGCCTAGTCTTTCTGTGTGGTCTATTTAATGTAAACATCATGGAGGGCATGGATGGCATTGGATTGTGGTGATTTTTGTGTGTTTTTTAATTTTTTTGGCTGTTGTTGGGGCCTTTTGCCCAGGGGTACTCACTCAGTGGTGCATGGGCCTAGTCTTTCGGTGGAGTGTCTTGAATGTAAACATCATGGATGGCATTGGATTGTGGTGATTTTTGTGTGTTTTGCGATTTTTGGGAGTGTTGATTGGGCATGGCCATGTGGGTGGGGGCCATTTTTAGGCCTGGTCCAGAGCCATGTGGTGGGGGTGAAGGGGCCATTTTGAACCCAGGCAGTGTGCTTTGTGCCACAGGCCTGCATCCAATGTGCATTGCTTATATTCATTATGCCCAGGGGTACTCACTCAGTGGTGCATGGGCCTAGTCTTTCTGTGGGGTCTCTTTAATGTAAACATCATGGAGGGCATGGATGGCATTGGATTGTTGTGATTTTTGTGTTTTTTTTTATTTTTTGGGCTGATGTTGGGGCCTTTTGCCCAGGGGTACTCACTCAGTGGTGCATGGGCCTAGTCTTTATGTGGGGTGTCTTGAATGTAAACATCATGGAGGGCATGGATGGCATTGTATTGTGCTGATTTTTGTGTGTTTTTCGATTTTTGGGGGTGATGATGGGGCATGGCCATGTGGGTGGGGGCCATTTTGAGGCCTGGTCCAGAGCCATGTGGTGGGGGTGAAGGGGCCATTTTGAATCCAGGCAGTGTGCTTTGTGCCATAGGCCTGCATCCAATGTGCCTTGCTTTCATCCATTTTGCCCAGGGGTACTCACTCAGTGGTGCATGGGCCTATTCTTTCTGTGGGGTCTCTTTAATGTAAACATCATGGAGGGCATGGATGGCATTGGATTGTGGTGATTTGTGTGTTTTTCGATTTATTTGTCTGTTGTTGGGGCCTTTTGCCCAGAGGTACTCACTCAGTGGTGCATGGGCCTAGTCTTTCTGTGGGGTGTCTTGAATGTAAACATCATGGATGGCATTGGATTGTGGTTATTTTTGTGTGTTTTTTGATTTTTGGGGGTGTTGATGGGGCATGGCCATGTGGGTGGGGGCCATTTTGAGGCCTGGTCCAGGGCCATGTGGTGGGGGTGAAGGGGCTATTTTGAATCCAGGCAATGTGGTTTGTGCCATAGGCCTGCATCCAATGTGCCTTGCTTTCATCCATTATGCCCAGGGGTACTCACTCAGTGGTGCATGGGCCTAGTCTTTCTGTGGGGTCTCTTTAATGTAAACCTCATGGAGGGCATGGATGGCATTCGATTGTGGTGATTTCTGTGTGTTTTTCGATTTTTTTTGGCTGTTGTTGGGGCCTTTTGCCCAGGGGTACTCACTCAGTGGTGCATGGGCCTAGTCTTTCTGTGGGGTGTCTTGAATGTAAACATCATGGAGGGCATGGATGGCATTAGATTGTGGTGATTTTTGTGTGTTTTTCGATTTTTGGGGGTGTTGATGGGGCATGGCCATGTGAGTGGGGGCCATTTTGAGGCCTGGTCCAGGGCCATGTGGTGGGGTGAAGGGGCCATTTTGAATCCAGGCAGTGTGCTTTGTGCCATAGGCCTGCATCCAATGTGCCTTGCTTTCATCCATTATGCCCAGGGGTACTCACTCAGTGGTGCATGGGCCTAGTCTTTCTGTGGGGTGTCTTTAATGTAAACATCATGGAGGGCATGGATGGCATTGGATTGTGGTAATTTTGTGTGTTTTTCGATTTTTTGGGCTTTTGTTGGGGCCTTTTGCCCAGGGGTACTCACTCAGTGGTACATGGGTCTAGTCTTTCTGTGGGGTGTCTTGAATGTAAACATCATGGATGGCATTGGATTGTGGTGATTTCTGTGTGTTTTTTGATTTTTGGGGGTGTTGATGGGGCATGGCCATGTGGGTGGGGGCCATTTTGAGGCCTGGTCCAGGGCCATGTGGTGGGGGTGAAGGGGCCATTTTGAATCCAGGCAGTGTGCTTTGTGCCATAGGCCTGCATCCAATGTGCCTTGCTTTCATCCATTATGCCCAGGGGTACTCACTCAGTGGTGCATGGGCCTAGTCTTTCTGTGTGGTCTCTTTAATGTAAACATCATGGAGGGCATGGATGGCATTGGATTGTGGTGATTTTGTGTGTTTTTCGATTTTTTGGCTGTTGTTGGGGCCTTTTGCCCAGGGGTACTCACTCAGTGGTGCATGGGCCTAGTCTTTCTGTGGGGTGTCTTGAATGTAAACATCATGGAGGGCATGGATGGCATTGGATTGTGGTGATTTGTGTGTGTTTTTTTTATTTTTGGGGGTGTTGATGGGGCATGGCCATGTGGGTGGTGGCCATTTTGAGGCCTGTTCCAGGGCCATGTGGTGGGGGTGAAGGGGCCAATTTGAATCCAGGCAGTGTGCTTTGTGCCATAGGCCTGCATCCAATGTGACTTGCTTTCATCCATTATGCCCAGGGGTACTCACTCAGTGGTGCATGGGCCTAGTCTTTCTGTGTGGTCTCTTTAACGTAAATACCATTGAGGGCATGGATGGCATTGGATTGTGGTGATTTTTGTATGTTTTTTGATTTTTTTGGCTGTTGTTGGGGCCTTTTGCCCAGGGGTACTCACTCAGTGGTGCATGGGCCTAGTCTTTCTGTGGGATGTCTTGAATGTAAACATCATGGATGGCATTGGATTGTGGTGATTTTTGTGTGTTTTTTGATTTTTGGGGGTGTTGATGGGGCATGGCCATGTGGGTGGGGGCCATTTTGAGGCCTGGTCCAGGGCCATGTGGTGGGGGTGAAGGGGCCATTTTGAATCCAGGCAGCGTGCTTTGTGCCATAGGCCTGCATCCAATGTGCCTTGCTTTCATCCATTATGCCCAGGGGTACTCACTCAGTGGTGCATGGGCCTAGTCTTTCTGTGGGGTCTCTTTAATGTAAACATCATGGAGGGCATGGATGGCATTGGATTGTGGTAATTCTTGTGTGTTTTTCGATTTTTCTGGCTGTTGTTGGGGCCTTTTGCCCAGGGGTACTCACTCAGTGGTGCATGGGCCTAGTCTTTCTGTGGGGTGTCTTTAATGTAAACATCATGGAGGGCATGGATGGCATTAGATTGTGGTGATTTTTGTGTGTTTTTCGATTTTTGGGGGTGTTGATGGGGCATGGCAATGTGGGTGGGGGCCATTTTGAGGCCTGGTCCAGGGCCATGTGGTGGGGGTGAAGGGGCCATTTTGAATCCAGGCAGTGTGCTTTGTGCCATAGGCCTGCATCCAATGTGCCTTGCTTTCATCCATTATGCCCAGGGGTACTCACTCAGTGGTGCATGGGCCTAGTCTTTCTGTGTGGTCTCTTTAATGTAAACATCATGGAGGGCATGGATGGCATTGGATTGTGGTGATTTTGTGTGTTTTTCGATTTTTTGGCTGCTGTTGGGGCCTTTTGCCCAGGGATACTCACTCATTGGTGCATGGGCCTAGTCTTTATGTGGGGTGTCTTGAATGTAAACATCATGGAGGGCATGGATGGCATTGGATTGTGCTGATTTGTGTGTGTTTTTTTTATTTTTGGGGGTGTTGATGGGGCATGGCCATGTGGGTGGTGGCCATTTTGAGGGCTGTTCCAGTGCCATGTGGTGGGGGTGAAGGGGCCATTTTGAATCCAGGCAGTGTGCTTTGTGCCATAGGCCTGCATCCAATGTGCCTTGCTTTCATCCATTATGCCCAGGGGTACTCACTCAGTGGTGCATGGGCCTAGTCTTTCTGTGTGGTCTCTTTAATGAAAACATCATGGAGGACATGGATGGCATTGGATTGTGGTGATTTTTGTGTGTTTTTTGATTTTTTGGGCTGATGTTGGGGCCTTTTGCCCAGGGGTACTCACTCAGTGGTGCATGGGCCTAGTCTTTATGTGGGGTGTCTTGAATGTAAACATCATGGAGGGCATGGATGGCATTGGATTGTGCTGATTTGTGTGTGTTTTTCGATTTTTGGGGGTGTTGATGGGGCATGGCCATGTGGGTGGTGGCCATTTTGAGGCCTGTTCCAGGGCCATGTGGTGGGGGTGAAGGGGCCATTTTGAATCCAGGCAGTGTGCTTTGTGCCATAGGCCTGCATCCAATGTGACTTGCTTTCATCCATTATGCCCAGGGGTACTCACTCAGTGGTGCATGGGCCTAGTCTTTCTGTGTGGTCTCTTTAACGTAAACACCATTGAGGGCATGGATGGCATTGGATTGTGGTGATTTTTGTATGTTTTTCGATTTTTTTGGCTGTTGTTGGGGCCTTTTGCCCAGGGGTACTCACTCAGTGGTGCATGGGCCTAGTCTTTCTGTGGGGTGTCTTTAATGTAAACATCATGGAGGGCATGGATGGCATTAGATTGTGGTGATTTTTGTGTGTTTTTCGATTTTTGGGGGTGTTGATGGGGCATGGCCATGTGGGTGGGGGCCATTTCGAGGCCTGGTCCAGGGCCATGTGGTGGGGGTGAAGGGGCCATTTTGAATCCAGGCAGGATGCTTTGTGCCATAGGCCTGCATCCAATGTGCCTTGCTTTCATCCATTATGCCCAAGGGTACTCACTCAGTGGTGCATGGGCCTAGTCTTTCTGTGGGGTCTCTTTAATGTAAACATCATGGAGCGCATGGATGGCATTGGATTGTGGTGATTTTTGTGTGTTTTTCGATTTTTTTGGCTGTTGTTGGGGTTTTGACCAGGGGTACTCACTCAGTGGTGCATGGGCCTAGTCTTTCTGTGGGGTGTCTTGAATGTAAACATCATGGATGGCATTGGATTGTGGTGATTTCTGTGTGTTTTTCGATTTTTGGGGGTGTTGATGGGGCATGGCCATGTGGGTGGGGGCCATTTTGAGGCCTGGTCCAGGGCCATGTGGTGGGGGTGAAGGGGCCATTTTGAATCCAGGCAGTGTGCTTTGTGCCATAGGCCTGCATCCAATGTGCCTTGCTTTCATCCATTATGCCCAGGGGTACTCACTCAGTGGTGCATGGGCCTAGTCTTTCTGTGTGGTCTCTTTAATGTAAACATCATGGAGGGCATGGATGGCATTGGATTGTGGTGATTTTGTGTGTTTTTCGATTTTTTGGCTGTTGTTGGGGCCTTTTGCCCAGGGGTACTCACTCAGTGGTGCATGGGCCTAGTCTTTCTGTGGGGTGTCTTGAATGTAAACATCATGGAGGGCATGGATGGCATTGGATTGTGGTGATTTGTGTGTGTTTTTTTTATTTTTGGGGGTGTTGATGGGGCATGGCCATGTGGGTGGTGGCCATTTTGAGGCCTGTTCCAGGGCCATGTGGTGGGGGTGAAGGGGCCAATTTGAATCCAGGCAGTGTGCTTTGTGCCATAGGCCTGCATCCAATGTGACTTGCTTTCATCCATTATGCCCAGAGGTACTCACTCAGTGGTGCATGGGCCTAGTCTTTCTGTGTGGTCTCTTTAACGTAAATACCATTGAGGGCATGGATGGCATTGGATTGTGGTGATTTTTGTATGTTTTTTTATTTTTTTGGCTGTTGTTGGGGCCTTTTGCCCAGGGGTACTCACTCAGTGGTGCATGGGCCTAGTCTTTCTGTGGGATGTCTTGAATGTAAACATCATGGATGGCATTGGATTGTGGTGATTTTTGTGTGTTTTTTGATTTTTGGGGGTGTTGATGGGGCATGGCCATGTGGGTGGGGGCCATTTTGAGGCCTGGTCCAGGGCCATGTGGTGGGGGTGAAGGGGCCATTTTGAATCCAGGCAGCGTGCTTTGTGCCATAGGCCTGCATCCAATGTGCCTTGCTTTCATCCATTATGCCCAGGGGTACTCACTCAGTGGTGCATGGGCCTAGTCTTTCTGTGGGGTCTCTTTAATGTAAACATCATGGAGGGCATGGATGGCATTGGATTGTGGTAATTCTTGTGTGTTTTTCGATTTTTCTGGCTGTTGTTGGGGCCTTTTGCCCAGGGGTACTCACTCAGTGGTGCATGGGCCTAGTCTTTCTGTGGGGTGTCTTTAATGTAAACATCATGGAGGGCATGGATGGCATTAGATTGTGGTGATTTTTGTGTGTTTTTCGATTTTTGGGGGTGTTGATGGGGCATGGCAATGTGGGTGGGGGCCATTTTGAGGCCTGGTCCAGGGCCATGTGGTGGGGGTGAAGGGGCCATTTTGAATCCAGGCAGTGTGCTTTGTGCCATAGGCCTGCATCCAATGTGCCTTGCTTTCATCCATTATGCCCAGGGGTACTCACTCAGTGGTGCATGGGCCTAGTCTTTCTGTGTGGTCTCTTTAATGTAAACATCATGGAGGGCATGGATGGCATTGGATTGTGGTGATTTTGTGTGTTTTTCGATTTTTTGGCTGCTGTTGGGGCCTTTTGCCCAGGGATACTCACTCAGTGGTGCATGGGCCTAGTCTTTATGTGGGGTGTCTTGAATGTAAACATCATGGAGGGCATGGATGGCATTGGATTGTGCTGATTTGTGTGTGTTTTTTTTATTTTTGGGGGTGTTGATGGGGCATGGCCATGTGGGTGGTGGCCATTTTGAGGGCTGTTCCAGGGCCATGTGGTGGGGGTGAAGGGGCCATTTTGAATCCAGGCAGTGTGCTTTGTGCCATAGGCCTGCATCCAATGTGCCTTGCTTTCATCCATTATGCCCAGGGGTACTCACTCAGTGGTGCATGGGCCTAGTCTTTCTGTGTGGTCTCTTTAATGAAAACATCATGGAGGACATGGATGGCATTGGATTGTGGTGATTTTTGTGTGTTTTTTGATTTTTTGGGCTGATGTTGGGGCCTTTTGCCCAGGGGTACTCACTCAGTGGTGCATGGGCCTAGTCTTTATGTGGGGTGTCTTGAATGTAAACATCATGGAGGGCATGGATGGCATTGGATTGTGCTGATTTGTGTGTGTTTTTCGATTTTTGGGGGTGTTGATGGGGCATGGCCATGTGGGTGGTGGCCATTTTGAGGCCTGTTCCAGGGCCATGTGGTGGGGGTGAAGGGGCCAATTTGAATCCAGGCAGTGTGCTTTGTGCCATAGGCCTGCATCCAATGTGACTTGCTTTCATCCATTATGCCCAGGGGTACTCACTCAGTGGTGCATGGGCCTAGTCTTTCTGTGTGGTCTCTTTAACGTAAATACCATTGAGGGCATGGATGGCATTGGATTGTGGTGATTTTTGTATGTTTTTTGATTTTTTTGGCTGTTGTTGGGGCCTTTTGCCCAGGGGTACTCACTCAGTGGTGCATGGGCCTAGTCTTTCTGTGGGATGTCTTGAATGTAAACATCATGGATGGCATTGGATTGTGGTGATTTTTGTGTGTTTTTTGATTTTTGGGGGTGTTGATGGGGCATGGACATGTGGGTGGGGGCCATTTTGAGGCCTGGTCCAGGGCCATGTGGTGGGGGTGAAGGGGCCATTTTGAATCCAGGCAGCGTGCTTTGTGCCAAAGGCCTGCATCCAATGTGCCTTGCTTTCATCCATTATGCCCAGGGGTACTCACTCAGTGGTGCATGGGCCTAGTCTTTCTGTGGGGTCTCTTTAATGTAAACATCATGGAGGGCATGGATGGCATTGGATTGTGGTAATTCTTGTGTGTTTTTCGATTTTTCTGGCTGTTGTTGGGGCCTTTTGCCCAGGGGTACTCACTCAGTGGTGCATGGGCCTAGTCTTTCTGTGGGGTGTCTTTAATGTAAACATCATGGAGGGCATGGATGGCATTAGATTGTGGTGATTTTTGTGTGTTTTTCGATTTTTGGGGGTGTTGATGGGGCATGGCAATGTGGGTGGGGGCCATTTTGAGGCCTGGTCCAGGGCCATGTGGTGGGGGTGAAGGGGCCATTTTGAATCCAGGCAGTGTGCTTTGTGCCATAGGCCTGCATCCAATGTGCCTTGCTTTCATCCATTATGCCCAGGGGTACTCACTCAGTGGTGCATGGGCCTAGTCTTTCTGTGTGGTCTTCTTAATGTAAACATCATGGAGGGCATGGATGGCATTGGATTGTGGTGATTTTGTGTGTTTTTCGATTTTTTGGCTGTTGTTGGGGCCTTTTGCCCAGGGGTACTCACTCAGTGGTGCATGGGCCTAGTCTTTCTGTGGGGTGTCTTGAATGTAAACATCATGGAGGGCATGGATGGCATTGGATTGTGGTGATTTTTGTGTGTTTTTTTTATTTTTGGGGGTGTTGATGGGGCATGGCCATGTGGGTGGTGGCCATTTTGAGGGCTGTTCCAGGGCCATGTGGTGGGGGTGAAGGGGCCATTTTGAATCCAGGCAGTGTGCTTTGTGCCATAGGCCTGCATCCAATGTGCCTTGCTTTCATCCATTATGCCCAGGGGTACTCACTCAGTGGTGCATGGGCCTAGTCTTTCTGTGTGGTCTCTTTAATGTAAACATCATGGAGGGCATGGATGGCATTGGATTGTGGTGATTTTTGTGTGTTTTTTGATTTTTTGGGCTGATGTTGGGGCCTTTTGCCCAGGGGTACTCACTCAGTGGTGCATGGGCCTAGTCTTTATGTGGGGTGTCTTGAATGTAAACATCATGGAGGGCATGGATGGCATTGGATTGTGGTGATATTCGTGTGTTTTTTTATTTTTGGGGGTGTTGATGGGGCATGGCCATGTGGGTGTGGGCCATTTTGAGGCCTGGTCCAGGGCCATGTGGTGGGGGTGAAGGGGCCATTTTGAATCCAGGCAGTGTGCTTTGTGCCATAGGCCTGCATCCAATGTGCCTTGCTTTCATCCATTATGCCCAGGGGAACACACTCAGTGGTGCATGGGCCTAGTCTTTCTGTGTGGTCTCTTTAATGTAAACATCATGGAGGGCATGGATGGCATTAGATTGTGGTGATTTTTGTGTGTTTTTCGATTTTTTTGGCTGTTTTTGGGGCCTTTTGCCCAGGGGTACTCACTCAGTGGTGCATGGGCCTAGTCTTTCTGTGGAGTGTCTTGAATGTAAACATCATGGATGGCATTGGATTGTGGTGATTTTTGTGTGTTTTGCGATTTTTGGGGGTGTTGATGGGGCATGGCCATGTGGGTAGGGGCCATTTTGAGGCCTGGTCCAGAGCCATATGGTGGGGTTGAAGAGGCCATTTTGAATCCAGGCAGTGTGCTTTGTGCCACAGGCCTGCATCCAATGTGCCTAGCTTTCATCCATTATGCCCCGGGGTACTCACTCAGTGGTGCATGGGCCTAGTCTTTCTGTGTGGTCTATTTAATGTAAACATCATGGAGGGCATGGATGGCATTGGATTGTGGTGATTTTTGTGTGTTTTTTAATTTTTTTGGCTGTTGTTGGGGCCTTTTGCCCAGGGGTACTCACTCAGTGGTGCATGGGCCTAGTCTTTCGGTGGAGTGTCTTGAATGTAAACATCATGGATGGCATTGGATTGTGGTGATTTTTGTGTGTTTTGCGATTTTTGGGAGTGTTGATTGGGCATGGCCATGTGGGTGGGGGCCATTTTTAGGCCTGGTCCAGAGCCATGTGGTGGGGGTGAAGGGGCCATTTTGAACCCAGGCAGTGTGCTTTGTGCCACAGGCCTGCATCCAATGTGCATTGCTTATATTCATTATGCCCAGGGGTACTCACTCAGTGGTGCATGGGCCTAGTCTTTCTGTGGGGTCTCTTTAATGTAAACATCATGGAGGGCATGGATGGCATTGGATTGTTGTGATTTTTGTGTTTTTTTTTATTTTTTGGGCTGATGTTGGGGCCTTTTGCCCAGGGGTACTCACTCAGTGGTGCATGGGCCTAGTCTTTATGTGGGGTGTCTTGAATGTAAACATCATGGAGGGCATGGATGGCATTGTATTGTGCTGATTTTTGTGTGTTTTTCGATTTTTGGGGGTGATGATGGGGCATGGCCATGTGGGTGGGGGCCATTTTGAGGCCTGGTCCAGAGCCATGTGGTGGGGGTGAAGGGGCCATTTTGAATCCAGGCAGTGTGCTTTGTGCCATAGGCCTGCATCCAATGTGCCTTGCTTTCATCCATTTTGCCCAGGGGTACTCACTCAGTGGTGCATGGGCCTATTCTTTCTGTGGGGTCTCTTTAATGTAAACATCATGGAGGGCATGGATGGCATTGGATTGTGGTGATTTGTGTGTTTTTCGATTTATTTGTCTGTTGTTGGGGCCTTTTGCCCAGAGGTACTCACTCAGTGGTGCATGGGCCTAGTCTTTCTGTGGGGTGTCTTGAATGTAAACATCATGGATGGCATTGGATTGTGGTTATTTTTGTGTGTTTTTTGATTTTTGGGGGTGTTGATGGGGCATGGCCATGTGGGTGGGGGCCATTTTGAGGCCTGGTCCAGGGCCATGTGGTGGGGGTGAAGGGGCTATTTTGAATCCAGGCAATGTGGTTTGTGCCATAGGCCTGCATCCAATGTGCCTTGCTTTCATCCATTATGCCCAGGGGTACTCACTCAGTGGTGCATGGGCCTAGTCTTTCTGTGGGGTCTCTTTAATGTAAACCTCATGGAGGGCATGGATGGCATTCGATTGTGGTGATTTCTGTGTGTTTTTCGATTTTTTTTGGCTGTTGTTGGGGCCTTTTGCCCAGGGGTACTCACTCAGTGGTGCATGGGCCTAGTCTTTCTGTGGGGTGTCTTGAATGTAAACATCATGGAGGGCATGGATGGCATTAGATTGTGGTGATTTTTGTGTGTTTTTCGATTTTTGGGGGTGTTGATGGGGCATGGCCATGTGAGTGGGGGCCATTTTGAGGCCTGGTCCAGGGCCATGTGGTGGGGTGAAGGGGCCATTTTGAATCCAGGCAGTGTGCTTTGTGCCATAGGCCTGCATCCAATGTGCCTTGCTTTCATCCATTATGCCCAGGGGTACTCACTCAGTGGTGCATGGGCCTAGTCTTTCTGTGGGGTGTCTTTAATGTAAACATCATGGAGGGCATGGATGGCATTGGATTGTGGTAATTTTGTGTGTTTTTCGATTTTTTGGGCTTTTGTTGGGGCCTTTTGCCCAGGGGTACTCACTCAGTGGTACATGGGTCTAGTCTTTCTGTGGGGTGTCTTGAATGTAAACATCATGGATGGCATTGGATTGTGGTGATTTCTGTGTGTTTTTTGATTTTTGGGGGTGTTGATGGGGCATGGCCATGTGGGTGGGGGCCATTTTGAGGCCTGGTCCAGGGCCATGTGGTGGGGGTGAAGGGGCCATTTTGAATCCAGGCAGTGTGCTTTGTGCCATAGGCCTGCATCCAATGTGCCTTGCTTTCATCCATTATGCCCAGGGGTACTCACTCAGTGGTGCATGGGCCTAGTCTTTCTGTGTGGTCTCTTTAATGTAAACATCATGGAGGGCATGGATGGCATTGGATTGTGGTGATTTTGTGTGTTTTTCGATTTTTTGGCTGTTGTTGGGGCCTTTTGCCCAGGGGTACTCACTCAGTGGTGCATGGGCCTAGTCTTTCTGTGGGGTGTCTTGAATGTAAACATCATGGAGGGCATGGATGGCATTGGATTGTGGTGATTTGTGTGTGTTTTTTTTATTTTTGGGGGTGTTGATGGGGCATGGCCATGTGGGTGGTGGCCATTTTGAGGCCTGTTCCAGGGCCATGTGGTGGGGGTGAAGGGGCCAATTTGAATCCAGGCAGTGTGCTTTGTGCCATAGGCCTGCATCCAATGTGACTTGCTTTCATCCATTATGCCCAGGGGTACTCACTCAGTGGTGCATGGGCCTAGTCTTTCTGTGTGGTCTCTTTAACGTAAATACCATTGAGGGCATGGATGGCATTGGATTGTGGTGATTTTTGTATGTTTTTTGATTTTTTGGGCTGTTGTTGGGGCCTTTTGCCCAGGGGTACTCACTCAGTGGTGCATGGGCCTAGTCTTTCTGTGGGATGTCTTGAATGTAAACATCATGGATGGCATTGGATTGTGGTGATTTTTGTGTGTTTTTTGATTTTTGGGGGTGTTGATGGGGCATGGCCATGTGGGTGGGGGCCATTTTGAGGCCTGGTCCAGGGCCATGTGGTGGGGGTGAAGGGGCCATTTTGAATCCAGGCAGCGTGCTTTGTGCCATAGGCCTGCATCCAATGTGCCTTGCTTTCATCCATTATGCCCAGGGGTACTCACTCAGTGGTGCATGGGCCTAGTCTTTCTGTGGGGTCTCTTTAATGTAAACATCATGGAGGGCATGGATGGCATTGGATTGTGGTAATTCTTGTGTGTTTTTCGATTTTTCTGGCTGTTGTTGGGGCCTTTTGCCCAGGGGTACTCACTCAGTGGTGCATGGGCCTAGTCTTTCTGTGGGGTGTCTTTAATGTAAACATCATGGAGGGCATGGATGGCATTAGATTGTGGTGATTTTTGTGTGTTTTTCGATTTTTGGGGGTGTTGATGGGGCATGGCAATGTGGGTGGGGGCCATTTTGAGGCCTGGTCCAGGGCCATGTGGTGGGGGTGAAGGGGCCATTTTGAATCCAGGCAGTGTGCTTTGTGCCATAGGCCTGCATCCAATGTGCCTTGCTTTCATCCATTATGCCCAGGGGTACTCACTCAGTGGTGCATGGGCCTAGTCTTTCTGTGTGGTCTCTTTAATGTAAACATCATGGAGGGCATGGATGGCATTGGATTGTGGTGATTTTGTGTGTTTTTCGATTTTTTGGCTGCTGTTGGGGCCTTTTGCCCAGGGATACTCACTCAGTGGTGCATGGGCCTAGTCTTTATGTGGGGTGTCTTGAATGTAAACATCATGGAGGGCATGGATGGCATTGGATTGTGCTGATTTGTGTGTGTTTTTTTATTTTTGGGGGTGTTGATGGGGCATGGCCATGTGGGTGGTGGCCATTTTGAGGGCTGTTCCAGTGCCATGTGGTGGGGGTGAAGGGGCCATTTTGAATCCAGGCAGTGTGCTTTGTGCCATAGGCCTGCATCCAATGTGCCTTGCTTTCATCCATTATGCCCAGGGGTACTCACTCAGTGGTGCATGGGCCTAGTCTTTCTGTGTGGTCTCTTTAATGAAAACATCATGGAGGACATGGATGGCATTGGATTGTGGTGATTTTTGTGTGTTTTTTGATTTTTTGGGCTGATGTTGGGGCCTTTTGCCCAGGGGTACTCACTCAGTGGTGCATGGGCCTAGTCTTTATGTGGGGTGTCTTGAATGTAAACATCATGGAGGGCATGGATGGCATTGGATTGTGGTGATATTCGTGTGTTTTTTTATTTTTGGGGGTGTTGATGGGGCATGGCCATGTGGGTGTGGGCCATTTTGAGGCCTGGTCCAGGGCCATGTGGTGGGGGTGAAGGGGCCATTTTGAATCCAGGCAGTGTGCTTTGTGCCATAGGCCTGCATCCAATGTGCCTTGCTTTCATCCATTATGCCCAGGGGAACACACTCAGTGGTGCATGGGCCTAGTCTTTCTGTGTGGTCTCTTTAATGTAAACATCATGGAGGGCATGGATGGCATTAGATTGTGGTGATTTTTGTGTGTTTTTCGATTTTTTTGGCTGTTTTTGGGGCCTTTTGCCCAGGGGTACTCACTCAGTGGTGCATGGGCCTAGTCTTTCTGTGGAGTGTCTTGAATGTAAACATCATGGATGGCATTGGATTGTGGTGATTTTTGTGTGTTTTGCGATTTTTGGGGGTGTTGATGGGGCATGGCCATGTGGGTAGGGGCCATTTTGAGGCCTGGTCCAGAGCCATATGGTGGGGTTGAAGAGGCCATTTTGAATCCAGGCAGTGTGCTTTGTGCCACAGGCCTGCATCCAATGTGCCTAGCTTTCATCCATTATGCCCCGGGGTACTTACTCAGTGGTGCATGGGCCTAGTCTTTCTGTGTGGTCTATTTAATGTAAACATCATGGAGGGCATGGATGGCATTGGATTGTGGTGATTTTTGTGTGTTTTTTAATTTTTTTGGCTGTTGTTGGGGCCTTTTGCCCAGGGGTACTCACTCAGTGGTGCATGGGCCTAGTCTTTCGGTGGAGTGTCTTGAATGTAAACATCATGGATGGCATTGGATTGTGGTGATTTTTGTGTGTTTTGCGATTTTTGGGAGTGTTGATTGGGCATGGCCATGTGGGTGGGGGCCATTTTTAGGCCTGGTCCAGAGCCATGTGGTGGGGGTGAAGGGGCCATTTTGAACCCAGGCAGTGTGCTTTGTGCCACAGGCCTGCATCCAATGTGCATTGCTTATATTCATTATGCCCAGGGGTACTCACTCAGTGGTGCATGGGCCTAGTCTTTCTGTGGGGTCTCTTTAATGTAAACATCATGGAGGGCATGGATGGCATTGGATTGTTGTGATTTTTGTGTTTTTTTTTATTTTTTGGGCTGATGTTGGGGCCTTTTGCCCAGGGGTACTCACTCAGTGGTGCATGGGCCTAGTCTTTATGTGGGGTGTCTTGAATGTAAACATCATGGAGGGCATGGATGGCATTGTATTGTGCTGATTTTTGTGTGTTTTTCGATTTTTGGGGGTGATGATGGGGCATGGCCATGTGGGTGGGGGCCATTTTGAGGCCTGGTCCAGAGCCATGTGGTGGGGGTGAAGGGGCCATTTTGAATCCAGGCAGTGTGCTTTGTGCCATAGGCCTGCATCCAATGTGCCTTGCTTTCATCCATTTTGCCCAGGGGTACTCACTCAGTGGTGCATGGGCCTATTCTTTCTGTGGGGTCTCTTTAATGTAAACATCATGGAGGGCATGGATGGCATTGGATTGTGGTGATTTGTGTGTTTTTCGATTTATTTGTCTGTTGTTGGGGCCTTTTGCCCAGAGGTACTCACTCAGTGGTGCATGGGCCTAGTCTTTCTGTGGGGTGTCTTGAATGTAAACATCATGGATGGCATTGGATTGTGGTTATTTTTGTGTGTTTTTTGATTTTTGGGGGTGTTGATGGGGCATGGCCATGTGGGTGGGGGCCATTTTGAGGCCTGGTCCAGGGCCATGTGGTGGGGGTGAAGGGGCTATTTTGAATCCAGGCAATGTGGTTTGTGCCATAGGCCTGCATCCAATGTGCCTTGCTTTCATCCATTATGCCCAGGGGTACTCACTCAGTGGTGCATGGGCCTAGTCTTTCTGTGGGGTCTCTTTAATGTAAACCTCATGGAGGGCATGGATGGCATTCGATTGTGGTGATTTCTGTGTGTTTTTCGATTTTTTTTGGCTGTTGTTGGGGCCTTTTGCCCAGGGGTACTCACTCAGTGGTGCATGGGCCTAGTCTTTCTGTGGGGTGTCTTGAATGTAAACATCATGGAGGGCATGGATGGCATTAGATTGTGGTGATTTTTGTGTGTTTTTCGATTTTTGGGGGTGTTGATGGGGCATGGCCATGTGAGTGGGGGCCATTTTGAGGCCTGGTCCAGGGCCATGTGGTGGGGTGAAGGGGCCATTTTGAATCCAGGCAGTGTGCTTTGTGCCATAGGCCTGCATCCAATGTGCCTTGCTTTCATCCATTATGCCCAGGGGTACTCACTCAGTGGTGCATGGGCCTAGTCTTTCTGTGGGGTGTCTTTAATGTAAACATCATGGAGGGCATGGATGGCATTGGATTGTGGTAATTTTGTGTGTTTTTCGATTTTTTGGGCTTTTGTTGGGGCCTTTTGCCCAGGGGTACTCACTCAGTGGTACATGGGTCTAGTCTTTCTGTGGGGTGTCTTGAATGTAAACATCATGGATGGCATTGGATTGTGGTGATTTCTGTGTGTTTTTTGATTTTTGGGGGTGTTGATGGGGCATGGCCATGTGGGTGGGGGCCATTTTGAGGCCTGGTCCAGGGCCATGTGGTGGGGGTGAAGGGGCCATTTTGAATCCAGGCAGTGTGCTTTGTGCCATAGGCCTGCATCCAATGTGCCTTGCTTTCATCCATTATGCCCAGGGGTACTCACTCAGTGGTGCATGGGCCTAGTCTTTCTGTGTGGTCTCTTTAATGTAAACATCATGGAGGGCATGGATGGCATTGGATTGTGGTGATTTTGTGTGTTTTTCGATTTTTTGGCTGTTGTTGGGGCCTTTTGCCCAGGGGTACTCACTCAGTGGTGCATGGGCCTAGTCTTTCTGTGGGGTGTCTTGAATGTAAACATCATGGAGGGCATGGATGGCATTGGATTGTGGTGATTTGTGTGTGTTTTTTTTATTTTTGGGGGTGTTGATGGGGCATGGCCATGTGGGTGGTGGCCATTTTGAGGCCTGTTCCAGGGCCATGTGGTGGGGGTGAAGGGGCCAATTTGAATCCAGGCAGTGTGCTTTGTGCCATAGGCCTGCATCCAATGTGACTTGCTTTCATCCATTATGCCCAGGGGTACTCACTCAGTGGTGCATGGGCCTAGTCTTTCTGTGTGGTCTCTTTAACGTAAATACCATTGAGGGCATGGATGGCATTGGATTGTGGTGATTTTTGTATGTTTTTTGATTTTTTTGGCTGTTGTTGGGGCCTTTTGCCCAGGGGTACTCACTCAGTGGTGCATGGGCCTAGTCTTTCTGTGGGATGTCTTGAATGTAAACATCATGGATGGCATTGGATTGTGGTGATTTTTGTGTGTTTTTTGATTTTTGGGGGTGTTGATGGGGCATGGCCATGTGGGTGGGGGCCATTTTGAGGCCTGGTCCAGGGCCATGTGGTGGGGGTGAAGGGGCCATTTTGAATCCAGGCAGCGTGCTTTGTGCCATAGGCCTGCATCCAATGTGCCTTGCTTTCATCCATTATGCCCAGGGGTACTCACTCAGTGGTGCATGGGCCTAGTCTTTCTGTGGGGTCTCTTTAATGTAAACATCATGGAGGGCATGGATGGCATTGGATTGTGGTAATTCTTGTGTGTTTTTCGATTTTTCTGGCTGTTGTTGGGGCCTTTTGCCCAGGGGTACTCACTCAGTGGTGCATGGGCCTAGTCTTTCTGTGGGGTGTCTTTAATGTAAACATCATGGAGGGCATGGATGGCATTAGATTGTGGTGATTTTTGTGTGTTTTTCGATTTTTGGGGGTGTTGATGGGGCATGGCAATGTGGGTGGGGGCCATTTTGAGGCCTGGTCCAGGGCCATGTGGTGGGGGTGAAGGGGCCATTTTGAATCCAGGCAGTGTGCTTTGTGCCATAGGCCTGCATCCAATGTGCCTTGCTTTCATCCATTATGCCCAGGGGTACTCACTCAGTGGTGCATGGGCCTAGTCTTTCTGTGTGGTCTCTTTAATGTAAACATCATGGAGGGCATGGATGGCATTGGATTGTGGTGATTTTGTGTGTTTTTCGATTTTTTGGCTGCTGTTGGGGCCTTTTGCCCAGGGATACTCACTCAGTGGTGCATGGGCCTAGTCTTTATGTGGGGTGTCTTGAATGTAAACATCATGGAGGGCATGGATGGCATTGGATTGTGCTGATTTGTGTGTGTTTTTTTATTTTTGGGGGTGTTGATGGGGCATGGCCATGTGGGTGGTGGCCATTTTGAGGGCTGTTCCAGTGCCATGTGGTGGGGGTGAAGGGGCCATTTTGAATCCAGGCAGTGTGCTTTGTGCCATAGGCCTGCATCCAATGTGCCTTGCTTTCATCCATTATGCCCAGGGGTACTCACTCAGTGGTGCATGGGCCTAGTCTTTCTGTGTGGTCTCTTTAATGAAAACATCATGGAGGACATGGATGGCATTGGATTGTGGTGATTTTTGTGTGTTTTTTGATTTTTTGGGCTGATGTTGGGGCCTTTTGCCCAGGGGTACTCACTCAGTGGTGCATGGGCCTAGTCTTTATGTGGGGTGTCTTGAATGTAAACATCATGGAGGGCATGGATGGCATTGGATTGTGCTGATTTGTGTGTGTTTTTCGATTTTTGGGGGTGTTGATGGGGCATGGCCATGTGGGTGGTGGCCATTTTGAGGCCTGTTCCAGGGCCATGTGGTGGGGGTGAAGGGGCCATTTTGAATCCAGGCAGTGTGCTTTGTGCCATAGGCCTGCATCCAATGTGACTTGCTTTCATCCATTATGCCCAGGGGTACTCACTCAGTGGTGCATGGGCCTAGTCTTTCTGTGTGGTCTCTTTAACGTAAACACCATTGAGGGCATGGATGGCATTGGATTGTGGTGATTTTTGTATGTTTTTCGATTTTTTGGGCTGTTGTTGGGGCCTTTTGCCCAGGGGTACTCACTCAGTGGTGCATGGGCCTAGTCTTTCTGTGGGGTGTCTTTAATGTAAACATCATGGAGGGCATGGATGGCATTAGATTGTGGTGATTTTTGTGTGTTTTTCGATTTTTGGGGGTGTTGATGGGGCATGGCCATGTGGGTGGGGGCCATTTCGAGGCCTGGTCCAGGGCCATGTGGTGGGGGTGAAGGGGCCATTTTGAATCCAGGCAGGATGCTTTGTGCCATAGGCCTGCATCCAATGTGCCTTGCTTTCATCCATTATGCCCAAGGGTACTCACTCAGTGGTGCATGGGCCTAGTCTTTCTGTGGGGTCTCTTTAATGTAAACATCATGGAGCGCATGGATGGCATTGGATTGTGGTGATTTTTGTGTGTTTTTCGATTTTTTTGGCTGTTGTTGGGGTTTTGACCAGGGGTACTCACTCAGTGGTGCATGGGCCTAGTCTTTCTGTGGGGTGTCTTGAATGTAAACATCATGGATGGCATTGGATTGTGGTGATTTCTGTGTGTTTTTCGATTTTTGGGGGTGTTGATGGGGCATGGCCATGTGGGTGGGGGCCATTTTGAGGCCTGGTCCAGGGCCATGTGGTGGGGGTGAAGGGGCCATTTTGAATCCAGGCAGTGTGCTTTGTGCCATAGGCCTGCATCCAATGTGCCTTGCTTTCATCCATTATGCCCAGGGGTACTCACTCAGTGGTGCATGGGCCTAGTCTTTCTGTGTGGTCTCTTTAATGTAAACATCATGGAGGGCATGGATGGCATTGGATTGTGGTGATTTTGTGTGTTTTTCGATTTTTTGGCTGTTGTTGGGGCCTTTTGCCCAGGGGTACTCACTCAGTGGTGCATGGGCCTAGTCTTTCTGTGGGGTGTCTTGAATGTAAACATCATGGAGGGCATGGATGGCATTGGATTGTGGTGATTTGTGTGTGTTTTTTTTATTTTTGGGGGTGTTGATGGGGCATGGCCATGTGGGTGGTGGCCATTTTGAGGCCTGTTCCAGGGCCATGTGGTGGGGGTGAAGGGGCCAATTTGAATCCAGGCAGTGTGCTTTGTGCCATAGGCCTGCATCCAATGTGACTTGCTTTCATCCATTATGCCCAGAGGTACTCACTCAGTGGTGCATGGGCCTAGTCTTTCTGTGTGGTCTCTTTAACGTAAATACCATTGAGGGCATGGATGGCATTGGATTGTGGTGATTTTTGTATGTTTTTTTATTTTTTTGGCTGTTGTTGGGGCCTTTTGCCCAGGGGTACTCACTCAGTGGTGCATGGGCCTAGTCTTTCTGTGGGATGTCTTGAATGTAAACATCATGGATGGCATTGGATTGTGGTGATTTTTGTGTGTTTTTTGATTTTTGGGGGTGTTGATGGGGCATGGCCATGTGGGTGGGGGCCATTTTGAGGCCTGGTCCAGGGCCATGTGGTGGGGGTGAAGGGGCCATTTTGAATCCAGGCAGCGTGCTTTGTGCCATAGGCCTGCATCCAATGTGCCTTGCTTTCATCCATTATGCCCAGGGGTACTCACTCAGTGGTGCATGGGCCTAGTCTTTCTGTGGGGTCTCTTTAATGTAAACATCATGGAGGGCATGGATGGCATTGGATTGTGGTAATTCTTGTGTGTTTTTCGATTTTTCTGGCTGTTGTTGGGGCCTTTTGCCCAGGGGTACTCACTCAGTGGTGCATGGGCCTAGTCTTTCTGTGGGGTGTCTTTAATGTAAACATCATGGAGGGCATGGATGGCATTAGATTGTGGTGATTTTTGTGTGTTTTTCGATTTTTGGGGGTGTTGATGGGGCATGGCAATGTGGGTGGGGGCCATTTTGAGGCCTGGTCCAGGGCCATGTGGTGGGGGTGAAGGGGCCATTTTGAATCCAGGCAGTGTGCTTTGTGCCATAGGCCTGCATCCAATGTGCCTTGCTTTCATCCATTATGCCCAGGGGTACTCACTCAGTGGTGCATGGGCCTAGTCTTTCTGTGTGGTCTCTTTAATGTAAACATCATGGAGGGCATGGATGGCATTGGATTGTGGTGATTTTGTGTGTTTTTCGATTTTTTGGCTGCTGTTGGGGCCTTTTGCCCAGGGATACTCACTCAGTGGTGCATGGGCCTAGTCTTTATGTGGGGTGTCTTGAATGTAAACATCATGGAGGGCATGGATGGCATTGGATTGTGCTGATTTGTGTGTGTTTTTTTTATTTTTGGGGGTGTTGATGGGGCATGGCCATGTGGGTGGTGGCCATTTTGAGGGCTGTTCCAGGGCCATGTGGTGGGGGTGAAGGGGCCATTTTGAATCCAGGCAGTGTGCTTTGTGCCATAGGCCTGCATCCAATGTGCCTTGCTTTCATCCATTATGCCCAGGGGTACTCACTCAGTGGTGCATGGGCCTAGTCTTTCTGTGTGGTCTCTTTAATGAAAACATCATGGAGGACATGGATGGCATTGGATTGTGGTGATTTTTGTGTGTTTTTTGATTTTTTGGGCTGATGTTGGGGCCTTTTGCCCAGGGGTACTCACTCAGTGGTGCATGGGCCTAGTCTTTATGTGGGGTGTCTTGAATGTAAACATCATGGAGGGCATGGATGGCATTGGATTGTGCTGATTTGTGTGTGTTTTTCGATTTTTGGGGGTGTTGATGGGGCATGGCCATGTGGGTGGTGGCCATTTTGAGGCCTGTTCCAGGGCCATGTGGTGGGGGTGAAGGGGCCATTTTGAATCCAGGCAGCGTGCTTTGTGCCAAAGGCCTGCATCCAATGTGCCTTGCTTTCATCCATTATGCCCAGGGGTACTCACTCAGTGGTGCATGGGCCTAGTCTTTCTGTGGGATGTCTTGAATGTAAACATCATGGATGGCATTGGATTGTGGTGATTTTTGTGTGTTTTTTGATTTTTGGGGGTGTTGATGGGGCATGGACATGTGGGTGGGGGCCATTTTGAGGCCTGGTCCAGGGCCATGTGGTGGGGGTGAAGGGGCCATTTTGAATCCAGGCAGCGTGCTTTGTGCCAAAGGCCTGCATCCAATGTGCCTTGCTTTCATCCATTATGCCCAGGGGTACTCACTCAGTGGTGCATGGGCCTAGTCTTTCTGTGGGGTGTCTTTAATGTAAACATCATGGAGGGCATGGATGGCATTGGATTGTGGTAATTTTGTGTGTTTTTCGATTTTTTGGGCTTTTGTTGGGGCCTTTTGCCCAGGGGTACTCACTCAGTGGTACATGGGTCTAGTCTTTCTGTGGGGTGTCTTGAATGTAAACATCATGGATGGCATTGGATTGTGGTGATTTCTGTGTGTTTTTTGATTTTTGGGGGTGTTGATGGGGCATGGACATGTGGGTGGGGGCCATTTTGAGGCCTGGTCCAGGGCCATGTGGTGGGGGTGAAGGGGCCATTTTGAATCCAGGCAGCGTGCTTTGTGCCAAAGGCCTGCATCCAATGTGCCTTGCTTTCATCCATTATGCCCAGGGGTACTCACTCAGTGGTGCATGGGCCTAGTCTTTCTGTGGGGTGTCTTTAATGTAAACATCATGGAGGGCATGGATGGCATTGGATTGTGGTAATTTTGTGTGTTTTTCGATTTTTTGGGCTTTTGTTGAGGCCTTTTGCCCAGGGGTACTCACTCAGTGGTACATGGGTCTAGTCTTTCTGTGGGGTGTCTTGAATGTAAACATCATGGATGGCATTGGATTGTGGTGATTTCTGTGTGTTTTTTGATTTTTGGGGGTGTTGATGGGGCATGGCCATGTGGGTGGGGGCCATTTTGAGGCCTGGTCCAGGGCCATGTGGTGGGGGTGAAGGGGCCATTTTGAATCCAGGCAGTGTGCTTTGTGCCATAGGCCTGCATCCAATGTGCCTTGCTTTCATCCATTATGCCCAGGGGTACTCACTCAGTGGTGCATGGGCCTAGTCTTTCTGTGTGGTCTCTTTAATGTAAACATCATGGAGGGCATGGATGGCATTGGATTGTGGTGATTTTGTGTGTTTTTCGATTTTTTGGCTGTTGTTGGGGCCTTTTGCCCAGGGGTACTCACTCAGTGGTGCATGGGCCTAGTCTTTCTGTGGGGTGTCTTGAATGTAAACATCATGGAGGGCATGGATGGCATTGGATTGTGGTGATTTGTGTGTGTTTTTTTTATTTTTGGGGGTGTTGATGGGGCATGGCCATGTGGGTGGTGGCCATTTTGAGGCCTGTTCCAGGGCCATGTGGTGGGGGTGAAGGGGCCAATTTGAATCCAGGCAGTGTGCTTTGTGCCATAGGCCTGCATCCAATGTGACTTGCTTTCATCCATTATGCCCAGGGGTACTCACTCAGTGGTGCATGGGCCTAGTCTTTCTGTGTGGTCTCTTTAACGTAAATACCATTGAGGGCATGGATGGCATTGGATTGTGGTGATTTTTGTATGTTTTTTGATTTTTTTGGCTGTTGTTGGGGCCTTTTGCCCAGGGGTACTCACTCAGTGGTGCATGGGCCTAGTCTTTCTGTGGGATGTCTTGAATGTAAACATCATGGATGGCATTGGATTGTGGTGATTTTTGTGTGTTTTTTGATTTTTGGGGGTGTTGATGGGGCATGGCCATGTGGGTGGGGGCCATTTTGAGGCCTGGTCCAGGGCCATGTGGTGGGGGTGAAGGGGCCATTTTGAATCCAGGCAGCGTGCTTTGTGCCATAGGCCTGCCTCCAATGTGCCTTGCTTTCATCCATTATGCCCAGGGGTACTCACTCAGTGGTGCATGGGCCTAGTCTTTCTGTGGGGTCTCTTTAATGTAAACATCATGGAGGGCATGGATGGCATTGGATTGTGGTAATTCTTGTGTGTTTTTCGATTTTTCTGGCTGTTGTTGGGGCCTTTTGCCCAGGGGTACTCACTCAGTGGTGCATGGGCCTAGTCTTTCTGTGGGGTGTCTTTAATGTAAACATCATGGAGGGCATGGATGGCATTAGATTGTGGTGATTTTTGTGTGTTTTTCGATTTTTGGGGGTGTTGATGGGGCATGGCAATGTGGGTGGGGGCCATTTTGAGGCCTGGTCCAGGGCCATGTGGTGGGGGTGAAGGGGCCATTTTGAATCCAGGCAGTGTGCTTTGTGCCATAGGCCTGCATCCAATGTGCCTTGCTTTCATCCATTATGCCCAGGGGTACTCACTCAGTGGTGCATGGGCCTAGTCTTTCTGTGTGGTCTCTTTAATGTAAACATCATGGAGGGCATGGATGGCATTGGATTGTGGTGATTTTGTGTGTTTTTCGATTTTTTGGCTGCTGTTGGGGCCTTTTGCCCAGGGATACTCACTCAGTGGTGCATGGGCCTAGTCTTTATGTGGGGTGTCTTGAATGTAAACATCATGGAGGGCATGGATGGCATTGGATTGTGCTGATTTGTGTGTGTTTTTTTTATTTTTGGGGGTGTTGATGGGGCATGGCCATGTGGGTGGTGGCCATTTTGAGGGCTGTTCCAGTGCCATGTGGTGGGGGTGAAGGGGCCATTTTGAATCCAGGCAGTGTGCTTTGTGCCATAGGCCTGCATCCAATGTGCCTTGCTTTCATCCATTATGCCCAGGGGTACTCACTCAGTGGTGCATGGGCCTAGTCTTTCTGTGTGGTCTCTTTAATGAAAACATCATGGAGGACATGGATGGCATTGGATTGTGGTGATTTTTGTGTGTTTTTTGATTTTTTGGGCTGATGTTGGGGCCTTTTGCCCAGGGGTACTCACTCAGTGGTGCATGGGCCTAGTCTTTATGTGGGGTGTCTTGAATGTAAACATCATGGAGGGCATGGATGGCATTGGATTGTGCTGATTTGTGTGTGTTTTTCGATTTTTGGGGGTGTTGATGGGGCATGGCCATGTGGGTGGTGGCCATTTTGAGGCCTGTTCCAGGGCCATGTGGTGGGGGTGAAGGGGCCATTTTGAATCCAGGCAGTGTGCTTTGTGCCATAGGCCTGCATCCAATGTGACTTGCTTTCATCCATTATGCCCAGGGGTACTCACTCAGTGGTGCATGGGCCTAGTCTTTCTGTGTGGTCTCTTTAACGTAAACACCATTGAGGGCATGGATGGCATTGGATTGTGGTGATTTTTGTATGTTTTTCGATTTTTTTGGCTGTTGTTGGGGCCTTTTGCCCAGGGGTACTCACTCAGTGGTGCATGGGCCTAGTCTTTCTGTGGGGTGTCTTTAATGTAAACATCATGGAGGGCATGGATGGCATTAGATTGTGGTGATTTTTGTGTGTTTTTCGATTTTTGGGGGTGTTGATGGGGCATGGCCATGTGGGTGGGGGCCATTTCGAGGCCTGGTCCAGGGCCATGTGGTGGGGGTGAAGGGGCCATTTTGAATCCAGGCAGGATGCTTTGTGCCATAGGCCTGCATCCAATGTGCCTTGCTTTCATCAATCAATCAATCAATCAAGTCATTTGTATAGCGCACTACTCACCCGTAGGGTCTCAAGGCGCTGGGAGGGGGGGGGTGCCGTTACTGCTCGAACAGCCAGGTCTTGAGCTTCTTCCTGAAGGAGAGGTGGTCTTGGGTCAGGCGCAGGTCGGACGGGAGTGAGTTCCAGGTCTTTGCAGCCAGGTGGGAGAAGGACCTTCCTCCTGTTGTCGCTCTTCGGATGCGGGGGACGGCGGCGAGGGCGTGGCTGGTTGATCTGAGGGGGCGCGTGGGAGTGTAGAAGTTGATCCTGTTGTTGAGGTAGCTCGGGCCTTGGTCGTGTAGGGCTTTGTGCGCGTGGGTGAGGAGGCGGAAGGTGATCCTCTTGTTGACCGGGAGCCAGTGCAGGTCTCTCAGGTGTCCGGAGATGTGGCTGTTTCGTGGGGTGTCGAGGATGAGTCTGGCTGAGGCGTTCTGGATCCGCTGGAGTCTCTTCTGGAGCTTGGCGGTGGTTCCGGCGTAGAGGGCGTTGCCGTAGTCCAGTCGGCTAGTGACGAGGGCCTGGGTGACAGTCTTCCTGGTCTCGGTGGGGATCCACCGGAAGATCTTCCGTAGCATGCGCAGGATGTTGAAGCATGACGAGGAGACGGCGTTGACTTGTCTGGTCATGGAGAGGGAGGAGTCCAGGATGAAGCCCAGGTTGCGTGCGTGGTCCGTCGGTGTGGGTGCGGTGCCCAGGGCGGGGGGCCACCAGGAGTCGTCCCAGGCGGAGGGCGAGGAGCCCAGGATGAGGACCTCCGTCTTGTCTGCGTTCAGTTTCAGGCGGCTGGTCGTCATCCATTCGGCAACCTCTCTCATCCCTTCGTGCAGGTTGGCTCTGGCGGCGTCGGGGTCGTTGGTCAGGGAGAGGATCAGCTGGGTGTCGTCGGCGTAGGAGATGATGTTCAGGTTGTGTTGGCGTGCGATGGTCGCGAGGGGGCTCATGTAGACGTTGAAGAGGGTTGGGCTCAGCGAGGATCCCTGGGGTACGCCGCAGATGACTTCGGTGGCCTCTGACTTGTACGGTGGTAGACGGACTCTCTGTGTTCTTCCGTCGAGGAAGGAGGTGATCCATTCCAGTGCCTTGTCCTGGATTCCGATGTTGCCGAGGCGCTGTACTAGGGTGCGGTGGCAGACTGTGTCGAAAGCCGCGGAGAGGTCCAGGAGGATGAGGGCCGCTGTTTCCCCGTTGTCCATCAGAGTTCGAAGGTCATCGGTGGCGGCGATGAGGGCGGTCTCGGTGCTGTGGTTCGCTCGGAAGCCAGACTGTGAGGGGTCGAGGGATCCATTCGTCTCGAGGAAGGCGGCCAGTTGTTTGTTGACGGTCTTCTCGATGACTTTGGCCGGGAACGGGAGGAGCGAGATGGGACGGTAGTTCTTGAGGTCGGTGGGGTCTGCTGTGGGTTTCTTGAGAAGGGCGCTGAGTTCGGCGTGCTTCCAGCTCTCCGGGAAGGTGGCGGTGCTGAAGGAGGTGTTGATGATGTCCCGCAGGTGGGGTGCGATGACAGCGTCGGCCTTGTTGAAGACGTGGTGAGGGCAGGGGTCGGTCGGCGATCCGGAGTGGATGGAGTTCATTGTGCGGATGGTGTCTTCGGTGCTGATCGGAGTCCAGGTGCGGAGGGTGGTGGTGGGTGGCGTCGTTGCGGTTGTGGCTTGCGTTGGTTGGTTGTTGAAGCTGTTGTGTATGTCCGTGATCTTGTTGTGGAAGTAGGACGCGAGGGAGTTGCAGAGGTCTTGCGACGGGGTGATGTCGTTGTTTGCGGCGTTAGGGTTGGAGAGCTCTTTCACGATGTTGAAGAGTTCCTTGCAGTTGTGTGCGTTGTTGTCCAGCCGGTCCTTGTAGGTATTTTTCTTGGTGGCGCGGATCAGTTGGTGGTGTTTCCGGGTGGCGTGCTTGAGGGTGGTCATGTTGTCCGTGGTTGGTTCCCTTCTCCAGGCTTTCTCGAGGGCTCGACAGTTCTTCTTGGAGCTCTTGAGTTCGTCGGTGAACCATGGTGTTTTTCTGCTGCAGGGTCCGCTGGGTGGGGTTCTCAGAGGGGCGAGTTCGTCTGCGCAGTTGTTGATCCACATCGTGAGGTTGTCAGCGGCCTGGCTGGGGTTCGCTGAGCTGGCGGGAGGGTGCTGGCTCAGGGAAGCGGTGAGCTGGTCGGCTGTGATCTTGTTCCAGCTTCTTCGGGCAGCCTGTTGCTGGTGGTGGTGGATCGTCGTTCTTTTGAAGGTGAAGTGGACGCAGCTGTGGTCCGTCCAGTGGAGTCCTGTTGCGTGGCTGAAGGTGACGTCTTTGCTGGATGAGAAGACTGCGTCGAGTGTGTGTCCGGCGAGGTGGGTGGGGGAGGTCACCAGTTGCTTGAGTCCGAGGTTGGCGAGGTTGTCGAGTAGGCTGATGGTGTTGCGGTCGCTGTTGTTCTCCAGGTGGAAGTTGAGGTCCCCCAGGAGGATGTAGTCGGCGGAGGGGAGGGCATGCGGGCTGGCGAAGTCGGTGATGTCATCGCTGAATCGTGTGCGTGGTCCCGGAGGTCGGTAGATCAGGGTGCCTCTGAGGGTGGTCTTCGGGTCGGTGTGGATCTGGAAATGCAGGTGTTCGGCGGTGGTTAGGGTGTCGTCGGTGTTGGTCGTGATGCGGATGGTGTCTCTGTGGATGATGGCGATGCCTCCTCCCGTCTGGTTGTCGCGGTCTCTTCGGATGATCTTGTAGCCCTCTGGGATGGCGATGGCGATGTCGGGGGCTGAGGAGGCGTTCATCCAGGTCTCGGTGAGGAAGGCAACGTCAGGGGCGGTGGTGTCGAGGAGGTTCCAGAGTTCTACGGCGTGTCTGTGGACGGAGCGGGTGTTGAGCAGGAAGCACTTGAGGTGGTTGCTGCTGATGTTCGGCTTGGCGAGTGCTGGTGCAGGGCAAGTCCGGATGCAGGTGAACCTGCAGGCGTGGCAGCTGAAGGGTCCGTGGGTGTGCTTCGGGGCGGCTTGGTGACATCCTGGGGTGCGGCCGGCGTTGAGTGCGAGGAGGTCCGCGGCGTTGTAGGTTCGTCGGGTCGGCTTCCGTCGGTGGGGACCAGGGGTCCTGGCACTGGGCGCGGTCCAGGCGCGGACGGGCGCAGACGGGCTTACCTTTGGCGCGCCTTCGGCGCACAATCGGCGCGCCCGCTGCGCGTGACCGCTGCGCGTTCGCACGGTCGCCATATAAGGCGAAGTGCGCGGGTAGGCGGAGCAGCTGGGAGGCGGGAGCGGGGAGGGAACAAAAGAGAAAGGGGCGGGGTAACTGGCGGTGGCGGGAAGCGGGGAGGGAGAGCGGCGAGGGCGGCGGGAAACGGGAAGACGTATCACAGAAATACAAAGTCACAGAAAACAGGCCCAAATTACGGGGAGAAAGAAGACAAGCACAAATTACGGCACAAACAGGCAAAACGGGGAGAAAGAGAAGAGAACAAGCACAAATTACGGTAAAAACAGACTAAACGGGAAAAACTAAACAAGCACAAATTACGGCAAAACAGGCTAAACGGGGAAAAAGAAACAAGCACAAATTGCGGCAAAAACAGGCATCCATTATGCCCAAGGGTACTCACTCAGTGGTGCATGGGCCTAGTCTTTCTGTGGGGTCTCTTTAATGTAAACATCATGGAGCGCATGGATGGCATTGGATTGTGGTGATTTTTGTGTGTTTTTCGATTTTTTTGGCTGTTGTTGGGGTTTTGACCAGGGGTACTCACTCAGTGGTGCATGGGCCTAGTCTTTCTGTGGGGTGTCTTGAATGTAAACATCATGGATGGCATTGGATTGTGGTGATTTCTGTGTGTTTTTCGATTTTTGGGGGTGTTGATGGGGCATGGCCATGTGGGTGGGGGCCATTTTGAGGCCTGGTCCAGGGCCATGTGGTGGGGGTGAAGGGGCCATTTTGAATCCAGGCAGTGTGCTTTGTGCCATAGGCCTGCATCCAATGTGCCTTGCTTTCATCCATTATGCCCAGGGGTACTCACTCAGTGGTGCATGGGCCTAGTCTTTCTGTGTGGTCTCTTTAATGTAAACATCATGGAGGGCATGGATGGCATTGGATTGTGGTGATTTTGTGTGTTTTTCGATTTTTTGGCTGTTGTTGGGGCCTTTTGCCCAGGGGTACTCACTCAGTGGTGCATGGGCCTAGTCTTTCTGTGGGGTGTCTTGAATGTAAACATCATGGAGGGCATGGATGGCATTGGATTGTGGTGATTTGTGTGTGTTTTTTTTATTTTTGGGGGTGTTGATGGGGCATGGCCATGTGGGTGGTGGCCATTTTGAGGCCTGTTCCAGGGCCATGTGGTGGGGGTGAAGGGGCCAATTTGAATCCAGGCAGTGTGCTTTGTGCCATAGGCCTGCATCCAATGTGACTTGCTTTCATCCATTATGCCCAGAGGTACTCACTCAGTGGTGCATGGGCCTAGTCTTTCTGTGTGGTCTCTTTAACGTAAATACCATTGAGGGCATGGATGGCATTGGATTGTGGTGATTTTTGTATGTTTTTTTATTTTTTTGGCTGTTGTTGGGGCCTTTTGCCCAGGGGTACTCACTCAGTGGTGCATGGGCCTAGTCTTTCTGTGGGATGTCTTGAATGTAAACATCATGGATGGCATTGGATTGTGGTGATTTTTGTGTGTTTTTTGATTTTTGGGGGTGTTGATGGGGCATGGCCATGTGGGTGGGGGCCATTTTGAGGCCTGGTCCAGGGCCATGTGGTGGGGGTGAAGGGGCCATTTTGAATCCAGGCAGCGTGCTTTGTGCCATAGGCCTGCATCCAATGTGCCTTGCTTTCATCCATTATGCCCAGGGGTACTCACTCAGTGGTGCATGGGCCTAGTCTTTCTGTGGGGTCTCTTTAATGTAAACATCATGGAGGGCATGGATGGCATTGGATTGTGGTAATTCTTGTGTGTTTTTCGATTTTTCTGGCTGTTGTTGGGGCCTTTTGCCCAGGGGTACTCACTCAGTGGTGCATGGGCCTAGTCTTTCTGTGGGGTGTCTTTAATGTAAACATCATGGAGGGCATGGATGGCATTAGATTGTGGTGATTTTTGTGTGTTTTTCGATTTTTGGGGGTGTTGATGGGGCATGGCAATGTGGGTGGGGGCCATTTTGAGGCCTGGTCCAGGGCCATGTGGTGGGGGTGAAGGGGCCATTTTGAATCCAGGCAGTGTGCTTTGTGCCATAGGCCTGCATCCAATGTGCCTTGCTTTCATCCATTATGCCCAGGGGTACTCACTCAGTGGTGCATGGGCCTAGTCTTTCTGTGTGGTCTCTTTAATGTAAACATCATGGAGGGCATGGATGGCATTGGATTGTGGTGATTTTGTGTGTTTTTCGATTTTTTGGCTGCTGTTGGGGCCTTTTGCCCAGGGATACTCACTCAGTGGTGCATGGGCCTAGTCTTTATGTGGGGTGTCTTGAATGTAAACATCATGGAGGGCATGGATGGCATTGGATTGTGCTGATTTGTGTGTGTTTTTTTTATTTTTGGGGGTGTTGATGGGGCATGGCCATGTGGGTGGTGGCCATTTTGAGGGCTGTTCCAGGGCCATGTGGTGGGGGTGAAGGGGCCATTTTGAATCCAGGCAGTGTGCTTTGTGCCATAGGCCTGCATCCAATGTGCCTTGCTTTCATCCATTATGCCCAGGGGTACTCACTCAGTGGTGCATGGGCCTAGTCTTTCTGTGTGGTCTCTTTAATGAAAACATCATGGAGGACATGGATGGCATTGGATTGTGGTGATTTTTGTGTGTTTTTTGATTTTTTGGGCTGATGTTGGGGCCTTTTGCCCAGGGGTACTCACTCAGTGGTGCATGGGCCTAGTCTTTATGTGGGGTGTCTTGAATGTAAACATCATGGAGGGCATGGATGGCATTGGATTGTGCTGATTTGTGTGTGTTTTTCGATTTTTGGGGGTGTTGATGGGGCATGGCCATGTGGGTGGTGGCCATTTTGAGGCCTGTTCCAGGGCCATGTGGTGGGGGTGAAGGGGCCATTTTGAATCCAGGCAGTGTGCTTTGTGCCATAGGCCTGCATCCAATGTGACTTGCTTTCATCCATTATGCCCAGGGGTACTCACTCAGTGGTGCATGGGCCTAGTCTTTCTGTGTGGTCTCTTTAACGTAAACACCATTGAGGGCATGGATGGCATTGGATTGTGGTGATTTTTGTATGTTTTTCGATTTTTTTGGCTGTTGTTGGGGCCTTTTGCCCAGGGGTACTCACTCAGTGGTGCATGGGCCTAGTCTTTCTGTGGGATGTCTTGAATGTAAACATCATGGATGGCATTGGATTGTGGTGATTTTTGTGTGTTTTTTGATTTTTGGGGGTGTTGATGGGGCATGGACATGTGGGTGGGGGCCATTTTGAGGCCTGGTCCAGGGCCATGTGGTGGGGGTGAAGGGGCCATTTTGAATCCAGGCAGCGTGCTTTGTGCCAAAGGCCTGCATCCAATGTGCCTTGCTTTCATCCATTATGCCCAGGGGTACTCACTCAGTGGTGCATGGGCCTAGTCTTTCTGTGGGGTCTCTTTAATGTAAACATCATGGAGGGCATGGATGGCATTGGATTGTGGTAATTCTTGTGTGTTTTTCGATTTTTCTGGCTGTTGTTGGGGCCTTTTGCCCAGGGGTACTCACTCAGTGGTGCATGGGCCTAGTCTTTCTGTGGGGTGTCTTTAATGTAAACATCATGGAGGGCATGGATGGCATTAGATTGTGGTGATTTTTGTGTGTTTTTCGATTTTTGGGGGTGTTGATGGGGCATGGCAATGTGGGTGGGGGCCATTTTGAGGCCTGGTCCAGGGCCATGTGGTGGGGGTGAAGGGGCCATTTTGAATCCAGGCAGTGTGCTTTGTGCCATAGGCCTGCATCCAATGTGCCTTGCTTTCATCCATTATGCCCAGGGGTACTCACTCAGTGGTGCATGGGCCTAGTCTTTCTGTGTGGTCTTCTTAATGTAAACATCATGGAGGGCATGGATGGCATTGGATTGTGGTGATTTTGTGTGTTTTTCGATTTTTTGGCTGTTGTTGGGGCCTTTTGCCCAGGGGTACTCACTCAGTGGTGCATGGGCCTAGTCTTTCTGTGGGGTGTCTTGAATGTAAACATCATGGAGGGCATGGATGGCATTGGATTGTGGTGATTTTGTGTGTTTTTTTTTTTTGGGGGTGTTGATGGGGCATGGCCATGTGGGTGGTGGCCATTTTGAGGGCTGTTCCAGGGCCTTGTGGTGGGGGTGAAGGGGCCATTTTGAATCCAGGCAGTGTGCTTTGTGCCATAGGCCTGCATCCAATGTGCCTTGCTTTCATCCATTATGCCCAGGGGTACTCACTCAGTGGTGCATGGGCCTAGTCTTTCTGTGTGGTCTCTTTAATGTAAACATCATGGAGGGCATGGATGGCATTGGATTGTGGTGATTTTTGTGTGTTTTTTGATTTTTTGGGCTGATGTTGGGGCCTTTTGCCCAGGGGTACTCACTCAGTGGTGCATGGGCCTAGTCTTTATGTGGGGTGTCTTGAATGTAAACATCATGGAGGGCATGGATGGCATTGGATTGTGCTGATTTGTGTGTGTTTTTCGATTTTTGGGGGTGATGATGGGGCATGGCCATGTGGGTGGGGGCCGTTTTGAGGCCTGGTCCAGAGCCATGTGGTGGGGGTGAAGGGGCCATTTTGAATCCAGGCAGTGTGCTTTGTGCCATAGGCCTGCATCCAACGTGCCTTGCTTTCATCCATTATGCCCAGGGGTACTCACTCAGTGGTGCATGGGCCTATTCTTTCTGTGTGGTCTCTTTAATGTAAACATCATGGAGGGCATGAATGGCATTGGATTGTGGTGATTTTTGTGTGTTTTTCGATTTTTTTGGCTGTTGTTGGGGCCTTTTGCCCAGGGGTACTCACTCAGTGGTGCATGGGCCTAGTCTTTCTGTGGGGTGTCTTGAATGTAAACATCATGGAGGGCATGGATGGCATTGGATTGTGGTGATATTCGTGTGTTTTTTTATTTTTGGGGGTGTTGATGGGGCATGGCCATGTGGGTGTGGGCCATTTTGAGGCCTGGTCCAGGGCCATGTGGTGGGGGTGAAGGGGCCATTTTGAAACCAGGCAGTGTGCTTTGTGCCATAGGCCTGCATCCAATGTGCCTTGCTTTCATCCATTATGCCATGGGGAACACACTCAGTGGTGCATGAGCCTAGTCTTTCTGTGTGGTCTCTTTAATGTAAACATCATGGAGGGCATGGATGGCATTGGATTGTTGTGATTTTTGTGTTTTTTTTTATTTTTTGGGCTGATGTTGGGGCCTTTTGCCCAGGGGTACTCACTCAGTGGTGCATGGGCCTAGTCTTTATGTGGGGTGTCTTGAATGTAAACATCATGGAGGGCATGGATGGCATTGTATTGTGCTGATTTTTGTGTGTTTTTCGATTTTTGGGGGTGATGATGGGGCATGGCCATGTGGGTGGGGGCCATTTTGAGGCCTGGTCCAGAGCCATGTGGTGGGGGTGAAGGGGCCATTTTGAATCCAGGCAGTGTGCTTTGTGCCATAGGCCTGCATCCAATGTGCCTTGCTTTCATCCATTTTGCCCAGGGGTACTCACTCAGTGGTGCATGGGCCTATTCTTTCTGTGGGGTCTCTTTAATGTAAACATCATGGAGGGCATGGATGGCATTGGATTGTGGTGATTTGTGTGTTTTTCGATTTATTTGTCTGTTGTTGGGGCCTTTTGCCCAGAGGTACTCACTCAGTGGTGCATGGGCCTAGTCTTTCTGTGGGGTGTCTTGAATGTAAACATCATGGATGGCATTGGATTGTGGTTATTTTTGTGTGTTTTTTGATTTTTGGGGGTGTTGATGGGGCATGGCCATGTGGGTGGGGGCCATTTTGAGGCCTGGTCCAGGGCCATGTGGTGGGGGTGAAGGGGCTATTTTGAATCCAGGCAATGTGGTTTGTGCCATAGGCCTGCATCCAATGTGCCTTGCTTTCATCCATTATGCCCAGGGGTACTCACTCAGTGGTGCATGGGCCTAGTCTTTCTGTGGGGTCTCTTTAATGTAAACCTCATGGAGGGCATGGATGGCATTCGATTGTGGTGATTTCTGTGTGTTTTTCGATTTTTTTTGGCTGTTGTTGGGGCCTTTTGCCCAGGGGTACTCACTCAGTGGTGCATGGGCCTAGTCTTTCTGTGGGGTGTCTTGAATGTAAACATCATGGAGGGCATGGATGGCATTAGATTGTGGTGATTTTTGTGTGTTTTTCGATTTTTGGGGGTGTTGATGGGGCATGGCCATGTGAGTGGGGGCCATTTTGAGGCCTGGTCCAGGGCCATGTGGTGGGGTGAAGGGGCCATTTTGAATCCAGGCAGTGTGCTTTGTGCCATAGGCCTGCATCCAATGTGCCTTGCTTTCATCCATTATGCCCAGGGGTACTCACTCAGTGGTGCATGGGCCTAGTCTTTCTGTGGGGTGTCTTTAATGTAAACATCATGGAGGGCATGGATGGCATTGGATTGTGGTAATTTTGTGTGTTTTTCGATTTTTTGGGCTTTTGTTGGGGCCTTTTGCCCAGGGGTACTCACTCAGTGGTACATGGGTCTAGTCTTTCTGTGGGGTGTCTTGAATGTAAACATCATGGATGGCATTGGATTGTGGTGATTTCTGTGTGTTTTTTGATTTTTGGGGGTGTTGATGGGGCATGGCCATGTGGGTGGGGGCCATTTTGAGGCCTGGTCCAGGGCCATGTGGTGGGGGTGAAGGGGCCATTTTGAATCCAGGCAGTGTGCTTTGTGCCATAGGCCTGCATCCAATGTGCCTTGCTTTCATCCATTATGCCCAGGGGTACTCACTCAGTGGTGCATGGGCCTAGTCTTTCTGTGTGGTCTCTTTAATGTAAACATCATGGAGGGCATGGATGGCATTGGATTGTGGTGATTTTGTGTGTTTTTCGATTTTTTGGCTGTTGTTGGGGCCTTTTGCCCAGGGGTACTCACTCAGTGGTGCATGGGCCTAGTCTTTCTGTGGGGTGTCTTGAATGTAAACATCATGGAGGGCATGGATGGCATTGGATTGTGGTGATTTGTGTGTGTTTTTTTTATTTTTGGGGGTGTTGATGGGGCATGGCCATGTGGGTGGTGGCCATTTTGAGGCCTGTTCCAGGGCCATGTGGTGGGGGTGAAGGGGCCAATTTGAATCCAGGCAGTGTGCTTTGTGCCATAGGCCTGCATCCAATGTGACTTGCTTTCATCCATTATGCCCAGGGGTACTCACTCAGTGGTGCATGGGCCTAGTCTTTCTGTGTGGTCTCTTTAACGTAAATACCATTGAGGGCATGGATGGCATTGGATTGTGGTGATTTTTGTATGTTTTTTGATTTTTTTGGCTGTTGTTGGGGCCTTTTGCCCAGGGGTACTCACTCAGTGGTGCATGGGCCTAGTCTTTCTGTGGGATGTCTTGAATGTAAACATCATGGATGGCATTGGATTGTGGTGATTTTTGTGTGTTTTTTTATTTTTGGGGGTGTTGATGGGGCATGGCCATGTGGGTGGGGGCCATTTTGAGGCCTGGTCCAGGGCCATGTGGTGGGGGTGAAGGGGCCATTTTGAATCCAGGCAGCGTGCTTTGTGCCATAGGCCTGCATCCAATGTGCCTTGCTTTCATCCATTATGCCCAGGGGTACTCACTCAGTGGTGCATGGGCCTAGTCTTTCTGTGGGGTCTCTTTAATGTAAACATCATGGAGGGCATGGATGGCATTGGATTGTGGTAATTCTTGTGTGTTTTTCGATTTTTCTGGCTGTTGTTGGGGCCTTTTGCCCAGGGGTACTCACTCAGTGGTGCATGGGCCTAGTCTTTCTGTGGGGTGTCTTTAATGTAAACATCATGGAGGGCATGGATGGCATTAGATTGTGGTGATTTTTGTGTGTTTTTCGATTTTTGGGGGTGTTGATGGGGCATGGCAATGTGGGTGGGGGCCATTTTGAGGCCTGGTCCAGGGCCATGTGGTGGGGGTGAAGGGGCCATTTTGAATCCAGGCAGTGTGCTTTGTGCCATAGGCCTGCATCCAATGTGCCTTGCTTTCATCCATTATGCCCAGGGGTACTCACTCAGTGGTGCATGGGCCTAGTCTTTCTGTGTGGTCTCTTTAATGTAAACATCATGGAGGGCATGGATGGCATTGGATTGTGGTGATTTTGTGTGTTTTTCGATTTTTTGGCTGCTGTTGGGGCCTTTTGCCCAGGGATACTCACTCAGTGGTGCATGGGCCTAGTCTTTATGTGGGGTGTCTTGAATGTAAACATCATGGAGGGCATGGATGGCATTGGATTGTGCTGATTTGTGTGTGTTTTTTTTATTTTTGGGGGTGTTGATGGGGCATGGCCATGTGGGTGGTGGCCATTTTGAGGGCTGTTCCAGTGCCATGTGGTGGGGGTGAAGGGGCCATTTTGAATCCAGGCAGTGTGCTTTGTGCCATAGGCCTGCATCCAATGTGCCTTGCTTTCATCCATTATGCCCAGGGGTACTCACTCAGTGGTGCATGGGCCTAGTCTTTCTGTGTGGTCTCTTTAATGAAAACATCATGGAGGACATGGATGGCATTGGATTGTGGTGATTTTTGTGTGTTTTTTGATTTTTTGGGCTGATGTTGGGGCCTTTTGCCCAGGGGTACTCACTCAGTGGTGCATGGGCCTAGTCTTTATGTGGGGTGTCTTGAATGTAAACATCATGGAGGGCATGGATGGCATTGGATTGTGCTGATTTGTGTGTGTTTTTCGATTTTTGGGGGTGTTGATGGGGCATGGCCATGTGGGTGGTGGCCATTTTGAGGCCTGTTCCAGGGCCATGTGGTGGGGGTGAAGGGGCCATTTTGAATCCAGGCAGTGTGCTTTGTGCCATAGGCCTGCATCCAATGTGACTTGCTTTCATCCATTATGCCCAGGGGTACTCACTCAGTGGTGCATGGGCCTAGTCTTTCTGTGTGGTCTCTTTAACGTAAACACCATTGAGGGCATGGATGGCATTGGATTGTGGTGATTTTTGTATGTTTTTCGATTTTTTTGGCTGTTGTTGGGGCCTTTTGCCCAGGGGTACTCACTCAGTGGTGCATGGGCCTAGTCTTTCTGTGGGGTGTCTTTAATGTAAACATCATGGAGGGCATGGATGGCATTAGATTGTGGTGATTTTTGTGTGTTTTTCGATTTTTGGGGGTGTTGATGGGGCATGGCCATGTGGGTGGGGGCCATTTCGAGGCCTGGTCCAGGGCCATGTGGTGGGGGTGAAGGGGCCATTTTGAATCCAGGCAGGATGCTTTGTGCCATAGGCCTGCATCCAATGTGCCTTGCTTTCATCCATTATGCCCAAGGGTACTCACTCAGTGGTGCATGGGCCTAGTCTTTCTGTGGGGTCTCTTTAATGTAAACATCATGGAGCGCATGGATGGCATTGGATTGTGGTGATTTTTGTGTGTTTTTCGATTTTTTTGGCTGTTGTTGGGGTTTTGACCAGGGGTACTCACTCAGTGGTGCATGGGCCTAGTCTTTCTGTGGGGTGTCTTGAATGTAAACATCATGGATGGCATTGGATTGTGGTGATTTCTGTGTGTTTTTCGATTTTTGGGGGTGTTGATGGGGCATGGCCATGTGGGTGGGGGCCATTTTGAGGCCTGGTCCAGGGCCATGTGGTGGGGGTGAAGGGGCCATTTTGAATCCAGGCAGTGTGCTTTGTGCCATAGGCCTGCATCCAATGTGCCTTGCTTTCATCCATTATGCCCAGGGGTACTCACTCAGTGGTGCATGGGCCTAGTCTTTCTGTGTGGTCTCTTTAATGTAAACATCATGGAGGGCATGGATGGCATTGGATTGTGGTGATTTTGTGTGTTTTTCGATTTTTTGGCTGTTGTTGGGGCCTTTTGCCCAGGGGTACTCACTCAGTGGTGCATGGGCCTAGTCTTTCTGTGGGGTGTCTTGAATGTAAACATCATGGAGGGCATGGATGGCATTGGATTGTGGTGATTTGTGTGTGTTTTTTTTTTTTTTGGGGGTGTTGATGGGGCATGGCCATGTGGGTGGTGGCCATTTTGAGGCCTGTTCCAGGGCCATGTGGTGGGGGTGAAGGGGCCAATTTGAATCCAGGCAGTGTGCTTTGTGCCATAGGCCTGCATCCAATGTGACTTGCTTTCATCCATTATGCCCAGAGGTACTCACTCAGTGGTGCATGGGCCTAGTCTTTCTGTGTGGTCTCTTTAACGTAAATACCATTGAGGGCATGGATGGCATTGGATTGTGGTGATTTTTGTATGTTTTTTTATTTTTTTGGCTGTTGTTGGGGCCTTTTGCCCAGGGGTACTCACTCAGTGGTGCATGGGCCTAGTCTTTCTGTGGGATGTCTTGAATGTAAACATCATGGATGGCATTGGATTGTGGTGATTTTTGTGTGTTTTTTGATTTTTGGGGGTGTTGATGGGGCATGGCCATGTGGGTGGGGGCCATTTTGAGGCCTGGTCCAGGGCCATGTGGTGGGGGTGAAGGGGCCATTTTGAATCCAGGCAGCGTGCTTTGTGCCATAGGCCTGCATCCAATGTGCCTTGCTTTCATCCATTATGCCCAGGGGTACTCACTCAGTGGTGCATGGGCCTAGTCTTTCTGTGGGGTCTCTTTAATGTAAACATCATGGAGGGCATGGATGGCATTGGATTGTGGTAATTCTTGTGTGTTTTTCGATTTTTCTGGCTGTTGTTGGGGCCTTTTGCCCAGGGGTACTCACTCAGTGGTGCATGGGCCTAGTCTTTCTGTGGGGTGTCTTTAATGTAAACATCATGGAGGGCATGGATGGCATTAGATTGTGGTGATTTTTGTGTGTTTTTCGATTTTTGGGGGTGTTGATGGGGCATGGCAATGTGGGTGGGGGCCATTTTGAGGCCTGGTCCAGGGCCATGTGGTGGGGGTGAAGGGGCCATTTTGAATCCAGGCAGTGTGCTTTGTGCCATAGGCCTGCATCCAATGTGCCTTGCTTTCATCCATTATGCCCAGGGGTACTCACTCAGTGGTGCATGGGCCTAGTCTTTCTGTGTGGTCTCTTTAATGTAAACATCATGGAGGGCATGGATGGCATTGGATTGTGGTGATTTTGTGTGTTTTTCGATTTTTTGGCTGCTGTTGGGGCCTTTTGCCCAGGGATACTCACTCAGTGGTGCATGGGCCTAGTCTTTATGTGGGGTGTCTTGAATGTAAACATCATGGAGGGCATGGATGGCATTGGATTGTGCTGATTTGTGTGTGTTTTTTTTATTTTTGGGGGTGTTGATGGGGCATGGCCATGTGGGTGGTGGCCATTTTGAGGGCTGTTCCAGGGCCATGTGGTGGGGGTGAAGGGGCCATTTTGAATCCAGGCAGTGTGCTTTGTGCCATAGGCCTGCATCCAATGTGCCTTGCTTTCATCCATTATGCCCAGGGGTACTCACTCAGTGGTGCATGGGCCTAGTCTTTCTGTGTGGTCTCTTTAATGAAAACATCATGGAGGACATGGATGGCATTGGATTGTGGTGATTTTTGTGTGTTTTTTGATTTTTTGGGCTGATGTTGGGGCCTTTTGCCCAGGGGTACTCACTCAGTGGTGCATGGGCCTAGTCTTTATGTGGGGTGTCTTGAATGTAAACATCATGGAGGGCATGGATGGCATTGGATTGTGCTGATTTGTGTGTGTTTTTCGATTTTTGGGGGTGTTGATGGGGCATGGCCATGTGGGTGGTGGCCATTTTGAGGCCTGTTCCAGGGCCATGTGGTGGGGGTGAAGGGGCCATTTTGAATCCAGGCAGTGTGCTTTGTGCCATAGGCCTGCATCCAATGTGACTTGCTTTCATCCATTATGCCCAGGGGTACTCACTCAGTGGTGCATGGGCCTAGTCTTTCTGTGTGGTCTCTTTAACGTAAACACCATTGAGGGCATGGATGGCATTGGATTGTGGTGATTTTTGTATGTTTTTCGATTTTTTTGGCTGTTGTTGGGGCCTTTTGCCCAGGGGTACTCACTCAGTGGTGCATGGGCCTAGTCTTTCTGTGGGATGTCTTGAATGTAAACATCATGGATGGCATTGGATTGTGGTGATTTTTGTGTGTTTTTTGATTTTTGGGGGTGTTGATGGGGCATGGACATGTGGGTGGGGGCCATTTTGAGGCCTGGTCCAGGGCCATGTGGTGGGGGTGAAGGGGCCATTTTGAATCCAGGCAGCGTGCTTTGTGCCAAAGGCCTGCATCCAATGTGCCTTGCTTTCATCCATTATGCCCAGGGGTACTCACTCAGTGGTGCATGGGCCTAGTCTTTCTGTGGGGTCTCTTTAATGTAAACATCATGGAGGGCATGGATGGCATTGGATTGTGGTAATTCTTGTGTGTTTTTCGATTTTTCTGGCTGTTGTTGGGGCCTTTTGCCCAGGGGTACTCACTCAGTGGTGCATGGGCCTAGTCTTTCTGTGGGGTGTCTTTAATGTAAACATCATGGAGGGCATGGATGGCATTAGATTGTGGTGATTTTTGTGTGTTTTTCGATTTTTGGGGGTGTTGATGGGGCATGGCAATGTGGGTGGGGGCCATTTTGAGGCCTGGTCCAGGGCCATGTGGTGGGGGTGAAGGGGCCATTTTGAATCCAGGCAGTGTGCTTTGTGCCATAGGCCTGCATCCAATGTGCCTTGCTTTCATCCATTATGCCCAGGGGTACTCACTCAGTGGTGCATGGGCCTAGTCTTTCTGTGTGGTCTTCTTAATGTAAACATCATGGAGGGCATGGATGGCATTGGATTGTGGTGATTTTGTGTGTTTTTCGATTTTTTGGCTGTTGTTGGGGCCTTTTGCCCAGGGGTACTCACTCAGTGGTGCATGGGCCTAGTCTTTCTGTGGGGTGTCTTGAATGTAAACATCATGGAGGGCATGGATGGCATTGGATTGTGGTGATTTTGTGTGTTTTTTTTTTTTGGGGGTGTTGATGGGGCATGGCCATGTGGGTGGTGGCCATTTTGAGGGCTGTTCCAGGGCCTTGTGGTGGGGGTGAAGGGGCCATTTTGAATCCAGGCAGTGTGCTTTGTGCCATAGGCCTGCATCCAATGTGCCTTGCTTTCATCCATTATGCCCAGGGGTACTCACTCAGTGGTGCATGGGCCTAGTCTTTCTGTGTGGTCTCTTTAATGTAAACATCATGGAGGGCATGGATGGCATTGGATTGTGGTGATTTTTGTGTGTTTTTTGATTTTTTGGGCTGATGTTGGGGCCTTTTGCCCAGGGGTACTCACTCAGTGGTGCATGGGCCTAGTCTTTATGTGGGGTGTCTTGAATGTAAACATCATGGAGGGCATGGATGGCATTGGATTGTGCTGATTTGTGTGTGTTTTTCGATTTTTGGGGGTGATGATGGGGCATGGCCATGTGGGTGGGGGCCGTTTTGAGGCCTGGTCCAGAGCCATGTGGTGGGGGTGAAGGGGCCATTTTGAATCCAGGCAGTGTGCTTTGTGCCATAGGCCTGCATCCAACGTGCCTTGCTTTCATCCATTATGCCCAGGGGTACTCACTCAGTGGTGCATGGGCCTATTCTTTCTGTGTGGTCTCTTTAATGTAAACATCATGGAGGGCATGAATGGCATTGGATTGTGGTGATTTTTGTGTGTTTTTCGATTTTTTTGGCTGTTGTTGGGGCCTTTTGCCCAGGGGTACTCACTCAGTGGTGCATGGGCCTAGTCTTTCTGTGGGGTGTCTTGAATGTAAACATCATGGAGGGCATGGATGGCATTGGATTGTGGTGATATTCGTGTGTTTTTTTATTTTTGGGGGTGTTGATGGGGCATGGCCATGTGGGTGTGGGCCATTTTGAGGCCTGGTCCAGGGCCATGTGGTGGGGGTGAAGGGGCCATTTTGAATCCAGGCAGTGTGCTTTGTGCCATAGGCCTGCATCCAATGTGCCTTGCTTTCATCCATTATGCCATGGGGAACACACTCAGTGGTGCATGAGCCTAGTCTTTCTGTGTGGTCTCTTTAATGTAAACATCATGGAGGGCATGGATGGCATTAGATTGTGGTGATTTTTGTGTGTTTTTCGATTTTTTTGGCTGTTTTTGGGGCCTTTTGCCCAGGGGTACTCACTCAGTGGTGCATGGGCCTAGTCTTTCTGTGGAGTGTCTTGAATGTAAACATCATGGATGGCATTGGATTGTGGTGATTTTTGTGTGTTTTGCGATTTTTGGGGGTGTTGATGGGGCATGGCCATGTGGGTAGGGGCCATTTTGAGGCCTGGTCCAGAGCCATATGGTGGGGTTGAAGAGGCCATTTTGAATCCAGGCAGTGTGCTTTGTGCCACAGGCCTGCATCCAATGTGCCTAGCTTTCATCCATTATGCCCCGGGGTACTCACTCAGTGGTGCATGGGCCTAGTCTTTCTGTGTGGTCTATTTAATGTAAACATCATGGAGGGCATGGATGGCATTGGATTGTGGTGATTTTTGTGTGTTTTTTAATTTTTTTGGCTGTTGTTGGGGCCTTTTGCCCAGGGGTACTCATTCAGTGGTGCATGGGCCTAGTCTTTCGGTGGAGTGTCTTGAATGTAAACATCATGGATGGCATTGGATTGTGGTGATTTTTGTGTGTTTTGCGATTTTTGGGAGTGTTGATTGGGCATGGCCATGTGGGTGGGGGCCATTTTTAGGCCTGGTCCAGAGCCATGTGGTGGGGGTGAAGGGGCCATTTTGAACCCAGGCAGTGTGCTTTGTGCCACAGGCCTGCATCCAATGTGCATTGCTTATATTCATTATGCCCAGGGGTACTCACTCAGTGGTGCATGGGCCTAGTCTTTCTGTGGGGTCTCTTTAATGTAAACATCATGGAGGGCATGGATGGCATTGGATTGTTGTGATTTTTGTGTTTTTTTTGATTTTTTGGGCTGATGTTGGGGCCTTTTGCCCAGGGGTACTCACTCAGTGGTGCATGGGCCTAGTCTTTATGTGGGGTGTCTTGAATGTAAACATCATGGAGGGCATGGATGGCATTGTATTGTGCTGATTTTTGTGTGTTTTTCGATTTTTGGGGGTGATGATGGGGCATGGCCATGTGGGTGGGGGCCATTTTGAGGCCTGGTCCAGAGCCATGTGTTGGGGGTGAAGGGGCCATTTTGAATCCAGGCAGTGTGCTTTGTGCCATAGGCCTGCATCCAATGTGCCTTGCTTTCATCCATTTTGCCCAGGGGTACTCACTCAGTGGTGCATGGGCCTAATCTTTCTGTGGGGTCTCTTTAATGTAAACATCATGGAGGGCATGGATGGCATTGGATTGTGGTGATTTGTGTGCTTTTCGATTTATTTGGCTGTTGTTGGGGCCTTTTGCCCAGAGGTACTCACTCAGTGGTGCATGGGCCTAGTCTTTCTGTGGGGTGTCTTGAATGTAAACATCATGGATGGCATTGGATTGTGGTTATTTTTGTGTGTTTTTTGATTTTTGGGGGTGTTGATGGGGCATGGCCATGTGGGTGGGGGCCATTTTGAGGCCTGGTCCAGGGCCATGTGGTGGGGGTGAAGGGGCTATTTTGAATCCAGGCTATGTGGTTTGTGCCATAGGCCTGCATCCAATGTGCCTTGCTTTCATCCATTATGCCCAGGGGTACTCACTCAGTGGTGCATGGGCCTAGTCTTTCTGTGGGGTCTCTTTAATGTAAACCTCATGGAGGGCATGGATGGCATTGGATTGTGGTGATTTCTGTGTGTTTTTCGATTTTTTTGGCTGTTGTTGGGGCCTTTTGCCCAGGGGTACTCACTCAGTGGTGCATGGGCCTAGTCTTTCTGTGGGGTGTCTTGAATGTAAACATCATGGAGGGCATGGATGGCATTAGATTGTGGTGATTTTTGTGTGTTTTTCGATTTTTGGGGGTGTTGATGGGGCATGGCCATGTGAGTGGGGGCCATTTTGAGGCCTGGTCCAGGGCCATGTGGTGGGGTGAAGGGGCCATTTTGAATCCAGGCAGTGTGCTTTGTGCCATAGGCCTGCATCCAATGTGCCTTGTTTTCATCCATTATGCCCAGGGGTACTCACTCAGTGGTGCATGGGCCTAGTCTTTCTGTGGGGTGTCTTTAATGTAAACATCATGGAGGGCATGGATGGCATTGGATTGTGGTAATTTTGTGTGTTTTTCGATTTTTTGGGCTTTTGTTGGGGCCTTTTGCCCAGGGGTACTCACTCAGTGGTACATGGGTCTAGTCTTTCTGTGGGATGTCTTGAATGTACACATCATGGATGGCATTGGATTGTGGTGATTTATGTGTGTTTTTTCGATTTTTGGGGGTGTTGATGGGGCATGGCCATGTGGGTGGGGGCCATTTCGAGGCCTGGTCCAGGGCCATGTGGTGGGGGTGAAGGGGCCATTTTGAATCCAGGCAGGATGCTTTGTGCCATAGGCCTGCATCCAATGTGCCTTGCTTTCATCCATTATGCCCAAGGGTACTCACTCAGTGGTGCATGGGCCTAGTCTTTCTGTGGGGTCTCTTTAATGTAAACATCATGGAGCGCATGGATGGCATTGGATTGTGGTGATTTTTTTGTGTTTTTCGATTTTTTTGGCTATTGTTGGGGTTTTGACCAGGGGTACTCACTCAGTGGTGCATGGGCCTAGTCTTTCTGTGGGGTGTCTTGAATGTAAACATCATGGATGGCATTGGATTGTGGTGATTTCTGTGTGTTTTTCGATTTTTGGGGGTGTTGATGAGGCATGGCCATGTGGGTGGGGGCCATTTTGAGGCCTGGTCCAAGGCCAAGTGGTGGGGGTGAAGGGGCCATTTTGAATCCAGGCAGTGTGCTTTGTGCCATAGGCCTGCATCCAATGTGCCTTGCTTTCATCCATTATGCCCAGGGGTAATCACTCAGTGGTGCATGGGCCTAGTCTTTCTGTGTGGTCTCTTTAATGTAAACATCATGGAGGGCATGGATGGCATTGGATTGTGGTGATTTTGTGTGTTTTTCGATTTTTTGGCTGTTGTTGGGGCCTTTTGCCCAGGGGTACTCACTCAGTGGTGCATGGGCCTAGTCTTTCTGTGGGGTGTCTTGAATGTAAACATCATGGAGGGCATGGATGGCATTTGATTGTGGTGATTTGTGTGTGTTTTTTTTATTTTTGGGGGTGTTGATGGGGCATGGCCATGTGGGTGGTGGCCATTTTGAGGCCTGTTCCAGGGCCATGTGGTGGGGGTGAAGGGGCCAATTTGAATCCAGGCAGTGTGCTTTGTGCCATAGGCCTGCATCCAATGTGACTTGCTTTCATCCATTATGCCCAGGGGTACTCACTCAGTGGTGCATGGGCCTAGTCTTTCTGTGTGGTCTCTTTAACGTAAATACCATTGAGGGCATGGATGGCATTGGATTGTGGTGATTTTTGTATGTTTTTTGATTTTTTTGGCTGTTGTTGGGGCCTTTTGCCCAGGGGTACTCACTCAGTGGTGCATGGGCCTAGTCTTTCTGTGGGATGTCTTGAATGTAAACATCATGGATGGCATTGGATTGTGGTGATTTTTGTGTGTTTTTTGATTTTTGGGGGTGTTGATGGGGCATGGCCATGTGGGTGGGGGCCATTTTGAGGCCTGGTCCAGGGCCATGTGGTGGGGGTGAAGGGGCCATTTTGAATCCAGGCAGCGTGCTTTGTGCCATAGGCCTGCATCCAATGTGCCTTGCTTTCATCCATTATGCCCAGGGGTACTCACTCAGTGGTGCATGGGCCTAGTCTTTCTGTGGGGTCTCTTTAATGTAAACATCATGGAGGGCATGGATGGCATTGGATTGTGGTAATTCTTGTGTGTTTTTCGATTTTTCTGGCTGTTGTTGGGGCCTTTTGCCCAGGGGTACTCAATCAGTGGTGCATGGGCCTAGTCTTTCTGTGGGGTGTCTTTAATGTAAACATCATGGAGGGCATGGATGGCATTAGATTGTGGTGATTTTTGTGTGTTTTTCGATTTTTGGGGGTGTTGATGGGGCATGGCAATGTGGGTGGGGGCCATTTTGAGGCCTGGTCCAGGGCCATGTGGTGGGGGTGAAGGGGCCATTTTGAATCCAGGCAGTGTGCTTTGTGCCATAGGCCTGCATCCAATGTGCCTTGCTTTCATCCATTATGCCCAGGGGTACTCACTCAGTGGTGCATGGGCCTAGTCTTTCTGTGTGGTCTCTTTAATGTAAACATCATGGAGGGCATGGATGGCATTGGATTGTGGTGATTTTGTGTGTTTTTCGATTTTTTGGCTGCTGTTGGGGCCTTTTGCCCAGGGGTACTCACTCAGTGGTGCATGGGCCTAGTCTTTCTGTGGGGTGTCTTGAATGTAAACATCATGGAGGGCATGGATGGCATTGGATTGTGGTGATATTCGTGTGTTTTTTTATTTTTGGGGGTGTTGATGGGGCATGGCCATGTGGGTGTGGGCCATTTTGAGGCCTGGTCCAGGGCCATGTGGTGGGGGTGAAGGGGCCATTTTGAATCCAGGCAGTGTGCTTTGTGCCATAGGCCTGCATCCAATGTGCCTTGCTTTCATCCATTATGCCCAGGGGAACACACTCAGTGGTGCATGGGCCTAGTCTTTCTGTGTGGTCTCTTTAATGTAAACATCATGGAGGGCATGGATGGCATTAGATTGTGGTGATTTTTGTGTGTTTTTCGATTTTTTTGGCTGTTTTTGGGGCCTTTTGCCCAGGGGTACTCACTCAGTGGTGCATGGGCCTAGTCTTTCTGTGGAGTGTCTTGAATGTAAACATCATGGATGGCATTGGATTGTGGTGATTTTTGTGTGTTTTGCGATTTTTGGGGGTGTTGATGGGGCATGGCCATGTGGGTAGGGGCCATTTTGAGGCCTGGTCCAGAGCCATATGGTGGGGTTGAAGAGGCCATTTTGAATCCAGGCAGTGTGCTTTGTGCCACAGGCCTGCATCCAATGTGCCTAGCTTTCATCCATTATGCCCCGGGGTACTCACTCAGTGGTGCATGGGCCTAGTCTTTCTGTGTGGTCTATTTAATGTAAACATCATGGAGGGCATGGATGGCATTGGATTGTGGTGATTTTTGTGTGTTTTTTAATTTTTTTGGCTGTTGTTGGGGCCTTTTGCCCAGGGGTACTCACTCAGTGGTGCATGGGCCTAGTCTTTCGGTGGAGTGTCTTGAATGTAAACATCATGGATGGCATTGGATTGTGGTGATTTTTGTGTGTTTTGCGATTTTTGGGAGTGTTGATTGGGCATGGCCATGTGGGTGGGGGCCATTTTTAGGCCTGGTCCAGAGCCATGTGGTGGGGGTGAAGGGGCCATTTTGAACCCAGGCAGTGTGCTTTGTGCCACAGGCCTGCATCCAATGTGCATTGCTTATATTCATTATGCCCAGGGGTACTCACTCAGTGGTGCATGGGCCTAGTCTTTCTGTGGGGACTCTTTAATGTAAACATCATGGAGGGCATGGATGGCATTGGATTGTTGTGATTTTTGTGTTTTTTTTTATTTTTTGGGCTGATGTTGGGGCCTTTTGCCCAGGGGTACTCACTCAGTGGTGCATGGGCCTAGTCTTTATGTGGGGTGTCTTGAATGTAAACATCATGGAGGGCATGGATGGCATTGTATTGTGCTGATTTTTGTGTGTTTTTCGATTTTTGGGGGTGATGATGGGGCATGGCCATGTGGGTGGGGGCCATTTTGAGGCCTGGTCCAGAGCCATGTGGTGGGGGTGAAGGGGCCATTTTGAATCCAAGCAGTGTGCTTTGTGCCATAGGCCTGCATCCAATGTGCCTTGCTTTCATCCATTTTGCCCAGGGGTACTCACTCAGTGGTGCATGGGCCTATTCTTTCTGTGGGGTCTCTTTAATGTAAACATCATGGAGGGCATGGATGGCATTGGATTGTGGTGATTTGTGTGTTTTTCGATTTATTTGGCTGTTGTTGGGGCCTTTTGCCCAGAGGTACTCACTCAGTGGTGCATGGGCCTAGTCTTTCTGTGGGGTGTCTTGAATGTAAACATCATGGATGGCATTGGATTGTGGTTATTTTTGTGTGTTTTTTGATTTTTGGGGGTGTTGATGGGGCATGGCCATGTGGGTGGGGGCCATTTTGAGGCCTGGTCCAGGGCCATGTGGTGGGGGTGAAGGGGCTATTTTGAATCCAGGCTATGTGGTTTGTGCCATAGGCCTGCATCCAATGTGCCTTGCTTTCATCCATTATGCCCAGGGGTACTCACTCAGTGGTGCATGGGCCTAGTCTTTCTGTGGGGTCTCTTTAATGTAAACCTCATGGAGGGCATGAATGGCATTGGATTGTGGTGATTTCTGTGTGTTTTTCGATTTTTTTGGCTGTTGTTGGGGCCTTTTGCCCAGGGGTACTCACTCAGTGGTGCATGGGCCTAGTCTTTCTGTGGGGTGTCTTGAATGTAAACATCATGGAGGGCATGGATGGCATTAGATTGTGGTGATTTTTGTGTGTTTTTCGATTTTTGGGGGTGTTGATGGGGCATGGCCATGTGAGTGGGGGCCATTTTGAGGCCTGGTCCAGGGCCATGTGGTGGGGTGAAGGGGCCATTTTGAATCCAGGCAGTGTGCTTTGTGCCATAGGCCTGCATCCAATGTGCCTTGCTTTCATCCATTATGCCCAAGGGTATTCACTCAGTGGTACATGGGTCTAGTCTTTCTGTGGGATGTCTTGAATGTACACATCATGGATGGCATTGGATTGTGGTGATTTATGTGTGTTTTTTCGATTTTTGGGGGTGTTGATGGGGCATGGCCATGTGGGTGGGGGCCATTTCGAGGCCTGGTCCAGGGCCATGTGGTGGGGGTGAAGGGGCCATTTTGAATCCAGGCAGGATGCTTTGTGCCATAGGCCTGCATCCAATGTGCCTTGCTTTCATCCATTATGCCCAAGGGTACTCACTCAGTGGTGCATGGGCCTAGTCTTTCTGTGGGGTCTCTTTAATGTAAACATCATGGAGCGCATGGATGGCATTGGATTGTGGTGATTTTTGTGTGTTTTTCGATTTTTTTGGCTGTTGTTGGGGTTTTGACCAGGGGTACTCACTCAGTGGTGCATGGGCCTAGTCTTTCTGTGGGGTGTCTTGAATGTAAACATCATGGATGGCATTGGATTGTGGTGATTTCTGTGTGTTTTTCGATTTTTGGGGGTGTTGATGAGGCATGGCCATGTGGGTGGGGGCCATTTTGAGGCCTGGTCCAGGGCCAAGTGGTGGGGGTGAAGGGGCCATTTTGAATCCAGGCAGTGTGCTTTGTGCCATAGGCCTGCATCCAATGTGCCTTGCTTTCATCCATTATGCCCAGGGGTACTCACTCAGTGGTGCATGGGCCTAGTCTTTCTGTGTGGTCTCTTTAATGTAAACATCATGGAGGGCATGGATGGCATTGGATTGTGGTGATTTTGTGTGTTTTTCGATTTTTTGGCTGTTGTTGGGGCCTTTTGCCCAGGGGTACTCACTCAGTGGTGCATGGGCCTAGTCTTTCTGTGGGGTGTCTTAAATGTAAACATCATGGAGGGCATGGATGGCATTTGATTGTGGTGATTTGTGTGTGTTTTTTTCATTTTTGGGGGTGTTGATGGGGCATGGCCATGTGGGTGGTGGCCATTTTGAGGCCTGTTCCAGGGCCATGTGGTGGGGGTGAAGGGGCCAATTTGAATCCAGGCAGTGTGCTTTGTGCCATAGGCCTGCATCCAATGTGACTTGCTTTCATCCATTATGCCCAGGGGTACTCACTCAGTGGTGCATGGGCCTAGTCTTTCTGTGTGGTCTCTTTAACGTAAATACCATTGAGGGCATGGATGGCATTGGATTGTGGTGATTTTTGTATGTTTTTTGATTTTTTTGGCTGTTGTTGGGGCCTTTTGCCCAGGGGTACTCACTCAGTGGTGCATGGGCCTAGTCTTTCTGTGGGATGTCTTGAATGTAAACATCATGGATGGCATTGGATTGTGGTGATTTTTGTGTGTTTTTTGATTTTTGGGGGTGTTGATGGGGCATGGCCATGTGGGTGGGGGCCATTTTGAGGCCTGGTCCAGGGCCATGTGGTGGGGGTGAAGGGGCCATTTTGAATCCAGGCAGCGTGCTTTGTGCCATAGGCCTGCATCCAATGTGCCTTGCTTTCATCCATTATCCCCAGGGGTACTCACTCAGTGGTGCATGGGCCTAGTCTTTCTGTGGGGTCTCTTTAATGTAAACATCATGGAGGGCATGGATGGCATTGGATTGTGGTAATTCTTGTGTGTTTTTCGATTTTTCTGGCTGTTGTTGGGGCCTTTTGCCCAGGGGTACTCAATCAGTGGTGCATGGGCCTAGTCTTTCTGTGGGGTGTCTTTAATGTAAACATCATGGAAGGCATGGATGGCATTAGATTGTGGTGATTTTTGTGTGTTTTTCGATTTTTGGGGGTGTTGATGGGGCATGGCAATGTGGGTGGGGGCCATTTTGAGGCCTGGTCCAGGGCCATGTGGTGGGGGTGAAGGGGCCATTTTGAATCCAGGCAGTGTGCTTTGTGCCATAGGCCTGCATCCAATGTGCCTTGCTTTCATCCATTATGCCCAGGGGTACTCACTCAGTGGTGCATGGGCCTAGTCTTTCTGTGTGGTCTCTTTAATGTAAACATCATGGAGGGCATGGATGGCATTGGTTTGTGGTGATTTTGTGTGTTTTTTGATTTTTTGGCTGCTGTTGGGGCCTTTTGCCCAGGGGTACTCACTCAGTGGTGCATGGGCCTAGTCTTTATGTGGGGTGTCTTGAATGTAAACATCATGGAGGGCATGGATGGCATTGGATTGTGCTGATTTGTGTGTGTTTTTTTTATTTTTGGGGGTGTTGATGGGGCATGGCCATGTGGGTGGTGGCCATTTTGAGGGCTGTTCCAGGGCCATGTGGTGGGGGTGAAGGGGCCATTTTGAATCCAGGCAGTGTGCTTTGTGCCATAGGCCTGCATCCAATGTGCCTTGCTTTCATCCATTATGCCCAGGGGTACTCACTCAGTGGTGCATGGGCCTAGTCTTTCTGTGTGGTCTCTTTAATGAAAACATCATGGAGGACATGGATGGCATTGGATTGTGGTGATTTTTGTGTGTTTTTCGATTTTTTTGGCTGTTGTTGGGGTTTTGACCAGGGGTACTCACTCAGTGGTGCATGGGCCTAGTCTTTCTGTGGGGTGTCTTGAATGTAAACATCATGGATGGCATTGGATTGTGGTGATTTCTGTGTGTTTTTCGATTTTTGGGGGTGTTGATGAGGCATGGCCATGTGGGTGGGGGCCATTTTGAGGCCTGGTCCAGGGCCAAGTGGTGGGGGTGAAGGGGCCATTTTGAATCCAGGCAGTGTGCTTTGTGCCATAGGCCTGCATCCAATGTGCCTTGCTTTCATCCATTATGCCCAGGGGTACTCACTCAGTGGTGCATGGGCCTAGTCTTTCTGTGTGGTCTCTTTAATGTAAACATCATGGAGGGCATGGATGGCATTGGATTGTGGTGATTTTGTGTGTTTTTCGATTTTTTGGCTGTTGTTGGGGCCTTTTGCCCAGGGGTACTCACTCAGTGGTGCATGGGCCTAGTCTTTCTGTGGGGTGTCTTGAATGTAAACATCATGGAGGGCATGGATGGCATTTGATTGTGGTGATTTGTGTGTGTTTTTTTTATTTTTGGGGGTGTTGATGGGGCATGGCCATGTGGGTGGTGGCCATTTTGAGGCCTGTTCCAGGGCCATGTGGTGGGGGTGAAGGGGCCAATTTGAATCCAGGCAGTGTGCTTTGTGCCATAGGCCTGCATCCAATGTGACTTGCTTTCATCCATTATGCCCAGGGGTACTCACTCAGTGGTGCATGGGCCTAGTCTTTCTGTGTGGTCTCTTTAACGTAAATACCATTGAGGGCATGGATGGCATTGGATTGTGGTGATTTTTGTATGTTTTTTGATTTTTTTGGCTGTTGTTGGGGCCTTTTGCCCAGGGGTACTCACTAATTGGTGCATGGGCCTAGTCTTTCTGTGGGATGTCTTGAATGTAAACATCATGGATGGCATTGGATTGTGGTGATTTTTGTGTGTTTTTTGATTTTTGGGGGTGTTGATGGGGCATGGCCATGTGGGTAGGGGCCATTTTGAGGCCTGGTCCAGGGCCATGTGGTGGGGGTGAAGGGGCCATTTTGAATCCAGGCAGCGTGCTTTGTGCCATAGGCCTGCATCCAATGTGCCTTGCTTTCATCCATTATGCCCAGGGGTACTCACTCAGTGGTGCATGGGCCTAGTCTTTCTGTGGGGTCTCTTTAATGTAAACATCATGGAGGGCATGGATGGCATTGGATTGTGGTAATTCTTGTGTGTTTTTCGATTTTTCTGGCTGTTGTTGGGGCCTTTTGCCCAGGGGTACTCAATCAGTGGTGCATGGGCCTAGTCTTTCTGTGGGGTGTCTTTAATGTAAACATCATGGAGGGCATGGATGGCATTAGATTGTGGTGATTTTTGTGTGTTTTTCGATTTTTGGGGGTGTTGATGGGGCATGGCAATGTGGGTGGGGGCCATTTTGAGGCCTGGTCCAGGGCCATGTGGTGGGGGTGAAGGGGCCATTTTGAATCCAGGCAGTGTGCTTTGTGCCATAGGCCTGCATCCAATGTGCCTTGCTTTCATCCATTATGCCCAGGGATACTCACTCAGTGGTGCATGGGCCTAGTCTTTCTGTGTGGTCTCTTTAATGTAAACATCATGGAGGGCATGGATGGCATTGGATTGTGGTGATTTTGTGTGTTTTTCGATTTTTTGGCTGTTGTTGGGGCCTTTTGCCCAGGGGTACTCACTCAGTGGTGCATGGGCCTAGTCTTTCTGTGGGGTGTCTTAAATGTAAACATCATGGAGGGCATGGATGGCATTTGATTGTGGTGATTTGTGTGTGTTTTTTTCATTTTTGGGGGTGTTGATGGGGCATGGCCATGTGGGTGGTGGCCATTTTGAGGCCTGTTCCAGGGCCATGTGGTGGGGGTGAAGGGGCCAATTTGAATCCAGGCAGTGTGCTTTGTGCCATAGGCCTGCATCCAATGTGACTTGCTTTCATCCATTATGCCCAGGGGTACTCACTCAGTGGTGCATGGGCCTAGTCTTTCTGTGTGGTCTCTTTAACGTAAATACCATTGAGGGCATGGATGGCATTGGATTGTGGTGATTTTTGTATGTTTTTTGATTTTTTTGGCTGTTGTTGGGGCCTTTTGCCCAGGGGTACTCACTCAGTGGTGCATGGGCCTAGTCTTTCTGTGGGATGTCTTGAATGTAAACATCATGGATGGCATTGGATTGTGGTGATTTTTGTGTGTTTTTTGATTTTTGGGGGTGTTGATGGGGCATGGCCATGTGGGTGGGGGCCATTTTGAGGCCTGGTCCAGGGCCATGTGGTGGGGGTGAAGGGGCCATTTTGAATCCAGGCAGCGTGCTTTGTGCCATAGGCCTGCATCCAATGTGCCTTGCTTTCATCCATTTTGCCCAGGGGTACTCACTCAGTGGTGCATGGGCCTAGTCTTTCTGTGGGGTCTCTTTAATGTAAACATCATGGAGGGCATGGATGGCATTGGATTGTGGTAATTCTTGTGTGTTTTTCGATTTTTCTGGCTGTTGTTGGGGCCTTTTGCCCAGGGGTACTCAATCAGTGGTGCATGGGCCTAGTCTTTCTGTGGGGTGTCTTTAATGTAAACATCATGGAGGGCATGGATGGCATTAGATTGTGGTGATTTTTGTGTGTTTTTCGATTTTTGGGGGTGTTGATGGGGCATGGCAATGTGGGTGGGGGCCATTTTGAGGCCTGGTCCAGGGCCATGTGGTGGGGGTGAAGGGGCCATTTTGAATCCAGGCAGTGTGCTTTGTGCCATAGGCCTGCATCCAATGTGCCTTGCTTTCATCCATTATGCCCAGGGGTACTCACTCAGTGGTGCATGGGCCTAGTCTTTCTGTGTGGTCTCTTTAATGTAAACATCATGGAGGGCATGGATGGCATTGGTTTGTGGTGATTTTGTGTGTTTTTTGATTTTTTGGCTGCTGTTGGGGCCTTTTGCCCAGGGGTACTCACTCAGTGGTGCATGGGCCTAGTCTTTATGTGGGGTTTCTTGAATGTAAACATCATGGAGGGCATGGATGGCATTGGATTGTGCTGATTTGTGTGTGTTTTTTTTTATTTTTGGGGGTGTTGATGGGGCATGGCCATGTGGGTGGTGGCCATTTTGAGGGCTGTTCCAGGGCCATGTGGTGGGGGTGAAGGGGCCATTTTGAATCCAGGCAGTGTGCTTTGTGCCATAGGCCTGCATCCAATGTGCCTTGCTTTCATCCATTATGCCCAGGGGTACTCACTCAGTGGTGCATGGGCCTAGTCTTTCTGTGTGGTCTCTTTAATGAAAACATCATGGAGGACATGGATGGCATTGGATTGTGGTGATTTTTGTGTGTTTTTCGATTTTTTTGGCTGTTGTTGGGGTTTTGACCAGGGGTACTCACTCAGTGGTGCATGGGCCTAGTCTTTCTGTGGGGTGTCTTGAATGTAAACATCATGGATGGCATTGGATTGTGGTGATTTCTGTGTGTTTTTCGATTTTTGGGGGTGTTGATGAGGCATGGCCATGTGGGTGGGGGCCATTTTGAGGCCTGGTCCAGGGCCAAGTGGTGGGGGTGAAGGGGCCATTTTGAATCCAGGCAGTGTGCTTTGTGCCATAGGCCTGCATCCAATGTGCCTTGCTTTCATCCATTATGCCCAGGGGTACTCACTCAGTGGTGCATGGGCCTAGTCTTTCTGTGTGGTCTCTTTAATGTAAACATCATGGAGGGCATGGATGGCATTGGATTGTGGTGATTTTGTGTGTTTTTCGATTTTTTGGCTGTTGTTGGGGCCTTTTGCCCAGGGGTACTCACTCAGTGGTGCATGGGCCTAGTCTTTCTGTGGGGTGTCTTGAATGTAAACATCATGGAGGGCATGGATGGCATTTGATTGTGGTGATTTGTGTGTGTTTTTTTATTTTTGGGGGTGTTGATGGGGCATGGCCATGTGGGTGGTGGCCATTTTGAGGCCTGTTCCAGGGCCATGTGGTGGGGGTGAAGGGGCCAATTTGAATCCAGGCAGTGTGCTTTGTGCCATAGGCCTGCATCCAATGTGACTTGCTTTCATCCATTATGCCCAGGGGTACTCACTCAGTGGTGCATGGGCCTAGTCTTTCTGTGTGGTCTTTTTAACGTAAATACCATTGAGGGCATGGATGGCATTGGATTGTGGTGATTTTTGTATGTTTTTTGATTTTTTTGGCTGTTGTTGGGGCCTTTTGCCCAGGGGTACTCACTAATTGGTGCATGGGCCTAGTCTTTCTGTGGGATGTCTTGAATGTAAACATCATGGATGGCATTGGATTGTGGTGATTTTTGTGTGTTTTTTGATTTTTGGGGGTGTTGATGGGGCATGGCCATGTGGGTGGGGGCCATTTTGAGGCCTGGTCCAGGGCCATGTGGTGGGGGTGAAGGGGCCATTTTGAATCCAGGCAGCGTGCTTTGTGCCATAGGCCTGCATCCAATGTGCCTTGCTTTCATCCATTATGCCCAGGGGTACTCACTCAGTGGTGCATGGGCCTAGTCTTTCTGTGGGGTCTCTTTAATGTAAACATCATGGAGGGCATGGATGGCATTGGATTGTGGTAATTCTTGTGTGTTTTTCAATTTTTCTGGCTGTTGTTGGGGCCTTTTGCCCAGGGGTACTCAATCAGTGGTGCATGGGCCTAGTCTTTCTGTGGGGTGTCTTTAATGTAAACATCATGGAGGGCATGGATGGCATTAGATTGTGGTGATTTTTGTGTGTTTTTCGATTTTTGGGGGTGTTGATGGGGCATGGCAATGTGGGTGGGGGCCATTTTGAGGCCTGGTCCAGGGCCATGTGGTGGGGGTGAAGGGGCCATTTTGAATCCAGGCAGTGTGCTTTGTGCCATAGGCCTGCATCCAATGTGCCTTGCTTTCATCCATTATGCCCAGGGGTACTCACTCAGTGGTGCATGGGCCTAGTCTTTCTGTGTGGTCTCTTTAATGTAAACATCATGGAGGGCATGGATGGCATTGGATTGTGGTGATTTTGTGTGTTTTTCGATTTTTTGGCTGCTGTTGGGGCCTTTTGCCCAGGGGTACTCACTCAGTGGTGCATGGGCCTAGTCTTTATGTGGGGTGTCTTGAATGTAAACATCATGTAGGGCATGGATGGCATTGGATTGTGCTGATTTGTGTGTGTTTTTTTTATTTTTGGGGGTGTTGATGGGGCATGGCCATGTGGGTGGTGGCCATTTTGAGGGCTGTTCCAGGGCCATGTGGTGGGGGTGAAGGGGCCATTTTGAATCCAGGCAGTGTGCTTTGTGCCATAGGCCTGCATCCAATGTGCCTTGCTTTCATCCATTATGCCCAGGGGTACTCACTCAGTGGTGCATGGGCCTAGTCTTTCTGTGTGGTCTCTTTAATGAAAACATCATGGAGGACATGGATGGCATTGGATTGTGGTGATTTTTGTGTGTTTTTTGATTTTTTGGGCTGATGTTGGGGCCTTTTGCCCAGGGGTACTCACTCAGTGGTGCATGGGCCTAGTCTTTATGTGGGGTGTCTTGAATGTAAACATCATGGAGGGCATGGATGGCATTGGATTGTGCTATTTGTGTGTGTTTTTCGATTTTTGGGGGTGATGATGGGGCATGGCCATGTGGGTGGGGGCCATTTTGAGGCCGGGTCCAGAGCCATGTGGTGGGGGTGAAGGGGCCATTTTGAATCCAGGCAGTGTGCTTTGTGCCATAGGCCTGCATCCACTGTGCCTTGCTTTCATCCATTATGCCCAGGGGTACTCACTCAGTGGTGCATGGGCCTATTCTTTCTGTGTGGTCTCTTTAATGTAAACATCATGGAGGGCATGAATGGCATTGGATTGTGGTGATTTTTGTGTGTTTTTCGATTTTTTTTGGCTGTTGTTGGGGCCTTTTGCCCAGGGGTACTCACTCAGTGGCGCATGGGCCTAGTCTGTCTGTGGGGTGTCTTGAATGTAAACATCATGGAGGGCATGGATGGCATTGGATTGTGGTGATATTCGTGTGTTTTTTTTATTTTTGGGGGTGTTGATGGGGCATGGCCATGTGGGTGTGGGCCATTTTGAGGCCTGGTCCAGGGCCATGTGGTGGGGGTGAAGGGGCCATTTTGAATCCAGGCAGTGTGCTTTGTGCCATAGGCCTGCATCCAATGTGCCTTGCTTTCATCCATTATGCCCAGGGGAACCCACTCAGTGGTGCATGGGCCTAGTCTTTCTGTGTGGTCTCTTTAATGTAAACATCATGGAGGGCATGGATGGCATTAGATTGTGGTGATTTTTGTGTGTTTTTTAATTTTTTTGGCTGTTGTTGGGGCCTTTTGCCCAGGGGTACTCACTCAGTGGTGCATGGGCCTAGTCTTTCGGTGGAGTGTCTTGAATGTAAACATCATGGATGGCATTGGATTGTGGTGATTTTTGTGTGTTTTGCGATTTTTGGGAGTGTTGATTGGGCATGGCCATGTGGGTGGGGGCCATTTTTAGGCCTGGTCCAGAGCCATGTAGTGGGGGTGAAGGGGCCATTTTGAACCCAGGCAGTGTGCTTTGTGCCACAGGCCTGCATCCAATGTGCATTGCTTATATCCATTATGCCCAGGGGTACTCACTCAGTGGTGCATGGGCCTAGTCTTTCTGTGGGGTCTCTTTAATGTAAACATCATGGAGGGCATGGATGGCATTGGATTGTTGTGATTTTTGTGTGTTTTTTGATTTTTTGGGCTGATGTTGGGGCCTTTTGCCCAGGGGTACTCACTCAGTGGTGCATGGGCCTAGTCTTTATGTGGGGTGTCTTGAATGTAAACATCATGGAGGGCATGGATGGCATTGTATTGTGCTGATTTTTGTGGGTTTTTCGATTTTTGGGGGTGATGATGGGGCATGGCCATGTGGGTGGGGGCCATTTTGAGGCCTGGTCCAGAGCCATGTGGTAGGGGTGAAGGGGCCATTTTGAATCCAGGCAGTGTGCTTTGTGCCATAGGCCTGCATCCAATGTGCCTTGCTTTCATCCATTATGCCCAGAGGTACTCACTCAGTGGTGCATGGGCCTATTCTTTCTGTGGGGTCTCTTTAATGTAAACATCATGGAGGGCATGGATGGCATTGGATTGTGGTGATTTGTGTGTTTTTCGATTTATTTGGCTGTTGTTGGGGCCTTTTGCCCAGGGGTACTCACTCAGTGGTGCATGGGCCTAGTCTTTCTGTGGGGTGTCTTGAATAAAAAAATTCCTGTACAAACATCATGGATGGCATTGGATTGTGGTTATTTTTGTGTGTTTTTTTTATTTTTGGGGGTGTTGATGGGGCATGGCCATGTGGGTGGGGGCCATTTTGAGGCCTGGTCCAGGGCCATGTGGTGGGGGTGAAGGGGCTATTTTGAATCCAGGCAATGTGGTTTGTGCCATAGGCCTGCATCCAATGTGCCTTGCTTTCATCCATTATGCCCAGGGGTACTCACTCAGTGGTGCATGGGCCTAGTCTTTCTGTGGGGTCTCTTTAATGTAAACCTCATGGAGGGCATGGAGGCCATTGGATTGTGGTGATTTCTGTGTGTTTTTCGATTTTTTTGGGCTGTTGTTGGGGCCTTTTGCCCAGGGGTACTCACTCAGTGGTGCATGGGCCTAGTCTTTCTGTGGGGTGTCTTGAATGTAAACATCATGGAGGGCATGGATGGCATTAGATTGTGGTGATTTTTGTGTGTTTTTCGATTTTTGGGGGTGTTGATGGGGCATGGCCATGTGAGTGGGGGCCATTTTGAGGCCTGGTCCAGGGCCATGTGGTGGGGTGAAGGGGCCATTTTGAATCCAGGCAGTGTGCTTTGTGCCATAGGCCTGCATCCAATGTGCCTTGCTTTCATCCATTATGCCCAGGGGTACTCACTCAGTGGTGCATGGGCCTAGTCTTTCTGTGGGGTGTCTTTAATGTAAATATCATGGAGGGCATGGATGGCATTGGATTGAGGTAATTTTGTGTGTTTTTCGATTTTTTTGGCTTTTGTTGGGGCCTTTTGCCCAGGGGTACTCACTCAGTGGTACATGGGTCTAGTCTTTCTGTGGGATGTCTTGAATGTACACATCATGGATGGCATTGGATTGTGGTGATTTATGTGTGTTTTTTCGATTTTTGGGGGTGTTGATGGGGCATGGCCATGTGGGTGGGGGCCATTTCGAGGCCTGGTCCAGGGCCTTGTGGTGGGGGTGAAGGGGCCATTTTGAATCCAGGCAGGATGCTTTGTGCCATAGGCCTGCATCCAATGTGCCTTGCTTTCATCCATTATGCCCAAGGGTACTCACTCAGTGGTGCATGGGCCTAGTCTTTCTGTGGGGTCTCTTTAATGTAAACATCATGGAGCGCATGGATGACATTGGATTGTGGCGATTTTTGTGTGTTTTTTGATTTTTTTGGCTGTTGTTGGGGTTTTGACCAGGGGTACTCACTCAGTGGTGCATGGGCCTAGTCTTTCTGTGGGGTGTCTTGAATGTAAACATCATGGATGGCATTGGATTGTGGTGATTTCTGTGTGTTTTTCGATTTTTGGGGGTGTTGATGGGGCATGGCCATGTGGGTGGGGGCCATTTTGAGGCCTGGTCCAGGGCCATGTGGTGGGGGTGAAGGGGCCATTTTGAATCCAGGCAGTGTGCTTTGTGCCATAGGCCTGCATCCAATGTGCCTTGCTTTCATCCATTATGCCCAGGGGTACTCACTCAGTGGTGCATGGCCCTAGTCTTTCTGTGTGGTCTCTTTAATGTAAACATCATGGAGGGCATGGATGGCATTGGATTGTGGTGATTTTGTGTGTTTTTCGATTTTTTGGCTGTTGTTGGGGCCTTTTGCCCAGGGGTACTCACTCAGTGGTGCATGGGCCTAGTCTTTCTGTGGGGTGTCTTGAATGTAAACATCATGGAGGGCATGGATGGCATTGGATTGTGGTGATTTTTGTGTGATTTTTTTTATTTTTGGGGGTGTTGATGGGGCATGGCCATGTGGGTGGTGGCCATTTTGAGGCCTGTTCCAGGGCCATGTGGTGGGGGTGAAGGGGCCAATTTGAATCCAGGCAGTGTGCTTTGTGCCATAGGCCTGCATCCAATGTGACTTGCTTTCATCCATTATGCCCAGGGGTACTCACTCAGTGGTGCATGGGCCTAGTCTTTCTGTGTGGTCTCTTTAACGTAAACACCATTGAGGGCATGGATGGCATTGGATTGTGGTGATTTTTGTATGTTTTTCGATTTTTTTGGCTGTTGTTGGGGCCTTTTGCCCAGGGGTACTCACTCAGTGGTGCATGGGCCTAGTCTTTCTGTGGGATGTCTTGAATGTAAACATCATGGATGGCATTGGATTGTGGTGATTTTTGTGTGTTTTTTGATTTTTGGGGGTGTTGATGGGGCATGGCCATGTGGGTGGGGGCCATTTTGAGGCCTGGTCCAGGGCCATGTGGTGGGGGTGAAGGGGCCATTTTGAATCCA